>NC_136059.1:457852224-459052224 GCF_964261635.1 Lissotriton helveticus | reverse complement strand
ATTGTATGTCAAAACACATTTTCACTTTGTTCATTTTCACTGTGTAAGTACTAATGTGGTATTTCGATATTAAATTAAAAAAAATAATGAAATAAAAGGCAGAAATTACTGCTAAGGTAAACGTATTAGTTTGCGTTCATCTTACTTCATATGAATAAGTGTTGTGAAGTCACTAGAGGCATAGGTAATTTTTTTCTTATGTAGTATAACTGGCCCTACCTACCCTCTAATTCTTTGGGCCAAACCCCTCCTTTTTGACATTATTGCAACTAGAGCGTCTACCCAACCCAGATCATCTATTATTGTTGGTAGTACATTCTCCAGGATGCAGTCAATGGGAATCTGGGAGCTGACAATGACCCTCCTCTGGCCCACTCCCCTGCCCCATTCCTGGGAGACCAAGGCAATTAGGCAGACAATGTCCTGCCCATGTGCTGGGTCACCCTGCATACTTCTCCTGGCGGACACTGCTCTGAGGAAATCAGTCTTTTCACGTCCATGGTCTGACTGGCACAAGTATCTCTTACAGTAGTGACAGGAATGCCATTCACTGTGATTTGGTGGAACTGACGACCTCCACTCTGAGGAATCACCAAATGTTCCATTTGGGTAAAAATTCAACTCGAAAATGTAATTTCGTGTTGGTTTCCAGCCGCTCACCTTCAAATACTGCTTCTGCATCGGATTTCTAGTTTTGTACTTAAAAATTACAAAATTACCCATACTGTCTGTTTGTTGTAAAAAATCTACTTGAAATGTTTGTTGATTTCCAATGTTAAAGAAACTTTGGCTCACATTCAAAATACTATTGCTTGTATAGTAGTAATTTGTAGTTTTACACTCAAAAATACCCCAAATGGTCCAATCTGTTACAACATCTACTTGAAATGCCACTAGCCTTCATAGATCACCCAAACTGTACACCTTGAATGAAAATTTCTCCTCGAAATTACGCAATATGGCATAATCTCTGTAATTTTGCTAAAATCTTGTTACGTGAAATTACTATCATTTTGCATAATCCTACTTAACATAATACTTCATTAATTTATTTGGGATTTTCTATAAAGCACTTTGTCTTTCTTTTCAATTACTCCTTGTGTTGGCATATGAAATATCAATCATATCCCATGAATAGTGAAACCGGAAGTGCTGTGATGTGAGACTAAAAAGTGAATTGTTCCAAATAGCCTCTTTGACAATTATAATAACTATAATCTTACATTGATTGTTTATGGAAAGAGACGGGTCATGTGAATATTGTCATGAGTTTACAGTTAACAAAATAACCTGAATGATTTGACAGTACAAAGTATTACCTGATTATTTCAAGAAGTTGCAATTGAGGAGTACACAATTTAGTTTTGTAATAGGTGCATAACAAAATACCATTAGGAGGTCACTTAACTACATGATCTCATATCATAAAGTACAACAAACCTCAATCTTTGCTTACCGATTCATTGCTGTTTGCACTTCTGTATCTCAGAACACACTTTACAGGAAGGCCATTTGGTGCTAGTAGAGGCCTCTTCCAGAGTACTTCAAGCATTTGCTTCAAGCCTGGCATTGGTTTCACTGACACTATCTCAGGCGCTGCAGTTTTGGCTAAAACACAAACAATAAAATGAGTGATGCCTATACAGTTACTCCGTGGTACGGTGCTCTATACAAATATATCTTTCTTCAGAATACTTTGATTTTCAAAAGAAAGTATTTTGATATAAAACTCTGCTCGGTCATGTTTAAAATGTACAATTCCTTCTCCTAATTTAGTAAATTCCGGACAAACTTATGCTTAGGTTTTTTGTCATATCTGCTCCCAAATACTAACATCAGAGCACCCTAAAATTAAACATATATTGCATTTAATGCATGACCCATGCGTTACCATTTTAGATTTATTATGCAATCGTTGTAGTTGTCGCAAGAATTCCTCAGGTACCATTGTCAGACCCCGTTTGGAGTAGGGGGGCAGAGTAGATAGGGGCTGTTGAGGGTGGTTGCCACTGATGTCTTGGGCCTGTCCTGCTATGCCTCTGCAAACTGAGGCAAGTACACCCCCTCCACACTTAACTAGCAGTGTAACGGGGAGAGCAGTCACAGGCTTTTCAAAAAGGTAGCCTGGGGTGCTAGAGCTCAGCATTCAACATTCAACCAACAGACACAATATAACTCCAGTATCCAGACCTGTACTTGGCTTTTCAAGGAAAGACAGCACTTTGATAAAAACAGATGTAAACAATTCTAAAAGTCATACAAGTCAGTGTCTCTCGGTGCAATTCTTCCTGAAGCCACTACACCCTCCATTCACCTTCTGCTACTTTGCTAGCTTTGGGTTCGCCCCTTATGGAAACAGGAGATGGCATGAATCCAGCATAGATGCAGCCTACAGACTCGTAGTCAAATGCACACTCATGCCGAAATGTATCAAGCATTTGCATTGTCTTTGCGTTGGGTAAGGCGATGGAAGAAAAATGTAAAGGCTTCTGTATTATTTACAAGACACGCAAGGGGAGATTTGCGCTGCCTTGTCTGGCTGGTAATGAAATGTTGCTTTGTTAAGCAATGCATTACATTACATTCCAACTTGGGAGGCATTCCAATGGGTGGATCATAGGCGGTCCCAAGCATTCAACCAGGCAATTTGGCCCGTTACCCTATTTACTAAAGATAGTAAACCTGGGATTGAGTAATACTGTAACCCATCTCTGTTACAGTTCCTCGTTGGCTCCACAGAGAGGTTTTGGATAGTCCATCTATTCTGAACACAGATCCAACTTCATTTCACAGGTCATCCGACAACGTTCACTGGAGCATAGCCTGGTGCAGATGTCCTCGTATAATATCTTGGGGGAGATGCAGCCAGTGGCAGCTGGTAGGGAACAGTGTTGGGGGAAGGTGGGGGTAGAAAAATATTCTGTCATTATATATGACAGTGTAGCCTAACCTCCTTCCCCTTCTATAGAAGGCAAACGATTATATATTAGAATATCTCTAGGTGTTCACAGCAGACCCCGTACCTCAGTCTACAGATGGAAGATCGACATCACAGGTGCTGTCAGGCTACCCTCTCTGGAAAGATCCCTCTCCAAGTGTGTGTGTTACTTATCAGTGTATACCTATATGACCAAAGTACATGTTCCTAAAAAACAGCTGCATCTGGATGTTTTGTCTAGGTGCTAGGGCCTGACCAGAACAGAATATTAAGGGGCATTGTTGTTTGACCTCGACTGCAATGTTCAGACTAAATCCCAGGAAAGAACAGAACACAAAACAACAGCATGTTCTATGTGAAAGTTGCAGTGTGGCACAAAGCAAAATAAGTTTGTGTAGCAACCGGCTCATGCTAACATAGGGAAAATGGCAATGGCTGCATTGACCACGTGCCAGAACAATCTTATCAAGGAGTGAACAAACGGTGGTCCATGGTTCGATTGCCTTTTGACAACCAATAAAACTTACACACTCAAAATGACAGCAGCTGGGACGCTAGAGGGCACCAGGTAAGATGGCTGCACATTAGTGCTGCTCTGCCCGACCACTATCCGCGCCAATAAAATGCATCACATACCTAAAAAGGGTCGCTCTGCACGGCAAAACACCGTACCTCGGGCTGGGGGTCCGCTGACACTTGGGGGCCTCTGTAGTGGCTGCTATTGGCAAAGATTGGACCACCCTGGCAGCAAACCACATGGCGGCCGCCAGCATCAGGGACTGAGCCGGCCCGCTGGCTGGAGTGCGGAGAGCCGGAGACAAGTAGCCGCAGCTGAGCAAAGTTGCATGGTGAGCTGTCAAACGGAGGCTGCAGCGGCCGATCGACCATGACAACTGGACACCAGCAGGAGGTGTGCGTGCCTGGCTGTGGGCCTCTGCGAAATTACTTCTGGCGACGGGGCTCTGAGACTGCCCGCGCTGCTTGACCCGTGCCTCTGCTGCATCAGCGGGGGGCCGGCAGGCCCTGTGGAGGGATTCTGTGACTGGGGGCAACATTGCAGGGACTGAGCGGCGGGGCCCCACTGCTCTGACTATCTGGAGGGCTGGCATCCCACACATTGTTTATTTATCGACCCTGATGACTGGAGGGAGGCTGGTTGGAGCTCCGTGGATGCTGGGCCCCCGGAAAGGCCGGATTGTCACCCTGGAGGTTGCCGGTGCTTGCAGCTGGTGGTGGTGAGTGAGGGTGAGGGTGCGGCTTTGCTTAGGCCTGTGGCTGCGGCGGCGGGTGTGGGCCTAGGCGCTGGGCCATGCGCTGCAAGGAGGCGCCGAGTCATCTGTACACTGGCACAAATACCCGCATTACTCCCGTTCTGCGACAGGCACGCAGCGGTCAGCGGGGTCATGGGGCCTGCGTGCACAAGGTGGTGTGGCTGAAATACTGGAGCTCCTCTCTCGTGGACACACTGGTCATCCTTCAGGTGGTGGATCTGTGCACCCAACTGCTGACACTTGAGACACTGGCACTATTGAGCACCACTAGCGCGGAGGTATTCACCATACTACAGAATGGCACTTATAGCCCTATACTGGCTCAAGCACCCTGTGTGATTGCTGCATAGAACTTAAATGACACGTTGCCACTTGCTTGCGCGAACGTATTAATAGCACGGGCCCAAGAACTTCGCACAAGTCTCATGCCGCAACACAGACTGCTGCTTTCAAGTCTTGCCCAGCCTACTAGGTAACATGGGGAAAACAGACAGGTCACAACCCGCCTCACATTTGAGGTGAGCAAAACTACCAAAACGCAGCAAAAAGCAGCCTCTGACTCGGAGGCGGACTATCAGGGCGATGCCCCTCCACACTGGAGACAACGCTGAATGCCATGCAGAAGAGTCTTCAGGCTATAGACGGGTACATGTTGGCAATTAATCACAGACTTGTCCATATGTCCTCCGGCTGGAAAAGCAGAACGCGAGAATGGGGGAGATAGAGCTGAGGGTCTCCACTAATTAGGATGGCCTCAGTGTGGTCGCGGACAAGGCCAACAGCATGGAAAAGGTACTGGCGCTTATACAAGCAAAAAATGAAGATTTGGAGGCTCGGTCCTATCGCAATAACATTAGAATTACGGGCCTACCAGAGTCCACAAATACAGGCAGGATGGAGACCTTCATCGAGGCACTGATCAAGGATATCTTTGGACCTGAGAACTTGTCCGCAATGTTTATAGTCGAGCAAGCCCACCGCTACCTGGTGGCGAGGCCAATACCGGGTGCCCCACCTCGCCCTATAATTGCTCGGCTATTAAACTACAGGGACCGGGACGCTATGTTGAGACTCCCCAGGGACAAGGGTACCATCAGCCACTATGAGAATTAGCTGTCTTTCTTCCCTGAGTTTACCGTCGCGGTACAGGCAGCATGGCAGGAGTTTGGTGCTGTGAAGAAACTCCTGCAGTCCAAGGACATTCCTTACGCCATGCTGTACCCTGGCCGCTTATGGATTGGACAAGAGGGAAAATTCAATATTTTCACTACACACCAAGGCAGGGATGGAGCACGTGAAAAAGCAGAAGAGACGGCGCAGTGAGATCCTGGCTGAATCAGATGAGGAGGAGCAGTACCGAACTGAGTAGTGATGTACTATGTCGATGTTAGCACCCTGCATCATGGGTCACACCTTGACGAAAAGTTTGATTATTACTCCCTACCATATTAGCCCATCTGGCCCTGGGTTTATGCTAGATGTCATATAACTTTGTTCAGAGGGTCATCACGATGGCGTGGACTGATTGGCCCTGAGGGTTATGTTACAACATGCTCCACATGTGTCATGTTATTCCGCAAGTAGGTGACTGCTAGTGGAGTGGCGATAGCCTGTATTTCTTGGTTTCCTATCCCACACGCGGGGGGCACGAACTTATGAACAGTCCTTTACGACACCCCACAGCAGATTAACTACTGTGATGCTGCTCCCCTGGAGGTACAGGTTCTTGATACGAAATTTCTCCAGTCTGAGGGTTGTTTTATGCCATGCTGTATTCCGCCCACCTATGTATAGGCCAGGTGGGAGAGTCAAAAATCTTCTCCACCCCCATGGCGGAGATGGAGCACACTGAGTAAGTGAAACGAGGCCCAATTTGATCATGATGAGGAGGAACAGTGATTGGTACCGTGGTGGTAGATTGGGCTTCTGTCTGATGCCCTATATGCTAGTTTATGGGCTGTTCTCACTATGCAGCAAACATTTAATGCTCTTTCCTATAGGCCTGCTGCAGGGACACTGATCCCCACAAGCTGTTTGCATTTGATACACTCTGTATTTTTTTGTCATATCAGTTCTCATTTAGCACCGGTATATAGTCCTGATCAGCCACCTCCTACCAATGGGAGGCAAGTAACTCTCTGGAGTTCCCCACATGGGAGTACCCCACTTGTTTCAAGCAGTCATATCTTATTGTTGGGGTTTGTGTGCTCTGGGGAGGGATGGCCTCGGCATGTTGGGGCCGCTGAAGTGGGTTGGGGGTCAGGAGGGGGAATGAGGGGGAAGGTTGGATGGCACTTTTGACTGGCAAGGTTGTTGAACCCTGGCGGCACATTACGGTAACTTGACATTACACTGTTCTAACTATATCCTTACCGCAGGACATAGGTGGTAATGTAAAATTCCTTACATGGAATGTGCGTGGTTTGAATAGCCCCAAGAAAATTTGCTCTGTTCTAGCCCATCTGGACAGGTTAGGTGTCCAGGTAGCATTTCTACAAGAGATGCATCTTACATCACGCACTGATAATAATATAGGCACGAGCTGGGCGGGGGTCCCTATTGCATCTTCATACTCTTCATACTCCAGCGAAGTGCTCATATTAATCAAGTAAGGGGTCCCCTTCACTATACTAGGCTTGGAAATTGACGATCAAGGCACACTCGCGCTGGTGCATGGCAGGCTTGGCGTTGTGGAAGTGTTGCTGGTGAATGTGTATGGACCGAATGTTGATGACCACTCCTTTTTTGCGGATGTGTGGCGCTGTATTTCCAGCTTCCTTCATGTCGTGATTCTTTGGGGTGTGACTTTAATACTTGTCTAGATGTATAGGTGGACAGGTTGGGTGGTGGAGTCCCCCGACATAGACTCGTGACGGATGCACTGCTAGGTCTATTAGAGGCCCGGGAACATACACGACGTGTGGCGGCTGCGATATCCTGGGGCACAGGAGAGCACCTTTGTATCTACAGTCCATGGTACCTTGTCCCGCTTGGACTATTGGCTTGCGTCCGAGGTCGTCTGCACGTGGGTTACTGACGTTCGGCACTTGGCAAAAACATTATCAGATCACTCTCCGGTATTATTCGAACTGCGCATCCCTGAGTGTGAAAGGCCCCTGTTCATGTGGAGGCTGCAGCAATCTTCATTGTCTGATCTGTTATTCAAGAGTGATGTGGGAGAGGCGATTCACAATTTTTTTTAGGAAAATGAGGGCACTGTAGATAGCGCAGGCTTGCTTTGGGAAGCGTTTAAAGTCACAATACGTGGCGTGTGTATTGGTGCGCGGGCTGGGGTCTTGAAGCACCTCAGTCGCAGAATAGATCGACTAGCGGTGGAAATATCCACTCTGGAACGTGACTACGACAGACAACCGGTTCCAGAAAAGCTGGCTGTGATACGGGAACTGGGAACTGGTCACCGAGCACAATGACACCGTGGACCAGGAAATGGCCCATAGGTCGCGTCGTAGCACGGCGCGCTATTACGGAGAAAGGGGAAGGCGCACTATACCACACCGGAGATAAGAAGCAAGGTGGTGCTGGCCTATTACTCTGGACTTATGGCAGGTGACCTCATGCTCAGGCAGCAGATATTAACTCCTATCTTGATGCTATCGCGCTTGGCTGGCTATCGTTAAACCAGCGTGAATACCTCACGCAGCTATGTGATGTCAATGACGTCAAACTAGCCATCATGTCACTCCCAACATGTAAAGCTGCGGGCCTTGATGGGCTCCTGAGAGGGTTTTACAAGGCCTATGCAGAAGATCTAGCCCCTAGACTACGAGATGTCTTTGCGGAGGCATATGACTTGGGTACATACCCGCCCACTCTTAGGGAGGCCCTTATAGTGATGCTTTTAAAACCGGACAAGGCGGCCAATGCCTGTGACTCCTAGAGGCCGCTCTCCATGATTAACATTGGTGCCAAAATCTTGGTGAAAATGATTGCTAGTAGGCTCCAGCCCTTAGTTCCTAATCTGGTACTGCACGACAAGTCGGGGTTTGTCCCTGCTAGATCAACCATGCACAACCTTCCGCACTGTGTTTGCTACCCTGCACTACTTTGATTCGGACTTCCAGGCTGTGGCGGTCCTACTTGATGCCCGCGAAGGCATTTGATTCCCTGCAATGGGAATATATGTTTACTGTCCTATTGCGCATGGGTCTGCCACCCTTTTTCCTTAAGTGGGTTCACCTGTTATACTCTGAGCCATGGGCCCAAATACGCGTGAATGGCTGGGTGACGCCTTCCTGATCTACAGCGGCATGCAACAGGGCTGCCTTCTGTCGCCAATCCTTTTCGCGCTCGCACTTGAGCTACTGACCTGTACATTGCGTCAGAGGCATGCTCAGACAGCGCTGCGGTTCCGTCAACGTCCGTTGGTGGACTCGTTGTATGCGGATGACATGTTGTTATATGTCCGATTGCCAGCCACATATTTATCTGAATTGCCTCAAGAGTACATAAAGTTTGAAAGGTACTCGGGCCTTGGTATCAACTGGGCAAAATCGAAGGCGTTCCCATTGACGGCTGGTACACGTGAGGTGGATTGGGACTTCCCCCTGGCGTGGTCTACTGACCCGGTTCGGTACCTAGGTGTATGACTGCATCGAGACCCAGAAATGGTAATGGCCATGAATTATGGCCGCGCCATCACTAAAATCACTGATCGGGTGGCACGGTGGGCCGCACTGCTGCTTTCTTCAGCCGATCGAATAGCAGTCGTCAAGATGACGATCCTGCCAAAGCTTCTCTATTTGTTTATTAATATTCCGATTCGCCTCAACCTTGCACTTTTTAACACACTTCGATCAGCCTTGCTCTCCTTTGTAGGGGGCGGTAGGAAACCCCGCTGCAGTTGGGAAGTGCTGGTATAGCCGTTTGAGAGAGGAGGATTCGAAGCCCCTGACCTGCGGCTTTACTATTTGTGCGCTCAGGCACAGGTTGTGCATTTTTGGTTTTATCCACAGCGGTTTCAGCCGCATCTAGTGTTAGAGATAGACTCAATCCTCCCTGTGCCGCTGGTAGCGGCGACGTTGATGGGCGGACACGGAGGACCGTGGACGGAGATCAATCCGGTACTTTGCACTGCGTGGGCCTGGCAGGCCCTGGCTGAGTGGGCACAGCTGAGCTACCTTTATGCCTCGAAGCACCCGATTGCGACACACCCAAACATCTCTGCCGCCCAGGAGCAGGCAGCGCTGCGCACACTGGCAGGTGTAGGAATTGTAAAATTAGCTGACCTGTATAGATACGGCCAGTTCATATCTCTTAACACTATACAGGAGGGGCAGGGTCCGGCTCTGATGTTAGGATTCACTTATGTGTGTATGAGACAGGCTGTCTGTGCAGTATATCCTGCTTATCTAGCTGAACCGAAAACTTTCCTGGCACTACAGGCATTGCTAGCCAGCGACTCACGAAGTAGCTTTATTACCAGACTATATAATGCTTCTTAGAGGGAGCGAGACCCACTAGACAATCCCTCCTATAATAAATGGAACACAGCGCTAGGGGACACCCTTTTCCTGGATGCGTGGACATTTTGCTGCAACGTAACAGGACGCCTGACTGCAAACTTTAACCTCTGCATCATACACTTCAAATATTTACAACAGATCTATTATAACCCCGTTCAGCTGCGCAGATTCGGGCTGTGGGACAGTGCTAATTGCGTGCAGTGTGGGCAGGAGGAAGGAGATTTCTTGTATCTTGCATGGAGCTGTGCTGGTATTCAGGCCTTCTGGGTTAAGATTGTGAATGTGCTCATGGAGGTGGTGCTGGAGTCTGTGCAGTGTACGCCTAATGTCTGCATTTTGGGGTGAGTGAAAAATCTCAAGCCATGCAATAGACGGCTGGTGGCAATCTCCACGTTGTTTGCCAAACGGGCGATTGCGCAATGCTGGGGGGCCAAGGCTTTACCAACAGTAAAAAGGTGGATCCAAGACCTACTGTATTGCAGGGACCAACTTGGGATCTATGCAGAGGACTTGCCAGAAGCCTCGCGCCCTAAGGATTTCTGGGCCCCACTAATGGGATAACTTTTAGGAAAGCCAGATTTACAGTAAGGAACTGTACTACTGTACTAAATACTTGAAGCGGTGGGAGGGGTGTCAACCTAATGATCAGTGTTTATGTCTACCTTTATCTGTCTCAAGGGGTTCCATAGATACATTCAAGTGCCAGGGTTAGGGGGATGGTAGAGGGGTGTGTTTCTATTGCTGAATGTTTTTTTTAAGTTCATGAAAAATTGCTTTTACTGCATATATGACCTAGCAGAACTGCTGTGCCCCACACAGGGGTTGTAAAATTTCACTGTTACAAGCTGCACAATAAATAAAAATAAAAAATGGCAGCAGCTAGGAATAAAAGAGACAGCAACATCAAATATTTGTTACAGCAGGCCCTCACCAAAAGATCAGAGGGTCCTCCAACAAACCAAGCACACAGAATACAGATGTTAATAGACACACAGATGTCAAGCAAGTCACAAAATAAAGTAGTGTTTCTCAGAAATAAAAGAGGAGTTAGAAGAAATGTCAACTGACTTGAGGGAGACCCTCAAAGAAGTGAGAAAAGATATGCAGAAATTAGGCACCATAGTAAACTCACTGGAAACAATGGAAGAATTCTGGACCTGAAGGAATAGAGGGCCCATTTAATAACCCTGAAAGAGCAGGTAATAATCCTATGAAAAACACAGGAGAAACTGGCGAACAGCTCAAAGAGATTTAATATGTGCATCGGTAGGGTCCTCATAGGGAAAGAGGGAAGGGACATAAAAAAAGTACATGCAGGCCTTCTAGATGCCATCCAGGAGCAGGAGCGAAACAGATGAAAATAGGGTGAGAGCGATTGGACTAGGAACAAAGAGATTGCTGGATATCCTTTCATGCCTCAATCACAAGATACATAGTCATGAGAACAGTCCAAAAAAGGTAGCTCTACCACCTACCTTGATTATAAAGGGATGATTTTGCCTCTGAGGTCTATAAAACCTTCATTAGGACCCTAAATCCACTGTTGTTGTTAGAGCTTTATAGTGGATACCCTACAAGCAATGAACTTCAGTGAGGAATGTTGGGCCTCATTTTCAATATTTTGAAGCAAGACAGCACAGCAAGGCTTTCTGCTGCACTGCCATGCGTCAAACGAAAAGATACAGAATATTTTTGTCCTTTTCCCCGGCGCTGATACACGATGGGGTGCCATGCACCAATGCAGGCACCCATGGCAAAATGCAGCACACATAGAAAATGAAAAAAAAGGGGAAATAAAGGTATTTCTCCTCGTTGCGCCACCCTTACGCCTCCCTTGGGGAGGCATTGGAATCTGACGCATTCCCAGGTTTCCGAAACGATGTAAATCTAGGAATGCAGCAGGTTCCATGGATGTTGCGTGGGAACACCCACAGCATCACGCACGGAAGGCTCCTTTCACTCAAAGCAATGCGTGATAGGGGACCATGTTTACAAGGCCATGAAAAGCCATCCAGGGTGGCTTTACGTGGTCTTGTAAATATGGGCAGGCACACTGTGCAGCCGGTGTGTGCAAACAAGTGACACACCGGCAGCGCAAAGGGCTTGTAAAAGCACCATTGTGGTTGGGTTCTGGAAGGATATCAATCTACCAAGGCTATATTTTAAAGTCAATAGCACTCTTTGCTGGTTGACATCCATTTAACGGGGCGCCATGCAGGGGTGGACATTACCACAACACATACCCCTGTGTTTGCACTGACTCTAGAACGGTTGGCCAGAGGATCAAGTGAAAGAATTTGACAAAGGGCATTACGCTGGGGAATCCTAGCTCATCATGTTCACTGATGATACTCTGCTCTCTCTAACAGAAGCTAGAAAGTCCTTAACTCATCTTATGAATGCACTAAGGGAACGCCAGAAGGTATTGGGGTTTTCAATTACCCTGCATAAACATGAACTTCTGAATATAGAGGACCTTATCCCCTTGTGGTAGGCTGACATCTCTATCAATTATCTGGGGCTGTATTTAGCAAAAACTATAGAAAACTATTTTGCAAAATTCAAAAGAGTATTGAAAGTTGACGTTGGGGCTAGTGCTATATGATCTTGCCATTCTTTGGGCGACTAGGCACCAACAAATTGACAATGCTACCGAGGGTGCTCTATGTATTCTAATCAATAAGATTGCACATAGCCAAAGACTACATTGCAAAGCTCCAAGCCTAGTGCTCAGACTTTAATTGGCAGGAGAAGATGGGAAATGTTAATAAACACCAGAGCATGCAGGCAACTAAACAGAGAGGGATGGGTGTGCCCAACCTCCTCAATAATGACTTTACAGCATTACTACTGCAGTTTATTATTAACTGGACTAGAAGAGAAACCAGAAAAAAGATGGTTTATGGTCGATGATACATTGGGGGGTGCCCCACTTTGGAAAGTGCCTTGGACTGCAAAGTAGCAAAGAAACCAGATGTTATTTATCCTGGATAATGAGTGCTACACTAAGAATGTGGGATAGCGTAGGTACAAGAAGGGGCCTGATCTCGTTCACCTCCGCAGTCCACCCTTATAAAAACGCAGTGGGTTTTCATTCAGCCTATACAAGCATGTCTTCCAAAAGTGGTAGGAAGGGGATAAAATACCTTGTGTGACACGATATCGATTGGCGAATTGAAACTCTTTTAACAACTGAAGACTGAGTTTGGTTTGCTTAAGGCAGAGCACTTCTGATATATTTAGGTGAGACATTGGATTTGTCGTACGGTTCATACTATATCAGCAAGACTGTGCGTTTGGACAACATAAACGTCAAAACTGACACAACAGGTCTGCTTAGATATAGGTTCCTAACCATTCATGGACTACTGTGTTGTCTTGAGAAAGAGGGGAGTTTACCTGCTCCCAAAGTCTAGAGTAATGTGATTGGCTCCCGAGAGTTAGAATGAGCTGTAATGTTGCACATTAGTGCCTTGCTGAATAATAATAGTGTGTATTCCTTAGACTAAGAAGGAGATGTTGAACTGAGAAGATCATTCTCACCTCCGCTGATCTCCACAGCATGAGTACAAAGGCTTAAAGCCTAAGTATTCATATTGTCTGATCAGAGATCTTTATTTAGTTTTCTGAAGCTGACGTCTGACCTTATTTGCCTAACTAAATGTTCTTTCTCAACCTATGCCATCTTAATTTATATTAGACATTTCCTTTATTTAACACATTTTTTGTTTATTTTGTGTACTCTATGTAGTTCTTGTTAACATTCTAATTTTCCTTATCCTGAAATATGGACTTTTGAATCATTTGAACATGTAATTATGATGCTTAAAACTGAATATTTATCGAATTAATGATCTTGATTTAACTATGGGCCATATTAGCAACAAACTGCGAGCGCACATTTTTTTTACTGGATGATGTCATCAGTGATGTCATCAGTGATGTCATTTGAGATGTCATCAGTGATGTTATCAGTGATGTCACTGACCATGTCATGAGTGATGTAATATGTGACGTCATCACCAGTGCTTTGCGGGAGCACAAGTTATAGTTAGCTCAACTAACTATAACAGGCGAATTTCTCTGGTTTTATGTGAGTCAAAGGTTCAACTAACTATAATGTCCCTGAAACCTATGTTTTTTTAGTGAATTTCTGAGGTTTTTTAAATGCTATTTCCTAACTATAACGTCTGTAAAACCTATGTTTTTTTCATTGAATTTCAAAGGTTTTTCTAATTATAATGTTCATTAAGCATTTTTTTTTCTGTCTTTTTTAATTATCATCCCATTCTCAACGTGGTAAAAACTGCAACTATCAACACTCTTCCATCAATACCTTCCGCCGACAAAATCGCCACAAACCAGAGCCACGACTAACGCTAATGATATACAAACTAGGCGTTCACGTGCACAAAAAATACGAAAACACCACTTCACCATATTTTCAACAACCAGCCAAATCTGCAATGCTACCTAAAAACAGACGACAGCCACACTTACCAGTAACAAATTAACATCAACCTTCAACTGATGTAAGGACTTCAACTATCTACTGTGTGAATTACTCCCAACTCACACCCACATCTAAAGACCAACACGTGATAGAGGTACTAATCATGCAGCTCCAACACCCAACAAGACCACAACACCCCACGCCACCAGCACCAAACCCCCCCCGACCACTCCCCCACTACTACCACCGAGGCAGCGCAAAACAGGACAACGGAACTTCCCAAAATACAATATCCCCTCAACCGCACAATAGCTGAATGTTCGGACATGTGGCAACCAACTATGTGTGAAGGAGGCAAGTCGCCCATCAACAATAATTCACACAATTCCAAGTGTACCAGTGATGTGCTGCACAGACCTCACTATGCAAAGCACAAACCTCTCCATGTGGAGATATAGTATTGATACGTGTAGTGTACTGCACAGTGGACGCAACCATATTACCTCAGACAGTGGGTAAGATCTCAGTCATGTAGCTGTGTTGTCCCCCCCTTGAAGCGGAAGCGGAGTGGGCTGGTCCAACGTACGCAACACCAGCGTAAGAGTTTAAATAAATAGGCCACGCCCTGGGCGTGGTTCACTTGTGAGAAGACAAACGAGTCTGCCAGAGTAGCGACCCTCACCCTGGCACGTGGCTGCCACCATGACAGCGGGCCTCCTCCACACAAGCCCAGCGAACCCAGCACCACAACACCGAAGACTTATGTCTGTACCAACTACTGCGTTCAATCTACACTGCGGACAGCAGGGTTCACAACTTGAATTGAGCCTTCATTTATTAATTGCACAGAGAATTGTACTCTATGTCCTCGGATTTTGTCAAGAAGAAGTCACAAAACGCATTCCTCAATGTCAATGCTAACTACTGCCTTTGATCTGCACTGCGAACAGCAGGGTTCACAACTTGAATTCAGCTTTGGATCTACACTGCGGACAGCATTGAATTCAGCCTTGATTTATTACTTGCACAGAGAACTGTACTCTATGCCCTCGGATTTTCTCAAGAAGAAGTAACAAAAAGCATTCCTCGAAGTCTATGCTAACCACTGCCTTCAATCTACAATGCAGACAGCAGGGTTCACACTTTGAATTCAGCCTTGATTTATTAATTGCACAGAGTACTGTACTCTATGTCCTCTGATTTTGTCAAGAAGTGACAAAAAAGCATTCCTTGATTTCTATGCTAACTACTGCCTTCGATCTACACTGCGGGCAGCAGGGCTCACAATTCAGATGCAGTGGCGATTGCATATGACGCAGTACAGCTTGCAACACACATTGTACCCACTGCAGCCCACCGAGCCCACCACTCATCCTAGGATGCGTACACGCTGTGTGCTTCAGGTGCTGCTAACTCACTGCACCATAAGTCATCTCCATGTGGCCTTATCAAGTCAAGACATTGCTCCCACTCTGGACCTCCGAGACCACGTATCATTGCAGTGTGCGCACACGCCCAGTACTCCAGGTGCCACGAACTGTGCAGCTCAAGTCAACGCCATGTGGCTGTGCGCCCATCCTGACTGCTGCCTCCGGCCTACACTGGGGTTACACGGTTCACAATTCTAGATTAGTAGCAAGTAAATTGTGTAAGAGACTATAATGGGTTGAGAAGACCAAATGCTCCCAATCTGTGCAGCTCAAGTCAGCGTCACCGGCCTGTGGACCTTTGCTTACCGCTGCCTCTGGCCTGCACTGTGGAAGACCAGCGACACGTGTTCAACGCAAGCCAATCTCACATGTGTAACTGGTTCTTGAGTCCTGAATGGCAGTGACCACAGCACCAGACTCACATTAATCAGTGAAGGATATGGATGGCCAGCGACACGTGCTGCCACTGAGCCTGTACTACGCTGGCCAGTGGGGCCACCAATGCATGCACATGGCTATGGGCCCTTGCTCACCGTTACATCTGACCTACACTGTGAAACACTGTCAACACACGATGCCACTAACCGTCTTCAACACAAGCTGATCCCACATGTGTAACTGTGTCTTGAGTCCTGAATAACAGTGACCATCAACTTCGTGAGACAGTAGCAGACTACCTTCGATCAGTGAGGCATATTTCCATATGGAAGGCTGGCGACACGTGCTGCCACTAACTCTGTTCAACACAAACCGATACTACATGTGTAACTGTGTCCTAAGTCCTGAATGGCAGTGACCCCAAGTCCGTGGCAGCGACCACAGCACCAGACCAGTGAGGCATATTTCCATATGCAAGGCCGGCGATACGTAGTCCCACTAACCCTCTGTAACACCAGCTGATCGCACATGTGTAACTGAATCCTAAATGGCAGCGACCCCAACTTCGTGGCAGCGACCACAGCACCTCACTCCCTTTGATTAGTAAGTAGTATTTACAGATTGAAGTCTTCTGACAAGTGGTGCCACTGAACCTGCACTACGCAGGCCGGTGGCCCCACTAACGTATGCACAAGGCTGTAGGCCCTTCCTCATCGCTACCTCTAACCTACACTACGGTCAGCAGTACTTAAATTTCAGATACAGTCCCAATTCCACATGACACAGTCCAGTACGCAGAACACATTGCTCCCAGTGCGACCCGCCCACATCAAACATCATCGAAGGCTCCTACATTTTCAATACTTCTGGTACCACTAACCCTATTTAACACAAACAAATCCCACATATCTAACTGTGTCCTGAGTCCTGAGCAGCGGTGACCCCAACTTCGTGGCAGCGACCACAGCACCAGACTCCCTTCAGTCTTATGTTATGTTATATTAATTTATTTTTCTAATGCACACAGATACCCAACAAGGGTTCCCAGCGCAGGCCCTAAAAGAAACTCTGAAAACCTAGATCAGAATTATTGATTAAATAGCCAAGTTTTTAATTGCTTTCGAAAATTGGGGTACAAATTCTCTTTTTGCATCACGTCAGGTAAAGAGTTCCACAGGGTTGGGCCAAGATAGGAGAAGGCCAATTTAATCCTGGGAATATCGAATTTCTCTTCCGTGGAGGAACGTAATAGACGGGCGGGATGATAGGGACGTACCAGATCTTGCAAGTATTTGGGTGCAGAGCCATTCTTGATTCTAAACATATAGCAAGGGCTTTGAATTTTGTACGATTTTCCACCCTGAGCCAATGCAATTCTCTCAGGGCATTAGACA
Source organism: Lissotriton helveticus (assembly GCF_964261635.1). Lineage (NCBI taxonomy): Eukaryota > Metazoa > Chordata > Amphibia > Caudata > Salamandridae > Lissotriton > Lissotriton helveticus. The sequence goes on along the minus strand of NC_136059.1, from coordinate 459,034,877 downwards.
TGCTGGACATTCTAGGAAGTCTACGCAGCAATCTGGCTGCAAAATTCTGCACCACCTGAAGCTATCGCAGCACATCCCTGTTTGCACCCAAAAAGAGGACGTTTCCATAGTCCAGGCGAGATGTTACAAGTGCCTGGACTACCGTCCTTTGGGTAGCAACAGGGAGCATCCAAATGATTTTCTTTAACCATTTGAGGATGGTAAAACAGGTGGCTGCAGTTTGCAAAATTGCAGTTTGCAATTTATTGCCGATAATGAAGCCAAGATTGTGGACCTGAGAGGAGGGCCTAGGTAAAGGCCCCATTTCAACGGGCCAATGTTGAGGGCCCCAATGGTCTGTATGTTTACCAAAAATAAGAACCTGCATCTTTTACCCTTTGGGCTTCAGCAGGTTAAATTGCATCCACGATGCAATATTACGCAAGCCCAATTGCAGGGTAGAAGGACCCGATCTCTTGTCAGCCGATAAGGAAAAGATGATCTGAGTGTCATCGGCGTATGAGAAAAGCGCCAGCCCTGCTTCTTCAGTGGTCACTGCCAAAGGTTGCACATATATGTTGAAAAAAGCGGGCTCAAAATTGAGCCCTGTGGCACCCCACAGGGGGAAGAGTAAGACTTTGATGCGGCCCTGGAGGAGAAGACCTGGAATGTTCTCTCAGATAAAAAAGAGGACAGCCAGCCAAGTGCCAATCCAGAAATGCCCAGAGCATGTAGAGACTTAATTAATACGGTATGAGAAACCGTATCAAATGTGGCGGTTAGATCTAATAATATAAGGGCCACTGTATCGCCTACATCCAAACGCTGGCGTAACATTTCCGTGACGCCCAACAGGGTAGTCTCAGTCAGGCGTAGACAATTGGGTGTTCACGTGTTTTTCCAAGACTTTGGGAAACACCGGGAGTAGGGAAATAGGCCTAAAATTAGTCGACTTAGCAGGATCCGCATTTAACTTTTTCAGCAAAGGCATGACCATCGCATATTTCCAGACAGATGGCATCACTGCCTCGCTAAGAGAGGCATTAAGTAGCTCCATAACAACTCTCAAAGCGAGCTGTTCCATTTGCAGGCGTAATGAAGCCAGGAGAGGGTTGCAGTGAGAGCCTGATTTCATACTCATCAGGATTTTTATAAAAGAACCAATATCCAGAGGTAACTACTTCTCTAATTTAAGCAGAGGTTCAGCTGCCACAGTGGGTACATGAGCAGGACTAGGCAGAACCGGGAATGCCACACTGGTTCCCCTAATGTCAGGTAAATTTGTTCTACTTTATTTATGAAGAAGTTAGCGAGAGTGTTACATTGCAGTTCATCAAGAACAGGCGGGCTAGGTTGAGTACCTGAGCCAGCTAACTTCTTAACCATAGAAAATAGAGTGTGAGGACAATTCTATGCCCCTAAAATAGTGGAAGACAAATAATCAGCTCGTGCTATTTTACATAAAGCATGATATTTTTTCAGCGTAGCTTTATAAATTCTATTGGATTCGGAGGAGTAATTCCTTCTCCAATTTCTTTCCATGGCTTTACACTTATTTTTTTCAGATTTCAACTGCTCTGTAAACCAGGGGACAGGAGGACGGTGATTATAACTTTTTTTCACAGAAGGTGGGAGGCATGCATTAGATGCAGTGGCAATCCAATTAAAAATACTGTCCAAAGAAGAAAGTGATATAGAATTAAGACAAGGGACATTGCTTAACAATAATTGGTTACATTTTTCTATGTCCAGTTTTCCCCAGTTCCTGGACCGGACCGATATACTAGGTGACAATGGGGACAATTTTGGTGGGGTTATGTACTGAAACTTAACCGCAAAGTGATCGGACCAACATAAAGGCAGTGCAGGAGGACAATTGATATTGGACAAATTAGAAAAAATAGGGTCCAATAAATGACCAGCTATGCGTGTAGGGCCTTTATTACAGAGAGGTAGATTTAACGCAGAAAAATCTGCAATCAGTGCCTTACTTGCAGAACATTCATTACTTTCAAAATGAAGGTTTAAATAGCCTGAAACTGTAAAATTAGCCAATTTGAGTAGCCAAGGGGCTATCAAATCTGGAAGTAGGGACACCCAAGAACCAGCCGGTCCTGGGGGACGGTAAATCAGTGCCCCGGATAAAGTAAACTGGGGGGAAAGGGTAAGTTTAAAAAGGGCAGACTCACAGTCTGCCAGAGGAAGATCCTCCAATTTACATTAATAGCTTCTTTTAAAAATAATCGCAATTCCTCCAGCTTTCCTAAGGATTCTATCTCTCCTCATTATAGTATAATTGTCGGGGAGGGCAGTCGCCACATCCGGGCCTGACCTGTCATTCAACCAGGTTTCAGTCAAAAAAATAGCATCAGGTTCTTCGCTGTTCAGCAAATTGAAGATGTCCTCCTTGTGTTTAGGGAGGGAGCGACAATTAATACTCCAAAAATTATAAATGTTGTTGTTACTTGGGGAATTTTCCGAAAGTTCCTGATCACTAGAACCATCAGTAGGACTATTGCCCATGTTTGAATAATGACTATTCAAACAGTAGTTACAACCACTACATAAGGAGTTAGCCTCTAAAGGACATGGTAAGCTACAATCAATGCTCACCATACCTCGCAAACTAAGCAGCTGGTCTGAGGAGTATTGTATAATGGGCATAAGGGATGAGACTTTTTGGACATAAGTCCTGTCCCCTGGTCCCGGTCGGTCTCGGACGGTCGCAGACGGTCTTGCCTTTGTCGCGCCTTCGTCGCGACATTGGCGCGACCGCTGCACGTAGCCGCTGCGCGTCAGGACCATGGCTCTTAAATGCCGGCAATGATCGGTCGGCGTGCAACGAATGGAACGCTGGCCTCCGTCAGCGCGTGGCAATTGAAAAATGGCCGCTTATTTGTTGTTCTTTTCTTTAAATAATTTTTTTTATATGTAAATCTATACATGACTAAGATTCTTCTTTGTTCAACCGCACAGGGATACTTCTGGGCCCAAGAAGGTTGTTGAGGGCATGTTGGTAATGTGGAAAAAGGGTACATTACCTCTTATGTGGGGGAGAGGGAGCGTACAAAGGGGTATCACTTACAGAAAGAACTCCGATATGTTTTCACAAATGCCTTTGACAGAGACCAGCTGACAGACTGAATCACAAAATAGTTTTTCAATACTTCTTTATTTATTTATTTTCTTATATAGCGCAGGATTCGACCCCCAAAGGGGTATCTCCGCGCTTGCGCGTTTGAAGAAATGTTAGACTGATGACTGAAGAGATTTAACTACCAGCAGGTGTGAACAGTTCGGACCCAGGCTCGCAGAACGACAGATGCGGCCCGTCCGCGCGACTCACAGACGCAGTACTACGAGCCGTCCGCATCATTGTGTCTATCCCTGCCCTGTTCCGTCGTACGCTACGCCACTCTGATTATGTTCCAACGTTGGCCCCACATAGCTAACTGTCGCAGGCATACTCGCTGTTGGTGTGCAGGTCAGTGGTCTGGTTCTCAACATCTCACAGCCACTCCATGAGGTCAGGTTTGCACACACACCACACTCATCTAGAACATGTGGCACAGGCCATGTGACCACGCAAATATAATAGATCGACAACTTCACATCCTTTATTGCCGGTGCTGACTAGCTGGCGAACGGTCCACGGGTCTCAACCATAAAGACTCCACCAAAACTTGCACATAAGGTTAGTCGTACCCTCAACTATATGGCCGTCAGCAGCCTACCATCCCCTTGGCGTGGACTTCATATACATAGAGTTACTTCCACCCCAAACTCATGTGGCCATCAGGAGCCTACCACCACGTGCCACTAACTTGAGTTCCACAAGCTTAGCAGGACCAAATCCTAAAGTGCTCTTCGCCATTGAAGACTCACAACTCAGCGACATGTGTGAGATATGCCAGGCCATGCAGAAGTTCAAGTGGTCTCCACCATACACTACTCAGCAACATCTATCAGATCCACGAAGAAGTTGATGTGGTCTCCGCCATTCAAGACTCAACGACATCTGTAAGATGCGCACACAATGTGATGTGGTGTCCGCCTTTCAGGACTCAGGACTCTGCAACACATATGAGATCGGCGGGATTTTGACAGGCACGTGCAGTCTGCCCACTGCTGCACACTCCGATAGCACCAAGTAATTATTTGCTAATCGATGAGCAGAGGCGACAGTCTCTCTCTCTCTCTCTCTAACTTCCCTCTCTTCTCTCTCTCTCTGTTTCACTCTCTTCATTCCTTTCCTTCTAACTCTCTCTCCCTTATCCCCTTCTCACTCCCTTCCTTCCCTCTCTTTTTCTTTCTGGCTTGTTTTTCCTTCTCTTCTTTTCTCTCTCAGTCCTTTCATATGCACATTACACATGTCCTTATTTTGTGCTTTATTTTCAAAGCTCTGTCTTCGACATCCTTGGTCCCCACAGGAATCTTCCACCTTGTTGTTTTCTATTATATTTGATTAATTTTATTTATGGCTTTATTTTTTATATATATAATAAAAAATTGAGAATAGTTTATGGTTTATATAACTTTATAAAAAAATAAAGTTTGACAAAAAAAATTATAAACATTTTCGATTTTTTTTCGTAACTGCTGTGTGACTCTTTCTTGTTCTTATTGCTGTTATTTTCTGGTATCCACCAAAGTGTTAAATTTTAGAGCACTTATCGAGGGAATATTATTAATCTCTCCAGTTAGCACCAACTTCTAAATACTATATTAGATTTATCTCAACTTTAGTTGCATTAAAGTGCGAATAATGAAATGCAGAGTAGCCGTTCCCGTGCAAAAAGACACGAAGTGCACCTTTGCGATTTATTCTAAATACTAAAATCCTGTATTGAATTGCACTGAGGTAGTCCCTGCACTTACAGTGTACACACAAAATCAATGAAGAACTCTAATTGTATGTATATATATTAGGAATAGTGCGTCTGATGCTGGATCTTGACGGGATACACTACCCAGTCTGTATATTGTTCTACACATGAACAAATGGCGTCACAACTTTCACAACTACAATACAAAATTAATTCTGGCGATAACCCACGTTACTACCAATAATTTTACACGTGCTTTCTACTGGTGTTAAGCAGGACGACTACCTGCAGCATGAAAGGAAACAAAGCGAAGAGACACACCAGAACACCCACAGGGGCTATAGAGTCAATAACCACGATACAGGGATTCCCATGAGGGCCACAAGACTCACCACAACAACCCAGGACCACCAACGCCCCCCAAACTCGAATCTGAGCAAGTGTGTCCGTGTGGTCATTGTGTTAGCATGATAAGCAAATGCCCTGCAAGATCAAAATGTGCTGTCTTCAGCAGACGTTACCATGTCACCTCAGCGTTAGCAGTGACCCCGGACATGTAGCTACGCACGAATCCTCCTGCAAGCACAACACACGTGTGCTGGTCCGGCCTACACAAGTCAGCACAGGGGTGTGCCTATCCGACAAGGGAAACGGGGTGTCTCCCACATGTCCATGTGCAGGTAGTGCGGTAACTGTGTCTCTGTGTTCTGATGTAGCCTGCCACAAGGGCCGCAGCAGACAAGTACACATAGACGTCAAAATGCAATGTATGCTATCAACACACTTTCTAGAACATTCTACAACACGTGGAGGTTAAAAGTTCATACATTTTTTTAAACCTAACCATATTTATTTGCAACATTTTCTCGAACATTTAACGGCACCTGCAGGTTAAAAATTCACGATTGTTTTAAATTCGAACACTGCATTCCAAATGGAAGTAGCATGTGTAGTTGAGTTGACCAAATTTTATCCTATAATATATACTCCACGTTCAAACTGCTTTTTCTTAACCAATCACAAAGATGCTTTTACACTAAATGAATGTGCACCCTACTTTTAAAAAACAATCCTTTTCATCTCCCAATCAAGTACCGTTTTGTATGTGAAAATAAAACTTGTTTCCCATCTTTAAACATATCTCTTATTCTAGGAAGGAACTGCATGAGCTACTGACACCTTTCCATACCTTCCAGCCATACCATACCTTCAAAATACTAGTGTGGATTGTAGGACATAGCTATGTTTTCTGGTGCATTAGGTATGCAGAACAGAGACATATTAACCCAGACCTAGGTTTACAAAATGTGGACATTAAATGGTTCCACAGAGAGGATGGAAGTGGCACCAATTGTTCCCTATGATTAAAACCGGTTTGCATCTTCAACACCCTGACCTCATGATTGTGCACTGTGGTGGAAACGACCTAGGCATATTGACTGGGGTAGGAATGGAAATGCTTATGAAAGACACCTTTGGACAATTGATGTTACTATTGCCTCAAAATGTCTTTGTATATTCCATTATATCCCAAAGACAAAAGTGGAAATGGTCCAAACAATTTTGTCCTCAGATTGAAAAATTTCAGAAGAAAGTCAACAAAGCTGTGTTGGCATACCTCAGAAACCACAAAATGGGGTCCATCTACAACAACAACATATGTTTTGATATGGCGGATATCTACAGAAGTGATGGTAACTTCACAAATCAGGGAAACTGAGTTTTCCTGAATAACTTGATGTAGCTCCATCTAATGAACACAAGGTCTCTTTTTAGAGCCACCCTATAACTTACAACTTAGGCCCGCTATTTTAGGGCCACAAAACGGCAAATCCCGGACCCTCGCCAAATTCTTTTCTCCACACAGCTGTGGCGCAGCAGCCAGGCCATCTCACTTTGCAGCACAGAGCTCTCGCTTTGATCCCCAGCTCTATGGGTGAGTAGTTTGCGCCTTACAAATACGGTATTGATTTACCTTCGCACTCCCTGTACAACACCACCTAAGCACCATATACAAGCAAGTTGGACAGGTGTGACACGGCGTCCGGAGCACATGACTTCACAGCATAGCACACACAGTTTAGGCTCACGGTTTCATCCCCGACTCCAGCAGCAGCTCAATTTAGCAGCATGACACTCTAGGCAATACCTCACTTAATTTCCGTACCCAGCACTTTCAGATCGGTAGGGGTCAGTAGGTCAACAGCTTTACCCAGAGACCGTCAGCAACTCAGTTTACTCCCCCAGCGCCATCAGACCCGTAGGAATAAGTACTTAGCACCTCACAGATACCGAATTGATTGTATACGTGCAAATTTACCTTTGCACTCCCTCTATAACACCCCTAAACACCATACACAAACGACAATGTTCGAAATAAAACTTCCTCCTAGTAGCTATGACTATGTGCTGACACTACTTGGACAGATGTGGCACAGCGGCCAGAGCACATGACTTCACAGCATATGACACACAGTTTGGGCTCACGCTTTCATCCCCGAGTCCGGCAGCAACTCAGCTTACCACCAAGAGACTCTAGACAATACCTTACATATTTTCCGTACCCCAAGACTTTCAGACCAGTACGGGTCAATAGTTTATCCTAGTAGGTATAAACACACGCTTCCGTTACCTCCACAGGTGTAGTGCAGCGACCACGGCACATGACTTCACACCATAAGACACACAACTTAAGCTCACGCTTTAATGCCGAGTCCCGCACCAGCTAACCTTAGCAGCATCACACTCTACGCAATACCTCACTTAATTTCCGTAGCCCAGCACTTTCAGACCAGTAGATATGAGTAGTTTGCTTCGCACCCCCTGTATACCACCCCCTAAACACCTCACAGAGTTTACAGCGCTCCTACCCTCCTCTTTCCTATGTTTTTTGTCCTTTTTTCCCCTTACTCGCTTCAACGAAATAACAAAATGGCGGCCAACCCTTCCTAGGTCCATGAGACTCTGGATAATACCTCAAATATTTTACGTACCACAAGACTTTCACACCAGTACGGGTCAGTAGTTCATTCTAGTAGATATAAACACATGCTAACACTACTTCCACAACTGTACTGCAGCAGCCGGGGCGCATGACTTCACAGCATAAGACACACAGTTTGGGCTCACGCTTTAATCCCCGAGTCGCGCACCAGCTCACCTCAGCAACATCACACACTAGGCAATACCTCACTTAATTTTCGTAGCCCAGCACTTTCACACCGGTAGGAGTGAATACTTCGCTTCGCACCCCCTCTATAGCAAACCCTAAACACCCCACAAAGGTTACAGTACTCCTACCCTCCTCTTTCCAACATTTTCCCCCTTACTCGCTACAACGGAATCACAAAATTGTGTCCAACACTTCCTAGTTGCAACCAATAAGCAGCAAGCTCGTGCTCGTAACACCTCAGCCAATCAGATGCCAGAATTCTCAAATATCAATATCTGTAAATTTCAATATTTGGCAAAAACTACGGAACGGATTTACACTAAATAAACAAAAGTGTGCTTTCTAGACCAAGACCCTTCTCCCTGCCAAATGTGGGGTAATTCCGTTCACCTTTTCAACCTGTAGCCTTGTCTAAAGTTTCCTATGGAAATTAACATTGAAAAAACACGTTTTGGGACCCCCCTTTTGTCTCGGCCCCCCCTTGACGAATCACCCCCAAACTTTCAACATAGGAGCTGATCTCAACAAAGAATTAGTTTGAAAAATGTTGCGAAGATTCGTCAATCGGCGCCAAAGGTATTGGGCATAGAATGTTGCCATTTTCCTATGGTAACTAGGTCCTAACTACAGCTACCTACTAGCCACCGCCAGTAGGTTATATATAGGAAACAGCGGCGCACCTGAGGACAACACAATGGATTTATTGTGTACACAAACAACAACACGTTTCGGCGAAGCCTTTGTCAAGTGAAAGACCTGTGTACCATCCCCTTTTGTATATATAACTTCATTTATTGTATTGAGTGGCACAAATGTTCCGAATTCGGAGTATGTCCTCACTTTCCATGAACCATGAACTGTATTTCCAAAGGGGATGGTACACAGGTCTTTCACTTGACAAAGGCTTCGCCAAAACGCGTTGTTGTGTGTGTGCACAATAGATCCATTGTGCGATCCTCAGATGTGCCGCTGTTTTCTTCGGGATTCTCCCGGAATTACTGGTTTCGTAAAGTTTGCGTGGCCAAGTGTTGCAGTTGTTGGAGGAAAAAATATATATATTTATATATTAAAATGGCAATACAAAACAACGCCTGGGACCCCTGGGTCTCAACCAACCTGCCTACAATATGTTTGGAATTTATGGGACCTGGTACTGTTAATGACAGGACAGAAAAGGACTACGTACAGAAAGCAGGCATGTTTCTTAGCATATGGTTACCTAATTGCAACGTGCTCATGGTGGTAACATCAGATATGGCCTCACCCAAGGCGTTTTCTGCTTTCACCCATACTTTATAATCAAAATTAAAATGCAGGTCGGGGTAAAGGAAGGAACATGAGTTGATTGTCGATCGACATATGCTTTCACTGGAAGGTCTGCAAAGAAACAGAAAAAATCATTATAAAGCCATATGCCAAAAAGTTGTAATATATCTCTTTCAACATGCTGGCCTGGAATCATATTCCAAATCAATTTGCAGTGCCAGGTAGTATTTTGAAATCATTAGGGTAGTAAAAATAGGCAAAGTGTTTCTAAGAACAATGTATAATTGTGTTTTTGTCATTGGAATGCAAGAAGATTATTTTCTGAAATAACATAACTTGTGCATTTATAAAGCACACGTTCAACACAGCGGGTATCTTGGTGCTGAATAACAGATACTTATTGATATCCAACTCAATGGTACTCATTGTATCGGCCTAAGAATGATGAAAGGCTGAGTGGACCTGCCCTGATTTGAACCTGTGACCATGAGGTCAAACACAGGCCCCTTTAGTGGATGCATTAGTCCACTAAGCCACCAGGCTTAACAAGTTTGCAAAAAATATAAAACAACACATAAGATGCCATTCATTCTTCATATCCAATTTCACTTAGTGCACTACAATCTGATAGCTTTGGGGAGCCAAGTGAATGGCTGTTTCTTTTTATAGCTAACAAAAACAAAGTTAATAGATATATGTTGGCTAGCACGTAGTCTGATACAATGTATACAAAAGCAAACAACTTCACAGAACAATTCTTTTTTTCAAATTACATATCTTTTATTTTCCATTTAGAAAGCATATAGTTATCTTAACCACAAAGGCGGTCACATACAAGACATGCATGAGAAAAATCTGTGTAACAATCACAATGTCTTCTGATGGAGCAAGGATTCGCACGTAAAGCGACTAGCTTGTACTCAACCCTCTCAAAAAACTCATAACATACTAATTAACATATTTTGTCTAATTAATATTGCATTACACAACATATCTAGCATCTAGGGGAAGCTTTACAATGTGCTTTTACTAACTATAATGCGCTTGCAATAAAATGGCTGCTGCTATGCGGGATTTTCTACTGCGCATGTCATATTTTTGCGTATTTGAAATTACATTGATTATTGATTGTATTATTTTTATGTATTAACCAAAACCGTTCGTACCTGTTTTATGTTTTGTCTGGAAACCCCGGGGGCAGAATAACAGGTGGTAAATGGAAGCCACTCTGTAGTTGAGGTCACTTGTCCGAGGAAGTAAGTGCATGATTAGGTACAACTGGAAGCACTGTTTAGGGACTTTCTGAATAAATGTGTAAATAATTGATAGCAAAGAGTTTGCTGGCAAAACTTTGGTGCGATATCACCTAGAAAGGGTCACACTGAAGAAGTAGCAGGTTTTTCTGAGCTTGATTGACAGCAAAGGGGTTCGCTAGTAAAACCTTGGCCTCATATCACCTAGAAAGGGTAAGCCCGAGAAAGTAACAGGTTCTCTAATGCTTGTGTGAAGGGTAGGCGGAAGAGATCTACTCGTAGTATTTGAAGAGTAAACGGAAGGGATTTACTCGCAGTGGGTGAAAATTATCTTTCCCTTGAATTTAGTCACTCAGACACAGTGGCGAATGTTTCTACATTGAAAAGTGAAAAAAAATCAGTTTCGTATTACCTTGCAAAGGAGGGAGTCAGTTGCGGAGCTGCACTGACGTCACTTAGAGCCACGCTGGTATTGGTTGAGACAGCGGGTGTGTAACTGAAATAACACTGTAAAGGAGGGGTGAGTGCAGGAGCGTGAGAAAACTCATCTCACGAGAAAAGCAGCGCAACTATTGGTTGAATTTATTTGAATTCGAAGTTTTAATTGGTCATTGAAAAATTAAAGACGCATAAGTATTGGAACAAACTGAGTGTCACCGCAAAGGTTAAAATTTAAGTTATATGTGGCATCGACCTGATAGAAAATACCTAGGTTTTGCTAAAGAGCAGATGATAAGAGGAAGACCCTATATCATGTACGGAGGAGAAAGAAAAATTTTGTTTTTCACAAGAGTTAAGAATTTCTTTAAAAAGGATAAACCGATTAAAACTAGAGAAGGAATTATTATCCCACCATCAAATACGCCCGCATCATACATGATGGTTGAAAGGGGCTATCACACTTGTGTGTGGTTAGAGAACTGGGTAGAATACACCAAAGATGATGGAGTTTTAGCATTTCCAGAACATGGTACCTTTAATGGCAGAATTTTGTATAATTTAAGAAATCGGATGAATGAATTAGATCCCAGACCAAGATTAACACAGTATGAGGCACTAGAAGAATGGGAAATTGAACCATTTGAGCGAGACAGAACCAGAAGTGACAGAGGTATGAGTACGTTTTACCCTAAGTTTCCACATGAGACTAGAGACAAGCAAATGAAACAATGGGGACAGTCCATGATAGTGGAAGGATTGTATCCTGTATTTACTCAAGAAAACCCGTCAGGAAGTAAAAGCACTGAGAAAACAAGAAATCTAATGATTAGCGATAATCCAGAAGACGAATATTTGGAGGATTTCTTAATGAAAAATCCGCCACCTTATAATGAGGAGCCAAAAACAGTTAATCCTAGTGCACCATTCTTGAAACCACCTTTGGTTCCGCAAGTAGTACATGAGACTTCATTAGAAAAAGTGTTACAGGACAGGGAACGAGAAGCATTAAATAATCAAAGAAGTGAACTAATTCAGAACAGTTCTGAAGCCCTAACAATTCCGGTAACCATTGTTCCTGTTGTTCCTTTGTATGGATATAAGCAGTCTAGTCCAAAAACTCCCGTTCTAACTACACCTATAGTACAGCCAAGAAAGGAGACATTAATTGTGGATGATCAAGCATGTGAATGTGAGTCAGTAATTTCCCTTATGGATTTACCTATAAGAGAACCTGAAAGGAGCTCAGTTAGGAAAAGTACTCCCGGAAGCTCTAGAGAAGTGCAAATGGAAAAACCAACAGGTACAGTAAATACAACAGTAGTTACCCCAGAAGAATTAGAGAAATGGACCCGAGAAATTGATAAGCCAAAATCGCAACCAAAAGCATTGGATATATTCAAATTAAGGGTCGAATTAGAAGAAATGATGGCAGGAAATGTGGGTTTAGAAAGATTGAACACATTCAGCGAAGATGAATTGTTATTTATATATCGAAGTATCACACGAAACACCAGAGTATTTCATGAGAAATTAATCAATATGTCACTTGAAATGGGAATTGATATTGGTAAATCAAAAGTACTACAGAAACCATACTGAGCTGTATTCACTGATAAAGATTTGGAAAATATGAATGTGTCAGGAAGGTAAGTGCAAATTAAAGAGTTGTTATCAATATTACAAAAATGGGGTGATCTAGAAAGATGGAAAGCCGGGTGGGCAAAGAAAAAGGAGGAGGCCCAGGCGAAAAGCACAGCATCAGAGTATATGTTGAAAGAAACAGAAAAAGGGGAAAGGTTGTGTCCAATGAGAGAAGTGCCAGGTGGAGGTTTTGTACATGTCCCATGGTCCTGTCAGGATATTTTGTCATTTCCAAATGATTTGCCGAAATTACGAGAGAAACCTGTAGAATGGTACAGACAAGTTGAAAGATGTGTAAAGGTTTCAAAGGTACTGTTAAAAGATCTAGATGGATTCTTTGATATTGTTGTCCCTGTAGAGTTATGGGCAGAGTGCAAAATAGCAGTTGATTGGCCAAGTGATGAGTATCCTAGAGACCCAAAGACAGGAGCTCCATCAGATGAGGTTATGAAGAAATACAATCAGGTAATGCTGTACTTGAAAGGGAAGGTACCTCCAAAAGAGACTGGCTGGACTAGAATAGATAGAGCTACACAGAATAAATGTGAATCTGTACATGCATATTATGAACGTCTCTTACACGTCTTTAAACAATATAGTGGTCTAGAGAAGATCGATACCAAAGATATAACGCATTTCATCTATCGGTTTGTGTCTGGATTGAGACCAGAAATTTCACAATGGATTAAAGATCATATGATCTGTTGGCAGGCCAAACCTATTGATGAAATACTCAAATATGCAAAATATTGTGAAGATGAATTAGACAACAAGCATAAGAATTTGGAAGAAAAAGTCATGTGGGCACAAGTAAAACTAGCAGAGCAACAGGAACTTCAATTGAATCAGTTGAAAAATAATCAAGCCAAATGAGATGGAAATAGAGGAAAGTCAAAGGGAAATTATATCAGAGATGAGGCTAAAAAGAAATTCCCATGTCACGGGTGCAGAAAGTTGGGGCATTGGAAAAACGAGTGTAAAGCCATATTGAGTAATAACAACGTGCAAAATAACCCTTTGAATTCACAGACGCAGAATGAAGTGTCAAAGAAACAGTCGCCGCAGGTAATACAGAACCAATTACCCCTTGCACCTATGCTAGATCCTGGGAGCAAAGCAGGCTATAGTGTGGCTACCACAAATTGGGAGGGAAGTGGTAGGAGAGATTCAGTGACTCCACAATTTCTTTTGAGTGACACATTTTTTGAAGAGGACACATACTGACGGTGCCTGAGAGGGAGGACGAGGAGTGCGTACTTGGCACATCCTTGCCTGTAGATCCGTCAGGTCCATATATTGATGGAAAAGTTAAGGGAAATGATGTTACCTTATGTTGGACACTGGCGCTACCCGTTCTACTGTGAGAACAGCAGACATTCCAAACCTACCCCTCTCGGGAGAAGCGATCCAAGTAGTGGGCATTTCTAATAAACAAATTAGTACCCCAGTGACAGAACCAAGGAAGTTAGAATAGGAAATTTTAAATAAATGCACAAATTCGTGGTGTGCGATTCCAGTCCAGTAAACCTGTTAGGCAGAGACTTGTAGTGCAAAATGAATTGCACCATATTTTGCACTCCCAGTGGTGTTGAAGTCCAAACCCCAGACAAAGATGGAATATAAAAATTAATGTTGGCAAAACAGGAAACTGAAAATAAAACATTGACCATAGAAGATTTACCAAAAGAATTACAAGGTACCGTGAATCCTGAAGTGTGGGATTTTACAGGAAAAGATGTAGGATTAATGGCAAATGTTGATCCAATAAAAGTGAGAGTAAAAGAAGGTGCAGTTTACCCAAATACTCGACAGTATAAAATGAGTCCAGAAATAAAAGCAGGAGTTGCAGCAGAAATAAAACGTTTGGTTGAAACAGGAATTTTGCAAAAAATAATGAGCAGTCCATGTAATTTGCCTGTAATTGGCATAAAGAAACCAAGTGGAAAGTATAGGGTCGTACAAGACCACCGCAAAATTAATAAAATTGTTATCCCATGTTGTCCTGTAGTGCCAAACCCTGCTGTGATTTTAAATCAGATACCGTGGGCAGCAGGTTAGTTCACTGTAATCGATTTGTGCCACACATTTTTCTCGATACCTTTACATCCAGATAGCAGGTATCTTTTCTCATTTGAATACGACAGCCATGTATACGTCTGGAACCGTGTCCCTCAGGGGTGCACAGAAAGTCCATACATTTTGAATCAGATTTTGAAAAAGTGCCTTGAATCTTTGGTGCTGCCTGGAAAATCTGTCCTAGTGCAGTACATAGACGACCTATTGGTGGCGTCTAAAACCCGAAATGACTGTGTAGTGGATACCATAGCTTTGTTAAATCATTTGGGTGAAGGAGGACATAAGGTGTCACCTGAAAAATTACAGTTTTGCACCACATCAGTCAAATATTTGAGGCACCAGATAGAAAGGGGTGTCAGAAGGGTTACCACAGAAAGGATCAAAATAATCAAAAATATGAATCCACCTCGAATTCAGTAAGAAATCAGAATGTTTCTTGGAGTTGTAGTTACTGCAGGCAGTGGATTGTGGGATTTGCAGTTCTGGCAAAACCATTGATACAAATGACAAAGAAAAGAGCAAAAGACCCAGTAGAATGCGATGATGAAAGCATGTCATCTTTCTTAAAATTACGCGACTGTCTGTGTACAGCTCCAGCATTGGGAATGCCTGATTATTCAAAAGACTTTGCATTGTTTTGTGATACACGAGACAATTGCGCACTCTCAGTCTTGACCCAGACCCATGGTTTGATGAGACGTCCTGTGGCATATTATTTTTCCACACTGGATCCAGTGGCATCTGCATTGCCAGGATGTCTAAAACCAGTAGCTGCAACATGCATGAGTCTTGAGCAAAGTGAGTCCATTATTATGGGCCATGCAGTGACTGTATACGTCCCACATGCAGTTGTGATTTTGTTGACAAGGACCAAAACCCAATATCTGACTCCTAGTCGGCTGACTAAATATGAACAAATTATTTTAGGTGCAGAAAATTTGACTATTGCTAGGTGTAACATTTTGAATCCAGCAACACTGTTGCCTGAATCACATTTTGCAGAAGTCAAAAACGAAGTCGAACATAATTGTATCGACCTGACAGAATACTGTACCAAACCTCATCCAGACATAAGAGAAGAACCATTAATAGATTCAGAACATGAGTTATTTATAGACGGCTCATGCATGCAACATTAGGAAGGAGGTTTGAGCGCTGCATATGCCGTTTGTACATTATGGGGCCCAGTTGAAGCATCCTATTTACCTGGAGTCAAGTCTGCACAAGTAGCTGAATTAATTGCATTGGCAAGGGCTTGCAAAATTGGGAAAAATGTTAAAGTAACCATTTACACAGACAGGAGTACCCCCATGGGTCATAGAAAACATCCCAGATCTATTCCATCATTGAGGCCATTGGGGATACCTGTGTTTAAAAAGTCAATCCAATAGACTTCACGCTGTAGTAATCTCGCATTGTTATCTTGCCCCTCCTTTTGCTTCACTACCTCAATTATCTGTGCGCGTAATTGCGCTACGCTATGGTGATTATCCTCCCAGTGAATGGCTATGGGGGTACTTTTGTTTTTTGCCCGAATGTTACTCTTGTGCTCTGTAAGTCTAATTTTTAATTTTCGTGAAATGTTGCCCACATATAGTTTGCCACACGGGCATTTCAGACAGTAAACTAAATTGGAGCTGTTGCAATCTGATGTGTGCTTGAGTTTCAGTTTCTTGCCTGTCATGGGATGCGTTAAAGTATTGCCAGTAATGATATTGTTGCAATGTATGCAATTCTGACATTTCATGGTTCCTTTGAAATCAGATAAGGTTTGTGAATTACTGGGTGATCGCACTATGTCCATCAGGTTACGGCCTCTTGTATATGCAAATATAGGTTTCTCTTGGAAAATTCCTTTAAATTCACTTTCATTTTGAAGAAGTTCCCATCTCCTAAGTATAATGTGTTTGATTTGATTGGCTGATGTGGAAAATTTCAAAACAAAAGTAAATTCTCGTGTTGGTGCCTTGATGGCAGAGGTCAATAACGACTGTCGATCAACAATGGCGAGTCTATCAATACATTGATCTAGAATATCAGCTGGATATCCCCGTTGTTCGAATCTGTTACGATGAATTGTTATTTGCTTTTCAAATGTTTCTTGAGTGGCACAGATTCTTTTTATCCTCAGAAAGTGAGAGTATGGTAAATTTGTGATCAAGCTTTTAGGATGAAAGCTTGTGTACATCAGAGTGTTGTTTCTGTCGGTAGGTTTGGTGTACACATCTGTCATCAATTTTTTATCAGATAAATCCTTGGTAACAAATACATCCAAGTAATGAACTGAGTTGGAACTAATGTTGTAGGTAAACTGTAATCTTGGGTTCTTGGTGTTCAGAACAGTGATTAAACCTTCCAGTTCTTCTTGAGTTTTGGACCATATCACAAAGATGTCGTCAATGTACCGACCGTACATTATTATGCCCTGCTTCCATCGGTGATTCGTAAGAATATGTTCATGTTTGAAAAGTGACATAAATATGTTGGCATAGGCAGGTGCCCCAGAAAATCCCATGCTGGTTCCAGTCATTTGCCCAAAAAATTGATATTGCCACTGGAAGTAAGTGTTATGCAAGCAGAAATGCAACAATTTCAAAAATGAATACACTCTTTTCTTGGCTAAGATTCATCTGTAACAGTGCCCATTCTACTGCTTCCAACCCTTGTTGATGGTTGATGGATGTGTATAGTGCAGTCACATCAATCGTGCCCAATATCCAATCTTCCCTGAAATATTCTTGGATGGATTCCAATTTTGATAGAAAATGAGTGGTATCCTTGATGTAGGTGCACCATGATTGTACAAATTCCTGTAGAAAATGATCTAAGTATTTGCCAATGGGATCAAAAATAGAACTACACCCTGAGACGATTGGTCGGAATGGAGGGTCCGTTGGATGTTTGTGAATCTTGGGTGTCATGTACAGTGACGGTCTTCTCGGGTTTTGTATGGTCAGGAACGTTTTCTGTGTGTCCGAGATAATCCCAGCTCTGCAAGCTTCTTGTAACAAATCAGATAGGGCCTTTTGTAACAGGTTAGTTGGATCATTGTGAAGTGGAAGATAAGTCTGTGGATCTTGAACATGGTCACGTACTTACCTATTGTAATACTCTGTGTCCATAATAACAAGGGCACCGTCCTTGTCTGCTGGTTTTAGAGTGAGTTGTGAACTTTGAGTGATCGTTTCTATTGTATGGTAGTCATGAACAGTAAAGTTCTTGCTTTTCATAGATGTATATCTGATTCTGGATAAGTCCTTTTTTACTGTATCCTCAAAGAAATCAAGAATTTTATGGGATGTCGGCGCCATGTATTTGCTTTTAGGTTTGAACTTCATCTCTTCCAATGATAGATCTTGCTCTGGTTGGAATTCCATTACATTCTTGAAGTAATGGCGTAGTCTGAGTTTGCGCATAAATTTAAAGAAAGCCACGTTAGTTTCGAGTGCTGAGGTGTCATTCGTTGGTACAAAGGACATGCCTTTGTTCAAAGTCATAATCTGTTTTTTAGATAGCTCAACAGACGAGATATTTATGATAAGGGTAGATTTTTCCCACTGCGAAGTGACCTTCCCTTGTCCTCTCCTGGTGGGACGTTTAAGTGTACTTGTTGTGTTTCTACTGACGGTGGTGGTGGTTGCCCTCCCATCGTGGCCTGTAATAAAAAAGAAGAGGAAGGGGAAGAGGAAGCCCCCGTTATTGTCTTGTTGGCTGTTTGAACATTTGGAACAGTTGAAGTGGAAGATGTAACAGCTGCTGCGGTTTTAGCTATAGGGTGTCGTGATGCAGAGATATCTTGCTCCGTCGTTATACTTTCTTCACTAGAGGTGTTGGTTTTGTGCGGAGTAAAACGTCTCTTGGCGTACATCTCAGCCCACGTGTAGACTTCATTTAATTTGTAGTCTATAGTGTCACGGCGATACTTCCTTATCTTCCCTTCCTGAAGTTCACGATTAGTGATCAAGTTTTGCGTTCAAATCTTCCAAAGTAGTTTCCCAAATTGTCGGGTCTATTACTGATGATAAATCTCTTTTTAAATTGAAGATTTCTTCATCCAGGTCCTTGATGGTACGTGATAATTCCTCTATGATCAAAAGGATGAGATCTAAAGAGCATTTATTAAGTATGGAAAACCATTTGTCCATAAATTGTGGGTTCAGATGGCATCTAAATAACATAGGTCTCAGTGCTACCCTAAGTCCCCTTGGTATTCTCTTAGATCGGTGATATTGAACAAGCGTAGATGCATGAAGACGTTGATTGAGTTGCCTCCTTGTCAGGTATTCCAGTTGCTTAAGACGTTGGATTTAGAGCCCCCTTTGGTGTCTACTAGTTGAATTTCGTTGATCAAAGCGTATATATCTGTAGCTTCTTCTGCTGTGTACGCTAGAGTGTTGGCTCTATTTTCAGTAATGTGTGTTATACTATCAAAAGAAGCCATGTTGGCTATAATGTTAGAGACTGATACTATAGTTAATCTGTGTGTTGCTACCTCAAAAGGCCAAAGTGAAATAACGAGAGAGAGTTAGAGGAGCACTCTGAGTATAATCTTGGACGACACTGATGAATCATCTACTCTAAGGGTGCATCACTACTAAAATGTGTTGGCTGGCACATAAAGTGAAAAGATATAACTAAGTAGAGAGAACCTACTTGTAAAGAGCACTGTTCCTACTGGGAAAAAAACATTTTCCAACAGATTAATAAAAATTACTAGTAAAGTGATCAAACTTCAAACACAATAAGTTTTCTCGTTCTATAGTTTAATTTCAATCCATAGAACTTGTGTGCAGTTGATATGCATTGATGCCTAACATACACGTTCCTTGTGTGTGCATCTATATTAACTTAATCAAATAGATAGACAGAAGAAAATAAATGAATACAATGCATATAACATATTTACGGCTTTCTAAACATTACGGACACCATAATCCATAATACATGAATCAATTGCAGAAAGTTTTCTGAAGACACGATGCCCAATGCATTTCGGGACCATGAGGTACCCTTCTTCAGGGGCGAATCCTAGAACATACAAAGAGCTAATCAGTAAGATACATACGAATGAATATTTACAACATAGCGTAATTTCCTAGAAATACGACACGCCAAAGGGGGAAGAAAAACAGGAAAAACAGAACATTATACCATGATTGGTTATGCAATGATGTGGAAAGAGGCATCCTCATTATATTCTCTTGAACAATCCAAACATATATACTATGACATAATGACGATGATCTCATTATTAACCTTAGACCTCCTAAATAGATATTAGACATGTACTTCTTGTGGTTCATGAGCGTAAACACATAGTAGTCATCATAAAGAAATATGTGGAAAAACAACAAAAGCAGAGTCAATAGTAACCCGGATCTCAAGACTGCAATTGCATGTGGAAACAACTGTGTAGAGTTGTAGGTGGACTGCCCTAGTAAATAAAACACCTGGAAAAATCTAAACCGATAAGGACTTGATATTAGCAGAAACCCCCCCCCCCCCAAAAAAAAAAATTAAACATAACATGTTGTATCTATTAATTGGCATATTGATAAAATAGATACCTCACTCGTGCTACCACATACCTTATAACTACGTGTGATGGGTCTGTAGGATAGGTCCTAGTGTTAAATCTGAAAGTAGCTGGCTGCAAGAATAAACCGTGTGGTGGTGCCAGGAGCGTCGTCCTACGAGTGGGGTAAATAAAAACACCTGGGTGAGCACCGCTCTCTTGCTAGATTGTACAAGTAAGATCAAAAAAATATAAGGGCATATACCAGGGATCCTGGTGATCACCGTGGAGAAAGGTGGATGCTTCTGTGAACGTCGTGGTTGCGTGAAAGTATCGATTCCTGCACCATTCGAGTCTACGAGACGAACAGAACAACTGTATCTAAAAAAAACAAAAGATACTCTCAGAGTGAGAAACTAGATACTGGTCATAGGGGACACTCGGTTACTACAAATCTATTGAGTAGCACGTACCTTAAATTCTATAGGGTGATATTCGGAGTTGAGCTAGTGGGAGCGTCGAGATAAGGATGATAATGTGATCATTTGGAGTGGATTTAGATTAATAGTGAAATCGCCACTGAAAAACAAGAAAAAGAAAGAATGTCCTGTCACAGTTTACAGTCGCTGAATACGATGGAGCCATGTAAAGAAAGTACGAAAGTACGAACAAGTTACCTCCGTGTTATCATGGATCGGCAACGACGTGGTTGAAAATCACTCTGTTGGACGCGGCTGCGGGTAAATGGACTGGAAAGGTTCTACTGCAAAAACGCGAAAAATATTTGGTCGGTACAATATTTCTATTAGTATAGGAAGTACTAATATAGTAGGGGCACTGAAATGAATTGATTTACCTTCATATCACTATCGATCGCTGTTCATCTGTCAGAGACTCCTGCCAAGCGGTCTGAAGGAGCCGCGGAAGGATACTACACAGTTATTTAAGGAGTCCCACTGACGGGGATGATGTCCGGGTGCTTCTGGAAATGTAGTTACATGTCAGATGTGTGAGTACACAAAAGCGGAGTATCGATGTTCCGGGTGCTTCTGGGGAATGTAGTTTCATGTCGGTGGTTAGAGTACACAAAAACGGAGTCCCGATCAGTCGAACTACTCTGAAAAAACTTTGGTAATATGGTGTTGGATGTATAAGCAAGGAGGTGTGTGCTGTGTTGAAACCCTCTAGCTATTAATGTGTTCCATCACGAATTCGAAAAAGGGAATCCAAAAAATGATGGATGGTATCTAGGCAAAGAAAGCACCCTACACGGATTTAAAATCAGACAAGACAGTGTGTGTTATATAGTGACCACGTAATATGAATGGGACTATGACTGAATACGTATGTATAAATCGTAATACAGTGAGTATACAAACACTTCATTAAAAACGAACACAGATACATCAAGGTCCTATTACTGACATACTGAGTGGAAACAATGGTTACAGATGTGGCATATACAATTGAATCTATAATATCAATTCTGGTGATATGATGATCTAATACACCAAATACACCTAGTACATAAACAGACATAGTGCGTTGAATAATACAGTGACAGGTTACCATTTTGTAAATAAATGGTACAGTGATAAAGAACATAATGGCCATTATTACTAGATGTTTCCCAAATATGGGGGATACAAGTGGCTATTGTTTTATAGCATGGCATATAAATGAGTGGTAATACAGGTTATATCAACATAAATAATGGAAACTACTTTAAGCTTTTGTGTGGGTACTCATAAACTAAAAGTGCTGCACTCATGTGAAAGTAAAATCTATATCGGAGGAGTGGTTAAATTAGCTAATGGTTCATGGAGGTGAGAGGAGTGTGGAAAAGTAAATTTTGCCATGTTCTGTGTCCCTACGTGTTCCCCATCCTATGTTATCTGTGCATGATCGATATGCATATGTATCCCCTATGATCGATTAAAGACGCAATTACAGTTGTGTCCAACTCTAGTATGTCAGTTTCCAGTTCTCGTGAAAGCTATGAGTATTAGGCCTATGTAAACTTATGTTGCCACATTTCACAGTGTGCACGTTAATTCAGTAAAAGTCCCCGTTTCTAGGCCTCAAAAGGGCCCGGACTCAGATTCAGCTCCTGTCTCCTGAAACCTCTCCGAGGAGCGATACAGCCCCCACCTGCATCCCTGACCCTTCACTTACTTCTTGCCACGCAGTGCCCGGCTCGGCCTGGCTCTGCCTCCCAGTCTGCCAAGAATATGTTATGATTCTAGTTATCAGTCCAGCCCTCCTTCTCTGCATTCCTAAGCTACTGAATCGCATCAATAGTTTCTGTCATGGTCTAGCCTTTATGTCTCCATGTAAGAGAAATACTGTATTATATTCATAGAATATTCCCCGCACCCGCACTACATGTAGAATAATGCATGCACCAGTCTCAGAGTCTGTTAGCCTTTGCCCTGATAACTTTTGGATTCTATCACCATGTTCTCTAAACACCAGATACTAGATAGGCTTTAGGTACATGTCGCTCTGACACTCCAGACTTTAGTCTCCTCTTCTAGCACAGAAGTCATAGCCCCCAGTTCCTCCTAGTAACACGTCATTGCCAGTTTGCGCGCACCACTAGGTTAAAGGTCCCAGCTGCTCAGGTAGCCCCCTCCATGTTTCCGCCCCATTTATGACATATTCTGTTACGTTTACATCACAAATCATATGTCTATGTATACGCCCTGTACACGCCTCTTGTTACACCTACTTTATGCCTTATCTTTCGCGACTGCTACAAACCACACCTACTGCTACGCCTACTGTATTGACTGTAATGCAATTGTTTTAGTATATATATGTTATGCACTGTTATTAAAGTTAGCGCTCATTCCAGATCCTGCCCCCGGCAGCTGCCATCCTATTCCCGTGCAGGTTGTCCTGTTCCTGTCCTTTATGTTTTATTAAAACCTGCAAAACTCCAGCTACCTCGAATCTTGACTCTTATTTATTGAGCTATCTGTTTATATTGCATCCAGTCAAAAATAGATCCGGTAATTAATTATTTATTTACCACATAATGGCGCCCGAATAGGGACTTGCCCTTTCCCCACGCGCCGGCGAAGCCACGCAAGCCCCCTGACCCTCTGCAGCCATGACGGAACCATCCTGCGCACCGGCAGATATTTCTGCTTCAAGTATCCCTCAGGTCCACGGAGGAGACGGAGGTTGCGGTCCAGCATCCAGACGAGGCGGTGGAGGAACGCGGCGAGTCCCGACCAGAGCCCAAGCCGAGAGTTCAAGGTCCGAGGTATCCGGAGGCCCACCCGTAACTGAAGTCCGAAGTTCGTAGTCCGTCGTCGTAGCAGTCCAGTCCAGTCCGAGGCCTTCCGTTCTTGCTGCCCGGTGAGTACCGTTGCTGGGGTAGTATCTAGACAGGGTCAATTAATTTGTCTCTGGTCCGTGGGTTTGGGTACGCAAATCCAACACGAAGTGTCCACCTAGGTGGATGCGGGTCCTGACGTGTCTCTTTATGAGACCGGTATGTTTCGTACTGTTTCAGCAGTGCATCTAGTAATTCTAGTAAGTTCTGTTCTCGAGAAATTCTTGTGTTTCTGTTCTCAGTATTCCAGGTAGTATTCTGTTCGAACTGTTATTTTAAAAGTTATTTCATGTGTTTTCAATGTCGTGGTATGAGTGATCTGTTTTCAAGTTATTATTGTGTTCATTGTGTATTGTATTGTGCCTAGATTCCAGTCTAAGTCATGCCTCTGTTCTCTAAGTTACGTCAGTTAAAAACTAGAAAAGGGCTGCTCGAGGAAGCAGTCCCTGTCCCGCCTAGGGACAGTCCAGGTCATTTTATGTATCATAAGCATGGCTTAAGTGCCATAATATATCTAGATTTATGGTCTGATTATACCAGACATCTCGAAGAGAAATATAGATGGCCTGTATCAGGCACATGGGATGCTGAGTGCATCATGCGAGTAGAAGAAGCATTATGGAAAAAGAAAGCCAGACAGTCACAGAAAGATGCCATCGAGTTATGGCGCAAAGAATCTCATAAAAGAACCGAAAAAGAAATCAGAAAAGCAGAATTAAGTAGAGAATCCACAGAGAAAGCCCAAGAAAGGGAATTAATCGAAATAGGTGAACGAGTTAAAACTGAACAGTCAGACAGACAGAGAAATGCCCTTATTAAGGGTATGTATCCTCTTCTTGCCGAGGACTTGCCAAAAGCAGCCCCGGAGGCATCCAGTAATTTCCCGCCACCATTAGTTCCGACTAAGCTACGTCACAAACCGACCGCAGCTGATATTTTTCTCTCGTCCTACTTGGACGACACAGTCCCAGAATATGCAAATCCTGTTCCGCCAGCTCCAGCAAATAATGTAATTCCTGTTCCTCCAGCCACCGGGGCACCCGTTACAGCACCTGTTACGGTACCCCCGGTCCAGCCCACAGTACAAGTACCCGCTACATCAGTCACTCTCCCAGCCCGTACAGTACACACCGACGATTCCAGTTTAGGAGCGGCGGGGGGAGGTTCTCCTCGTACCCCGCCTCAACACAGACGTATGACGCTACATGAGCTAGCGTTACAGCGTACACCCAAATTTCAGTCCGTTGCAGATATCAAGCGAGCACTTACCGAATGCCGTTATGATCCAGTCCCAGGCGATGATGACATGGTCTTGTATTCATTGCGTGTAAGACGGGTGACCGAGTATTTGGACACCCTACCGAATATGAAAAGTTATCTAGACAGAATATATCATTTCATCCGTACAGGAAGAGATCCAGAAAGCATTGGCGACACCATGGTCCAAAGAAAAGTCGAGACTCAGCTCATGATTTTAAAGTTTTTAATTAATTGTTTAATAAGAGAACAAGATTATCCAGGAAAAGATTCAGAAGAAATGAAAGTTCTGACCAGGTGGAGTGACCATATAGCCGAGGGAAGACACAAGACACAGAACAGTATAGAGAGTATGTACAAGAAAATCCGTAAAGAAATAATAAAGTTACACGAGAAACGAGAAGCAACACTAGCAACCGAGAAAGAAAATGACTCTTCTACTGAAGAGATAGACGACGAGAATCCTTCCAGAATAGCGTATGTAGGTAGAACTAGACTTTCCGACCAACATTCACGTCTAGACTACAAGAAAACTGTTCCTTCTCTAATACCAGAACAGTGTTCTCTAGAACAAGTATTTCAAGCTACCGATCACATTCTGAAATCACGAATCGGTTATAGTGAACTTAGTACTATGCATGAACAAGAATTAGCCCGATCAGCAGTCCGATGGGCTACTGACTCTACCACTTTTCCAGACGAAATAGTGGCACAAATGTTTCTGAAACTGCCCCCAGCCGAGCAGCGACTGGTGGGTATGTATATGATCCAGCACCTCATCACTCTGTATGAGGGTCAGCATTCTGATCCAGGTCCGTTACATGATGTATTAAACGAGTTACTACAGTATAGATGGAAAGGTCTAGGTACCGATTTAATTAGTGTCATTCTAGAACAGCGCCACAAATACCGAACGTTTCTGAACCCGCATTTTGTTCATGTCTCACCTCCAGAAAGTAAATCATTGTATATAGACAGACAGCATCCGTTACGAGAAGTACACCCAGTTAGGACAGCGGGTGGTGAAATGCAACGAGTATTTGTTTACACCCCTATTACAAAGATGGAACTCTTAGAGATGAAAAAGTTAATTCCCTGTCACGATAAAGATCCAGCAGGGTTCCACCGAGAATTAAAAGACATGCTCCGTATGGGAGAATACACGTATCCAGATATAATTAAAATGCTAAAGGTCCTGTTGCCCGCAGGGGTATATGAAAAACTCAAGGAAAAAGAATGGGAGGTGGGAGAGAAAAAGATAGATTGGACAGCTTTAGAAGCTGAAGATAATATACGAGTACCAGGTACCGGTCTTGGGGACAAATGTAAAGAATTACCCGAGTTATTGATTCAGGTTTTGCCAAGGTTACTAGCCACGAAAAAGGAAGACTGGGATGCAATCTCAGCCTGTAAACAGAAACAGGATGAAGACACTAGTGATTTTTATTCTAGATTTGAGAAATGTTTTATTATTAACAGTGGTCTGAAAACAAGTAGCGAGTCATACCCTCATCTTTTTGTTACTAAACTAGTCGAGAATTCAAGTCCACAAGTTAAAAACCGAGTCCTAAAAGTTGAAAGTACCTGGCAGGCTAATACTCCGTCCCAAATGCTTCAGATGCTCCAATACCACCAGAACAGAATCAGGGAAGAGCAAGATCATGAAAGGAGACGTATGAAAGACACGAAAATGAAAGTATTAGTTGCACAATCTGTTCCACAAGACAGTCAGAAAAGGGGTCCGAATCAAGCCAGTCATCCTGCAGCTCCCGTTAAAGGGACCTGCAATTACTGTAAACAGCCAGGTCATTTTATAAACGAGTGTGCAGTTCTGAAACACAACATAGCTACCGGTAAGACTAAAGAAAGACCACGTCCGCCTAGACAAGAACAAGTTACACAGACTTCCCAGTTACCACAGAATGCACAACAGACAGTTACAGTACCGCAGCCTATCGCTGCAACACAGCATGTTACACAGCAAATGTACCAGTATGCACAGTCCGAGTATCCAGAGTACCAGCAGTATTCATGAAACAGCCTAGAGAGGGAGGTAGGTTTGCCTCTCATCGAGATACCTGTAGATCAAGAGGGTCCCTATGTACACAGTCAAGTATTAGGGAAAGACAGAAAGTTTCTGATTGATACAGGGGCAAGTAGGACTACTATCAGTCATGACGAGGTTCCAGGGGCTCCGCTCTCAGGCTCAAGAAATGTTTCCCTTGGATTTTCAGGAAAGCCAATTGTTAACGAGATTTCGAAACCAGTTTCTCTAGAAGTAGGTCCATTGTCCCGAACTACTGATTTGTTACTCACGAAGTCATGTCCAGAAAATTTGTTAGGCATCAAGACATTAAAAGAATTAGGTGCAGTTATATGCTGTTCCCCAGAAGGAGTCCGATTGTTTTTAAGAGACTTTAAAGGTCACTATGTATTACGTGATTTTGATCCAAGATTACTGAATGTCCCCCAGCATCTATGGGCACAAGGTCCAACTGATGTTGGTTGTATGCACATCACACCTCATTGTGTGACTCTGAAACCAGGTGTAGTGTTACCACGAATCCGACAGTACAAACTGCCACCTGAGGCTGTAGCAGCCTTATCCAAAATTATTGACGAGCTCATTGTTCAAGGAGTGGTTGTAGAAACTGACTCCAATGTATGTAATTCTCCTATCATTCCAGTCATGAAACGTACTGATCCAAATGCACCTCCAGTATATCGATTAGTGATTGACCTTCGAGAACTTAATAAATGTATCATTCCCCAGTACCCAGTAGTTCCAGATATTTCATCCCTATTAACAGCCATTGATTCTGAAGCCACGTTCTTTACTGTCATAGACCTCAGGAATGCATTTTTCAGTGTCCCCATTCATCCAGACAGTCAGTACCTTTTCGGTTTCTGTTTAAATGGAAGGAGCTATAAATTTACACGAGCTCCTCAAGGTTTCACAGAAAGTCCTAGTATTTATAGTCAAGCACTCAAGAGACAACTAGACAATATTCACATGCCAACTGACACTGCCCTGCTCCAGTATGTCGATGATCTACTGATCACAGCCCGTTCTGAACGTGACTGCGAGCGAGCGTCACTTACAGTCCTGTATTTTCTGGCCGAGCAGGGGCACAAGGTGTCCCCTTCGAAGCTCCAATTCTGTGTCCAGCAAGTGGTCTACTTAGGACACTTACTGTCCAAGAGGGGTAGGCAGTTGACACCTGACCGTATCCAGTTAATAGCGAGTCTTCCTCAGCCCAAGACCCAGAAAGAGGTACGAGCTTTTATCGGCCTCACTTCATATTGCAGACAATGGATTCCTCAGTATGCATATCTAGCCAAGCCACTGATACAGTTAACGACACAGGAGGCAGCCGTATCGACTGTCCTCCCTTGGACATCCGAACATACACTTGTTTTTAATGAATTAAAGAAAGCCTTATGCCAAGCACCTGTTCTAGCAACACCGAACTACAGTAAGCCTTTTACACTTTTTGTCACAGAACGTGATGGTACTGCATTATCTGTTCTCACACAAGATCAAGCAGGACAGTACAAGCCCTGTGCTTATTTTTCGAGCACATTAGATCCAGTAGCCCAGGCTTTGCCTGCGTGCCTCAAGTCAGTTGCAGCCACAGCTCTAGCTATCAGACAAAGTGATTCCATAGTATTAGGACATTCCCTGACAGTACAAGTTCCACACTCCGTGGAAGTTCTTTTAAACCGAACACAGACTCAGCACTTGACCATTGCACGTTTAACAGGTTATGAACTGACACTGTTCCAGCCACACATAGAAATCAGACGCTGCAACGTTCTGAATCCTGCCACACTGTTACCGTCAGTTACTTCAAATCCTGCCACACATGACTGTGTGGAAGTTGTTAACACCATGACAAAGCCAAGACAAGACTTGACAGATATTCCATTACCTGATCCCGACCTGACACTTTATGTGGATGGTTCATGTATGAGAACAAGTACAGGAGAACTAGTAGCCGCGTATGCAGTGACTACTGACACTGAAGTTATAGAGACACATCGTATTGACACCCTGTCTGCTCAAGCAGCAGAGCTAGTCGCTCTGACCCAAGCCTGCATGCGTGCCAAGAACCTGAAAGTAAATATATACACAGATTCACGTTATGCATTCGGAGTCGTACACGACTTTGGAGTGCTCTGGCAAGAAAGAGGTTTTATGACTTCTCATGGAACCAAGATTCAGCATGGTCTTCTTATTCAAGCTCTGTTAGATGCAATACATTTACCGACAGCTATCGCTATCATGAAGTGCAAGGCACATACGAAAGTTACTGATATTATTTCCCAAGGTAACGATCTAGCAGATCGAACAGCCAAGCTTACAGCTCAGACTCCAGACATTCCAGTTAACACGACACTGACACACACTCCAGATCAGACTACTTGTATGACAGTTAAGGACCCTACACAAGATGTCATAGATATACAGTTACATGCTACTCCCGATGAAATCAAGAAATGGTCCGAACAAGGAGGGGTCCAGACAGATCAGGGATGGTTGACGAAGGGAAAAGCCACATGGTTTCTCCCCGACTCAATGGTTCAAGTCATTATTAATACCACACATAGTCCTGCACATTTAGGAGAAAAAGCTATGTTAGACAGTATCCAGAACATTTGGTTCAACAAGCATTTACGAGCTGCAGCCAAGCAGAAAGTCCGTACCTGTATGATATGTTGTCAGTTCAATCCAGGTAAAAGTGTCCCGGTGGAGCAAGGGGGATTCCAACCTCCTGACCACCCTTTTGAAGTCCTCCAGATGGATTATATTCAGATGGAGCGATGTCGAGGTTTCAAGTATGTCCTCGTAGTTGTATGCGCTTTGTCCAGGTGGACAGAAGCATATCCAGTTCCAGATTACACAGCCGCGACCACTGCCAAGCAGTTGGTTCGTGAATTCTTTCCTCGTTATGGACTCCCTAGGGTCGTGTATTCAGACAACGGCCAGCCATTCTCATCTGAACTAATGAAACATGTGTCCCTTCTGTTAGGGTACCAGTGGAAGTTCCATTGTGTGCGCCATCCTGAAGCAGCCGGTCTCGTAGAGAGACATAACCAGACATTAAAAATCCGCATTGCCAAAATATGTAAAGAGAAAGGTGTAGACTGGCTAGTAGCTCTGCCAGTTGCTTTATTTTATATGCGCATGGTTGCACATTCCAGATCAGGTCTGTCCCCGTACGAGGTCGTATTCGGCCGCCCCCCAAACATGTGGGGTACACCTAGACCCCGAAGTATTACAGATGTTTCCAGTAATATGCTGACAGATTACCTAGCTTCCTTGATGTCTGCCCTACACTCTTGTCGTTCACAGGTTGCCGCCGCATTTCCAGACAATACCGAGGTGAAACCGCATGAAATCGTTCCAGGAAATCTTGTACTTGTCAGGAACTTTGATCGTTCGAGTCCGCTGGAGCCCCGTTGGAAGGAGCCACGACTTGTCCTTCTGACCACCCGCACGGCCGTGAAGTTGGAGGGCCGCAAGGGGTGGGTCCACCTGTCCCACGTCAAGAAATTCCATGGATTGTCTGAAAAAACATTTGCCAAGAACATTTCTAAGGACTGCCAAAATTCTAAAGACTGCCTGAAACCAGACTCTGAAATTGATTCTGAACTTAAAGTTCCTCAGTTAGAGAAAACTCCGCAGCAGGAGTATAAATTGAAACTCCGGTCTAGTAAAATAAGTCAGCCAGTTTAATTGTCTAAGTCCCCCTCGGGTGAAACGGTTAGACAGGTTTCTGACATGTATGAGATAGACCCCCATAGTGAGAGAGTTAGTCAAAGCTCTATCAAATGTATCATTGTTCTAAGTTTTCTGCTATTTTTGAGTTTAATGGTTACCTGCACAAGTTATGCATTACATTTATGTTTTCCAATTTCTCATGTAAATAAGTATTCTAATGCTACAGTAGAGCACACATTTAGTGATCTGCCTCCTCACGAGCTATCCTATGCGTAATAACACGTTTATTAGAATGCTACACTATTCACACCAGACCAGCAATGCCACTAATTGTTGGGTGTGCGGTCGACTCCCCCCTTTCCAGACACCGAAGGGAGTTCTGCCACTCTTTCCTTATCCATTTTCACATAATGGTTCGTGTGGAGCATGGTCCACGTTAACGTCATCCTCAACTGATATGTCCCTTCTGAATAGTACATGTTTCCCAGACAAGCAAGGTCTCACCCATAGAACCGGGTTAGATCTAGAAAATGAAGTGTATGATTTAGGTAATTATTCTTCGAATTTCATGATCCTGAATGTTCAGTCCGATACTACTCCAGATTTGCCTGCTATTTCAGTACTAACAGTCAAAGGCGAATTATGTGTTAGAAAGAATGGTTCCGCACATGTAGGACATAGTGATTGTACTACTATTGTCAAGTATAGTGACAGTGGGAAATCTATTTTCAAAGCCTCACGTCATTCTTATTTTGTTTGTGGTCAGACCGCATATGTTCGTCTGCCCCTCGATTGGGATGGAACATGTTACATTGCCTTTCTACTGCCACCAGTTTTCCTAGCCCCATCTGATTATCACAGAAACACACATCTAGTACACGTCAGACATAGAAGGGAGATTGAGTCCCCGATTGTCGATCAAACTGAAACTACTCTAGAACAATATCAAGACTTCAATAAAGGTTTTTTCTTCTTTATAGGCCCTGTCCAGAATAGTAAGTTAATCCGTAGATTAACCAGAACCCTTGAAGCAGTAGTGAATGAGACTACTTCTGCTCTAGGTAACTTAACTGAAGAGCAATCTGCTATGAGATTTGTCGTGCTCCAAAATCGTCTCGTTCTTGACGTCATACTGGCCGATAGAGGAGGAGCATGTAGAGTCATCGGATCTAGTTGCTGCATTTTCATTCCTAATACGCACCGTCTGTTTATTCAGCTATAACCAGACTTCATAAAATTGCCCATCAGTTACACCAGAATCCAGGCACTTGGACATGGTCCGGTTGGCTCTGGAGTATCATATCTGCCTGGGGATGGAAAGTATTGTCATTTCTAGGTATAGCAGTAATGATCATTTTCAGTTGCTGCCTCTGTTTACAATGTGGCCCCGCGATTTGCGGCATTTGTGCTACATCCTGTATTCCTCGTCCTAGTCCTAAATCCTGTTCCAAGACAATTCGAGACGAGCAAATGATGCTATATGAAATGATAGATGGTATCATGAATATTGATGTTTCCTGATGGAAACGTAGGGCACAAGGAGGGAATGTGGAAAAGTAAATTTTGCCATGTTCTGTGTCCCTACGTGTTCCCCATCCTATGTTATCTGTGCATGATCGATATGCATATGTATCCCCTATGATCGATTAAAGACGCAATTACAGTTGTGTCCAACTCTAGTATGTCAGTTTCCAGTTCTCGTGAAAGCTACGAGTATTAGGCCTATGTAAACTTATGTTGCCACATTTCACAGTGTGCACGTTAATTCAGTAAAAGTCCCCGTTTCTAGGCCTCAAAAGGGCCCGGACTCAGATTCAGTTCCTGTCTCCTGAAACCTCTCCGAGGAGCGATACAGCCCCCACCTGCATCCCTGACCCTTCACTTACTTCTTGCCATGCAGTGCCCGGCTCGGCCTGGCTCTGCCTCCCAGTCTGCCAAGAATATGTTATGATTCTAGTTATCAGTCCAGCCCTCCTTCTCTGCATTCCTAAGCTACTGAATCGCATCAATAGTTTCTGTCATGGTCTAGCCTTTATGTCTCCATGTAAGAGAAATACTGTATTATATTCATAGAATATTCCCCGCACCCGCACTACATGTAGAATAATGCATGCACCAGTCTCAGAGTCTGTTAGCCTTTGCCCTGATAACTTTTGGATTCTATCACCATGTTCTCTAAACACCAGATACTAGATAGGCTTTAGGTACATGTCGCTCTGACACTCCAGACTTTAGTCTCCTCTTCTAGCACAGAAGTCATAGCCCCCAGTTCCTCCTAGTAACACGTCATTGCCAGTTTGCGCGCACCACTAGGTTAAAGGTCCCAGCTGCTCAGGTAGCCCCCTCCATGTTTCCGCCCCATTTATGACATATTCTGTTACGTTTACATCACATGTCTATGTATACGCCCTGTACACGCCTCTTGTTACACCTACTTTATGCCTTATCTTTCGCGACTGCTACAAACCACACCTACTGCTACGCCTACTGTATTGACTGTAATGCAATTGTTTTAGTATATATATGTTATGCACTGTTATTAAAGTTAGCGCTCATTCCAGATCCTGCCCCCGGCAGCTGCCATCCTATTCCCGTGCAGGTTGTCCTGTTCCTGTCCTTTATGTTTTATTAAAACCTGCAAAACTCCAGCTACCTCGAATCTTGACTCTTATTTATTGAGCTATCTGTTTATATTGCATCCAGTCAAAAATAGATCCGGTAATTAATTATTTATTTACCACAGGAGTACCCCCATGGGTCATAGAAAACATCCCAGATCTATTCGATCTTTGAGGCCATTTGGGATACCTGTGTTTAAAAAGTCAATCCAATAGACTTCACGCTGTAGTAATCTCGCATTGTTATCTTGCCCCTCCTTTTGCTTCACTACCACAATTATCTGTGCGGGTAATTGCGCTACGTTATGGTGATTATCCTCCCAGTGAATGGCTATGGGGGTACTTTTGTTTTTTGCCCGAATGTTACTCTTGTGCTCTGTAAGTCTAATTTTTAATTTTCATGAAGTTTTGCCCACATATAGTTTGCCACACGGGCATTTCAGACAGTAAACTAAATTGGAGCTGTTGCAATCTGATGTGTGCTTGAGTTTCAGTTTCTTGCCTGTCATGGGATGCGTTAAAGTATTGCCAGTAATGATATTGTTGCAATGTATGCAATTCTGACATTTCATGGTTCCTTTGAAATCAGATAAGGTTTGTGAATTACTGGGTGATCGCACTATGTCCATCAGGTTACGGCCTCTTGTATATGCAAATATAGGTTTCTCTTGGAAAATTCCTTTAAATTCACTTTCGTTTTGAAGAAGTTCCCATCTCCTAAGTATAATGTGTTTGATTTGATTGGCTGATGTGGAAAATTTCGAAACAAAAGTAAATTCTCGTGTTGGTGCCTTGATGGCAGAGGTCAATAACGACTGTCAATCAACAATTGCGAGTCTATCAATACATTGATCTAGAATATCAGCTGGATATCCCCGTTGTTCGAATCTGTTACGATGAATTGTTATTTGCTTATCAAATGTTTCTTGAGTGGCACAGATTCTTTTTATCCTCAGAAAGTGAGAGTATGGTAAATTTGTGATCAAGCTTTTAGGATGAAAGCTTGTGTACATCAGAGTGTTGTTTCTGTCGGTAGGTTTGGTGTACACATCTGTCATCAATTTTTTATCAGATAAATCGTTGGTAACAAATACATCCAAGTAATGAACTGAGTTGGAACTAATGTTGTAAGTAAACTGTATTCTTGGGTTCTTGGTGTTCAGATCAGTGATTAAACCTTCCAGTTCTTCTTGAGTTTTGGACCATATCACAAAGATGTCGTCAATGTACCGACCGTACATTATTATGCCCTGAGGAGGATCAGATCAGGGAAAATCAATATACTCAGACATTTCAGATACCTGTCACAGCTCCAGAGTCTAAGGAGGGACAGATAGGTACAAGGGCGAAGGCTCAGGAAGAAGAAGGACAAGAGATCGAGTTACCTGAGCAGGACCAGATAGTTGTAGAAAAAAGTGTTCAGGAAGAAGAAGGCGAACAAAGTCAAAATCAAATTCAGCACACTCCTGAACAAGGCCAGATTAGTGTTCAGGCAGAAGAAACAGAAACAAGTCCTGGACAAAATCAGATAAAGAGGGATACAGAAGATGAAGATGTACAAGTTGTGCCACAACTGAACGAGAATAAAAGAACAATTGAAGAAAATCAAAGCACAGTGCCAGCTAAAAGACTCAGAAAAGGAGATAGGTGGCCTTGTTTTGTCAAAAGATTGAAATTTCGCCTCAAAACAATAAATGAAGAACCAGAGTAAGTAAACGAAATATCAAGTCAGGCTGGGCCTTCCACAGGGCAACGGAGAAGGAGCAGTCCACGATTGAAAAGATTGAATAA
Source organism: Lissotriton helveticus (assembly GCF_964261635.1). Lineage (NCBI taxonomy): Eukaryota > Metazoa > Chordata > Amphibia > Caudata > Salamandridae > Lissotriton > Lissotriton helveticus. Next base: position 458,999,974 of record NC_136059.1, on the reverse strand, counting down.
TAAATTCAGAGGCCCTGAATGGACTTACGTCATCCTTGAAGATTTCGAACACTTAGAAATAAGTGACCAAAGTGGTGACGAATTAATTGCTGATCAGACTGACGAAGAAGTGAGGCTAACCTGAAAGAAATTACACAGGTTAAAAGACTGTGTAAAAGTTACATAGAGGGGTTAAAGTCTCCTAATCAGCCATGGCTGATCATACTGTTAATGGAAGACCGAAAAGAAACTGTTTAAAAACATGCTGTAGAATATGCACATGTACAATAGTGATAGTACTCATAGTATGGTTAGGACTGACAGTAGCTATTCCTTATATAATGAGTAGAGACATAAAGAATAACAACGTACCTGAAACAATAGATACACCTAGAAAAATAGATATACAAGAAAAGGCATTTAGCATTAGACAATAAAAGGTAGATTTAGAAGCATCAGATGAGGAAGGATTACATTATACTAGAATTAAGAATAGAACTCACTTAAATGTATTTGCAAACCTATTAGTACACTATGTAGAAGCTATGGAAATAGAAAATTGTTATGTCTGTATGAAGTTACCTACATCGATAGACAAAGGTGTCACTTACCTTCAGGGTAAAGAGACTGCAGGATTGCGAGGCAGCTCTTGCTTTGTTGTACTGTTGAATTTTAACTAGCGATGATTTTTAAAACTTGTATGTATTTCGAATCTGATGTATGAATTGCAAATCGAATTTTAAAAACTTGGAACTGCAAATTGAATTTTAAAAACCTAAACGCAGCATTTAGCACAGAGCACTCGAGCACTTTAGAACTGTAAAATTATACATCGCCTCTGACTGATTTAAAAGTCGCCCTGCGCCTTCACTTTAATTGTGCTGCGCCGCGCCGTGCTGTCAGCATTTTCACATATGTGTGACAACTTGTTAATGCAGTAATTTAAACCTGGCCCTTGATTACTAAGTGGACCCGATCCGTCTCGGCTTTTGCCGCGGGCACGGCGGGCTCTTTGTTTACCCCACGGCGCTTCCGGTAGCCTACACCGGTCAGCGCTACAGACTCCCCGGAAGGCGGTGCCGCCCACTCCTGCATATAGCGGAGTGCGTAGAGCGGACTCGCCTAGACAGAGGGTAAAGAGACTGCAGGATTGCGAGGCAGCTCTTGCTTTGTTGTACTGTTGAATTTTAACTAGCGATGATTTTTAAAACTTGTACGTATTTCGAATCTGATGTATGAATTGCAAATCGAATTTTAAAAAACTTGGAACTGCAAATTGAATTTTAAAAACCTAAACGCAGCATTTAGCACAGAGCACTCGAGCACTTTAGAACTGTAAAATTATACATCGCGTCTGACTGATTTAAAAGTTGCCCTGCACCTTCACTTTAATTGTGCTGCGCCGCGCCGTGCTGTCAGCATTTTCACATATGTGTGACAACTTGTTAATGCAGTAATTTAAACCTGGCCCTTGATTACTAAGTGGACCCGATCCGTCTCGGCTTTTGCCGCGGGCACGGCGGGCTCTTTGTTTACCCCACGGCGCTTCCGGTAGCCTACACCGGTCAGCGCTACAGACTCCCCGGAAGGCGGTGCCGCCCACTCCTGCATATAGCGGAGTGCGTAGAGCGGACTCGCCTAGACAGAGGGTAAAGAGACTGCAGGATTGCGAGGCAGCTCTTGCTTTGTTGTACTGTTGAATTTTAACTAGCGATGATTTTTAAAACTTGTATGTATTTCGAATCTGATGTATGAATTGCAAATCGAATTTTAAAAACTTGGAACTGCAAATTGAATTTTAAAAACCTAAACGCAGCATTTAGCACAGAGCACTCGAGCACTTTAGAACTGTAAAATTATACATCGCGTCTGACTGATTTAAAAGTCGCCCTGCACCTTCACTTTAATTGTGCTGCGCCGCGCCGTGCTGTCAGCATTTTCACATATGTGTGACAACTTGTTAATGCAGTAATTTAAACCTGGCCCTTGATTACTAAGTGGACCCGATCCGTCTCGGCTTTTGCCGCGGGCACGGCGGGCTCTTTGTTTACCCCACGGCGCTTCCGGTAGCCTACACCGGTCAGCGCTACAGACTCCCCGGAAGGCGGTGCCGCCCACTCCTGCATATAGCGGAGTGCGTAGAGCGGACTCGCCTAGACAGAGGGTAAAGAGACTGCAGAATTGCGAGGCAGCTCTTGCTTTGTTGTACTGTTGAATTTTAACTAGCGATGATTTTTAAAACTTGTATGTATTTCGAATCTGATGTATGAATTGCAAATCGAATTTTAAAAACTTGGAACTGCAAATTGAATTTTAAAAACCTAAACGCAGCATTTAGCACATAGCACTCGAGCACTTTAGAACTGTAAAATTATACATTGCGTCTGACTGATTTAAAAGTCGCCCTGCACCTTCACTTTAATTGTGCTGCGCCGCGCCGTGCTGTCAGCATTTTCACATATGTGTGACAACTTGTTAATGCAGTAATTTAAACCTGGCCCTTGATTACTAAGTGGACCCGATCCGTCTCGGCTTTTGCCGCGGGCACGGCGGGCTCTTTGTTTACCCCACGGCGCTTCCGGTAGCCTACACCGGTCAGCGCTACAGACTCCCCGGAAGGCGGTGCCGCCCACTCCTGCATATAGCGGAGTGCGTAGAGCGGACTCGCGCAGCGACGCGCAGGCAGCGCGCCTAAGTCGCGCCAAAGTCAAGCCCTGCCTGTCTGCGCCTGTCCGCGCCAGGCCGGCGACAGGCCAACTTTTTTCTTGAACTTCTGACAGTCCATCGTTGCCTAACAGGTACTAACATTGCTATTTCTACAACTCTTAAATATGATCACTTATACTCGCAAAGAGCTCCTGTCCTTTAACTTGCCCCACACAGCTATCGTTGCGCCTTCTATCAACCTTGGCCCCCCTCCAACTTGTAAACCATTGACCTGCCTTTACGGAAATGTGCGGTCACTCCCTAAGCATTCCTTAGAGATCTGGGACTTACTAGATCAAGAAACCCCAGATCTTTTCTTTATAACCGAAACCTGGCTATCAGAAACATCTGACCCAGACATAGCAGCTGCCTTGTCCTCTGACTATAAAATAGTCAGACTAGATAGAACTGGAAAACGAGGGGGAGGGACCGCAATAATTTATAAAACGGAGATTGAAATCAACATCATTTCCACTCATCTCGAGACTTGGGGAGAGTTTTTAATCTTCTCCCTTATCCTCACTGGTAATAGGTCCTGGAAAGGAGCCCTGATTTACAGACCTCCAGAGACCAAGGCCAATTTTGCCGCCCAGCTAGTCGACATCCTGGCACCTCATATACTAGCCTGTAAAAATGTCCTCCTGTTAGGCGATCTGAACCATCACATGGAAATACACGATGACCCGTACACAATGGAACTAATGAATAGTATTGAGTCCCTAGATTTAAGGATACTCGAAACCGACCCCACACACAAAGCGGGTCACACCCTGGATATTATATGTACCAATTATCAAGACTTGCATATCAATGAACTAATTCCTGTTCTATGGACAGACCATGTGATAATGAAATTCACCATTAAAACAAATCAGTCCCCACATGTCCACTCTAAAGAAAAAAAGATGAGCCGCCCATGGAAAAAGATTAATTTAGAAATGTTTGTCAAAACCTTTGCTCCTCCGAGAATAACTGAGGACACTGAGCTAGATAGAGCGGTCCTAGACCTTGACTCCGCAATTAGTAATACCCTGGACATTATAGCTCCTAAGCGCCTAATAAACTGCCCGAAACTGAAATCACCTTGGTTCACTGATGAACTGAAAACTATTAAACAACTCACCAGGAAAGCTGAACGTAAATGGCGCAAATCAAAAAACATTGATGATAAATTACACTATAAAACTGCCCATAAAGAATATATGAACAAAATTGCCAATGCCAAGAAAATTTATCTTGGGGAAAAAATTATAGCAGCTGGAAATTCACAGAAAGAACTCTATGCAATTGTAAAAGACTTCTCAAACCCCATTGCTTGCCAAAAGGCCATTCAGGAATCTCAAGACTGGGCCAATGAACTAGCCACTTATTTCAAAGTTAAAATTAACACAATCCATGAATCATTTCCCACAGAAACAGGTATAATATACCAGGCTGATCCCCCCACAAACCCCATACAGCAAAATTTAGCTGATTTCGGAATAATCACTGAGGACGAGGTAACTAACATACTAAAAAAGGCCAAATCAGGTTCCCCTAAAGACCCAGCGTCCGCCCAGATCTTAGCGAAACTAGCACCTGCCCTGGCTCCTACATTGACCTCCATCTTTAATATGACCCTAATTCGTGCCTGGTTCCCTACCCCCTGGAAAGAAGCCATTGTGAGGCTAATCCTTAAGAAAAATAATGCAGACCCCAAGCAACCGATTAATTACCGCCCCATATCTTTATTACCACTCTTTGGCAAATCCATAGAATCTATTATTAATGCAAAATTGGTAAAATTCCTTGAAAGTCACTCATTATTAGAGTCCTCACAATCAGGATTCAGAGCTTCCCATAGCACTGAGACCACATTGATAGAGGTGGTTGACAATATCCGGTTGGCATTGGACTCCAAAAAGTCGGCTATTCTCATCTTGTTAGACCTCTCGGCGGCCTTCGACACCATATCCCACAGAGTCCTATTAAAGCGACTAGCGGGGATAGGTGTTGAAGCCCAAGCCCTTGGCTGGATCCAGAGCTATCTCACAGGCCGCAGCTCTAGGGTCAAATCAGGACCTTTTTCATCAGAAGCCATTGACAATGATAAGGGAGTGCCTCAGGGCTCAATTTTAAGCCCAACCCTATTCAATGTTTATGTTTCACCACTGGCCAAAATAATTAGGGGCTTCGGCTTCGACACACTGTCGTACGCCGATGACACCCAAATTCTTATAACTCTTGGCTCTGATCCAACAGAGACCAAAGTGAGATTTAGGAACTGTATGCTAGAAATAAAGGACTGGATGACCAACAATTACCTTATGCTTAATGCAGGTAAATCCGAAATAATGCTTTTCGGTGCGGCCAAATCCATCTGGTCCCAAGAGTGGTGGCCAACTGAACTTGGTCCCTGCCCATCCCCTAAAGATACTGTTCGGAATCTGGGCTTCACCCTTGATGACAAGCTGTCCATTGTCCCCCATACAAACAAATTAGTACATGAGGACCTTAAAGAAAATATTTAAATGGCTACCCCTATGCTATCGCAAACCATTGATTCAAGGCTTAATTACTAGCCGCCTCGACTACGGCAATGCTCTCCTCGCGGATGCAAACGAAGGCACACAAAGTAAACTGCAGACACTCCAAAATGCAGCAGCCAGATTGGCCCTCGACCTACCTCCACGCACTTCCTCTGCCCCTTGCCTGATAAAACTGCACTGGCTTCCAGTCAGAAAGCGCATAAGGTTCAAGATCTGCTGTCTAGTGCATAAATCACTAAATGGACAAGGCCCGAAATACTTAAAAAATAAACTTCAAGAATACTGCCCAGAAAGAACATTACAATCTTCAAACAAATATCTCCTGAAGATTCCTAGAGTTCGTACTGTTAGAAATGAAGACAGAAGTTTCTCAAAGGTTGGTCCTCTGGCATGGAACTCCCTGCCTTCATCTCTAAGATCCAATCAGAATTACATAATCTTTCGGAGAGAACTTAAAACTCTTCTATTCAAGACAACAGTATAACTTCCTCTCCCCTCCGCATCTCCCATACCCTCTGACAGCGCTATGAGACCTAATGGTGAAATGGGCGCTTTACAAAAACAAAATACATACATACATTAACCCCTAACATATGGTATTTCATGTAGTATTTTAGCTAGTTTGTTTTATAAGAAAGGACCTTTACAGTATTATTATTCTACTCAGACGTGATATTTTCTGAACTTCCTATACGTAGTAACCTGAATCCTGTACATACTAAGAGTGATGTAACACGTTATATGGGTGATTATTTTCTAACCATAGGTACAATAGAAGCACACAAGAATAATTTAACATGCTTATTACATGAAAAAGAGAAAATATTTTTAAATATGGTTGAGAAAAGGAGAGAGAATTTCCAAAGAAAAGCAAAAGACAAGAATCATAAAATCCCTAAATGGGCTGAAATGTAGGGTTCACCTCAAATGGCAAGACTCACAATCCTATGTTGTTGGATTTTGAAAAGAAAGGGAAACTCTGTCTCTATAGAGAAAGAACCAGTTATTGTAACAATATATTAATTTGTTCCAGTGAGTGTGAACACAATTATAAGGTAATTTGGGTTTGGGGTTTCAAAGATGGAACGGAACCAGTATTTCCTGGAAATTATTTTATATGCGGAAACAAAGCATATTACAAACTGCCAGATCATTGGTATGGGAGCTATTATTTTGGAATAGTATTCCCAAAGATATATCATGTAAACAAAATCACTGGAAGCAATGAAGAAACTAATGGATTAATGAATAGTAAAAGAGCTAGTTTTGCGGAAATAGTAAGTGATATATTTAGTGCATCGATACCTACAGTGGGAGTGGTTCTGAATACGCAGAGAATTTGCAAACTGTCTACAGTGGTGGATCGCTTATCGTCTGACACTGCTGGAGAATTCTTGATGATCAATACCGAATTGGTTGCGATCAGATCAATGGTTTTACAAATTCGACTTGCTCTTGATACATTATTAGCAAAAGAGGGCGGAGTCTGCAGAATGTTGAAAGCGCAACATTGTTTCACTTACGTACCTGTCAAAAGTGTTGAAATTAAGGGGTATGTAAGGAATATTATACATTTTGAAAAAGAACTCAAACCACTGGAGGTTGATAGTGCATGGAAGAGACTTACAGATGGTCTCTCCTCTATAGGTAGTTGGTTTTCTAATATAGAAAAGAGCTTTGTAGGTAGAATACTGATGCCAATGGTGGGAATAGTCTTACTGATATTAGGGATAACAATCTGTTGTAAATGTCGTAAGCACAAGAAGACATATACAGTAAATAAGAAAGGGAAAAAGAGAAATATTGATGAAATTGAGTTAGAAGAGTTGAATGGAAATGTATACAAGAAAGTGAAAAACTTTCACACAAACAATGAAAAGAAACCATAAAGAAAGTGTGAAGAGATTGAATTGGGAGAGTTGTGAAAGTTGGCATCTGTTTCATTAATTGGTGATGATATAAAATATCATCAAAGAGGGGATTGATGGAGTAAGGATTTGCACGTAAAGCGACTTGCTTGTACTCAACCCTTTCAAATAACTCATAACGTACTAATTAACATGTTTTGTCTAATTAATATTGCATTACACGACATATCTAGCATCTAGGGGAAGCTTTACAATGTGCTTTTACTAACTATAATCCGCTTGCATTAAAATGGCTGCTGCTACGCGGGATTTCCTACTGCGCATGCGTCTGTCATACTCACGTGACATGCCGTACTATCTTGCTTGGAGGGAAACTTTCGCTTCTGCGCACTAGAATTAAGATGGCTGCTTTGTGTTACAGCATGCATGAAGCTGGCACTGCTGCTTTTGCTAAGCTGTTTGTTTTGCCTAAACACTAAACGCAATAGTTATAATAAAATAATGGGAATAGAGTAAAGATAAGTGGTATACAGTGCATTCATTTATTCTGTGTTCTAAAACTGTTTCTTTCTATTTTTCATGTATCGTAAATCTTGGGCCTGGGAGGTGCTATTACTCCATCTCGAAAACCCACACTGCGCATGTCAAAACTCCAGAAGGAGCTTAAGTCATTCGTCATTGAATCAAAGTTAATCTTTCATCACACTGGAAGAGGCGCCTGGGAACCTGACTTGATGACCCCAAGCGGAAGACAAACTGTTAACATTGTATTTCCATAAGAACATTCAATTGTTGGGTGGAATAAAAAACGCATGGGAAAATAAATTGATGGGCGGGAACGCTAAATTAAATATTCAGAAGAAAAGTTTCATTTTAGTATGGTGTGATGACCTCTCCTCATTCTTTGTCCAATCAAAATTGGCGATCCTTAGACTTGCAACATTGGGGGGTGGTACACTGTCCTGGAAAATAGTATAACTAGAGTAGGCTTAGCTAGTTAATTTGTGCGACTTGTCCGAATAGCTGACCTGTCACTGACCCAACGCACTCAATAGGGGATCGAGAGCAGAGGTGCTGGCGGAGCACTCTGTCAGAAGAATCGATAACCCAATCGGGGTTACTGGGATGTGAGATTTGAAGACCCAATCGGGGTTTGGCTGTTGGCTGCAGAAAAGGTGCAAAGCAGGCGTAGCACATTAGCTGTGGGTGCCGGTCTTAGCCTGAGGTGGTCCTGTCCTGATCCAATTCGATCCGTACCTGTTCTGATTCTGGTTTGCATCTATTCTTTCCTGCTGGCACCTGCCCTTTGGGGTTCTATCCTTTGACCCAGCCTGTGGCCAGGGTTGGTCTTCACACCATTCTAGGTAATTATAAATAATGTGGTTTCGTCATTGTACTGTTCTTCCCTTTCCACTCTCCCAATGTCTCTATGCTTAATGAAAGTTTCTCATTCTCTCTTACCTTAATCATATTTTTGTTGATTGATCAAGTTTCAGTTAATGCAGTATGGACACTGACATTTAATAATTTACATTAGATAAAGAATTTAAATCTTTCCAGAGTTTGTGGTTATTATATGAGTGCAAATGTTTATTTACTGCCTATAATGCTAACACCTTTGATCCCTTAGGACTTTAGGTACCGGTGGCTAGGATTGGTAAGTCAAATGGTATAGGTCCTGAATGGTTAAACAAAACTGGTTAAGCGTAGGTTTACCTGTTCAAAGTGTGTATGTTGATTTATGGGCCCAGGTGAGTATGGTAAAATCTCGGGCAGGTGAGCCCGCGCTCTATCACTTCACACACAAGCAGGGTTACATCTGAAAAACATGAAATTCCTGCCCTCTCAGGTATTAACATATATATTTCTTTTCGTATTTCAGTTTTGCCCTCTAGCAACATTTCGGAGAGTAGGAGATTATTCTGTTTTCCCCCATCAAAAGGCCGTGAGGCATCAGTCAGAGAGTCCAGGCCATAGTATTTCATCCTGCAGCCCCATACCTTTCAGAATTTCCATGGGCATCCCCTGCTTTTATATGTGACTCTTTCAGTGGTCATGTACAGATCCATCCCCGCCTCCACTCCTGGAGTGTGGGAGCCTCTGCCGCTCCCCAGTGCCTGGACACGTCTCTCTTGGCCACCACTAGGCCCAATGGACTTTAAAGTAGTTGAGGTCTATTAATGTCTATATCAAATGGTATGCCCCACATGACAAACTTAGGGTCTAGTGGGATGGTACATCCAGTATGTTGATTAACTCACCAAATATTACCTGCCACAGAGCTGTATGACTGGGCAGGTCCACAGAGTATGCATAAAATGTAGCCTTATAGCTAGAGCGGACGCCTTTGAACCTGGGGAACCAGGTTCGAGTCTCGGCAATGACGCTCAACATCCTGTGATTCTGGACAAAGTAATTAATCTCACTGTGCCTAACAAAACAAGCATTAGCATAGCGAATAGGTCTCGCTTTTGAGACCTTATAAGTATTTAGTTATGCAGCACAATATCCTTGGTACAACAACATCAACTGTTGCATGGCTAAACACTTATAAGGTTCCAAATGCGAGACCTATTGGCTATACCAATGCTTGTTCTTTCTTAAAATCATAATTGAGACACAAGTGACTTCAAGTTCGGCTTCTAAAGCCACACAACACTTATCTTTGCTGCGCAAACCACATCCTGGGCGCAGATGGCATGCTCACTATGCAAAACAGAACTGCGCCAATGATCCAGAAATCAGCTACCTCGGGACCTTGCAGCAGACGTTCGTTGGTTTATACACACACCTCTCAATTTGAAACCAAATGACAGCGGATGAATATATTCCAAGCATCAAGAATCAGATGTATAATCAAATCAAAACTACAAGTCTGCACAATCGCAAAACCGTAACGGAAAGAATCATACAGGTTAGCAATAGTTTCGTTTCTGATTCATCTTGCTTTACATGGCAACCTTGCGAGCACAGCTTTCAAACAAGGCCATACCATGTGTAAGTGAACCACCATTCCCTTCCTTCGTCCAAGTATGCCAATTGAGGGATCGTGCTCAACATGCTGCAACACAGCAAATGCCGTCAAATGCACTGCTGTGGTGCGCATAGAGAGCAAGATTAAATCCAATTATTAGCAGCCAAGCATGGAACAAAGCTCGGCAGACAAAAGCACAAACTGTTCAAGGAGCACAACCTCATATCAAGAGATTCAAAACCATAAAATGACTTAGGCTAAATCTGCTCCACAGCCCAATCTTAAAATACGTGACTATAGGAACAAATGAATGGACTCCAACAGAAACGCCATGTACCACCGAGTACACATTAAATCGACATGATGACCACCAGAATAGATCCAAGAGTTTAGTTGGGGAACACAAATCTGCCCAGGGGATTCATCTCCTGGAGGTGACCAGAGACTCCGGACATACTGCTCAAAGTAACCAGCCCAAAATCTTTCCTAGAGAATACAACCCTGTCTTATTGCAATATCTTACAGACGCGACCTATGGGGCTCAGCCAAAGCAATTCCCCAGGGCACACTATCATGGGATACAGATGACAGTAGTGGTCCAGCCTTTTTCAGAAAGGTGATCTCTCAAGTCCTACAGTGATGTCCTTGTATGCACATGTTCTGCTGTTTTCAATAAAAAAAAATTAAAAAAAAGAAAGGTGATCTTGAGGAAACAGACTAGGTGTTCCTCTCTTTGCATAAAGATTGCTGTGGTAGACTTACAGTGAGTGACATATTAATATGGCATATGTGTCAGAGTGTATTTACTTTGCACTAGCTTGCATTAGGCCCTAGAAGGAATTCTAACAAGCATTGGCCGCGTGGCTGTAAAAGTAACGCTGCGTGGCCATGAAGGTGAAAGTGAGCCACACGTGGTAACATGGAAGCAGCGGGGGGGCACGGTGATTGCTGAAGCAACACAGGGAAGGGTGAGGGGGTGGATGTGAGAACAAAATGGAGGAGCAAAAAAGAACCAGCGCGCACCTCCGCTGAAAGCTTAAAAAAACAATTTAAAAAACAAAGCTGTGAAAGTGACACGGCCGAGTGGCGCGAAATTGAAAGGAAAATAAAACTAACGAGGAGGGAGGGGGAGAAGGGAGGGGTAGGGGAGGGGATTCACATGCGCGCTGAGCTGTGCACGTCGCAAGCGCTTCTGCGTGTAAGAGCAAGCTGATGGCCGGCAAGGTAGAACTTTTAAACCAGCTACTAAATGTTTCGCCAGAGTAGTGCATGCGCTGGCTCAGGCGAGATCTAAAAATGAATGTGTCCTTCTGTAACGGAACTGGTGCTATGTAAAGCGCTCTGATACCCGATGTCTCGGATATAGTTCGTGCTATATAAAACTCCGAGATTTTTTTTTTAAATAAAATCCACCACAACAGTCCGACAGCGAGGATATTCTGAGTTTTCCACCCGTTCCATCTTATGTAATTGCGCTTTATCATACTATGTTCGGTGCCAAATCTTAAATTGGATGAAGCGTGGTCGGGCTTTAATCGCTACCTCTCGTGGGTGCATTTGGGCTTCCTCCCAGTCTATATTTTCCCTGGTACCCACCTTGGCTTCCCATTGGTCCCAGAGCTTACCTCATTTATCAGGCATATTTTTATTAATCGTCTTATATGTGAGGGATATTGCCTTGTGCCAATTTTTCTTGCAGCAGTCTCCCTTCCAGCGGGGCAAACTCCTTCAGCTCTGTCCCCAAAATCCCTTCAGCCAACCATGCGTGACGCAATTGAGCATATTTTATAAATTGGGACTTGTGTAGCTTACATTCTATACAAAGGGTGGAACAGGACTTTAGTTCACCCTTATCGATGATATCTCCAAGCGTGCGTTTACCCAGCAGGTCCCATTGCGCAAAGCCTCGTAGCTTACCCAGTTCTCTGAACCACCTTCCTTTCCCTAAGTGTCGCATTAGTAGCTGTGCAAGCCCATCCCAAGGTTTTTGTCACCCTGTTCCAGGCCTCTAGCGTGATTCGGGATGCCGGAAGCAGCTTATGTACTCCATGCCCCCGTAGAGATAGTAAAGGTAGGAATGGGGTTCTAACGTCTCCCTTTCTAGTCTATATGTAGGGTGATCTCTAGCTGCATGTAACCAGTCATTGATCGGGGCCAGATGAGTGGCCCAATAATAAGCCTCGAAGTCCAGTAATGCTATCTCACCGTTGTAGGGATTGCGTTGTAGTGTCCATAGTGCTATTCGCAAATGTTTTCATAACAATAGTAATGAGAGCAGGTCCGCGTCCCAGAACAATTCTTGATCAATGGCTAAACAATCAATCCTGAGAAATAAAAGACAATCATACAAACGTTTATTTATAGAGAACAAATATTTATTCTAAAAATTTGCCCTAACGCAGTACAAAGAGAATTACCAAGTGTAAATTACAGAACGGCACAGAATCATGGAAGTGTTAAACATACGGGTGTTGATGTGAAAGGACACACAATTGTAAGAGAGTAGAAAAGAACAGTGCCTAATGCCAAGTTAATGCACTGTCACTTGCATGTCTTTCTTTGATCGGTTAATTAAAAGCATTATCATAAAGCAATAAATAAATATTACAATTATGTTCACAGGTAAAAACAGTGTCTACAATAACCAGAAACATAAAAAGCTACGAAGTCCTAAACTTAAAATCTTGTTACCTATTTATAAAACACAGAAAACGGCTAAGTTATGCAAAATAAGGGTCTTGTAGCCCACATTACAAAGAATGGGCAGCCATTAAAGCCGACCTCTTTATAGGGTTACTATGTTTTAAAGAGGTCACTGACTGAAACCATATCTGGCACTCTTGTATCATCGCTCATGGTCAACACTATAGAATTGTAGTAAGAGAAGTGGTTAGTTTTTTCTTCGGAGCACGCACCCTGCCCTACAAACAGAAAATAAGGGAATGGGTTAATCAGGGTGGCTGCCCTTAGTTCATTTTATGCTCAGAGGTATTCCTTTCTCTTTTATAAACCACCATTTTCATAAAAATCACAAAACTGCGGTCTAGGGCTAGGACATAGACTCCTTGCGAAGAAGGATGCCTAATCATCTGAAAGATGGCTTTAGGTAAAGCATCACTTATACTGGAATGCTAGACAGCAGCACACAATATGAGCAAGCAATGCTCTTCTGGGCATATATTCAAAATCTACAGGCAGCAGAGTCTGGCTGATGTTTCCAAGACTGTTGATCGTCACCTACCTGGCATAGACCAAAACGTACCCTAATAAACTAATTTGTTATCCGTAAAGCTACAGCTTCTAATAAAAATAGTGGACCTTGACCTGTTGAATACAACTGGAAGACCCAATACTTTTTTTTCTTAATAGCGCAAAACTAGTGTAGAGTAATGCCATTGTAGTATTATTAAACATACAATAAAAAGCAGTTTCTGAATAAGTCATATTTGTTTTGCATGAACTACAAGAATCATTACCAAAATAGATATTTAACAAATCTCTGCCAAGCAGACACAACCAAATATCCCTACACTCCTGATCAATGGAAATCCCAGAATCTTAAATTTGAAATATTAATCTCCTCTTTTTCTTCAGAACTCGGCGTAGAAGAGGTATCGGCGGAAAAGCATACAAGAGTCTGGAGTTCCAGCCTAGGCACAGAGCATCTCCTAATAAGAGGTGCCTTGGAAACTCCGATGCACAGACCTGCTGACGGTGAACAACCATTACAACGCGGGTTTTACCACGCGTTGCTTTTACATCGCATGCATTACAACGCATGCGATGTTACAACGCGTGGTAAAACCACGCATACCATTACATCGCATGTGCTTTTACAACATATGCGATGTAATGTGTAATGGCGGCGGCGGCGGGGGCGGCTATCCACGTCGTTGTGAGGAAACTTAGGCTGTTTCCTCACAACGACGTGAAGCAAGCAGGAAGGAGGAAGCAGGATCCGACGGCGACGCTGGAGAGGAGAGAGGTAAGGGGGTTTGTGCATGGGGTGCGGGTTACTTTCGTAGGGTTTAGGGTAATTTAAATGTAGTGTTTTTAAAAAAACGTTTTAGTGTGTGTTGTCGTGTTTGTTTAGTGTAGTGTATTAGGGAGGGTAGTGTAATGTTTATGTAGTGTAGTGATTTAGGTTTAGGGTAGTGTAGTGTTGTAGTGTTTGTTTATTGTAGTGTATTAGGGTAGTGTAGGGGTGGGAGTAGTGTGGGTAGCGTAGTAGTGTTTTAGGGTTTAGGGTAGTGTAGGGGTGGGAGTAGTGTGGGTAGTGTAGTGTGGTAGTGTTTTTGGGTTAGGGGTAGTGTAGGGGTGGGAGTAGTGTGTTGTGTAGGTGTAGGGGTAGGGTTGTCACTTACCTTGCATACTTTTACCACGAGTATAGCTTTACCACGCATGCCTTTGCGTTGTAATGACATGCGTGGTAAAGGCATACTTGTGGTAAAAGTATGTGATGTAATGGAATGCGATGTCATTGACATTGCGAATACCCTCGTTGTAATGGCATGCGTGGTATTAGTATGCGATGTAATGACATACATCCCCTGCTGACATTGTATGTTCTCAGCTACAGAAAAGGTTCTCCCCACTCGGGAAAGCGAGCTTGCACCACCTCTTGGTGGAACTGTCACTTGTAATCCACTAGGCATCAACAGTTGAGCTCAGCTTCCCTGGCATTCAAAGATCAGTGTCATGGCCATTCTGTATGGCCTGGTTAGTATAGGGCAAAGGTCTTCCGGGACATCTGGTAGGACTTGAGCAGTTGAATCTTAGAGAGCGTAGGAATAGCAGCATAGCAGCCGACTGGCACCGACTGAATGGATGGCCAAACTGGTGAGAGAAAATGTCCTCCTTCAAAAGATCTCCCCTCTATTAGACTGTACAGGGGAGTAGTCTGGAAATGATTGATCCGACTAGTGGAAGCCTGCACCACCAAGCTCCCAGGAGAGGGGTGCTGGGACAAAAAAGCGAGGTCACAGGAAGCAGGTCACTCACGCTTCGCAAGTTTGCAATTTACTGGGGGACCAGAGCAAGGTTGAGTGGGATGCTAAGTGTTTCAGATGGAGAACGTTGTGGTTAAACTCAAACCAAGTGCAGGCTTGGTCGAGGTCGGAAAAGCACCGACTCAGAATCGAAGAGCACAATTGTCCGGTCACTTATGAGTTTGAAAAGTCCAACTGGTGCTGAGGGTGAACCTCCTAGCGGTATACCGAATGGAGGATCTCTCGGCTCCTTGGGCCCCCGCAGGAGCACAGGAGCTCAGGAGGGAGTCAGAAAGGATGTGAAGTGTCGAGGCATGGTTTTGTGAAACTCTTGGATCTGCCTCAATGCCACATATGCCCAGGAAACTCAAGCTGTAGTGGAACAAGTAGCGAGATGGGCTCTGACGGGGACCAGCTTTGAGAGTGAGATTCATAGACATAGCGATGTCCTTGCGCCTTCTCAGGTGTACGCAAGTGGTGGGAAGGGGCTGAGTCCCGCTTGGATTTTTAATGTTTTTTCTTCAACTTACCCAAAGATTTGGAGAGAAACGACAATGGATCTCTGGACTGACTCTTCCGACTTCTGAGCCAGGAACGGGGCTAAGCCCAACTTTTGGACTTGGACCTGTCTCAATGTGGGTTCTTTCGATACTTGACGACGTATAGTTTTGCCTCGTGGTTCCATATGGCCTTCGGGTTTATTGACACACATTCACTGCAAGGCCTTCAAGTTGTGACTTCACCCCAGGCACCACAGGTAAACATGATGAGAATTTGTCATGATATTTACGACAGTTCTTACAAGGTTTTGTCTTGGGAGGTGACATGACCCTTGCATACTGTGGGGCTTATATACAAGCACCCTTGCGCTGCCGGTTCGTCACTTTTTGTGACACACACCGGCAGTGCAACTTGCTGCCCCATATTTACAAGGACACGTAAACCCACCCAGCGTGGGTTTTCATGTCCTTGTAAATATTGCCCCTTACACGCAACTTTTTGCGTGAAAGGGGCGTGCCATGGGTGTTCTCATGCAACACCCATGGCTTCTGCCACATTTCCAAATTTACAAGAAATCCTAAACCTGGAAATGCTTCTGAATGCTATGCATCCCCAGGGAAGGCACAGGGAGGCGCAGGAAATGTTGTCCTTTCTCCTTGTGTTTTTTACTCTGCCGATGGGCGCTGCATTCTGCAGCACACATAAAAGGAGGAAATTACCTCTTGAGGTTGTTTAAGTGCAGGAAGGTGTCCCTCCCTGCACATAAATAATCATTTAAAAAAATAATGTTTTTCAACTTCTATGTGTGCAGCTTATATTGGCTCCACCCCAATTTCTGGAGCTCAATGTATACCTTCAAATCAAAGGATATAAAATATCATTCTTGACTGTGTCCAATGCCCTTGAGGCAAGAGAGTCCTGGATGGTCATGGAGGCGTACAATTTTACATTTGCCTAATTAACACTTTTATTAACAAAGTGTGATTTACCTTGTAAACAAATAGTGTGCATTATAATCATCTAATTTGTAGTATGGGACCGCATTTAGCCACTATGGGCAGCACCCAAGTTAAGATGCTATGTAACTGGTTAGCCATACTTTATTGTCATTTTGAATGTCGCATTTTACACGTTTATGGCTGAGAGGCCTGCACATTTCATTTTTGTTTGCTATGTATGTTATGTGTTTTTTCACTGCATATGTTGTGTTTTTCCAGATGCCTTTTGTAGCTAGTGAATAGCTTAATGTTATTTATTGCACGACTTATAGTAAGGTTCTCATCGAAAGAAGAAGGTGACTGAATGGGAGAGTGACTTGTGGGAAGAGCTGCCTGTACCCAACAGTCTGTCCAGTGTAACAATTCAAGAACATAGCAATGATAGACCACTGTGTTGCCCTGGGAAAGAGGGGAGTTTCCCTGATTCCAGAGTCTGGAGTAACATGATTGGCTCCCAAGAGTGAGAACAAGCTGTAATATTGCAAACGAGTGCCTTGGTGAATAATAATAGTGTGTGTTCCTTAGACTAGAGAGGAGATGCTCGCTGACTTCGAAATAAGAAGATCCGGCTTAGCTCTACTGACCTGGATTGCTCGAGTGCAAAGGGTAATGCCATTTCCAGACGTATACCTGCTTACTTTATACTGGGGTTTCCTTTATGGAACATACTTTTTAGATTTTGAAGTCCTTATGTAGTTCTTATGAATGTTATCCTGAATTATGGGCTCTTGGAACATTTAAACTTGTACCAACAATGCTTAAATGTGAATCTATATATAATAAAAACGAAAGTATGTCTGTCTGTCTGTCTGTCTGTCTGTTTGTTTGTCCTTTATGCATTACTACACCATTCATCCGATCGCCGTGAAACTTTGGGAAGTTGTTGAGTACACTCCCGCGAAGGTTTCTGGCATAATTATTTTTAAAATATCGCCCGCCCAGGGCCCTCATAATCTTTTGAATACTGATGTATGCACCAGACGGAAAAACAACAAATCGTGTATCCACAAGCACTCGAATAAATAAATAGAATTAAAACACCATTCATCCGATCGCCATGAAACTTTGGGAAGTTGTTGAGTACACTCCCGCAAAGGTTTCTGCCATTAAAATGTTTAAAATATCGGCCCTCCAGGGCCCTCATAATCTTTCAAATTCTGATGTACGCACAAGATGGAAAAACAAAAAATCGTGTATCCACAAGCACTCGAATAAATAAATAGAATTAAAACACCATTCTTCCGATCACCAGGAAACTTTAGGAAGTTGTTTGAGTACATTCCCGCGAAGGTTTCTGGCATCAAATGTTTTTAAATATCGGCCCCCCAGGGCCCTCATAATCTTTCGAATACTGATGTACGCACCAGACAGAAAAACAAAAAATCGTGTATCCACAAGTACTCTAATAAATAAATAGAATTAAAACGACACTTTGAAATGTTTTCCATATTAAAATGAATATGTTTAAATAAAAATGACACAATGTAAATTGAATGTTATCATGACGAGTTTCCTTGAATTTCCTTTCTTCGGAGATCGCAGCAACGCGCGACGGGTAAGCAAGTACTTAATGAATTTATTACCTTGATTTAACTACATTTGTCAATAAATTATTTTAAACTTACTACATATCTCTTATTTCCTGCGGAGTCCCATTGGTCTTCACTGTTTATGGTAACATATATGAACGATTGCTCCTAGATTTCGCCCCATACGGCCAGTGACAGTGTTTATATGATGATTACACCAGACATTTGTGATTTAAGGATCCCCGCTCCATCAAGCTGAGCAGCTAAAAATATAACAGTTGAGAACTAGGGGCCATATTATCAAGAAAGGGCGATACATTATCGCCGCTTTTATCCTCAGGAAACTGCTGCTAAATCGGCGATAATGGGCTTGATAATAGGCCCTTGTGAATTCCCATAGAAGCCCAGTTTCTGGTGCTAACCTGGGCATCTATGGGAATTCACAAGGGCCTATTATCAAGCTCATTATCGTCGCTTTATCGGCAGTTTCCTGCTGATAAAAACGGCGATAATGTATCACCCTTTCTTGATAATATGGCCCCAAAATTCTTGTTACACATTACCAATCTACCACTCCTCCTAAGAATGTCTCTGAAATGTCGTTGGTATAATTCTACCCTACAGTATAAATTATACTGGCAAAATTGTCACTTGGAGCATCCTTTAACAAGCATTTACAATGCAATGGTCTCGGCTTTGTTAAAGTTAGAGCTATTGGCATTGCAAATGGTATTTTTTTAAATTATTTTTTTTTTTAAACAAATGGTATTGTCATTTACAATGGCAATAGGTGAGCATTAGAGAGTAGTAGAGAGCCACACACACACAGATCCACCCACACACACAGCCACACACGCACACACACACACACACACACACACACAGAGCCACACACACACACACACACACACAGAGCCACACACACACACACACACAGACAGAGCCACACACACACAGAGAGCCACACACACACACACATACAAAGCCACAGAGACACACACACACCTTCACCCCGGGGTTGCTCTCGCACTTTCCCCCCCTCTCAGGCGGCGGAAAAAAAATCCCCTCTTCAGACAAGAAGGCCTGACTGAACATCAGGAGAATTATGAAGAACCAAAACAAATTGCAGAGGCTGGGACAGAGCAAAGGCCAAGATTATTTCAAGGCAGAGCTCTCAACAGAGGGGTGATTCCACTCTGCACCTCAAACGTTCACCCTGCCTCGTGGGCCTTAGAGGGACCGTGCCCACGAGTTTGTGATTACTGACGTTCAGCAGGCTCCATCACAGTAAACTCAAACTATAATGAAACAATATTTCAAACAATAGATGAGAACACGCTCTCTCCAGAAGTCCATCACACCCATACTATTAACTTTTATGACTTGAAAACCTCCCTGGGGCAGCTGGACAAACATGCTGCTGAGGCTGGTGGTCAGGTGATCTAAAGGACCCTCTCCAAGAATGTATGTTTGACCTCGTGGTTGCGGGTTTGAATCCTATGGGATACTACAGACTTTCATCCTTCTGAGGTCGATAACATGAACACCATAGCGTTGAGGGACAATAAACACATTTTATCGCCCTAGGGTGTGAATGCACCTCCATCCTATGTCTAATGTGATCTTATTCTTTGCCCCCTTACATGCAACACATACAATGCTGCAACCAGATAGTGGCGTTTGCTTGCCTTCTAGGTTCAGTGGCAAGATCATGGACCAATCAGAGACAGAGTTTTGTATTGATTTGTTAGTGTTAGGAGTGACTGGGGGAAAGTACTAAATAGCATGTATTAACAGTGGTTTGTGCCCCATGGCAAGGGCGGTAACTACTGTTTACGCCTAGAGAAGAGGGAAAGCCCATAAACAAGTTGTAGAGACACAGACAACCTTGCTGAGAACATGGAGCAATGGAGATGTAATTCATTCTCTGAGGATTTGCCATGCAGGCAGCAGCATGGTGTTACCGAATCTCTCAACATTGCGAGGATAATGTTTCCCGTTCTGGGCAGTATGATTAGGTATGCTCGTCACCAATGCCATGTGCTCTAACACGAGGAAGGTACATGAACTCCCAGCACTGGAATTGAGGTCCCGACAGCACAGAGTCCTGCGGGAAGCCTTCAAAACCAATGACCGTGGCGAGGGCGTGAGATTGGCACAGTCAAAGCCCCGTCTTGGCACGCGGTCCATCAAATGACTGGAAAAGACCAAGTCTAACCTTCTCAGGTAGCGGCAGGGCTTTAAGTGGGATGAATACACTGAGGGTCTCTAGAATGGGCGTGGCCGATGTAATTAGGGCGTGGTTTAAAAAGTAAGCAAAAAATCTGTGCTCAGCTTAGTGCGCCGCTCGACTGGTATTTTGCTGCTTCTGTCATTACATCCAGACATGTAATACAAAAAGTAACATTACACCTACAACAAGCCAGGGCTATTGGCTTTTCCAATTATTGTAAATTGCATAAGATACATCGGCGACAACTATGGCGTATTATGTTCTGGAGTGAGGCGAAGGAATCTTGGTGAGGAGTACAGCGTGCCACCCTCGTCCTACTCGTGCATATTCCGCACAGCAGCGCGTGGCCGCCGCATCCCGCGCGCATCATCAAAGATCCGTAATTAGGTTCAGGTGTGCCTTGGGCCTGGCCTATCGAGTAGAACGGTAAATCTGAATAAAATAAAAGCCAGCCAGGCTGCTAACACTCAGATGGGCACGAGGATAAGAATAACAATTAAGGCTTCAAAGACGGAATCGAGCAGAGAGGCCCTGGTCTCACCTCTAATCCTATGACCATCTGCCCAGCTGTGTCTGCGCAGATTTCAGCAAACTTTGAGATAATGCATTAACCATCGGGTGCTGGCGGTGTCAGGCTGAAAATATTAACACTTAACAAGAGCATAATGAATCTGAAAAGAGATCAAATGCAGCTTCACGGCAGACTATTCAGTCAACTTATCAGTGCCATATAGAACACAATCTGACGTACATGAAAAACCACCACTACTCAAGGAACCTGTCACAGGCACTAACCACAGCTGAGATATGCCTTAAAAAGCCATTACTGGAATTAACAGCACTCATCATTAACGCCAGCCAACAAAGAACACAGAAAACAGAGCTCTGCGCGAAGGAACGCAACTGATATATGAAATAGCTTTTGTTAAAGTGCCTCTTACCACTAAATACCAATACAAACGAACAACCAACACACCATATTACACGCACACATTCAGCACTGTAGCAATAAATACCTTCGGTAGATATCAGCCTTACCACAAAAACATTCACCTTCACCTACACCATCGCCCAGGGAAGCCATTTTTTATTAAAACCCTGCGAGAGGCGGCGAGGGAGGCGGGAGGATGCTGCAAGCCGTCAAGAGGGTAGTCGAACACCACCATCTTTCTCCGAGGCCATGTAGGAATGCCTCGGAGAAAGGCACCGTCATTTTCTGATTAGGGGGCGTGTTTTTCTTTCTCTTCTCTTCCCATTGGCAGGAATGTAAAATTCCAGCCAATGGGAAGAGGAGAGAAAGAAAACAGAAAGAAGCGAAAAAACACCCCCCGAATCCAAAAAAGACGGGGCTTAAACGGAGTGACGCCCCTCTACTCCAATGGCTGGCCTTCGTTTAGGAAGCCAGCCAATGGAGAAGAGGGGCGGGTTCAAGCCCCACTCTAGAAGACATAAAGTCTCGGAGCGAGACTGCGCAAGCACAGCCTACGGTCCGAGACCTAAAAAGCGATGCCTTAATGGGGAAGGGTGTGGGGCAAATGGAATACCTACAGGGGAATCATCTGTACACCTCCGATATTGGATCATGGTTCGGACGATGAGATATAACACTATTGTAGTCATTGTGGAGGTAGTGTCTTTGTGGAAACTGTGTACCGATAGACTGTGTGCAACCATCATCATGACTGTAAGAACTGTATTTGCAGATTGTATTTTTATTTCAATAAAAACTTTTTAAAAAATGTAAAAAAAAGGGATGCCTTGTCAATTGATTGTAAAATATCCATCACAAACTGATATGGTCACTGTGGCCTGAAACACAAATAGAGAAAATGTGGCACATGAATCTGTAAACCCTCAAGACGTGGAGAGGTGTGGTGCAGCAGCCAGGGCAGCTGACTTTGGAGCACAGGGTTCACGGTTCGATCCACGGCTCCTGCGGCAGCTCAGCTCAGCACTATGTGACTCTGGGCAATAGCGCACTTAATTTCCACGACGGCCCCCCAGTGCCTTGAGACCCATAAGGGTGAGTAGTTCGCACTTTACATATAAGAATTTACATTTATGACACGGTGTGCTCAGTGGAACTTTGGAGGCCTTTGTCTACTGTCTTAAAATTCTACCCTCTTCTAAAGAAATATGCTTATGTCTGTACTATATGAAGATGTAAAAACAGTAATTTGAATCAGGGGTTGCCACCAACACTTATTCTTCCACATAAGATATTGCCCGTGAGAGAAAAACACACAAACTGGAGAGAAGCAGGTAGAGAAGTATGGAAAACGGACACAAAGGGGGGAAATCAGGGCCAACAAGAGAGTGTCAGATAGTGCATCAAAGTGGCCTGAGGTGAATTCAAGACTACTCAGCCATGGTATTTGGCACAGTGACGTCAATAGCACCGCCGTAACAGAGCACCTGCACTCCTCGTTTGACAAATTAAGCACTGTAAGTAAAAACGAAATACATACATTTCGAGAAGGGAGCACCTGGAAGCATTTATGTTATGAAGCATATGCTATAAACCAAATAAACCCAAACATAAATAAGGAACACCCCCTTACACACACTGAGGAGGGACCCTCAGCTACCCTTTCCCTCCCTTAGTTGCGGAGTCCACCATTTTGAGTTCCTCTCTCAGAGTCCTCGTTTGTCAATCAGTTGAAGAGTGTTTGTGTGCTAGCAGACTATATGGATTTATATGACTGTTGAATGCTTACCCTCTTCTCACTAATAAATATTTCGTTTCAAGTTCAGTCTCTCTCCCTGGAACCCACGTGCAAGTAAAATTCTTTTCGTGGAAGTAAATGCAGGATATATTTTGAGGCACTTCTGGTCGATCTGCAAAGATACACAAATTAGACACAAATTAGACATTGAATAATGTGTCTTATTTATTCCCTCAATTAAATCCGTGGATGATAGTTTTAAACAGTATTGGAAGCTAAAGTGTCCTGAATGATCATTGTTATGTTATGTTATGTGACTTTTATATAGCGCACGGCTACTCGAGATGAGTGTCCCGGCGCTTTCCACCTGCAACTCAGAGTAAAAATAACACAACACAGCAAAAATGAGGAAAGAAACAAGAAAGAAAACAATAAGAACAATAAACAGTAACGGCAGACTAAAGATTAAAAAGCCAGGTCTTCAGGCTCTTCCTAAACTGGATCATTTTGGTGTTTAAGCTACTCTACTTCCTTGGTTAGGATGGCCCAATCTTCACTAAAGGCTCCTTTATTGTCGGGCAAATCACGATCTTATGCATCAGATCACTTCGCACATTCTGGTGATGTTATCAAACTCATTTTAAACAACGTAATACAAGTAAGGAAGATCCTGTGTGGAATATGAGATGAACACACTCCGGATTATCCCCGATTACTATCTCCCTTAAGGGTACATGAACGCTTCGAAGGGCCCCATTTTCTTGCCCCATTTTTCCCTCGTGCTTTAGATTGTCTGGAATGTTGAATTCATAGAACAATTAGCAAACCACGAAACGACTCCCATTCTCTGTTGGGAGAACCGCATGATGCGCTAATGCCGCAAAATTGGGACTCCTGATACTAAGGGGTGCTGGAAGAACCAGGAGCAGGGTTACCCCGGACCAGTGCTTTATGACCCAGACCCTCCCTGCTGGTTTTTCTGACATTCTGATCTGGACCGTTTCCCCGCGCGCATTCGCAATGGTTTTCGGGCAAAATGCGCACAGGAAAAAAAAGGAATGCATTTTAACAAAACTTTAGCTCCAGTGTGATTGCAAACTGCCGCTCCTCGCCATCAATAGGTGTTACAAGATGGCAGAGGCGCAACTATAGCCAAATTTCGGGAGGCAGGGGAGGGGGGGGGCCTAAGAAATTTTTTAGAGGGGGGTGTAAATATTCCAGCCATAGGCAGAGTGGAGATCTAGGGGCTCTAAGAAGGGGTGAAAAACAACAAAGCCTCAGTAACAAGCAAATGGTCTCTTAAAGACCTGTGAAGTACTCGGGTGCGGCTGTGTGTGCACCCGGGAAAATGTCTCAGCCAAGCTGACACACAAGAGGGGGTGCAGAAGCCCTTGGAGCCCAATGGGGGTTGCGCGCCTCCAAGACGGGCTCGGCATGAGCGCTTGTGCTTTATTGCAGAGGTTGTCGGAAAGTAAATGGATCTTGTTACTGGTATCCTTGGTAAACGAATCTTACCTTGTAGTGGACTCCTGCTAAGTACAATTGGTAGGCTGAGGATGTCTTTATCACATTTGGCGATGCAGCGCGCCCAACAAAATTTGCTTTATTCATTTATTTGTTTACTTACCTCTAATCGGCCGTAATCCGTAGTTTACTACCCCCCAACTTGCCCCTCCCCCGCCCTACGTCAGCGCCAGCAGCACTCCCACCACGGGCTGCTACTGATGCTTGCAGACCATTTAATGATGGGCCGACATGTTTCATTGTCTGTTTGTCGTAGAGGTAATTTTTTCAGGGCATGGGGGTCTTAATCCACCTTTCTGTATCCTTGTTCTGTACACACAGTGACTGTTAAACACAAAGAAGGTTCGTAGAAAAGGACGTCCAACCAATCACTTATTCATCTCACTTCTTCAAACGCATGTATCTTGTATATATGCACCATAGGTTCATATTTACCAGGTAGTAGCCAAGGCCCCTCATACCAGCTATCTACTTCGTCACACAGGAACTCAATTCTATTGTGAACCCTGTTTCGTTACTAGAACACCTGTGTTGTCCCAATTCTAAAAAAGACAAACAAACATAAATGACTGCGTGTATTTCAATGCTGCACCCCTGCATCACTGCTGCGAGTACAGCTCTTTGTGATTATAGCTACACATTACTGTGACCTACTCATGTCCCAGCCTGTTATTATCATATTCCTCGGGTGCGCCTCTTTCTTGCCTTCTACATCGCACCCATTGCTATGTCACTATTCCACTTAGGGATGTCAATTTCTGCGCTCACATTGGATATTTACAAATGTAGATGGCATTTCACCACACCTCTTCGCACATTTCAACTTTCATTCTCCCCATGCACCAAATACCTGTGCCACAGACTCCTTACCGCGTCTACTGCCGGACGAGCGTTTTCTAGTTCCCGTGTGGATCGTGGACGCGGGTCCTGATTTAAATACGGCGGTTCGCAAAAATGGAAACACACTTTTTTCCATGTCATGTGATCGGCACTGTTCTGTGGGTGCCATCTTGGAGTGGGGAACTTTAACGATACTCTTCTCCTGATGTCTGCAACTCTTCTGATAGTATCATAAGGTGCCCCCTAATCCTCTTCCAGAGGATTTTTGTTAAAAAACTTTACAAAGATACAGTCTACTGATCAAAAACAGAGCAGTTGTATGATCCATATCAGAGCCCTGATACAATCACTCACATGCTGACCTTATTCCACTCAATATAATTGTTTAGGTCAACCTGGTCAGCCTTCTCAAAAAAAATCCAACGGGCCTCACTTTTGGATAATATTTTGTCAATATTATGGATGTCCCCTACCACTTTCTCAAGTACAACCCAAGTCAGTGATCTAGCATCATGGTTCTTATCTTTAAAATGTTGTACTAGCTTCGTCGTCAGTTTTCCTGCTCGAATCGTACTCAAGTGCTCCTGAATACGAATCTTGATCTTTTGAGATGTGAGCCCTATAATGCAATCCACATGAACAGGTCAAACGGTGGATCACATTCTCAGTAGTGCAGGATCCCCCGTCATTATTCAATGCGAATCTTCATCGACCCTCACAGTTTTGCCCTCCAATTTCTGTACTAGGCCCAGATACAATCCATATCAGAGCCCTGATACAATCACTCACATGCTGACCTTATTCCACTCAATATAATTGTTTAGGTCAACCTGGTCAGCCTTCTCAAAAAAAATCCAACGGGCCTCACTTTTGGATAATATTTTGTCAATATTATGGATGTCCCCTACCACTTTCTCATGTACAACCCAAGTCAGTGATCTAGCATCATGGTTCTTATCTTTAAAATGTTGTACTAGCTTCGTCGTCAGTTTTCCTGCTCGAATCGTACTCAAGTGCTCCTGAATACGAATCTTGATCTTTTGAGATGTGAGCCCTATAATGCAATCCACACGAACAGGTCAAACGGTGGATCACATTCTCAGTAGTGCAGGATCCCCCGTCATTATTCAATGCGAATCTTCATCGACCCTCACAGTTTTGCCCTCCAATTTCTGTGCTAGGCCCAGAGGTCCTAGCCTTTGAACACAAAGTATTGGAAGAGATTAACTCCTTAGAACAAACTGTGCAGCACCAGTCTTTTAACAACATGAGGTGTGATGATTGGTGTGCTACTCGGACCTTGCAAGAGAACCCATTGATTACCATAAAATCGGTTTGCAGTTTGGTTTTATTTTGAATAAGCCCATGAGTTCAGAATAAAGTAGTTTGGTGACGGTGTGGCTTATCTCAATTTTAACAAGGGGTTGATTTTTGTTGTTAGTAGACACATATCTATTTTTCACTGGTTTTCTGGACACCAATGTGTATATATATTTTTGGCGAGATAGCGACTGATGATGACGTGGGCACAACTGGGGATAATTAACCAGTCAGCTCCGTTGGTGTTGCACACGTGAGATGCTATCTCATTTTTCACAATTTTTTCCACAAATGTATTTACAATGTTGTGTCTTATATACACCTGTTGAAGTGGAGGGTATTTGTGTATAACACAGTGACTGTTAATTTGAAGGTCGGTTTTCTGTAATAAATGAAAAGACAGGGCTAGTATGAGTAGGGACAATACCTTAAAAATAGGAAGGATTGTTGATGGGGTGGAAAATGAATTCCCACTCCCACTCAGGAAGTCAAAAGAATTTAGTGCCCTTGTTGATCAGGTCTAATTGCTTTTGTTGGTTGCTTTGAGTGGAGGGCGACCTGATCTATTTTCCCTCTATAGCTCCCTTGTGTGTCTAACAAGTTGAAGGGCACCCTTTAGAGCCTTGTGTCTTTTCCAGATCACTTTTCAGTGTGGCATCTGATATCCAGGAAGCTCACATCTTTGTGCGCCTTTATTGGGGATGTCCCTGGCTGGAGACTACCTTAGAGAAGGATCTTTCTTCATAAAGGCTATGTCTGGAGAGCAGCCTGAAGAGAATATTTAAAGAACAACTAACCCAAACTGGTTCTGAAAGTGCAGACAGTGGATCCACATGTTTTGAGACTCGCTCTGCAAAATATAATACGCTGCAACCACCAGGGACCCTTTTAACTAACTCAGTAAATCCCATCATAAAATTGACCCAAACAATTCATACTGTGGAAAACAGCTTGACTAAATTTCATTGCAGTCCAACGACCCATAACAGCTACACATTAGGTTCCTCAACAACAAGTTAGACTGTTGGAAACCTAATTGCCATCTCAGTTACACTCGAAAGGGACTTGACCATCCATTAGAGCCTTGAGTTTGAATGGTAATAGCTGTAATAGCTCAACTATGTAATTGATTTGAAAAAGTTGTTGTGATTGAGGTTAGGACATGTGGGAGGTTCCTTTGCGTATACGATCCTGTGCGATTGTCCTTAAAATGCTCCATAGCACTAAATAGTTTTCGGCTGATTATAGTCTGGATGGCCGTAGATGTGGATTGTTCAATTACCATATCCAATATTTTGGTTCATGTATTATTTATAGCATTCATTGTTGCTGAAACTGGATAAGTTGGTGGGACATCCTTGTCAGAGTCTAAATCAGATGGAATAGGTGTGTCAATAATATAGATTGACTGAGGAGATACATGGTTTCTAAAGGAGGTATAATTTGTTGTCGTGCAGGTGGAGCCATTTGCTTGTCTTGTGTATTTGTCTGTGTATATTGAGAGAGGAGTTGATCATTGAGTAAGTTGAGGTCATCAAATGGGTTCCCTATAAAGACTGGTTACCTGTTGATAAATGTATTTATGCTGCTACAAGTGTTGCATTCTTTTTTTACTTATTGCATATATATTTTCAGATTTAATGGCAAGAATACAATGTGCTGTATTTCATAGAGGATTTTCATTTTACCAACTTACTATGACAAATGATGTTTCAGACATTTTAGCCACACATAAATGTAACCAAATTTTTAAACTGTGTTTTATTTTGCCTGTCACAAAAATACGGCTTTTTAAAACAATATTATTTGCCTATGTAATACATAGGCAAACAGTTTAGTAGAAAAAACTGTTCTAATGTAATACTCTGACAGGCAGACATAGTGTGAAGGTAAAATTAAAACACCATAAACAAATAGACTGGGCTCAGGCAAACATTTTTCATGACCAGCAAATATACATGGGATTTTCAAGAAACATTGGCTTTTACAACCTTTCGGATAAGTTCAGTTGACACACTGTATAGTTTTGAACTGAGTTTACAAAGGGCTTACGTTACTGCCTTGGCTTTAGCTTCTTTAGATGTGATGTGGGCTGTCGGCTTGCAATTGCTCATGATCCATGCCCCCAGGTAGTTATATTTGGTTGTTGTTAATATTTTCAGGTTGCCCATTTTCCATAGATTTTTAAGTTTATTGGGGTGTTTTCCAAAGATGACTACCTTTGTTTTGCTGGCATTTGATCTCAATTCATTTTCTTCATTGTATATGCTGAGTGCATCCAATGCTCTTTGCAGGCCCGTTTTTTGTGAGGTCCATTAGGATCATGTCGTCTACGTATTGCATTAGAAATACTCTGATTGGCCCCGTTTTTGTGCTACAAGGTTGGCTTTTGATATTGTTTTGCCAAGGTCTGCAGAGTATGAATTAAATAGTAGCAGAGCCAATACGCAGCCTTGTTTCAAACCTCTGTCCGTGCATATCTTCTTTGTGGCACTGTTCCCGCTCAGTTTGACGCATACCCAGGTTCTGGTGTAGAGAGCTCTGATATCATTCAGCAAACTGTTTGTGATCCCCCAATTTTTAAATTTTTGCCAAAGTATATTTCTGTTGACGATTGACAGTGTGTATGAGTGAGGTCTTGAGGCGGAAACCCGGGACCTGGTGCGTGCGTTTAGGCAAGTGTCTATTGTGATTTTAAACTTGCACTTTGTGATAATACTTTGTGGCATTCACTTTGCCTTTTAAACAAAAGATTTTCGTTATACTTTTGTACTTTATTATTTGCGCAAAAATTGTTTGTACTAACGGGCACTGACCCGCGGTATTATAGCATTTGCCTCCCTTTGCCTTACCCGATAGCCCCCTCCGCAGCCGATTAGGTGCTGCCTGGGGTCCTGACCACCATCTGCCATCTTGGGTGAGGATTAGGGCGAGCAGACTAGTGCTCGGCCCCTCCCGCCCTCGACGGCATAAAAATCCCAGAAACGCTACCGGCACACGATTGACAGTGTGTATGAGTGAGGTCTTGCGGCGGAAAGCCGGGACCTGGTGCGTGCGTTTAGGCAAGTGTCTATTGTGATTTTAAACTTGCACTTTGTGATAATACTTTGTGGCATTCACTTTGCCTTTTAAACAAAAGATTTTCGTTATACTTTTGAACTTTATTATTTGCGCAAAAATTGTTTGTACTAACGGGCACTGACCCGCGGTAATATAGCATTTGCCTCCCTTTGCCTTACCCGATAGCCCCCCCCCCCGCAGCCGATTAGGTGCTGCCTGGGGTCCTGACCACCATCCGCCATCTTGGGTGAGGATTAGGGCGAGCAGACTAGTGCCCAAGGTGAGCCAGTCTGCGCCCGTCCGCGACGGGCCGGGACTAGGGGCTACAACCCCTGCCTCTAGAGGGGAACTTCTTAAATTCAATACAACACCACCACTGGGCCACTCCAAATGCGCCAAAATCGGACCCTTTAAAACCATGGGCTCCTTCGGCTGCCGGAACTGTAGATGGGATGGTAATCCCACAGATTGTCCCTATTCTTGAATTCTCCTGCAGTTATCTCAATGCAAGATCCCTTCCCAAACATTCTATCGAAATATGGGACACTTTACACGAGATTAAACCAGATCTAGCCTTTCTAACGGAGACTTGGCTCGACAAGCATAGTACCCCTGCCATCGCAGCAGCACTCCCTACAGGGTATAAAATCTTAAACTTGAATCGATCTAATAAGAGGGGAGGTGGCCATAATATTGAAAGAAACTCTTACCTGTCACCAGGAAGCAGCCACACAAGTTGGTAAACTTGAAGTCTTGATTTTTTCAATCTCCATAAATACACAATTAATGTTGGGTGACGCAATCATTTATAACCCCCCGGAAAGCACGGCAGATTTTAGTACCCAGCTCCTTGCGAAAATCCTTCCTGTCTGTCTTAAACATAAAAACATTCTAGTCCTAGGGGACTTCAATGTCCACTAGGACTTGAACAATAATCCATTAACCAAACACTTGGCAGACGATATGGAAATTATGCAACTTACACAGGCATCTATTGGTAAAAAGTGGGGTATCAACATCTGCTCATATGCAGATGATACGCAACTGATGGTCACCCTTAATGGGTAAGAGGACGCCAAAAACAGGTTGCTTAACTGCCTCTCCGAGTTATCCAACTGGATGCACAGTCACTATTTGAAATTAAACGCGATAAATCAGAAATCCTCCTGTTCGGCGGATCCCAACAGCTCTGGGATAACACCTGGTGGCCTAATACTCTTGGCACACCACCCAATCCAACCCTGACCGCAAGAAATCTGGGAGTTCATATTGACAACACTCTGTCCATGAAACATCATGTCACTACAATATGTGGCAAGGGTTTTGCAATATTAAAAATGCTAAGACGAGTTTTCCCATGGATCCCCATTGAATGTAGACAGATACTAGTCCAGTCGTTACTGATAAGTAGGCTGGACTATGGGAACTCACTGTTTGTCGGCATGGCAGATTATTTATTCACGAAATTACAACTTGTCCAGAATGCGGCAGCAAAAGCAGTTTGCAACAAGAAAAAATATGACTCCGCTAAGAGCTGTTTGAGAGCTTTACACTGGCTCCCAATGAGGCAAAGAGCATCTTTTAAAATGCTATGTATTACTCATAGAACCCTGCATAAAACCGGTCCCAACATCCTAAAAAACAGGATCAAGTTTTATGCACCGACCCGGAACCTCCGCCTTACAGCAAAAGCAGCTACCACGCGAGTAAAGAAAGCCAGAATGGGCGGGCGTGCTTTTTCACACTTAGCCGCTAATATCTGGAATGATCTGCCAATAGATCTAAGGCTCACGGATTGCTACCTTACCTTTAGGAAAAAATTAAAAACGGTTTTGTTTCCCGAAACAGAATAAACTCTCTAGTCTTAGGTATCTGCTCACCGCATACTGTTATAATCTTAGCGCCGTGATATCCTGCCAGGATGAATGTTGCGCTTTAGAAGTACGACTAACAGGGGCGTGGCTTGCGCGCCGCGGTGACATGGCGGTCTGCGCTTGAGCTCCGTGATGAACAGGGGCCCTCGGAGCTTTTTAAGCTGATTACAGAAACCCCATATCCCGAGAGAGACGTCTATGCCTGCAGGAACACGGCGTGTGTTATTTACGATCTTTCTACGTCCTTGACAGCTGGTGGAATGCAGTTTTTCTCCGGCTGTTTACACTGCTCGGCACTTCTGACGGATGGTCGCCATCTTGCATTCCTGTGACGGAGATCGGAATTTCTCCTCAGCTGACAGCGCGCTTGTCACACATTTGACAGAAATACGTCGGAACAGACTCTGGTTGGTTATTCCTGACCCCTTTCGTGACTTTTACGATGTTTCTCATCTGGTCAGTGATTTTTTACCTTTTCAATAGTGCATTTTGACAGCGCTTTACTTTATTACGCAGTGGCTTATTTTAGAGGAGTTCTGTTATATCCTGTTTTTTTCCTCACATATATTTGGCAATATATTTTGCTCTGCCCTGTTGGTTGTGGAGGCGCTTTATTATTGTTTTTGACTGAGAATTTATTTGAGTGACGTGGGCTACCTCCCACTCACCTTAATCTTTTGCTGTTTTTAGATATCTGCAGTGTTTGTTACGCTGTTGTTTTTTTTGGGTCTTTACCTGTATGGCTGAGAATATGGGCTTGCCCTCAAATGCCAAAGATACTAAAGCGTCTTTAAAAAGATTGAAACAACCATCTCCCAAGCCTGAGTCTTCTCAGAAGGACACTGCGTCCACGCTAGAGACTATTCTGACGCGTTTGAATGATGTTCATGACATTGCTCAGTCAACCAAAACAAACACGGATATGCTGCAAGTTGAGGTGTCTGCCATCAGGAATGAATTTAAGGCTCTTTCCCTGCGTGTCTCCGCCACAGAGACACGGATTAGCGGTGCAGAAGATGTTGTGCAGAAACACTCTAGATCTATGGGCCAACTAGAGCGTTCAATGGCGGCATTGAGGAGAGACCTCACTGAGCAAGAGGATCGCAATCGTAGATCCAATCTACGCATTTTTGGCCTTCCTGAGGAAGTTGAGAAAGAGGCTCTCTCTATGATTGATTTTATATCCAATTGGCTTCCGGCTACATTGCAAATTTCTTTCCAAAGAGACTTTGAGATAGAGCGAGCACATCGTGTCCCCACCTTCCGCTCCAAATCGGCCTCACAACCAAGGGCTATAATTTTTAAGCCACTGCGTCATCAGCACACGGAGCAAATTTTGGCGCACATGAGGAAGGTTAAGAATGTTTCCTGGAATGGCCATCGTATTTCCATTTCTCAAGACTTTGCCAAAGATACAGTGATAAGAAGGAAGGGCTTTCTAAACCTACGGAAGAGACTATCTGAGATGAATATCCCCTTTTCCTTCTCTGGTCCCTCAAAGTTTCGAATTACCTTCAAAGGCCGTTCCAGAGTTTTCGATGAGCCTGCTGACCTGGCATCTTTTTTGGATAATCAGATGGAGCTTCAGATGGAGCTTCAAATGGACGCTTCGCGTACTTCTAGTACTTCCGGCACTTGAGATAGATGTCCAGGCCTGTTAGGTGTTTGTTCTTTCTCAGATCTCTTAAGTTTGTCTTTTTAGATCTGGGTGGTGGCATGATGGTCCACCGTTCTTACTGCTTCTCTGTGTTCTGAAGTTTTCTGTTTGATGTTCTCAATTATATGTGCGATATGTTCTCTTTCTTCACTCTCACTCCTCTTCCTCCCTTTCTGCTGTTTCATTCGTTACCACGTTTGAGATATTCTCTTATTACTCTCTATACTCTCCTGTGGATTGTTTGTTTTCTATATTGCCTCTATTGTGTTGATTACTCCTGTACCTCTCTTTTCTCTTGGTGCAGACAGTTCTGCAACTAGTGATGTCGTTTATACCTGACGCCTCTGTGCCTGCGATAGTATATGTCAGAGTAATGTGTTTGTCCTTTTTAAGAGCTGTTAGCTTTGTTTCTTTCCTTGGTGTAGTGGTGTCCGGGTACACGAATATTATTCTGTTTTGAGTCACTTATCTTATATACAATGTTTTATTTTCCTACGATGATGTGGTTCTTCTTATTTTTCTTTGTTCTTTTCATACCTGTCCCCCTCTCCCTTTATGTTACAGGTTGTCCATGGCTCGGTGTACTCTCTTTGTGCCCTTTTTTGATTTTTTTTGTGGTACTGCTTAACTTTCTAGGTTACCTTTTAATTTGACTGTCCTGTTAGTGTTTCTATGTCTTTCTTGTTTTATTTTTGGTTACCAGTGGTTTATTTTAGTTTTCTTTTTCTTTCTTATCTTCATTTATGTGTTGGTTCATTCTTTCTCTGCAGTTTCCATGATATTTCTTTGTCTTCCTGTTTATAATTGGCCTTTCTTTCCCATTGCTCCATCTAATATGAGTTGGATTGATATATTCTTGTGTCCCTTTTGCTGTTATGTATTTTGACTCTCCCATCATTTATTTCTTTCCGGTACTGTCTTATGGATTGTTACTGGTATTGCTACAATGATCCCTATTTTTTCCAGTTATGTTTTTAGTGATATGCTTCTTATACCTGTCTATTTCATTTATTTATTTTCTGCTTGTTCACTCAATGAATGTATATTTCTTTCCTTAATGTATAATTTTATTGGATTTAAGGATTATGTCAATAGTGCAGTTTACAGTTCTTTAATATTTTATTGAATATTCAGGTACATTTGCCATATTCTCATATGACTTCCTACATCTCTCATAACCAGCTTTACGTATTTTACGTCCATTGAGTGATTAATTGTTTTCTCTCGCTTCTTGCACAGTGCGTAACTGATATAACTCCTTCTATGTATTTTTCCCCGATAGATATATAGCGTCTTCTGGATGTGCTTTATTTACTCTTGAACATGTCTTTATACCTATCCATTATATTGTTACATGCATGTTATACGCAGGTTGTTCTCATAGAATTTCATGTTGATATATCTTATAATCCTCCAATTTCACTTTATTCCATAGTCATGTTTTATCTCTTCCCTATTAATTATACTGCGTCCTGCTACACAGTGGGGTTGTAGATTGCTGATTTCTATTCTATTTGCTCCTTATGATGGCTCCCCTGATTGTCGTCCCACGTTCCCCCCTGGTATGAATTTGGTCTTTTTCAGACCCTCTCTGCTGGCTCTTCTCTTTCTTCTTTCTTCTTCTTTCTTTTCTCTTTTTGGATTTCCCCAATGTTTTTTCCTTTTTGGACATTGTTGTTGAATGCTTGGACGGTTGTCTTCATGTGGGTTGCTTTCTGTCTATTATTTTTATCCTATGTTATTGTTTGCTATACTAGTCAATGCCTGGCTTGAATGTGTTATCCCTTAATGTTAAGGGCTTAAATCATCCTGTGAAACGATCCAAGATCTTGTATTATTGCAAATCTCTCTCTTCAGATTTAGTCCTATTTCAGGAAACAAAAATATCTACCAAAGAAGCATTATTCTTGAAGAAGGATTGGGTTTCAGATGTGGTTTGTTCTGATGCGTGTGGCAAAAGGAATGGGGTTGTCACTTTGATTTCCAGGAACTCAGGTTTGTCCATAGTTTCTTCTGATCACGATTCTGAAGGTCGTTGGTTATTAACTAGAGTGTCTGATGGTTCTTCTGATCTTTATGTTATGAACATCTACGCCCCTAATAAGGATGATCCGGCCTTTTGGAAATCAGTTGCCAAAAAATTGAATGATACGCCTCATTCCGGTAACCTTGTTGTTGGGGGTGATTTTAATTTGGTAATGGATCCCATTCTTGATAGGAATTCAGCTTTTCAATTTCGTCCTCCCAAATCTCATAAAAAAATGCTTAATATGTGCTCCCTTTCTCATCTGCAAGACATATGGCGCCTTCATAATCCTACTGGTAGTGATTTCTCCTTCTTCTCTTCACCTCATTCTACTTTCTCTCGTATTGATTACTTACTAGTTCACTCTTCCCTTGTTCCTGCTTCCTCCTCTCCGATTATTCATCCTATTCTGATTTCTGATCATGCCGCGGTTACTTTTAATCTCTTGTCCTTTGCTCCCAAATCGAAAGTTAGGTCTTGGAGGTTAAACACAGAACTTTTACATGACACTACCCAGGTTGATGAATTTTCTAGCGCGATTGACACTTTTTTTCTGGAAAATGTAGGATCAGTTTCTTCCCCGATTGTTCTCTGGGACTCGTTCAAATGCACTTTCCGAGGCCAGGCTATTAAATGTATGGCTAAAAGGAATGCTGATATTAAAAAAGAACTTGCAGATCTCGCTACCAACAATAAATCTCTGGAATCTTCCTTTCGTCACTCCAAAGATACATCTTGCCTACAGTCAATTAAGCTCCTAAAATACAAATACAACACCATAGTTACTAAGAGAGCCTATATTGGGGTTCAAGCTCAGAAATCCAAAAGGTTATTGTTAAAAAATAGAGCGGGAAAGATGCTCGCAGCTACGTTGAAATTCCAAGATTCTTCCTTTAAGTCTTCCCAAATCTCTTCTATTACTAATCATCTAGGTGTTAAAAAATTTCAGAGCGGGGAAATTCTTGAGGTTTTTCGTGATTTTTACAATAACTTGTACTCACCTTCTGATCAGGCCTCATTTGAACAATGTCAAGAATTCTTAAAATCTGTTCCTATGAAATCGGTTTCTCTGGAAGATACTACTCTTCTGGGTGGCCCTATCACTCCTGATGAAATTACTTCCGCAATTAAGGCTACTCGTTCGGGGAAAGCTCCAGGGCCTGACGGTTACCCTATTCTTTTTTATAAAACCTTTCTTCCTGTAATTGTTCCCAAGCTTCAGTCTGTGTTTGATGCTTTTATTCAGAATGGATCTGTCTCTGGTACTGCGGCAGATGCTACGATTGTGGTTATCCCTAAAGAGGGAAAAGACCATTCAGATCCCAAAAATTTTCGCCCCATTTCCCTTTTGAATATGGAAGCTAAGATCTTTGCTAAGATTTTGGCCAAGAGATTAGAATCCTTCATTCCTACATTGGTACATTCCTCTCAAACTGGCTTTGTGAAAGGCCGTCTTGCACGGGACAATATTCGCACATTCTGTCACATTCTTGGAGCTGCCAAACGTTCTACTCTCCCTGCTGCGGCCTTGGCGCTTGATGCTGAAAAGGCCTTTGATAAGGTTTCTTGGCCATTTCTGCGGGCCGTCTTATATGCACATAATCTTGGTGACTCCTTTATTAACATGGTTATGTCCTTATACGCCCAACCCAGAGCTAATATACGTGTTAATGGTGCTACGTCTTCTTTTTTTAATCTTCGCCAGGGCACCAGACAGGGTTGTCCCTTATCCCCTCTTTTATTTTTGTTATCCATTGACCCTCTCCTTAGATTGATTGAGCTGAATCCGGATATTAAAGGTTTTTCGTTTGGTTCTCACTGCATCAAAACTGCTGCATACGCAGATGACGTCCTTATTTTTTCAGACGATATTGCCGTGGCTATACCTGCTATCTCAGATACGATTGCCCTTTTCTCAAAGGTTTCTGGATACATCTTAAATAAAGAGAAAACAGAGTTGTTTCCCTTGAATGCCTATTGCTTCCCCACACATATGGGGTCTGCTGGCTTTAAATGGCAGTCTAAACACTTAAAATACTTGGGTATTTATTTCTGTTCTACTTTATATGACACAATTGCCTATAATGAAAGCCAGACTATTCTTAAAGTGCACCGTCTTTTAGATACCTGGTCACCGAAACACATTTCTTGGTGGGGTCGTCTTCAGACTCTTAAAATGATGATTACACCTATTGTTAACTTTGTATCCTCTATGCTTCCGGTGAAACTTTCAGATTCCTTTTTTCATGAAGTTGACGTTTTGACGTCTAAATTTTTATGGAATGATAAATGAGCGAGATTAGCTTATAAATTCTTAAGGAAGCCCTATGATATGGGAGGGGTTAATCTGCCTGACTGGGATAAATACCAAACTGCCTTTTTGGCTTCCCAAGGCTCTCTTTGGTTTTCCTGTCCCGTTAGTCACGTGCCTTCCTGGCTGTTCATAGAACAGGAATTGGCTTCTCCGTTACCGACTGCATCTTTTAGCACTGCGTCTACCTTATCTATCCCTTTTTCCCGCTCTATCATTTTAGACACTCTGTCTGCGGTTCGAAAAGTGGACAAGTTGGTAGCGTTTCCACTTCATAAATCTAGATGGTCGTCTATTTGGCGGAACTCTAAAATTAAAATTAATATTGATCCTTCCTTGATTTCATACTGGGCGTCTAAAGGGATATCGTTGGTTAAACATCTTTATGGTCCTAACGATGAGCCTCTACCCTTTTCCTCTTTAGCTCAACAATTCTCCTTAACTAATTTAGATTTTTATACTTTTCTTAAAATAAAGGTGGCACTTGCTAAAGTACGTCTTCATCCTACTTCTTCTACGGTTACTCTCTTTCAAATTTGGTTAAAATCTGGTCATGTTGCCTCAAAAATTTATAAATTTTTATCTACGCCTTCATCTTCCCCTCATACGGTTGCTCAACATAAATGGTTACGTCATTTTGAACATAGTATCATTGAACATATTTCTTCAGATACATGGCAGATGATTGGTAAACTTTCTCTTCGCAATAAAATCGCCCCATCGTTAATGCAATCTAAATTTTTCTCTATCAATCTTCTTCATTGGACACCTGTACGCCTACATTCGCTCAATCTCAAAGAAGACAATCTATGCTGGAGTTGTGGATTATCGCCAGGAGATTTTTCACATATGTTTTTTAACTGCTCTCTACTCCAACCCTTTTGGGACCTCATTCATAAGCATATTATGCTCATCTTTGATATTAAATTCCAACTTTCTCTCCCATTAATTTTATTGGGCCCTCTTGCGGCTTCATCTCCTCTCCCCTTAGAACCCATGGAGCTACAATTATTAGATCTTCTCTTGACCGTCGCTGTAAAAGTAATTCTTATGGAATGGAAATCCTTCTCCTCTGTTTCGTATCAAAGTTGGTGGGCTTGGGTTTCCTTCTTACGCAGTGCTCATACTTCGGTTGATCAAGCTCATCTCTCTCCGTCGATTGCTAGTGGGGTCTGGACCGCTCTCGATAATTACATGGATCTGTCCTCACAAGGGTTGGTTGACCAATATCCCTTTCGTTTGTCTGGTTGAATGGCGTCTTGTTTGTTCAGATTTATTCCTTATTTTTAAGGTTTATTCATTGGGAAATCCTTCTTTCCTTTTTCCCCTCTTTCTTCTCTATATCCTCTTTTTTCCATCTGCTCCCTCTTACTCTCGCTTTTCTTCCTTCTTTTTCTGCTTTTTTCTTCTTCTGATTATATCAACTGATAGTGATACATTTGTGAATGGTTTACATATATGCTACGCCGATTGATCTTCATGAATGCCTATTTTTATTTCTAGCAGACTATTTTTATTTATTATATATGGACGCATTTCATATGTTTTATTATTGGATGTCATCCTCTGATGGTCTGTCATATTGCTCACAAATGTATCACTTTATTTACATTCTGTATCTTCATTTGTTTATTTATAACAATAAAATCTTTTGAAATAAAAAAAAAGAAGTACGACTAATATTAACATTAACATAACAGTCAAAAGCCAGCAAGTAATCAATGAAGCAGGCAAAAAGGGGGGTGCTGGTTTAGCCGAGTGGACTGAACTACCAAATAGACTAAGGCTAGAATGTTATCCAGAGTCGATGCTCCTAACCTAAAGCCGGATTGGTAAACTGGTAATATTCCGTCCTAGTTAGCCCTGATTTGTAGTTCTTGTAGAAGCAAGCTTGCATATGCCTTTGCCTCAATGTCCAGCAGAGCGATCATCCTGTAGTTGGTTGGGTCTCCGGTTTTGCCTTTTTTATGTTTTGGATGGAGCAGGGATCCTTTCCAGGCTTCCGGGACTGTTGATTTAATCATGGAAAACTTGTATAATGGGGTATAGATTGATGCCCAGAATACAATGTCTTCCTTGAACAATTGTCCATGTTCTTTAGAATTTTTGACACGCGATTGTACACATCCGGGGCATCACTTGCTTCCTCCATATTTATTTGATTTACCCAGTATTTATTGTCAGTATCTTTATGCAGACTAATACTCATATATGGTTGTTTGTGGTCTAAAGAGAGGTTATGAGAGGGATCACAGTAGAGTGTTTTCACATGGTTTTACCCATGTGTGCCCT
Organism: Lissotriton helveticus; assembly: GCF_964261635.1. Taxonomy (NCBI): domain Eukaryota; kingdom Metazoa; phylum Chordata; class Amphibia; order Caudata; family Salamandridae; genus Lissotriton; species Lissotriton helveticus. The sequence goes on along the minus strand of NC_136059.1, from coordinate 458,960,100 downwards.
GGAACTCCGTTTCGCCGATCATGACCATGTCCAGACAGCCTGTTGATGTATAGCCAGAATTCTGCTTGTCTGCTTGGGGGTTACAAGACTATGGATATACAGTCATGTGAGTCTTTTTGTTGCCTTTTGAAGTTCCATATGTTTCTCCTATGCGTGTCCCCAAAATATTGGAGTTAATTGTTACTCCTTTTTAGGCCATGCAGTCCTTTGCTTGCCCCCACATAGCAACAGGATCTTTTTAACTGCTCTGTCGTTGGAAGTGAAAAGAGTTTTTAATGATGAAGTTTTCTTCCCACCATGTAGCTATCATGAAGTCTTTAATATTTGCAACCACAGATGGTTTGGGATCAGTGGCGTAGCTAGGGGGATGCGGGGGGTCGGTCCGCCCCAGGCGGCACTAGTTTGGGGGCGGCGGCCTTGCGACACTGGTGGCCCATGGCGGCGGTCACCTTTATAATGTATTTGGGGACACTCACACCGACACTAGTATCAATCAAATATATTATAAAGACGTCCGCCGCCACGGGCCAACAGTGTCACAAGGCCGCCGTTCCGAAGGTGAATAATGTACGCAGTACACCCACCACCCCCCACACGAGCACGGTGAAGTACTGCGTTTGTAGGTTGTCCCAGGGCCGTCAAGGTTGTAGCGTGAAACCGCTACCATTGACCGCCCTGGGACTAATTTTTGGCCAGCCCCCGTGCCGAAAACTCCACAGTGACGCATTCCCCACTCTTCGTTGTGGCCCGATCTTCAGCAAGTGCTTCTTCTCACTGAAGGCGCCACCACCGAAGTCAGAGTGGTTTCTCCCTGGGAGGGATGAATAATTCTTGCTGCTCGTGACCCCAGCGCCTGCAGCTCTGGCAGCGGTTACTTCGCCCTCTTCTGTGACGGACGGCAGAACTGATGGACGGTGCCGATCCGCATGAGCTCCGCGGGAATACACCGAGGGTATGTACTATAATTCCTAATGTGCTTTAAAGACACAAACTGCCACAGTGGGCCCGGGGTCAATTGAGGGCATGATGTGTAAACGTGTGGTGTGCTGTAATGCTGTGAGTGGCTCTCTGCACCCGCGCTGCAATCCACATTTTATTGACAATAGGTAATAGGTTATCGGAGAGCAGCCTCTGTGAGTTGCCCGAACCTCCTTCTGTTTTGCTAACCATGTAGATGTCGTAATTCACAGTGGGCTCTCTCTTGAAAGCGTTCTGGTTGAAAAGTCAGGAATAGGTATGCATGTTAAATTAAAAACATAAGTCCCTTGACTTTCCTTATGCTTAACTTCATACCTCCTAACAGAAAGACGTTTCATGTGTATGTATACAGGGGTGTAGCTATCAAGTTTGCAGCAGATGCGCTTACACCAAGATCCAAAAGCCTGATGGGCCCAACTGAAACTGAGTATTGCTGTATTTCATTACCTTGACAAAATGTAGGGGCCCATTTTCGTTGCAAGCCGCCCTGCCTGCGCCCCTGCACGTATATTGTGTCAGAATAATGTAACATGTAATACACATATTCATTGATTGTGCTCATGAAGTAATTGAACAAAAAATATTTGTCAATTGATGATAAAAGAAAATGGATGACTTGCCCGAACACGAACTTAACCCAAAGGTATCAGAGAGTTACACGAGCACCAGTTGCGTTACAGATTATACATTCATTTTGTTAAGTGATTTGCCTAGAATCGCCGGATGTTGAGCTGTTCCTGATGCGATGCAAACCCGATTGCCTAGCTTCCAAGTCAACCGCTCTTGCCATTTGGCCACAACTTCACCCCATGTACTTTTCCATTCTGATTTGATAAGCTCGAAAATTCGTCTGCTTAAGGCAGCAGGACTGAAAGATCAATCACAGCAGCCGAAATAATTCTAGGAGAAAAAATATAATAAAAGCATCAATGCAGTAGCAATGCTTGGACTATCATGTAGAGATTGTTGCTAAATTTGAAGGTATATCCCCAATGTAGCAATTTTGTTTCACAAGGAAAAGTGAGATATTGCAAGTGATTTTAGCAATTTCTCCATCTGCACATTAATGAGTAATAATTAGAAGTCAATAAAATTAAATTAAAGCTTTCAACATGTTTTTGTAGAGGAATTAATCTGCAATGTTTTTCAGTGAACACTGCGGTATGTGATTATATACTGTGCTTTGTTATGCTATTTTACTATATGTTATGTTACCAGCATTTGTATAGTGCAATCTACCATCTGCATGGCACCTTAGCATATTTTGCTCTAGACTCTTATCATATGGCTATGAGTTTTGATTGATCAGTTGTGTATTTTTTTATTTTTTTGGGCCGCGGATGATTATGTGCGGTTAGCAGCAATTTCTTTTTTTTTTCCAAACCCTATTTTATTTTTATAAATGGTTCATGTGAAAGTAAAATGAATCACACCGACATCAAGAGCTTTCTTAACAACTAAAGAGTCCAAAAGATGCCTACTTCCTAGACTTACTCTGAACCATATTCGCCCGACGACCTTATACAGGTCTCCAGTCTGGGGCCGAAAGCTCTATATCGACCTAGAGAGACCCCACTTAGGAACAATGAGAGCGATATTCTCCAGTTTGGGAAATTGGGTCAGTTACTGAAGGGAGTGGACGCCACACTCAAGAAGCAACCACATGGGAAGCAGGATGGTGGTCGGCTGAGGTGACCGCTCATAATGCCTTGATCTATTGAGACCCCCCAATGTGCCCCGTACTAAAATAAGGATGCTATTGGAAGTTTTGAACACTTTGCTGAAATTGCTGAGTGAGGAGGCCAGCAGCTAGCTGCACCCCCACTTGCAGAGTTGCGGCCGGACAGGTAGAGCTCCTACACACCTGTGAGAAGCTCTACAGCACGCTGAGCTGCTTTGATTGCTGTTGCTTGGAGATGCATTTTCCAGTCGGGATGAAGCCAAAGGGGCAACCAGTAACTCGAGGGAAGACCGGGGCGGCTCCAGCTGCTGGCAGTCCGTCATTAAGTGTGGCCCGACATCTGTCCGCTCAGTGACTGAGATATGCGCTGGGACAGAGGCCGTGGCTCGACTGCCTGGACGCCAAGGGCAAACTGGGACCCAGAAGGACGACAAAAGGGAAAGCTGAGAAACAGCCTGGTCAATGTCCTAAAACAAACGTCGATAAAGTAATTCTCAATGACTACATTTTGCTTTCTTATCATTCGGTTTATGGTTTCATCTTTTTCAGCCAAAACTTGGTAGAAATTGAAGAATATACATAGTGTGCAGCACGTGCGCAGCACAGCCTGTACTGTATTGAACAGCTAGGGCAGCGGGACTTCATGATGCACCTTTCAGACCTCTCAAGTGCTCGCCGTCCTTTTTTACCCAGCACCCCCACCCGCTACCTGCCATGGGTGGCAATCTGAGGAATAGCCCGAGCACCAGAAGCTCTAGCTACGCCTCTTTTTGGGATCATAATTAAAGTCATCTTTGCAAGACCTCACCAACACCATTTCTCCCTGGTGCAAATAAGAAATGTGAGCTCTTCGTCGTCTGTTGTGTATAATTTCAACTTCTACTTAAGGACAGCATCTTGTATTGTCACTTCAAGTCGAGGAGGCCTGATCAAGAGATCTGGGATCTTGGCTCTTATTTGTCTCCTGGCCTATGTTTGGCTGGTGATACACCTGTGGTGCTGTTCGGTGTTCCACAGTATTCCTTTAAGGTCTGCCAGAGAATTTCGGATCCTGATGAATGAGCGGTCTTGGATACTTGTAGTGCCTTGTTGAGACTGGCCATGAACCTTTCAACACTGCAATTGGCCTGAGGCCACAGTGGTATGATTTGTCTGTGCTTGAAGGATATTTAGGCTGCAAAGTCTGATTTATTTTCCATTGAATGGAGGACCATTGTGAGACTTGATCAGCGAGGGAATGCCAAACGTGGCAAACACTATGTTTAGTTCTGGAACAATGAGACCAGCTGCACTGCTGGTAACAGCCACCTCTTCAGGAAAGCGAGAGCACTCACCCATCACCACCCTTACATTATTCATCAGCAATGTGCATGAAGAAATCAATTGTCACCTCTTCCCACACAGATGAAGGCATGAGAGGCATTTGCAGTGGTTCGTGAGTTTGACGATTCCATTGTGCCTGGCAAAAACGACATTCTCTCAAAAACAAACAGGGAGAATAGGGACAAAGGGAAAAAGTTTAAAGACCTACTACTGGTTCACTTCCTGAGTAACATCACATGAATAACACACAAGAACCCAGGAGGTCTATAGGCCCAGCAACTAGCTGGCAAAACGGGCAAATCTGTCTCTATGTCAGTTGGTGCTACAGTCACCATGTAACAATATATAAAGAGAAAGAGGAAGAAACAGATGTGTGAGACGCAAGAGAGTAGTGATGTCTACGACTCAATTGGAAAACTGGTCAAACCAGATCCAGTACACGCTTATTTGTGGATAACCATCAAACCATCAAACAAACCAAGTGATCAGTCCTATCATTTGGTCGTCCACACTGTTACCTGGCGGGTCCTTAGATCATCTAGACCACATGCCCCACAGTCATAGTAAGTACTGGATACGGTCTACAGAAAAAATGGAACTACCAATTGTTGGTCTGATTGTGATGGTTAGTGAAGGGTAGTGAAAATACAGTGCAACATACAGAAAAGTGGTGAGTATAAAATAGGGTGATATGTCTAAACAAATACTTTAATAGAAACCAGGCACACCCCCTAATTAAAAAATAGGAACAGCGCAAACGACAGTATGGAACAAATGACTGTCACAATTTGGGCCAACATGTTTCTGCCTACCGGGCAACACGTCCCTTGGCTTTCATCAAGGCCACTGCTCTAAAAATAGTTGCTACTGTTAATGTGTTTGAAATCAATAATATATCTGACTAATCAGTGAAAAAGAATATAAAAGTAGGAACGATACAACCTGTACCTACAGTTAATTACTCATCCTCCTTGTCAGTGGACGCTCAACGTGATCCAACATGACAGGGCACTGGACCTCACCTCACCTGGACCGTGCTCAGGTATACGAGGCCCCGCACTCTCCGTCGGTGCCACCAAACTCGCCTGAGACTTGGGGGAGGTCAAAAACGACATTCTTCCATAATCTTCCTTATGGGAGTCAAGTGATGGGGAAAAGACCTTTTGTTGTAGGAGATGTTTTGTGACAACTATGCATTGATGTTCCTCGAGAGCCAGGTTAAGAAAGAGGTACCACTCAGTATCAGTTCAGTTTGGTAAGATGCCAGTTCTTTCTCCACATATCTAAGGGCTTTGAAGACTGCCAATCGACTGTCTTTTTACAATTCCAAGTTGCATTTTAGGTCTCTCCTCCTTAAAGTTTCTAGAAGGTGTGAGATCATCTCTGGATGTCTTTGCCATCATGTCCTTTCTCAGAGCACATGGATGTTCTTGTCTGATTTTGATGAAGCAAAGCTTCGCATATTTTGCGGCTTTGCCGAAGTCAAGAACCTCGTTTATGTGTAATAAGGTAACAAAATGTATGTTTTACTAACATTTATTCTGTTTAGGCAAAGTTCCCGAAGCTTGCCTATGTGTATTTCTAATGAATTTAATCCGTGTCCTCTAAAATGGCCGCCGCTTGTATTTTAGTTACTGCGCATGCGTCAGCCACACTCACGTGTCCTGACGCGTCTGCAGAAGTGGAGGGAAAGTTATGCGCATGCGTAATTCATAGCTGTGCTTATCATGTGGTACTGCTCGTGCCACTGCTCTTGTGCCCGTGTCAATGTAGCTAACATTTAATGCAATAATTTTATTTCTTGATGATGAGTTAAAAGTACAAACCATGTGATGTGTTTTCATAATGACATTATTATGTATTAATTTGTTTTCGCTTACTTTTCATGTACCGCGGGGAATGGGGGTCCAAACTGATTGGGAGCCATATTGACGGTCTCTTCTGCGCATGACCAGGGAGCATTGAAAAGTGGCCACTTTGGACAGTGGAACTCAGCCAGCTGGCAGCCACAGTCAAGATGCGCCTGGGAAAGCCACCTCTGCGCTACGAGAACGGCGAATGTTGCTCCTCATGTGTTACAATGTTAATTTCCTGCACAGTTCTCATGAGAACCCCAAACCTGCTAGGCGGTACCCAAATATGTTAATGAAGGCTTCAAATCGTGTATTGTGATTGGTGTGTTACCCAAATCCTACCTTAGGACCAATCGAAATTGAGGGATTCTGACACTTTGCAACATTGGGGGGTGGTACACTGTCCCCAAACTGTATATCTACCCTGGGTTCACCTAGTGAACCGTCCGACTTGTCTGGTTTAGCTGACCTGTCACTGACCCAACGCACTCAATAGGTGACTGAAGATACAGAGCGCTGCGGAGCACTCTGTCCGAATTTGACCATAGGCTAAGGTTCTACTGAACCTTAAAGTGCTGGCAAAGCACTTAGCTGGGAGTTCGCTGACCCAATCGGGGTCTTGATCGATAGCTGCAGAGCGGGTGGAGCGCAGGCGTTGCTTCCGAACTGTGGGTTCCGGTCCTGTCCTGAAGAGGGTCCTGTCCTGAGGGTTTGCTGTCCTGTCCTGAGGGTCCTGTCCTGATTCCTATTCCGAGGGTATCCTGTCCTATCCTGGGTATCCATTCTGCACCTGCTGTCCTTTGAGGGTATCCTTCCTTGAGGGTTTCCTGTCCTTAACTGACCCGTGGCCAGGGTTTGGTTTCCACACCTTTCTAGGTAAATATTGCTCTGAACCTCTTGAAATTCTTGCACCATCTGAATTTCTAACTTTTGCTTTAATAAAGTTCAACATTGCACATGTGATATTTTCCATGCCTTTCTGCAACTATTGAAAGTCATTTATATTTTTTCCATAAGTTTATTCCTATGTCTTCTCATTTGTTAAAAATTATATTTTTGCATAGCAGTGTGTCATTTCCTGATATGGTCTAGAACTTCATTGCCTAGATTGTTCAAAGGCCCATTCACCTTAAGTGAAGCGTGTTATTCATTATAAACTCTCCTATAGTCACTCACACTTAGGCTATCCCTGTTTAGATAATACTGACTTGCATAGTATCTTTCCTCGTTACATTTTATTAGTACTTTTGATGATTACTCTGTCATTATTTCTTCATGCCTATGTGATTTACGTTATCTTGGTTATTGATTGCCTTGTTTTATTGTACCTCATGCAAGAAAATAATGAACTTTAGATAAACATTTTAAAACTTCCAGTTGTCCGTGGTCATTTAAACAGTATTTGAATGTTATTGGTTGGGTTTGTATTTTGCTGCCTTTCCTTTACAGCTAGCTCCCTGATTCATTGTGGTCATTAGGCACCCGTATCGGTGGATGGTAAGTCGGGTGCACCGAAAATTGGTAGCAGGGAACACACACACACCAACTTGGTAGAGCTCGTGAAGTCACCTGATCGATGTATATGGTGATTTGAAAAGTATATGGGCCCTGAAGCCGGAAACGGCGAAAACTATTGGTCGGGTGGCCTCGCGCGCTCTATCAGTTTTCTGGTAGCTAGAGGATGGTTAGGGACTAGTTGAGAGTAAGGCAGGGATTAGTTGAACTAGTTGAGTCGGAAGCTGCTAGTATATTGATGCTGCTAGAAGAGCGGCTGTTCTAAGAGACCTGATCATTCTCTTGTGAATACGCTGCTGAAACTCATGAATTTTTGTATTGTTATTATTCTTGTTCTTATATTGTTATATGTACTAATCCATGCATTTGTAAACCGTATTGTTTCTTGTTGTCCGAACTCCCCGGGGAATGGAAAGGGCAAGTGGTGAATAGAATCCATTGTCCTGAGGTCACAGGTTCGAGGAAAGTTAGGTGCAGGTTAGGATAACCGGGAAGCACTAACTAGGGTTTTCTGAATACATGTGTGAATAAATGACAGTAACGGGGTTCATTGACAAAATTCCCATAGTGGCGTAACCTGGTAAGGGTCACATCGGAAGAGTAGCAGGTTCCTCGGAGCTAGCGTGAAAGCAGAGGGGTCCGCTGAGAAACCTTAAACTCGGAATATATCCCGGAAAGAAGTGGATGAGTTTAGGGGAATAACAGGTTCACCGATGCTAGAGTGAAGGGTAGGCGGAAGAGATCTGCCCGCAGCGAGTGAAAAGTAAATGGAAGTAGTTTACTTGCAGTAAAACAATTCTTTCTCTGTCTAGACACTTGAGCACTGTGGCGAATGTGTATTTGTTGTAAAATAACCAAGCACTGAGCACTTTAAAAGAAAGAAAGTTTCCGTTACCTTGTGAAGGGAGGGAGTCAGTCGCGAAGCGCCTCTGACGTCACTCTGTGCCGCGCTGGGATTGGTAGAAGCAGCGGGCGGGTAGCGGAGCTGGAATTGTAAAGGAGGGGTGAGCGCCGGAGCGTGGGAACTGTCTCACGAAGGGGCCGCGCACCCATTGGCGGAGCTTATTTAGTGTCGCGCACCCATTGGTTGCACGAATTTCTGAAGCGCGTTCTGATTGGAGGTAGTTTGTAAACAAAGTTAGCGCAGAAGTCGTATGTGGCACTCGCAGACTACAGGAACTCGACCTGATCCAAGGCACCTAGGGTTTGAAAGGGATCAGTGGAAGACTAATAGATACGATATTATGTACGGAACCAAGAGAAAAATGTCCCTTGTAAGTAAGGTGAAAAATTATTTTAAAACGGACAAACCGATTAAATCTAGGGAAGGTGTTCTTGTCCCAGCACCCAATACTCCCGCCTCATTCATGATGTTTGACCGAGGGTACAATACCTGTGTGTGGTTGGAGAATTGGGTGAAGTACACAAAAGATGACGGAGTATTGGCTTTTCCGTTAGATGGTACTTTCAATGGTAGGATCCTATTTAATTTAAGGACTCGGATGAACGAATTGCATCCCAGACCAAGACTAACGCAGTATGAGGCATTGGAGGAATGGGAGATTGAGGCTTTTGAAAGAGAAAGACCCCGAATGGACAAGGGTTTGACCAAGTGGTACCCCAGGCAGAAACAGGAGTCCAGGGATAAAAGGATGAAACAGTGGAGACAGAGTATGATTGTTGAGGGTCTGTTTCCCATGATGCCGGCATGTCATAACATTGGAGCGGGTGAGAAAAGTACTGAAAAATGTAAGCATTGGGGGGCCCTGGGGGATTCAGATGATGAACTAATAGATGACATCTGTACCAGAAGTCCGCCACCTTACAATGAGGGAACCCGACCTTCCAGTGTAGGAGATGTTCCCCGACGCCACTTCCTAAAGGAAGAAGACAGGTCCCTGGGACTGGGAGGGGGTGGTCAAGTATTGCCCTATCCTGAAAAACCCGAACCGACGGAAACAAGGGATATATATCCCAAAGTGCCCGCAAGCCAGGAAGAAAAATATTCACGTACGAAAATCTTTTTTCCCAGACCCTTGTATGAAAGCGAAGAGAAACCATCGAATTCAGGACTGCCTTTTGTTCAACCTCCATATGGGGAAGAGCGCAGGTCCTTTAATACTGGAACTTTATTCCCGAAACCTAATTATGGGGGAGGACCAAGTGAAACGCATCCTACTGCCCCGAGTTTTACTCCTCCGTTGACCCCACAGATATTACATGACACAACTTTAAGAAGGGTACTAGTGGAAAAGGAGCAAGAGGCTCTAGCTAGACAAAGAACAGAAATAATTCAGAAAATTTCCCAGTTAAATACCAGTCCTGAGGCATTGACTATTCCAGTAACTATTGGACCGGTGGTCCCGTTATACGGAAATGGTCAGGGAAATCCGATTACTCCAGTTATGACCCCAGGCATGGCAACCCCGAGACAGGAACCGATCATCATAGATGATCAGTCCAGTGAGTGCGAGTCTGAAGTTGCGTTTTTGGAATTGCCAAACAAACAGACTGGAAAGGGAATACAGCAGAGGCATAACCCTTTTAATACAAAAGAAATTAAATTAGAGACCGCAACAGGTACTAGGAATGTCTCTCTGGTAACTCCGGATGAAATTGAGAGTTGGAGTCGTGAATTAGAGAAACAGACTCCGCAAACAAAACCTTTAGACCTCTACAAGCTGAGGGTCGAAATAGAAGAATTAATGGCAGGAAATGTGGGGTTGGATCGATTGAATACCTACTCTGAAGAAGAATTGTCGTTCATATGTAAAAGCTTTACAAGGAACACCAGAGTGCTCCACGAAAAACTGACCGAAACAGCAGTTAGTATGGGGGTAGATATCTCAAAATCCAAGCCCTTACAGAAACCGTACAGAGCAGACTTCTCAGACAAAGATATAGAACACCTGAATGTGGCAGGGAAGAAGTTGCAGATTAAAGAATTAATGGGGGTACTGCAGAAATGGGGAGATGTGGAAAGATGGAGAAGCAGGTGGGCGAAAAAGAGAGAAGAGGTTCGCTCCCGACAAGTGACTCCCGAGTTTGCTTTAAGAGAGGTAGAAAAACCTGAGCAGTTATGCCCCATGCGCGAAGTTCCAGGAGGGAAATATGTGCATGTCCCCTGGTCTAGGCAGGATATTGTGTCCTTCACGAACGATTTTCCAAAATTACGAGAGAAACCAGTTGACTGGTACAGGCAGGTGGAAAGGTTCGTGAAGGTACAGAAATGTCTGTGGAAAGACCTGGATGGGTTTTTCGACATTGTGGTTCCAGTAGATTTATGGACCCAGTGTAAAATAAACATAGACTGGCCGAGTGAAGAGTACCCCAGAAACAAGGAAACTGGAGAGCCATCAAAGGATGTCATGCGAAAATATGAGCAGGTAATTCAGCATTTGAAAGAAAAGGTGCCCGCAAAGGAAACTGATTGGACAAAAATAGATAGAACAACACAGGAAAGGGACGAGACAGTGCACTCCTTCTATGAGAGGTTATTACAGGTATTTAAAACATACAGTGGTATTGATAACATCGACCTGAAGGATATGACGCACTTTATTTACAGGTTTGTAAATGGTTTAAGACCTGAAATTTGTCAGTGGATAAAAGATAATAAAATCTGTTGGCATACAAAAAAAATGGATGAGGTCCTGAGGTACGCTAAGTACTGCGAGGATGAGATGGCAGAAAAGAAAAAGGCCCTCAAGGAAAAGGTGATGTGGGCTCAGGTGAAGCTCGCAGAACAGCAGGAAAAACAATTGAGTAACATGGTTAAAAATGCTGAAAGCAAAGGTCCTGGGGGAGGGGGTGGAGGAAAGCCCCGGCCCAAATTTAGCAGGGAAGAGGCTATGAAAAAATTTCCCTGCCATCAGTGCGGCGAAATTGGACACTGGCGAAACGAGTGTCCCCAATTAGTCGATGTTAATGAAAAAACTCCTGATTTAACTCCACAGACGCAGAAAGAAAGACCAAGAAAGACTCAACCCCAGGTAAAAACAGTTCAGGTGCCTCGAGCACCCAAGCAGGTATACAGGGGAAGACAGGCAGAAGATGAAGAGATAGAGGTTTGGGAAAGCGGGGAGAACAGAAATACAGCAACTTCGCAGTATCTGCTGAATGATACCTTCCTTTGTAATGATCAGGACTGACGGGGCCTGAGAGGGGAGGACGAGGAGTGCGTACTTGGCGCTTCCTTGCCGGTAGACCAGTCTGGACCATATATTGAAGGAAAGGTTGACGGAAATGATGTCACCTTTCTGTTGGACACTGGCGCTACCCGTTCTACTGTAAGAACAGTGGACGTTCCAAACCTACCCCTCTCGGGAGAAAATATCCAAGTAGTGGGTGTATCTAATCAATTGATTAGTACTCCTGTTACCGAACCAATGGAGATTTCAATTGGAAATTTTAAACAGATGCATAGATTTGTCGTCTGTGACACCAGTCCAGTGAATCTACTGGGTCGTGATTTGCTGTGCAAAATGAACTGTACCATCTTTTGCACACCAAAAGGTGTTGAAATACAGACCCCAGATGAAGACGGCATTTATAAATTATTGTTGCTTAGACCTGACTCAGAAATTAAAAGATTGACCCTGCAGGACTTGCCCCAAGAACTACAGGAAGCCGTAAAGCCAGAGGTGTGGGATTTCACTGGAAAGGATGTGGGGTTGATGAAAGATGTGGACCCCATACAGATAGCCATCAAGGACAATGCAGTATATCCTAACACTAGGCCCTACCGAATGAATGCTGAAGTGAAAGCAGGTGTCACTCTGGAAATACAAAAATTATTAGAAGGAGACATCATACAGGAAGTGATGAGCAGCCCATGCAACTCACCGATTATGGGCATCAAAAAGCCTAGTGGCAAGTATAGGGTAGTGCAGGACCTGAGAAAGGTTAACAAAATTGTAGTTCCTTGCTGCCCTATTGTCCCGAACCCTGCAGTGATATTGTACCAGATTCCTTGGGATGCTGAATGGTTCACTGTGATTGATTTATGTCATGCATTCTTTTCGATACCCCTGCACCCCGACAGCAAATTTCTTTTCTCATTTGCCTTCGAGGGTCACGTGTATTGTTGGAACCGGGTCCCTCAAGGGTATACAGAAAGCCCCTCTATCTTTAATCAGATCTTGAAAAAATGTCTAGAGACTTTGATCTTACCTGGGAACTCTGTGTTAGTACAGTACATAGACGACCTTCTACTGGCGTCTAAAAGTCACAGGGACTGTGTAGTTGACACCATTGCCCTCCTAAATCATCTGTGTGAGAAAGGGCATAAAGTGGCCCCTGACAAACTACAGTTCTGTGCGAAATCAGTAAAATATCTAGGACACCAGATAGAAAAGGGTGTCAGAAAAGTCACATCAGAAAGAGTGAGAATAATTCAAAAGATGCAGTTGCCCCGTACTCAAAAAGATGTCAGAATGTTCCTGGGGGTATTAGGGTACTGCAGACAGTGGATTCTGGGATTTGCAGCTTTAGCCAGGCCCTTGATAAAAATGACCACGAGAGGAATGCCAGATGTTGTAGAGTGGGACGATGAAAGTCTAATGGCTTTCACAAGACTGAAAAACTGTCTGTGTACAGCCCCTGCGTTGGGAATGCCAGATTATTCCAAAGAGTTTGCCCTTTTCTGTGACACTCGCGATAATTGCGCATTGTCAGTCCTGACTCAAGAACATGGCACGACCAGAAGGCCTGTGGCTTATTTCTCTGCCACATTGGACCCAGTAGCTGCTGGGTTACCAGGCTGTCTGAAAGCAGTAGCTGCTACCTGTGCAAGTTTGGAACAGAGTGAGTCCATTGTCATGGGACATCCTGTGACCGTGTATGTTTCACATGGAGTGGTAATTCTATTGACCAGAACTAAAACACAGTATCTCACCCCTAGTCGGCTGACTAAATACGAGAGGATTCTTGTGGGTGCAGCAAATGTAAGCATTGTTAGGTGCGGTATTCTGAACCCTGCCACCTTACTCCCCGACCCCTTGGAAATAGAAGGTGGGGATGATGATGAACATGATTGTATTGACCTGACAGAGTTCAGTACTAAGCCACGCCCAGACATAAAAGAAGTACCATTGCCTGAGCATGATAAAGAACTATTTGTGGATGGTTCCTGTCTAAGACATGAACTAGGAGGCTTGAGTGCTGCTTATGCAGTAGTGTCTTTCACCAAAATTGAAGAAGCAGGTTACCTATATAACATCAAGTCTGCACAAGTAGCCGAATTGATAGCCATGATAAAGGCTTGCAAAATTGGGAAGGACTTACGCATAACAGTGTATACTGACAGTCAGTACTGTTATGGCGTTGTGCATGACTTTGGCTAATTATGGCTACAAAGGGAATTCATGACTTCCTCAGGTACTCCCATTCGGAATGCAAAGGTTGTTCATGACCTTTTAGAGGCCATCCAGTTGCCCAAAGAACTGGCAGTGGTAAAATGTGCTGCTCATCAAAGGAGCATGGACAGAGTATCACTGGGGAACGATTATGCTGATCGAGTGGCCCAGTGGTGTGCCAAAGATCGGTATATTGTAAATCCAAAACGAGGGGGGCCAGGAACCAGCTGCCAGCTTCAGGTGTTTGAAGAAGTGCCTACGTGGGATGAAGTGAGAGAGTGGCAGGAATCGGCTCCTTGGCAAGAAAGAGAGAAATGGAAGGAGGATGGGTGTAGACCGAGACGTGTGGATGGTGTGATTTTGGGCCCAACTGGTATGCCTGTGTTACCCCGACACTTGCTTGGCACAATGGCAAGATTAATACATGAAGGATCACACATTGGTAGGGATGCCATGATTCTGGTATTTCAACAGACTTGGTACAGTAAAAAGTTCAGGAAGGTAGCAGAGTCCCTCTGCCAGAGGTGCCTGTCATGTCAACAGATGAACCCAGGCAAGAGGACAATGGTTGAACTGAGCAGGATTGGGAGATCAGGGGGTCCCTTTATAAGGATACAGACTGATTTCATCACCATGCCCCGTTGTGAAGGGAAACGATATGTCCTTGTCATTGTTTGCGTATTTTCAAAATGGGTAGAAGCTTACCCTACTCCTCAAAGTGACGCACTGACAGTAGCGAAGTGTTTACTAAAAGAACTGATACCTAGATTCGGAATACCATGCATTATTGAATCAGATAAGGGTGGACATTTCCAGAATGAAATACTGGCTGAACTGTGTAAGGCCTTTGGAATAAGGCAGAAACTCCATTGTGCATACCACCCAGAGGCTTCTGGAATAGTGGAACAAGTAAATGGAACTATCAAAAACAGACTAGCAAAGCTGACAGATGCTACTGGCATGACCTGGGTGAAGGCCCTGCCCCTGGTCCTGATGGGACTGAGAAGTGTTCCCGACCGCAAGACAGGCCTAAGTCCCCATGAAATCATTATGGGAAGAGTGATGAGACAAGCATGGGTGCCAGGAAGCAAACTGTTGAGTATTACTGATGATTTGGTGCTTGAATACTGCAGAAGATTGGGTGACCAAGTGCGTTCTATCTCTCGCCAGATTGGAGACGACGGCATCCTCAATCCAACGACTCCTCTCCACAGCTTGGTTCCAGGAGACTGGGTCAAAATAAAGAAGCACACTCGATCAAGCTGTCTGGCACCAAGGTGGGGAAAGAAACGCCAAGTAATCCTGGTAACAACCACTGCAGTGAAGGTCGCAGGTGTTCCCCAGTGGATCCACGCTGGACACACCCAGAAGGTATTGCCAGACAAAGGATTTGAAGAAGAAGGGCAACCAGCAGAGGACCCTGAAGGAGCCAGACCAGAAGCAACTGACAACGAGCAGCCCAGCACCAGTCAGGTTGCAGGAACAGCAGACGTTGGCCCAGGAGTAGTTGACTACGAACTGCCAAGAATCCAGCCTGCTGAAGGGGTCCAGGAAACTGAGCCAGGAGTAGCTGAAGACGAGCTGCCAAGCATATGGCCAGAAGAATGGATACCGATGATTGATCTGACCGAAGATCCTATCAGAACCAGAGAACGACTTAGTGAAGGTAGAGAGTGGACTAGTCAGGAAAAGCAAGGCACAGGCGAAGAACCTCAGCCGCTTGAGATTCACATCAAAACTGAGGAAGGAGAAGGTCAGACAGGGACAGAGCAGGTATTCGATACACCACCACTAACACCTGATGCAGATAAGGGAGAGACTAGAAATAGAGTGATAGTTCGAGCAGAAGAAAATCAAGAGATCGAAGTGCTTGAACAGGATCAGAGAGGGTTAAAAGAACGGGTTCAGGAAACAGAAACAGAAACAGAGACAATCGAAAGCCAAAAACAAAATATTCCTGAACAAGGCCAGATTAGCAAACAGGCAGAAGAATTTGATGCTAGCCCTGGAACTAGCCAGATAGGGGAAATAGAAGAAGAAAGTGGAGAAGAATTACAACAGGATAAAGAGAACAAGAGAATAAGAGAAGAAAGTGAAGTCCAAGTACCAACTAAGAGACTAAAGAAAAGAAACAACCTTGAGCCTAGGTTTGTAAAAAGATTGAGACTAAGGATAAAGACAGTGGAAGAAAAACGTGCAGAAGCAAGAAGAAGTGCTCGAATAGCAGAGCAAGAAGAAGACTCTTCCAAAAGAAGGAGTGAGCGAATAAAAAGACAAAACAAAAAGTACAAATCTCCTGAATGGACACTGGTTTTGGAGGAACTTGAAGATCTTGATATAACTGACGTGAGCGACGGAGAACCCGTCCCAGAGTACTCAGCTGAAGAGGAAGACGAACCACCGTGAATTTGCACAAAGTAAGCTAATTGTGTGAAGCCAAAAAGAGGGGTTCGAGAGACTCCTTCTGAGCCAAAATGTCTGATTCAACGGTGAATGGTAGACCTAGTTGCAGCCGTTTTAAGACGTGTTGCAAGGTGTGTATATGTAGTGTAGTAGTACTGATAGTTATCTGGATAGGATTAACAATTTTCATTCCCTTTGCTGTAAGTAAAGATACTAACATTGTCCCTACTGAAGTTGTAAACACTGACAATGAGGAGCTAACAACACAGAGTGTAGCACGACATGAGAGAGCTTTGAGGCAAACAAAACAGAACTTAGGAGCATCAGATGAGGGAGGACTACATTATCATGGAGTTAAGAACAAGACACACTTAAATGTCTTCGCAAACTTGTTAATACACTATGTAGAGACTATGGAAATTGAAGATTGCTATGTCTGCATGAAGCTACCTACTTCGGTGGCTGAGGGCGTGACATACCATCATCTGCCATTGACATATGGAATCTCCTGTAGCATTTTAGCTAGTTTATTCTATAAAAGAGGACCGTTACAGTACTATTACTCTAACAATGACGTGATCTTTTCTGAACTTCCTATACGTGGGAACTTGAATCCTGTACATACCAAAACTGACACCATAAGATATATGGGAGACTACTTTCTGACTATAGGTAACATTGACATAGCAGACGCACACAGAGATAACTTGACTTGTTCTTTGCGTGAGCAGGAAAAGATGTTCCTGAACATGGCAGAGAAAAGGAGAATTAAAATTCAAAAGAAGGCTAATGACGAAAGTCAGAAAAAGCCAAAGTGGGCAGAGAACATGGAAGGCACCTCATCTGGTGGAGCGGGTCCTGCTCTGTTGCTGGATTTTGAAAAGAAAGGCAAGCTATGTCTTCACCGCGAGAAGACTAGTTATTATAATAATGTTTTCATTGGTTCCAGTGAATGCGAACATAATTACAAGGTAATTGGAGGTTGGGGTTTCAAAAATGGGTCAGAGCCTGTGTTTCCTGGAATTTATTATATTTGTGGGGACAAGGCTTATTTCAAATTGCCGGATCACTGGTATGGAAGCTGCTACTTTGGCATTGTCTTCCCGAAAATATACCATGTGAATGGAAAAGCTGGAAGCAATGAAGATACTAATGGCTTAGTGCGTAGTAAAAGAGAAAGTATAGGTGAAATTATGGGTAGTATTTTCAGTGCACTGATACCTGGAGTGGGAGTGGTTCTGAACACTCACAGAATTTGCAAATTGTCTACTATAGTAGATGTGCTGTCTACTGAAACAGCTCATGGATTTCTGCTGGTCAATACCGAAATGGTTGCGATCAGATCAATGGTTTTACAAAATCGACTTGCTCTTGACACCTTATTAGCGAAAGAGGGCGGAGTCTGCCGGATGTTGAAGGCGCAACATTGTTGCACTTATATTCCGGATAAAAGTGTACAGATCAAAAGATATGTGAAAAACATTACTAATTTGGCAAAGGAACTCAAACCACTCGAGGTTGATAGTGCCTGGAAGAGACTGGTAGATGGTCTCTCAAATGTAGGTCATTGGCTTGCTAGCATAGGTAAAAGCTTATTATTCAAAATTCTGATGCCAATTGGTATTATAGGTCTTATTATACTTTCCATTTTCTTATGCTGTAAATACCGCAAGCGCACCAAAAAGCACGAGGTAAATGCAAGAGGAGTGAAACGAAGTGTGGATGAGATTGAATTAGAGGAAGTGAATGATCAGATATACAAAAAGGTGAAGACTTCTCACCCTGCTAAAACTGAGAGAGAAAAGTTAGAACGGCTGCTAGAAGAAATAGAACTTTATAAAGTATGAAAGAAAGTTGGCATCTGGTTCCATTATAATTTGTGATGATAGTAAATATCATCAAAGAGGGGATTGATGAAGCAAAGCTTCGCATATTTTGCGGCTTTGCCGAAGTCAAGAACCTCGTTTATGTGTAATAAGGTAACAAAATGTATGTTTTACTAACATTTATTCTGTTTAGGCAAAGTTCCCGAAGCTTGCCTATGTGTATTTCTAATGAATTTAATCCGTGTCCTCTAAAATGGCCGCCGCTTGTATTTTAGTTACTGCGCATGCGTCAGCCACACTCACGTGTCCTGACGCGTCTGCAGAAGTGGAGGGAAAGTTATGCGCATGCGTAATTCATAGCTGTGCTTATCATGTGGTACTGCTCGTGCCACTGCTCTTGTGCCCGTGTCAATGTAGCTAACATTTAATGCAATAATTTTATTTCTTGATGATGAGTTAAAAGTACAAACCATGTGATGTGTTTTCATAATGACATTATTATGTATTAATTTGTTTTCGCTTACTTTTCATGTACCGCGGGGAATGGGGGTCCAAACTGATTGGGAGCCATATTGACGGTCTCTTCTGCGCATGACCAGGGAGCATTGAAAAGTGGCCACTTTGGACAGTGGAACTCAGCCAGCTGGCAGCCACAGTCAAGATGCGCCTGGGAAAGCCACCTCTGCGCTACGAGAACGGCGAATGTTGCTCCTCATGTGTTACAATGTTAATTTCCTGCACAGTTCTCATGAGAACCCCAAACCTGCTAGGCGGTACCCAAATATGTTAATGAAGGCTTCAAATCGTGTATTGTGATTGGTGTGTTACCCAAATCCTACCTTAGGACCAATCGAAATTGAGGGATTCTGACACTTTGCAACATTGGGGGGTGGTACACTGTCCCCAAACTGTATATCTACCCTGGGTTCACCTAGTGAACCGTCCGACTTGTCTGGTTTAGCTGACCTGTCACTGACCCAACGCACTCAATAGGTGACTGAAGATACAGAGCGCTGCGGAGCACTCTGTCCGAATTTGACCATAGGCTAAGGTTCTACTGAACCTTAAAGTGCTGGCAAAGCACTTAGCTGGGAGTTCGCTGACCCAATCGGGGTCTTGATCGATAGCTGCAGAGCGGGTGGAGCGCAGGCGTTGCTTCCGAACTGTGGGTTCCGGTCCTGTCCTGAAGAGGGTCCTGTCCTGAGGGTTTGCTGTCCTGTCCTGAGGGTCCTGTCCTGATTCCTATTCCGAGGGTATCCTGTCCTATCCTGGGTATCCATTCTGCACCTGCTGTCCTTTGAGGGTATCCTTCCTTGAGGGTTTCCTGTCCTTAACTGACCCGTGGCCAGGGTTTGGTTTCCACACCTTTCTAGGTAAATATTGCTCTGAACCTCTTGAAATTCTTGCACCATCTGAATTTCTAACTTTTGCTTTAATAAAGTTCAACATTGCACATGTGATATTTTCCATGCCTTTCTGCAACTATTGAAAGTCATTTATATTTTTTCCATAAGTTTATTCCTATGTCTTCTCATTTGTTAAAAATTATATTTTTGCATAGCAGTGTGTCATTTCCTGATATGGTCTAGAACTTCATTGCCTAGATTGTTCAAAGGCCCATTCACCTTAAGTGAAGCGTGTTATTCATTATAAACTCTCCTATAGTCACTCACACTTAGGCTATCCCTGTTTAGATAATACTGACTTGCATAGTATCTTTCCTCGTTACATTTTATTAGTACTTTTGATGATTACTCTGTCATTATTTCTTCATGCCTATGTGATTTACGTTATCTTGGTTATTGATTGCCTTGTTTTATTGTACCTCATGCAAGAAAATAATGAACTTTAGATAAACATTTTAAAACTTCCAGTTGTCCGTGGTCATTTAAACAGTATTTGAATGTTATTGGTTGGGTTTGTATTTTGCTGCCTTTCCTTTACAGCTAGCTCCCTGATTCATTGTGGTCATTAGGCACCCGTATCGGTGGATGGTAAGTCGGGTGCACCGAAAATTGGTAGCAGGGAACACACACACACCAACTTGGTAGAGCTCGTGAAGTCACCTGATCGATGTATATGGTGATTTGAAAAGTATATGGGCCCTGAAGCCGGAAACGGCGAAAACTATTGGTCGGGTGGCCTCGCGCGCTCTATCAATTTCATATCATAGTTATTCTTAGACCACATAGCATCTTTCGAGGTGAGCAGAAATCTATCCTGTTGTGTGTCTTGCATTCTGGAACAGGGCGAGTCCCTCTGCCCTGATTCAGATTTGACGCCAAGTATTGCGTTTCTATGCATGGGGGCTTTGTAGTTGGTGGCACTGGAGGGTGAGGCGCCTGCGGCAATTGGTGGACATAACTGTGGGAACCGTGCAGCGAAGCATGACGTCATTGTTTTACTGTTTGGCTATGAGTTGTCCTTGTGTAGGCTTTATTAAATGGCAAGTCAAATCACTCATCTCCTTGTCTCAATATTAGCTGACAAATATTGCGAGTCAGATTTTAGGGCTCTTGATTGTGCTGTTGATTGTGCTCTGGTCTTCATGGTACACAATAGCCGAAGTAGAGAGTGTGTTATGCTGCCCTTAGCATTGTACATAAGAAATGTACATGAGCAGCTGCAATGGGCAAACGGCAAGAAATCCCGAAAGATTTTGTCCCAACAGCCAGTAGTGTGTGCGATATACATCGCAATTGTGAGAACAGCAGCAGTGCGCAAAAGTATGTTTTTTTGGTGGGGGTGTCAAACAAAAGATCATCTCAAATAAAAGGGTCCCGTAAGTATAGTTAGAGATAGCAAATATGCTGAGATATGGCTCCTCTTTTTCACCGTCCGACGGCCACCGCCATCGCCACTACACACAGGTTAAAGGTTTAAAGACTAAGGGCCATATGTATCATCAAACTATTTTGCATTTCCTAAATACCGAATTTTAAGGAATCGCTATTTAGGAAATGCAAAACGGTATGTATGTACAAAATCCCTTTTCAATAGCGAATCCTTAGCATTCCTAATTTGCGATTAGCAAATTGCTAATCGCAAATTACCCATTCATTTCCATGGGCCAGGAGGCCCATAGAAATGAAAGTGCAATTTGCGATTAGCAATTTGCTAATCGCAAATTAGGAATTTTTCCAAGGGTGCAGGGGTGTCTCAAGAACACCCTGCTGCACCCCTGAAAAAGACATTTGGGGGCATATGGCGCACATACATGCCCTAAGGGCATGTATGGGCGTCATATGGCACCTTTTGTTTTTGGGAAAAAAGCTTTTTGAAAAGAATTCGCAAATTACCACCAACTAGAAGTTGGTGGTAATTTGCGAATCCTTAATGGCATTTTTTGCATATTTTTTGTTTGATACATTGCATTTAAGGAATCGCACAATTTGCGATTCCTTAAGTGCAATCGCAAAATAAGGAATAGCAAATTTTGCTATTTCTTATTTTGCATCAAACATGTTTGATACATACCATTTGTCTAATTAGCATTCGCAAAGGCCGAAATTCGCGAATGCTAATTAGCTTGATACATATGACCCAAATACTTTCCTTAAGTCCGGTGTCCTAGATTCAGAACTTGCTCTCAGGGTCCAGTGGTTCTTCCGTATCAAAGATAGTGGATATTGGATATACCCATATGTACTAAACTCCTAGCAGAAATCTCGAAAAACAATCACTTATAAGCCTCAAAACTCAATTCTTCATAGAGGAAGAATGAAACCTTTAAAGAACGACTTATCCCCGACAAAAGTCAGGCGCTTAAAAAAACTCTCATGACAGACCTGAAAAGGGAAATCAACAAGATTGCAACCAGCCATCCAGGGCAGACTTGGACGACTTGAAGGATGCAATCCTTATTTTTTTTTAAAGTCCAACTCACCAATTTGTCTGGCTGAGCTCAAGGCTCATGTGGATGTTTCATCACTATGTTCAGTTCCCCCTACATTGGCGGCTTTGATTCTAGATGTATGTCCCCGAAGAGCCCCTTAACAAATGCTTTGATTGGCCTAGATGGAGTAGAATTGGAAAAGAAGTATCAGGAAATTACTGCAAGGCGGGGGACTTAAGTTAATTCCTGATTTTTGTTCACTGCAGCCCATACGGAAGCAACTGTCGTAGTTATGCTAAATATGAGTGGGGATCCTTTGATGCACATGAAGTACAGAATCGTTTCCACTTGGCTTTGTAAGTTCTGTTGGCGGACTCAGCTCTAGCCTGAGCAAGTATCTTTCGGAGTCCTCTGGAATAGCTAGACTGGCAAACTTGTTCTCAGGAGCCAGTCAGTCAAGCTTAGGGAAGAAGGTTGTGGATGAAGTATCAGGTAATATGTGGCAAAAAATAGAAGAAATGTGCTTGCCAATTAACAGTTGTAGGGAGTGGCAGCTGGCATGTACCAAGGGTGAGGTTCGGGGGCCACAACAAACAAAAAAAAGAAAAGAAGCTTACCCTGTTCCTTTCTTCCAAGTGTAAGATCCTCATCCCTCTGCACTACCCAATCCTGGCACTCCTTTCACAGCATGAATTCAGTGCCAGGATTGGAAAAAGCGGCCTCTCTCAGCGCTCCTAAGAGCACTGGAGGACTGCGCTTTCTCTAACCAAGCTGTCTAAGACAGCCGGGATATAGCTTGGCTAGAGAACTTTAAAATAGACGTCTGGCTGACCGGCCAAAGAGACATGCGCATTTTAAAGTGCATAGCTCTATGCTGCTACAACTTGGCATGGCTGGCCCTGCCCCGCCCTGAAATTTAGTTCAGGATGGGTTGCTGAAAAATAAACCGGTAATAAATAAACTTTATTACCGTTTTATTTTTCAGAAGACATTCCACATTCGAGCGCTGTCTGGGACATGACGGAGCTGTTAAATTGGTGAAGCAACTCTCTCTCTAGATGCTGTTGTCCACTAACAAGGGGGAATGGCAGAAAGGTGCAAATAAACGTTCTGGTCAGTCATCTATAATGCATTTCCCCTCGTTTCAGGTTGCCAGTGACCAGGCCCGGACTGGCCGTTGCGGGCACCGGGCAATCGCCCGGTGCACCGCAAGGGTGGGGGCCGGTTTTGGGCCCATGGGGGCCGTTTTTGTTACAGGGGCAAAAACGGCCCGTAACAAAATCGGCCGAAAACCGGCCCGGCAAAGAGCGCGGTCGCACCAACCCCGCCCGCCCCCGGGGGTTGGGGAGGCCGGGACGGTTTTGGTTCTCAGTCCGGCCCTGCCAGTGATTGCTTGCAAAAAACGGGCAGTCCTTGCTGTTCCTTGTTTGCCCATAGATAGAATATTCAGTCCAGTGCATGTTGGCGTAATTCCTATTTGTGGCACTATCCCACAGGCCTGCTGTGCATATCCACCCAGTAGTTGCTGGACCCAGGAAGGAGTTCTACTTTCAGGGAGAGTCCTTGCTAGATTTCTCATGTCAATAAGCGATGTGTCATCACTCGTGCTTGCGAGCCCATTTCCTCTTGCTTGTTCATGCAGCACATTGATGTTGTGTTGTCCATTCAATTGAAAAAGATGATTATCAGATTTGGGGAAAGGACTGAAGCCGGGGTTCGGATAATGGTCCTGAGCTCTAGCACACTTATATACTGGTGTGCATCTACCAGAGTCCATAGCACCCTTGCTGAAAGCTCCTAAAAAGTGTGCTTTGTTTCCAGAGAGGTATGTTTAGTCATCACATCATTGAATGGTTACAGCATAAAGATCAGACCTGCAGCCATATTGTTCTTGTTCTCCCATCACAGAAATGTTTCGACATAAGCCTAAATAATTACCCTGTCCTCAAAAGAATTTAGAGATTGTAACTATTGTGTGTCCAAATCTTCTGACAGAGATCTCAGATGGAGGCAGAATGCACATGTTATATGCATGAGAGCATCACCCCCAGGTGGTGTATTTGATTTTACAATAAAATTAATGTAGGCTTCAGCCGTATTGGATGGATTATCCTGACCTTGTATAGGCACTCTGGAAAATTAATCAGCAGGGCTTTGATCCTTCCCTGCACAATGCACAATGGTATCATTGTGCTCTTGTAATCATAGTCCCCACAGTTTAATGCAAGGAAACATCTTGACTTCTGGATTGCCAAAGATAGTCAGTAAAGCTTGATGATTAGTCGCCAGTGTAAAATACTGTCATTACATAAATGAATGGAAATGTTCACAAGCCCATATACTACTGCCAAACGTTCCTTCTCAGGTTGTAAGTACGTTCTGTCTGGGACAAACTTCTACGGCCATAAACCACAATATGCCTTCAAGCATGGGGGTGTCAACTATGCTGTGCAAGCATAGCGCATAACCCAACTGGGCTAGCATCAAGAAAAACCTCTGTATGAAGCTTTGGATTGAAGTAGGCCATTTTATGCTCCTTCTCTGTAGCTCCGAAAATCAATATGTTATCGCTGTAATTGAATGCATTCACAACAGACTATGACAAGTCAAATCGTCTTGGAAATGTTCTGTAGCTGACGACGCACCAAAACTGCGTCTCTTATATAGAAACAGACTGTGTAGAAACTTTTGTAATATACCTGCAATCTCCTTCCAGTTCAAACTGATGATAGCCTTTATTTAAATGAAGACAAGAGAAAACCTTTGTACCATTTAATTGCTATATTATGTCAGCAATGTGTTGACCTGGATGTTGTTCTCGCTCAATGGCCTTGTTAGCTCGAGGAATATCAATGCATATACATACAGCTCCTTCACTGTCCTTTTTGAGCACTACCACTATGGGAGAACCCCATTCCGTCAGACAAGTTGAACGATCAATAATGTCATGCTTAAGTAACGATTCAAGTTCTTTTTCAACAGCTTTTTGAAAATAAAAAACAACTCATCTGTGTCTCTGAGCAAAAGGATGGACATCTTCAATAATATGTAACTTTACTTTCTATAGTATTAAGGTTTCCCAAACCATGAAACAACAAAAGAAATTCACTTACTATTTCATATTGAGCATTCATGTTGTAATTCACAGAAATCAGTCCGATATCAGCAGCAATACTGAAACTAAGCAATCAGGCACTAGACAAAGAACCTTGAAGCACATGGATGGGTGCTTGCACCTTAGTATTCTTGTGTTTCAATGTCGCTAAAAATGAACCTTAACTTTTTATAGGCGTCGATTCAGCAAATGTATACACTGTGGTTTTCGATGTTGTAAGTTGGCGCAATGCAGATAATTCATAGTATTTCTCTTCAGGCATTATGTTTATCAATGCACCACTGTCGCAATCATTTATTTTCAATGTAATTTGCGGACAATGTTTGGAAGACTTTCGTGTTTTGACAACTTTTCTTTGACTGACATTTTTCCTAACATGCAGGCTGTCCGACATGCACTCTGGGGTAAACATCAACATGGCGCAAACATCTTCCTCACTTTCACTTGATATTTAGGCAGAAGAACTGTTTGATGATGATTTAGATGAAGATAGACCTTGTTTAGTGCTGATTTGCCTCAGTTGATGTCGCTGCTTGGCATTGTGGGTGTACGTCGAATGCTGCTTCTGGAATGTTCTCGCAACCATTTTGTCTTTGCGCTGTAACACACTTACTTTTTACTTCACTTTACAAACTGTCAAAAAATGTTCTCTTTTCCACAGTCTTTACATATTTGTCCAATGGCAGACCATTTACCTTCATGTGGAAACGAAAATCCACATCTAAAACATAACTTCTTTTTATGTGTAGACATAACTTTGTGTCCTTCAGTCTTTTGCTTTGGCTTACTTTTTATACTCATGACTCATTCACTGTAGGCACCACCAACCTCCAAGTCACTAGCTTATCTTACAGCAGGCTCTTCAGTTCTGGCAGCCATCTACACTCACTCCAGACTAATGGCCTAATTTACAAGAAATTGGCGTATTCTTGCTGAGCTGACTTAAGCCAAATTGAAAGGGCAGGAATGCACTGTATTTACAAGATATGGTGCATTCATGTCTTTTCTGCCTGCCCCAGCGCACAAATTAGCAGCACAACCCCAAAGCAGGCACCCTTGCATCATGGTGCAAGGGTCTCAGCTTTGTTGGCACAATTGTTTTACTGCAGGAAGGGAAATCTTCCTGCACGAAAACAATCAATGGGGGCGTTTTCCTCTTTCTATGTTTGCTGCAGAATGCAGAACACATAGAAAGAGAAAACAAGCATTTACAATGCAATGGTTTTGCCTTTGTTAAAGTTAGAGCTATTGGCATTGCTCTTGACATTATTTTTATTTATGTTTTTTTTTAACATAAATAAATGGCATTGTCATTTACAATGCCACTAGCTTTATCTCTCGCAAATGACACACACAAACACACACAGAGCCCCCCCACACATACACCCACACAGAGCCCCCCCACACACACAGCCACACAGAGCCCCCCACACACACAGCCACACAGAGCCCCCCACACACACAGCCTCACAAAGCCCCCCACACACACAGCCACACAAAGCTCCCCACACACACAGCCACACAGAACCCTCCACACACCCACACAGAGCCTTCCACAGACACCCACACAGCACAAGCAGGCAACAGGGGCACACGGAGGCACAAGCAGGCAACAGGGGCACACGGAGGCACAAGCAGGCAACAGGGGCACGAAAACGGAGGCACAAGCAGGCAACAGGGGCACACGGAGGCACAAGCAGGCAACAGGGGCACACGGAGCCACAAGCAGGCAACAGGGGCACACGGAGGCACAAGCAGGCGACAGGGGCACGAAAACTGAGGCACAAGCAGGCAACAGGGGCACACGGAGGCACAAGCAGGCAACAGGGGCACACGGAGGCACAAGCAGGCAACAGGGGCACACGGAGGCACAAGCAGGCAACAGGGGCACACGGAGGCACAAGCAGGCAACAGGGGCACACGGAGGCACAAGCAGTCAACAGGGGCACAAGCAGGCAACAGGGGCACACAGAGGAATAATAATCAGCGCCAGGACACCTCCGGGTAATTCAAATGCAAACTGTGTGAATATTCTAAAATAGCAAACTTCACTGAAAGAAAGGAAACGCATCCAGCTATGAATTAAAAGTTCCCTTGGAAAACGCTGCATTAATACCTGGGATAACCTGGGGCTCTAATTAGTTGAGCAGCAATGACACAGGCACATTGACAGAGGGATTTGTTGCAAAACCTTGTTTGTTTGGATCCTTGATTGTCAAATTTGTTTTTGTAAACCTTGTTCAATGTGCACACGATTCTCGGTTACAAAAGGAGCATTTTGTGACCGAGGGTAAGCGGCTTCTTATTAACTTCCCCTCTGGATCTGTGTCAGAGCTTCCAGGCTGACATCTTTACAAGCTCATTATTTTAATAATCAAAGCCTGTCAGTTCTTGTAATCTCATTATCCGATCAATCAAGCATAGTTAGCGTTCTTCAGAATTACTTGAGATGGTCTTCCCCGTAATGTATACTATCATTGTAAGAGCAGCACAAGAGTCTAAATATCCTAAATAATCACAGTTTGCCTATAACATTGTTCTGGTTCACTATAACATGTCACCCTTGCGCTGTCAGGCACTAGACATAAGACGAAGCCACATTTAAATCCAATTACACAGGGTTTCCTTTAATTTGTAAAAAAAAGTTTGCAATGTCTTTCCTTTATGTTACGGAAGCAGTTTTATAAGGAAAAATTGAGCCACTCTTCCTCTTTACATGGAACGGTGAAGTTCTTTTTTGATGACATTGACTGACCCTTATCAACCTCACCTGCCCCCTTCAAATGGGTCTCCCGGGCTGTGTAAACTATTTTTACATGGAATAATAGTGCTCGGGAATGCCCTAATTTCTATATGCCAAGATGCGCTTCATTTAGATTGTCATCACGCTCTTGATTGAACCCATCAAACGTTTGAATATTCATTATGAATCTGCTAGCGGACTGCAGATGGAGGGATGGTGGGATAGGGGAGAGCTAAAGGAGGAGGAGGGGCCAATACAATAAAACTAGAGAGGTTAGTCTGTCATATTCCTTTCCTTGTAATATATTTGTTACCCCATGGTACAAAAGGTTGCCCTGTCTAAATGCCATTATTTTGCATCTTGCGCTGAATATCAGTTAAGGAAACGTCTTTTATTTTGTTTTTCCTAAACTTGGGTATTTACCATTGTATAAGCAATTTCTCTAGCCACGCTTTGACGGTTGTGTTTTTTCTACGGAGCTACCTTGGCAGGAACATAAAAGTAGATTGCATGTTGTCCAAAATTAATACTCCAAGATGGTGTAATATGCACCAGAAATCACGTGATGGGAGATGTAAAGTTTTAAATGTAGAAAAGATAAAGAAGATGATAGTGCTGGTGGCAGGTATTTAAATATCTCTGAGATGTACATGAACTAGGGGGAGGTGTGGGCTTCGAACCAGGGGTCATGAGTACAGGTATCACAGAGGCGGCCTATTTGTGAAACTGCTGTGCAGCACGAGTAGTGTGAGCCAAAACCACGGCCACACACGGCCACACACTGACGGGAGAGCGGGAGGGGGGCGGGAACGGCCACAGGAGAGCGGGAACGGCCACACACTGACGGGAGAGCGGGAGGGGGCGGGAACGGCCACGGGAGAGCGGGAACGGCCACACACTGACGGGAGAGCGGGAGGGGGGCGGGAACGGCCACGGGAGAGCGGGAACGGCCACACAGTGACGGGAGAGCGGGAGGGGGGCGGGAACGGCCACGGGAGAGCGGGAGGGGGGCGGGAACGGCCAAACACTGACGGGAGAGCGGGAGGGGGGCGGGAACGGCCACACACTGACGGGGGGCGGGAAACGAACCAACAGCGGGAGGGGGGACAGGAAAGGGAAGACTCACCTGGACTTCCTCGGCCGGCCTAAACAAACCTCGACGAGCCCGAAAAAACGCCCCGCCCACCGAGTGAACACGTCTACATGACGTGAGCAGAAAGGGAAAAATTCGCGGGAACGCCCCCGAATCTGGTCCGGCCTTTGACGGACAGATCCGGCTCCCAATGGCTAGCCTCCATTTATGGAGCTAGCCAATGGGAGGAGGGGGCAGATACCCGACCCCACATAGAGGATTAGAGGATATCATTAGATTTTGCTAGCGCATGCGTACTTCGTACGCATGCATCGCTAGTCAAAACCTAAAAAGCAAGTTCAATCAATTTGAGTTAATGAAATGGGTCACCTTAGGTTTAGGGTAAACAAGCATTGACAAATGCAATCGTTCTAGCTAGTTATTAATGATTGGGCTTCTTAATAGATCATGTCTGACTATTAATAGATGGCCAATTAAGCTGTTTTTGTTGTATCTGTCCCTCATATCAGGAGGCAACTAAGATGATGCTCCCAAGTAAAAATGGCAGGATAAGATAGACGCTGCCACTAAAAGACACAAACTATGCATGTTCTCAAACACTGCTGATAACCAAATAAGTCAGCAATAGCAGTGGAACATAACAGGCTACTATCTTGGTTGATTTTTAAGACAGTCCATGATCGCAAACGTTTCTACAGTGTGCAAGAAAGCCATAAATTCAACAATGAGCTTCTGTGACAATAAAGTACAGAGGTGTGGCGCCGCGGCCAGGGCGACTGACGCTGGAATCTGGGGACCACGGTTCGATCCCCGGCTCCGGCGGCAGGTTAGCCCAGCACCATGTGACTCTGGGCAATAGCTCGCTTAATCTTCCCGACGGCCCCCAGCGCCTAGAGACCCTTACGGGTGATTGATGCAGAAGGGATGGCCCCATGATTAGGGGATTCCATTGTCACTGAGGTAGGAGGTGACGACTCGGAAGTCTCACCGTTTGGCAAGCGTGGACGCAGTGAGATCCTGAGAGAGGGCCGGGGAGTGTCCCTGGAACTGGATCGGCTGGGCCGCTCGGGCCCTGCGGAGGTGCTGCTCCTTGAGCTGAAAGTCATGCACACAGATGAGCACATCTCGAGGGGGAGCCTTCTCTCCTCTGGGCAGGCCCACGCGGTGCACCCTGCCCCTCTGAATTTCTTGCGGGCCATCATCTCCTAGGATCTGCCGAAAGAGAGCCAGGACATAGGATCGTAGGTTATCTCCCTCTGCTAGCAATCGGATAGCTTGAATTCAGATATTATTCCTTCGCGAGCTGTTCTCCAGATCCTCCCATTGGGATAGGAGATCTAAATTTTGGTCCCGCAGCCGGAGCACCTCTTGTTGTAGTTGGTGCATGTAGGAGAGTAGGGTCTGCAATCCTATGATCACCCAGATTTTTGCTTTTTGCTGCACTGGTTTACGACTTTCCCTGGCTGTGGGCCTGCTAATCAGACCCACAGCCTAGCTGTTCTCTCTATCCAAATTGTACTCAGGTACTGAATTGGCACTGGGCCCTCTCCAAGTCCCTGTACCCAGGGCTGAGGTGTACCCAGGAGTCTCCCAGGGGCTGAAGCATGTATTATGCCACCCCTGGGCTGACTAACTAAACTGACACAACTGGCTGCACGACAGCTGGGGCAAGGTGGTGTACTCACCCTTTGCTTTAGATATAGTATACCTATATCTAACCCTAAAATGGACACACAGATCTCCTATCAGTCACTCCTATGGCAGGCCTTAACAATCCTGAAGGCAGAGTGCTTGGAATCGTGTGAGATGGTGCTCTGGCATGAGCTGAGCCTGTCTGCGGCTTTCGGGATCTATCCCTAGGAAGAGGTGTGGCGCCGCAGCCAGGGCGACTGACGCTGGAATCTGGGGACCACGGTTCGATCCCCGGCTCCGGCGGCAGGTCAGCCCAGCACCATGTGACTCTGGGCAATAGCTCGCTTAATCTTCCCGACGGCCCCCAGCGCCTAGAGACCCTTACGGGTGATTGTGCGCTTTACAAATGTGGACTTTACTTTACTTTACTTTAAATTCGGGTGCAAAGGCAAATAGTGAACAACGCTGTGTTTTTATGACAGTCTAAGGCATACCAACAACACACTTCCTAAAGAAAAAAATAGAAATATATGCAATAAATATCACAAGCTGCACGTTATGTCGTATCCGCAGACCAACAAAAGGACTAAGTGAAGCCTCATCACCAACCACTGAAGGGAAAATAACTGGGAAGAAGTAACGATTCTCATACTATCAGTCCTTTTCCCCCTATAAATGCTGGAACCTATACAGGGAAAACTGCAAGGGCGTGCTCGTCATCACACAGATCCCGGTGCAAAAAGGAGTTTGCACCGGGATCGGACATTAACGGGTCCACTCGTAGTGTGTGTTACGTATGTGACATTGACACTTTGATTTTGCTATCTATGCAGGTGTTGTGAAGATGCATGTGTTTATTGCACTGTACCCATGAGTCCTGGAAGTAGGGGTGCACGGGTGCTGCGACACCCCCAAAATAACCTAGCAGGACGAGAATGAGCAATAAAAGTGCCTTTACATTTTGACTGTATCATGTTGCATGTACTTTTGTAATTTGAACCAAGTGAACAGGGGGTGAAAAGGGAAAGGATGTAGGTGGTAATGTTTTCTACCATGCAACAACATTTATAAATGTAAAGTGAAATCTATACATATTTCAAAATATAGCAGCAGCAATGAAAGTACAAATAAGGCATTTTTGTAATTCTGATTTTGAGGGAAACAAACAAAGCATGTGATAAGAACACAACACATCAAGGCACTTTAGTTGCGTGAGGAGCAAAGGAAAATATATGCTGAGCCCCGATTTCCAGACGTTATGGTTTCTCGCCTTTGTACATGACAGGTAATCTCCCGCACTTGTATATTCAGGACAGACTGCGCTAAAATGCACCCTGGGACACACGCCGCTCTCACCGCGCTGATTTGCTTCACTTGTTCTTTGTGTAAAACAGATTTTTCACACTCGCTAACAGTAACGGCAGCGCCCTCTAGCTCCCTCCCCCACTCTGAAGGTAGTTGCAGCACAATTGATTGTGGATCACACTCTGTGTGATCTTCGTCTGACAGTGTATGATCTTGGATGAACATGGGACCTCTCCCCAGCACAGGCTAAGAGAACATGCCCTGCTTCGGTCTCTTCCAGCAATGCCCCAGGGTGAGCCGAGTTTTACTCAGCGGTGCCGCAGATCCTATATGAGACTCTGACACCAAGTTTGATCCTGGTCTGGTGTCTGTGAATCCGCCACCATGTCTAATCTTTAACAGGGTGCTCTGTCACTGTGTGATCTTGGTGTTTGTTCGTGTTATCTATGCGCGTGATACTGTGCCTGACCTTCAGTTCTGTGCCGCTGACGCTATGATCCTATCCTGTTGACAGTATGTGTGATCTTGGTATCTGTGCGTGGTCTTCGTCTGGCAGTGGCCGATCTAGGCGTTTGTGACCCTCTGTCTGAGCGTCCTTGTGTTTTCTATGGAGCTGACGCCATGTGTGGTATTCGTCAGTTTGCTCTAACACAGTGTGATCTAGGCGTTTGCGACCCTCAGTCTGAGTGTCATTGTGTTTTTTATGGAGCTGACGCCATGTGTGATGTTCGTCAGTTTTGCTCTAACACTGTGTGATCTTGGTCTTTATACCTCTGTCTCTTGGAATCTGTGCAGCCGGGACTCTGGTATGAGCTCTCTGCAGCTTACAGTATTCATCAGTGAAGATGACACAGAGGGTGGCCTTAGTGTCTGTGCAGCTAACACACTACATTTGAGCTTGGTCTGGCAGGTTGCGATCTTGCGTGTCTGTGACTCCCACTGTGTACACTCATTTCTATTCAGCTGCCACTCTGTCTCATCTTGGGCTTTGATCTGAGTCTGGCTGTGTGTTATCTTTGTGTCTGTGATTCCCATTCTGTACACTCGTTTCTGTGCAACGGCCTCGCTGTGTGATCTTGGGCTGTGATCTTCGCCTGGCTGTGTGAGTGTGTGTGATCTTGGTGTCTGTGACTTCCACTGTGTGTATTCATTTCTATTTTAACTGCACTCAGTGTGATCTTGGGTTACGATCTGCCTCTAGCAGCCTGTGATCTTGTATTAACCCAACACATCTCCCCGCCTGGTACCGCGGCGCTATGACAGCAACCAGATCTGACATGCTTACAGTACCGCGGCGCTATGACCGCACACGGATTTGACTTGCTCGCGGCACCGAGGCGCTATGACCGCACACAGATCTGACTGTGTGCGGTAGAGCGGGAGGGGGCGGGAACGGCCACGGGAGAGCGGGAGGGGGGCGGGAACGGCCACGGGAGAGCGGGAGGGGGGCGGGAAACGAACCAACAGCGGGAGGGGGGACAGGAAAGGGAAGACTCACCTGGACTTCCTCGGCCGGCCTAAACAAACCTCGACGAGCCCGAAAAAACGCCCCGCCCACCGAGTGAACACGTCTACATGACGTGAGCAGAAAGGGAAAAATTCTCGGGAACGCCCCCGAATCTGGTCCGGCCTTTGACGGACAGATCCGGCTCCCAATGGCTAGCCTCCATTTATGGAGCTAGCCAATGGGAGGAGGGGGCAGATACCCGACCCCACATAGAGGATTAGAGGATATCATTAGATTTTGCTAGCGCATGCGTACTTCGTACGCATGCATCGCTAGTCAAAACCTAAAAATGAGGAGAAATAAAGTTATTATTGCTTGTTACGCCTCCTTTGGGAGGGTGCGCAGTTTTGACACATTTCCAGGTTTACAGGTCCTTGTCAATCTGGGAATGTGTCAAAATCCACTGGTATTGCATGGGAAAAGCTCACTGAAACACCCATGGAATGCCTCTTTGACGTAGAGTGAGGCAAGGCAGCACCTTGCGCTGCCTTGCCTTACTCCATATCTATGAGGCCATGCAAAGCCATGCAGGATGGCTTTGCGTTGCCTCATAGATATGTTTGAGAGGGCTGCACCACAGAAGCATCATAAAAGTGATGCTCCTGTGGCATAGGCCTCTTGTAAATGAAGCCCTAAGAGTTTCTCTATGCATTCGTTGACTGAATTTATCTGAAAAGCATTCATCAATAACTCTAAGTCGTATAGCCTCCTCATCATTAAATTAATTGAACTTACAGTATTTGGTGAGCGTATTGAGTCTCTCCACAAATTCATTAAGGGTTTCACCAACTTTTGACCTTCTTGGCTGAAAATGTATCTTTTGTAATCAACATTTGTGTTGCAGGGCAACATAAGGCCGGGAGACAAAGTTTTCGTTTGAGTACCGGGTTTTATTGTGGTACAGGTATAATGGGGAAAACACAAAAGAAATGTAACACGCAACAGAAGTCTCCTCCGGTTTGGTAATGCCTCCTCGGGGAATCAGCCTCTGGCGGGGTCAAGGGTCGCATTCCTTCACGGACTCTTCCACTCAGTCGGGCGTGAAAAACAAAGAAAGACAAAACAAAGCCTTACTGGCAGGCCGCAGTCTATAAGGTTTCTGGGAGGGGGACGTGAGGGATCACTGCTTTCTGTGGGTTGTGGGGGAGAGGGACACCAACACCAGGAACGGGATTAGTTGCA
Source organism: Lissotriton helveticus (assembly GCF_964261635.1). Classification (NCBI taxonomy): domain Eukaryota; kingdom Metazoa; phylum Chordata; class Amphibia; order Caudata; family Salamandridae; genus Lissotriton; species Lissotriton helveticus. Next base: position 458,925,753 of record NC_136059.1, on the reverse strand, counting down.
GAGCCCGTTACGTTACAGGAAGTAGCCCGCCCTCCTCAACTACCACCCAGCGGGGATTTCTCCACCCTACCCCCGGAGCCGGTCACGCACCTGTCTTAGCCACGAACCTCCGGGTACGTGGCTGGGCGCTGCGTGGAAAAAGCCTCCTGGCTCTTGGATTGTTGGCCTCAGGTCGGGAGTGGCACCGGCAGTGTGGGAGGTTCTCAGCGGAGCTTTTTCCAGCCAACGTGGATCACTGGCGCTTCCTGGTTCTTGTTGATGACGTTCTGATGGGGCAGCCACTTCCTTAAATTGGACAAATCCTCAGGTCTGACATCCTCACGGGTGGGGCTTGGTAGAGGCCCGGCCTCAGGGTTAAAGGGCCAGAAGATGTTGTTGGTTCCGGGTTTGGCACTGTCCCTGTCTCCGAGCTGTGGACAAGCAGAAGGATTTAACGCAGGCAAGTCTCTTGTGCATTCCACGGGGTCAGATGGGGTTAAATCCTGACCCCCCTCCCCCATGAATAGTCCTGTTCGGGGACGTAGGGTATCCGGGAAAGGAAGTCCGCATTAGAATTATCAGACCCCTTTCTGTGACAGACATCAAAAGCATAGGGCTGAAGTAACAGAAACCACCTCATAACGCGTGGATTGTTGCCTTTGTTTCTGCTCAGCCATACTAAAGGGGCATGGTCCGTATACAGTTGGAACTTTTTACCTTCCAGATAGTATTGTAATTTCTCAATAGCCCATTTGACCGCCAAACATTCCTTTTCAATGACCGGATAGTTCCGTTCTCGGGGAAACAGTTTCCGGCTAATAAAAAGGCCAGGCCTTTCATTACCGTCTGGTGTTATCTGGGATAAGACGGCCCTTATGCCGATGTCAGAAGTGTCAGTTTGCAGGATGAATGGTAGGGCAAAGTTGGGTGATGTTAACACTGGACCGCTGGTGATCGCCCTTTTTAGTCTGTCTATGGCCTCAAGGATGTGAGGAGAGGGATGCAACAAGAGGTAGCCAGGGGTGTTCTCCTTTACGAGGTCTGTTAATAGTGCAGCTATCTCTGAGTATTGGGGAATAAATCGCCGGTAATACCCCAGAAGACCCAAAAAGGCCCGGACTACTTTCTTGGTGGTAGGGACGGAAGTTTCGGTAATGGCCTTGATGTTTTCTTTCTGAGGTTCGATGCACCCGTTGCCTTGCAGGTACCCTAGATACTTCACGCGATGGAACCCCACACGAGATTTTTTTGCGTTGATGTGAAGGCCTGTGGCTTTCAACTCTTGCACTACCAGACGACAATGTTCCAAATGTTCCCGCCATGAAAATCACAATATCGTCGAGGTAGGCAGAGGAGTATGACTGATGGGACCGCAAGACATTGTTCATCAGGAGCTGAAAAGTCGCGAGAGCACCATGCAATCCGAAAGGCAAGGCAGTAAACTCAAAAAGACTGTCAGGGATGGCAAACGCAGTCTTTTCTTGATCACTTTCCTGTAGAGGTACCTGCCAGTAACCTTTGGTGAGGTCTATGGTGGTGATAAATCGGGCATCCCCTAGTTTCTCGATTAATTCATCCACCCGGGGTAAGGGATAGGCATCTAGTCTGGAGATGGCGTTGATTTTTCTAAAATCAATACAAAAACAAATGGAGCCGTCTGGTTTAGGAACCAATACAATAGGCGACGACCATTCGCTTTGTGAGGGCCGGATCACCCCCATTCTTAGCATCTTAAGTATTTCATCTGAGAAGGCTGCTCTGTGGGCTGCCGGGATTCTGTAGGGCTTTTGTTTTATTACTATCCCCGGTTTGGTGTCTATATGATGCTCTACTAGGCTAGTCATTCCGGGCTTGTCAGAAAAGAGTTCCTGAAAGGGGAGAATCAGGTCTAATAGCTCAGTAAGCTGCCTTTGGGGGAGCTCTTCTTTTATTACAAGGTCCTCTAGAGTACAGGGATACTCTTCTTCAGGACATGACATGTGCACGTTTTGGGGAGGGGGCCCAAGCCATTTCTTTAGAAGGTTGATATGATAGGATTGGGTTTTCTGAGGTGTTATTTGGAGACGGTGGGTGGTGTGTCCAATGGTCTCTACCACCTTGTAGGGGTCCTTCCATTCGCTTCCTACTTTATAAAGGTAGGAAGGTAACAAAACCAAAGCCCAGTCATTGATCTGTAAAGACCACCATTTCTTCCCTTTATCATATTGGTATCTCTGTCTATCCTGGCTTTTTTCTAGGTTTTGGTGGGCCAGATCTCTTAACTTACCGATCCTTGATCGTAGATGTAACGAGCAATCAAGAAGGGTCTGGGTTGAGTTTTCTTCTTTCTCCCATGTCTCTTTTGTCATTTCTAGCAGGGTTCTGGATTGCCGACCGTACAGGAGTTCAAAGTAACAACATCCCAGGCTACTTTGAACCTGCCCTCGAATGACAAAGAGAGCCAGAGGTAGGAGGCGGTCCCAGTCCTTCCCCTCACTTGTTAGCATATTCTTCAAAGTTAGTTTCAGGGAGCCGTATTACCTCTCCACCAAACCATCTGTCTGTGGGTGGTAAACCGACGTTTTGATGTGTCCCACGTCCAACAGCTTACACACCTGAGACATCAGTTTCGAGACAAACAGTGTGCCCTGGTCCGTCAATATCTGTTGTGGAAACCCTACCCTGGAAAAGTGTTCCAAGAGCTTGTCAGCAATGACCGAGGTCATGGGGTTCCTAAGGGAAAGGCCTCGGGGAAGCGGGTACAGAAATCTATTACGACCAAGACATACTGATACGCCTTTGAGGACCGGGGAAGGGGTCCTATGAGGTCCATTCCTATGCGTTCAAATGGCTGTCGAATGATAGGTGAAGGTTATGGGAGTACTGTGGGGGTCGATAGGGGTTTTTAACTGGCAAACGGAGCACTCCTGACAGTACTTCTTTATCTGGGCGTATATACCCGGCCAGTAGAAGTATTGTAAGATATTCTCAGTGGTTTTCTGGGCTCCGACATGGCCAGCCAACAAGTGGGAGTGGGCAAAAAACATAACTTGATCTCTGAAGTCGCAGGGAACCAAAAGCTGCGGTGAAGCAGTGGGGTTAGCAACTCTGTAAAGGAGGTCATTCGGAACGGAAAAAGAAGGATAAGACAACGGGCGTCCTGGGTGAGGTGCCCTGGCCTCTTGGCAGGCATGGGCAAGGGAAGCATCATTGGTTTGGGCCCAACGAAAGTTCTTGTTTATTTCCCACGGTTCCTGGGTCAGGAAGGCAGAGGAGGTTTTTATACTGTTTGAGGTATGAATAATGTTCAGGAAGAGAGAGAGAAAATCTGGATTATCTGTTCCCAATATGAGGTCTTCAGGTAGGTTATCCATGAGACCTACAGTGACCAGTGAGGGACCTTCCTTTCCCTGACAAAGGATGGGAACTCTGGCGGTCGGGTAGACCCTGACATCTCCATGAACACAGCGTACTGCCACTTGTCCCTTTGGGATCCTCTGTTCCGGTGCAACCCAATGACTCCTAATCATAGACTGTCGACACCCAGAATCAAGCAAGGCAGGGACCACTTGTGCATTTACAGTGACACTTACATAGTAACAGGCCCCCATCTCTGTGGTGTACATGAGGTCACGAGGCATATAACTATTATCTATGGGCTCATCTGTTTTTTTCCTTGGACAAACCCGGGCGATATGGCCCCACTCGCCACATTCAAAACATTGCGGCTGTTTCGGGATGACGGGCTCAGTCTTTGGGGTTTTAACTTTCTCGGGCTCTTTAATAGGCCTGAGTGATCTTCGAGGCAATGTGCTGGATCTCATTCCTTTTTCTGGTTCCCAGGAGAGGGCTCTTGGCTGTGCTCTAGCGAACGAGGTTGCCATCTCCACAGCTTTCTCCATCGTGAGGCCTGCATGCTGCCTTAGCCATCTTTGGGTGGCATAGGGAAGGGCCTCTAGGAAGTGCTCCAACACTATGGCACTCATGATCTCTTCCTTTGATTGTTCATTCGGTCGAAGCCATTTCTCGGCTGCAAGCTTTAGTTTAAAGTACAATGTTTTGGGACTGTCACCGGGAATCCCCTTTTCTCGGCGAAACCTTAACCGGTATTTTTCCTCACCCATCCCCAAGTGGTCAAGGATCACGGCTTTTACTTCTTCATATGGGGTGACTCTTCCTGCATTGGCCGCCGGATAGGCCGCTTGGGCTTCTCCTGTCAGGAGCGGTGCCAGAAAAAATGGCCATTTCGCCACCAGCCATCCTGAAGCCCTTGCGGCCCTCTCAAAATTTAGCAGGAAGGCACCTGCATCTTCCCCCGGGATGTACTTCTGCAATGAAACAGTAGGTGCGGCTACGGAGCTACGGGTTAGTTTATGGGCCATACTGGAAGAGGGGGATTCTTTGGCCACTTGTAATAAGGTTTCCAACTGGGCCCTCATTTGATCCCTGAAGGCACCTCGATCCGCTTGGGCACTGGACAGTTGTCTCTCAACTGCCCATTCGAGCTTCTTTAGTCCCTCCACTAAATGTTGTATGAGAGCTTCCATTTGTGGTTGGTTGTTCAATGGAGCCTTATGACCCGCATTCTCCATCATGTGTTGCAGGGCAATATAAGGCCGGGAGACAAAGGTTTCATTTGAGTACCGGGTTTTTTTGTGGTACAGGTATATTGGGAAAAACACTAAAAAAAAAGTAACACGCAACAGAAGTCTCCTCCGGTTCGGTAATGCCTCCTCGGGGAATCAGCCTCTGACGGGGTCAAGGGTCACGTTCCTTCACAGACTCCTCCACTCAGTCGGGCGTGAAAAACAAAGAAAGACAAAACAAAGCCTTACTGGCAGGCCGCAGTCTTTAAGGTTTCTGGGAGGTGGACGTGAGGGATCACCGCTTTCTTTGGGTTGTGGGGGAGAGGGACACCAACACCAGGAAAAGGATTAGTTGCAGAGCCCGTTACGTTACATGAAGGAGCCCGCCCTCCTCAACTACCACCCAGGGGGGATTTCTCCACCCTACCCCCGGAGCCCCGGAGCCGGTCACGCACTTGTCTTAACCACGAACCTCCGGGTACGTGGCTGGGCGCTGTGTGGGAAAAGCCTCTTGGCTCGTCGGCCTCAGGTCGGGAGTGGCATCGGCAGCGTGGAACGTTCTCAGCCGAGCTTCTTCCAGCCAACCTGGTTCTTGTCGACGACTTTCTGATGAGGCGGCCATTTCCTTAAATTGGACGAATCCTCAGGTCTGACGTCCTCAGGGGCGGGGCTTGTTAGCGGGCAGCCTCAGGTTAAAGGGCCAGAAGCCGGGGATGTTGTTCGTTCCGGGTTCGGCACTGTCCCTGTCTCCGAGCTGTGGACAAGCAGAAGGATTTAACATGGGCGAGTCTCTTGTGCATTCCACGGGGTCAGATGGGGTTAAATCCTGACAATTTGGTACTAAATTTAACTTGAGATTCAGTGTTTCTTTAATCTGACAATATGTCTTTTTTCGTCAGTTCACGGCATTTTCCTTATAACATCTTTCACACAATCACCAGCAAGATTTTTTAGATACTTGATAATCTTTTTGTTATCAGTCTCTTCAAGTGCATCAATGAAATCATCAAATGTTTATATCAGCAGTCCATCTATCGCTACTATTTTGGTTGTGGCAGAAGCGAAAGGTGGTGGTGGTTTCAGGAAAACAGCAGCATTGTAGACCAGTCTGGAACTTACTGACACTGCTGATGGATCCCTGTGACTTGGTTTAGGCAACTCATCTGTGAGACCTTGCAACGTGCTGGCCTCACTCATCTTTCGTGATTGCTGGAAACGTAACTGTCTTTGCAGCCGTCTGAAAAGTTTCGCTATCCCAGGAGCGGCTCTCGGCTCCTTATTGTCCAAAGACCTGTGAAGTTGTTTTGAGCCCAACTTGGCAACTTTGTAAATTAACTGCTTTGGATAGGGAGAGCTCCGTGAGCACACTTCGCCTTGAGCCAACTTTACAGCGTCCTATAGTATGATGACATCTTTTTAGTGTATTCAGTAAGTCATTGTTTTCTTTTCTTCTAAATGTCAATTTGCATTTTCCTAACACCTGGTTTATCTCCATCTTGCAGTGCTTCTGTTCGCAGCGTTATTTTGCTGTCAGCATTAACAATCTGTATAATGAACAACTTTATCTTGCATGGCAGTATGGTACCTTTATACCTGGCCTGCCCAACATGGTTCTCAACCATCAAAGTGCAGATTCTTTGCAACTCTTCCATTGTCTTCATCTGCTTTACAGCTGCTGGAGTTGCGCTTTGACTCCACATGCATGAAGTGTTGATTCCTTTCTTCGACAGTGACACATGTGGCATGTATGAGCGGTTTGCTTGGACCACAGCAAACTCTCTGGGAGAATACGGTCATTCTTCAGGTTACTTATCCCACCCTTGTTGCCATTTATAGTGTCTGCCCCAGCCTGGGTACCTGCCAATGACTAAACCACATACGGGGCTTAGTATAAACGTCTTTATTCTGCTGTGTTTAACCACGAAACCAATATTATAAAACAAGCTTTCACAGCAAACTACAGGAGGTAGAGTAGATTTCATAGGATTCAGGGTAAGTCCTAGTTTGTGAAAGATCTGGATAAAAGCATTGGTGGATGATGCTTCCTCAGACCGTGATCTCCCTGTTATGAGTCCAGGTAAGGAAAGAGTTGATTTCCACAATGTTGGAAGAGCGCTGCCATGCACTTTGTAAAAACTTTAGGGCAGGTTTGAAATAGAAGAGCAATAACCAATATCGATATAGGACACCTGGTTACTTGGAAGAGTAGGTACTTTTGATGTTGCAGTGTAGAGAAAAACCTTGTCTAGAACCATTGTTTTCTGTTCAATGTCTATCTGGAGTCACTGGCAAAGCTGGTTGAATCATGGGGTATACGGGCAATTCCATATGCAGATGACACTAAATTGCTTTTGTCTTTTCATGAGGACAACACAGAGGCCCTGATAACCTGAGAGGAGCAGCTGAATGGATGAATAATAATAATCTGAACATAAACTCTGACACAATGGAGGCTCTCTTTTTTGTCTCAAATTGTTATCTTGAGTCATGCACTAGTTGGCCTGAGGAACTAGGAGCCAGATGTACATCGACTTCCATTTGCAAATTCCTAAAAGCAAATTTTTGTGATTCGCTATTACAAAATCGCAAACAGCTATGTACAATAGTGTGTTTTACACTGTTTGCGATTCCCTGAGTGCCGCAACTGAGGAATTGCTAAATACATAGTCTGTGTTTGCTTCTAAATAAAGTAACTTTCTTTTTTTTTTTTTTTTTTTAAGGCAACCCGTTTTCCTTAAAGGAAAACGGAATGCATTTCAAAAAGAAAAATGAAACGTTTCAGTTTAATTTTTAAGAGTAGGCAGTTGTCCGTGGGACCACTGCCTGCTCTTAAAAAACATTTTTGCACTCATTCACAAAGGTAAGGGTGTCCCCTGGGGACCCCTTTCCGTAGGCGAATTGGTTACCACCAAATTAAGTTTGGTGGTTACAAGTGCATGTTTTGGACCACATTTTGGTTGCAAAACATTCATACATACCACACAAGTTGCTATTAGGAAGGGATGACCTTAACATGTCCCTTCCTAATACCGAATCGCTAACCCATTGTTGCCGGATTACTAAATGGGTTTGGTACATATGAAAATCCATTTTTCTGGTCGCTATCGGCCCGATTCTGCGGATCAAGCCATTTGCAAACTGAAAAAAAACTATATTCATGTGGCCCTAGGTCTTCCCCATACTCCCACATCTACAGCAAGGAACCTTGGAATAAAATTCGACAACAACCTTTCTTTTGTGACCTAAATTCAAAATTTGTCCTCTCTCTGCTTTGCTAAACTTAAATCTCTAAACACAAATGCTTCATCTAGTCCCAGAAGCACACATAAGACTATTGTTCATGCCATAGTAACATCCAGGCTGGACTATTCTAACATTTTGTACTTGGTTCTCCCCGACTCCAATCCAAAGGCTCCAGGTTGTTCAGAAAGTCGTGGCAAGAATGATTTTACAAATTCCCTTCTGGCAATCGATCACTCCACAACTGGAATATTTGCACTGGCTTCCAGTTACTAAACGGATCGAATTTAAAATTCTAGTCTTTTCTCATAGAGCTTTTTATCCAGAAAGGACATCTTTGCATGAGGAAAAGGCAAACGCCTTACTACCAAACCAGATATCTTAGATCTAACAACTTTCTGTATGGTTCTATAGAACATATTATATAGTAAAACTATCATTGTAATTGTCTCTTAATTAAGGCTGCAGTAGTCACTATACTCTTATTCTATTAGCTGGTACAAGGCAAATGGATCAATCAGTGCCATCACCTTCAGTAATCTAAACCAGGGCAAAGCAATGCAAGTTGCCATGACACAAAGGGCATAGCAATAAACTAATATTTTGACATCAAATGCAGGGCAATGTAACTTGAGTCCACTCATTCTACAATCCAATGCAGGATAACGAACATCTCATTTAAGCTCCTTTACTGCAGAGCAGAGTAAAAAGAACAATCTTGTGTTGTGTTCTAATGCAAGCTAATTAGAGAAATCACTCTCTGTAATCGAATTCAGGGTAACTGCATGTAATCTAATGCAGAATAAAGTAATCAGAGTAATATCGGTTTTGTAGAGTTTTTTTCCAAGCAATGAGAAACTAAATACCTGCAGAACATTGTGCAGTAACATGAAACATACTGAACTGGTTTGTGAGAGAATTTGCACAGCAGCTCACTTGTTCTCCGTGTGGAAGAACGTTTATGCTGGTGGCTACCTGTGCTGTACCTGACTTGTGTGTCTAAGGAAACTTGCACTGCTTCTGCAGATTCTGTGTACTTGTAGAAAGAGAGTGAGAGAGTGGAGGAGAGAGACTGAAGGAGAGAGAGAGAGTGGAGGAGAGAGAATTATATATATATACATATATATTTAGATAGAGAGAGAGAGAGAGCTCAGTAGCCCAAGGGAGCCTTTGCAAACAGACGTAGGGTCGGAGCACACTTCCTCACATCACAGCACTTAATTTGCCACTATGCATCATGTGAAATGCACTGAATGATATATATATATATATATATATATATATATATATATATATATATATATATATATATATATACTGGAACGGAAAAGTCCCCTGCATGGTGACGGAAGTGCAGCCCTGCCCTGAGTGCCCCAGCTGCATGGATATCTAGATCTCTTTTACTGACCTTTGGTCATGGGCGAACACAGATGATGCATCTGTACCATGACCTAGGCCTGCCCATGGTAATATGGTCTTATTAGACCAGGAGGTGCTCACCAAGCACAGCCATTGTTATGGCAGAAGGCAGAAGGCTATTGCCCTTGCTAGGAGTTAGGTTACAAGCATGCAGTGGTGACAGCATACCCATTTTGTGTTTCAGTAGTGTGACCAGGCCTTTTTACCTGTGTTACAGGAGTGGTACCTATAGGCTGCACTCACTCTCGGCCTACGTGACGATTGTGTGTGACACAGGACAGCATGTGGTACTTGTGTGCGTTCTGGAATGTATGTGTTATTCATGCTAAAAAAAACACCGCCCAGGGCCTGGAAAGGATAGTGGGACTGATGACTGAAACCCCCACACGGGAGATGTGGATGCTGACATTCCTGAGAGCTGGGGTGAGAACACACACACTGGAGGAAGGTGAGCAGAATACCCTCCGCACAAAAGTCTCTGTTCCAGGAAGAGTTGCTAGTCAGTGGGGCCTAGGGTCATTGACAAGGAGACGGTGGGTCTGATAACGTTGAAACTGTAGGAACAGGGACTCATGAAAGAGGTTAGGCCTTTGAACTTTTATGAGACATATTTCAGTAGAGGCCGACAGCCTGGTATGACCATGTCTACTATATTAATCTGTGTTTAGGGTCAATCAAAATTGGAGCCACTCCTACTGTAGCAAACTGTCCCTTTGACAAAGGACAGGGCAGAATAGAGGGCACTTCAAAGAAGTTGACACCCACAACAAGAATATCAAAAGACCAGACTCTAAATCAAATCTGTGTCAGGATTTGGACTATAAAGGTGGGAGAATTAGTCCCACAAGTTATTCAACAACACAGTTCTACAGCTGGATTCAACTGGAGAGATCACCAAGACTTCTAGTTGCTGGGACCTGAGCCTGGAGCTCCAGCCTTCTGCTTGCCTGTGGAGACCAGAAGATACTGTGAGAAGGAGGAGAGCCCCTGGGGGTGGCGATGCCGAGCAGAGATCCTGCTAAGTGGATCCCAGTGAGCAAAGTGTGAGACGCCTGGCCCGGTTGGGACCATTGCAAGAGTGAGGGTGGTGTGCCCGCTCTTGCAGAAGTTAGTGCCATTACCCTTGTGAGAGCAGAGATCAGTGCCCCCGTATGTCATGAGGGGTCACCATGACTCTAGGACCAACACCCCTGTGAACTCTAAAATCAGTAACCCATGTGTATCAGGAGGGGTCAACCGTCAATCTAGGGCTGTCGTTGGAGTGCACTTTTAAGTCAGCGACTCCCATGTGCCAGTAAGGGGGCAACCATCAAGCTAGGGCCATCACCCATGTGCAAGCCAAAGTTGGGGACCCCTGTGTGAACAGGAGGATGGACCTTGAAATGATACTGCTTTTGCCTGTGTGTGCGAGCCGAAGTTGGAGACCCGTGTGACCAGAAGTGAGAACACCATAAAGATAAGGCCATCGCTTGAGTGCGAGCCAAATTTGGAGACACCCCCACGTGTGCCAGAAAGGGGCCACTGTGAAGTCAGGGACATCGTCCTGGATCATCCTGCCAAGGATTTTGTAAAAAATACTTACTGATTGCTGCAGAAGCTGAGAGAGGACGTCGGACAAGGACGTGGGTCATTTGAAGACTAAGGTGACCCGATACATCATCAGGTAGGTATTCGACTGTAAAAGAAGCTTATTGATGTTTTTGTATTTTGAGTCTTGCGCCTATGTATGCCATACACCCATCTCCCCCTCAAAGATCCTTGAACTGCTCAACCTGCGCTTCCACTGACAGTCAATTGCTGAAAAGGGTAGATCTTGGCCCATACTTAGTGATGCATCAGGACAGCAAGAGTAAAAGGCCGGAACCACCATGTTTGGGTCCAGTAACCCCTGCTTGCCCTGTGGCCCTCAGAAAGGCTTTGTGATAGTGTATGTGTGTGTGATTCATGGCTTCAATGTGCTCCATACCTTATCCGTGAATTGAAGCTTGTACTGACATTGCTCTCATTGTATCATTTCAATACAAGACGTGCACATCAGCTCCATGTGTTGCTCCTGTTCTTGTGTTAACATATTGTACCTTTTGTGTATTAAAAAAACTGCTACTATATTGTACCTTATGTGTGGGGGTAGATGAGTTTGTAAGAGAGAGAAGGAAGCCTGCTCTGTCATGCTTTACTTGTTCTGCATGTCTGTGAAGCTTGCACTGCTGCAAATGGTGCACCTGTTAAATGTGTGTGAGAGAACTAAACCATACAGGTGCCCTTACTTTACTTGTTCTGTGTGTCTCGGTAAAGCTCGAGAAAATTATTCACCTACACAAATAACAAATCTTTTGGTTTTGTCAATGCTTGGTTGTAACGTTGCAGACAACTTCTGTTTAAGAAAAAACATTTTGTAGCAGAACGCAATAAAATGATTGCATCTTTTTCGGGTTTTCACATTGGCAAATAACTGAAACCTCTGACGGGGTTTCCACACGTGTTGATGAGTTCCATATAAATGAAATTATTGAAATTAAAGGCAAGTTCATTAGCTAATACTTACAGCCCGACGTCACTTCTGTTTGTTGCAGCAGTTGTGGTGAAAGGCTTGCATAATGCACAAGGCAACTCAGGTATCCCGACGTAGAGGTGAAATTGTGGAGAGTAACATTAGAGACAGACTCATTGACTGCAGTGTAGTCTGTGGGTGGAATGGAGGAATTGTTCAGTCTCCAGAAGACGCTGCTGCTGTTGGAGTAAGACAACTGGCTCTTGTCCAAAACGCACGAAAGGGTTATTGTTGAGCCTCTCTCAACAACCGGAGACAGGGGCTTTATTTGAGCGTGTCCAACAAAAGGTCTGCCTAGGAGAGGGGAAGAAGCATAAGAATGCGTCTGCTAACAGCAGCCAGTTTATTTAAACATTGAATCGCAGAAAAACATACATTTTCAGATTCTCATCAGAAACTATTTTGCAAATAGACTGGTTTTTCTTCTGTGTGCTGTGACAGTGAGTGCATCGCACATACTTATGCCTGAAACGAAACCTTATTCGTTTTACAGCCGCCGGCCACAATTTGCCAGAGAGGAGCGGATTTTGAGTGTTTACATTGGCTTGATGTCAGTCTGAATAATTGGGGATAATACTTGTGTGAAGCCCACATAGTTAGTAGTATTCAGGGGCGGTACTGGATTCAAGTGCTCTTTGGACTCCGCGCCAAGGACTTTTACCAACCAATTTGCTTTTCCAAAGGCAGTCCAGAAAAATCAGTCTCCCCCAACTATTTTTAATGGATACCTGCAAAGGCTACACATCACACAATGTGTTGTTTCCGGGAAGGAGACTAGTTTAATAAAGTTAGCCACAGGCATCTAGAGCAACTTCACAATCCATTCCTTGAAACCTCCAAATGGAATATTCGTAGAGGTCACAAAAAAAGGAATACCGTAACTAAATTCTGTATTTCAGGAATCTTTTGACTAACCTGTTGCATTTCGGCTGGTATGAGACTTTGTATGCTTTATCTGTACAAGAATTATAACCTCCTCCTCTCTCTCACTTGGATTCTAGGCTATATTAGGCCTTCCCTGACACTCCCAGTCCTGCCAAGTATCATGCACCATGCGTTTCAGTGTGGTGATCCGCATCACCGTACTGAAATGCATGGTCACGTATATATAGCCCCTACTGAGCTGTTAAGCAGGAGCGCTAGTAACCATGCTCCACTGAACTGTACTGAAACTAACGCTGGAGGGAGGAGTGGCAGTGCGCCCTGCACTCTGATCCCGGGGCCGTCTCGGAGTGTGCAGCTATGGCTGCTAAGTGTTACAATGTAACATTTATACTAGGATTCACCACCGGCAGCAGGGCATATTTGCTACATTCCCAACTTCCGTGACTCAGAGTCAGGAGGTCAGGACGAGTTTTGTAGCACATGCGTCCTGCTGCCGCCAGCGGCCGGAGTTAAAATTTCAGCAGGCTCGCACCGCGGTTAATTTAAATGAATGCAAATGTTTGCTCTAGCACCGGAGGGAGCCGACTCACCGCACCGGGGCGCTGACAATTTAGGGAACAGCCCGGGGCAGGCCTTGTGCTGGAGTTGTTCAGCACCTAAGGCGCACCAGTCTCTCCACGCAGCTGCTGAACATCAGAAGAAGGAGTCGTTGAAGCCACGTCAAGGGCAAAGTGAGTGCAGCCTGGAGTGTAAACTCTTTCTTACTTCCCCACGCTTGGCCTCGGCTCTTTGCTGCATTTGCGCTGACTAATGGCAGGAACGACCCCGCGACCAGCCTTGGAAGCCCCACCCTGAAACAAGGCCCTGTTGAGCCGGGTCCCACGTGGACAGAGAGACCATTTCTGGTGCTTTGCAGCAGTTTTAAAATCTTCTTGGAGTTTCTTGTTGCTCAAATGGGTGTATATTCTGATATTCACAAATAATAATAATAATAATAATCCACATTTGTAAAGCGCACAATCACCCGTAAGGGTCTCTAGGCGCTGAGGGCCGTCGGGAAGATTAAGCAAGTGATCCAGCGGCCTATAGGAAATATGCCATAAGCAATGCTACCCAACTCTATAATCTACCACATAAAATATTACTCTAACTCATGGACCCATTAACCAAATATGACATATTTGACCTACTGAATCAGGTGATCAAATTAAACCTAAATACATCTTATTTACAAATTATATACAAACTATATACAACCGCGGTAAATGTTGACGTCATTTGAACAAACCTAACTATTTAAATGACCACCATGGCGATGGCATCTAGCTATAAGTAACCTATGCTTCTGAAATAACCAAGACCAGCTTGTTTCAAAAGTAAGATTTTTATTAACTAATTTCTAGAATAATCAAAATATAGTTTCATAAATGCAATTTTATTAGAATTATAGTAAGCATGTTTGAAAAGTGTCATAAGAAAAATACAGTTTTAAGTAAGAAATTAAAAGTTTAGCATTTCTAAAATCCTAAGTCCCTAGCTAAGCTAAATAAAAGAAAAAGTAAAGTTCTTTGAGGATTCTTACGTGCTCCACGCAAAGTCCAGCAGCACGACACCCTCATCGGAAAGTCAGAAAGCAGCAGCCAGCCCATCCCCAGGGCATGGACTTTTTATACCTTTCTATGCTAGCTAATCTAAGTAAAGGAACATTTTCTGCAAACGACGATGTCTCATTGGTCGGAGAGTGACAAGTGACATGTCACCAACATTTCAAAACTTCCATTCGGTCATATTCTTTGGGACCATTGTCTTTCTTGTACGTGTTCCAAAGCTTCCTTGATTTGCAACAATTTTAACAAGAGTTCTCACTGACTCCATTGCACTTCCGCGGATGCCAAGTTAACAAAATTGTTCTTTTCTACTGGTTTCTGACCTTGGCCACGTCCGACAGAATGATGACAACACATCATCTTTGTTGAGTGAATGCAATTTTGACGGAAACTTTTCTTTCACAGAGACATCTCGTGCTCCTTGCAGAATTAAATTCATCGTTTAGCAAACTCGAGCAAACTAGGCCCAAAAGCAGGCAACTTATTTTTCTAGTATAAAACAAACACAAGAAAAGTATTAATGTAAGAAATATTATTTATTCTGTTTCCACCCTTCGATTACTAATTGATTAACCCACCCAATTAGTCTAATGTTACCTAGCACCAAGCAACAAATAAGCAGCATTTTATATCTACCAGTCTTCATGAATCCATAAAAACCTTATGTGCACCTAGAATAGTAGAAATGACATCACATAGACAAGGAAAGCAAAATAAGCACATGCTTCTTTTAAAACTGCTGCAGTTTAGTAATGACAAAACGAAAACGACAAATTAATTTATTATTTTTGCACGAACAAAGATGCAACATTTATGCACGTTTATGAGCACACGAATTACCAACCCCATGTGTAAAGTTTAATCTAGGTTGTGTTAGCAAAACACATCACAAATCATTAATATTATTATTTATGTTATGGAAATGTGACTTCACGAGTTAAAACAGATTTCTGTTTTCTATCTCGCTCCATCAACTCCCTCATCTGGTGATTAACAAATCACCACACCACCACCCAAAATTTGGAATTTTAAACTTTCTGGAAAATGATTCAAATTCATCTGTGTCAGTATTTCTAAAAATCTGTTTCTGCAAAATCCTTGCAATTGTCATAATGAGCTCTGTGTAATTCCTGCAACTCAATCTCCCTCTCCTCTTCTTTTTTGAGTTTATAAATTCTTCTCTTTTCCTTCATTTGTCTCTTTCTCTTATGCAACAAACAACCAATTTTTGTCAAAATGAAAATGAATATTATCACAATCAAAGGTGCCAAAATCTTGCCAAGAACTGAACTTCCAATATCATGAAACCAATTTTTGATCGATTGGAATCTTTTTGAAAGTCTTTCTGTAAAATCTTCTTCTTCTAATGGAATTATTTCTGAATGCATCTCTGTGATGTTCTTGATGTACATCTCAATGTTCTTACTTTCATCAGGGATATATGTACAACAATGTTGCACATGTAAAATGCCACAGACTCCTCCCTCTTTTGCCAGGAGTATATCTAAAGCAAGGCGATCCTGAATCACCATGGATCTGATTGCAATGACCACAACATTCACTAATTGGAATCCATCAGCTGTGTCTGTTGACAATCTGTCAACAATTGTGGACAATTTTCTGATTCTACCTGCGTTCAGGGTTATACCTACAATAGGTATCACTGCTTGGAAAATATCTCCCAAAACTTCTGTAAAAGTTTCTCTTTTAGCCCTATTTACATAATTGTGAATTTTGAACAATCCTTCCGAATCTCTGTCAACATGGAACATTTTAGGAAAAACAATCCCAACATAACAAGTTCCATACCAATGGTCAGGAAGGTTGTAATAAGCCTTGTCACCACACACAAAATAAATCCCAGGGAAAATTGGATCTTTTCCACCTTTGAATCCCCAACCTCCCATAATCTGATATGTATCTTCACAATTACTTGCACCCACAAAGTAGTTATCAAAAAGTGTATTATCTCTCCTAATGCAAAGCTTACCACTAATTGGTTTGTCTATATGAATTGCAACATTATCAAGCATTTTGCCATTAAGCTTCTCATCCTCTTTCTGCCAGAACCTGGATTTAGTCTGCTTGACTATCTCATTTCTCTTGTAAATTGCTCTTCTCTCTTCAACCAGGTTCAAAAACTTCTTTCCCTCAGCACTTAGTTTGCAGGTTAAATTGTTCTTGTAAGCATACTCATAGGTAAGTTCATTAGTAACAAGGAAGAATTCCCTCATCTGTTTTGCTCTCTTATGCTTATTCAAAGCACCCTCAATTTTTAAATTGGCAAAAATCTCGTCAAAATCTGAATAATAATATTCTAAGCGTCCAGTCTGATAGAACAAGCTAGCTAACACACTGCATGTCACACCATATGTAAGAGGAAGCATATTGTATGTCACTCCCTCAGAAACAGAAGCAGGTAATTTAACACAAACGTAGCAGTCTTTTGCATCCATTACCTTTACATATTCACTCAAAAGCTTTGTGAATGTATTGCTTGAAAAATCACTGATAGATTTGTCCTGATGAATGTTAGGTTGATGATCAATAACTTTGCCAGTTGCACTATGTTTGTTTTGACTAACTGAAGCTTTGCTTGTCATATTGGCTTTGTGAAAATCCTTGTTAATTTCAAATGGAATGATAACAGCTAAAACTAACCAGAGCAGAATTAGAATGAGCAGACACACCAGAGTCATCCTACAGCATCTCTTAAAAATGGAACATCTTGAAGTACTCTGTTCCATAACGTAAGGCATTTTTGGTTAGTTTTGCCTTAAAAAGGAAAAAATTAAAACTATTTTAAAAATTTAATAAAAGATAAATTATTTACACCCCCCTTTTAAAAGAATTTTTTTTTTTTCAAAACCCTAACAGTATTTCTTCGACCTTATGTCACAAATTTCTTCAACTAAACAACTTTTCTTCGACCTTTTGTCACCTAACAAGATTTCTTCAGCCTTTTGCCAAAAACTAAAAACCCAAAAATCCAATTAAAATTTCTGTACTTCAATCATTGTCACTAATTTCTTCAATGTCCTCTTCCTCTTGACTACTATCCTAAATGTCAATGACAGGTGGAATTACTAGATAAGTCCACTCAGGTGATTTATATTTCTGATTTGGCCTTATAATCCTTTTTCCTTTTCTTGTTACTACTTCGATTTTTCTTCCAACTCCAACTTCTTTTTCAGAATCCTTTTGACTACTGATTTCTTCCACCTGCTCTTTCGGCTTTTTGATCAACCTGACTCTCAATCTTCCACCAGGCCAGAAATCTGTCTTTCTCACGAACTTTCTCTTTGGTTCTGAAGCTTTCGTTTCAGACTTCCAAGACCTTTTCTTTGGACTCCTATTTTCACCATCCACATCACTTTCTCCAGTATCACAGTCTGAAACTTCAATTATTGACTCAGGAACTTCTCTATTCGGCAGTTTCACTCCTTCAGGAACTATACTTTGTCTTCCATCACTGGTACTCGGTAATTCGTCTTCCTCCTCCTCTTCAATTACCTCCAACTTCCCAGATTCTGGACTTCCGTTCCTTACTTCAGAGCTTAACTTCTGCTTTTCGATACTCTCCTGGTCAGAAATTTCTTTTGGCTCAGCCTCTCTGTCTTCAATGGAATTCACTCCATTAATCTTCTTGACTGAATCCTCAGTCGTTTTTCCTTCTGATAGATTCTCTTCTTCTCCGGAATCTATTTCAATTATTTCAGAGCTTTTTCTTGTCAATTCTTCATTCACAGGCACAGGTTCCAGATGTCGACCTCCTTGTCGATCTTCAGTCTCTGGATTTGTTTCACCTTCTACTTCTGAATCAGAATCTTCTGTAGTATCACTTTCTACATCAGAACTCTCAGGAGTAGGCACTGGAATGGTATGACTAGGATGTATCGACCTTTTCAATCCTCTGCATTTCACTGCGTTTGTAGTGACCAGAATTATTTGTCTAGGCTTCTGCCACCTAGGAGCCAAACAATTTCTTCTCCGATGTACTTTTGTTCTGACCCAATCACCAGGTCTCAAATCATGTGTCAGAACTTTCTCATTTGATTGTGCTTCAGTTCCCACCTGATTAGACACAGAAGTCACTATATCAGATAACCTTTTACAGTAATCCAAAATAGCACTGTCATTTATGCTCAACAATTTGCCTACAGGTACAAAAGCCTGCCTCATGACTCTTCCCATCAGTATTTCATGAGGACTCAAACCTGTCTTTTTATCAGGTGTACTTCTCAGTGACATTAAAACAAGTGGAAGAGCATCGGTCCACTTTACACCTGTTTCCAGACACATTTTTCCAATCCTGTTTTTAATTGTCCCATTAATCTGCTCAACCACCCCAGATGCCTCTGGTCTGTATGCACAGTGTATTTTCTGCTCAATGCTTAATGCCTCACATATCAGCTTCATCAGTTTGTTATCAAAATGGCTTCCTCCATCACTCTCAATAGTGACTGGAAAACCGTACCTTGGGATAATTTCACTGAGTAGCAATTTTGCCACTGTGATTGAATCACAATGTCGTGTAGGAAATGCTTCCACCCATCTTGAAAACAAACAAACAATCACAAGAACATATTTCAAACAATTGTGTAGGGGCATTTCAATGAAATCCATCTGCAATCTGGTAAAGGGACCACCTTCTCGTCCAATTACTCCTGTACCTACAACTGATTTTCTGTTTGGGTTCATTTGTTGGCATGACAAACACCTTTGACAAAAAGACTCTGCAATCGTTCTGAATTTTGTATTGAACCAACTCTCTCGGAAAAGTCTGATCATAGAATCTCTTCCAAGGTGAGCTGGGCCATGATACAATCTGGCCATATCAGCAATCAAACAATTTGGTAAGACCACTCTGCCATCTTTATAGACCCACACTCCATCCTCATCCCGTGGTCTACAATCTGCTCGTAGCCATAAATCTTTTTCCTCATCATCTGCCTCATTTTGTAAATCTCTGATCTCGTGCCATGTTTCTACCACTGTTGTTAGCATTAATGAATTTGAATCAGTTTCCTTACTCTTTTCCCGATTGTATGCACAACATTTTCTTGCGCAGTACTTTGCTGTCTCATCTGCATAGGCATTGCCTTTTGAGATATAATCCACTCCTTTAGTGTGTGCAGCACACTTTACAATCGCAATCTCTTTTGGCAATTGTATAGCTTCAATTAATCTTTTAATGAAAACTGCATTTTTAATTGGTGAACCTGCTGAGGTCAAATAGCCTCTCTGAGACCAGAGCTGTCCATAATCATGCACAACCCCGTACCCATACTGACTATCAGTAATGATGGTAACTCTTATATCTTTTGATATTTCACAAGCACGAATCAAAGCAATCAATTCAGCCACCTGTGCTGAACGAATTCCTTCAAGACATGATGCTTCTTTGACATCTGCAACTGTACAGACTGAATATGATGCTTTCAAAACACCTCCCTCTGTCCTCAGACAGGAGCCATCCACAAAATAGACAACATCTGATTCAGGCAAAGGTACATCCTTAATGTCCTGCCTTGGTTTGGTGCAAAATTCCATGACATCCAAACACTCATGTTCCACTTCATTTTCATCAACAATTTCAGAATCAGGCAGTAATGTAGAAGGATTCAGATTCAAACATCTTGAAATGGAAACATTATCTGCACCTAGTATGATTTTCTCATACTTAGTCAATCTGCTGCTTGTTAAATGCTGCGTTATACCTCTTGTCAGTAATATTTCAACCGAATGAGGCACAAAAACTTTCACAGGAAATCCCATTATGATTCCTTCGCTCTGCTCAAGACTGACACTTGTAGCTGCAACTGCTTTCAAACAACCTGGTAATGCTTTTGCAATAGGGTCAAGAACTGCAGAGAAATATGCAATGGGTTTCTTTAGATTCCCATGTCTCTGAATTAACACAGACAATGCACATCCTTCTCTCTCACTGCAATACAGTTCAAAATCTTTCTCATAATTCGGCATACCCAAAGCAGGAGCTTGACATAAGCTCTTTTTCAGGTTCTCAAAAGATTCCATCTCAGCCTCATTGAGAATAATTGGATCTTTCACATCAGACCTTGTCAGTCTCTGTAGTGGTTTCGCAATTACCGAAAATCCACTTATCCATTGTCGACAGTAACCAACCATTCCCAAAAACATTCGAACTTGTCTCTGTGTTCTTGGTGGTTGCATTGCTTGAATCATTTTAATTCTTTCAACTGTCACCTGTCTTTTTCCCTTTGCAATTCTGTGACCAAGATATTTCACCTCTTGTTTGCAAAACTGTAATTTTGCTGGAGACACTTTATGTCCCTCGTCTGCAAGATGATTCAAAAGTATAATTGTGTCTGTCACACAATTTTCTCTCGTTTTAGCAGCTATCAACAAATCGTCGATATACTGCACCAACGTAGACCTGCCAGGTAAGTCTAAATTTTCCAAAGACCTCTTTAACAACTCATTAAAGATTGAAGGACTCTCTGTATACCCTTGAGGGATTCTACACCATGCGAGGGTCCTACTCTGGAATCTGAAAGCGAAAATTTCCTGACTCTCTGGATGTAGAGGAACAGTAAAGAATGCATTGCAAAGATCAATGACAGTGTACCATTCAGCATCATGTGGAATCTGATATAAGATCACTGCTGGGTTTGGAACCACAGGGCAACATGGAACAACGATCTGATTAACCTTTCTCAAATCCTGAACTATCCTGTACGTTCCATTCGACTTTTTAATTCCCATGATCGCTGAGTTACAAGGGCTACTCTCAATTTCTTTTAAAACACCTTGTTTAATGAATTTTTCAATCACAGGTATGACTCCCTCAATTGTCTCTGCTTTCATCTTGTATTGAGGAATATGAGGAAATTCTATTCCCTGCTTCAGTGTAATTTTGACTGGGTCGACATGTTTCATCAGACCCATCTCATTCCCAGTCAAATCCCAAATTTCAGATTTCACTGTTTCCTTGAGCTCTTCTGGCAGATTTTCTTTTTCAAATGCAGGAAACAATTTTGTTTCCTCTGTTTCCATTAACATCATTGTCAACCTGTACAAGCCATCTTCCTCCATTGTTTGTAATTCAACTCCTTCAGGAGAACAATATATTCTGCAATTCATCTTGCACAATATATCTCTGCCCAATAGATTCACCGGACTACTGTTACAAACCACAAACCTGTGTTTGTCTTTAAAATTTCCAATTTCAACTGGTACTGGATCAGTCAAATCAGTCCTGATTTGTTGATTGCTTACTCCAACAACTTGGATGGTATCCCCAGAGAGAGGTAGGTTTTCAATTTCCACTGATCTAACAGTAGAACGGGTAGCACCAGTGTCCACTAGAAAAGTGATGTCTACATCATTAACTTTCCCATTTACAAATGGACCAGACTGGTCAACCTCAAGAGTGGCTCCAACAACACACTCTTCCTCCTCTCTCGGGCACCGTCAGTAATAATCATCAGAATTACTTTCCTGCCCTTCTGTTAACAAAAATTGTTGTGCTGCATTTTGCACCCTTTGCCTTTGCGGTTTAATTACTTGATCGTCTCCTTGAAATCCCACACCTGAATTATATCTCTGAGTTCCCCCACAATTCGGAAACGGTGGCTGTGGCACTTGATTCTGACGGTTATTCACCTGATTCACCTGTTGCTGATTTACCTGTTGCTGCAACTGTCGCTGAAGACTTAATTCTTTTAAACTCTGTTGCAACTGTAGCTGTTGCTGCAGGTCAACATCATTCTGCATCTGTGGATTTAACAATGGACTTTTTAAATTTCTAGGTGGTTTCTTACACTCGTCTTTCCAGTGTCCAATCTCGCCACAATTAAAACAAGGTAATCGTTGCTTCATATCTTCAATCCTTGGGTTAATTTTTCTCACAAAATTATTACTTTTAAACTTTCCTTGCCCTTGATTTGAATTTGTAGTTTGCACAAAATTTGTGTTTTTATTACCAAGACTAGCAATCTGATGCTCAGCCACTTTTACCTGAGCCCACATGGCTTTTTCCTTGAGCTTCTTTTGTTTCACTTCTAACTCATCACTGCAGTACTTCGCCTTTCTCAAAATTTCATCAACAGAAAGTGATTGCCATCCGACAATACTATTTCTGATCATGTCTGCAATTTCTGGTTTCAGACCATAAACAAATCTGTAGACGAAATGACTCATATCCTTCTCGTCTAGTTTTTCATAGCCTCTGTATTGTTTAAAAATCAACAGTAACCTTTCATAAAATGAATGGACTGATTCTTTTGTTTCCTGATTGGTTCTTTCAATTTTTACCCAATCAACTTCCTTTGGTGGAATTTTGTTTTTCAACCAGTAAATCACTTTTTCATAAAACTCCATAACAAGAGGATTTGGGGCACCTGTTTCCTTATTTCGATCAGGTTCTATTTTCGGCCAACTTATGGCTATTTTGCATTCTGTCCAAAGATCTGATGGGACAACAATGTCAAAAAATCCATCTAGATCAATCCACAGAACTTTTGAGACTTTGATGAACCTGTCCACCTGCCTATACCACTCGACTGGCTTCTCCCTCAGTCTTGGAAAATCATTTGTGAACAGTAGTATGTCCTGTCTTGACCATGGGACATGAACATATCCTCCACCTGCAATCTCTCTCATTGGAAACTGTTTTGACAATTTTTCCAATTTCTCATCTTCCTTCTTTTTCGTCCATTTCACTCTCCACTTGCTCAGTTCTCCCAGTTTTTTAATGTAAACAATCAAATCTTTTATGTGCATTATTCTTCCCATTGAGTTCAAACTTTCAATGTCACCTTCTGAAAAGTCTAATCTGTAATGTTTTGCAAAATTCTTTTGCCTGCTCACATCAATTTCAAGTTCAGCTGCCAGTTCTTCTAACTGATCATATTTATTTTTTGTCTTCCACTGCATACTCTTGCAAATGAACAGTAGTTCATCGTCTCGATAATAATTTAAACTGTCAGGACCAATCGTACCAATTATTAATTCCTCAATATTTGCTTTTAATTTTGCAACATCAAGTTTAGGTTTGGTCACCCTAACTTCAGGACTCTCAGCATCAGATTCTGCACCCATCGGTGTCTTTGGAGATAAATCCTCATTAAAAGTCAAATCAGGCATTCTCGATCTTGAAGAGTTTATTTCAGATAAATCTGAGTAAAAATTTTCAGCAACCTTCTGAATTTCTGCATTTAAAGGAACAGTCAACCCTGTCTTGTTAATTTCTCTTTGCTCAAAAACAGGCTGAACAGGACCAATAGTTACTGGAACTGTCACAGCTTCCATGCTTTTAGTTATTTGTCGAATTAATTCTTCTTTTGATCGTAGATACTCAGAAGAATCAACAGCCTCCACATTTCTGACTTCTCTCACATAATTTTTTGGAGCTTCTCTTGATCTTGGAATTAATGAAGAATGTCTACCTTCATTACGAACATTTGCATTTATCTCAGTTTCTGGTCTTCTTGGAGTTTCAACAATTTCACAATTATTTGGGTACAATTTTGGAGCTTCATTAACTGGAGGTGCACTCGGTGTAGTTTCTGTAGAAACCATCGGAGTAGACCAAGATCTAGGGGGTCTCAAAGGCTGATTCCTTTTATCCGAAGTATAAATTTCTTCTAAAACTGCATCTTCAGATTCACTTTCGACAGGTGCATTATTTTTCTTTTCAGTTCTTTTTCCCTCAGGAGAACCTAAAACCATTTCCCTGATTAAATAAAGTCCCTCACTCATGCTTCCCTGTCTCCACATTCGCATTCTGTCTTCATGTGTTTCTCTTCTATAACTCGGAGGCTTAGGAGGTCTTTTAATTCCACTCGCTTCCCTTTGTAATTGGTACATCTCATCCTCCCATTCAACTAAAGCCTCAAATTGAGTTGGTCTCGGCTTGGGATTAAGAGCATTCATTTTCTCTCGCAAATTTCTTAAAACCTTTACATTAAACGAACCATCATCAGGCCAGGTCAAAACACAATCATCCCTTGTGTAGTGTTTCCAAGCATCAAACCACAAAACAGTATGATAACCATATTCACCTTCCATATACGCTGCAGGTGTTTTGTACTTATGAAGTAATTTACCACCTCGCGTTTCTATTTTCTTGTCAGGCGACATAAAATTTTTAAGTTTCTGAAACAACGTTGGCTTTTTCTCAACGTGTTTAAAATGATAACTCATTTTTAAGAGTTAAATTCAATTAACAAAATTGTTCGTAAAATATTTCCGGGATGTTCCGCTAAAACAACCAATCCGTGCGCGAAACACACCAACAAGCCAATGAGAGTTGAGCTACGTCACTTTTTTACTCAACCAATAAAAATAAAGATTTTCTGAAGAACCAATCAGCTTACAGTTCGTCAGAAACTCAAGAACCAATCAGAGCACGGCTTGTGACGTATGTCACCCAATCCCAGCGCGGCTCTGTGACGTACACAGCAGCTGCGGTTTCTCGCTTCTCACTCTTAGCGCTTACCCCTCCTTCACAAAATCTTTTCACAGCGCCATTTTGAAAACACTTTCTCGATGTAAATTAAT
This sequence comes from Lissotriton helveticus, assembly GCF_964261635.1. NCBI lineage: Eukaryota > Metazoa > Chordata > Amphibia > Caudata > Salamandridae > Lissotriton > Lissotriton helveticus. The sequence continues at coordinate 458,900,962 of NC_136059.1, read as the reverse complement.
TTTTAACAATGACAATAAGGACTCATCTGACTGTTTCTCTAAATAGGATAGTTTGCATACATTCAAGTATTCACAACTCGGAATAGTCGGCCCTATTCTGATAGAATAATTTTCATTTGCCAGTAGAGTAATCTTTTTACTCTGCCCTTCAAACAAGTAATTATGAACTCATTTCCCTCCGAACGCACAACCAAGTGACTGTTCAAAAGTTCTATTCGAACATAAATTACAGAACAAACTCGCACTTTCACACGGAAAAAATCCCTAACTTCAAACACACATGAAATCCGTACAGGACTCTCACCTGTTTATAGAAATCATGCACCGTTAGCAAAATAACGACGTTATCCGTACAGGACTCTCACCTGTTTATAGATATAAAACATGTACCCTTACAGGACTCTCACCTGTTTATAGGTAATCATGCACCGACGTTACCCTACCCTTCACTCAAGCTCGAATATAACTAATACTCTTATCACAGTGAGTTTTACAACAGGCGCTTTGTCCCTATTCTCATGCTGCTCAAATTTCTTAGAAAATCCTCACTATACAAGATTCACACCTAGCCCTAAAACTGTGTTGCACGACCACAACACTGTGTTGCACGGCGACAACACGTGATACACGGCGATATCACTTGTGATACACGGCGATATCACAAACAGATCAGATGTCTTGCGTGACTACCTTCTCATCACACAATCTGTACCGGTACAACTCACATATAGCACGGAAAACGAACTCAACATGTGTTAAACATCGATCCTATTTCTATACCATAACATACCAATAACACCTTGGTTACCCCTAGCAACACCTTGGTTACCCTTAGCAACCATCAATTTCTGCTACCAGAAGAATTGATCCAGCGGCCTATAGGAAATATGCCATAAGCAATGCTACCCAACTCTATAATCTACCACATAAAATATTACTCTAACTCATGGACCCATTAACCAAATATGACATATTTGACCTACTGAATCAGGTGATCAAATTAAACCTAAATACATCTTATTTACAAATTATATACAAACTATATACAACCGCGGTAAATGTTGACGTCATTTGAACAAACCTAACTATTTAAATGACCACCATGGCGATGGCATCTAGCTATAAGTAACCTATGCTTCTGAAATAACCAAGACCAGCTTGTTTCAAAAGTAAGATTTTTATTAACTAATTTCTAGAATAATCAAAATATAGTTTCATAAATGCAATTTTATTAGAATTATAGTAAGCATGTTTGAAAAGTGTCATAAGAAAAATACAGTTTTAAGTAAGAAATTAAAAGTTTAGCATTTCTAAAATCCTAAGTCCCTAGCTAAGCTAAATAAAAGAAAAAGTAAAGTTCTTTGAGGATTCTTACGTGCTCCACGCAAAGTCCAGCAGCACGACACCCTAATCGGAAAGTCAGATAGCAGAAGCCAGCCCATCCCCAGGGCATGGACTTTTTATACCTTTCTATGCTAGCTAATCTAAGTAAAGGAACATTTTCTGCAAACGACGATGTCTCATTGGTCGGAGAGTGACAAGTGACATGTCACCTACATTTCAAAACTTCCATTCGGTCATATTCTTTGGGACCATTGTCTTTCTTGTACGTGTTCCAAAGCTTCCTTGATTTGCAACAATTTTAACAAGAGTTCTCACTGACTCCATTGCACTTCCGCGGATGCCAAGTTAACAAAGTTGTTCTTTTCTACCGGTTTCTGACCTTGGCCACGTCCGACAGAATGATGACAACACATCATCTTTGTTGAGTGAATGCAATTTTGACGGAAACTTTTCTTTCACAGAGACATCTCGTGGTCCTTGCAGAATTAAATTAATCGTTTAGCAAACTCGAGCAAACTAGGCCCAAAAGAAGGCAACTTATTTTTCTAGTATAAAACAAACACAAGAAAAGTATTAATGTAAGAAATATTATTTATTCTGTTTCCACCCTTCGATTACTAATTGATTAACCCACCCAATTAGTCTAATGTTACCTAGCACCAAGCAACAAATAAGCAGCATTTTATATCTACCAGTCTTCATGAATCCATAAAAACCTTATGTGCACCTAGAATAGTAGAAATGACATCACATAGACAAGGAAAGCAAAATAAGCACATGCTTCTTTTAAAACTGCTGCAGTTTAGTAATGACAAAACGAAAACGACAAATTAATTTATTATTTTTGCACGAACAAAGATGCAACATTTATGCACGTTTATGAGCACACGTGTTACCAACCCCATGTGTAAAGTTTAATCTAGGTTGTGTTAGCAAAACACATCACAAATCATTAATATTATTATTTATGTTATGGAAATGTGACTTCACGAGTTAAAACAGATTTCTGTTTTCTATCTCGCTCCATCACAAGCTATTGCCCAGAGTCACATGGTGCTAGGCTAATCTGCCGCCGGTGCCGGGGATCGAACCATGATCCCCAGATTCCGGAGTCAGTCGCCCTAGCCGTGGCGCCACACCTCTTCCCTATTCATATGTTTCTCTTGTCTACATTGCTTGAATTTGCTCACAAGAAAGTGTCACTCATAGTTTAAATGTCACTCATAATTGCACTGAAATATTTAAATGTCACACATAGCTATCTGAAAACTTGACAACGATGCACTCCCCCTGACCTAATAAAAGCCTTGCCTTACCTCCTGTTCTTTTTTGTCTTCTCCTTCGTCAGGCGGGTGAATGTGCCCGTGCCAGTATTTATGCCATGGGGTTCCCTGGGCCGGTGGAGACTCTTCATGAGCATGGCTCGGGGGCCTGAAAAATGCTTCTGGCAGGTGCTTAACTGAAACTGAGGTTTCCTTTGCGTTCTCATGCTGCCCCTGCGCTCTGTGGTTCACTTCCAGGTTCCTTGGCTAAAGACTAGTGCAAAGCGGCCTGAGGCAATGTCGGATTGATGCATGTTTTTCCTCAATGGCGAGAACGATGCCTCTCTGACGAAAGAAGGCAAGGGCTTCAGCTAGGAGTAACAGGACACACCCTGGAGCATCAAACAGGAGTGACAAATAAGGGGGGGCACCCTTATGGGGTTGTGCTGTGGCACCCGGGTATTGGCTGGGTTCAGCCAAACTGTGAAGAATATGCCTCCTTCTTCCTTGAGAAGACAGAAAATATGAGGACTGATTTACAGGTGGCATTGGAGAATCGTCCTCTCTTATCTCGTTCCTGCTTTTCCCCTTCTCGGATTGCTGTGCCCTCATACCTACGAGGGAACATCCTCTAAAACAATGCTTAATAGAACTCTTTCAAACTGTTGAGGAAAAACGCCATTCTCAAAATTCTAGCAGATTTAAAACCCTCAAACCATTTCAATAACCAGCTACCCCACAACTTCTTCAATGAGATCAAACTGTTTATACTCCCAATTTGGACCAAGATTGTAAATGCCTCTCTACTTCAAGGTACTATCCCTGATTGCCTAAAATATGGGCAGGTCTCCCCTATCTTAAAAAAACCCAACGGCAGATCACATTGACCTAAACAACTTCCACCCTATCTCCAACATTCCAACTCTGGATAAACTCCTTGAAAAAAATGTACACATCCATCTCTGCAAAACACATTGAACAATTCCGTCTTCTTGACCAGTTTCAATCCGGCTTTCGCCCAGGGCTTAGCATTGAATGGGTTCTTACACGCATAGTAGACAAAGTACTAAAAATGCTGGATCAGACTGAATCATGCCTTCTACTCCTCCTTGGCCTATCTTCAGCATTCAATACAGTTACGCATGACTGCCTACTAAACCTATTGGAACATAGGATGGTACTTTCAGGGTCCATCCTAAACTGGTTCATCATGTTTCTCCAAAACAGAACTCAAAAAATCAAGGTTAATCAGTCCCTATCTAAGAACGCTCTGGTCACTTTAGGGGTCCTGTAGGGTTTCTCTCTCTCACCCACTCTTGTTAACTTGTTCATGGAGCCTCTAACGGAAATTCTGAGTTTATCCAACATCCACTTGCACATGTATGCAGATGACCCTCAATTATACCTGAAAGTCCAAGAGATCAGGTACCTCAACTTAACTACCAAAAACCCTAAATTGGCTGACATGCAACCACCTCAAACTAAACACTCTAAAAACGGAATTCCTCTTAATCGCCACCCCCAATCACCCCTCATTAATGAATGGGTGAAGCAACTAACAGCCTTCAACTGCCTGCCACAAGTTATTGATTCAGCAAGATCACTGGGAATAACTCTCGACAGGAACCTTAACATGCAGAAGCACATTAGTGCTACCACCTTAGCTGCAAACCTCTAAATGAACATCTTAAGAAGGATGTATGATGTTACAACGCCTACCTTTACAACGCCTACCTTTACATCGTAAGTTTTACAATGCATACCATTACAACGCATAATGCTTTTGGGCGCTGGATAGTGAATAGTTTAATTTACTATTCCAACTCTAGTCCCCGTGGATAGTAGGGAAGGTTATTGGATAGTAAATTAACCTATTCCCTATCCTAGAGCGCCCCCCAGAGCAATGCGTTGTAATAGTTTGCGTTGTAAAAGTTGTGTTGTAATGGTAGTTCGTTGTAAAAGTTTTGTTGTAAAGGTTGTATACCTCTTAAGAAAATTAAAACCCTTCCTTCCCCTCAATGACTTCAAGTCTGCAGTCTAAGTCTTAGTGATTGCCAGGTTGGACTATGGAAGTGCAATCCTCGGCGGTTTACCCATCTCCAAAATGGCTCCTTTAAGGACCTCCCTTAACTCTGCTGCAAGGCTCTTTACAGGATCAAAAAGAAACAATCACATCACCCCCAATTTCAAATCACTCAATTGGCTCCCCTACGAAGCAGGAATTCTGCTGAAAATTGCATGCATGACCCACAAAGCACTACACTTGAATACCCCAAGTTACCTTGCTGAGAAGCTTGAACTTTCCGGAGGCTCCAGATCCTCTGGAAGCTCCGGCATGTTACTGCTGAAACCACAGAGATTCTTTAAAAAGAAAACCTACAATAGAGACTTCTCTGGCATTGCCTCTCGCATCTCCCTCCCCTGAAATACTACTGAATTACTCAACTACATCTTTCAAGAAAGAAGTAAAACTACTGTTTATGATCAGATTTCTTCCCTAGATCCAAGGATCTCCTCTCTCCGAGGATATCCAAACTCGTCTACTACACTCATGACTACTGCTCGCCTGTTATGCTATTGCTTTTCATTTATCTGTCTTAGCATTGAGGTGATTCTGCCCTCATCAGGGGAGTTGCCATATCCTGTACTGTTCTTGACTATCACATAATTAGTTCTATATGTCTCTGCTATTTGAAAATTTGTAAAGCGCTCTGATACCCATGAGGGTGATGTTTGCGCTATATATAACTTTTCAAATAAACACATCTGTTGCCTTATTGGGAGTGGAGGGGGTGAGGGGGCCTAGTTGTTTCTTCTCGATTGAGCCAGGTTTACAGGTTAATGTGTTTTTAACCCTGTTTCTTTCCAGCACTTGGTGTGACTAAGGAGAAAAACGGTGTGAAAAGAGGCAGCATTCTCCTTAGCCCTCATCAGAGGGTGAGGAGGCGGAAGTGTCCGAGCAGCATTCCAGTTACAGCCCTGATGCGGATGACAGACTGAGGCCCAAACAAATACAGGCCATGATTGATGGTAAGGTCCGCCAGGCCTTCACAAAGCAAGAAAAATAAGTCTTTGGATGTTCCTTCAGATTCAGAGTGTGATTCTTTGCTTGAGAAACCTGGTTCCCCTGGGAGAATGTTTATATCCAAAGAGGAACTGGGGGCCACAGTTTTGAATATTCAGGTCAATCTGGGGTTCAATCCTCCCCACGTTGAGGAAAATGTGGATGGTTTATTTCCTCAATTTGCCAAGACTACTCCAGTGACTCTTGCGTTTCACCCCAAATTTAAAGAAGCAATTTCTAGGGTTCGGAAGGAGCCAGATCAATTTGAGATTCTGCTATTTATGCAGAAATCCTATCAATTCGAAGATGCAGAATCTATGTTGTCCTAGTGCATTAAAGTGGACTTGATTTTAGTTCCTTTGCTGGGCAGATCTTCTTTGAATCCTGATGACTGTTCACCCTTGGAGGTTGATGCCGGCTTAAAATTTTGTTTTTGGGCTGCTAACCTGGCACTTCGGGCATCCTCCTATGTAGCATAGACCTCATAGTCATTGGTAAATGATTTTGATTCATTGGCTGAGCTGATGCAAGAGGGAGTAGATGTATCAATCCTCCTGGTTCACATAGAACAGCAGTCAAAATGTTTGACCGACAGTTCAGCCAATTTCATTAAGCCGGTCTCTGTTGCTTCAAACTCAGTGGAGATGGCTGCCAGCATGTTTGGCTCAGAGATTGTAAGGATGATTTTTCGGAGAAGCTGTCTTTGTTGAAGCTTCCATTTGAGGGTAAAAAGCGCTTTGGTGACCAGCTGGATGATATCATGTGGAAATTCTTCAAGGACAAGAAGGATTTCTGGCCTTACAAGTCCTCTTCTACTCGAAACCTTTAAATCTGGGCTAGGGATTCTAAGGATTTTCGTAAGGGAGATTCTAGATCGTACTCATCAAAACGTCTCAAATATCAGCTCTGTAAGCCAGGGAAGTTTCAGGATGGTTCCAGCGAGGCAGGCTTCTCCTCACAACAGTCCTGGTTATTCTGATCCTCGTTTCATGGAGGCTGTGGGAGGAAGACTCAGGGACTTTTTTCCTTTTTTTTAAAAACCTTTATTGCATGTCCCACAAGTAACATCGCTGTGCTCCTACAACCCTGAGGCCGGCACGTTCAATATACTCCATTCCTCTTGGATGACACAGCACTTCAGCCGACAACCCGGGGTACGCCGGAGAGTCAGTAATGTAATTGTTAATATTGGCAACTTGTGTGGAACAGAATCAATAGAATATGTTATTACCCTGTGTAACCTTTCAACGTTAATACATAAACTATCCCCAGCCCCCCTGCCACATCGCCCGCTTAATGCCTTGAAATGACATAGGAGATTGCCCTGCCTGATTGGACCTCCTCATGTGCGTTCGGTGTCAAGGACTTTTTTCCTTAGTGGAAAGTTTCTATCATGGATCAGTGGGTTCTGAGCATTATTCAGAACGGATACTTTACCGAGTTCAGCTCCTGTCTCCAGATTCGGTGTTCATCCGTACTCCTGTTTCCGGAAAGCCACTTCCAAGGCAGGCTTTGTGGGTCAGAATTAGGCGATGTTGCAGAAGAAGGCCATCATCCTGGTTCCAAGGGAGGAACAAGGACAGAGAATGTATTCCATTTGTGCAGAAGGTTTCCCACGGTTTTCGTCCTTTGCTTAATTTAAAAAGGCTCAACTATTGGATAAATACTGTACATTTTCTCATGGTAACTTTGTAAGCCATCATTCCTCTAGTTTTCAGGCAAGACTTCCAGGCTACCGTAGATTTGCAAGATGCCTACTTGCACATTTCTATTCACCTCACAAATCAAAAGTATCTCTGTTTCTAGGCAGGGGTGCTCATTTTCAGTTCTGTATACTCCCATTCGAGGTATAGTCTGCCCCACGGATGTTCACTAAGGGTCTGCTCTATTGATGGATCTTCTTCATCATCAGTGGGTTTGCGTCCAGCCCTATATGGACGATTGTTTGGTCTCAGCGGGTTCATCCAGTCTGGGAACGGATCAGGACCACTAGATGATCGAGGTGTTAACATCCCATGGGTTTCTGATCAACGGCCAAAAATCACAATTGATTCCAGCACAGGATGGTGTGTTCATCGGAGCCCGGTTTCACATAGACATCGCTTGGTTATTCTTCCAGACAGTAGGGTAGAGGAGATTCAGTCCCACATTTTGGCCCTTCTGAGCTCTCCTTGTCCATGGGTTGTGGACAGGTTGAGAGTTCAGGGGGAAATGGCTCCCACTGTCTTTTTGGTTCCTTGGGCTTGATTCCATCTGATCAACCTTGTGCGCTTCCTGCTTCAGGCCTGGGATCTGGCCTCGCAGGATGTCTCTCCATCTTAATGTATCATGGATTGTGCAGCAAGAGCTGGCGTGGTGGTTGGATCTGTTGAAACTACTGAAGGGGGTGCCTTTATGTCATCCCCCTCCCGTAATAATCGCCACAAATGTGAGCATGAAGGGATTAGGGGCTTGAATGGACTCCCATCAGGTGCAAGGTTGGTAGACATCCTCTCAGAGTGCCAGGTTGATGAACTGGAAGGAACCTGTAGTGGTTCATTTGCCCGCCAGGGCTTCTCTCCATGGATTCGGTACAAGGCTGTTCTAATCAGGACGGACAATATTACAGAAAAATCCTACATCCACCTGCAGGGGAGACCAAAGGCCCAGTCCCGCATTTCAGATGACCTTTTCTCTTTGCGCCAGTCTCATCTTCTGTCTCTAACTACGATTTATATTCAGTGTCTTCTGAATTCCCGGCATATGTGTTGCGCAGGGTGATTCCCTCCTCCCATGACTTTTGTCTCTGCCCCCCTCTTTTTGGCCAGATTTGTCAGAGGTGGGGATGCCCAGTGGTGGATCCATTTGTTAATGCTCACAACGCTCTTCCTCTTTACTTTTGATCCAGGATGAGGGAGCAGTCAGTCTGGGGGATAGATGCTCCGCACTGTCTTTGGCCTCAGGGTCTTTTGTTTGCCCTCCTTCGTTTCCCTTTGATCCAGGGGTTACTGCTCAGAGTGAGGAGGGATCAGAGGTAGTTCTGGTTGCTCTGTCATGGGGCCGCTCTTCTTGGCCTCCTCTTCTGGTGAAGAGCGGGAGGGGCAACCACTGTTGCTGCCTACAAATCCATATCCTCTGAGCTTCCCCATTCTACAGGAGGAGTCTGTAGTTTGTCTGAATTTGACAATTTGGAGACTGAGAGGTCTCGTTTGATGGGTCTGGGTTGTTCTATTTCCATTTTTTCTTCTATTCGGGCTGCCAGAAGATCTTCCACTAAGGCCTCCTCTGCTAGGCACTCAGTTTCCTTTGGGAAGTGGTGTGGAAAATAGCAGGTTAGACCTCTATCTTCTCCTTTTCCCCAGATCCTTCAGTTTCTGCAGTATGATTTCTCTTTGGGGCTGTCTCCTTCCATGTTGAAGCTGCAGTGGGCCACTATCTGGGTTTTTCGGGCTCCTTGTGGTACTTTGGTGGATTCATAGGGTTTGGTTCAGAAGTTGTTTAAAGGTTTTTCTAACATGCATCCTAGGAGTTCACCTGTGTGTCCTTCCTGGGATTTGCCCATGGTTCTGCAGGCTCTTTTTGAGGCTCTTCCTTCCACTGATATAAGCTCCCTTACTGTGAAGGTGTTTTTTCTGATAGCCATTACTTCTGGTAGGAGACTGGGTGAAATGAGATCTCTTTCCAGTAAAGCACCCTTTCTGCAGTTCATTGAGGAATGGTTGGTGCTGATCCCGGGTTCTGGGTTTATTCCCAAGGTGAATTTTGCCTTTAATGCCCAACAGGTGGAGGAGAGCTTCTATCAGGGTTACTCTTTGTTCATCAATTCTGGGCCTGCTACGAAGGGTTACAATCTTACCACACAAACTTTGAACAGATGGGTCCATTCTCTGATTTCCTTAGCTTATTCCACATTTGGTGTCCCATCTCCAATAGGGGGTCGGAGCACATCAACTCGGGGATTAGCCGCTTCTCTGGCTGAATGTCAATGGGCATCCCTGGATGAAATTCATAGGGCAGCCACTTGGGCGATTCCTTCTACCTTTATTAAACATTACAGAGTCACTCAAGGTCCTGCAATGTCATATTTCTTTGGTTCAAAAGTACTTTCTGCGGTGGTGTAACCGTGGCTTGTTTCTTTCTATGATAAAGTTTGGTTCTGCATTTCTTTATTTGTTTTGGTTTTGTTAATAGCATGGCTACATCTCATATGGTCAGGAAGTCAAGCAAGAGGGATAAGGAGGTGATGCTTTGATTATTTACTGGTAATTGCTTTACTCAGAGCCCTTCTCTCGCTTCGCTTCCTTACACCCTCCCTTACACTCGTCAGTCCAGGCCAACTGGTTTTAGTGGAGCTTGTTGATGAAACAGGAGGCAAGTTGGGCAATAGGAGCTTTTATTAGGTTAGGGAGAATGTTTGGAGGAGGTGCAGGAGGCTTCATACAGTCAGGAAGCCAAGCAAGAGAAGGATTCGGAGTAATGCAATTACCGGTAGGTAATCAAAGCATTATCCTTCACAGCCTCTCCAGGATTTTATTCTGTCATTAGAATATCCAATAAAAAGTTATCAAACTGCTTAGTACAATTTTTATCGAAACCCCTGTGAGAAGTTGGCCTGATATGCAGTGCTCACTATTCTAGTGATCACTATGTATCAGTCCAAACAACCCTTATTGATGATTGGTTGTAAGTCAACCTTATAGACCAGCTATCCTAGTAGCATGGATACGAGCAGTCTAAGGCTAAGACTCTAGAGGGCGTGTTAAGCCAGCTGTTTTACCATCACATTACCCCTTGAACACCAAGTGAAAGGACACCACACAAGTTGTTATGAAAATAAACTGTATATTTATTTATAACAAGACTACCCTGGCTCTTTATGAGACAGGGAGCTAAGCACACAACAAAACTCTTAAAGAAATACTTAAAGTCGCACAATTTACACAGATGCCCGAGGGGCACGAAAAACCATATACTATGAAAGTGGAATGCGAAATTACTAGCAGGTAAGTAATACTTTTCTAGACTTTAGAATCGCTAGGCCTACAATACTAAACACTTAGGTTAGGAGCAGGAGGCCTGTGGACGTCGTGTGCAGAGTGGGAACTCTCACGCGTAAGGCGGGAAAAAGTCTATGGATGCTAGCAATTGCAAAGTTACTGTTCTCGGGCGAACCCGACTAGGTGGGTCGAAAACGGGAGTGGATCCGAACACTTAGGGTGTTGGACTATGCTGGAGCACCGGAGTACTCAGTTTACCTAGCCCAGGGGCTGCGGCTGCATAGGGTTGAAGTTGCGTCGGAAACCCTCGTTGAAGGACCAGGAGCCTGAAGAAAGAAGTTGCTGGCAGGCGGCCAGCGAAGAAGTTCGTGGAGATCCAAGCCTGGATCAGGGAAGAAGAAGACCTGTAAGCAGAGGGGACCAAGTTCTGAATCACTAGCCAGTGATTAAGTGGGCACCAGGATGGCACCGGACGAAGTCACCTCGACCAGGTGAGTGGGCGCTGCTGGGCTCTGCAGTCTCTCGGACCAGGAGGCGTTGTCGGCGACCAGGATGGAGGTGCGAGCTGTCCCACGAAGGTACTTGCTGTCGACGTCGCTGGACCCAGGATTGGGGCAACAAGTCTTGGCAAATTCAAGCCCACGCGGTGGACCTAAAATGGAGTCTGGAGTGGACCAGGAGGGTCCGGGGTGCTCTTCTGTTGGAGGGGAGCAAGGGCCAGTCTGGAGCAACCAGACCAGCGGTGTTTGTCGTTGAAGTTCGTCGTCAGAGGGCCACTAGCCAACGGGCAAGTGACCGGGACAACGCGGTGAACAGCCAAGAGCAGAAGGGCCCCACGCAGATCTCGTGGATGCAGGGGGGCTGAACTTCGGTGCTGGAGCTGCTCAGGGTCGGGGCTTCTCTTACCCCAAAGCACTCAGTCGAGGGTCACTCGGTGGTCGTGCTGGACAAGCGTCGTGCAGTTCTGAAGATGGCCGGTCCCTCGAGGTCTCGTCACACCCACGAATCTCAGCGTAACTGACGATGTAGGACGAGGTCAGAGGTGCCAGGGAAGCCGGTTCTCGTCGTGCTGGAGCAGTCTTGATCCGAAGGAGAGACTGGCAACAAACCGCGAGGCTTGGTTGGTGCCTGCTGCTGCAGGGTGACTACTCCTTAGTCACAAGGGGGAAAATCTTGAGAAGAGTCTTGAGTTCTTCTTGTAGAAGGTCGGTTCAGGATTCAAAGATTTATCTAATCTGGAAGGGGGCCTGCTCCTACCTTTATCCTGCAAAAGGGGGCTGGCACGCGACTAAGTCCTGCCCTATGGGTGGGACTAGGAGGGGGGTGGTTACACCCCTCTCCTTTGGCGGGCTTTCCCCAGCTCAGGGTCTGGTGTGCCCCTGGAACTGGTTCATGCCGGCCTATGCACAGTGAGCACCGGGGTGCCACTGGCAGTCACCTTCCTCTAAAGCCCTGCCTACCTAGAATACACAAAACCCTGTCTGGGACGGTGCTGGCACCGCCCCTGGCAGGAAACCCTTTGTCCTTGCCTCCTGCTCTGGGAGGACTCCCAGCAGCAGGAGGGCAGACTTGTGTCTCGGTGGCAGCATCCATTTTGTGGAGCCAAGGCTCTGTCTGACTTTAACCGGGGTTATAGGTTACATACATGTCGTGTCCCTCTAGAAGGGTGGAATGCTAACCCCGTCGCCAGAATTGGCGAGAGGTTAGTATTCCAATTCGTATGACACCTTACTCGACATGTTTTGATAAAGCGATACCAGAGTTGGCATATAACCGCGAGGATTATAATGCACTTAAGAGTATATGGTATGCGATATCATGGAAACGGCTATGGGATAGATCCCGAAAGCCGCAGACAGGCTTAGCTCATGCCAGAGCACCATCTCACACGATTCCAAGCACTCTGCCTTCAGGATTGTCAAGGCCTGCCATAGGAGTGACTGATAGGAGATCTGTGTGCCCATTTAGGTTTAGATCTAGGTATACTATATCTAAAGCAAAGGGTGATTACACCACCTTGCCCCAGCTGTCAAGCAGCCAGTTGTGTCAGATTTGGATGGCCTGCCAGGGGTGGCATAATACATGCTGCAGCCCCTGGTAGGCCCTGGGTACACCTATGCCCTGGGTACCTAAGGTACACTGTACAGGGACTGATAAGGTGACTCAGTATCCAATTAGATATGTACCTAAGGTACATGGAATCCATTTTAACAGAGAGAGCAGTGGGCCTGGGGTCCTGAATAGCAGGGCCCCAGGTCAACTAAGTCAGAAAACCAGCAAAACACCAGGCAAAAAGTTGGGGGCAACCATAGTCAGGGATCTACCTTCCTACAACCCCTACCTCTAGCATACTAAACAACAAACATTAAATCTTACTGGTTGGTATGGCAAATTGTTCTGATGTGCGTTTCAACATAGATAGTAAACTTTTGCTACACATATTCTCCAACCAATAGATGATTCTCTCAAATTTCTTCCACAACTTATTGGAATACCCTCTGCAAAAAGCTGGAGGATGGATACACTACACTTAGCTACAGTCTATGCATACTGCTGTGTCTGCAATGAACAAGCAAAGTAACACCAGGGTTATGACTGATTTCAGGGGCTTTAAGCCAATACCAGATAGCTGGGTAATGTTCAGAACAAAATAAAATAAAAGGACTCACCACTGCCACACATATGCAGAATGCCTGAGTAATTAATGTATTAACACTTTAAACTAATAAAAGAGGGGCATTGTCATGATGGAAGAACAGCTAACCACTAGACAGCATTGGCAATACACAGCAAATCTGCCACCCAGTGCCGCAAGCACCCATCCCGGAGATAAGGTGGGGCTTCCCTGGCCTGCATAGGAGGTCGGGCATGAGTCTCCAAGTCAACAGTGCTGGCGCCCACAACCAACCGAGGGAAACACAAGCAGCTCAACCACACTAAATATTCAACAGCAGATATGCCAACTAGTGGCCTGGTGGGAGCCCCTGGCAATAATAAAGAGTGACACATTTGGCCTAAGAGAGAGGAGTGGGTCGCCAACTGGCAAAGAGTGCAACATGAGTGGTTTTGACTCCTGGGGATCTCTGGTCCCACAGTGGAGGTATCAGGACCAAGTGGCAGCAGGTGGCATGACCCAATGACGCCAGGAAAGGGGTGCCCCTGGGAGGAGGGGCAATCCCAGGTACCAAAAGGTGGCTCACAAATGCGACCCTGTACGGTGGGGCATGGGCTGCCACTTGGAGGTGATTTAAAATGTCACGACAGAGGCCCCAATGGCAGGCTCTGGGAGGGGTGAGTAGCCTGCAGAAAAGAAGCATCCCCAGAAGGGTGAGCACTTTCATGGAGCTTAGAAGCCGGCATTAGAGACTTGATACCCTAGTTTGGGAGTAGACCCCTGCCCTGTGTACCATGGGCCATGCTTGGGGTTGTGTACGCACACCTCAGAGTTGGACTAAAAAGTGGAAAGAGATTGGGAGTCGCTCCAGTGAGGCCTGATTAGGCTGCTCTTTAGGGGGTGACCACGCCTAGAGGACCAACACCGCCTCAGGGATAGGCCAACCCCTTGGGATCTGAGCCTTCAGCACTGCCCAGAGGGAAGCTGAATGAGGGGTGTTGACTCACCTATCTTGGTCTGAGGCGGCGCTGTCTCACTTGTGCTTTGCCCTTTGATGTAAGCCACCATGGCAAAAAACAAAAAAGACTACTTAGTCAAGGACCTATTGAGAAAATTCCAGTTTCCCAAGGAGAGGGGTTCGAAACTCAACAGGCAGGAAGTCTATTGTGTAGACTCTACCATAGAGTTGCCCTGGGGGGGAAACACCCAATCTATTACAAGACAAGTCATTGAAGACCTCTTCCAGGGGCTACAAGATGATTTCACAACATTACAGAATGACATCAAACAGGTACTACAAAGTGCCCGAAGAGAAGTGAACGAGTTAGGTCAGAGACTTTGCTCTCTTGAAAGGTGAAACAATGGAAGAGGAAGAGATAGGATCCATCAAGAATTAAATGTGCACCCTCTGGGTTAAGAATACACAAATGCAAGAGAAGATTGCAGACATAGAAACCAGATCACAGAGGAATAATTTAAGAATCGGAGGTATCCAGTGGCGCTGAGGCCTCTAATGTTCAGCGCTTCAGCCAGTTGCTACTATCTTCCATTTTGGCTTGGTCTGATGAGGAACCTAGCATGCTAGACAACATCCACAGGACAAAAGGAGCAACAACGCAAGGCAATCACCCACTAGACACTATCAGCAGAATCCAATATTTTCAGGGAAAAGAGAAGATCATGGCTGCAGTGAGGAAGCAGGAGATCTGGGACCTCATCGAAACACACCCCAGACATCCTCTTCCTCGCCGAAACCTGGTTCAACCCAGTGTCATCATACATTATCACCACAGTCAACTACAAGATAACATGCCAAGACTAACCCCCCAATCATTCACAAGGACACGATTCACAGTACCTCATCCGCTGAAAAGAATACATTGTTCATATAACACATGCACTTAAAACTTCAGACAAATGGAAAAACCATAATTAGAGGCTCAAATAACTTCATCCTCCTCAGCGACCTCAACTTCCTCCTCAACGACCCCACGGAGCCCAACTCCGCAGCCCTGCTCAAAAGCCTCGACAACATCGTACTCAGTCATCTTGTTCAGGACCCAATGCATAATGCAGGACACACCCTGCATCCCATAATTACCTCCAGCGACAAGATCAAGTTTAGCCATATCACCCCGCTCACCTAGACAGACCACTCCATCGTTCATGTCCTCATTAACACACCACCTGCCACCACTCTGACTATACCCAGCACTACCAGGTGAAGCTGGAATAAAACAACCAAAGCAGACTGGACCAAAGCAGACTGGACCAACATCCTTCGGACCAACCAACCAAAACCCATTGATGATTTAGACAACAACATAACAACTTTCAGCAAATGGCTATCAGGGTGTGCCGATGCCCTAGCACCCCTCAAGCACACCAAACAGAGGAGAACCAACAAGCAAGCTAACTGGTACACCAGCGATCTCAGAGAATCCAAACGCTACAGCAAACAACTGGAAAGGATATGGAGAACCAGCCAGGACACCACGGCAAAAAAACATACAGGGCAGTGCTCAGGTGCTACCACAATCAAAGAAACAAGTAAAAAAGCCCTGGCACAATGATAGAAACCAGCTCCAACAACTACAAAGAGCTTTTCATCAACATCAAAGAATTCTCCAACCCCGCAGCTGCAACCAACACCATCACACCTTCGCAAGAATTCTGCAGCAACCTCACCATCCTCTTCCACAGCAAAATCACAAAAATCTACAGCAACTTCAATCCCCAGCCCAACTCACAAGACATGATCGACCAACTACCCTCCACCACAAGCGAGGAAAATCACCCAACTAACTGGAAAACATTCCCCAGCAAAGACAGTGCAGCAATCTTGAAATCCATCCGCTCAGGAGCCCCCACTGAACCATGCCCCGATCACATCTACAACTTAGGAGGATCCACGATCAGCTCCGCACTCACACTCTTCATCAACACATTCATCAGATGCACAACCTTCCCAGTGAACTGGAAGCATGCAGAAGTCAGCACCCTCACGAAGAAATCATTGGCTGACCCAAATGAACTCAGCAACTACCGACCCATCTCACTACTACCTTTCTCTGCCAAAGTCACGGAGAATGTGACCAGCAAACAACTCCCCAGACACCTAGAATGGCACCAACTACACAGCATGTAATAAGGCTTCCATAGCAACCACAGCACAGAAACTGCCCATATAGCGGCCACTGATGACATCTGGACCAGCCTTGACCCCGGAGAAACCGCAGCTCTCATTCTGCTTGGTGTCTCTGCAGGTTTTGACACTGTCTCTCACTACATCCTCATCTCAAGGCTATACCACACCACAATACAAGAACTTGCTCTAAAGTGAATAGACGTGTACCCTACAGACAGAACACAGAGAGTCAGACTCTTATCATCCACCTGTTAGCGTCGCCTCTGTGGCGCGCGTTCTAGGGCCCACCCCCACTGTGATACGATGTGGGAAACTACATTTCCCTTTTGCTAAATGGTGGCTGCGGTGTCCTGAAAATGTACATTAAACATTGCATTATGTTTTCTTTGTATTTCCCTTTCATTGTTCATTTTCCTTTATATGTTCTCCTTTTCCCCTGCTGTATGTAACTATAGGGGACTACATATCCCAGAATCCCCACACAGCAGTCACTTTGGGTGTGGTTGCCTATGGGTGTCGGTGTGCAGTCTAAGGGGCCCATTATGATGTCGGGCAATCCGCCCGACACCAATGCCTGGTTCCCCCCCGCCATATTAGGATGGCGGGGGGGACAGCAACGGATGGAATAATATGGTGGCGGTGTCAAATGGACACCGCCAGCCATATTACGATGGCTGAAATTTAAATGCTAATAATTATGTAAATTTATATATTTTAAGAAACCATTTATTTACAAATTAATTTGTGTTAGAAATGTTTGTGTTTAAGGATTGGGTAGTGTATTTTTTGTGTAATAATGTTGTAATATATGTTTAAAAAAATATTACAAATTCGACAAAGTAAAAAAATAAAAATGATGGGGCCGATTAGGATGGCGGACGGACTTGCGTCCGTCCGCCACCCCTGAGTTGGAGGGACCGTCCGCATGGGCAGCGGCGGTCCCTCCATAGCAATTAGGATGTGACCGCCACCCTGGCGGTCACATCCTGTATGTTTTACATTGCGGCGGATGCTGCTTGAAGCAGCTTCCGCCGCAATGCAAAAAACGAAAGGTGTGCATTTGCATGCACAAAGCGGCAGGCACCGCGCGGTGCCTGCCGCTTCGTGCACGCAAGGGCAGGGGGGTACCATAGGTACCCCCCATGTGCACCCCCCACGCAACCTTCACCCAGGGGGCCCGCAACGGGCCCCCAAAGTGACTGTCCGTATGCTTTTCCACGGCGGAAAAGCCGCCGCGGAAAAGCATGACTCACCCTGCATCCTAATATGGCTGGCGGTGTCTGATAGACACCGCCAGCCATGTTATTGCTTTTCCGCCGTGGTCGCCTTCCGACCGCGGCGGAAAAGCGGCGGACGGATTGGGAGACCCACCAGCCATCCTGATTTGGCGGTGGGTCTTTCAGGCCTCCTCGGCGGATTTCCCGCATACTCTGGGCCGGCGGTGGCTTCCGCCGGCCCGGAGTATGCGGGAAATCCGCCATCCTAATGACCCCCTAAATGTATAAAATTCAAATTAATATTTAAATAATTTCAAAATTTAGTTTATGGAGTGCGTTGTGTTGTTTTTGGGAATTAGGCGAGGAATTTTCAAAAAATATTTTTAAATTAAATTTATAAAATTATTTAAAAATATTAAATGTAAATTTGTAATAATTTTTCACATGTAATATTTTATTAAATATTTACATTTTGAAGAGTGTTTTGTTTATTTTTAGAAAGTTATATTGTTTAAGTGTCCAGCAACTTCCCTGAGTTAATACTTGGTGGAGTGGGAATAGTAATTTATATGTGTTTACAGGTCCAGCACCTTTCCTGAGTTTATACTTGGTGGAGTGGGAATAGTATTTTATATGGGTTTACTGTCCAGCATCTTCCCTGAGTTTATTCTTGGTGGAGTGGGAATAGTAATTTATATGGGTCTACTGTCCAGCACCTTCCCTGAGGTAATACTTGATGGAGTGGGAATAGTAATTTATATGTGTTTACTGTCCAGCACCTTCCCTGAGTTTATACTTGGTGGAGAGGGAATAGTAATTTATATGGGTTTACTGTCCAGCACCTTCCCTGAGTTAATACTTGATGGAGTGGGAATAGTAATTTATATGGGTTTACTGTCCAGCACCTTCCCTGAGGTAATACTTGATGGAGTGGGAATAGTAATTTATATGTGTTTACTGTCCAGCACCTTCCCTGAGTTTATACTTGGTGGAGTGGGAATAGTAATTTATATGGGTTTACTGTCCAGCACCTTCCCTGAGTTAATACTTGGTGCAGTGGGAATAGTAATTTATATGGGTCTACTGTCCAGCACCTTCCCTGAGTAAATACTTGGTGGAGTGGGAATAGTAATTTATATGTGTTTACTGTCCAGCACCTTCCCTGAGTTTATACTTGGTGGAGTGGGAATAGTAATTTATATGGATTTAGTGTCCAGCACCTTCTCTGAGTTTATACTTGGTGGAGTGGGAATAGTAATTTATATGGGTTTAGTGTCCATCACCTTCTCTGAGTTTATATTTGGTAGAGTGGGAATAGTAATTTATATGGATTTAGTGTCCAGCACCTTCCCTGAGTTTATACTTGGTGGAGTGGGAATAGTAATTTATATGGGTTTACTGTCCAGCACCTTCCCTGAGTTAATACTTGGGGGAGTGGGAATAGTAATTTATATGGGTTTACTGTCCAGCACCTTCCCTGAGTTTATACTTGGTGGAGTGGGAATAGTAATTTATATGGATTTAGTGTCCAGCATCTTCTCTGAGTTTATACTTGGTGGAGTGGGAATAGTAATTTATATGGGTTTACTGTCCAGCACCTTCCCTGAGTTTATACTTGGTGGAGTGGGAATAGTAATTTATATGGATTTAGTGTCCAGCACCTTCTCTGAGTTTATACTTGGTGGAGTGGGAATAGTAATTTATATGGGTTTAGTGTCCATCACCTTCTCTGAGTTTATATTTGGTGGAGTGGGAATAGTAATTTATATGTGGTTACTGTCCAGCACCTTCCCTGAGTTTATACTTGGTGGAGTGGGAATAGTAATTTATATGGATTTAGTGTCCAGCACCCTATCTGAGTTTATACTTGGTGGAGTGGGAATAGTAATTTATATGGGTTTACTGTCCAGCACCTTCCCTGAGTTTATACTTGGTGGAGTGGGAATAGTAATTTATATGGATTTAGTGTCCAGCATCTTCTCTGAGTTTATACTTGGTGGAGTGGGAATAGTAATTTATATGGGTTTACTGTCCAGCACCTTCCCTGAGTTAATACTTGGTGGAGTGGGAATAGTAATTTATATGTGTTTACTGTCCAGCACCTTCCCTGAGTTTATGCTTGGTGGAGAGGGAATAGTAATTTATATGGGTTTACTGTCCAGCACCTTCCCTGAGTTAATACTTGGTGGAGGGGAATAGTAATTTATATGGGTTTACTGTCCAGCACCTTCCCTGAGTTAATACTTGGGGGAGTGGGAATAGTAATGTATATGTGTTTACTGACCAGCACCTTCTATGAGTTCATACTTGGTGGAGTGGGAATAGTAATGTATATGGGTTTAGTGTCCATCACCTTCTCTGAGTTTATATTTGGTGGAGTGGGAATAGTAATTTATATGTGGTTACTGTCCAGCACCTTCCCTGAGTTTATACTTGGTGGAGTAGGAATAGTAATTTATATGGATTTAGTGTCCAGCACCCTATCTGAGTTTATACTTGGTGGAGTGGGAATAGTAATTTATATGGGTTTACTGTCCAGCACCTTCCCTGAGTTTATACTTGGTGGAGTGGGAATAGTAATTTATATGGATTTAGTGTCCAGCACCTTCTCTGAGTTTATACTTGGTGGAGTGGGAATAGTAATTTATATGGGTTTACTGTCCAGCACCTTCCCTGAGTTAATACTTGGTGGAGTGGGAATAGTAATTTATATGTGTTTACTGTCCAGCACCTTCCCTGAGTTTATACTTGGTGGAGAGGGAATAGTAATTTATATGGGTTTACTGTCCAGCACCTTCCCTGAGTTAATACTTGGTGGAGGGGAATAGTAATTTATATGGGTTTACTGTCCAGCACCTTCCCTGAGTTAATACTTGGGGGAGTGGGAATAGTAATTTATATGTGTTTACTGACCAGCACCTTCTATGAGTTCATACTTGGTGGAGTGGGAATAGTAATTTATATGGGTTTACTGTCCAGCACCTTCCTTGACTTTAGAGTTGGTGGATTGGGAATAGTAAAAACTTTGTTGAGTTATAAATTTTGGTTGGTAGAATATTACATTTATTTTTTGTATGTAAATATATTAACTATAGTAGTAATTCTATGTATTGTTATATTACTAATAAATTGATAAATAGATCACAGTTTTTATTATTTTAAAAAATAAATGTATTAAATATTTACAAAATTATTCACATTATATGTTATTTAGAAAATTAAAAAAGGAGAGAAACACATGGTAAATTGACATCATTTACAAACAGTTTATTAAGATGTAAATAGAAATTGGAAGTAGAGGAAATTTTTTTATTTGCAGTATAAATGTTGTAAGTGAATAGTTTTAAACAAATAAAATGTAATAACAAGTAAATATTTGTATATTAAAAATATATATACATTGCAATGAGATCATTTTTATGTTAATTCACATTTATTGGAAATGTACATTTTCATAACAAACATAATTACCTAGGGGCCGATTCTGATCCTGGATTTTTATTTTCCATACAAGTAGGATTTGTATTTTTTTCCATACAAATTGTAAAAGTCCCTTCCAACCCGTGTAGTACGATTCGTACGGGAAAAATACATACAGATCGGCCTGATCCTTACAAATCGGATTGGGAAAAGCTGTACGACACAGACTTGTAAAAAAGACCATACAATTTGTAAACCCATGTATGATCGGTGTACGAGCCGTACACCCATCGTACAATTGGGGTACGGCTCGTACACCGATCGTACAATGGGGGTACGGCTCATACACCGATCGTACAATGGGGATACGGCTCGTACACTGATCGTACATGGGGTACGGCTCGTACACCGATCGTACAATGGGGTACGGCTCATACACCGATCGTACATGGGGTACGGCTCGTACACCGATCGTACAATGGGGGTACGGCTCGTATACCGATCGTACAATGGGGGTACGGCTCGTACACCCCATGATCGCAGGGGTATGATGCGTACCCCTGCTATCATGGGGGGTACGCACCGTACCCGGGGGGCCGTTCCGTTCCTGTGTCGGCGCGAACTCTGCTTTTACGGCTGTTTTCAGCTCCCGTAGGAAAAGGGTTGTACGGTGCGTGCCCCACACGTATCGTACTTGCTGGGTCGTAAAAACCAGCCGCGAACCGTACAGATGTCGCATACAGCGGGTTCCGAGGGAGAATCGTACGGTGTCTTGTATGACTCGTACGGAGTACGGCTCCTGGTATGAATCGTACTTCGTCGTACGTACGGGACGTTTACAGGTACGATTCGTACAGGGAAAAAACGCTCCGTACGACGATTCAAGCGCTTTTTACCGGATCGGAATCGACCCCTTAGTGTTTATCGCGTTTTACTGCTAGGTGTGTGAGGTATGTTTAAATGTTACGAAATGCTTATGTTGATAGTATAAATATGTATTTTTATATGTGTATGGGTGTATTTGTGTGGGTGGGTATGTCTTTTTCCTATTTTTAGGTTATCGTCGCCTTTTTAGTTTTTGGAGGAGCTCCGTTCTTTTGTTAAAGTAGTGTAACAAGTATTCTGTGGTAAATAAATAATTAAATACCGGTTCTATTTTTTGGAATAATCAATAAACGGGTAGCTCAATAAATAAGAGTCAAGATTCGAGGTAGCTGGAGTTTTGCAGGTTTTAATAAAGCATAAAGGACAGGAACAGGACAACCTGCACGGGAATAGGATGGCAGCTGCCGGGGGCAGGATCTGGAATGGCTAGAGCATAAGGGATAACTTTTAATAACAGTGCACAATATTTATAGTTAAACAAATACATTACATTCAATACAGTAGGCGTAGCAGTAGGCGGGGTTCGTAGCAGTCGCGAAAGATAAGGCATAAAGTGGGTGTAACAAGAGGCGTGTACAGGGCGTATACATAGACATGTGATATGAACGTAACAGAATATGTCATAAACGGGGCGGAAAGATGGAGGGGGCTACCTGAGGAGCTGGGACCTTTAACCTAGTGGTGCGCGCAAACTGGCAATGACGTGTTACTAGGAGGAACTGGGGCTATGACTTCTGCACTAGAAGAGGAGACTAAAGTCTGGAGTGTCAGAGCGACATGTACCTAAAGCCTATCTAGTATCTGGTGTTTAGAGAACATGTTGATAGAATCCAAAAGTTATCAGGGTAAAGGCTAACAGACTCTAAGACTGGTGCATGCATATTTCTATATGTATTGTGTGTGCAAGGAATATTCTATGAATATTAATACAGTATTTCTCTTACATGGAGACATAAAGGCTAGACCATGACGGAAACTATTGATGCGATTCAGTAGCTTAGGAATGCAGAGAAGGAGGGCTGGACTGATAACTAGAAACATAACATACTCTTGGCAGACTGGGAGGCAGAGCCAGGCTGGGCCGGGCACTGCGAGGCATGAAGTAAGTGAAGGGTCAGGGATACAGGTGGGGGCTGTTTCGCTCCTCGGAGAGGGTTCAGGAGACAGGAGCTGGATCTGGGTCCGGGCCCTTTTGAGGCCTAGAAACGGGGACTTTTACTGAATTAACGTGCACACTGTGAAATGTGGCAACATAGGTTTACATAGGCCTAATACTCGTAGCTTTCACGAGAACTGGAAACTGGCATACTAAAGTTGGACACAACTATAATTGCGTCTTTAATCGATAAGAGGGGAATACATATGCATATTGATCATGCACATATAACATAACATGGGGAACACGTAGGGACACAGAACATGGCAAAATTTACTTTTCCACAATTCTATACTCTGATTTTTACATACATACTTTGTTTTTCGGGTTTTCCTGGAGCGTTTATTTTTTAAATTAATATTTTTGGGTTTTGAAGGGTATACTCTGTGGATTACATTGGAGAAGAGTCGCCATAGATTTGCTTGTATTTTTACATTTTTTTTGGGCTTCCTTGGATTGTATGGATATTTTGGATTATTTGGTATGGAGTTTTCTAAATTGCATTACTTTTGAATATGCAACAGAAACTGTAAGTATATAAAGAAATGTTTTTGGGTGGGAAATTTTCTTTAATTTGTTGTATTGCTATGTCATATGTAACAGTTTGAAAGTAAATTATCATAATAAATGTATTAAATGTGTTTAAAATTTATTTGATAATTTAATTACAATTTATTACATATAGTAATGGTAGTAAAATGTATATTTATAAATGGGTACTGTTGTATTTCTAGTTGTGATATATTTTATAGATTGTCTAGTCCTCTGGCAGTTGGATAGAGGGTAACTTGGCTTTGGAGTGTGTTATAATTTTTTTTGGTTTGTTTAGTTAATTTTGGTCATATCAGGGTTACTGATTGCTCCATTCGGAGCTATTGGTAACTCTTCTCTTTTTGTAGGGATTGAATTAATTTGTAAAGAGTAGGTGTTCCTCTCCCTGTGGTTGCTTGGAAGGCGTTATGCCAACCTTCAACTGCGTTGTTTGTTTTTGCTTGTTTATTTAGGGTGCTAAGGTAGACATTCCACCAGGCTATTTGATATTTAGGTTGTCTTCTATGACCTGAACGGTGTAGCCTTCCTACCCATGTATCTTCAAAATAGTCAAGCATAGGGCTTAATCTTTCTTCGTTTCTTTTATAGTATGGGCTGTCTATTAATAGGTTATAGTGCTCTGCAACGTCTGTTACAGGAACATAGGCTAGAGAAATTTGGGGCATATTACCAAGCTTAATCGATAAATATCGCTAAGCTTGGTTAGCGGCTACATTTATATCGCCGTGCTGCACCTATTTTTATCGCTTAGGAGCCTTGCTATTATCAAGGTTTAGCTCCTAGGCGATAAAAAGCAGCCAAAATGCATGAATATAGCTGAAAAGTCAGCGATATTCATGCATTACCGAGCAAATGCTCTTAGCCATGTTATCCACCTACCATTGGATAACATGGCTAAGAACTGCTCTGGGCAGGCGATTATTTCCAACAGTTGGTAATAGGAGTTAGCGATGTTAGCGACTGTTTCCAGTCGCTAACATCTTGGCACACCCACTTTGCATGTCATTAGCGATAGGCCCCCAGAAGCTCGCTATCTCCTACTAGCTGTCGCTAACTGGTGTTAGCGACAGCTAGGTAATAGGGCGATTAAATTATCGCTGCTTTAGCGGGAAAAATTCCCGCTAAAGCGGCGATAAGGCCCTTGGTAATATGCCCCTAAGTTTTTTAATTTGATAAGCAAAGGTGCTATCTGTGGCGTATTGGACACTTAAGGTAGATTTCTGTAGGTGTCGCCATATACATTGATTAAAATGATAATAGCAACCTTGTATTGGTGTGTGTGGGTATATTTTAAGGATACTATTTATCATTGCTTTTTCAAAATCAATGATGATTTTTGTGGGAAATAGTCATTAGTTAGTTGTTTGACTTTTGTTAGGATTTCTTGGTAGGTAGATTGTTGTTTGTTTGGTAGGAGAGCATATAGGAATGGTATATTAGCATTTTGGAAATGACCATGGATAGTGTACAATTGGTAAAAAGGTTTAGGACATACTGCAAAAGTACCATCCATCATCCAAGTTTGGCATTGGTTTAGTTTAGTCATGTTGTCTGCAGTGGCAAACAGTATTATTCTTTTATCTTTAGAGTTGTTGTCATATAGTATAAACGGTTCATTATTATGAGTTAGACTGAGTTCAGGGGGAATTTGCACTTCTTCAAAAGTTTTAGGTGTGGGAGGAGTAGTTGCTGTAGCTCTTTTTTGTCTAGCTATGGTTCTTTGAAGGGATTCTATACTTGGTAGTTGGCTAGAGGCATGTTGGGGTAGAACACTTAAATGATGTTTTAGAATAGCAGTTGTTGGTATATCAGTAGTAGTGCTAGCTTCTTTAAGGGAATCAAGCATTTCTCTAATCTCTATTTCTGTAACATTGGGTGGGTGGTTATGTTCCTTAGTATAAGTTACAGTAGTTTCCTGAGTTATAGCTCTCCCATAACATTTGTTTGAATAGTATTTAGTGCATTTCCATATAACTTTCAGATCTTTCTGTTTCTCTTGAGTGTATACATATCCCATATAACAAAGAAGCATTTTCCCTTTTTGAGAATACACAAATTTAGCTCCTTCAGTCATGTTTGCTTTTTGGTGCTAGGAGAAATTAAACATTACATTATTAGAAAAGTACTTAAATAATGTATTTAGTATTATAATAACATGTATTTGCATGTTAATTATTTATCAGTTTATTTCTTGGTTGAATTCAGGTGTTGTTTTTCTTCAAAATTTTCTTTTTGCTGTATTTTTTCTGTACCTGTTAAGATTGAGACGATGTGTTACAAGAATGTATATTTGTTTATGTAATTTTTGTTGTGATATGCTAGCTAGTTTGTCCTTAGTTTTCTAATTATTAAGGTTTTGAGTCATTTTTTGTAGATTAGATACCTACTTTTTATATTTTTTCTTTGAAGTCTTGATGTTGTGCTATTTTTCTAAAATTTCTTTTTATCTGTAGAAAAAAAAGTAGGAATAAAAGAGATGTTTTAGTTATTTATTTTCAAATTATAGGTTTGAAGTTTTAGAATTACGTTTTTTAAATATATAAAGGTGGCAGTACTTACTTTAGATAGGTGTAGCTCGTTTTCGGTTGAAGTCAATCCGTTTTCTTTCACCAAACTGGCAGTTTCTTCCTTTTTTTTGGTGTTTTCGATTGCGATTTTAGTATGTGTAATTCTTCATTTGATAGGATGTGGTAAATTGTTCTTGAATTTTTATTGGTTATCCAGTTTGATAGCTTGTTTTTATTGGTGTATTTGAATTTTTTTTACTAGTTTTGGTAATTGTTTTCCTGAAATGGATGACGCTAATTAATGAATTTATTATGGGTAAAGCACTTTTTTTTAATGGTTAATGGCATTTTCTAAGATTTAAAGTGAAAGAATATTTATTATGTGCAGTAAGCAATGTTTTATTATTTGCAATGTTGTATAAGTATTATAAATAGCATTTTTCATGTAAATGTTTTGTTCTGATTGTTAGAAATGTTTATTGTATGTTGTATTATTTAAAAAAAATATATTATGTATATTTCTGATATGTATAATATGTTTTATTTATTAGATAGCGCATTTTTTATGTATTTTGTCAATTCGATATTGTTAAATGTTCGATATTATGGTATTCTATATAGTGATGGTCGATATTTTGACTGTGTTATATGTTAAGGATTGCTGGTCGATATTTTGTAGATGCGATATAATTGATGGTCGATAATGTTGCAGTCGATTTCTTTTTTAATCGATATAGTGGTTTCGATATTTTAGTTATTTCTTGTTTAAGTATTGGGGGTCGATATTTTTGTAGTCGATAATTTGTCATCGATATTTTTTCTAGTCGATATTCAGTCTGTCGATATTATGTCAGGGATTCTGGGTGTCATCATATTCCAGATATCCCACACAGCAGTCACTTTGGGTGTTGTTGCCTATGGGTGTGGTCTGCCTATAAAAGGAGCCACACCCATTGGGCATGGCTCACTATTCTGGATCCTGTGTGGAAGCAGCCTCTCTCTCTTCTGTTGACTCGTGAGTTCATTCCAAATTACTTTAGCCTACAGGTAAGCCTTTGTTGTTTGAAGGCAACAGAGTAACTTAATTTCCTTTTTGGGATTCGGTGCGCTTTGGAGTTCATTTGTTGCATTCAGTGTTTTGGCAGCACACTATCGTGCACTTTGGAGTTAATTTTGCAAATTACATTTTGGCAAGAATACAACTGTGCACTCTGGAGTTTATTTTGACTATTGTATGATTACACTCACAGTGTTGATTTCGCGTTTTGGAATTCATTAAAACATTGTGTTGTCGAGCATTAGGTCCAGCATTATGATTTAGAGCTCTGGATCATTTTTGCATATTGAGTTGGTGAACATAGGGAC
The DNA here is from genome assembly GCF_964261635.1 of Lissotriton helveticus. Taxonomy (NCBI): domain Eukaryota; kingdom Metazoa; phylum Chordata; class Amphibia; order Caudata; family Salamandridae; genus Lissotriton; species Lissotriton helveticus. The sequence continues at coordinate 458,873,452 of NC_136059.1, read as the reverse complement.
TAGTGCTCTGGGTTCATTTGGCATAGTGTATGTGGAACCTTCGGATAAGCCCTTTGGTACTTTTAGTATGGTGATGTTTCAAGCGCTTGGGCAAGCTTGCACAGGGGCTCATTTGTGTACTGTGTCATAATTATAAGTATATGCTCTGTAAATTATTGAACTTTACTGTTAGGAAGGTGTGATTATAACACATTCCTTGGTAGTGTATTTTCTGTATAACTTGTATCAAGGGCTTGTGATAAAGTAGAGACTCATTAGCAATAAGACTCCGCGTAGCAGAGTCTGGTACCTGAGAATTATTTATACTGATTCTTATTGTTTGTATGTTTATCTGTTTGTTTTACAGGTCTCCCTCCCAGCTGTTCCCTTCCTCAAACCCTTCCCCCCACTTGGTCACTCTAACTTTCAGTGCTGTAACAGCATCCTGAATTGGAGGTAACGAGAGATGGGCCCATACAGCAACGTACAGACTCCGAGGAAGTGGCGCTCTGACACTAAGTTACTCATCTGCGGAGTCGCACAAGGATAATTTCTCAGAAAAACACTCTTCAACATCTACATGGTACCCCTTACAGGCATCATCAGAACCCACTAACTCAACATGATATAATAATAATAATAATAATAATAATAATAATAATAATAATAATAATAATAAAAACAGCTTGTATAGCGCCTGGTTACACTAGGAAACAGTGTGTCCCCACGCTGTGTAGGCAATGAAGTGAGCCGCATCAGAGAAATTACAAGTGACTAGGGTCGGTCAGGGGGTCTCACAATTTCGGGAAAAGATGTGTTTTTAGTTTTTGACAGAACCTTGTCTCCGATGGTTCCATGCGGAGTTCAATGGGTAGAGCATTCCATTGTTTACTGGCCAGATATTTAAAGGACCTTCCCCCCATACGCGCCCGATAGATTCTGGGTACTTGGAAAAGCATACTACCCAGAGATCTCAAATGGCAATTGGGTTGATACTTGGTCAGTAGTTTTTGGAGATAGATTGGCCCCTTCCCTTGCGCAATGCGATGAGCCATACACATTGTTTTGAATACAATGGGCTCACGAATAGGCAGCCAGTGAAGGGTGGCTAAGGCCCGTTTCCCTGAGGACTTTCTAGATAAGTTCAGTGCCAGTCTGGCAGCTGCATTCTGCACACACTGTAGACGATGGAGACCTTTTTTACTCAAGCCCATATACAGTGAGTTGCTGTAGTCTAGGTGGGGAGTCACAAGGGTATGGATCAAAGTTCTCCTACTGGTTGTAGGGAGGGAGTCCAGGGTTTTACACAGGGTTTTCAGGATGCTGTAGCATTTACCTGCTACCCCTCTAGTGTGGTGTTCAAAGGACAGATTCGTGTCCAGTCTGACCCCTAAGTTTTTCACTTGCTCCGAGGGTATCGGGGTGGAGCCTAGTTCCGGTGGCCACCAGGCGGAGGACCAGATGGATGGTGCTTTCCCCGACACAAGAAGCTCCGTTTTATTCGCGTTGAGGCGTAAGCAGTTATTATTCATCCAGCCAGCTAATTGGCCTAGACAGGCCGAGAGGTTTGCTGAGGCTTCTTCGGAGGGCTGGGACAGTGTCACCACCAATTGGGTGTCATCCGCGTAGGACACTATATCCACCCCATAAGTCTCTACTATCTTGGCAAGGGGCTCCATATATAGATTAAATAACGTAGGGCTCAAGATCGAGCCCTGCGGAACCCCGTGCCTGAGTGATCGTACTTGCGACTTATAGGGCGGACAGTGTACTTGAAAATGTCTGTCTGCAAGAAATGAGCGCATCCATTCATGAGCCAGACCCTCAATCCCTGCTTCACTGAGATGGGAGAGCAGTAGGGGGTGCGAGACAGTGTTGAATGCCGCACTAAGATCTAATAGCAGTAGCGCGGCTGTCTTCCCCTCATCTACTCTTCCTCGTAGTAGTTCTGTGGAGAAGAGGAGAGCTGATTCTGTGGAATGGTGCACTCTGAAGCCAGACTGCGAGGGGTGAAGGCAATGGCCCTCTTCTATATGTTTCATCAGCTGAGCATTAACTATCTTCTCCACTACTTTAGCACAGAAAGGCAGAAGTGAGATGGGACGAAAGTTGTCTAACTGGGCTACACTAAGATTGGCTTTTTTTTTATGGGGATGACCTGTGCTGTTTTCCAATCTTGCGGGACATGGCTCGTCTGAAAGGACAGTTTAGCCATGTGGCTTATATGATTTACAAGGAGTTCAGCCTGATTCCTAAAAATCTTAGGTCGAGCTACATCTTTGGGGGAGCCTGATTGAATGCTGCAGATGATTTTCAGCAACTCAGTGTTATCCGGCACTGTGAACTGATTAAGGCGGTTGGTATTTTTCAGTTCGGTAAGAGTAATGTGGTCTATGAGCGGACCTTCAGTTTCCCCGGGAAAGGTTTTGTAAATGGTCTCAACTTTTTGGACAAAAAAGTCCGCAATTGCTTCACAGGTTGCTATAGAGTGGGCATCTGGGGCTATGGTCCTCTCAAGTGAGGTGAGTTCCTTATAGATAACAAAGAGTTCTTTAGAGGAATTCTCGGCGGATTCAATTCTTTTATTTAAAAAGTTTCTTTTGGCCTTTCTGATCATCCTATGATAGTCTTTTATGTTATTTTTATATTCGAGTTTAGCTGTTTTCTCGTATTTTTTTCGCCAGATACGCTCTAGCCCTTTGCACCTCGCTTTGGCCGCTCTTAGATCAGCGTCAAACCACTGTGCCGACTTAGAGCACCTAGCTGGCGCCTTAGTTGTCCACGGTGCAGCTACATCCAGCGCTCCAGTTAACCAATTCTCATAGTCCATCCAAGCTTCATCCAGGTTTTCCTTCAATGGGGGGGCTACCTGCTCTTAAGACAAGCTCTATATTCTACGCCGATGGCACGCAGTTCATCCTATCCCTGAGAGACAATGCCAACACTACCAGAAACAACTTCATAAACTGCATGACCAGCATGGCAGACTAGATGAAACAGAACTGCCTGAAACTCAACACAGACAAAATGGAATTATTGATCTTCGAAAACAAGAGCTGATCCTGGAAATCCTCTTGGTGGCCAGTGGATCTAGGACCTACACCAATACAATAGGAACAAGATAGAAATCTAGGACTCACCCTGAATAATAAACTCACCATGGCACCTCAGGTAAAACCTATTACCACCTGTTGCTTCCTCATCCTACGAATGCTACGTAAAATCTTCAAGTGGGTACCCTAACACAGCAGACGCACAGCCAATCAAGCCACTCATGAGCAGGATGGACTACAGCAACGCACTCTATGCCAGATTCCCACACCTACATCATACAGAGACTCCAGACCATTCAGAATGCTACTGCCAGACTAATCCTTGACCTCCCTCATCGCATTCACATCTCACCTCACCTCAGAGTCCACCACGGGCTCCCCATCCAGAAACACTGCCAATTGAAGCTGCCTCCCCATCCAGAAACACTGCCAATTCTAGCTGCTCACCCATGCATTCAAGGCCCTCCACAAAATTGAACCGTCCTACTTCAACCACCGCCTGAACTTCTACCAACACACCAGACAAGAACGATCGTCGCCTCTTGCAAATATCCCACGCATCCACAAAAGCAGAGCTGGAGGTCGCAACTTTTCCTAAAGAGCCGCCAAGACCTGGAAGTCCACACATAAACACATCAGGATTTCTTCCTCTCTACTCATCTTCTGCAAGAAGCTGAAGACCTAGCTCTTCAACTAACCCTGTGGATCTCCTTTGAATGACCTACTCCTTTTTGCTTGACCTACACACCTTCTCAAGTGCCTGGATACCCTCACAGATGACAAGTGCACTCAACAAATCTACATAACATAACAGGAGAGGTGCTCCTTTCATGATCATCAGTTCTCCATTTTCCAGGACCTGGCGGCGATGATACTTCTGAAGAGAAAGAAGTTTAGGCCAGTTTCACAGTTCCAGCAGCAACATAAAGACCCCTACATATGGGGTAATGAGTTTAGAATTAGATTTGATTGAAAAGATCAGCACTACCAGACCAAATCTCTAACTGAAGCACATGAGAATCGGGTCATGTCCCTTGAGTCCCTGGCCTCGGCAGACTGAAATTTTGAAGACATTTGAAATCTTTTTGGGATATGAAGTCCTGGCAGGTTCAGGGCACAGAAACAGTATTTTGAGCTTGGTTACTTCCTACACAAATGATGTTCTTGAATGAAACGGTCCAAGAGACTACCTGTCTGGGATTGGCAAAAATTATAGAAACAAATACCTGGCCATATCCTCTGTCAACTGCTTTGATAACTGACAGAGTCTAACAAACTACACTGAAAACCAATTAATCAGCATAGTGCAGAATGGCACATTTAAATCTTCATTTTCAAGTCCGGACACATGGTTATTGTGGCTTGTGGACTCGAATAGTTGTCATGCCCATTTTCTTATTCCACACCAGGGTTTAAATCAGCATATAAACACAAATACATATATATTTTCATATATGTGTTTGTGTGTTTATATAATTATATATAGTATTAAATATGGTTGGAATGTTTTTAATTTACATTCTCATTTATATTTTAAAATATTTAACATTTACTATTTTAAACTCCATATAAATAAAATAAATATTTTTTGACAATATTAGTGACAACAATAACTTTTTCCAATATTTTTGTACTTACCATTATAAGTACATGTATACGATATTTTTGTAAACGATATATTAGACAGGATAATTGGGTCAAATGTTATTGTTTACCTCAATATTGTTTCAGTGATCCTAACATGGACATGGGCTGGGCAGAGACCCTCCTATTGTCCTTAGAGTGGTTGATAAGGATTCAACATTAGTTAATTGAGACTGTGACCTTTCACTGACAAATGGCGGCTTTTGTTTTTTCGCTTGTTATTTAGGGGACAGGTGGGGGCACAACTCTCATGACATGCACATCAGACGCAACTAGATTTGCCCATAGTAGGTGGCAGCAGGTGAGCGGAAGCAGACAAGATTACAGAATGAGATGAGCACTATGGATCGTAACTCAATGCCTTGTAAAGCCCAAAAATGGGTAGACACATAACAATAACCTTCTCTAGTGTTAGAAGCCTAAATGCACTGGTAAAGGACTATGAGTCCTGGAAGCTTTACTGACTATAGCAGGGAATATTATCTTTGTCCAAGAAACATGTTCTCTGCAAGGATGTCTGGAGTATGTGATCCAGAATCTACCTACAGCAATAATATTTCTCCACTAATACCACATACATAGGTGTGGGTATCCTGGTGGAATTTCATGTTGGTTTCTATTTAAGAGACATTCACAAGTGCAAAAGGGGGCAGGGGCTCCTGGCAAATGAGATCTTGTGGGGAAAGACAATATCCCTTGCTACAGTTGAAGGGCCCAATTAATGACCACAAGAGTTACTATGACAGACCCACCATAAAATCTTAGAGCTATTCTCAGGGCCTGTATTGGTAGGTGGAGTTTGGAATTTGATATTGCATTTGGGAGAGGGGATGAGATGGTTGACCAAATCGGGTCTGATTGATGTTTAGCAAAGAGACAAGGGAGATGAGAGAGATTAGTCGTACTACTCTACTACTTATAAATCTTACTCCAGAATAGATTATATACTTTAAATTGTAATCATACACTAGTGAACAAAGTACATAGGGCCGATATTGGGATATTAGTTCTGTCAGATCATGCCCCGATTGCATTGAAAACAGAATGGGGTGAGCATTATAAGCAAGGACCTCCCACATGGCGGTTTAATGAATATCTGCTGTGGGATAGGGTCTCCACAACACAATTTGTGAACAAATTAAGAAATTCATGCACCGTAATAACACAAAGGAATGTAGTTTGGAGGTTCTCTGTGACTCTCTTAAAGCACAGGTCGAAGAGACCTGTATAGTGGATGAATCCAATTTAGCAAAGATATGTAATCTACTGAAACAAGACCTTCAAACAGAGCTACATAACTTAGAGGAATATCACCATTGTGCTGTCTTACAGGGCCTACAAGTATTCTGTGATGTTCAATCTCACAGGCACTAGTTGGCGTCTAGGTCTTCATGTCCTGACGATCCACTTACAGTTTCCAGTTGACTTCCCAAAATTGGAGATCTGGTTCAAGAAAAGCTGGCGATCAAAAGGAATTCAGCCATACACACCATGCTCCTGTTCCAGTCCTTGATGTCCGTGGTACACACTCAGTAATTTTGCCACCGCTCACAGGCTATAAAGACAAGCACTTTGTCTCCATTGAACATGTCAAATTACACCATGTGGCTGATTCTCCAAAGTATGCCACGGAACAGTTGTTTCTTTCCACAAGACTTTTCTTTGAGGCTCGTGAGTACCACCGGAGCTGATACTCATCGGATGGGGGGGAGGCTGAGTCATCTTACATCTACTACAATGGTGAATCCTTCTGAATCTGATTTTTTGAGCCCTACTGCTGAGTCACAGCCAGCTGATTACCTCTGGGGACTACATGGATCAAGATGATTTTTCTTCCAACAGTTCTTCTGTATTGTACATGCTCCAGCACGTATTTGTGTTTTTATTTCATGGTTAAAACACGCTTTCCTAGTCCCACTTTGTATTTATGTCTGGTTCATACTCTCCTTGGTTTTCCTGTTCATTTGGATTGGATTTGGGGATGTTTTTCTCTTGTTAATCAATGGCCTTTACCTCATGGAACGTTCTGCTACAGAAATGCTCGACAGGGTGTTGTGTTGGCCCCTCATTCTTCATCACATAGATTGAAAATAGACTTGTCCCTTGTTAATATTTCAGCCACTCCAGTGCCAATGGAATTTTTGGGATAAGGTTCCTTTTAATGTATTCGGTCCTACAGCGATCCTGCAGATACCATATGTGTTCACAGTTTCTATGGGTGGTGTAATAGTACAGGGGTTACATTCAGAGGATTGCGACATTGCTACTGTAAATTCTATGTTTTCTGAATTAGAGTACTATACTGTTTTCAAATCGGAGGATCTATATCTTAATTCTGCTAATTATACCGATATGTTCTGTTATCATCACTATGAACATCATTATCTGCACAGAGCCAGTAGACAGCGTCCCCACTTTAAATATACACAGTGGGAACATTTTCCAGTGTTCCCTCAAGGGAGATCGAGAAAGCAAAAGGACAAATACACGTATTTTAGGGGATATGACACTTCAGACCCAACGTCATATTTGTTCAAATTAGTTCCAACCCCTAAAACGAAAATAAATGCTTACTCAGACTAAACTCATCTATACTGGCTTCGTATGTCGACCAGTTGGCCCTCAATGGTTAGAACCGGAAAGACAACATCAATTTAAAATCTTTTTAGGGTCCTGGCGAAGTTTAGGACCCAGAAACCGTAGTTTGAGCTTGTTTGATTCCTACAAAAATAATTTTCTTCAATGAAACGATCCAACAGATTGGCAAAAATTAAATAAATACATTCTCAGCCAATCCCTCTGTTGAATGCTTTGATAATTGGCAGAGTCTAACAAACTACACAGAAAACCAATTAATTCTTCATTTTCAAGTCCTGACGCAAGGTTATTGTGGCTTGTGGACACGAATGGTTGTCATGCCCATTTTCATAATTCCACATCTGGGTTTAAATCCAGCGGATATGATACCCGATACCCTCAGTCAACACATTCTGAAAGTTATGTCAACTGTGGTTGGAACATTCTGCACTGTCTGCAGTGAAAGAACATCTTTCTCTCCTGTCCGAAGACACACATTCATCAGATTTTCTTTTAAGTCCCAAATCCCCACGTTCTAAACGATTTATATATGCTACTTATAATGAAATTTGGAAATTGTCCCAAATGAAAGCTGCTGCACGTTTAAGACAAATCGACAAGATAATTTAGATAAAGTGTTAGCTGTTCTTGATAATAGTATTAATACGTTGTCATCCCGTATTTTCAACTTAAACTTTACAATATTGTGCAGAGTGATATGTCAATACTGTATCATGGGCAAAGTCAGCGTAACTCTGTAATGCATTTTAGCTGGATGCTTCCTACACTCAAAAATGGGCACGTTCCATGGTATTACTTGAATTGCAGTGATTTGTTTCTGCCTTTTAATTTAACACATAAACAGCAACTGATGGCCATGGAAGACACGACTTTGCATTTAGAAAAATTAGATCAACCTCCATTCACCATAGCTGAAACGCCTTCAGCAGTGTGGCTAATACATGGTATTATTTCAGTGCCAATCTCAACATTTCAATTTGCATGAAACATTTCCTTATCGGTAGATATGAACCCCTTGGAAGCAGGTTCATTCATGAATTATGGTTGCTTCCTTTCACATATCGTTGTAAACGTTCTAATAAGGAAGTTTTTATTACTGGAGAAGAATGAGACTTAACTTTTGGGCATTTACTTGTTTGTAAACAGGTTAAAATTCACAGCACCTGTAATACTTCAGCTTCTAATTTGGCTTGTTTTCTGAAAGGGATTCCAGATCCCACAATTCTCACTTTTATTAATGTACTTTCTAATGGGAGTTATCTCATGCTTAGTGATCAAGACTGCTGCAACACTGTTTTGTTTCCCCCTCCGCTTGGGATCATAGATAGCTCATTGTGGCCTTCCATTCCAAATTTGAAGGCAGATTTCAACAAGCTACACAGACCAGAAGTAGTTTTGAATTGAAGAAGGCTAGAACTTCAAGAAAACGAGTCATTTTAAATCTAAATCTTCCCCTGCACTTCGAAGAATTAGTGCATCCATTTTTTAATGCTTCTAATACAGCCAGCCCTGACCAATTTGTTTAATCTTGCAGGCTCCGGCCTTATTAGTTCTTTTCAAACCATCTTTGGAGTAAAACCAGATTTTATCCACTCCATTTTTTCTATTGTGTTCAAAGGATTTCCGTTGCTATTGTTCCTCATTTGCAGCAATATTTTCCTCTTCCCGCTTCACCACAATGGATGTTCCTTTTGCGGTGCTCTGGAGATGGCAACGTTCCAACACTACCATAAGCGTATGCTTCAGATCGTTTGAATGTTTCAATTTGCCTGGCTTTGCAGACACCCTCTACCTTGGACATTGAACTGCTAGAGAGTCCCTTAGAGACTCATTTTTAGAACTGTTACCTGCGTTTAAGACTTCTTCACTATGCAAGTTTTGAGGCACTAGCCTACAAAGAAAGTTGTGCATCGGCACATGGCTCACTGGATAGAAGCTTTGCTAACATGTATGCAGGTTGTCCAGTAACTGCCTCAGCATCGGCTGGGACCAGAGATCATGTCTGTTCTTTGGTGCTCGTGACTTGGTTAGTTGACCAATCATCACGTGGGGACTCAGATCTCTTTATTAAGTCTGTAGCCTTTGAGATAGCGAGTGACATAATGGATTCCTTCGAAGCACCCTAATTTGATTATTTGTCCAAATTTACATTTTCTTCTATTTTCTTTCAGTTACAGCCATTTTTAAACTAAGCTTTGAGCATGTTTACCTTCTGATTAGATTTATTATATTTAACATTCTCTTTAGTGTTATTATCCTGACCAAAGGGAGGGTGTCATGTGTTTCCTGCATGGCCTATTGTAATTTACCAGATGTTAGCCTAATTGTGCACACTGTAGGCTGCATTTTCATTTGCACACATTACTATATAAACACGCTTACTTTGTGCCCCACTGTACTTTCACATTGAACCTGCATATGTTTTTGTGTTCTGTTCTTTTCCTGGTATTGAGTCTGAACACCCTAGAGAAGGTCAAACAACAATGCCCCTTGTTATTCTCTCTGGTCAGGCAGTAGCACCTAGACATAACACAAGAACGCAGCTGCTGTTTATGAGCACACATGTCTTGTCATATAACTGGGTACAAGAGGGTAAAAAACACATGGCGCGAGAGTTTTAAGACAAGATCACTGCAGCCGTGGTGATGTAGAGTGCCCATCTGAGTATGTTACTAATAACAGAGATTTTTTATATATAATCATTTAGCTTCAGTAGAAAGGGGGACTTAGGCTAATCTGTTTCATTCCATGACAGGGCTTTTTATAGTATATGGTTCATTAGCCATGCTAACGGCATTTTTTATATGTATTTGCTTTCTAATTGTGGCATGAATACTGAATTTTAGGAAACAATAGTTTGAAAAAATATTCTAAACTTCCTTTGTGTTTTTCGTTTATTTTACTGTAGACGAGTATGAGTGAGAGAGTGAAAGGGTGTATCCTGTTACAAGCCGCGGCCGGTGGTGGGAGTACCTGCGGGCGGTGATGTGGGGAGGGGAAGGGGCAGGGTGGGGGGTAGTAATGTATGGATTACGGACCTTAACAAGTAGGTTAACATATATATAAATAAAACGAATTTCGTTGCATGCACTGCATCACCAAATGCGATGCAGTGTGGGCAAATAATTTAATTTTATTTATTTATATGTTTACTTACCTGTTAAACTCCGTAATCCATACATTACTACACCCCACCCTGCCCCTCCCCACGTCACCGCCCGCAGGTATTCCCACCACCGGCCGGGGCTGCCTGTTACCACGATCTCTGAGGGGGTTGTGTTCTGTGGTTCAATTCACTTGTTTCTCTGGTAAGGCTATGAGGGCAAGTGAGGCACTAGAGCCAGTCGAGTCAGGCTCATAGGTACGGAGGTGCTATGGTGTCTCAGTCCATATGTGCCAATGTTTTTTGGTCCAAAGCATAATTATGTTCCTGTACAGAATCCCTTCAAAAATATTACATCACTCATGAAATGTTAAATTATATAATTAATGATGTCTCAATAATATCATTGATGATCTCACTGATGATAGCATACAATTGTTGTGTCACTATCCTATAGAGCTTTGGACATGAATTAATTCAACATGCTAAACCTGTGAACCTATTTTCTATTCACCTTAATGGGATTATCCTCTTAAAAACTTCACATTACCCACAAGAGGTTCACAAGTATAAATTTGCCACTGTAAAAACATCTTATTTCAGACCCAATTGACAAGTTAGTTACAATTTCTTTACCAGTACTTTCACTCACAGTAGAGTCGGTGAGAGGACTGTGGGGTTGCTGGACCCTGATCTGCACTAGTTTAAGTCCCCAACCTGTTTCGGATCCTTGCACTTCAAAGCGCTTGCATTCTGAAACGCCCCTCCCTCGCATGAAGGGATATGTAAGTCACCAAATAGCGCATTTGCAGCTCTGCCGTGCACCATTTGATCTGCTCACTGTTATTTTTCTTGTAGGGATATTCTGTGCTGGTTTTTGGAGGTGCCACGCTCTTTCTTCGATGGGCGCCATATTGGAAGGGATTACTCCTTGTTCTAAATGGTTTTATATGGGTTATGTTTTCTCACTTTTTATTTAGTTACATTTTCTTTACCAGTACTTTCCCTCACAGAGGACTGTGGGGTTGCTGGACCCTGGTTTTCACCAGTTTAAGTTCCCCGCCTGATTTGGCTCCTTATGCCGCAAATCGCTGGCGTTCTAACACCCCCTCTCGATTTTTAAATATGCGCCAATGGCAAGCCCATCTGCACCCGTCCATGTCAGGAGCATGCCAAGCGACAGTCACCTTGCCAGTTCCCACCTCCACCTCCTGCTTAAAAGAAGTTATTCAGGTAACAAACTTTGTGCTTTTAACAATATAGGCAACACAGTTGGATGTGCCTGTTTGACCTCAATTGTCTCCCCTTTTGCACCAGTTTAACCTGTCAAAAACGCAGGTTTCAAATATTCAATCACAAGTCTCAGATTAGCTACAGTTAAGGGACTAAGGGGCATATTAGCAAGGGGAAGTATCGCTGCTTTTTCGGCGAATTGTGCCGAGAAAGCGGCGATACTTCTAGAGCCCTATCCACAAGGGCATTCTAACGCCTGGCTCAAGCCCACTTTGCATGTCGGCGACAAACATCGCTAATGACATGCAAAGTGGGCGTTCCCACGTCCAACCACATGTAAAATGTGGTTGGAGGTGGGAACACCCTATTACCAAGGCTGGCGTTGGGAGAGGCAGACCTGCGATAAACTCGTTTATCGCAGGTCTCCCAACGCCTGCTCTGACCAGGTGTTAGGCATTGATAACATGGGGGTGTGGATCATAAAGCTGAATCCACCCCCCCATATTATCAATGCACACATTAGCGCATGAAAACAACGTTTGTTTTCATGCGCTAATGTGCCATATCGCTGACTATCGCCGGATTTCATTTCGCCTACGTGATGCGCATTGATATTTGTGCGCTATCACGGCGAAAAAATCCGGCGATAGCCGGCGATATGAAGATGTGCGATGTGCATTCATTAACACACTGCTAGGTAATATGCCCCTAAATCTTGAACTAATTCACCTGATAAAACCAACTGCACAACTGGTAAAATTCTTTGCGCGTTGATACATACAAGATCGTTTGTAAAAAAGAAAAAACAATCCGCTGATTTTTTAGACAACCATTACCCTGATATAGCCTACATCACTGAAAGTTGGGCATACTCTTCATCGATCCCTGATCTAGCTGTAGCAATCCCTCTTCGCTAATCCATTTATAGACTAGACAGACCAATTAAACAGGAAAGTGAAATAGCTATTTCGGGATAATATACCGGCCATGTTTGACCCAGTTTCATTAACAGAATGTGAAGTGCTTTCTTTCAGAGTCAAACTTGCTAAAACGCAATCTTTTAATAGCATGCTTATATATCGTGTGCCTCGCCCAAGGAATATTTTTGGAAATCAAACCACTTTCTTGTCCCCATCTTGGTGACTGAGGAATTGGCAATACTTCCTATCCCAGTTAGAAAGCCAAGAAACTTGGGACTCCTTATGGAATATAAACTCAATTTTGGAGACCAGGTAAATACAGTCATCTCTTCTTCCTTTTATACCATGAGGATGATAAAAATGTTCTCCGCAACATCCCATCAGATGCACAAAAAACAGTGATAATAGCTATAGTTCTCTCAAAACTTGCCATGGTTTTTACCTTACTCACAGAGGATACAGGCACAGTGGAACGAGGCTTTCCAGCGCACGACGACACTTTGACCAGCGTTCGAGGCTTCCTGTCAACCCCTCGCCGCACCCGCTTCGCGGGTGCCGCTTCGCGGGTGCCGCTTCGCTGCTGGGTTACAGCGCCAGCAGCCCTTTGGGAGAAGACGCGAGGAGTCTTGCGGCAAGGCGGTAAGGGGCACGAGGCACCAGCAGGGCTGCGAGCGTGCAGGGACTTCATTTCCCAGAAGTCCCTGCGAGACCAAGGAAGAGCTTCCGGTCCGCTCTCCCTGCTGGCCCGTCCCCCGCCCATCAAAGACCATTGAAAAGCGTTCCTGTTCTGACCAACAGTGGGACACTTACTCACAGAGGACACAGGCACAGTGGAACGAGGCTTTCCAGCGCACGACGACACTTTGACCAGCGTTCGAGGCTTCCTGTCAACCCCTCGCCGCACCCGCTTCGCGGGTGCCGCTTCGCTGCTGGGTTACAGCGCCAGCAGCCCTTTGGGAGAAGACGCGAGGAGTCTTGCGGCAAGGCGGTAAGGGGCGCGAGGCACCAGCAGGGCTGCGAGCGTGCAGGGACTTCATTTCCCAGAAGTCCCTGCGAGACCAAGGAAGAGCTTCCGGTCCGCTCTCCCTGCTGGCCCGTCCCCCGCCCATCAAAGACCATTGAAAAGCGTTCCTGTTCTGACCAACAGTGGGACACTTACTCACAGAGGACACAGGCACAGTGGAACGAGGCTTTCCAGCGCACGACGACACTTTGACCAGCGTTCGAGGCTTCCTGTCAACCCCTCGCCGCACCCGCTTCGCGGGTGCCGCTTCGCTGCTGGGTTACAGCGCCAGCAGCCCTTTGGGAGAAGACGCGAGGAGTCTTGCGGCAAGGCGGTAAGGGGCGCGAGGCACCAGCAGGGCTGCGAGCGTGCAGGGACTTCATTTCCCAGAAGTCCCTGCGAGACCAAGGAAGAGCTTCCGGTCCGCTCTCCCTGCTGGCCCGTCCCCCGCCCATCAAAGACCATTGAAAAGCGTTCCTGTTCTGACCAACAGTGGGACACTTACTCACAGAGGACACAGGCACAGTGGAACGAGGCTTTCCAGCGCACGACGACACTTTGACCAGCGTTCGAGGCTTCCTGTCAACCCCTCGTCGCACCCGCTTCGCGGGTGCCGCTTCGCGGGTGCCGCTTCGCTGCTGGGTTACAGCGCCAGCAGCCCTTTGGGAGAAGACGCGAGGAGTCTTGCGGCAAGGCGGTAAGGGGCGCGAGGCACCAGCAGGGCTGCGAGCGTGCAGGGACTTCATTTCCCAGAAGTCCCTGCGAGACCAAGGAAGAGCTTCCGGTCCGCTCTCCCTGCTGGCCCGTCCCCCGCCCTTCTGCTCCTCCTATTAAAAGCCAACTAACTCCCGCAGCGCGGGACGCAGCCCGGGCTAAGACTGGGCAAAGACAGGGCCGTTTGAGGCCGTTCGAGGTCTGAGCGGTCTGGACTGGCCCACCCTCTTTCGCCCACTGCTCCCTACCACAGAGGTCCACAAAGTTTATTTTTTGCCCTCCATTTTATATATAACTTGTTGCTTGGCCTTGCCCCCTGTATAAGACATGTGCACTAGAGTAACCAGGAGTAAGGCCTCTAAAGGTGGTCATTCAATCAATGGTCCAATGGACGACTTCATTACTCGCACTAACTTTGCCATTGACCAGGAAATATCTAAGCTTCAAACCCGGGTATCTCTTGAGTTGGCAGCGGCTAGAAGACTGTCTGAAGTTTTTGCTACCTCTAAAAAATCCTCCTTGGGCCCTATAGCTGCGGCGGTCACTCCAGAGCGCCCTCCTATTCCCCACTGTACAATTTCACAGGCTGAGGTTCACTCCATTCGGCCTCAACATATCCCTTCCCCACACCACACTTTACAATCTAATCTCGTGGAAGCGAGTATACCTGCCACCTCTTGCACTCAGATTGTCACTACTACTCTTCCCCCCCTAGTGGTTTTCAATGCTCCTAGTGCTACTGAACCGAACCGGAAGCCTCGCCCTCGTTCCGCCTATTCACGGAAGAAGGCGAAAATCGCGGTGTCGCAACACTTGACACTGATGAAAGGCTTAACACCTACCATCAGAGTTGTCCGGCCTCTTGGGAAGCAGCCCCCACCGGAGGGAGTTGGGGCGGGGTTAATTATCGAGCAATTACCTGGTACCACCCCAGTAACCGAAGGTTTACAGATAGATGGTTTGGGTAACAACGATAGGGAATTTATAGATCTGGTATGGGAATCCCTTAAAAAGCTTCTTTCTCCTCTAGATCTCAGACTTTCACGAATCGAAAATAATCTACTTGAGATGGAAAAGAGCATTATTGCTCTGGCCACTCTCGGTTTGAGAAGTCTTGAGAATCAAGGCCTCCCTGTAGCTGATACTACTTCTCCAGCTACCACAGCACAAGTACACCAAAGTCTGCCCATTATACCTACCACTGCACGCCCGGTTCCCAAACCGAGGACTGTGAAGGTGGACCAAATGTCAACTGTTATAATCCCTAATGTCCCTAAACGGGCTCCAACCCACTTATTTGCTAACACTAAAACTGGTATAATTTCAAAACCTCAGCCTGGCGAGGCTACTATACCGCCTACCCAGGACTTCCAGGTAAAGAATAACTTTAGAGGGGGCTATATTGACCTTCCCCCGGAAGCTAATGACTTTGTAGTCGTGCTGACGGGAGTTCCACAGATTAGCAATGGCCAATATGAGAATCACAGGTCCCTGATAAATAAAATAATGCATTGGCTGAATGTCAATAGACCTATTCCTAACGGCCGCAGAAGTAAAGTTCTGATGGTGCGCAGAACCTCTTGGGTGGGCCCAACTAGGAAAACGAACGCGGGGGATTGTATAGTTGTAACTTTTGATGATCCGTACACGGCTAAGCATATATGTACGTGGCCCTGCAGTGAAGGGTCCTCTGTTATCCCGAGACCTTTGTCCTTTTTCTATCCCCCACGACCCGTGCATAATCAGACGGACAATTGGTCATTTGTCCATCACCAACCAAGGAGAAACCGTTATAACTATCAAGTGGATCCCCACTCACATTGGAATGGTTTTCCAATATCTAATAGATTCGGAGGCCTGGAGGAAGTAGATTGACTCCCCAGGCATTTTGGTTCCTACACAGCGGGTAATGCACCATCCTTGCCAGTCCATGGGCGTCCCGATCCTCTGTGTGTATGCATCAAATCCTTAGTCACTGTCCATCCTTCTGGCCTAGCACGAACATCACATAGCTCTATTTCTGAGGGGGGTTTGATAGTTAAGAGTAGTGTAGATCTAGCTGAGTTGATTGAATTGGGAGCTTTTAACCCACAAGGTAGGGATGACCAGTTGGAACCTTCCTACACCCTACCAAAGGCCCCTATACTTGCCTCACCATCGGTACGAGCTCAGTCTGAGGGAATTATGGTCCTTACAACCTCCCACAAAACTTTCCAAGATGAGCCCCTTGGAAGGTTACCTTTATTGGCTGTGCCTATTCCACCTGCATCTGCTCATTCTTTCAGTCAACCTACCATAGCTGTACCCTCGTTAAAGGTTGTAAGCTGGAATGTGGCAGGGCTAAATCGGAACTTTGATAATCCCGAATGGAATGTGTTCTTAGAGCCATTTGATATTTGTATTTTGCAAGAAACCTGGACCTTGGAACCAAAACATAGAGTAGGATTTACCACCTATTTTGTCCCAGCTCTTCAACAAAGGGGTTCAAAGGGCCGCCCGTCTGGAGGTCTTTTAATATGGGTTAGCATTGCTTTGGGACTAAAAGTGAGTCATAGGTCCACACATTCTCCCGACTTGCAGAGGATCTCATTATATTGCCAGGGGGGGAGGATGTTAGAGGTTTTTAACCTGTATCTGAGGGGTGCTAGGAGCGGGACATCAAGCCTACCTCAGACAGGTCTTAGCAACGACCTAGCTGCCTGCAAGATTGACTCCTATATTCTTCTTGCGGGCGACTTTAACTGTTGTTTTGAACCCTTGGCAAAAGAAGATATTTTGGATTCCTTTCAAGAAGATGCAAGAAGGGGTATCCCGACCCTGTCCCTTGATCCGATTCCCAAATGGACACAAAGTGCGATAGACATCAATGCACTCTGTTTGGAGCATAATCTGAGATCAGTGAATGGGCGTTCAAAATCGGACCTTATGGGCGCTCACACTTATAACAGACCGGGCCACTCCTCCAGAATCGATTTTATCATTTTGAATTACAATCTTTGGTCTTTTCACCTAGATATGGAGGTTGTAGCATCTAGCGATAGTGACCATAACCCTCTTTGCTTAACCCTTTCTCCCATTTGGCAAACTAAGGAGCACGACAAGCAAGTCCATATCTGGAAGTCATCCCATGAAATCGTTCCGTCCAACTGTGGTAGGCGTTTGAAGTGGGCAAAAGTTAAAGCAGATGAGGCAAGGTTGGCGCAAGCCGGGTCCATCTTGTCTGTGGTGGAGCCACGGCTTGACGCTTTAACCCCATCTAGTACAAAAGTCTTACCACTCTTTTTAGAGACCATAGTATCACTGAGTAAACTGTTTATTATTCAATATACTAAGCCTAGGGTAGGTTCCAAAAGCGATTCCAATGCTAGAGACAAATGGTATTCTCCTAAATGTCGTATTGCTAAGGGGGAGCTTATTGCTGCGGTAAAGAGTAGGGACCAGGTCGCTATTAGTTCTGCAAGGAAATCCTACAAAAAAATAGTTGCTGAGGCAAAGGAGGCTTATGATTATCACTTTTGGTGTGACCTAACCAAAGCTAGTAGCATGAAGGATTCTAAAGGGTTCTGGGATCTCTTAAGAGCAAGGAACAAGCCCATTGATCAGCAAATAACCTGTAATATCTCGGGTGACGTTTGGTTTGCCCATTTTTCCAAGCTTTATTCTGCTGCACTGGACCTGTCCCCTCCATGTCCGGGATCTTTGTTCATTACAACTGCTAATTCTCTTGCTATAGACCACCCTTTCACTAGTCAGGAAGTTGAAAGGGCTATCAGGGGCATTGTCCCCAATAAGGCTCCAGGGCCTGACGGGATCCCAGGGGACCTACTGAAATCTTACCCAGCAGTATGGAGCAGACTAATTGCTTCACTTTTAAACGAGGCTCTGCTAGGAGAATCTTTTCCTGACTCTTGGAGGGGTGCAGAAGTTGTGCCTATCTTTAAGAAAGGCAGCAGGGATGACCCAGCCAACTATCGCCCTATAAGTTTGCTGGATTCAACCCAGAAGGTTGCGGGGAAAGTTGTCCTGGGTAGGATCCTGCAGTGGGCCGATGAGGGGAAGATCCTGTCTGATTTTCAGGCAGGTTTTAGAACAGGGACAGGCACCATCGAGCAAACATTCCGCCTTCTGATGATATACTGGAAGGTGGTGGTACTGGGCGGGGGTACGTTATATCTAGTCTTTATAGACTTGAGAACGGCCTTCGACCTGGTCCCACGGAAACTACTTTGGAATGTCCTCGATGGATTAGGGTTACCCACCTACCTGTTGTCCTTGCTTAAAAAATTTCATGAAGGCAATTTCGCCCAGATCAGGTGGGGTGTCCAGGGAGAAAAAACATCTTGTATCCCAGTAGACAGGGGCGTCCGCCAGGGGTGTGTGCTTGCCCCCACTCTGTTTTCTCTATATGTCAACGGAGTGGTGGAGCATCTGCTGCAACACCCTGCGGATGCACCTACCCTGGCGGGCAGAAAAGTCCCAACGCTCCTGTTTGCGGATGACACCCTCCTGATCTCGAAATCCCCAACGGGCATTCAGAAATTGCTTTCTAGCTTTAAATCCTTTTGTGATAGCAGGGGTTTAGCTATAAACATAAGCAAGACCAAATTCCTTGTCCTTAACCCCCCCAAGAAATCCGTCGCCCCACCCGTTCTAGACTCCATCCCTCTGGAGAGAGTCAAAGAATTTGATTACCTAGGAATACGTTTGTGTGACTCAATGAGTTGGAAGGCACACCACCAAAAGGTGTTTCTGACTCATAAAAGGGTCACAGGTGCCTTGCTCAAGGAACAACGAGCTTCTTCGTTGAAACCAGTTGGGGCAGTGCTAGATATCTACAGAGCAAGGGTTGTAAGCGCAGCTCTATACGGCGCTGAACTGTGGGGTATGCAGAGAGCCGATACTTTGGCCCATCTGGAAAATAATTTCCATAAAGATCTGATGAAGCTACCCCACAGCACTCCTACAATCCCCCTCTTGTTGGATGCAGGTACTCGCCCAATTTGTGAGCAAGCTAAATTACGCCCCCTGCTGCTTTGGTCCCGGGTATGGAATGTCCCAGAACTGTGTAGTTACGCTGACGCCCTGAAAGATCTGTTGTCGCTCCCAGGTTGCAATAAGATACCCTGGTTTAGGGAGGTAAAACGTTTGCTTTATGAGCTGGGATTAGGAGATGCCTGGGCCAATAAAACAGCACCGCCCAAGCAGTTCCTAAAGAACGCCTACTGGTTATGGGTAAATAACAACAGAATGCGTAATACCAACCATTGCAAATCTGTCGCCCAGTTCTTACTAGTTAAAGATCTCCCCTTCAGGGAACCTTATCTGGACCTAATCCACAGCTCTGGAGACAGATCTCTTTACTTCAAATTTAGGGTGGGTGTTCTCCCCCTAGGAATGTTAACTTCCTCTTGGAATCCTCCCTATCAAACGGTCCCTTTTTGCCCGTTTTGCGATTTAAGGGTTGAGTCTGTCGCCCACCTCTTGTTCGAGTGCAGTGTCTATGCAGCTCCTAGATTGAAATGGCTAAAGCCCCTGTGTAGAAGTCTAGGAACAAGATCACACCTAGAAGCTCTGATGCCCGCCCATTCTTTGCATGCTGCATGGCAAAATTTCTTGGCTGGGCATGGCGTATAAGATCTGCAAGAAAGTCATTGATCCAGTAATGCCCTTTTTTCTGACCTGCTTTAGATACTAGTGTAAAATCTGTAAGGATAGCTTAAATGTGTATTTTGTGTTTTACTGTTTTTATTATGATTCCCCACGGTATTTTATATTATGCATTTTTGCAATGATTTTATTTTTTGTACTGCTTTTATGATATGTACCGTATCGAAATAAAGCTATACTACTACCTAAATGCCTCCTGATAGGCTGCTCTCAGGGATCACCAAATTAAAATTTGTATCTCGAACAATTTATGATCTACACTGGCTTCCAGTTAAGCAACAAATCAAGTTTAAGGTCCTCTGCAGAGCCTACAAGGTTTTGCACGACATCCGCCCTGAGTACTTGAAGGAGTCCTTCAAGGGGTATGAGCCTAGTAGGAACCTTTGCTCTTCCGGGACTAAGAAAATGGTGGTTTCCAGGTTCAAGCATGTCAATTCTGGAGGAAGAAGTTTTGTATCAGGCACTGTTCTTCATTCTCATAGCATATCCCTGCCGACGTTTGCTATAATTTAGGAAGGAGCTACAAACCAGGCTTTTTCTGGAATTAATGGTTTTCTGAGCAGAGTCAGCGCCAAGACACCTCTGGGTAATCGTGCGCTTAAAAATATTTGTAACATAACATTTAATATGTGCACTTGTCTGGAGATATCCACTGATAGATCATGTATTGTCAACATCAGCTTGGTCCTTTCTCAGATTATTTTAGAACTGGCTTTGGCTTTAAGCCACAACATACTTTCAAATATACCTCTGCAATCCACATCAGGTGCGCTCAGACTTTACCTTGCTTAACATGGAGTACTTCTTCCAACCCACATTTTAGTGTTTTGTAAATGGGGCACCATATAACTTTTAAAATGCATAATTACCCTTGTCTCCAGTGATTATGGTATTTCCATGCGGTGGATCCACAAATGTATACTGTATATATGATGTATATATAACTATGGTGTTATTACTGATGTCCTAAGAGATGGAATATATCAGGTCAAAAGCAGTGCATGGCAGAAGTGCATAAATACAGAATCTTACTGCTTTAGTTGTGCTTTAGAACAATATGGTAAGCTGCAGTAGAAAATCAAGGAATTCACTGGCAGTACTGTAGTGTGTTTTATCTAGGTACCTGAATCAATATCCTATTATTTGCCCTTGTCCGGTTATAAATCAATAATATCCCTGCAAACGGCACAGAAACCCTTTTTCATAATTCAGTCATAGCGCATACTGTCACATTAAGCAAGCCTATTCCCCCAGCCCCCTAGAAAGCACACCGAGTTCTTAAACAAATCCAAACCTCCAGCTAACCTGGGAAATCCCCTCTGCTATTGTTTTGATTTCGTCCGAGAACTCCTGTAATACTGTAAGAACGACCAGTTCTTAATGACATCTTTATTGACGTCTTATGTCCATCCTTACGTCAAACCCGGCACCTTTCAGGTATAAATATACCAACGCTGCCTTAAGCAAAGACACGGTGGTGGTGAATCTGGAGCAGCGACTACTTGCCGAGAGCCCAGCTGATGAGAGCCCACGGACGCTGCCCCTCCCTTTTGACGCGCTGAGAGAGACGCTGTCTTTTCTCCTGCCGAGAAATCCAGCTTCCGGCGCTTCCAGCTTGCCCTTGCGGGTGAACTGGGATATCGAGTTCTGAGAGAGAGATACCAGCCCTCCTGCCTTCAAATCCCCAGGTACTGAACTGACTAAACCCTTACAGAGAATTCTTGAGTCAGATTCTTGGCAAACCAAACTTAACTTAAACTGCTACTTACTTACTCCTTCCCATGTATTAGGCTTAGGTCAGGTACACCGGGGTAGGCATAGTTAGAAGCACCAGTTGAGTACGATTAGTCAAATGTATATATGTATGTATCTATTTTATCCATTTTAAAGTATCATATGGCTAAGAAACCATATCAATGCTTTTACAGTATTATTTTATAATCCTGCTTTTACTATATGCACTTTTCTTAACTATAAGTATTGCAATTGTAGCAATTCATTTCTCTTGTATGAGAAAAGAGACTGATCAATAAATAACACCTTTTATTGAAAACGCCCGTCTCTTCTTTTCTCTGCAATCTGGTGAAACTAAGTACGCACATATTGACTGAGTAAAATAGCTGTTTTCACACGACTCTAGAGATACACTCTTAATCAGGGAGAGCAAAGTTGTCATGTTCTATGGTTGTCAGAAACTAAATCCCTTCTTGTCTATCCAGGGAGGTTAAACTCCTCCTCGCTTAATCGAGAAAGTTTCTAGTGAACTCTGAGCTAGCTGGCAAAAACTTAAGTCTAATATCGTCAGTAAAAGACCTAGTTAACCTCTGTCCTACGTCTATATTACTGAAGATATTATTCCAATGCGCAGAGCCTATTGGGAATATAGGAACTACACTACAGTACATGTTTTACTGAAAATATCAGACTTCATTCTCACATGGCTAAGGAATATAGTATGAACTTATAGAAAATGTACTCTCATTTTAGTTCTGAAGCACCTTCAATAACCTCTATGAGAAAATCATGAGAGAAAACTATTTTATTTCAAACATGGCTCATTAAGCGGATCAGCGTTTTTGACACATAGTATGGTACCACCGACAAATGACTTATATTGTGTCTAACAACTATTGTCACCCTTTATATGTTCTCCTTTTTCTGACCCCCCCCTGAAACTTTCCATTTTCTACAATGCATTTTTGTGGCTGTAAAGGCTTCCACAACATTTTTTTCCGTGTTGTGGCCAGCCAATCAAGGGGGTGCTCCATTTAGGGTGCTTAATTTGCCCCTTCTATTTTTTGATTCATGTCCAGGATGCATGGGCTATGTCCTTGAGTCATTCAGTGGCTGCCACTACACATTGTTCAGGCTGTGGCCAGCCAATCAGGATTGACTAGACCCCTTTATAGTAGCTAATCAGAGCACATCTAGACACACTGACAGTCCAAATAGCACTATCTTTTTAACAACTTCATGAACAAACAGAGCACTTCTTTTCATTCAAATTTCTTGGAAACGGTTGACCACATTTACACCAAATAACAGAATGGTCGCTTTATTTGTAGAGTTCGCACCTTTTGCAAAATTTCGTGTAAATCCGCTCACCTGGTTTTTCTGTAACATTTCCCTTAATATTCTATTGGAGTTAATATGGGAGATCGAGGATTTGGGATCCCCACTTTTTCACGGCTCCCGCTTGACAGATCACCCTGAAACTTTACAGGAAGGAGCTGGGGTGGAAAACATTTTTCGGGTATAGTTTTGTGAAGATTAATCAAACTACACCAAAGTTATTCGAGAAACAGAAAAAATACTGTTCCTATAGAAACTCTGACCTAACAATATATTTTACTATATATGTATTTCAAGACCCAAGAGCTTTCAAGGATGCACTCGACAGCTAGTGAAAACTGGGAGGTTTATTTTAACAAAGGAACCAGCAGCTGGGTATAAAATCAAAGCTCTCTGGAAACATTCACAATCTGCAAGTCGTCTATGAAGAAAAGGCAGGAGCCTTGAAACGCGTCAGGCTCTATTAATCTGGACTGGAATGCAAATGCTGTTTCCTTTATTAAACATTTTAAAAACAACAATAAGTCTCCTTGATTATTTGTTATTGAATTCATGAAAGCACTCCAAGCTGGTGCTGTATGCTCTTCCACTGACCCCTATTAGTGTGCTGTATGGCTGCACTTTGTGGTTTGAAAGATGTTATAATAAAGACTCAAAGATTTATTAACAATCAGTTTTATTAAACATTGTTATGTATAAATATATATAATATATACATTATAATTATTTGTGACGTTTTGACCAGAACAATAGGTCTTTATATATGTTGATGTGCTGACTTCTACATAAAGCCAAAAGGCCCACTTTTTAAATGTTGGTCTTCTGGCCCTTTGACCCGGCCGCGAGGTGCACCACCACAAGAAGATGGCGGGGCCACGCCCGCCCTCTTGGGTGGTTGGGATGTGGCACAGCTGGACTCAGTTGAACTTGGTGGTAATGAGATGGGAGTCTTCGCCAGTGATTGTTTCTCAGGCAAGCGTGGCGATTACAGCCCACTGGGGTCGAATTGGTCTCCACTACATTACCCAGGAATCACGGCAATTGCCATCCGTGTTTTCAGAAGTACGGCGATATAAGAAGGGATGTTTGGAGCGCAGTGTCATCTGCACCACGTGATGCCTCTGATGAGGGCGGTGGCCCGAAACGCGCTGCCTAATCCTACATTGCGCGTCAGGCATGTTTTGGCAGAGTTAAGGACTCCCTATCACCGTTTCCAGGTGAGGATCAACCAGCCGATGACTGCATATCACCAGGGGCAACCCTCTGTGTAACACACATATATATATATATATATATATATATATATATATATATATATATATATATATATATATATACATACACATACACATATATATATATATATATATATATATATATATATATATACATACACATACACATATATATATATATATATATATATATATATATATATATATATATATATATAATTATTATTTTTTTTTGCACATTTACCAGTGTATGAAAACCCTGATCTGCTCCTATTGGAAGAGTGGGCAGAGCATACAGTGCAATCAAGAAAAGAAATGTTGATTATATTGGTCAAATTTGCCTGGAGCGACAGAGACACGGCTCTTAAAGAAATACAGGAATTGGAAGAGGAAATATCAAAGGATGAGGATAAAACCAAGCAAGAGGAATTAAAGGAGCAAATGAAAAAACGGCTGATAAAATATGAATTAAAGATAAAGCACAGAAAGCAAGAGAAATTTGAAAGGGATTACTTACAAGGAAGAGTGTTGACCTTTGCAAATAAAAATTGATGGACCAAGAAAAGAACAATCCATCAAGAAAGGAACACCCCCTCCACAGTAAGAGTGAAAACTTCGGAATCAGAATGTGACAGAAAATTAACTGTCAGGAGATTATACCGCTAGTACTTCAGGGGACAGATTTAATAAAACTCCTTTTCACGAGGAATTCCATCTAATCCGCCAAACTTGGTTAAGGGGGGGCAAAAGCAAGCAGCCAGAAGGCACTATCACAAAACAAGAAGGGGGGGCTGGTGCAGGAAGAGGCAGTATGTCTAATAGTCAACCTTACAACCAAAAACATAACACTTGTTGAGGAGTCGGTGCTAAGATTAGGACTAACCTTCTGCCCCCATAACAGAATGGAGTACACACAAACGAGAAGTGATCTTTTCAAATGTACTCGCAAGCTCAAATTACATAAGTATTTTAAGCTGAAACCAACAATCAAATATTCAAGGAGAATACAACAAAAGTCAACAGTTACTGACATTTTAACAGTGGATGATTTGGCAGCTTTGGAAATGTTAGAGGGATTGCGTATGAAACAAGAGGAGGAAATGTGTGATATTCATGATATTGCCCATAGAACGATGAGGCTGGGCACTGAACAAGAGACAGCCATGAGTCCTTTTATCCCCACTTCACAGTTCATACCACAAATGCCAATCAATTCCATAGCCATCTTCTCAGACGCTGTTAAAAAAGATCTGCTCAGACTCAGAACAAAGAAACTGTCCAATGAAAAGAGGCAATATAACGAAGGAGCAGCAACGAGCATTGGACAGTTTGTTGACGGAAACATCAATAGTATGCAAACCCTCCGACAAGGGTGGAAATATCATTCTGCAAACAAGAGAACAATACAGCGCAGAAGCCCAAAGACAACTGTCTGACAATAGACATTATGAGAAAACAACTAGGTAGGTTTACAATGAGAGTGTAAAGAAATATCACTCCTGGACCAAGAAATAGTATGAAAAATCAAAGTTGGGAACATATGAGTGCTTATTCCTCTGCAACATGAACCCCATGACACCTAATTTCTATCACATACCCAAAAGTCACGAAGACTGTGAACATCCAGCAGGTAGACCAGTTGTCTCATCACAAGGCAGTCTGACTGAACATCTATACATTTTTATTGATCATTTTTTGTTTCAATTTGTATTACAACTAACTTCATATATAAAGGACACCAAGGACTTTTTGTAGCGATTCTGGGTCACAAGTATAGGGCAGGGCTTAGTAGGAGTGGCAGCACTACATCTCCCAGAAAGCCCTGGGCTCTAGCAGTTCGGAACCGGCAATTAGGAATGGGTATGTAAGCACCTCCCAGGAAGTGGTGCTTGTCAATCTTACCTGAACCAGTTCTTTTCCGATCCCTTGAGGACTCCGCAGCTGAGACCGCGGACGCTTTCTTTCCCGCTCCCTTGAGGACACCGCAGCTGAGACCGCGGACGCTTTCTTTCCCGCTCCCTTGAGGACACCGCAGCTGAGACCGCGGACGCTTTCTTTCCCGCTCCCTTGAGGACACCGCAGCTGAGACCGCGGACGCTTTCTTTCCCGCTTGGTGAGGACGCTGCAGCTGATCCCGCAGACGCTTGCCTTCCCGCTTTTGGAGGTAGGATCTTGCCGATAGCACGGCCGTGCTTTCCTAACTATTACTTTTGTTTATTTTCCTTACTTTTGCTCGAGTAGTGCTTGCAGGCGTACATTACCTGGAAAACGATTCCCGCTTTGATAGAAACCGTGCCTGCACTGTGGACATTACGCTTAGTTATCACAAAACACTTTGCAAACGCCAATAGACCTTCCTTCCTGTGGGTACTGTGCAGTAACAGCCATAGGTTTGTTAAAAGAGTTTAAACAATTCGGATATCAATCTCGCCGAGAGTTTCCAGACTATAGCGCTGTGGGGCATCTAGTGAGTAATCCCATAGTTCTTTCTATAAGTAACAGTCTAGCGCCATCTACAGTCCTGGGTAATCAGTTTCCTTTTGTTTTTCTAGCTACGCTGTGCCAAGAAGTATCCCTACTCTAGACCAGACCTAGAAGGGTGCCCCAACGACAGTGTCTTTTCTTGTTTTGTCGCCTTCCCTTTTCTCCGGAGTGCGATCTGTCCTCAGTGTGTTTGTTTACCACATTGGGAGTGGTGGCACTTGTGGGAACTGGGAGGCCTCTCTGCAAGCTGTGGTCCCCGCTGGCTAGAAGAAGACATGTTAATGGCATTTGCATTACTTCTTTGGGCTGCTAATCGTCTGTTCCCCGTGATACTTTTTGAGTCATATGGAGGAATTGATATGGAATCCATCAAACCAACTGATTGCATTAGACATTACAAGTCTATATACATGCATACATCATACAGATGGACTTAATGCGGTGGAATGTTTCTTAAATAAGAGACCATTGAAACTTGCTGAACATAACTCTATGCTGTTAGAATTCACTGACTGTTGTCCTACTAATAATATCTTTCAATTTCAAGAAGATTATTATAGGCAGATCTCGGGTACTGCCATGGGTAGCTGCTTCGCCCCCAGCTACGTGAATGTATTTGTGGGCTGGTGGGAGGAGCGGGTGGCATGGTCGTCAGAGAATACAGCATGGATGGGAAAGGTAGTGTCTTTGTATAGCTATATAGATGATTTGTTTTTTATTTGGAAAGGGTCATCAGAATTGGCATGGGATTTCATTAAACACCCAAATAAAAATGAAGTGAACTTACAGTTCACAGGTGAAGTAAGTTTACTGGTAGTGAACTTCCTTGACTTAAGGGTTTCCATAGTTGAAGGTAAGATAAGCATGTCGTTATATGGAAAACCAATGGCAGGAAACTCTACACTCCACGCCACAAGCAGTCATCCACCTAGGCTGGTTCAAAGTATACCCTATGGCGAATTCCTTAGATTGAAGAGGAATAGCTCAAGGGACTGTGATTTTCAGTTAGCAGACAAAGAAAGCACTGCCAGATTTATTGCTAGAGGTTAAAATCCAAAGTTGTTAGAAATAACATTGAAATAGGTTGATACCATTCCTAGAGAACAATTACTGGAAGGAAAAAATTAGATCTTAAACAAAAATGAGGAAGGTACATTTAGGATGGTTACGACCTAATTGGAAGATGCCAATTTTTTGAAGAATAATCTTCTGAGAAATTGGCACATTCTGAAAATGGATATGATTATTGGAAGTGACATACCATCAGTCCCCTCAGTAACTTTTTAAAAAGCAAGGTCATTAAGAAATATGTTAGTTCATAGCCATCTGGAAAAATAAATATAGAAGGCATTCTCAAAGAAATGAAAGGATTTTTTTCCTGCGGAAAATGTAAAGCCTGTGTTAACAGTAGAAAGATACTAACATATGAGATACCTGGAATCAAAAGACGTAGAGCAGTAACTAAATTCATAACTTGCAATACTGCCTATTCAGTATATTGCTTGATTTGCCCGTGCGGATTAAAATATATAAGTAGCACCATTCACCCTATAAAGATTCATATACTAGAGCACATGCAGGCTATCGTGAAGAAGGTTATCTCCTATCCAGTGGCCATACATTTTGCTAAAAAGCATCAAAGTAACAGGGACCCGATACAATACTATCGCTTTGACCATGTGCCCAGGAACATCAGGGGTTGAAACAGAATTTTGAAATTACATAGACTCGAGTCTCGCTACATTATCGACTTACAAACAAGAATACCTAAAGGGTTGAATAGTGGGGAAGAACTAGCTGTTCACCTGGGGGATTGAGTCTCAATCTTATCGATAATATTACAGAAACAAGATTACACAATGTGCCGTTACACTGCATGATATAGGCATTGATTCCTTTTGAAATGGTTTTGAGATTAATGGCAACTATTGAAACATTGAAACCGGGAAATGCTGATACACAGCGAGATAGGATTGAAGTTAGCAATCATGGTAATGAGATATGCCGATACACAGACTTCAATTAATTAACATACGTGTAAGTTACGGACACCTTCTGTTTTTAAGCTCTCTGTTTAAATGTAGATGCTGAAGGAATTTTGTCTCTTATACAAAAACTTATAATGGGATATGCCGATACACAGCCAGATACCATGAAATATATTTATCTTGTGAATGAATTCAATAAAAAAGAATTGTGCTATTATTATGATTGCAATGGTATTATTTTTGATATCAGAGCATTGTAGCCTGTTTGAAACTAATGCATTGTTTGTAAGTAAAACCATGCAAAGATGGCACTTTCCCAATAAAATGGAAAGTCTTCTGTTTTCACTGTTGTTGCTTAATGAAATTTCTTTTAAACGATCGCTTTCAGTGTGTCATGTAACAACACAGACGAAGGTGCAAACTGATATGCGTCTGTTGTTGCGTTGCTATTAAAATCTATGGCAACTACCCCCACAAGTGCTTTTTTCTTTCAGAAATTGGGAAAAAGGAGCTTGGATATATATATATATATATATATTCCTTTAAACCAAACTCGTGCAATTGAAGAAGGCGCTGACTCCGTGGGTCTGAATCCAAACTTTTTTATTTCTTGATCAGTGTCTGCTTAGACGTGTTTCGGCGTTGCCGCCTTGTTCACTACATCTGCATTAGAATTTAGGGCGTTTATATATACACTGAATAATGGGCGTGTCATTCAATTACAGTACAGGTTGAGACTGGATATTGCCATGGTTACAATGTGGCCAAACCTGTCTTGTGCCTTTCATGTTGCATTTTTATATTTTATAATTTTTTAACATTTTGCATCAAGACGAGCATTTTTTACAGAATTCATTTTTCGCTTTATACACATTACTACTATTACGATTAACACCCAACCCTTGTGTGTCATCATAATTATGACTTATTTGTACAGCATGTTCACTTCACAGCTGACATAAGGTCGTTATTTCAACCTCAGTGACATTACTTAGTGAAACGGAATATAGAAATAATAATATATATATCCAAGGTCTGTTGTTGCGTTGCTATTAAAATCTATGGCAACTACCCCCACAAGTGCTTTTTTCTTTCAGAAATTGGGAAAAAGGAGCTTGGATATATATATATATATATATATATATATATATATATATATATATATATATATATATATATATATCCAAGCTCCTTTTTCCCAATTTCTGAAAGAAAAAAGCACTTGTGGGGGTAGTTGCCATAGATTTTAATATATTTTAATAGCAACGCAACAACAGACGCATATCAGTTTGCACCTTCGTCTGTGTTATATATATATATATATATATATATATATATATATATATATATATATATATATATATTGTTCACCAAATGCCCAAAAGCTTTCAGGAAGGCACACATCTGAAAGCCGACCATCCAGTCTGCAATGACGGATCTCCGCGATGTGCCTCAGTTATCCGTTGTCGCCTGACGCGTTTCGATGCCATCAGCATCTCATCAGAGGCTTGCTTGTTACACTTCCTTAGAATAGGCTCTCTTTTATTTCTATTTTGCGCATGCATTGTCCGCACAGTGCTAGGATTGTGTTGCACGCTGGGAGATGAAGTCCACTCCTGAGCCAAAATATCTTCCCTAAGTGGGTTTCTATTGGAAATGTATTTTATTAAAAGCATAAATTGTCCTTAGTAGGATTTGGCATATCTCGGAGATTCTCTGTATTTGGCTTTCAGCGCCGTACTGCCGCCGACCAGTTCCGCGGCACGGCCCCTCTTGGAACAACAATGAGGTGGTGCTCCTCCTACGACGAAGGCCGCCGTTAGAAAATTGTTCACCAAATGCCCAAAAGCTTTCAGGAAGGCACACATCTGAAAGCCGACCATCCAGTCTGCAATGACGGATCTCCGCGATGTGCCTCAGTTATCCGTTGTCGCCTGACGCGTTTCGATGCCATCAGCATCTCATCAGAGGCTTGCTTGTTACACTTCCTTAGAATAGGCTCTCTTTTATTTCTATTTTGCGCATGCATTGTCCGCACAGTGCTAGGATTGTGTTGCACGCTGGGAGATGAAGTCCACTCCTGAGCCAAAATATCTTCCCTAAGTGGGTTTCTATTAGAAATGTATTTTATTAAAAGCATAAATTGTCCTTAGTAGGATTTGGCATATCTCGGAGATTCTCCGTATTTGGCTTTCAGCGCCGTACTGCCGCCGACCAGTTCCGCGGCACGGCCCCTCTTGGAACAACAATGAGGTGGTGCTCCTCCTACGACGAAGGCCGCCGTTAGAAAATTGTTCACCAAATGCCCAAAAGCTTTCAGGAAGGCACACATCTGAAAGCCGACCATCCAGTCTGCAATGACGGATCTCCGCGATGTGCCTCAGTTATCCGTTGTCGCCTGACGCGTTTCGATGCCATCAGCATCTCATCAGAGGCTTGCTTGTTACACTTCCTTAGAATAGGCTCTCTTTTATTTCTATTTTGCGCATGCATTGTCCGCACAGTGCTAGGATTGTGTTGCACGCTGGGAGATGAAGTCCACTCCTGAGCCAAAATATCTTCCCTAAGTGGGTTTCTATTGGAAATGTATTTTATTAAAAGCATAAATTGTCCTTAGTAGGATTTGGCATATCTCGGAGATTCTCCGTATTTGGCTTTCAGCGCCGTACTGCCGCCGACCAGTTCCGCGGCACGGCCCCTCTTGGAACAACAATGAAGTGGTGCTCCTCCTACGACGAAGGCCGCCGTTAGAAAATGGTTCACTAAATGCCCAAAAGCTTTCAGGAAGGCACACATCTGAAAGCCGACCATCCAGTCTGCAATGACGGATCTCCGCGATGTGCCTCAGTTATCCGTTGTCGCCTGACGCGTTTCGATGCCATCAGCATCTCATCAGAGGCTTGCTTGTTACACTTCCTTAGAATAGGCTCTCTTTTATTTCTATTTTGCGCATGCATTGTCCGCACAGTGCTAGGATTGTGTTGCACGCTGGGAGATGAAGTCCACTCCTGAGCCAAAATATCTTCCCTAAGTGGGTTTCTATTGGAAATGTATTTTATTAAAAGCATAAATTGTCCTTAGTAGGATTTGGCATATCTCGGAGATTCTCCGTATTTGGCTTTCAGCGCCGTACTGCCGCCGACCAGTTCCGCGGCACGGCCCCTCTTGGAACAACAATGAGGTGGTGCTCCTCCTACGACGAAGGCCGCCGTTAGAAAATTGTTCACCAAATGCCCAAAAGCTTTCAGGAAGGCACACATCTGAAAGCCGACCATCCAGTCTGCAATGACGGATCTCCGCGATGTGCTTCAGTTATCCGTTGTCGCCTGACGCGTTTCGATGCCATCAGCATCTCATCAGAGGCTTGCTTGTTACACTTCCTTAGAATAGGCTCTCTTTTATTTCTATTTTGCGCATGCATTGTCCGCACAGTGCTAGGATTGTGTTGCACGCTGGGAGATGAAGTCCACTCCTGAGCCAAAATATCTTCCCTAAGTGGGTTTCTATTAGAAACGTATTTTATTAAAAGCATAAATTGTCCTTCGTAGGATTTGGCATATCTCGGAGATTCTCCGTATTTGGCTTTCAGCGCCGTACTGCCGCCGACCAGTTCCGCGGCACGGCCCCTCTTGGAACAACAATGAGGTGGTGCTCCTCCTACGACGAAGACCGCCGTTAGAAAATTGTTCACCAAATGCCCAAAAGCTTTCAGGAAGGCACACATCTGAAAGCCGACCATCCAGTCTGCAATGACGGATCTCCGCGATGTGCCTCAGTTATCCGTTGTCGCCTGACGCGTTTCGATGCCATCAGCATCTCATCAGAGGCTTGTTTGTTACACTTCCTTAGAATAGGCTCTCTTTTATTTCTATTTTGCGCATGCATTGTCCGCACAGTGCTAGGATTGTGTTGCACGCTGGGAGATGAAGTCCACTCCTGAGCCAAAATATCTTCCCTAAGTGGGTTTCTATTGGAAATGTATTTTATTAAAAGCATAAATTGTCCTTAGTAGGATTTGGCATATCTCGGAGATTCTCCGTATTTGGCTTTCAGCGCCGTACTGCCGCCGACCAGTTCCGCGGCACGGCCCCTCTTGGAACAACAATGAGGTGGTGCTCCTCCTACGACGAAGGCCGCCGTTAGAAAATTGTTCACTAAATGCCCAAAAGCTTTCAGGAAGGCACACATCTGAAAGCCGACCATCCAGTCTGCAATGACGGATCTCCGCGATGTGCCTCAGTTAT
This sequence comes from Lissotriton helveticus, assembly GCF_964261635.1. Lineage (NCBI taxonomy): Eukaryota > Metazoa > Chordata > Amphibia > Caudata > Salamandridae > Lissotriton > Lissotriton helveticus. The sequence goes on along the minus strand of NC_136059.1, from coordinate 458,840,515 downwards.
CCGTTGTCACCTGACGCGTTTCGATGCCATCAGCATCTCATCAGAGGCTTGCTTGTTACTATTCCTTAGAATAGGCTCTCTTTTATTTCTATTTTGCGCATGCATTGTCCGCACAGTGCTAGGATTGTGTTGCACGCTGGGAGAGGAAGTCCACTCCTGAGCCAAAATATCTTCCCTAAGTGGGTTTCTATTGGAAATGTATTTTATTAAAAGCATAAATTGTCCTTAGTAGGATTTGGCATATCTCGGAGATTCTCCGTATTTGGCTTTCAGCGCCGTACTGCCGCCGACCACTTCCGCGGCACGGCCCCTCTTGGAACAACAATGAGGTGGTGCTCCTCCTACGACGAAGGCAGCCGTTAGAAAATTGTTCACCAAATGCCCAAAAGCTTTCAGGAAGGCACACATCTGAAAGCCGACCATCCAGTCTGCAATGACGGATCTCCGCGATGTGCCTCAGTTATCCGTTGTCGCCTGACGCGTTTCGATGCCATCAGCATCTCATCAGAGGCTTGCTTGTTACACTTCCTTAGAATAGGCTCTCTTTTATTTCTATTTTGCGCATGCATTGTCCGCACAGTGCTAGGATTGTGTTGCACGCTGGGAGATGAAGTCCACTCCTGAGCCAAAATATCTTCCTTAAGTGGGTTTCTATTGGAAATGTATTTTATTAAAAGCATAAATTGTCCTTAGTAGGATTTGGCATATCTCGGAGATTCTCCGTATTGGGCTTTCAGCGCCGTACTGCCGCCGACCAGTTCCGCAGCACGGCCCCTCTTGGAACAACAATGAGGTGGTGCTCCTCCAAGCTCCTTTTTCCCAATTTCTGAAAGGATCTTATATATATAAGGGTGTTATAAGGGCGTTACCGATATAACTGATCATAATCAGTAATGCCCTTTTTAGTGGATAGTATGTCTAACTGCAAGTTCCTCGTCTTTATAATTTCCCCTAGGTGCCAAACTGCATCCAGAAAAACTAGAAAGTAATACTCCTACACACCAATAGGTGGCGACGTGTGACTCCATGCCAACACTATTCCACTCGGGAAGTGACAAATGGAGCTACATATAAAGGCTAACCAGTTTCTTTGAGGAACTCTTCCAGGCACTCAGACACACAACCCATTGCCAATTTTAATGAGCAAGTGTGCAGATTCCTAGTTTGGAATCTTTTAAGATGGAAGAGACCATACCACAGAACTGGGAGGCGGAAGGTAGGTGAGGAAACTGTGGTTCAATACAGTATCTACCAGAAAAGCATCACAGAACGTAAGTAACCATAAAGTAGTACCTCCAAAAGTGGAAGGTCTGTAGAATGACTCAAACTAAAAAGTCTTGCAGTACTGATCAATATGCCCACCTCGGCCGGCCATGATGGTTGATACAGTAGTGCTTCATGAACATGTGCATTGACACCCACATAGCTGATTGCCAAATATCCAGGACCGGCAATTAGCATTCCAATGTGATGGTAGCAGCTTTGGCTCCGGTAGAGTGGACCATAAGACCTTCTGGAGGCTGCTACTTAGCCAGTGATGGGCAAATCTTAATGCAGAAGACTATCCAATGAGAGATGATCTTTTTCTGCACCACTTTGTCTTTCTTCACACCAGAGAATCCACAAAGATCTGTTCAACCACTCGATGTTTTTTGGTTTGATCGATGGAAAATCTAAGTGGTGATTTGGGTCCCAATTATCGTGTCTCTCTTCCTCTTTTGAGGGTTGAATTAAAACAAAGAAGGTTGGAAGCATGATAGCTTCTCCCAAAATGAAAAGGTGTCCCCACCTTCGGTAGGAATGCAGTTCAAGTCCTTAACACAAGTTTGTGCAGAACAATGGTGCTGTAGGGAGGCTGGACCAAAATGGCCAACAGTTCACCCATCTGTGGTGAAGATGTTATTGCAACCAGGAAAACTGTCTTTAGGGTGAATAGGTGACATAGACAACTGTGCATGGGGCAACATTTATACACATTAGAAAGTAGAACCAGATATAAGTCCCAAGGAGGCATCACAAAGGGCGTCGGTGGAAATATGTTATGAGCCTTTCAGCAAATTCATCACAAATGGTGATTTCAATAAGGACGGTTGGTTCAGTAAATGTAAAGAGGTAAAAAGGGCCTACAGGTAACCTTTAATTGTGCTCAGAGCAAGTCTTTGAAGGCTAAAAACAAAGTATACAACAACACATCCTACAGTTTGCCTACCATGGATCCGACTGATGGGCACTGCACCAAGTGACAAACTTGTACTCCCAGCTTCCAGCATACACAGTCTTTGCTTAAGGATGTCTGGGTGCCAAGATGAAATTAACATCCTCAGGAGGAAGGTAAAAGGGAATCATCTGTTGCCACACATTCTCCACGCATGGAGGTGCAGGTTGCGCTGGTTTGGATGCAGGAGATCCTCCCAAAGTGGCAGACTAATCAGAGGATGTATGCTCAAGCCCAGGATATCAGGTCATCATACTTTCCTGGCCCAATCTGGAGGAATGACTTGGGCCTGGTCATTCCTTATCATCTTCAGAGTTTGGGAGGTAGGAGAGGTAGCATCAAGAAGAAATACAGGAGTTCTGTGCTCCACTCTAGATGGAATGCTCCAAGAAGAAATGTCGTTGTAACTCCGGTCTTCAAAGGTGCTGACATTGTGTATTCTCAACAGTGACAAAGAGACCAAGCCAGGTCTCTTCCCATTGTTGAAAGATACTCTGCCATGTAACTGCCATTTGCCATCCACTTGGTGCTGCTGGCTGAGTTCATGCTCCCTGACATTAGAAGATCCCACCAGGTTAGAGTACTACCAGAGCGATCTCTTGAAGATTCAGTCAGCTCCCAAGGAGGAGAGCATCTTTATAGAGGACCCAGGATCTGGTCAATCTGCAGACCTGCAGGTCCTTTGCAGTCTCCATCGCCAGGATGGAAACTGGCAAGTTCCTTTGGTGCTGGGTCCACTGAGATTTCAGATCTCACTGCAAGTCTTGCATATGCCACGTTGCATGGTCAGAAAACAGAATGAAAGAGGCTAAAAGGGCCCAAAAGACTCAGCCATCCTCACGGAGACCCAGGATAGAATTTGAAACATCTGGATCATAGCCCAAATATTCTGGACTCGTTGGTATAGAAGAAAGTCTTAAAAGTGCACCATCTCCTTGGCTGCGCATCATTAATTAAGAAATGTTACACAGAGTGTACTACACACTGACAAAACAGCACAGATATAATTTGAGGGCAGATGACCACTGTGACAGATGCAGACAGGAGGGAGTGGGGTTTCTAAGATTGAATTCAGGCTCTAACAGATATTTGGGCCCCCCCACTGACTTATCTAAGAGAAGAGACAGGCTGACGCCTTACGCGACTGACAACGAGAGATTGAGACAGTGAAGAACTCCCTGGGTGGAATCTGGTGTAGTGTAAAGACGGTGACAGCTCAATTCCTGAGGTGAGTGACATAGCAATGGGCGTATTACCTTTCCGTCTACATTACATTATCATGCTGCCGCATGGTGCATCCTCAAATCCCACAGCACACACCAGGGGTCCAGAGTTGGGCCACTAGTGGGAGCTAAGACTATCCATTAAATCACTTACTCACAGAGGGTCGTTAGAAACGGTATAATTTGCATTAATGGCTCAACTGTTATGATTGGGGGACCAATGCACCATGTAGTAAAAGATGTATGCACCGCTGTACTTGATGGTTAAAACTTAATAAAAAACAAAACAAATGTGCACCATCTCCATAATGGCTCTGATGAAGGGGAGTTTCTGCGAATGAGTCAGCTGTGACTTCAGCAGGTTGATTGAGAAACCCACAGATGTAAGGAGATGTGCTATAGTATATAGGTAGTCCCTGACTAGCTGTGGTGAGTCCGCCTTCAACAGCCAGCCATCAATGTTGGGGAAGGCTGGTAACCCCGACCTACAAAGATGGGCAGTGGCCTATGGGCACTGGTAAAGCCAAAAGCAAGCACCACAAACAGAGAGTGCTTGAGGTCCACCATGAACGTCAGGTCACATCTGTGAGCCTGCAGGACAGGGCCGTGAAAATAAGCATCCTACACGTCCAACGTTACCATTCAGTCTCCAGGATCCACAACAGAGAAAAGCGTAAGTATTATAAATTTATACTTGCACAGAAAGGCATTGAGAGGGCACATACCTGGTACAGTGCCTCCATCCTTCTTTGGCACCAGGAGGTAGCCAGAATACCACCCAATTCGTGCTTCGTAGGCCGGTAAATTCTCAATGCCTGCTTTGGTCAAAAGACCCTGCACTTCCTGCCATAATACACACTGTTGGACAATCTTCAGCACTCTTTTGTTGAATGTGATTTATTTTCACCCCTGATAGAAGTGGCTAATCCTGTGTCCTACTGGGTAGCTGTGTGGTGCTAAGGGGGCATTAAAGGGGCTTAGAGGCTGCAGCCAGATCATTGTCTGTTGGGCCCACATTCACAACCTCTAAAGAACTGGGAAGAATGTTGTGCGGGTGGAGGAGTGTGATATTGTGGAAACCCCAAGGTCCTGGCATATCCTTGAAAAGGGCAAAATTATTTAGGTATGGCCTGACTGGAGCTCAAGACACACACAGTGTGCCATGGCCGGCTTGTCTTAAAACGATCCAGGCTGAATCCACCTTCTCACAAAACAAGCGTGAGCCATCGAAAGATATGTCGAGCAAAGATTCCTGGACATCTTTTTAGAACCCAGTGAACCTCGTCAAAGTAGGACATTGAAGCACCATGCTGGTTCCCATAGCCTTAACTAGTCAGTTTGTGGTGTCCATGTCTGAACAATTGACTAATTTAGCATCATCCTGACCATCTTGAATAGTGTGGGCTAGAAAATCCAGTAAGTCTGCGGACACTACAGGCAAGATCTCACCAACCATATCCCACAGTGCTTGAGTGTAGCACCCTAATAAACAGCTCCACCGAATGACCTCAAGGCGAAGCTGGCTGAGACCATGTGCTTTCTGAATGTGTCCACTCCTTTTGACTCTGTGAGGGAGCATGGAAGGAAAGTCATTAGCGTTGACTATACTGGACCACCAGACTGCTGGTGGATGCCTGGACCACCAGACTCTCAGGTGTTGGATACTGTGTGAGGCTATTGTGTCTCCTGGGCCAGGTCTATGGTGGCTTGCAACCTGTCGGTTGACTAGGGGGGCCACAGCATGATTTAAACAAAGTGCCAGCAACATGTATTGAAGGGCAACACCGGTTTGGTCAGTGCCTGATCAGGTTGGAGGACCTCTGTAAGCATGTTTGTACCTTCATAGTGGGGAGATGAAGTTAAAGGACCTCAGAAGCTCTCTTTTTTACTGTGGCAAATGAAGGGCTTTCCTCAGTTGGTGACCTGGTAAGGAAAGCAGCCTAGTATTGGGTGAGGTGTCCAGCCCACTAGCATCTTATAGCTCTATATACCAGTTATCGTCATCATCACCATCAAAAGATGGGGCAAATCTTGACCCATTTCCACCATAGCTGTCTCCATAAGGCTGGCTCTGGTCAGAGTCTGAGTCAAAAAGCGGGTGTAGTGTCTGTGTGAGACTGCGTGGCAGGAGAATTGTCTCTGGGTCAGATGTGCTACAGCAGGTGCTGCGGTACATCAAGGTCTGGACCAGGCTATGATTGAGGTTGAGATGTCATAGGCTCATAGCCGGACACCACAATGACTTGTGGGTTCTCATCTGGCACTGGTGGCGCCGTCAACATGCAAAAAGTCTGCACATATTCTGACACTGGTGCAGTGTCCGCACAGAACCGAAAACAGACTCAAGGGGTCTAGACGGTGCAGAGAGTGGACCGCAGGTAACCCAGGTGGAGTTCCTTTAGATTCTTGGGGTCCAAAGGTGTGCAAGAGAGATCCGGCAGCGTGCTAAAGGAAAATGCAACTTTGCCAATGGACCCAGGAACTTAAGGTGCATTGGGACCAAAGATGGAATAAGCATCTCAGTGGAATGGACCTGGAGGCACGGTGACGGCCTTGAGCCTTTTCTGGAAATCGGGAATGATGTGAAGGGGCAGCATCCCATCTGGACTTCTTGTGTTTCTTCTTCGATTTATCCAAAGACTTCAACCATGAGGAATATTTACCTCAGAAAACAACTTTGGAAGAGGGTGCATGCCTTCAACTTCAACCTGGAGCAGGACTGGTGCGGTGTACTCTGGTGTTTCAACACGTATAGTTTTGCCTAACACTCACGGATGGTCTTAGGGTACATCTGGGTGAGGTACCTGGCAAGCCTTGGGGTTGTTTGAAGAGCCTAAACACCAGAGGCAAGCCTTCTGGGGATCTGTTAGAGACATCTGTAAAATAGTCCCTACAAGGTTTGAATCCTGATGTTTAGGGGATGACATCCCTGGCACAGGGAAATTTATTGAAGTAACTTATTTTCACCGAATAAAGAAAGAAGGAGTGGAGCTCTCGATCTGCGCCTGTAGATTTACAAAGAAAGGAACTGGCATCAGCATTCATGGGTGGGGCTTACATGTAACTCCCTACGTCACTTCTGGAGCATGGTGACATTGACAGAGTTGTTGGTGTTATTAACAGCAGTAGTGCCTAAACAGAATGGTATTGATGTGTTCTCAGAAATGGGGTTCAGTGATATTGACCAGATATAAAATGTAATAGGAAGAAACAATTTGACAATAAAAAAAACAGGATGCAATGACTAGGACATTATTTAGTCATTGCATCCTGTTTTATTTGGCTCGGGCTTGGGAGGCAAGATGGCGGTCGCTTGAGACCGCGGTGCGCACTGACCAGTGCTAGTTTTGGAAAAAATAATGCGGAATCGATGCCTATTTATTATGGAGTAACTGAGAGAAACCTGTTAAAAAATATGGATTAAAAACAATGGAGTGCGAGGCTTCTGTAAACTTTAGAGCGGCCGTGAAAAGTCAAGTGCTGACGCTTGGCTCTCTAATTGGCCTCTCCATTATCAGATACTTTTGCACTCTTAACATCAACCAGAGGAGCTCCTGCCTGACCTACCTCGTAGGCTCCGAAGAACGCTGCGGTTGCAGCTGCGGTGGCCGCCGCAAAGGCAAAGGCGAGAGCGGCGAGAATGGCCGCACGGGATGCGGCGGACTCGGACGGACGGACGGTTCCTGAGCCTCCCCTGGGGGTCGGGGTTCCTGAGAGGACTCCGGCAAAAGTTCTGGGCAAGGCAGGAGCAATAAGGAAGGGGAGCCAGACTACTCCCTCCGTCGTTGATCTCCTTCGACAAACACCGGCGAAACCCCTTCCGGGTCAGAGCGGGAGGAGTCAGCCGACAGCTCCTGACACACCAGTGCTGGCTCTCACTGAGGGAGGGGAGGACGCGAGCAAGGCTGCGGACAGGGAGGCGAGCGGTGATGCGGCGAGTGCTGGAACAGATGCTGTCTTGATAAACGGTAACATGATGACACAGGAGCAGACAGTAAGCCCTTTACAAGTGGTACAGGCTGGTGGGGGTGATGGTAATAAAAACGATGTTATGGTGGAAGAATTGCAAGTTCAATCAGGAAATACTACTACCACCGCCTCTATAACTCTTGATGCCACCACCGATAAGGGCAATCAGCCGCTAACAGATACTCCTGCCCCTGGCAACCCGCTTGTCAAGATAAATCAGATGGCCCCCCTGCAACAGAGGTATTAGAGTTAACAGGGGCAGTTGGATCTCTGACTATTCAACCGGACAAGGATCCTAGTGATTTTTACTCGTTCTCGGATGAGCTAGGGTGGTCTGACGTTTCAGGTTCAGGTTTCCCCCTAAGTGACTCCAGCGATGATGAGGCAAGTGCTAAAGAGAACAGAACAGCACAAAAAACGGTGCTTAAACATAGGAAGAATCACCGGGATTCAGCAGAGCTGATTTGGGACTATACGCCCTCAAGTAGCCTTTTAACAACAGCGACCTCAGCCCTGCAAGTGGATCCCACCGCACCTCAAAATTTGGGGGCACCTACAATTGAAACTGTACTCTTAGCCATAGCGGCACACAGGGAAGAGACATCTCATGATGGTCGTAAGGCCCAAGCAGAGCTTCGTAAGGTCCAGGGTGTGGTCCGTAAACTCTCAAGAAAGGTGGGGTCCTTCGGTGATCGAATGACTGAGATCGAGGCCAGAGTGGTTACACATGAATCAGAGATAGCCTTGAATCAAGAACAAATTATTCTCCATGAGACTGAGTTATCAGATGTCAGGTGGAAGCTTGAGGACATGGAAAATCGGCTACGCCGAAATAACGTTCGTGTTTTAGGAGTTCCGGAAGGGATGGAGGGGGGGGATGCGCGATCTTTTTTGATCCAGCTATTTCGTGACTCTCTCCCTGAACTCACCAGTTGGAACTGGGAGTTAGAGGTGCAGGGCGCACACCGTGTCCCCCTCACGATCAGACATACATCGAAACAGGGAGCATATCCGAGGGCCCTCTTAGTGTACTTTGGCAATTTTCTATGTAGACAGGCAATTTCTGATAAAGCCAGGCCAGATGCTAGGAGAACCAGAGGGTCAATATCATATTTTGTACGACCCGATTTTTGCCACACGACAGTGGAGAGGAGGTGGCGGCTACGCCAACTTATAAAACCCTTTCAGGGTAAAAAACTACAGGCGTACCTGAATAACCCTGCCTGGTTGAAAGTCATTAATGGAGAACAAACGAAGTTCTTTACCTCTGAAATCAAGGCAAAAGAATACCTGGACAGTCTAAAATGATGCTATGTCTTGTTTTTCTTAATGTATGAGGCCACTTGAGTACAAGGAAAGTCCTTGTGGTATAACATAACTTTTTTCTCTTCTAAAATATAGAAAGAAAAAAAAAGGGGGGGGGGAGAATTAAGATTAGACACAGATACTAGACACAGATTCAGATTGGCATATGGTGATGTCACATGGGTTATAAGGTTTCCAAATCACATGTTCCGCCGGGTGTTGTGTGAAGCCTAGTAATTTTTATAGCACTGGTCAGGAGTTGCACTTTCGTCACAACAGACTCTTATGGAGTCTACATGCCTCATCTTTGGGAGGGTGGTGAGGGGATGGGGGAGGGGCCGGGGGGGATGGGAAAGAGTGGCTAAGGAGGGGGAAAATACTTAAAAAGGCAACCGTAAGGGTACGTACAGAGACTCTAGGCTTAAGATGAAAGTCTCACATAAAGTAGAGCTAGCAGTTAAAGCAAATCAGAAAAATACAAAACAATATGGATAAGCTGAAAATATGTTCTTGGAATGTGGCAGGGCTTAATGATAGGGAGAAAAGGGATCGGATGTGTGCGGTATTTAGGCAAAATGTATTTGATATAATTTGTCTACAAGAGACCCATATCCCTTGGGCAGAAAAAGATGTTTTGAGGGTCCCTGGATTTAATTTGATAGTAAATACAACTCAAACTATGAGAACCAGAGGGGTTGCTATATTAGCAAAACCATTCTTGGGGCCTGCTGTACGTAAGGCAGCCGATCCTCTGGGAAGGTGGGTTATCGTTGAGCTTAAGATGGGTATCACAATTTGTTCAATCTATGCCTCTAACCAGGATGATTCTTCTGTTCTTACTGAACTTGAATTAGAGCTGGCCTCTTGGCCTCAGACACTGATATTCTGCGGGGATTTGAATATTTCCTTGACACAAAGGGAGGGGGGACATAACCAAGGTCAATACTTATATTCAGGTCGTAAACCTAAGGTATATAGAGCCATTTCGCATCTAAAAGAGAGTTTAGGCTTAATTGATGTATGGGAATTGAAAAAACAACCAGACCCAGGATATACGTATTTTTCGCATCCACATAGCAAATACGTTCGTATTGACTATATTTGGGTAACAAGAAATTGCTCTGATAAGGTACAAATCAGCAAGCTTCCAAAGATTATCTCAGACCATAACCCCTTAGTACATACATTAGAGATCACTAACGCAATTAGACCTCGATCAGTGTGGACATTTGATAGGAAACTACTTGTTAATAACGAATATACCGATTACATTAAAGCATGGACTGAGAGGTTTTTTGAATGCAATCTTTATAGTGCATCTAGGGGTATGGTTTGGGATTGTTTCAAGGCCGCAATTCGCGGAGAAACAATAAGCTATGTAGCTAAGCAGAGGAAGGAAGCAGACAAAGTTAATAGAGTGCAGCTCCAAGAGCTAGCGAAAATAGAAGAGAAACATACGGCTTTAATAATGCAGGGGCAAGATGGAGGCCCAACCTTAAGAGAACTGTTGATACTTAAAACTGAAATAAATGGTGGGCTCTCAAAGAGGGCGGCTGAGATTTATCAATCTAATCGCAATAAGATCTATGAAGATGGAGAGAAAGTCGGGAGGCAACTAGCCCTACGTACCCGCCAGAAACAATCTCTTAACCTAATAACTAGTATAGAATTGGAGGGCCAGGAGTTTACATCACCAGAAGATATACTTGATACATTCAGAAAATATTACCAAAAACTATATCAAAATGAAGACATCTTAGATTCGGAAACTACTAAAGAAGCTCTCACTAATTGGCTGACGGAACTTGAAGGAAATATTGGTATAGACGAGGTTACTAGGAGAGATCTTGAAAGAGATATAACATGTATTGAAGTACAATTGGCCCTTGCAGAATTAGCTTCAGGTAAAGCTGCAGGCCCCGACAGACTGCCATTGGAACTATATAAAATCCTGGGCGATATTATAATACCTCTTCTTCTTGATTTATTTATGGGAATACAAGGGAGTGGTATCCCCCCGAACTCATGGAGGGAAACTAATATAGTCATATTCCCGAAAAAAGATAAGCCCCCTAATCTACCCTCATCATATCGGCCAATATCATTGATAAACTCGGATTCAAAACTTTACTCTAAGATCCTGGCTAATCGGCTCGGGGGGGTCATCGAGAGTCTGGTCTCCCCATGGCAACATGGCTTCATTCCGGGTAAGGGCACCACTGATCACACCCGACGGGTAATAACATTATTTGATGTCATGAGTGCGGTGGGGGGCCAGATGTCGATGGTCCTCCTTGATGCCAAGAAGGCCTTTGACCGAGTTTCTTGGGAATTTTTATGGGTCGTGTTAGAACAAAATAATCTGGGACCCTGCCTTATAAAATCCATCAGGGCAATGTACTACTCTCCTAAGGCTAGGGTTCTGGTGATGGGCCAGGAATCTGGGCTATTTGATATACTCAGAGGTACTAGGCAGGGCTGTCCCTGCTCCCCAATTCATTTTGCCCTTTATATAAACCCTTTGATCCTTAAACTACTTACTAGTGATGCAATCAAACCGATCACGTTTGGGCCCTTTGATACTAAGATATTAGCCTACGCCGATGACGTGGCGGTCGTAACACCCGATCCCACAGAAGCAATCGTAGAAATTGAACAGATCACCTAAGCTTTTGTGCAGTTCTCTGGTTACTCACTCAATCGGGGTAAAACAATGGTCATATGTACCGCGAACATTCTCTTTGAAGATTCTAAAAAGGTAGAGAGCGCAGTTTACTTAGGAGTACGTATAACCCCCAAAATAGATAAGATTATTGAGATCAACTATGAGCCCCTTCTCCAAAATATAAAGAAAGACTTGAAAAGAATTGATAGTTTACATCTTTCAATGATCGGGAGAGGCAACTTCCTGAAAATGAACATACTCCCCAGAGTACTGTATTTATTCCGCGCCATTCCCCTAATCGTGGAAGATAAGATCATCAAAGCTCTTGAGTCTCAAATTAGCCAATTTGTATGGAGCTATGGTAAAGTAAGGAGATCTATGCAGTATCTCTCCCTCCCATTTTCAAGAGGGGGCATAGCAATACCTACTATAGTATTATACCTTTGGGCCTCGCTATTTCAGCAAATAACACCACTATGTCTCTTAAAAACATCTGAGCCAATTATAGGGCATAACTATATACCATCAATCTATGAGTTGGCAATCGGAGGTAAGGCTAACGGCCTATTATTGAAACAAGTAGAACCATCATACTGCAAGAAAGTCAAATTTAAGATAATAACTAGTGCCTGGAGAATCTGGAGGAAAATTGCGAGGTATCTCAGTGTTCCTAAATATAATAAGTATACCTCACTATGGCACTCCTCTCTGATACCTGAGCAAGCCAACAATGATATCTCGAGGAGATGGGAAAATTTGGGGGTGCTTACTATAGGTGACTTCCTACAGCCAGGCTATACTAACCGGTTCCAGTATTTGCAAGATAATTTCTCCGTTCCAAACACCGACTCCTTCAAGTTTATCCAAATCAATATGATTCTTAATTTGAGTTTTTCCGATATCTCTCTAAATGGTATCCCCTTATTGGATTGTTTGGGGAAGGCTACAACCAGGATCGGTACCATTTCGATATCCTAATCGAAAATCAAGGGGATGATATGGAAACTATGGAAATGGGGTGGGCAAGGAAATTAAACAATTCCAATGTGGATATTGATATGTCTCTATACCTTTTAACTAAGCTTTTTGTTTCCTCTAATCTGAAAGCCCAGCTATATAAAACAATATATAACCTTTATTATACCCCTGCTAAATTGCATTCATTGGGGAAAAGACCGTACTCAGACTGTCCAAGATGTGGAATAAGTCCTGTACATCTGATTCACATGCTTTATGAATGTGACAAGTTAACATCTCTTAGACGAATGTTAGCAGGTTTTTGGCAAGAAGTGTTCGGGCATACTCTAGCTGAATCCCCCACATTGTATATTCTGGGATATGATAACACGCTTACGCATACTAACGAAGAGAAAGCATGTCTTTTCCTAGGAACCGCTGTCTATAGAATCATACTTACCGCCCGCTGGAAGGATGTCGATCCACCTAACATCCAAATTTGGCTGGCTCGGTTCTTAGGTATTTTTAACCAAGAGAAAGCTATTTTTGCATGTAAAGGAAAGAAGGCTAGAGCTCAGCGAATTAAAATCTGGAAGCCTATCAAAACTTGGAATAACATTAATAGATCTTTATAAAGAATTGATACCTGATGGGACGGCCATTTGAAAACTGTTAAATTAAATTGTTATATATTGTTTTAAAATCTATCATATTATCTGACTGTATCAATGAATTTTTATTATACAGAATTATACATAAACATTTTTTTTTTTAATATAATATGTTGGTCTCTTTGTACAATCTTTATGTGTTGCCAAATAAAGATTTTAAAAAAGGAAATTATTTGACTATCATTCTACATCAGGCACATAAAAAGGGGGTAATGTTGTTGTCCTAAATTTTGATGATTACAATTCTAGCAGTAAGACAACTGACAGTAGAAACAGACTAGGAGAGGCGTACAGAAATTAAATACAAAATGATTCAAATGGCAGCCTCCTCTCTTCTACAAAAATGGTAGAATTATGGTATTTCAGAACAGGAGGAATATAGATATGTGATATTGATTTCAAAGATTCGGAGAGACCTATCATTTGCTTTCTTCCAAAAATCCACAGAGGAAAAATCCTCCTTGTAGACATGTAATATAAAATATTGGAGTATGCTGATATTTTTTAGCACTAGTAGGTCTGATCTCCTATGTTAGGGATACGAAAGACCTGCTGAAAAAAGCTGAATCACATCGATGACAGTTTCTGGCAAGTGACAATGGATGTGAAAAGCCTATATACTACAATCAAACATGCAAAAGGGCTAAATGCCTTGAAATATTAATTTGCAACCAAATAGGTATGTTTCTATAGATATGTTAAAATAATACTAGAATGTCTTGAATTTGTGCTGCACAATAACGAATTCTTATACCAAGATGAATTGTTCCATAAAATGTGAGGAACTGCTGTGGATGGCAGGATTGCTCGCTCTTCTACCAACCTTTTCATGGGTTGGAATGAGAGGAAGTATGTCTGGAGTGACACTGTATATGATCTTTGTAGCCTTGTAGAAGTTATGGGTCTGCTATATTGATGGTATATTGGCAATCTGGACTGGATCAGAAAAATAATTAAAATATTACCATGGCTTTCTCCACACCAATTATAAAAATGTTGAGCTGACTTTGGAGTATCACCGGACTTCAAAAACATTTTGTGACTTAGAACTATAAGAGAAAGTTCATAATTCATGACTGGATCATATGGAAAGAAAACCACTTACAATAGCATTCTCCATTACAATGCTGTACATCCACATAATCAAAATAATACTATCCTGCATGAATAGTTAATAAAACATAGGAGGAACATGCAGTGATGAGGATGATTACATGAGGGTAGAATCGGAGACAATCAGTAGATTAAGAGATCGAGACTACCCTTGTAAAATACTTGTAGATTTAGTCAAAAGAATACAAGGTGTGAAGAGAAAGACATTACTTTTCGGTAAGAATAAGACCATCACAGACACAAATACACATAAAGTCAAATTTATAACAATATTGTGAGCAGTCCATGACAAAAATATATAACGTCCTAAGGAAACATTGAAATATTCAATAAGTGGATAAGAGTTCAAGTAAGATCATTACAGAAAAACCATTAGTGACAAATAGAAAAGAGGCTATGTTGAGGAATGTACTTGGTTCACTACCCCAACCCATCAGGCTCGCTGACAGAGAAACAACAGTGTTGTTTTCAATGTAATTGTGTTTGTTGCAAAGGTATTGCTGACAAAACAACTGTAGTGTAGTTCCTATTTTCCCAATAGGCTCTGCGCATTGGAATAATATATTCAGCAGTGTAGACGTAGGACTGAGGTTATCTAGGTCTCTACTGACTATATTAGACTTAAGGTTTGCCAGCTAGCTCAGAGGTCACTAGAAACTTTCTCGAATAAACGAGGAGGAGTTTAACCTCCCTGGATAGACAAGAAGGGATTAGCTTCTGACAACCATAAAACATGACAACTTTGCTCTCCCTGAATAAGAGTGTATCTCTAGAGTCGTGTGAAAACAATAGACAGCTATTTCACTCAGTCAAATGTGCGTACTTAGTTTCACCAGAATGCAGAGAAAAGAGAGACAGGCGTTTTCAATGAAAGGTGTTATTTATTGAGCAGTATTCTTCCTCATACACGTGAAATGAATTGCCACGATTGTAATACTCATGGTAAAGTAAAGTGCGTACAGTAAAAGGAGGATTATAAAATAATACTGTAAAAGCATTGATATGGTTTCTTAGCCATATGATACTTTAAAATAGATAAAATATATACATACATATATACATTGACTAATCGTACTCAACGGGTGCTTCTAAATTCGCCTACCCCGGTGTACCTGACCTAAGCCTAAAACGTGGGAAGGAGTAAGTAAGTAGCAGTTTAAGTTAAGTTTGTTTTGCCAAGAATCTGACTCAAGAATTCTCTGTAAGGGTTTAGTCAGTTCCGTACCCGGGTAATAGAAAGCAGGAGGTCTTGTATCTCTTTCTCAGGACTCGATATCCCAGTAACCCGCGAAGGTATCTGGAAACACCGGAGCTGGATTTCTCGGCAGGAGAAAAGACAGCGTCTCTCTCAGTGCGTCAAAGAGGAGGGGCAGCGTCTGTGGGCTCTTGCATCAGCTGGGCTCTCGGGCAAGTAGATAGCTGCTCTGCTCCAGAATCACCACCGTGTGTTTGCTTAAGGCAACGTTGGTATATTTATACCTTAAAGGTGCCTCGGTTTGACGTAAGGTTGGACATAAGACGTCAATAAAGATGTCACTAAGAACTGGCCGTTCTTACAGTGCTTTACAGGAGTTCTAGGACGAAATCAAAACAAAAGCAAGGGGGATTTCCCAGGTTGCTGGAGGCTTGGTTTTGTTTAGAGAACTCGGTGTGCTTACTAGGGGGCCGGAGAAGTAGCCTTGCTTAATGTGACAGCATGTGCTACGACTGAATTATGGATATGATTATTATGCCGTTGTATGGATATTATTGATTATAACCGGACAAGGGCATAAAATAGGAATATCGATTCAGGTTCCTAGATAAAACACTACACCCACTCCACGAATTAATGTCCATCATTACTAAAACTTAAGCAATAGTAAACAAAAAAAGGTGCATGTGTATACCAACCCACCCCAAAATACATTTTTGCATTTGAAATGGTGTATGCGAAATACATGAAAATGATTATAGGTACTGTACGCTTTTCAAGCAGTGTAATCATTCATTAAAAAGGATGCATATATATATAGGCAGAATGATTTGAGAAATTTACACATGAAATGGCTCTTAATACAGAAAAAAGGGTCGAGACCATTCCATCACATATAAATACAGTTGCTGTAAATGTTCTAGAGGCTGACGTGATATATTGTCTTTAGAGTTCCTAAAATAGAAGCTCTGTTCTCTAAGAATAGTTCTACTTCAAGCAGAGTACATGTGCCAGAAAAAAGGTAAATATTTTGGAATCGGGAAAAAAATAATTTCGCTTTCAGGGGAGAGAGAAAAAATATAGTTCCAAATATGTTCAGTAGCTTTTGTTTATCAAAGCCAAAGGCCGAATTCAGAGTTCAGGGAACGCTGTGTACTAGTTTGCTTAAAAGTTATTCTTTTTGTTCGGGGGAAAACATCATTTCAGACAGACTTTCAAAAAAGTGGTTTACCGCTTCAGGTGAAAGTTCGACCAAGTTGGAAAATGCCGCAACTGTGCAGTCGTGAGAATGATTGCTATCATTGATGTCAGGATCAGCAATGCTCACAGAAGGTCGTACCTGGGTGATGTTGCTCTCATCTCGTACTTCACTACCCTTTAATCGCAGTGGTGAAGTCTCAACGAATGCCGTCATCAGGATTGGTAACCGCTGGGGACAACACGATGCATGAGCCGTTACAGGACTTAGCAAAGTATCTGTATCCAATGGTACTGCTGATTGTAGTGTAAGACAGACGTCCAACACACATTCTTCTCCGCATAGCATACATCGAAGCACAGGTAAGATACAATTCTGCCAGATGGGTCTGAATGAAAGAAACCAGGTCATATTCAGATCTCTTAGCCGAGCTAATCCAAGGACTTTAGTTATGCGGTCCCGATAGCGTATAGCTAGGATCGTTGCTGGAGTCTTGTCTGCGTTTTGGCTTGCCATAACGAAGCAGAAGTATCAAAAATAAAATGCCTGCTACGAGTCCCAACAGGAGTGGTAGGCCGCCAAAGACAGAATGGACAAAATTAGGAAAAATGCCCAGAACTGTTGTGAAGGGTGTTAACAGTCCCGAAAAAATTGTCTTAAATACATGTGGGATACCGCTGGTATCAGACATATTTAGGATTTGGCTTCACATTTCTGCGAAATGTAGGGGGCAATTTGTTGATAAAAGTGTATGTATCTCTGCCGTTGTCCTTGCAACTTGTAGATCATACGTTTCTTTTGATGACGTCAAGAGCACAGTTGTCTGCAAAAGGACAGACTTCATCCTGCTTAAAGTATCAATTCGAATAGAAGAGATATTCAAAAAGGGCAAATTTTTGCCTCCCTGTCTGGAGTGCTGTTTGGAAAAATACTTGCATACAGCAAGTCACCATGGAACTAACGCTCACGAGATAAGCTTTTCCTGCCACCATGCCACAACATCTGTGGTCCACTATTAGAAAATAGCTCCCGTTAGAAAGCCGTCTAAAGAATGGCTCTATTCGAGTTACAGGTGTGCCATGCTGGTGGCACGAAAGGTTATTTGAAGTCCCCTCACAGGCCCCATGCAGGTCAATACCTTGACACAGAAGTATACCACTTAGTGATCTTTTACAATTATTACCACTAAGAAATACATTCTGTTCCTTTTCACTATAACATGTGTGTGTGTAAGGTAATTTCCATGATGACTTAATGTACCCTTTACCCAACCTTTCACACTGGCCTGCTGGTATATACTCTTGACAGAATTTAAATTGGAAAGTTGTTATCGGAATAGTTATTATTCCGTGTATTATCCATTCAATGACAGGTCGTTCTGACATCGTCAATGGTAATCTCTCAAGTTTTTCAATGCTCAGAATTGTATATTCCGCTCCTTTCTGTGCCAAGCTGATTTGTGTATCAGTAAGGGTAAAGATAGAGAATAATGACGTTGTGTTGATTAAACGCCAAGGCACGTAGCCTGAACGCAGATTTTGTAACGTCCAGCCAACCTGTACAATAGAACGTAATTGGGACTGACCGTGTTGTAACATTAGCAAGTCCTGCTCTATTATATCTATAGCAGATGATACAATACTGTCCAGTGAATATATTCTGGAAGACAGAGTCATTAACCCATTGTCCACAACAGAAAGCGATTTTTCCAAATTAATACAGTCAATTTCCCGTATTTTTTCTGCTGTTTCAATTTGCGTTTCTTTCCAAGCTCCGTTGTAAGCTGCATATATACCGGCCGCTATGAAACATTTTGGACGCTGTTTGCGTGGTCCCATTATGAAATCACGCAAGTCAGCACCATCTTTAAGTAAAGTCAAGTGTTGCTTAATTTCTGCCAGTGTGGATTTCTGTAGCCATTCGAGGCAGAGTTTTCCTACACTGTATGTAGTAACTATCCCTGGATGTTGTCTCTGGGAGTATCTAGGGTCTGGCCTGGTCAATTTGAACCCCTGTATTTTGTTCAGGAATCTATCTTGACAGTTATTTGTGTCTGTGGGCCAGATCAACCATTTTTTCCAATCAGGATGTGTTCTGTTTTGGTTAAAAATATGGGATACGTCTATCTCAACATCTGTAGTGCTATTACTGTCAGGTGTTGGCTTTGGAATAGACGGTTTGTTTAAGTATTTAATTTTGGCTAGGCCAAGACAGGTTGTCTGTTGAATGGTATCATTCAAGAATATAATTTGTTCTGGGATCATGCAGGCTCTAAATAATGATTCTATAACTTGGACCTGCCAATCTTTGGTACCCCAGATGGTTTTTGTTTCAATATTGTTTTTCCAAAAATCAAAACCAAATGTAGTCATTTTTTCATAAAATGCTTCTGAATAGATTAATTTAGTGTTTGTCAGCATTGTTTTCATTCCTGTCTTATTTAACATTTTGAAATAAAAGGCTTCTGCTTCACTTATGTTAAACCCTGAGAAGTATGGGAATTTCTCATAAAATGTTTTTGAACTGCCTTTTGGTGGAGTTGCACAATGTTCCCATTGATTATAGTTTAAAACATTTCTAGGTTGAGCAGATTTATGCAAATAGTGATGTGCAAAGTGGTTGTAGCAGTACATGTCTTTATAATTAGATGAACCCTGCAAGTAATCATGTTCTGTAAATTTTGCTGACATTACTAAATCTGACATCATATCATTAATACTTTCAAAGTCCCAATCATCAGAGAATGTGCTCGGTTTTACAAAGTCACTCAATGAAATCTTAAACTGGTGTGTATACTTCAAGAGCTCGACCGGGCCATAGATTTCGTAATCTGTTTTGTCCCAAGCTACCCCACCGGGTATTGGATTGGCTGTGACATTCACGGATGATAGTTCTCTTTTCTCGATGTGAGATGACTTGTGTGGCTTTAGGACCAAGTTGATGTTCTGACTTGCTGTGTCCATTGTACTGTATTTTCCCTCAATGAATTTTCCCAAACAAAGAACCATGATGAGCCAAAGCAGGAGGAAAAGTACACTTAACACAATCCAAAATTCAATCCATGGAGAAATCAGATAGGTTTCTTTGAGTTGATGAAAGAGTTCTGTTACTTTGTTTTTAAAAGATTTAGTTGTTGGCTGTTCTTCAGGCTCGCTTGGATCCTCAGAAAAGTCATCGTAATTGATGAAGTAACCAGATGCAGTTCTGTCAATTGTTGGAATCGCTTCCGGATTTTTATTTGCTTTTGGAATGTTCTTTGTTTCATTAGCATAGTCTGTGGCTACATCATTGTAGACAGGTGTTTCTTGATAAACTGTTGCAATTTGGGTTTCAAGAGGCACAAGTTCCATGGCATTATTGCATAGTCCTTTTTTATTCACTGCAGGTTTATCAAATGTGATTAGTTTCTCAGTTTGATCCTCTTGTATTGTAGCAAACTTTGGTGTTCTGCTATTTTTTGGGAGTCCACTGGGCCTACTACTTATTATCGGCCACATGATTGTGGTTTTACCAGGTCGATGGATAAAACTCGGTTCTCCTTTTTACCAGCAAGGGGCGGTAGTACAACTGATCTTGTTCCGTTGACAGCTAAGACAGGTACTGCTTTTCTGTAAGAAGGCCCAAATTCCTTCTTCACCGCGATCTTCTCTATGACCAGATCCCCACTATTTGGAATCCAGACAGGTCTTGCTGGGACAGGTGGTTTTTCTTCAGTGGCTGTTGGCTGCTGTTTTAGCTTTACGTTGCTCAGGTCTTTTCTTGTTTCATTTAAGTCCTGTAAAATAGCCAAACGATCTTTGATATCAAAGCATTTTTCTTCTACCACTGAAGTCTGACTATCTAAGTCCTGAATATGCATTCTAGTACCGAACAATAGTTCATACGGACTGAAACCTTTTAGAGAATTTTTTGGCAGATTGTTAAGACTACGTTGGACACTTGTTAAATGTTGGACTCACCCATCATCCGTACCTAATACCCTTGCCGTTATAGATTGCTTTATGTCTCGGTTTTTTCTTTCCACAATCCCGTTTCCCTCAGGATGGAAGGGTAAAGAGTACCGCAATGCAATGCCCATGCTGGTCATGGCCTCCTTATAAGCTCGAGAGCTAAAAGCAGGACCCTAGTCAGAATGTAGCATGCCAATTGCGTATGTGCCGATATAGACTCGCAAATCTTTTATAACAGTTCTGGCGTCAGCTGAGCGCTGGTGTCTACATTTTAAGTGAATCTAGTCTTAAATAATATACATTGGGACGCATGTTTCCTGTTTAATCATGCGTATAGATCGCCTTATGCTTTCTATTAGGTGTTCTGGTACTACTCCGGCCGGTTCACCACTGCGATCTCTGTTGCAGTTTTCACAATTCTTTGCAAATTTGTGAATATCCAAGCTCATTCCCGGCCACCAGTATTCTGATTGTAATTCTGTCAGAGACTCTTTGATCATCTGATGCCTTAGACATAATCCCATATGTGCTTCTTGTATTAAGAAGATTCTCCTGTTCGTGTTTGGAATTACTCTATCCCCCACTCCAGGGATTCGAGCAAAAGGAACGGAGTTTGCATCGATTATGTATGTATAATTGAGTGGATAGTTCACGGGTAATGCTGCACAGTTGCCTTTTGAAGACGTTTTTACCGCCAGCATGGTTTCCCTGTCTATGTATTTTTCTGAACGCTTTTTTGTGGCTACGGAAGCCGGATTAGTTGCTTCCGCTGTCGCTGTCTCAGCCAATGAATTTCCTGCAGCGTGAACGCCATCACGCTGGTGACTCAGTGTATGTATCACGTGAGTCTTTTGTAGTTCTTTCTTCAAAAGAACTACTTGTTCCCAAAGCGATTTTTGCTTGATTGTGGCACCTGTGTCATCTTTGTAACCGTTTTAAACCCATTCTGCAAGTCATTATTGTATGATTTGACGCAGGAATGCGAATCGCACACTATTAGTGTCGGGAATTCGCGATCGGCAATGTCGAGCGCCATTTTTAAAGCTATTAATTCAGTTTGTTGACCTAAATTGTCTTTTACGGATTGTGACATTGTTACCAGTGGTCTCAATTTACCTCCGTGCCACCGACCTTTAACAATCACGCACGCAGCACTGTAAGCCTGCTTACCCCCAACTGCGGGTTGTGCTGATCCGTCTGTATATATTATACAGCCGTAGTGTTCTAGAGGCAGGATTTCGGTCGGCAGAGGACATTCATATTCATATTGTAGAAATTCTTGTGTTTTCAAATTAGGATCAAATTCGTAAACTACGTCTGTTGCAACAAGAGAATTAACCCATTGGATCCATCTCGGATGTAGCGCTTTAGCATTCGGAATGCTTGCCTTTGTTACCGCTTCTAGGGCTGGTACTGGTGTAACGAATATTATTCGTTTACCTTGTGCTAGAGTTCTTTCTGTTGCTACAGCAGTCTGAACCGCAGTTAGAATTTTTTCCGTTGAACTAAATTTCATTTCAGCTTTTGTGTACAAATGTGATTTGTAAGCTATTGGTACCTTTTCTCCCTCATTAGAGGTCAGGTACGTGAATCCGCATCTTCCTGGGATGACTCGGATTACAAGGTTGCGTGTATTAACGCGAGTTTGCAATTTTGTTTTTGCTAACATGTCTGTTTGCAATTATCTCAAAATTTCTGTGTGTTTTTGAGTCCAATTGATTGGTTTAAAATCAGGTTTTATTAATTCATAGAGAGGTTTAACCCTCTCTGCATTATTTAGAATGTATGTTCTTCCGAAATTCAGGAAACCTAGTATTGATTGTAAGTTCCTCAGCGTTTTTGGTGCTTGGAGTACAGCACACTTCTCTAAGAAATTGTCTGCTAGACTTTTGCCTTCACTTGATAATTCATATCCTAAAAACAGGACAGTCAGATGGGCAATTCGTGACTTTTTAAAGTTGAATTTGTAACCCTCTGCTGCGAACCCAAGTATTATGGTGTTCACTTTTTTCAAGTGAGTATCCAAGTCATCATCTGTCAAATAGATGTCATCGGCGTAAGATAATGCTTCATCATCATATATTTGTAGTAACTCTGTTACTCTTGCTGAGAATAATCCTGGGCTATTCTTGAACCCCTGTGGGAGTCGACAGAAATTTTCTGGGAGCCCATTATTGAGAAAGCGGTCAAATACCTGCTTTCAGGTGCAATGTTTTGACAAAAGAATCCATTAGAGATGTCTAATGTTATGTTATGTTATGTTAAATTGGCTCTTCTATAGCGCACGGCTACTCGGAGGAGTGTCCCGGCGCTTTGGCGAAGAGTGAAACAAGGAGAGGTACAGCAAAACAGTGCTCCAGAAAAGACACAGTTTACAGAGTGAAAAGAGCCTGCAGATTACATAGTGAAAAGCCAAGTCTTTAGCTCCTTTCTAAAGGCTAACAGATTGGTCATCAGTCTTAAGGATCGAGGGAGATCGTTCCAGCACCGAGGCGCAAGGTACCGAAAAGAGCGACCTCCGATTCGAGAGCGCCTGATGGAAGGAACCGCAGCTTTAGCCTCGAAGGCAGACCTGAGAGCTCTTCTGGGGACGTAGAAGGCTATCCGCTTACGGAGATAGTTAGGACCAATTCGGTGGAGCGCCTTAAATGCCAGAGTCAGGGTCTTAAACGTGACTCTCTTGGCAATCGGAAGCCAATGGAGTTGCTCCAAAAGCTCCGAGGCCCGTGCCCTCCGGGGAAGTCCAAAGATGGCTCTGGCCGCCGAATTCTGCACAACCTGCAGACGGGCCATCAGATATTTAGGAAGGCCCAAATAGAGAGAGTTCACGTAATCGAGGCGTGATCCTATCAGGGCCTGCACCGTAATTCTTTTGTGGTGAAAGGACAGCAAAGGGAGGAATTTCCGTAGCATCCTGAGGATGCCGAAGCATTTCCCCGTTAGCCCGATGATCTGAGGTCTCAGGGAAAGGTCGACATCGCACAAGAAACCAAGATTCCTCGCCTTAACTGCAACCGTGCTGGGAGGAGACATATCGCACGGCCACCATGACTTCCAGGCCGGGTCGGGAGAACAGCCGAAGAAGAGCAACTCAGACTTGTCTGAGTTACACTTCAGACTGTGTCCCTGAAACCACTCAAAGACGGCTTCAAGGCATTCCCGAATCCGCCCGCCGTCGAAATCTTCGCCCTTGCCACATGAAAAAAGAAGCTGGGTATCATCCGCGTAGGAGATGATCTGGGCACCAAAAGACTCCGCCACCGCCGCAAGAGGGGCCATATAGATATTGAAAAGGGTGGGGCTCAGGATGGACCCCTGAGGAACCCCCACCTCGAGCGGCGGCATTTCGGCGGAGAACGGCGGTGCCCAGACCACTTGCCGGCGGTTGGTCAGAAATGACTTAAACCAATTCAACACCGTCCCACGAAAGCCTATCTCCCGGAGTCTTGAAAGGAGACCGGCGTGGGGCACGGTGTCGAAAGCCGCCGACAAGTCCAGCAAGACCAAGATGGCTTTTCCCCCTCCATCCAGTATCTCACGGATGGCATCAGTGATCTCGAGGAGAGCTGTCTCCGTGCTAAAATTAGCCTGGAAACCCGACTGAGAGTCGTGCAGAATGTTATTACTCTCTATGAAGGTGGAGATAGAGAGATGCACGTGCTTCTCGATCACTTTAGCCAGCGAGGGGAGGAGGGAGATTGGTCTATAGTTCGCATGTGCAAGGGGGTCTAAAGATGGTTTTTTCAGCAGCGGGAGGATAAGGGCGTGCTTTCAGGCATTAGGTACCTCCCCAGAAGACAGGGAGGCATTAAGCATATGATTAAGTAGAGTGTTAACTGCCGATGCAATTTTCCCCAAGCACTTAGCAGGGCAGGGGTTAAGCGGCGAGCCCGATTTAAGCCGAGAGAGCAGATTCAGAGAGGAAGCATGGGAGATAGACGGGAAGTTCCAGAGCAAAGGACCCACCACCTCTGCAGCTAAAGGCCTACATGCTGGGGGGTCAACCAAAGGAGAAGGTGCCGGAAAAGAACCCTGGATGAGTTTAATTTTATTGGTAAAAAAATCACCAAGTTGACGGATCCAGGCTGCACTATGAGCATGGGTAGGTGTGCCGGATACAGGTGACACAAATTCCCGCACAACTTTAAAAATGTCCTTACTCATGCATTCAGCGGCATCAATTCTGCGCTCTAAGTACACCTTTTTTGCCTCAAAGATGTGCTTATGATAGACACAGATAAGCTCCTTATATTTGCTCTTATCTTCGAGATCATATCTCCGTCTCCAGACCCTTTCGGCCCTCTTACAGTCTTGACGCATTGTGGCCAAGAGTGGAGTGAACCAAGGGTATTGTAATGTTGTTTTGTATTTTTTGCGCACAATGTTATTCATTAATTAGTGCTGCACTGTCTGAGTTTTATACTGCAAATGTCTTGCAACATGAGTTAAGGTGTCTGTAGTCCAAAACTAGACGATATGAATCGTCTGGCTTGGAGACAGGAAACAAAGGATTGTTCATTTGTGAGGTGCATGTTTCAATCACCCCCTGGTATTCAAGTTGATCTAAGATCTCCCTGACCTGTTTTTTAGCTTCTTGCCTAATTGGGTACTGCCTCTGTGCAGTTGGTTGACATTTTAATTGGATTTTGTGAGGAGGAGAGTCCTCATCCCATCCTACATGATTTTTATATAATGCAGGAGCTTGGGCTACTGCCCACTTTCTTGCAAGTGTATATTTTTTATGAATTGGAATGTGATTTGAGAAGGCAGGCATAATCATTTCTTTGTAATAATCAAAGGAGAGAGTAAGGGATTGTCCACAAACAAACATGGACCAGGATTACTCCTATTCCCCTAGGGCGAATGTTTTTGAAACAAAAGGAGGAGTATCCCCTACAGAATATAAGATGAATAGTCTGGAGGGTAGACTTAATGGCAAAAAAGGAAAAATGTATCCTTTTATTTAAAACCCCTCACTCACCAGCCTAGCGGTGACATGCTTCATCATCGGGGTCCACCCTGGTGGCCTAGCGTCACCAGGGTGTGCTTCGACACCTGAACTACAGTGGAGCGGGTTGTGACTGTAAGTGCAAAAAAGAAAATATGTTAAAAATTGTCCTGGTTTAACTCAAAAATATAACTTTATTATAGAGCAACTGAACAATGTTAAAAAATAATAGCGAGATGGTAGTAGGCAAGTTACGACCGACTCATCTCTATATGTGTTGGTGTGTATTGGTCGACATGTTTCTACCAATGGGCGAGTGCCCGGTTTCTTCAGGACCAAAAAACAGGTGGACGGGAGGTGTGGGCCCCCTAAAAGGCTCACCCTGTCCTGATCCCCTGTTGAACCCACAGGCAAATTGCTCGGGGTGCGTATGCTCAGCTGAATTAGTGAGCAGGCAAAAAAATGAAATAGAGACCTGTGAAGAAAAAAGGATAAAAGCAAGTTTCAATTATGATCATATTTACTCTCCTGTAACATCGTGGAGTGTCTCTATATTGTGAAATACCATGCCATATAGGTATCGTGTCAAAACCTTCCGGGTGAAAAAAGTGGCATCCGAAGATGCTAAGCATATTTATTGATCAATAGGTGCGTGCATAGCTGCATGCGTTATGCTTATCGTAATTATATGCCAACTAGGTGGCGCACTCTCAGGTTGCGTGTAACACAGCAATCGAGTTGATGGGGCTGTGCTTATGTCTGACTGATCACCTTAGTGCGCGGGATTAATAGTGGCTATCAGAAAATTGTGCTATGGTAGCGTGCGCATAAATCTTAGTTTGTCGTTCATTAACGTGAAAATTACCGTAAAAATAAACGTACATGACTGACACACATATAACATTTAAAAGTACACATGGGTTTGGTGGTCCTTAACGAGGGATTAGGATTTGTGCCCACAGCAGCTCTTGATAAGTTCAAATTACACTGCGAACTAGCGGGCTTCTTCCGCAAACTCAAACTCAAAGCATTCTTTGAGAAAAATACCCCGGTCGAACCAAATGAAATCATCAACGAAACTGGTCTCAGACCGAGATCAACTTTCATACCACCACCACATTGTGTCCCGGTGGAAATCAGCACCTTTGAACAGGCTGTGTTCAACGATATTGAAGCCCTTACACAGAATGCTCAGTATAAGAACAACAGCAGAGCTGAGAATCAAGCACTATCTGATTTGAAAAACGATGACAACATAATAATCAAACCAGCCGACAAAGGGGGAGGCCTAGTGGTCATGAACAAAAGTGACTATGATGCGGAATGCAAACGCCTACTGAGTGACACCAACAATTATCAAATACTATCAGTGGACCCAACCGAAGATCTACGCATTGAAATTATCAATATGGTAGAAACAGCAGAGACCGCTGGAGACATTTCAAAACAGGAAGCTGACTATCTGAGCACAACTGAGGGCAAGATCCCATATTTTTATGTGGTACCTAAGATGCACAAAGGCAAACTTCCTCCACCTGGCAGGCCCATCGTATCAGGAATAGGATCATTACTAGAACCTCTGTCTAGATTTTGTGATTTTTTCTTGAAAACAATCGTACAGGGCACAAGCACATACCTGAGGGACACTAAAAGCTTACTAACCCTTCTGGAAAACATCAAAGTAGAGGAAGACTACATTCTGGTAAGCTTTGACATAGAAAGCCTCTATACCAACATACCACAAGATGCGACAATTGAGGTACTGAGACAAACACTTGACAATTCTGAGTGGAACTATCGCACTCCCAAGGAATTCATTGTTAATTGCGCAATCCTTGCCCTAAAAAGGAACTTCTTCGAATATGAGGGCACCCTGTACCTCCAAACTGGGGGGACTTCCATGGGCAGTGTTTTTGCCCCCAGTGTAGCGGGGCTCTACGTCTACGACTTCGAGAAGAAATTCGTCCTGTCAGCGAACAATCCCTTTGGTTCTCACATAAAATTCTGGCGGCGATACATAGACGATGTCTTCACCATATGGCAAGGGCCACGAGAGACACTAATGTCATTCATCACTTGGCTGAACACCTGTGATCCAAACTTACGATTTACACACAGCATAGATACAAACAAGATGGTCTTCCTGGACATAGAAATCCAAAAAGAAAATGAGAGCTTGATAACCAAAACACACTTCAAGCCAACTGCGAAAAATAATCTCCTGAGATTTGACAGCTTCCATCCCCGCCCCCTCAGGGAAAACTTGCCATATGGACAGTACTTACGCCTAAGAAGGAACTGCAGTAAAATATCTGATTACAAAGAACAGGCGCAAGACCTTACAATTAAACTCACCAATCGAGGCTACCCCCAGACAATCATCAACAGATGCCAGAAACGAGCTAGGAACCAACCACGAGAAGCTCTACTTGAGGACACACCCAAAAACAAGGAAGACATCCCACTCACATGTGTCACAACATACAATGCAGTATCAAATCAGGTGAGCAAAAGCATACGAAAACACTGGTCCATACTCTGCACTGGCAAATACAATTGGGAAAAACCTCTTTTTTCGTACAAAAAGGCGCGCAGCCTGAAAGACAGCTTGGTCAACACTCGACCAAAGACAACTGCTAACGACATCAACCCTACTATCACTGCCATATGGGGTCTCACCAGTAACTGGACACTCCAGATGCGGGGACTGTAGCGTCTGCCACCTCACTGCCAACACAAAAACCCTGGATCTTGAACAAGGAAAAACATGGGAACAGAGATCACACACAAACTGTAACAGTTCCAATGTCATATACTTGATCAAATGTACCTGTGGAATTCCTTACATAGGAATGACAACACGCAAAGTAAAACTGCGAATATCTGAACATCGAAGCACAGTGAGATGCAAAAAGAATAACACCAGACTTACAGACCATTTTCTGACAGCACACCATACCCCCAATGATATGCGATGGACTGTCATCGAACAAATCCAACCAGGTCCCAATGCCCAAGCACGCCTGTTTGAAAAGGAACAGCGTTGGATCTACAGACTTTCCAGCCACAAGACGGGCCTTAATGATAATATTCCATGGGCTACCGTTCTCAAATAACCAGTAACCTTCCATTGGCCCACAGTCCAATTTCCTTTCCTCCACCCTACCTTCAAGGACCTTGATATAGGTTCCTAATCCTGATACTCTAAGTTTGCTTAGTAGTTTTCTAACCCAGCAGAGAGACGCACTACCCTCTTTCCCGGTGTAATATGCTCCCAGTCACCCTCTTAGACCATCCTGCCTATACACATGAGGGCACCCCCTGTCTATATGTCTTTTCCTAGACAGATTGTGGCCGCTGCTTTATTTTGGAATCCCATTTTAAATATGCCTCCCTCTCTGTCTAACACTCCCCACGTGTTATGCGTTTTTCCAATATTCTATCATGACCAAACGCTAACACAAGTGTTTGTTTATCTTTATTCACCTTCCAAAGGGGCGTGCCGGTTCCAGGCACACAATAGCGTCATCACGACGTATTCACCACGTAACCACGCCCCTTGACGGGCGCTCAGCCGCGCCCACCCCGGAAGTGGCCAACGCCTATTATTACAGCCTGCAGTAAACGGCTACTCTAGCCGAGCAGGGAACCATGGCAGTAGGTCTCAGCTCAATCGCTTCGCCGGCAAACTGTAAGTAATTGACCCTCACTCTTTCTAGCGGACGCGCTGTTCCATCCGAGATTCCTACTCGGATCGGCTCCCCTCGGCGCTTCTTTTTCCGCTACCCCGGCCCTCCTTGACATACGCTCAACTCCTTTTCCATATATTCCGCCATTGCAGAATATGTTCGTCTGATGCGAAGAGCCTACGCCCTGCCCGATGAAGCACAACAGAGCTCTTAACTAAGTAAGCCTCGACTCATGCCACCAAACCCATGTGTACTTTTAAATGTTATATGTGTGTCAGTCATGTACGTTTATTTTTACGGTCATTTTCACGTTAATGAACGACAAACTAAGATTTATGCGCACGCTACCATAGCACAATTTTCTGATAGCCACTATTAATCCCGCGCACTAAGGTGATCAGTCAGACATAAGCACAGCCCCATCAACTCGATTGCTGTGTTACACGCAACCTGAGAGTGCGCCACCTAGTTGGCATATAATTACGATAAGCATAACGCATGCAGCTATGCACGCACCTATTGATCAATAAATATGCTTAGCATCTTCGGATGCCACTTTTTTCACCCGGAGGGTTTTGACACGATACCTATATGGCATGGTATTTCACAATATAGAGACACTCCACGACGTTACAGGAGAGTAAATATGATCATAATTGAAACTTGCTTTTATCCTTTTTTCTTCACAGGTCTCTTTTTCATTTTTTTGCCTGCTCACTAATTCAGCTGAGCATACGCACCCCGAGCAATTTGCCTGTGCGTTCAACAGGGGATCAGGACAGGGTGAGCCTTTTAGGGGGCCCACACCTCCCGTCCACCTGTTTTTTGGTCCTGAAGAAACCGGGCACTCGCCCATTGGTAGAAACATGTCGACCAATACACACCAACACATATAGAGATGAGTCGGTCGTAACTTGCCTACTACCATCTCGCTATTATTTTTTAACATTGTTCAGTTGCTCTATAATAAAGTTATATTTTTGAGTTAAACCAGGACAATTTTTAACATATTTTCTTTTTTGCACTTACAGTCACAACCCGCTCCACTGTAGTTCAGGTGTCGAAGCACACCCTGGTGACGCTAGGCCACCAGGGTGGACCCCGATGATGAAGCATGTCACCGCTAGGCTGGTGAGTGAGGGGTTTTAAATAAAAGGATACATTTTTCCTTTTTTGCCATTAAGTCTACCCTCCAGACTATTCATCTTATATTCTGTAGGGGATACTCCTCCTTTTGTTTAAAAAATAATCATTTCTTTGCCATGAGGGCACTCCCTGACAAACTCTGGCGGCCAGTCCTTTTCAGCTAAAAGGATGTCATAGCCTTTGGAAAGGTTATCCCAAAATAGACCCCTTACTTTCCTAGTCTTATCTCCCTCTATACGTAATGTTATCTCGTATATTTTATGAGGTTTGCTAACTCTGCTGTCTGCAGTTTCCACCTGAATGTATTCATTCGTGTCCACTGTCTCCAGAAGATTCATCAGGATCTTGCGAGCTATGGTCACTTCTGCTGCGCTGTCTAGCACTGTCTGGGCCCACTCTCCGTTTTTCAGCTGTGTCCTCAGTATCCTCGGCATGTTTGATTATTTTAATGCTGGCTACCTTCTTTCTTGGAAATTGTATTTTTTTACTTTGATGAACAGGTTCCTTGTCTTTGGACTTGACGTGCTCTTCCCTTTGTTCTGACCGTCCTCTTCTTTCCGATTTCTGCGAGGAAGTCTGAAAAGATCGAGAGGGACGTGTATCAATATCTTGATATCTATCAGGTTTCTTTAGATTATCCCTATTTCTAAGGTTGTATCTTTTCTCAGAGGGCTCCCTCTGGGGAGACTTGTGTCCTTGGTCCGGAGATCTTTCTCTCTGCCGAGGAGACCTTCCTCTGGACCGGAATCTTTTTTCTTTGGGAGTGGATTGTTTATTTCCATCCCAGCTCTTTTTTGGAGTGTTTAGACTATTTTTAAGAAATATCTTTTCAGGATTTTCAGTTAGTTGGGATTTTACTGGTTTCCCACCCAAACTATCTCTTCCTAGTTCTTCATAGGATTTTTCTATGATTCTGGCAAGTTCAAATGGTTGTTCTGCTATATCTGTTTCTTTCAATTTCTGGCGGATCGCCACAGATGCTGCTTCCCCTTTTATGTTGGCTAATAATATAGCCGAGACCTGCTTGAAGTCTTTTAGTAATTTCATACCCAGAGTTAAAGCAGGTTCTGGGCCGTATTCATTTTGAATCTGTCTTAGCACATGGGGTATTACCGCCATGGACGGAACACCATGTGTTTTTGTGTAAATGGAAGCAAAGACTGTGCCCCAAGTGTCACAGTCCTCCACATGTGGTGCGATCCCCATTGGAAGGCAGATAGTCAGAATTCTGTGTTTCTCAGTAGGGGTAGTATCCGGAAATACTGCCTCTATTTGAGTGATTTTTTGTGCTAACCAGAATGGAATTCGTTCCCGTTTTATGGGTACTTTACCCAGACATGATTGTATGTTCTGTGGTGTAATTTTGTTTGTGTTCCCCTGATGAGGGGTCAGCTGTGGAATGTTAACAGTTGGTTGGACTGTTGAAGTCCGCTTTACATATTGGACTAATTGTCTATGTACTTTAATTATTATTTTTAGCTGGACTAAAAGTTCTGGTACTGACATTTTTTCAATGTCTGGATGTGGTGTGTAGCTGGCTAGAACCAGCCACGTTGCTCCTGGTCTACCTAGTGGACCGAGCCTGGTGATGTGATTATTATGTTTTAGGGCGCCTTTAAACCAGAGCAGGTGCTCTTGGTATTTTAATGGGATTTCCACGTCCTCGAAAAGAGTGTATTCATCCGGAGGTTCCTCTATTTTGTAATAGTGGAATTCGTGTGTGACAGCGTTTGCTGCTGGAAAGTTTATCCATGAATAGAATACCTCTGTCTGCTGATATTCATGTGCCTCAATTACGAATATGACTATACCACCTCTCGATGTTAGTCCATTTTCTATAAGTTTAAGAGTTATAGTTTTTCTTATGTTGACCGGAATGAGTATTGCATTCGGGTCATTCTGTAGGAGACTTGTGTCATCCTCTAGGAGTTGAGCTGCTATTCTAGCTGTCTCCCTTTCGTCTTCATTTTCTGACATTTTTACTGACAGAAAGGTTTTAGTTGCAGATCAAGTTTCAAGGAAACAAAGATTAGGTGCACAATATTTTTGGAACACTGTATCCTTCAACGTTGACTAAACCAAAAACTATACATAGAAATCTCTTCCTACTAAGTTCCGGCGGATTTTTAACCTTTTACCCACTCCAGACGTCTTTTGGAGTATTTACGGGAAAAAGGGTCTGGGTGAAAAAGCACGACTGAGTTACTCTAACGTCTTGCGTTAGATTTATCGCCTTACCAAACGTTGGGCGCCATGTAGAGTAGTTCCTATATTCCCAATAGGCTCTGCGCATTGGAACAATATATTCAGCCGTGTAGACGTAGGACTGAGGTTATCTAGGTCTCTACTGACTATATTAGACTTAAGGTTTGCCAGCTAGCTCAGAGGTCACTAGAAACTTTCTCGAATAAACTAGGAGGAGTTTAACCTCCCTGGATAGACAAGAAGGGATTAGCTTCTGACAACCATAAAACATGACAACTTTGCTCTCCCTGAATAAGAGTGTATCTCTAGAGTCGTGTGAAAACAATAGACAGCTATTTCACTCAGTCAAATGTGCGTACTTAGTTTCACCAGAATGCAGAGAAAAGAGAGACGGGCGTTTTCAATAAAAGGTGTTATTTATTGAGCAGTCTTCTTCCTCATATAAGAGAAATGAATTGCCACGATTGTAATACTCATGGTAAAGTAAAGTGCGTACAGTAAAAGGAGGATTATAAAATAATACTGTAAAAGCATTGATATGGTTTCTTAGCCATATGATACTTTAAAATAGATCAAATATATACATACATATATACATTGACTAATCGTACTCAACTGGTGCTTCTAAATACGCCTACCCCGGTGTACCTGACCAAGCCTAATACGTGGGAAGGAGTAAGTAAGTAGCAGTTTAAGTTAAGTTTGTTTTGCCAAGAATCTGACTCAAGAATTCTCTGTAAGGGTTTAGTCAGTTCCGGACCTGGGTAATAGAAAGCAGGAGGTCTTGTATCTCTTTCTCAGGACTCGATATCCCAGTAACCCGCGAAGGTATCTGGAAACACCGGAGCTGGATTTCTCGGCAGGAGAAAAGACAGCGTCTCTCTCAGTGCGTCAAAGAGGAGGGGCAGCGTCCATGGACTCTCGCATCAGCTGGGCTCTCGGGCAAGTAGATAGCTGCTCTGCTCCAGAATCACCACCGTGTGTTTGCTTAAGGCAACGTTGGTATATTTATACCTGAAAGGTGCCTGGGTTTGACGTAAGTTTGGACATAAGACGTCAATAAATATGTCACTAAGAACTGGCCGTTCTTACAGTGCTTTACAGGAGTTCTAGGACGAAATCAAAACAAAAGCAAGGGGGATTTCCCAGGTTGCTGGAGGCTTGGTTTTGTTTAGAGAACTCGGTGTGCTTACTAGGGGGACGGAGAAGTAGCCTTGCTTAATGTGACAGCATGTGCTACGACTGAATTGTGGATATGATTATTATTCCGTTGTATGGATATTATTGATTATAACCGGACAAGGGCATAAAATAGGAATATCGAT
The DNA here is from genome assembly GCF_964261635.1 of Lissotriton helveticus. Classification (NCBI taxonomy): domain Eukaryota; kingdom Metazoa; phylum Chordata; class Amphibia; order Caudata; family Salamandridae; genus Lissotriton; species Lissotriton helveticus. The sequence goes on along the minus strand of NC_136059.1, from coordinate 458,806,741 downwards.
TCAGGTTCCTAGATAAAACACTACACAACGAATGTTTTCAATCCTGACAAAAGTGAAAAATTATATAGTCAGAACATTCATAAACTATATTTCTACTTATTTGCATCTACATGGTTATATGTGTGTGGGAATCGCCCTTAAAGGAGAGACTAAATGAACATATTATAATACCTTTGAGGATATAGGTAGAGACTCTCCATGCAGTCAACATTTCCATGAGAACAATGAATATTAAAATATGTCTGCAATCTCTGCTACTAATATTGACCATATACGAGCACATCATAGAAGGGGTAACAGAACCCATAATTTGCAGGTAAAAGAAACATTATGGATTGAAACCTTGCAGAGAGTAGACTTTAGTTTGAACATAGAAAAGAATTCCACACCATGTTAGAGTGGTTGGGTTCTTCAGTAGATGTAAAAGATGCTGATGGGTCTATGTGGGCCAAAATGGAGAGTAATCTGTGGGGTGTAAAAATGTTTTTAATACGAATGATTAAGATAATAAAGAATTTGTAGCGAGTTTTACATTTTTACTTATTAGTTGATTATAGTTAGGAGGGAAGATGAAGTGTTCCCATATGATTAGCAAATTATTCTCTGTGTGGAAGGCAAACAGTTGAATACAAGAATTGCTAGTTCTATAGACAACAAATGTGCGCCTTTCCGAGTAATAGTAATAAACATATAGGGAATCTTATCATCTATCAAATGAGCAGAACTGGTGGCAAAGAGAGTTAGTGCCAGTAAAACTTTAGGTTTTTCGTCTATCGAAGCCGAGTTCAAGACACAGTAGGACTTGAGCTCTGTATAAAATAATATCTTGGACTAGAAAAGTGAACACGATAAAATACTTATTTTGATGGACACTTTCTCTTTGGGGTGTAGTTTATTCTTGAAGTGGAAGATATCTGAACTATTTCAGTCCAGTTGATTATTATAGGTACTGCGACTCCAGGAAGAGATAAATGTATATGAAATGGAATAGATGGAAATGGTGCACCATGGATTTGTGTGCATGATCAGCACTCACATTTGAACCAAGTAAGAATTCAATTCCAGTGAGACACAAGCTATATCTTTACAATATGTGGATATTTGAGATTTTCTTCACATTTTTAATTAAGTTCAATTTGCACTAATTTGGAATCCACGAGGATTAGATGTATGATTTTTTTTTAAATGGAGAAGAAGTTTCTGTTAAGTGATATTTAGAAATTCTAAACTAGTGCAATAATAAGACATCTGCCTTTGTTGGTTTTATGTTGTCTGTGTACAAGAACATAGGTAATGAAGAATCTTTGCCAGATTTTGATTATAACATTTGCATTAGCACCAATTGAGGAAATGAAATTATGTAAAATGCCGAAAAAGTGGTGTAGTATTTAAGAGTGGTCCGTTCTTAGAGAAACTATTTGTCTGAAGAGGATCGGTATCCCATCAGAGATGTCCCTTGGTAAGTGTCCAGACCGTAGCAATTAAAACTTGTGTGTGGGGGGGGATGTGAATGCAAAGCATTGATATTTGCAGTCTGAATTGTGAGTAGACACAAAAGCTAGGTAGATAAAGGAATTTTGAATGAGATTGATATTAGTAATTGAGAATAATACATTCTGTGATAAATAGACAGTGTTTTAACCGATACCATGATATAGGCTACATTAGTCAGATGGCTTAGGAAGATTGGTGACTAAGATGTGGAAAGTTTATTTTTGTTGCTCAATATCAAATTGAACTAATACTGGATAGGATGCAATTTATTTTGTGGTTTTAGGGAAGTTGCAGATTATAGAATTAGACCATTGAAGGACTCACTAAAGAAAGAGAGTAGAGTAAACAGCGAATTGAGAATGACTGTTTGTCTGAAATATCTTGTATTTTCTTGTGGGTTGATAATTACTTGGTAGGATATGAAGGGCTTATCTTTTTGTTTAATCTGGGTTTCATAAATGTGTGACGAGTTGGCAAAAAGGGAGAAAGGGGTATAGATGGGAAGAGGATTTGAATTTAACTATGCAAATGACTGAGATTTCTTATGGATATAGCAGGATTTCATTTCCCTTTAAGTTGTGAGGCAAGAAATGAAGAACGTCATGGTCTCCAGTACTTGGAATTAAGTATATGCTCATAGGAAAGACCAATGGATGTGATCTCAATTTCTTTATGGAGGACTATGTTTCTGATTTGAATGGGATCATCTGAATTCTTTGAAGGGGATCAGCAAAAAGGATGTTTGATGTGGGTAAGATTAGTTGGGGCTGCTCTAATGAAATGCATGGAATATTTTGAACATGAATTCCCCAGATCATTTCCTAGGTGAGAAACAATTACTAAAGTGAAACTGAATTTCCCACACCAGTCATGCAAGAATAGGAGGACTTTGGGTGGAGATTGGTAACAACAAAGCTTGCAGTGTGCAGGAAAGTATATGAAACTCTAAGACAATGTACAGGGAATTTATCCGGCCTAGAATAGATATCTCTGTGGGAATATTTCAACATAAGACACTAGGCCATTGAAAACTCCTTGTTAGAAAAATCATCTAGAAAAATAATTATCAAGATTTTGAGATAGAAATAATATTTACTATAATACCCTGTATAATATTATATTGAAATGTGCCCTGAAATATGATACATTACAATGTTGCAGGGTGTTTGGCATTAGAGAACAGCTCGTCTCTGAAACTGTGCAAAATATTAGACTATAGTTTTCAAAATTACTCCCTTGGGAAACTATTTTGAACAAAAGTAATGTAATAATCATTGGAAAAGATTGTTCCTAATTTATAATTCTTCTGAACCTCAATATGGAATTCATAAGTTTGCAAATATTGTAAATTGGGAAATTGTGGTTATTACTGAGCACACAGAATTGTTTTGATAAATGGATGGTTCATCTAATGCTTATTGTTCTGTAATGTATGTTTTTATTACAACCCTTAAGAAGCAGCTTATCAACACAAAACATGCGTTCGCTGTGGGTGTATTGGTTAAGGTAGATTTTAAGAATTAAAATTACAGGAGACTTTATCACAATATTATTAGATTGAACTCCGCAAGAATTCTGTTATGATTTATATTGGATTTATTGTACAGTGTGGAAATCTTGTGATTGAGACCTTTTCATAATCACCTCTAGAAAAGAATTCTTTATTGAGTTAATTGTTCGTGCCATATAAAAAATGAGTTTTTGTATGCTTTCAAATAAAAATGTCAAAAGAATATAATTTTATTATTACGATTGCAGTTGGGTATGGTTTAATGTATTGCTCTCCACAAATGTATATAGTCTACACAGAGTTGCACGGTATCGGATGTCTTTGAGCTTTCCTCCAGATCTAGTCTGGAACCTGGGGTAAATTCTAAAGGTGAGAAATCTGTGGTTAATTCATATTATGAAAACGATAAAAGGAATGTGCAAATTGCCAATGTTATTGTAAATGCGGCACATCCATGGTAGAGGAGGCATGGCGCACAATAAGTGGCACATCCCTGCTGATATGTAGGGATGCTCCACTTATTGTAAATATGCCCCTGAGTATTTAGGTGGCCTACTGACACTAGGAACTCAGATTCATATGATTGAAGAAAGAAGAGGACAAAGAAGAGCCAAAGAAGCGAGAACTACGGACAGCTAGTGGACTTTGGCATCAAACCATGCCAGCCTACTTTCTCTTGTGCGGACAATTGTGACAACCCAACTCGTCCTGCAGCTGTGTATCCTTGAAAAGCCTAAGAGAGCCTCAAGCACTTCACCAAACCATCAGCCTCTCCCTTGAAGTGGAGGAGCCACTTCCCTACAGCCTGCAGGCATAGACAGAAACATGTGGTTTGCCGTTTGCTGTTCACTGGGCCCACCAATGCAGTAGCCCCCCAGGAAAAGGTCATCATACTCCTAGTGTGAAGATGCCAGGCCCAACTGGAGCCACCCAGCACCAATACCCAGGGTACTGGACCTCTTGCAGCAACCATAGCTTGTTTGGGTTCAATCCAGACTCCAACACTGCAAAGACCAAGCAATTAATGAGGGACATCAGATTCACAGAAGCCAGCACTGGGAGTGAACCAACTGTTCTATTTGGTCCACTTTTGCAGGTCTAACCCAGATTTATGGGTGCCTCTGACACATGGACACCAGCCGCACAAAACCCTCTGCACCCGAGCTCCCCGGTCCAGGTTCATGACAACCAATGGTGCTACCCTTCTCAAATGATCCCCACGAACTGAGCCCCTCCATTTAGAACTCTCAGACTTGTCCCTAAGTGCCCTTTTGCTGCCTGTTTCTAGGTGGCCCCCTTCTGTGACTGTGGTATAGCGCTCAAGGCTACCAACCCATCCAGCATCTCTGTATCCGGACACTCCAGGGCAGGTAAACTCAAACTGCTGGGGGCATTTAGGACCTTGGCCCCCTAGCACCAAAGGTCCTCAGGGGGACCCCTGAGAACCGTTTGCAAATACCCGTGTGCAGTACTTGTCCTTTTCTCGATAGGGAAGCATGCCGCGTAAAAAAGCATTTTGGTGAACATTTTACTTAACTGTAAAAATTGCTATTATGAAAAGTACTTATCTAAACAGAGTTCTTGGTGTTAAAATACTTGTTATTTTTCTAAATTAGTCTCGAGTTTCTTCTTGAGTGTGTGGCTCACTTATTGACTCTGTATGTGTTCAACAAATGAATTAATACTACCCTCTGATAAGCCTAAACTGCTCACCCACATAACCGCAAAAGTGAGCATTCGAGAGTATTAATTTAAGATCTGTTTTGCTAATAACTTTTGCGCCATTTGACAAATCTTTATGTAATTTTCTAAACTAATTTGCCACGCACATCAGCTGCTGTTTGGAAAGTTTCAGGGTGATTTGTCAAGCAGGGGCCAAGAAAAGTGGGGGGGGGGCTCCTAAAATGTGTTTTGCCTATGCAATTTCCTGTAGGGATTTTGAACATTACTTCATTTCGAACCGCTGAACAGAATTACACAAAATTGTGCAGAATGCTAGAGCTTGGTCCAGAAAGAGACATTTTTGTAATTTGCTGTAAATCCATTCAGTAGTTTTGGAGTTATTTTAGAAAATAGATTTATGTATATCTAGGGACACAGAACTCTGCGGATCCACCAAATCTCATGCTGACATCTGATTGGCTGCCACCACTTCAACCAGGAAGTGGTAGCAACCATCTTGGGATTTGGTCTCGGCTGAGTCCCGCCCAATTTATTTTACAAGAGGGCAGGCAAGGAATACCCTGATACCCTGGGTTTTGGCCCACAAATAGATCAGGTCCTGGGAGGATTCATGATATTATTTTGGGGGAGGGAGGGTGTGTTGGGCCCCCTCCCAAGGCCGGATTTAGCCCCAGGTACCCCTTCCCCTGGGGCCTGACTTTTACAATTAATTGGATGAGGGGTCCCAATTTTGGCCCCCAAGGACCCCATCCCCCAGGGCCCAGCCATACTAGTAAAGGAAAGGGGGCCATGCGCCCCCCCCCAAGCAAGTTTTGGCCCCGGGAACCCCATCCCAGATTTTCAAAAGGGAGGGGACTGTGTGGCCCCCCATCCAGTGATTAATGGCCCTGGGGACCCCTTCCCCGAAGATCCAGTTCAGGTATGTCCTAGGGTGCCCACCCTGTGACATAATGGTTTCCCTGCCCACACTGCCACAGGCAGGGTACCCTGTGTTTGCTCTCGCTTGGCGGGAGCAATTTAAAGTTGACACCGAGTGAGAGCAAACACGAAGTCCACTCCCAGCTTTAAAAATCCTTCCACCAGCTGGGAGGGGACTGCAGATCTGTTTCCCTGCCCATAGAGCAAGGACACAGATCTGAATATTGCTCCTGCCCGCAGGGAGGAGCATTTTTAGCTGCTCCCTGTGGACAGGTTCAATGCCGGTTCCCGTAGGGTGTGGGGAACCGGCTGGGGCCACAGGGGCATTGGGGCTCCCCCGCAGACTCCAACAAGGAGATGGTTGGTGCCCTGGGTGGGCACAGGACACCATCCTTTATTGCCAGGGAACCAGTGGGTTGGTGTCCCCGGGGCTGAAATAAGAACAAGCAGGTGGGATCACGCGGCCCCTCTCCCTTAATAATTATTGGCTGCAGGATGGGGTCCAAATTGGCCCAGGGAGGGATCCTTTGTGCCCCCCTCCCTCTTTATAATATGGATGGGCACCCGGGCGATGGGGTCCCCGTGGCCAGAAATTGGGTCGCTGAGTGGGGCTGTGTGCACCCTCCCCATTTACAATATGGCTGGCCCCCCGGAAGATGGGGTATCCAGGGCTGAAATCAGCCTGGGAGGTGAGGCTGTGTGCCCCCCCAACCCCATAAATCCAGCAATGGGCCCTGGAGGATGGGGTTCCCGGGGCCAAATACTGCTTGGAGAGAAGGACCTCTTACCCCCTCCCCTAAAGGAAATGTGGCCAGCCCCAGGAGCTAATGTCCCCTGGGCCAAAATCAGGCCGAGGAGGGGGCTGCGTGTCCCCCTCCCAGAATGGCTACTTCTGAAGAGTTGACTGCAGGGCTTGTGCAGGTGAACTCCCCGCCGCACAGGGCCAAAGTTGTGCACGATGTTGGTTGGTATTATTATATACTTTATGTTAAAAAAACACAAGAACTACAATGATAAACCAAAAGTTACAAGGACTTTATAGTTAGGAAATACCATTAAAAAAAATCAAATGTACTATCTGTTTTGAAAAAAAAAAAAATCAAATGTACTGAAAAAAATAAAGGTTACAGGGATGTTATAGTTAGGAAATGTAATGGCTGCCAGCAAAATATTTCTGATGATAATGGCAGCCAATCAGAGCAAGATGGCCCGACGGAAATAAAGCTCCCTGGGCCAATCAGAGCACTCTATTTTTAAACTTGGCCTCTCGCGGACACAACTGTCCACATATACAATTATTTTTTAAACTTAATTTCTCAAAAAACACATTTTTCCCAAATATCTGTTGCTGATATGAACTATGATACCTGTAAAGAGTATGGTATAGGGTCAATGTTGCACGTAATGCATGTTTTCTACACATAAGGGAGTTGTATCTGTGATGGCACCAATGATTCCTCACATTCTCCTTAGCTATTTTGTACTCACTTTCAGGCCTCTAATGCCATAGTAATTTATGGAGCAATATGCAGGAAAACGAAGCTTGAATTATGTCATCAGTGATGCCATTTGAGATGTCATCAGTGATGTTATAAATGATGTGTTGAAACATGTTTTGAGTGATGTATTATGTAAGGTCATGAGCAGTGCATGACGGGCTGCAAGTTATACTTAGCTCTGGTAACTATAACTGTTGAATTTCTGTGTTTTTTTTAGTTCGAACTTTAATGCTATCACTGATATATTCACCTAACTATAATGTTACTTTAATCTTAGCTTTTTCAGTGAACTTCTAAGGTGTTTTTTTTTTAACATATCTTTTTATCACACCTAACTATAACGCTACTTTAACCTATGGTTTTTCAGTAAATTTCTAGGACTTTTTTAAAACAAAGTCATATTTAATTACCATATGTAAATGCAACTCCCCACTGTGCATAGTGTTCGGTCATGGACAGTGCAGAGTTGGCCACAAGGCATGGCCTGTAGCCAATCCTTGTAAAGGCAGCCAATCCTGCACTATGTAGGGCCTTCTGTTGTGCACGGCGGGAGGGATGGCCACAGAGCCTGTGGCCAACCCCCCTAAGGAAGCCAAACTTGTACTGCACGTGCGCAGAAGGAGTTGGCCACGGGACCTGGCCCTGGTGATTGCACCACGCAGGGCCTTTTTTAACCTTTTATTAAAGGGAATGGGGCTGCCCAGCCCCACTCCCCAAGCCTCTTTAGGCCCTTGTATCCCAACCCCCAGGGCAGCACATACAAGTAAAAAGGTGAGGGCGGCTGCGAGCACCCCGTCCCTGATTCTCTTTAGGCTCTGAGGATCCCAACCCCCATGGCCATGCATATATGTTAAAAGGGGAGGGGTCGAGCAGCCCCCTCCCCGAACCTTGTAAGGCCCTGGGGACCACATCCCCCAGGCCTGTTTGTTTTTTAATTAAAGGGGCGGGGGCCACATGGCCGCTCCTCTCCAAATCTTGTTAGGCCCTGGGGACACCATCTCCCAGGGCCATTTCTAAAAATAAAGGCTGGACCACGTGACCCCGCCCGGGGCCATTATTGGCCCTTAGTTCTTCATAGCCCTGGGACACCTATTTAAAAAACTGGAGTGGGGCATAGAGGTCCCCCTCCAAAGCCTTCTTAGGCCCGGAGTACCCCATAACCCAGGGTCATTTCTTAAAGTAAAGGAGAAGGAGGCCCCTTGGCTCCCAATCACGAGCCGTTATTGGTGTTTATTTAGTTTGAGTAGTAAGGGTATGGGGGGACTTCTTTCAGGGTTTTTTCGTTCGTATTTCATTAGAATAGAAATTGTGCTGTTTCTTACAGGGGAGGGCATCACAGCATGGTGAGTTTGGAGAGCTGGTCAGGGAACAAGAGGAAGAACTAGCAAGGGCAACAGCTGCTGAAAGGTGACTTTGCGATAAGACATTGACTAGCAGGATAGGGTTGGAGTGTTTGTGGAAAATTGTCAAAAATAAATCGGGGGAATGTATTTTGCTCATTCACCTATATTGATGCAAAGGCAAAGTTATGCTGGAGATAGCTAAACTAAAGCCATCTTTGGCTTCAAAAATCCTGTGCCTCCCTTGTGAATCAGGTATGTTGGCATGTGTGCTGGTAATGTGTTAGGAGTAGGTCAGGTTATCAGGGATAGGATTTGTTAGGAAAGGTTTCATGTATCAGTGAGGACACTTTTGTAGTCCGTGAGACAATGGCGCTGGGCTTTTATGCAGTTGTCCACGCATCCACACATCCTTATAAAAAAAACTTTTTCACTTTAAACGGGAGTGGAGTGAATTATTCGCCTTCGTGCATTTCACTGAAGCTTTATTCTTCCAGCCTATTCCTCAACACTGTCCTTTTGGGCTGTAGTTTGATAACTCGCATAGCTTTGAGACGGGTTCAAGCAGTGTACAAGGTGCTTTAAACGTGTATAGGAGGATTGTAAAATATCTTAGCAGTTTGTTTCAATCAGCAACTCGTTTTCAAATACTATGAGAACACAGCATTTCAAGAATAGTAAACCACGAGGTTAAATGAAGGAATTCATCCCAAAAACCTTGCTTCTCACCATAAATCGATAAAGCAAAAGATTACAAAAATAAACAAAAGTTGGGAAAAAACTGCGAAGTGTGGCGCTAAGTATTGTGCATGGCTCTACATACAGGGCTGGCCTTAGGCATGTGCATGCTGTGCACCTGCACAGGGCCACCAAACCCCAGGGGCCACCACGCCAATATATATCCTTGATATAATAATCCTCTGAGGATGGATACATATTTGCGTGGCGGCCCCTGGCAGGGATTTGGCGCCTCCGGCTCTGTTCCACTTCCAAACACCCTGGACCCCCCCCCCCCCTCTTCCGGCCCCCCTACCTACGCTCCCTGCCCAGGGCCACCATGAGCCTAGAGCCGCCCCTGCATATTTCCCAATACGGAAACAGTGGTTTCGGAAGACCTACGCCGTGGCTGTCACACTGCAATCGGCAGGAACAGACCTTTAACGTGTCTTTGTTACCGCAAAGCTCTTGCGCATTCCGCTCTTACTGGAAGCCAGTTTCCTGTTGCATCAGTGCAGTCTCGATTGGCAAACCAAGCAAGGAGCCAAAAAATGTATGTTCACCGTCAAACAGTGTTCAGAGACCCTCGTCAATGAGAGTCCAAATTCAAACACATAAAATAGATCCACCCTTGGTGAGCCCCACAGACAGAAACTCCAGAGGTTAGTTTGTATAGGAAAAGAAAACGTAAGTACTGGTTACATGGTTATACTTAACCTTTCACGTCTCAATACAGACTGAAGTCACAACCACTACTAAAGTAAAGGCATCAGGTCACAGCTAACGAGAGGTATTATAATAATGCATGGGATTCTGCAATCGAGTCACGCCTAACGATACGTGTTATAATAGGTAGGATTCTGCAATCCGTGTATAAAACCCCCGTCTCTACGTTCGGGCCTGAGGCGCTCAACTGTGGAGTCAGAGATCGAATGCCAGAGCCAGCACCAAGGGGAAAGGCAGGTCACGAAGCATAATGAAATGAGGAAAACGAAACATGGCCTTTCTTTCTTCTGTTCAAATTTTGTTAGCTTAAAATTGACTAACAAAAAGAAGATATTTGTGGCACCGGTTTATTTTTTGCACCCCTTAAGTAAGAATCGTTCTGCATGTATCTACACATTCTGTGAACTGTGCCTTTTTAAATTTGACTTGCATTCTGATTCTAAAATCTCTTTGCAACGAATATCTAACAGCATAATTGATATGTTTAATTTTGTACTAGAGCTCTATTTTTATTCTTCGTGTTTGCAAACATGCTCTCTCTTTCATATGAAAGAGCGACACACCCCAGATTTAAGTGGTTTGTGGGAAAGGTGATCTGAGATAATGTATTATAAGGAATAAACTATCCCCTGCCACACGTTGTAAGGATATTGAAAGCCACCTCAGAGTTCCATATCCTTATAAAGGAACTCAGCATCGTTCCTCTGTATGACCATGGAACTCCTCAGTGACTTGCAATATCCTTATAATGTATGGCAGGAGGTCCTATACCCCATATATAATAATACATCAGGATAATTGCTCTTCCAGGAGGGTACCTTGCTACTTTACCATCTTGCATTTAATACCAAAGATACATTACAAAAATGCAGTTTATAGTATAAAAAAAGGTCTGTTTATCGGCACAACACTTCAGGTTCTTCATAGAATGCATAGATCCACAACATAAGCACACTCTGAATGGGATGTCAGCAGTGTATGAGCTTTCTTCGACACTTTCAAAACAATTTGTGCCTTATGTATCTACTTTTGCTTCTGGTGAGCATAGTCCCCACGCAAATTAAAACAAAAACACACACAACCCTTCCCCTAAAATAATCTATGCCCCTCATTGCCCTTCTGTTGCCCACAGGACCTTAATTGCTGTATCTTATACTTGCATACGAAGTTGAACCACCTCTTCTTTGCTTACAGATGAAAGTTGATTTTGGGGAGTGATTAGAGATACCAGCAAACACATGCACATTGGGATAGTGTTTAAGGTAAGGCTCATAGGTATAGCGCATCAGAAATTGAGGAAACTCACCTGTATTTCAGATGGGTCTCTTGCATGCTGCAAACAGGTTAGCTCACTGCGTGGGACATTTGTTTCTGGTAGATTACCACTTAAGCACAGCAAAAAACAGATATATACAGAGTAAAATTCCTCAGATTGTGACTCCTCTATTCCCTTTTTTGTCTCACTGTCTCAAAGTGCACAAATAGAGGCAACACAAGAAGGGGTGGGGAGGAGCCAAGCTCGCGTCCGAGATGGCCGCGTTTTAGCTTGGCTCCGTTCGCCTGCCTGTTTTTATCGTCTATCCTGCTGTTATCCTGCCCCGGGAAGTCCTCTTTGCTATGCTGTAGTGCTAAGACACCTTGCAGGCACTCACCTTTTGCTCTGGTTGTCCTTGGGTGCCGTGGATCCTGCACGTCGCTCCCGCTCGCTTCGGGGCCTCCGGAGCGGGCTGGCCTGGATCTTCTCGGCGGCGCCCGGACGGGGCGGAGCGCAATGGTCGGCCCTTGATGGCGCTGTGGACGCGGTCGTAGAGGCCGTTGTGCGTATAGGCCGGCTGTGGCTTGCTGGCCGGCTCCGGTGGGCCGGTGGCCTTGGGTGGAGGCGCTGCCTTCCGTTGACGGGGCTGACCGTACATTCGGCTTGCTCCCCCTTTGTTCTCCGGTCCGGCCATTTTGATTTCCTCCGCCCAGACTCGGAGAACGGGACCGGCGGCACTGGGGAGCCGGCGATCCCCCTTCTTCTGGCGGCCCCCCTTCCTGCTCGGGAGGTGCCCTGCTGCCGGTCGGCTGGTCTTCATTTGCCTCGCTGCTGCCCGGACGGGGGTTGACGGACGCCGCGGCCCCGCCGGGCTTCCAAGATGGCGGCCGACCCTGACTGTCTCAGCCGGGCCTGGACGAGCGCTGGAGGCCCGCCGCATGGCCCGGGTGCCGGATACTGTAAAGGTTTTCCTACACTTAAGGACATCCTGGACGCCCTACACTCCTGGCGAGCTTCGGTGGCCGCACCCGTTGTCACCCTGGAGGTGGATCCTCTCTTTGGGCCGTTCGGGCCCCCTAAACTTGATGCGGCTTCGTCGCCGTTGCAGGGTGCGGCTGGAACTATCCTGGGAAGCATGGGCCCGGCGACTGCCGCGTCTGTGGGTGTGTGGAATTCCGTTGCCCTTCATCGTCCTGTGTTATCTCCGGCGCCACTGGTCCGGGGGCCGGATCCCGTCTGGACTGGACTTGCTGGTTCTTTCTGCCTTTCTTCGCCTCGAATGACCGACCCTGGCTCCGGTGCCGGCCCCGCTGAGTCGGCTTTTCTTGAACTGTCCCTGAAACTGTGCCTGCATTGCGTGCGATGTTCTTTGACTTTTCCGGATCATCCGGGTTTTATTCCACGTATCTTATCTGGACTGCCGTTTGATCTCCCTGTTCCTCGCCTTCTGTTCTTCGTGGTCTGGTTCTTGGTGAATCAGACGACTACAACTTTGGACAAACAAGGACAGGGCTGAGACGGACTTGCCTCTGTGTGCGGTAGTCTTGTACTGGTTGGATGATCTGCATGTAACGGTATGACTAGGTGTGAATTTGTGGTGCTCCTGGTGTGTATCCTGATACTTTTTTGACTTCCAGAGGGCTCTGCCTTTTTCTCAGGCGGGTGGGTGGGTGCTGATAATTCTGTTCCTTGGCCCTCTCCCGTGCGTTTTTTTCCCTTTTCCCTTTCCCCCCCCCCTTTTTGTCTTATGTTTCCGTCTTGTCTTTGCTCTTCTATATTACGGGTTCTAATTAGGGCGACAGGCACGCTGCTGGGGGGTAGGCCATAGCCTTCTGCAGGGGTGCAGGGTGGGCTTGCGGGGTGGGTGGGGGGGTCTGTCACTTTGGGGGGTCTTTTTTCCCCCCCTTTTTTTTCTCCTCTTTTTTTTGTTCTATGGCTCTTAAGTATTCTCTTTTTCGGGACTCCGTCTCGTCATGTCGCCCCCTGGGGTGTTTCTGGTGCACTGGCCTGCCGGTCTTATTGTGATTATGGCTCACTGTGTGTTCTGTCACTAATCTTTAATGTATCCTGTGTACCAGTTTATGTTTTCCTGCTTCGTTGACGGGGGGCGCCTGTTTGAGGAGGAGCCCCTCCCTTTTTCTTTTTTCTTCCTTTCCCTCCCTCTTTCGTGGGGGATTATCTTCCTTTCATTGGGGTGTGTACTGTATTGATTGATACGATGGGCTCTTTTTTACATCCGTTTGTTAAGTCTGGTTGTAGCTGTGGTGGGTGGGCGCTGGACGGCGAGCGCAATTGCGTCTCCTTGTGGTACTTCCGTTGGGATTGTATTTACCGCCATGTTTAGTTCTTGTTGGATTTATCCTGTACTTTCTATGATCGCCTGTTCGCGGCTCACCACGGCCCCTCCCTTTTTGCCTGACTCACTGCCCGTCATGATCCTGTATTTCCCGTTCCCATAATAGAAAATCAACCTTCACATATCCTGTCCATGTTGGTTGCTCTATGGCTTTCGGCCTATATCTCCTGTGTTCTTGTTGTTATGCCCTGTGGATACTTTTGTATTGCTGATTATGCTCCTGCTATGTGGTGGCCAGCCCGCTGGGTTGTAGGCCCGTATTTGTGAGCACTTTCTGTACAATAAAGGTTTAAATAAACAAAAAAACACAAGAAGGGGTAGCATTCCTCCACTGCCTATGTGAGAAAAAGCTGAAAGCAAGTGTTTCAGGCATTATAAGCATAGCATGGGGTACTGAAATCAGTCAACTACAGGATTAAGCTATCTGCATCACAAATAGCTTCCATGTAGGATAACTGAAGATGGTGAGCAGAGAAAGTATTTCTCAAGGGACGCCTTTTCACAGATCTTGGTTCATATAATGACTAATATCAATTTTTCAGAGAAGGTTGTGCCAATATCATCTAATAAACCAGGGTTGAGATATTCTCAGAGACTAAAAAAGTTTGGGATTGAGGTATTGCCAGAGGAAAAGGAGGTCTTGCAATGGCAGCAGACAAACCTGGACTAAGATATTTTTCAGATTTATAGCTAAATGTGATCCATGTAAAGATTAAAGTAAATTCCTTCCTCATACTTTGTAAGTGTACTTGCTGGTTAGACTCTCAAAGCCTTCAAAGTCCATGGTGGTACTATTGCTGAGCGACCAGCTAGACCGGAAGGTGGACTTAGTGCAGCCTAAAAATCATGATCCTACTTGGTGCTAAGGTCTCGCACTCACGTGGCATGTATATCGCATCACTTGTTAACAGACTTGAAGTACAACCTTTAGTTTCCCTGAGGAGGACTCTGAGTTTCTAGCTTTGTTTGGAAATATAGAGATACAACTTGTCTTTTTAAGGGGCCCTAGCATGCACTTTGGAAGCAGGTGTTTACACTGAAGCAAGGAGAACAGTGAATCTTCACAACTGAAAGACAAATACTGGCCAAAAAGCTGCAGCATTGAAGATCTTCTTCGAAGTCTTGAAGCTATTTGAGCATCAGCCGAAGGATATGGGGCCACATGCATCAAGCTAAAAACCGGTCACAAACGGGCAGATTCTCAGAATCTGCACCTTTGCGACCGGTATTTTTGCATTTGGGATGCATCATCCCAAATGCAAAAATCGCAATTTAAGGAATCTCTAAATTGAGATTCCTTAAATTTTGATTGCATTTAAGTAATACCAAATTGAGATTCCTTAAATGCAATGCAACAAAGTAAAAAATTAGCGATTTCGCTAATAGGGGGAGCAAATTACCATGAAGTTGAACTTCATGGTAATTTGCAAAAACTTAGAAAAATGCACTTTTGTGCATTTTTCAAAGTTTCATGTTGCGCACACACATGCCCTAGGGCATGTGTTTGCGCAACATATGTGCACAGATTAATTTCAGGGGTGCAACAGGGTGTCCTTTTGACACCCTGGCACCCTTGAAATTGCATTCTCAATTTGCGATTCTCTAATTGAAAATCGCAAATTGAGAATGTCTTCCCATTCATTCCTATGGGCCTCTAGGCCCATAGGAATGAATGGGGAGGTATTCCTTAATTGCGACTCGCAATTTGCGACTCGCAATTAAGGAATATTAAGAAATCGTAATTTTTTTAGCGATTTCTTCATGCATAGCCTTTTGCTATTCCTTATTAGCGAATCCTTATTTTTCGCTAATAAGGAATCGCAAATGGCATTGTTGATGCATGTGGGCCATGGTGTGGGTGTGAAAATGAAGAAGAATCCAGAGATATGACGATGAAGAAGGTAAGTTAATTCTGTGAAGACCCCAGCATAACATCTTGTGCCGACACCCAGTACCAACTGATATTCACGGAATTAGAGAGGACGAAAATAAAGTCACATAATCTGATCACTTGAGGTAAGATTCCATTCATTTAATAAGACAGAGGCACATGATTATGTGCTACACAGTACATCATACCATCCAAACAACAATAAAACAAAACAGACAAAAAATAACCAAAACTAGAACACAATTGGACAAAATATGTAAATAGATATAGAAAACAGACTGCCTACCTACAAAGATGACGGCTATGTTTCTGTGGCTGTAACAAAATTCTCTGAAGCGCCCTTCAGGATGATACGGTTCTTTGTAATTATTATCCCTCATGGAGTGTAACTATTGCTATGGAAACTTTGATGTTCTATTCACCGATTTGGAAATGCGGGTCTGAGCCGGAAAGTGCATGGTCGCTGGCTCGGCTATCACTTACAGGGAATCTTTGTACAAAACGCTTCGTGCGGCAAACTTTGCAGAGGCTCCGGCGCCGCTTTCGACGCAATACTGACATGATGTCTCTCAAGCCCGCTAGGGGCAGGAAACCCAGTGGCAGCACCCAGGCACCCTCGGCACCCCTAGGCGTTCAGCCTGCCACAAGGACCAAGATTGCGGCTCGGAGGCTCACTTCTAAAGGAATGGGTGGCCAAGTCTCTGGAGCCCAGGATGCTGCAGAAGAGCAGAAGCTCTAACAAAAATGCTGGTTAAAACGCCCTGTCAGGGGGATTTGGCAAAAGCGGAGCACGGTCTCTTCGATGGGACACAATCGCTAGAAGGCAAAGAGGATTCTACTGATATGAAGGACCAGGCTTTGCACTCCCTCTTAACCCTTGCAGGAAGCTTGACGGCAGGTATGGAAGAGGGGTCTGCTATGGTTAGTGAATCGTTAATTACTTTACCTACCCCCCTGATTGTTGAGAAGGTGCTCTCCTGATGGTGTTATTCCCAATAACACTTTTGGCACCGGAACTGTTGTATATACCTCAACAAGGGAAATTTCTACAGATCCTACTGGGATTATAAAACCTGTACAGACTGCTTTGCAGATTCAAGTGCCAGGGGTAACTGGACCAGAGAGGGAATCTGGTGATAATTTTTTTGATTCGTCAGATCATTCTAGCAGATTTGAGGAAGATGTGCTGGAACTGAGCGATTACTCTTCCATGAAAATCTCCATACGGAGTATAGTAAGCGATGAGAGCAATATGGGGGAGAGCAGCATTCGAGCAAGACCTCAGAAATATTAGGAAAGGAACATGGCACTGTGAGGAAGAAAAATGCTAAGGAAACATCAAAAAAGGAAAACCAAATCCCAAAATCAGGTTGCAAAGCCTGCTCTAGGATTACTCAGCTACCTCATGTTAGGTACCTGCTCCTGGTGAAGCTCCTGTAGAAGATATATATTTAGGGATGATATATCAAAGCATTAGATCCCATCACAAGAAGACACAAACAGAGAGCCGATGAGTGCAAAGTGCCTGTCGCAAAATTCAGGGGGCTATCAGCAGAACATCTAAATCATGTTCGGAATTTTCTGAAACAATGGGAGAGGCAGAGAACAGAATATCTAAACTTGAAGATGACCCATCAGCACAGAAAGAAACAACTGGGATGTTGAAAGTTCACTCAGAAGATACCCAATGGAAATTTTAAGATCTTGAAAATAGACTAAGGAGGAACAACTTAAGGATTTTGGGTATACCCAAATGGGCTGAAGGGCTGGATACTCGCAAATATGTGGTTGAGCTATGTAAGGAAGCTTTCTCAGGACTGGTGCAGTGGAATTAGAATGTTGAAACTCAGAGCACACATGTTTCCATTTATATTAAAATTACGAGCAGGGCGGAGGGCGTGGCTAGTCGGGCAGCGAAATGGCCGCTCTGTGAGTGAGCTCCGCCGGCTGCATCACCTAATCCTTAATTGATCCTGCTCCGAGACCCTGGGGACCCCTGCTCTACCCGTGGATGGTTGACAAACACCCATCGGCACATGGTACCGCAGTTTGCAGAGCCTACGTTGCCGGGCTGCTGAGATATCGCCGCTGGCGGGTCGGCCGGCCTGCCCGCCTTCCGAGACCCGCGGCTGCGGAGCCGGAACCTGGACGCCGCGACCTAACGTAGAACGCGGCTTGAGAGGCCGCTGGAGCTCCGCTGAGATGGGAGGCGGGAGCCTGGCATCGAGGAGATCGAGGCCCAGAACTACACTGGTTAGTCCCTGCTGCCTTTGGGAGGCGATCTGAGGCGCGGCTGGCCCGACAGCGAGGTGGACCTGACGATCCCCATCTGAGAGGCGGCCTTTGCAAGTACTCCTTGTTCGGGTCGGCCATTTTACTGAGGCGGACACACACTGATCGGGGCTGCTTGTGATTTGCTAGAGGGCCGCGGCCAGGGGCTGCTTCTGAAGGACAAAGAGGAGTGGGAAGCGAAGGTGATTTGCGGGGAGGCGGATTCATACTACTGCCCCCCCACATATATGTGCTCTGGACAGGGTGAGAGTCCTGGCATTATAAGCTGAACCTGCGTTGCCACTTGCACTCCTTTGGCCTGGGATGCCCCGCTGTAAGATCGGAGCCCTTACTTCTAGCCCCATTGCCCGGTGACCCTCGTTCGCTGCTGTGCGGTTGGTGAGCCCGCCATTTTGGGCTCTGGTAATATTCTGCACCACACACTGCCGGCGGAAGGAGCCGGATGAAATACACACGGGACGTTTTGGAGAGCAGCCTAGCCATACACACCCTGGGACATTGCTCCTACCGTTAATACACCCCACCGGACACTGAGCAAAATACCATTGGAAAGTCGTGGTTTGAACGGGGCGCAGAGTGCCACGATGTCGACGCTGCCATGGGGGGGAAGAATGAAGCTCGGCAGCCCAAGATCAGCTTCAAGAACAAACGCCCGCCTAAGCAATCTGTGACTGCAGCAGATGGAGGTGAGTCGTCGTCGCAAGGAGTGCCGGCAGACATAGACTTTGGAGCACTGATCATGGAAGTGAGGTCCAGCCTGAAAAGTATCGACACCAAACTTGATGACATGGCCTCACAGCTCGAGTCGGTGAAATCCAAAGTGGATGCCCATGAGACCAGGTTGGATTGCTTAGAGAACAGGCAAACTGAATGTTGCGAATTCCAACAGCAGGCCAAGCAACACATCACGGACCTGGAGAGAGAACTGGAAACTCTACGGGCTAAGTCGGATGATTTGGAAGCGCGTTCCCGTAGGTCCAACGTCCGAATAACGGGTATTCCGGAGACAACAAACATTGGCAGAATGGAGGTGTATGTGACGGACCAGCTGCACGAACTCTTTGATCCGGCCCTCTCGTCGGTGTTCACGGTCGAAAGGGCGCATAGATCACTTGGCAAGAAACCACCGGTGGGTGCGCCGCCTCGGCCTATCCTTGCTAAGCTGCTAAATTACCAAGACAGGGATCTTATCTTGCGTCTGGCCAGAGAAAAGGGTAAGATCACACATAAGGGCAACAACATTTCCTTTTTTCCAGACTTTACCCCTCTGGTGCAAGCGGCCCGTAAAGAGTTCATACCGGCTAAGAAACTGTTGGTGCAAGCCGGTGTACAGTACTCGCTGTTGTATCCGGCGAAACTAAAGGTGGTGTATGATAATGCCACACACTTCTTCACGGATGCGCAGTCCGCGCTCAAGTTTGCCAAACACATCAACGGTCCGGGGGCGAGACGGAAATCGCCCAGGTTGGAAGAACAGTCTGCGCACCTCAGTGATAATGACTGATTGAGCTGCGGTTGTAAGTACTGTGATGTATCTGCTTGGTTCACTCGCGGCTAGATTCGTTGCTCTGATGGCCCCAGCACCCCCTACTATGGGACAGGTATTTACTTTGGCATGTTTCGTGATCTGGCGGGACTCCACCTGCATTTCTGTTGCTATCAAGGCCTTGCTACCTGTATAGATATTGCTGGGGGACTGTTGATTGATCATAGGGTAGGGGTACCCTTCGGGCTCAGGAGCTAATCACTCGCATGTAGCCACCCTGTTTCCACAGGGGTGTACGCCAGGAGCACCACGCCCCCATGGGGTGTCTCCCACTGTTTTTGATGTTGGGTTTTCGCCACGCTTTGCGTGTCTTTAACAGGGATATGTCACAACCTGATTGGGGGGTTGGTGAGGGAGGGGGGAGGTGGGGGGTGTTCGATGAGTTGTTGTTTTTAGTTACGAACTGGTGCACTGTTAACTGCTCTATATCTTCCTCTTTGCGCAGGTGGTTGTTGTGTGTGACTGGTGCGGCACTGGGGGTGCAGGGGGGGGGAGAGCCTGGTGGGAAACCTACTGCTTCTACGGCCCTTCAGGGATGGGGGGGGTTAGACTATGGACTTGGAACATTCGAGGCCTTGGGGATTATAAAAAAGCCCAATTGATGCATAGTATGTTGGCTAGACATAATATAGATGTTTGTT
Source organism: Lissotriton helveticus (assembly GCF_964261635.1). Classification (NCBI taxonomy): domain Eukaryota; kingdom Metazoa; phylum Chordata; class Amphibia; order Caudata; family Salamandridae; genus Lissotriton; species Lissotriton helveticus. Next base: position 458,786,873 of record NC_136059.1, on the reverse strand, counting down.
TTCTGCAAGAAACTCACCTTAATACAACCCCTTCGCCCAGATTGAAACATTCAAGATGGTCAAATATATATTCAGCTATATATTCTAACTATGCAAGGGGGGTGGCTATTCTTGTCCGTAGAGGGTTGGATTGGCGGGAACACACTTGTGTGCTGGATAAAGATGGGCGGCATGTTATACTACATGGTTCCTTGAACGGACGACCGATAATACTATCTGCCATTTATGGTCCGAATGTGGATGATCCAGACTTCTTTAGACACGTCTGGGCACAAATTGCATTGTTGGACTGCCACTCGATTGTTGTGGGTGGTGATTTTAATGTTGTGCTGAATGATGACATGGACCGGAGAGGTGCGAGCAGGCCCACACATGCTAGAGCGCGCCAGGCTGTCCTGGATGTAGTGGGGGAGGGATTGTTATCAGATGTGTGGAGGGTCAGACACCCGGAGGAGAGGGTGGGAACTTGTTACGCATGCCATCAATCTGCTTGGTCCCGACTGGACTTCTGGCTGGTGTCGCCGGAGGTGGCGACGTGGGTGACGCGGGCTGACATCCAAGCTAGGTCACTCTCCGATCACGCCCCCTGCATGCTGGAGTTGTGTGTGCCCGATACCATTCACCGAGCGTTCACATGGCGCCTGCCCCCTCACGCCCTCACAGACCTGGTGTTCACTGAGGAAATCCGAGCGGATATTGTTAAATATTTTGCAGAGAATGAGGGTTCGGCTTCCTCTGAGGCCATTGTATGGGACGCCTTCAAAGCGGTTATCCGGGGTCAGTGCATAGCGAGACAGTCGGGGGTGCTGCGTTCTATCCGCCAGACGCTAGCCGGGTTAGAGCGGGAGTTGAAGGATCTGGACCTGGCCTTCTGCCAGGACCCGACTTTGGAGATTGCCGGTAGCTTGAAGACCAAACTACTTGCCTTTAATGAGGAGGCGCACCGGGAGGTGACGTTCCTGGGAAGACAGGCAGAGGCCCGCAGATATGGGGAGGGGGACAGGCCCAGTAGAACCCTAGCTAGGTTAATAGCTCCCCGTACACAGTCGCACTACATACATACCATTCGGGACAGCACGGGCTCTCTAGTTATGGGACAGGAGGCAGTACTACATGCCTTCACTGACTTCTACGCGTCCTTGTATGCGTCCAGACAGCCCAGTGCCCCAGCGTCCCTGGAGGGTTTCCTAGATTCTATAGCCCTGGTTTGGTGTAATGAGCATCACAGGCAATACATGGACCTCCCAGTTACCGCTCAAGACATTGCTCAGGTAATAAAAAGCATGCCGGCCAATAAAGCCCCTGGCCCTGACGGCTTGACGACGGCCTTATATAAAACATACGTGGAGGAGCTGGCGCCGAAACTGCACTCTGTGTTTGTAGAGGCCATGGAACTAGGCTCCCTCCCGGACTCCATGAGAGAAGCCTTAATCATCACATTATTGAAACCCGACAAAGACGAACTGTCCCTGGACTCCTATAGGCCCCTCTCCCTGATTAATGTGGATGCCAAAATTTATGCCAAGGTCATCGCAGACAAATTGCAGCCACTGTTGCCCATCATAGCACTCCCGGACCAATCTGGGTTTATACCTGGCCGGGCCACGTCGCACAATCTTAGGACCATCTTCTCTGTCATACATTACCTACACCCCTCTGTTCAGGCTGCAGTGGTGTTCTTGGACGCCACCAAAGCGTTCGACTCCCTGGAGTGGCCTTACTTGTTCAAAGTTTTGGGTAGGATGGGATTCAGCCGGAACTTTATCACTCTAATTCAGCTACTGTATGACGCACCCAGAGCTAGGGTGAGTGTGAATGGCCTCGTGTCTGCACCCTTTGCCATCTCTAGGGGGACCAGGCAGGGGTGTCCGCTGTCTTCTCTTCTCTTCGCTATTGCAATGGAGCCGCTAGCGGCCAGGGTTCGGCAGCACCACACGGCGAGGGGGATTGGATTTAGCTCCCGTAACCTACTGATATCGCTGTATGCAGACGACGTCACCCTGTATATCATCAACCCCACCGAAAATATGAACCCATTGCTCCGCGAATTTGTGCGATTTGAGGGATTGGCGGGAGTGTCAATTAATTGGTCGAAATCTGTGGCGTTCCCTCTGACTGACGTGACCGGTCGCCCACCACCGGATTATCCTCTGCGTTGGGAAACCGACGCGGTTAAATATCTGGGAATCTGGATCAGTAGGGATATACAGGAATTGTGGTCTCTTAACTTTGGTAGGGCGGTGGACTGGCTGGAAAGGAAGATAGAGGTCTGGAACAAGCTCCCTCTCTCCCTGGTTGCGAGAATAGCACTGGCCAAGATGGTGGTTCTCCCCAAATTTTTGTATCTTTTCGTCAATATTCCGCTGCCAATGACTGCGCAATTTCACGCACGAGTCCGATCTCTGCTACTGACTCTGGTGTGGGCCGGAGGACAGGCGAGAGCTTCCTGGGACTTACTCACGCTCCCGCTGCGGCAGGGCGGCCTTGGAGCACCTGATTTGAAGTTGTATTCCCTCTGTGCACAGGCGCAATTTTTACATTTCTGGGTCTTCCCCACTCCCTACCAGCCACATGTGGCGGTAGAGCTAGCAGCTGTAGCCCCGTCGCCGCTACGCGTGGCACTCTATGGTAAGGTCTCGCGCCCATCGACAGATGTGGACACTGTGGAAATGATTCGCTGGTCCTGGCGCGAGCTACAGCATAGAGCGGGACTCTCCTTATTATATGCGCCGGCTATCCCCCTGCGGGGAAACCCGATGCTACCTTGTTTGTGTGCCAGAGGTGATGCCCTCACTCTCCGCGGGAAGCGCTTGCACACCTTTGCGGATATATATCCTGATGGCACTTTTGGAGAGCTGAGCGCTGGTGAGGACGCCCCACCTGAAACCTTTGCGGACGCGCTTCTATACCACTCTCTTCGGGAGTCTTGTAAGAAACTGTGGCCCCAGTTCCCGGAGGAGCCGCCGACACTCGATGCACTTCAAAACCTACTTTCGAGACCCTCCCCCAAAAAACTAGTGTCTAGACTATACGTTTGCATGCAGGAGCAGGCCCCGATCACTGTACCTGCGGCCAGGCAGGCTTGGGCTGCTGAGCTAATCGATCCTTTGACGGATGAGATTTGGGACTACTGCTGTAGGCAACTTACGGCGTTGTCGCCGAATTATTGATTGCGGCTCATCCACTTTAAGTTCTTACACCGATACTATCGCACGCCGGTACTGCTGCACCGCATGGGCGTCCGAACCGATGCGTCTTGTTGGAAATGTGGCGGGATGGACGCGACTTTCCTACACGTGGCATGGAGTTGCCCTAGGTTAGACGAATACTGGTCAGACATATTCGCTGCCATTAACCAAATCCTACACAGAACTGATACACCTTCTCCGCTGCTGGGCCTGTTGGGCTATGTTAAGGACACAGAACCCTGTGACAGGAAGTTACATGCGCTGCTGCTCCTATACGCCAAGCGACAGGTGTCACTGCACTGGGGCCAGAGGGCTCTGCCATCGTTCACTGCGTGGGTTAAGGATGTGACTTATGGTCATGCACAGCTCACTCATTACTGGGAGACGATGCCAACCGCTTCTAGGCCCAACGACATCTGGGAGCCCTTCCTGCAATGGACTAGGGAGCGTGCGGGCTCGGACGCTTCCGGGAGATTGCCTGAAGTGGGCGTCTCGGATGATATGGGGTAGAGGCTTGAGGATGGGTGCGCGCTAGCGCTGCCCTGAGGATTTCTGCCTGTGCCGGTTTGCTTTGAGGCTGAGGTGCGCTTCGCGACCACTATCATCTGAAGCCCCCGACACTACACTCTCTGGCTGCTGCCGCCCTTTCCTGGGGCCACACGACCCTGTGTTTCACCCTGGTGCTCCTTCCACCTCCCCCCCCCCAACCCTTCTAGCGGACGAGATCTGGCGACCACCCCGCCACTACCCCTGCCTGTGGATGATGTCTTTTTATAGTTGCTAAGCACGGGAGCGCACGACCCTCTGTATGTGTGAAGAGATGTGTGATTGTCATGGCAGACTTGCACCGATGTTCGTTGTTTTTTTCCCTTCTTCGTTGTTTGTTGGGGTGGGCTGGGCGAAAAACAGTGTCCGTAGACGTATCTCTTCGAACTGCCGCTCCAACAGGCTGTGGCCTGTTGTCCTCTACTGAGTTACGGGGCAGCACTGACAACTTGGGTTCCGTTTGGTTGTCTACGGCGCTGACAAAATGTAAGACCATTTGCGTGCTGATGTTGAACTGCTTACATACTGCTCCTTACTATATCCTGTGTTTCGAATATGTGCCATACGACCCGCCTGGTTATACCATTGCTTCTGTTTCATGCTGTGTTTGCGATGTCTGCCTGCATAGCGGCCTGCCTCCGGGTTGTTGGCGTGACGCAGTGTAACTTTTATTTGTCATACCAATAAATGTCTTGCACCAAAAAAAAAAAAAAATTACGAGCAGGGCAGGCACATGCCAAAACGAGGGCTATTTTGATTTTTTGGGGCAATTATTTGGCAAGGCAGGCTCTATATGATTTGCCTTGGCTGGTTCAGAAATGGTCAGCAAAAGGGTGGGAGTTTTTTGTAGACCAGATTATTGTCATGTTACCGTAGAATAAAGATGGTGGTTGCACCAATTGATACTGCAGAAGCTAATGCCAAAGAATTTTTGACATACATGAGTTGAATGAATAAGATTTGGGGTAATGAGAAGGGGGAATATGTGTTAGTTTATACAACTTTAAAATTAGGAATGTTTTTGTAGATATAGGAAGGGCGGCTCTGAGGGTTACACACCATCATGTTGGCCCTGCTCGGTCCTAATGCCCTGAGTGGGTCGCAGATAAGGGGAGGGGGAAGGAAGGGGCAGGGAGGTGAGCGGGAAAGGTTATTTGGGGAACGGGGGTTTGGGTGAATTTAGAGGTAGTAAAGAGAACTTAAGCATTTTTAAGCAGAATAAAGAAAGCAATGATGATATAGGTGCAATACGTCATATGGAAGTAACAACAACTAACTTCAGGAATTTTGGAGTTGAATGGGTTGCGTGATTTCTTTCTTTCTTTCACTCTCTTCTCTTGTGGGAAAAGATTATCATAGATATTATGAAGAAAGGAGTCTCAAATGGCAGATAGGGGAGGGCAAAAGCGAATTGATAAATTAAGTTTTATCTCAATAAACATATGCAGCCTAAATGATAGGAATAAAAGAGCCAGAGCAGCCCTTGTTTAAGAGCAATGAGATCTGAGATAGTCTCCATTCAGGAGACTCATATGCCCTTTCGGAAAAAAGAGCTTTGAAAGAAATTGGGCCTAAATGTATTGGCATGTACCCAACAAAATGTGACATCCAGAGGGGGTGCGGTTCTTGCAAAGAATCACATATGTACTGTGTCCCATCGACTGGTAGATAGTTTAGAATCTAAAACAGGTGTGACGCGCTTTACATTATGCTCAATGTACGAGACTAACGTCAATGAAGCAATTATTTTTTGATGAATTAAATAAAGAATTAGCCTCATGGCCCACTCCATTGGTATTGTGTGGGGACCTTAATAATCATTTAGATGTGAATTATAGGCACTTCAATGAACAGGTGGAAGAGCATGACTTAGTAGATTTATGAGATAAGTATAGGGCTCCTGATCCAGGTTTTACCTTTTATTCTCACCCGCATAATAAAATGGCCAGCTTGGATTATTTCTGTATGTCTGCTAGTGGGGCCGCAGAAGCGATAATTGAGATAACCCCTTGAGTGATATTGGACCACAATCCGTTGACTCTTACAATACCTGTAGAGGGCATTGGCAGACCGCGGGGTTCATGTACCTTTGATAGGAAACTTTTAGCAGAACCACTACATGTAAACCACATCTGGTTACAACAAATAGGAGTAAGGCTAGAACGAGGATAGTTTGAGCTTCCCTAAAAGCTGGGATTAGAGTTCAAACTTTTAGTTTTAATCTACACCTTCAAAGTTGAGAAAGGAGAAATAAAGATCTGTACAGTAGATTGGCAGAAGCTGAAGAGGAACTGATTCAGAATGTAAGAAATGGGCAGGATCCTTAAGAAATGCAGCACGAAATAGCTAAAAGGAAAGCCAAAATGAATCAATATTTTAGCAAAGAAATAGCTTTGAAATATCATACTTATAAATTAGACTGCAATGAGTATGTTGAGGCTACTGGCAGGCTATTGGTTAAGTGCATAAGTGCATAAGATAAAAGGGGGGAAGAGGAGGTATAAAAGCCATTAAGGATTCAGAAGGCCAAATTGTAGAGACACTGATGGAAATTATTGAGGTTTTTGAAGATTGTTACGCTAAATGCTATGCAAAAGATGCTGTATCCTCATCAAATGTATATGAAAGCATCCATCATGAATTAGGGTGTTGTAGATTGAGTGAAGAGGATCTGATGGCACCAGATTTACAGATCTTTATGCAAGAAATCATAGATGCTATGATGACTATGGGTTCAGGAAAAGCTGCGGAACCTAACACCCTCCCTTTGAAATCATTTTAAATCTTCTCTGAATTACGGGAATATATGTTGTTGATGTTTAGGGAGGCACAACAGGGCTCTATCCCCTCCTCATGGGAGAATGCAAGTATAGCAATTTTTGTAAAGAGAGATAAGTCTCCCTTGTTACCTGGGTCCTATAGGCCTATATCTCTGTTGCACAAGTTAGTACTTGTGTAACGATATATCTGTAAGAGACATTAGTTAGTATTAGATTCCTTACCTTAGAATATCCCCAGGCGTCAGACTGGATCCGGAAATTTTTGCGTAGCAGTACCCTTGCGCGTCGGTAGGCGTCGTCTGCGGCTCTGCGTCCGTCGTGGGCGCCGTGGGCGCCGTGAAGACGTCGTCGGAGTACTTAGACGCTGCCTCCGCGTGCTGACGTCAGTTCTTAGACACAGCTTTTCCGCGCCAGAAACGCAGAGCCATGTTAAAAAACCAACACTGGTGCCATTGAAACTAGGGCCCTGAAAGGGGACAACCCTAACCCTAGATATTGGTTCGCAGAACGGGGAGGATGGGTGAGTCGGTAAGGAATCTAATACTAACTAATGTCTCTTACAGATATATCGTTACACAAGTAGTAACTTGTGCATCTGAAAGAGACACGTTAGTATTAGATTCCTTACCTTAGAATAGATACCCCAGCAATACCAACCCCGGTGGTGGGTCTGCGAACCAATAATCACACCAGAAAGTCCTGGAGGACGGAACGGCCAAAGAAGCCATCCCTCCGGACTTGACTGTCCAGGCAGTAGTGTCTTGCAAACGTGTGCAGTGATGCCCACGTAGCTGCCTCAATCAATCAATCAATCAAAGCATTTATATAGCGCACTACTCACCCGGAGGGTCTCAAGGCGCTGGGGGGAGGGGGTCCGCTACTGCTCGAACAGCCAGGTCTTGAGCTGCTTCCTGAAGGCGAGGTGGTCTTGGGTCAGGCGGAGGTGGGTCGGAAGGGAGTTCCAAGTCTTGGCGGCCAGGTAGGAGAAGGACCTTCCTCCTGTGGTGGCTCTTCGGATGCGGGGGACGGCGGCGAGGGCGTGGCTGGTCGATCGAAGCTGGCGTTTGGGAGCGTAGAAGTTGAGGCGGCTGTGGAGGTATCCTGGGCCTTGGTTGTGTAGGGCTTTGTGTGCGTGGGTGAGGAGCCGGAAGGTGATTCTCTTGTTGACCGGGAGCCAGTGCAGGTCTCTCAGGTGTCCGGAGATGTGGCTGCGGCGGGGGATGTCCAGGATGAGTCGTGCTGAGGTGTTCTGGATCCGCTGGAGTCTCTTCTGGAGTTTGGCGGTGGTTCCGGCGTAGAGGGAGTTGCCGTAGTCCAGACGGCTGGTGACGAGGGCCTGGGTGACCGTCTTCCTGGTCTCGGTGGGGATCCATCGGAAGATCTTGCGTAGCATGCGCAGGATGTTGAAGCACGACGAGGAGACGGCGTTGACTTGTCTGGTCATGGAGAGGGAGGAGTCCAGGATGAAGCCCAGGTTGCGTGCGTGGTCTGTGGGTTTGGGTGCGCTGCCCAGGGCGGGGGGCCACCAGGAGTCGTCCCAGGCGGAGGGTGAAGATCCTAGGATGAGGACTTCCGTCTTGTCCGAGTTCAATTTCAGGCAACTGTTCATCATCCACTTGGCAACGTCTGTCATCCCTTCGTGTAGGTTGGCTCTGGCGGTGGCGGGGTCGTTGGTGAGGGAGAGGATCAGCTGGGTGTCGTCGGCGTAGGAGATGATGTTGAGGTTGTGCTGGCGTGCGATGGCTGCGAGGGGGCTCATGCCTGACAGATATCCTGTAAGGGCACACCCCGGCCCAGGGCAGTTGTAGTCGCCGTGGCTCGGGTGGAATGAGCCCGTAATCCAACAGGGGGCTCCTTTCTAGCCAAGGAGTAGCATGCCTGGATACACAAGATGATCCACCGGGAGATGGTCCTCTTGTGCACCGCTTTTCCCTTCTTAGCGCCCACGTAACCAACAAAGAGTTGGTCATCCACCCGGAACTGGCGTGTGCGATCCAGGTAAAATGAGAGCGCACGTTTTGGGTCCAGACGGTGGAGCCGCTCTTCCTCTTTAGAGGGATGTGGTGGCGGGAAGAAGGTTGGCAAGGTGATAGACTGCCCGATGTGGAAGGCCGTGACAACCTTGGGCAGGAAAGATGGTTTGGTACGCAGCACCACTTTGTCCGGATGGACAGAAAGGAAAGGTGGAGTACAAGAAAGGGCCTAGAGCTCACTCACTCTCCTGGCAGAGGTGATGGCAACCAGGAAAGCAGTCTTCAAGGTCAGAAGGCGAAGAGGACAGTTGTGAAGTGGCTCAAAGGGAGCGCACATCAGAAACGTAAGAACCAGGTTCAAGTCCCACTGAGGCATCACAAACGGAACAGGAGGAAACGTGTGAGTGATGTCCTTTAGAAATCTATTTACAATAGGGGACTTGAACAAAGAAGGTTGATCAGGCAGCCTCAGAAAGGCCGAAAGGGCAGAAAGGTAGCCCTTGATAGTGCCCAGAGCAGAGCCCTGCTGGGCAAGAGAAAGAAGGAAGAGAAGAACCTCAGAATGAGATAATACCTATCTCCAGGGGAACAGGGCAAGGCTGTCCGTTCTCCCCATTATTATTTGTACTTTATATCAATCTATTTTTGATTAAAATGTAGTAGGATTATTAAAACTTAATTCAAGATAGAATAGAATACAAGGTGTTTGCTTATGTTGGAGATGTGGCAGTCACTACTCGAGAATTAAAGACTGCTCTGCCATAAATATAAAAGCTAGCTAATCAGTTTGGACTATGGTCAGGTGTGATGTTTAGCTGACATCACCTGGAATCTGGAACATAGCTGTGTTCCGGATTCCACGGCAGACGGTTTGGCCAAGGCTTATGTGAAGATACCAAGCTGTCCCTCTCTTGTAAAATAAAGCTTCTTACCTTCATTACGGCGTGCTGTGATACTTCGATAATACACTGGCAACGATTAGAAAACTTTCGGTAAGCCTGGAGCCCTGCGATGTGCAGATCAAGCATCCGTCTTTTCAGAAACTTCTGATGCCTTTGCGAGTTGTTCCGGAGAACTCGTGGTGACACTGTGACCTTCATGGTGAAAATCCTGTGTTTTCTAAGAAATCAGTGAGACTTTGAGGCATTTTTATGTGTTTTCAATCTTTGTGTTGCACAGAGCTCGAGCACTGCTCTGTTATCGCCAGCAGCTGTCTCGCGCATGCGCACACGCTAACTCAATCGTAAGCTCTCACTCGTTGTTACCAGGGCAACAACCAACTCTGTGACTTCAGCCCGTCATCAATTCTACGTGATGCGGCCAATTTAACTAATTGGGAAGTCGTAGATCACCATTCACGTAATGTACCGGCCAATTTGTGCAAAGTAACGATCGCAATGTCAAGGTCAATGCGTGTGTCTCTATTGCTTCTTCAGTGACACACACACTTTGCCATCAAATGGATAATAAATGATCTTTATCCATCCATCAGCGCACTCTATCGTGTTCTATGCAAAACGAAAAATTTCAATTGAGCACTCTGTTTTAATCGTCACAATGACCCATCATCAATTGTGCATCTTTCACCACACATTATGAAGTATTAGCACAACAATGTTCTCTGAGCCTCTAAAGTCTTTGTTTCATCGTTTGTGCTTGCACACATATTATAGCAAAGTTAAGAGCGCTAACATCTGATTCCTGTTTGGCAGTGATTTCTTCGTGTTGTTCATCTATTATTCGGCGACACGCATGCCTATGATATAGTGTATCACTCTTTACCAGTGTATTAACGTATAATTATGGAAGGTTTTAATGCACCTGCGCCATTTCTAGCCTCTCCGGGTGAACCCATTTTAGAGTGGAAACAATGGAAAGAAGGCTTAGAGGCGTATATTGAAGCCATTGGATGTTATGATTTTACTGACAAGAGGAAACTGGCCATTTTAAAACATTGTCTAGGTGCAGAAGGCAGACATATTCAAAGTCATTTACCTCCCCTTACTGTGAATCGCACATCGTCGTATGATGATGATATATATGTATAGGAGGAGGCTATTAAACAATTGGAGAAACAATATATAAAATAAGTCAACGAGTTTGTGTGCCGTCACACATTTCTAAGCAGAGTCCAACTAGCTAATGAATCCATGGACGTTTTTGTCAATGATTTAAGAATCTTAGCATCCAAATGCAATTATTCTACATTTCATGACCAGATGGTACGTGACCAACTAGTTCATAAAGTTGCTGACGTTAAGTTCCAAGAAAAATTGTTGGCTACCTAAGATTTTACTTTAAATAAGGCTATTGATATAGCTCATCGTTTTGAGGATATGAAACTAGGATTGAAAGAACTGGCAGAACAGAAGGTTTCAGAAGTTAATCTAATCAAAAAGGTCAATCTGGATGAAGCCATGTTCAGCAAATGAAAATCCAAAACACATGTTAACAATGAAAGAAAAGAATATATCTGTTTCAAATGTGGTATTCCTGGTCATTTAGCAAATGGCAAATGGTGCCCTGCCATGGGTCAAATATGTAGATATTGTAGACTAAAAGGACATTACACTAGGATGTTTAGAAACAAGAACAGGTCTAAGAATAAGAGTTGTGAGAATAAGAACCAAAACACTGAGCATGTGAAAGAAGTTAGCTGTGACTGTGAGGATGATGCGTTTTTACTAGCTGTGTATGAGGTCAACAGTAATGTGAAAGATGCTCCTTTTTGTACTGTTGTAATTGGTGACAAGAATGTAAGAGTTATGGCTGATTATGGTGGTAGACATACTCTCATTGGAGATGAATGGTTAAAAGAGTTTCTCATAATCCCGTCTATGCCATAGTACTTATTGATCAACTGTCTCAGTGGCCTGAAATCAAACTGGTTCCCAACATTACTTCAAAAATTGTGATTCAATTTTTAAATGATGTTTTTGAAAGAGAAGGATTTCCTGAATCCCTTCTGACCGACAATGGAGTGCAGTTACCATCTGTTGAGATGAAAAATGTTCTTGATGGTCATGGAATTGTTCACAAATGTTCATCTGTATATTATCCCCAGAGCAATGGAATTGTGGAGAGGTGGATTTAAGTGTTCAAAGAAGGATTACAACTTGCCATTTCTAATGGAAGAAATTGTAATCAAGCTATTGAAGATATTCTTTGGAGTTATGCGAATACCCCCAGAAGTGTGGGTGATCTTTCTCCTTTTGAGGAAATCAGAGGGCATGGATGAGAGATTTGATGTGTAATGAAAACGATAGTTCTGTATCTGTTTGTGACCGTCAACGTATTGTTACTTCTTCTGTTGATGATTGGGTTCGGGTGAAGAAAAGTAGGATCATTAGGTCTGGTGAGTCTCGGTTTTCCCATCCCTTGAAAGTGGTCAGAGTGGGTTGTTAGGTTGTATAGTTGTCTGACGGGAATGTTTGGAGTTGGTCCAAAGTGGTGAAAGTTCCCCAGTGGTTATGGCCTACTGATAAGTCTGTTGATTTGCCTGTTAAGGAATCTCCCAAGCTTCCGTGCAATAGAACAAATTGGATGAAAGTTGTTTCCCAGCAGGTGCGCAATCTTAATAGGCATCGTGTGCAAAGACAACGTCATCGTCCAGTCTGGTGTAAAGACTATCTGTTGAACAAGTGATGTTTCTTTGCATTTTACTATTGCTGTCATGTAACCCATTTACAAGTGATATTTCTTTGCATTTCATTATTTCCTTCATGTAATCCTTTTATGCATTACATGTTAATGCATGTTAATTTAGTGCTTATTTTATGCATTTTTTGTTAATTTCCATTTATGCTCTTGTTGTTTATCTGTTAACGAAGGGGGGTGTGAGGTGTTTAGCTGACATCACCAGGAATCTGGAACATAGCTGTGTTCCGGATTCAAGGGCAGACGGTTTGGCCCAGGCTTATGAGAAGATACTGAGCTGTTTCTCTCTTGTTAAATAAAGCTTCTCACCTTCATTACGGCGTGTTGTGATACTTCGATAATACATGAGGCTAGAAATTAAATAGTGCCAAATCACATATAGTCTGTACAGCACAAGCTCATATTGAAGATCAGCGGGTTGTCACAAACGCAAACTACTTGAGGATAAAAATGAAAGCTGCTTCGTATCACATGGTTGAGATTAATTTGGGCCCAATGATAAGATCCGATCTGAATTGGACAGAATTAATCATTTACATCTTTCATTAATAGGGAGATGCAATGTATTCAAGATGAATGTCCTTCCTGAGGTGGTATATGTGTTTTGCTCCATCCCATTGTTGATTGGTAAATCATGGCTAATAAAATTTAAATTAACATGTTTTTGATTTCTGTGGGGTTATAAAATATCAAGGAGGGCAGGGAAATGTAAGACTTTGCCAAGATCCTTGGGAGGGTTAGCAGTTCCTAATTTTACCTTGTATTTCTCGGCCTGTGTTTTACAAAATATGTCAATTTTTAAGATAAGGGCCTCAAGAAATAGGTGTAGCCAAGACTCTTTCTGAAATGCTTTAAGGTAAAGAAGCCGAAAGCTACGTGATCAAGAATATTGAACCAAGCTATGATAAAAAACAAAATTGGGGAAAAAAATAGTATTTTGTTTTTATGGCTATGGCGGTAGCAAGACTATGTATTACTTCCGACTGGATGAAACCAGATGGTCCTAGTTTTTATTTTTAACAACACATTTTTTATTCAGTTGTTCCATTCAAATTTGGGCCGCAGCCCTACAAAGACCTGTAAGAAATATATACAGAAGGAGTACCAACATTTTTTTGAACAATTGTAAAGCCTGCGCAGCATGCAGGTTAAATAACGTTAACAAAATGCAGACTGTGCTAGATGCACAAGTTACTACTTGTGTAACGATATATCTGTAAGAGACATTAGTTAGTATTAGATTCCTTACCTTAGAATATCCCCAGGCGTCAGACTGGTTCTGGAAATTTTTGCGTAGCAGTACCCATGCGCGTCGGTAGGCGTCGTCTGCGACTCCGCGTCCGTCGTCGGCGTCGTGAGCGCCGTGATGACGTCGTCGGAGTACTTAGACGCCGCCTCAGCGTGCTGACGTCAGTTCTTAGACACAGCTTTTCCGCGCCAGCACGCAGAGCCATGTTAAAAACCAACACTGGTGCCATTGAAACTAGGGCCCTGAAAGGGGATAACCGTAACCCTAGATATCGGTTCGCAGAACGGGGAGGATGGGTGGGTCGGTAAGGAATCTAATAATAACTAATGTCTCTTACAGATATCTCGTTACACAAGTAGTAACTTGTGCATCTGAAAGAGACACGTTAGTATTAGATTCCTTACCTTAGAATAGATACCCCAGCAATACCAACCCCGGTGGTGGGTCTGCGAACCAATAATCACACCAGAGAGTCCTGGAGGACGGAACGGCCAAAGAAGCCATCCCTCCGGACTTGGCTGTCCAGGCAGTAGTGTCTTGCAAACGTGTGCAGCGATGCCCACGTAGCTGCCTGACAGATGTCTTGTAAGGGCACTCCCCTGCCCAGGGCAGTGGTAGTCGCCGTGGCTCGGGTAGAATGAGCCCGCAATCCAGCAGGGGGCTCCTTTCTAGCCAAGGAGTAGCATGCCTGGATACACAAGATGATCCACCGGGAGATGGTCCTCCTGTGCACCGCTTTCCCCTTCTTAGCGCCCACGTAACCAACAAAGAGTTGGTCATCCACCCGGAACTGGCGTGTGCGATCCAAGTAAAATGAGAGCGCACGTTTTGGGTCCAGACGGTGGAGCCGCTCTTCCTCTTTAGAGGGATGCGGTGGCGGAAAGAAGGTAGGCAAGGTGATAGACTGCCCGATGTGGAAGGCCGTGACAACCTTGGGCAGGAAAGAAGGTTTGGTACGCAGCACCACTTTGTCCGGATGGACAGAAAGGAAAGGTGGAGTACAAGAAAGGGCCTGGAGCTCACTCACTCTCCTGGCAGAGGTGATGGCAACCAGGAAAGCAGTCTTCAAAGTCAGAAGGCGAAGAGGACAGTTGTGAAGTGGCTCAAAGGGAGCGCACATCAGAAACGTAAGAACCAGGTTCAAGTCCCACTGAGGCATCACAAACGGAACAGGAGGAAACCTGTGTGTGATGCCCTTAAGAAATCTATTTACAATAGGGGACTTGAACAAAGAAGGTTGATCAGGTAGCCTGAGAAAGGCTGAAAGGGCAGAAAGGTAGCCCTTGATAGTGTCCAGAGCAGAGCCCTGCTGGGCAAGAGAAGGAAGGAAGAGAAGAACCTCAGAAAGAGGGGCAGCAAGAGGATCCACAGCCTTTGCTGTGCACCATGCCACAAATCTGTTCCACCTGCAGGCGTATACCGACTTTGTGGAGGGACGCCTGGCTGCCAGAATGACGTTACAGACTTCAGGAGGCAAGTCAAATGGCCTCAACTGTCGCCGCTCAATCTCCAAGCATGGAGGTGGAGACTGGACAGGTTCGGGTGGAGGACCGTCCCCTGCTGCTGCGACAGAAGGTCCTCCTGAAGAGGCAGACGAACCGGGGGATCGACTGACATACTGAGTAGCTCTGGATACCAGTACCTTCTCGCCCAGTCCGGAGCCACAAGGATGACTTGGGCCCGGTCGCGCTTGATCTTCTTCAGCACTCTGGGCAGAAGTGGTATAGGTGGAAAGGCGTACAACAGACCGCAACTCCACTCACGACGAAAAGCGTCTCCGAGCGAGTGCCGCCTTGGAAATTCCAACGCTCAGAACAGATGACATTGCGCGTTCTCTTCGGTGGCGAATAGATCTAACCAAGGCTCTCCCCATTGCTGAAAGAGGCCTTGCGCCACGTCCGAGTTCAGACGCCATTCATGATCCATCATGCACCGACGGCTGAGCTCATCCGCCCTGGCGTTCAGAGAACCTGCCAGGTGTTGAGCCACCAGGGTCACGCCCTGGCGTTCCAGCCATTGCCAAAGGCGCAGAGCCTCCTGGCAAAGGGTCCACGACCTCACCCCGCCCTGTTTGTTGCAGTACCACATGGCGGTGGTGTTGTCCGTGAACACCTGCACTACACTCCCCCGGACAGAGGGGAGGAATGCCTTCAGTGCTAGACGAATCGCCCGTAACTCCAACAGGTTGATGTGGAGCCGGGCCTCCGCCGGAGACCAGAGGCCACTGATCTCCGCCTCTCCCATGTGGCCTCCCCAGCCCTGGAGGGAAGCGTCCGTCACAACCACGTGCTCCGGTTGGGGAAGGGAGAGGGATCTGCCGCTGACCCAATCGCGGACCGTGAGCCACCACTGCAGCTGTCACGCAGTGCCCTCCGAGATCAGGACGTGGTCGGGCAGGTTGCCCTGATGCTGGGCCCACTGAAACTTCAGGTCCCACTGCAGAGCCCGCATCCGCCACCTGGCGTGATGCACCAGAAGGATGCAGGAGGCCATCAGCCCCAGAAGCCGCAGCGTCAACCTGACCGAGACCCGGGATAACGGCTGAAAGATGGGAATCAGAGCCTGAATATCCCGGACCCGCTGTTCGGGTGGATAAACCCGAAACTGCGCCGAGTCCAGAACCGCTCCGATGAAGAGGAGCTTCTGAGAGGGGCACAGGTGTGACTTCGGAACATTGATGGAGAACCCCAGCTGGTGCAGGAGATCTGCCGTAGTCTGGAGGTGGCTGACGACTGTCTGGGGCGAGCCCGCCTTCAACAACCAGTCGTCGAGGTAGGGGAAGACTGAAACCCCTAACATGCGCAGATGAGCTGCGACCACCGCCAACACCTTTGTGAACACCCATGGGGCGCTGGTAAGGCCAAAGGGGAGCACGGTAAACTGAAAGTGCTCGTGGCCAACCGTGAACCACAGGTAGCGCCGGTGGGCCGGCAGGACGGGGATGTGGAAATAAGCGTCCTGCAAGTCCAACGCTACCATCCAGTCTCCTGGGTCCAGGGTAGCTAAGACCTGAGCCAGTGTCAGCATCTTGAACTCCTCCTTCCGGAGGAAGCCGTTGACCTTCCGTAGATCCAAGATAGGGCGGAGGCCCCCCTTGCCCTTCTTGGGTACCAGAAAGTAGTGGGAGTAGCAACCACACCCTACTTCTGGACCAGGAACGCGCTCGATGGCCCCCTTGGCCAAGAGGGCCGTTACTTCCTCCTGCAGAAGTCGCAAGTGATCCCCCGATACACGGTGGTTCTGCGGTGGCATGGCTGGAGGAGTCGCCTCGAAGGGGAGGGAGTAGCCCCTTCGGACGATCTGCAGCACCCACCTGTCCGAAGTGACAGTGCGCCAGTGGAGGTGGTGATGGCGAACCCTGCCCCCTACTGGGGTCACATGGGCCTGAAAGCACGGACTAGGAGGGTTTTGAGGCGGATGCTGCGGGGGAAGGTGTGGACTGACCTCGCCGTTGACCCCTCCCGCCCGGACGGCGGTTCCCACGGCCGCCACCGCGATGGGTATTGCCCTGCGGAGCGTGGCTAGCGGCACGTGTGGGTGCACCCCTTCCGTGGCCACAAAAGGAGTGAAAAGCAGCCGATTGCTGGCGCGGGGCCGAGAGGCCCAAGGACTTGGCCGTAGCCCTGGAGTCCTTAAAGCGCTCGAGCGCATGGTCTGCTTTGTCGCCAAAGAGGCGACGGCCATCGAACGGCATGTCCATGAGTGTGTTCTGGACATCTGCCGAAAAGTTGGCGGACCTCAGCCAGGCGTGGCGTCTGACCGCCACCGTCATTGCCATCGCTCTACCTAGCGAGTCGGTGGTATCCAGCCCACACCGGATGGAATACTTGGCTGCATCCCGGCCCTCCACAAGGGCTTGGCCGAGTTTGGCCCGTACCTCCAACGGACACTCTGGCAGCACTTCCGCGACCGTATCCCACAGAGAGTGGGTGTAACGGCCCAAGAGGCACGCGGTGTTAGAAGACCGCAGGCCCAGACTAAGGGATGAGAAGATCTTTTTACCATACTGCTCATACCTCTTGGATTCCCTGTCCGGCGGAGCTGACGGGAATGCGGTCTGGGAATTAGAGGCCTGGATATCCAGGCTCTCAGGGGTAGGGTGGGTGGACAGAAAACATGGGTCGCCCGGGGCTGGGCGGTGGCGTCTGGCCACGTTCTTATCTACGGGCGAACCCGTAGCGGGCTTGGACCAAGTGCCCAGAAGAACGTCGGTCAAGGCCTCATTAAAAGGCAGCAGAGACTCGGCCGAGCTTGACGGCGGTTTAAGGACCTCAGTGAGGAGGTTAGTCCTCACGGCCGCGACAGGGAGCTCAAGGCCCAAGGCCTTGGCAGCCCTCATCAACACCACACTATATGTTGCCCCCTCCTCCGAAGCCACGGTAGGAGGGGAGACAAAACCAGTGTCTGGAGAGGTGTCCAGTCCACTGGCCTCCCCAAGGTCTCCTGCCCAGTCCTCATGAGACTGACACTCCCTGGTCAGAGGGTCCTCAGACCGCTCCCAGTCCTCTTCATCACCCATCTCCTGAAACTCAGGGTTCTCAACTAATGGGGCCTGTTCATAAAAGTGAAACTCACCAAACGACGTCTGGAGCGGCGCCCATCGGGGCCGTCCCGACGTCTGAACAGAAACGAAGGTGGAACCGGGGACGGCGTCGCCCGAGGACGGCGCCGGAGGCGACACCTGAGGGTCCGACGCCGGGGAGGTCATAAGGTCCACCGGCGACGAACCAGATCCCGAAGGCGGGCCAGCGGCGTCCCGCGGCGCCGGGCCCGAAGGCGGCGGCGGCGTCGGGCCGGAGCACCCGACGGCGTCGGGGCCGAAGCCCCCGACCCGCTAGAGGCCCCAGACGGGTCCGCTGGGCCCGAAGGCGCCGCGGAGCCCGTCGGAGGAGAGAGGTTCCTCATGGCCATGAGGAAGCGCTCGATCTCCTCCTGCGTCGCGTTTAGCCCAGGGACCGGAGGGTGTGGAGCTGTACGCGGCGCCCGCGACTCCGACGGAGCCGCGTGGGTGGTGTCACCCGAACCCCCGGCCGCATCGCGCGAGCATCGGGGGGAGTCCGAAGAGCGATGACGCCGCTTGGACTTCTTGTGCCTCTTACCTGACGACGACTTCGACCTGGAGGAGTGCGGCCTACTCTCGGAGCTGTGGTGGCTCTGAGCCCGCGACCTGTCCCTCGACCTCCCATGGGATCGGGACCTCTCGCGGCGCGGGACCGACTGCCGGAGTTCGAGTCGCCTGCGGGACCGCTCCCGCCTGGCTTTCGAAGAGAGGGCCCAGCAGTCGGAGCAGGCCTTGTCGTCGTGGTCGACGCCGAGACAAGATAAACACACGCGGTGAGGATCCGTGACCGACATCAGGCGGTCGCAATCATCGCAGTGCTTAAAGCCGGGCATCCCTACGGCACCGTTCGGAGTCGAAAGACTACGAGAAACAATCAAAAGTGATCAAAAAAGTTAGTCAAAAAATGACTAGGGTTACTGCTTTTTCCAGATCTGCGCTTGCTGGCGCGGAAAAAAGAAGAACTGACGTCAGCACGCGGAGGCGGCGTCTAAGTACTCCGACGACGTCATCACGGCGCCCACGACGCCGACGATGCCGACGACGGACGCGGAGCCGCAGGCGACGCCTACCGACGCGCAAGGGTACTGCTACGCAAAAATTTCCGGATCCAGTCTGACGCTTGGGATATTCTAAGGTAAGGAATCTAATACTAGCGTGTCTCTTTCAGATTCTAGTAATTGTACAGGTGATACATTCATAGAGTGACGGGCTATTACATAATACGGAATGGTTCGATCAATAAATGTATGCATAGGTAGAAATTCCTATCATGGGTCTGAGGATGGTAGGGGGATGAAGATCTATCCCACGATGTCGCCTATCGGGTCCAAATTTTTCTATGTTTTTTAGGGCAGCCCTGGGCCAGAAACACTGCAATCTCTGCATCCATACACCTGTCTAGTTCAGTCTTCCATTTGCCTATAGTTGGGTAGAAATCCCTTTCCACATCTGGGCAATATCGTGCTTGGCGATATTGAGGGCTAAGAACAGCAGATGTTGTTTGTACTTATTTCCCCCAATGTCGTCTGTACTGTGCAAGAGGAAGAGTCATGGGTCGAGTGGGAGTTCTCATGATAATACTTCACTTAAGCATGACAATACTCTGTGCCAAAAGGGCTGCAACGCAGTGCAGCTCCAAACTGTATGCTAAAATTTCCCATCCTCCCTCTCGCATCGTAAACATGTAGGGGACTGGATAACACCCATTTTCCAGAGTCGGCCCATGTGTAGTATGCGCGGTGCAAATACTTGAACTGTATAAGGCGGTATCATGTGGACACGGCACCCCGAGGGCTGGCAATGGCTTCCGCCCAGTCGTCTATCAAGTCAGGAATATCTGCTTGCAACGCTCGTCGCGTCTTATCAAGAGTCATCTGTGTGCGAGTTGTCAATGTTTGGTATATTTGCCTGATTTTATGTAGGCCTAAATCCTCCATCAGTAAGCGGCCTTCAAGAGGGTGAAACTCTGGAAGGGTCTCTAAGGCAATGGGGTCAAAGCATGGCGGAATTGGATTTATTTGTAAAATTTAGTCCTATGTAGTTGGAAATCTGCCTGTAATTGTTGAAAGGATTTCAATGTAGTGCCCCGCATCACATTACCCAGGGTCGATATCCCCACCAAGTCTCACCTGCGAAATCCCTCCAGAGCCGCCACCGGGCCGAGGTATGTGCCTTGCCACAATGGAGTTGTTTGGGTTAGGGTCCCACACCATCCCATCTGTAGGACCGTGTTCCGCCAAAGCTGTATTACTACTCTACTTGCAGGGGGTAAAATATCTAGGTTTTTAGGGCTATAAAGGAGCTGGAGAAGGGGAGCCCCCTCCATTGCTGCGTGTTCTTTTGCAAAAGCCGGATCAGTTGGGGAGTTATACCACTATTTATTTATTGTCAGTATATGAGAGGCCACATAATAGGCATATACATCTGCTGCTGCAATACCCCCACAGTACGTAGACTGCGCAGGTGTGAACTGCAACCCTGATCGTCCATCCATTCCAAAGAAATTTATTTTGTATGGCATTTACTTGCGCAAACCAGGATCGCAGAATTTTGTAGGGGAAGTTTTATAATCTGTATAGAATTCAGGGTTGAGAAACCATCTTAAAAATGGCAGATCGCCCATACAGTGACAGTGGAAGGGAAGACCTTATTGCCGTTTCGCTATTTAGACTCATGATCAATGGATTAATATTATTTGCCCATGAGATCTTAAGGCATGGCGACACGAAGATGCCCAAATACTTAAAACCACCCGTCATGTGCAACAGCTGTGACGCCCAGGTGCCCCGTCCCTGGTTGCCGCATACTGGAAAAAGCTTGGATTTCGCAGGGTTGGTGTGCAGGCCGGTAGTTTCTCCAAAAACTCCAAGGATTTGTAAGATGCGGGCCCCGAAAACCACAGGTCTGTCATGAAGAAAAGGACATCAGCCGCATACAGCGCAGTGCGGTCCGATCTCGACTGGGCCCATTCCAATCCATGGATCACCGGTTCCACTGCTAGGGCAAACAACAGTGGGGATAGGGGGCAGCCCTGTCTAGTACCCCTGTGAATTGGGAAGGGGTATGAGTGATGTCCGGCTATACGAACAGACGCTATTAAGTTAGTGTAGAGTAAGCGGACATATGCTATAAAGCGAGGACCAAAATGTAATGCCTCAAGTAATTGAAAGAGGTAGACCCAGCTGAGTGAATCGAACGCTTTATCTATGTCGGCTAATAGTATTGCTGCCCGGCGTCCCAATGCCGGGGCTGCCGCTATGGCATTATGTACTCTTCGTATGTTGTGGTGAGTACTTCGCATGTCCGTAGGCCATCAGCCAGGACCTTCCCCAGTAGTTTAGGCTCAAAGTTGATGAGAGAAATAGGACAGTATGAGGAGGGGTCCTCCGGAGGGTGCCCCAGTTTAAGAAATAAGACTATCTTCGCATGCCGCCAATCTTGGGGTAATATATTTTGTTCTTGGGCATCTTGTATGGCCGCCAATAAGTGAGGGCCTAGAATGGGCCGCAGGAACTCCATAGGGAATCCATTGGGTCCGGGGTCCCGCCCTTGGCAGAGAGCATGTAAGGCCCTGGTCAGCTCATCTATGGTGATAGGAGCCTCTAGTTGGTCACGCATGTGGTCTGTGAGCTTCCGAGGTGGAATATCCACCAGGAATTCCACTATTTGGGGCTCTGAAATATGCTTGCAACGTTCATATTATGTGGAGAAATGCTGTGCAAATTCCCGGGCCACGGCTGGGGATTTGTCAGCCTAGCAGAGCCTGTGGAGCATTTTACTCGATTAATCTCCCCTTTGGTATATCCAATGTGGCGATACTTCCCAAATCTCCTTTGCTTCCCCCATTAGATATTGCTGTATTGCTTACTGCGCTTGCAACAAGTTGCGCTAGAGAGTGGGTCTGGGGTCTCGGTTAAGCTGTGATGCCAGGGACACCTGGCGATACTCTAGGTTACCCAGTTGCCCCTGTCGTGCGCATTTGACTTTGGTGCGGTAGCTAATTTCGGCCCCACGTATGGTGGGTTTTAGGGCCTCCCAAAGGAGGCGCCGAGATGGGGCGGAGGTAACATTAATGTCTAGATATTCGGATATTGCCGCATGCAACAAGTCTTGATAGTCTGGGTTTTGAAGGTGCCAAGGGGACATCTGCCATCGAAAGGGGGGTCTACGAGAGCAAGTATGGAATTTAAGCGTGATCGGGGAGTGATCGGAGAGCCCTCGGGGGAGGTGGGCGACTTGTGAGAACCTATGGAGAAATATGCGGGGTGTGAAAAAAGAATCCAATTGGGATTGTGAACCGTTGACTGTGGACATAAATGTGTAGTTAAGTTCTGTGAGGTGGTACTCCTGCCAGATGTCCGCCCAGCCTAAAGTGGATACCAAGGAGTGCAGTATAGAGGACCCACCGGTGGTTGACGGTCAGTGCTACGCTGTCTGTCTACCGGCCCCATAATGTCATTGTGGTCACCACCTAGGAGGGTTAGGCCCACCTGCAGTTCCCCCCAATCCCTGGAAATCTTGTCAATAAAGTTTGCCCCTAGCGGAGGGGGTGCATAAAAACTACCCATGGTGACATGCTCACCATACAGTGTGTCCTTGACAATAGCAAATCTGCCCCCGGGATCCACCCAGTGGTTTATGTGCTAGATAGGGACTCTGCAATGTATCAGAATGGCTGCTCCTCGTGACCCCCTGGTGAATACTGCGTGGTATACATAATGGTGCCCAAATCAAACCATACAAGGGGTTTTGGTATCTAGGAGGTGGGTTTCTTGTAGGAGTAGAATGTCGGCCCATATCTTTTGACCAGACGTAAAACAGCGCCCTGTTGCCTTTTATTGAGAAGACCTCAGACATTCTAGGAAACCACTGTAAGGTCCCCAGGGGGAGCTGTATCAGACTGTACCATTATCCCATATCTCTGAAGGCAATGTAAGGATAATATCGGAATCTAGGTAAGAAGTCTGCATGTAAAACGGAACTAAAACTAAATTCCCCGAGTATCCCCCGTCCCCCAGCCTGCCATAAACTAGGAGCATCTGTTGCATCCTGGCTGGGTATAAAAGCATATACTGCAAATTTAGGTCTCGTAATCTACTCTTCGCCGCTGTGAACAACTGGTGTTGCTGTTGGACCAGGCTTGTGTAATCAGGAAATACCATTATGGGCCTTGAATAATGCTGGAATTGTTCTTTCTGTGTCCTAGCAAACTGTAAGATAGCATAGCGATCAGTATAGTTCAATAACTTTACGATTACCTGTCTGGGTTTCTTGCCTGGGGGTAGTTTCTTAGTCAATGCCCAGTGGGCTCGCTCGATGACAAACCATGTGGCGAGTAGGTCCTTCAGCATAAGATCTATGAGCCATTGGCCAATTAAGCCGGTCATGTAGGATCCTTCACATCCCTACGGCAAACCCGCAAAGTGCAGGTTGTTGTGCCGCACTCTGCCTTTTGCATCTTCTACTCTGGAGACTGGTCCTTGCGATTCTACAGTTAGTTTGTTGACCTTTTTCTGAAGGGTGGTCACCGAGTTCTCCACTGCTGAGACCCATGCCTCTGCTTCTGTGATGCGGTTGAGTGCTTTTCTGAGATCTTGGCACAGGAACCAGACCTCTGATCCCACTGCGCTAATTTTGGCATCTAATTCATCTCTGGCATCATTTATTGCTGCTAGGAGAGCTGCATTGTCCAGTGTTGAGCCCGCCCCATCACCCCCGGCGGGTGTGGTAAAGTGATCCAATGTGCCCTTTTTGGGACCAGCTCCACCAGCTTTGTCTCTACCCATAGCGGTTGCTGCCGGGGAGCCAGCACAGGAGTCTTCTGAGGTTGTAAATGCTGAATTTGTGTCCATGCTGGCACCGCTGGCCAGTGGTGGTGAATCAAAATTGCCTGAGTTGTACTGCCACTAACACGCCAACTGCAACTTGCTCTTTGTCTGGCCCCACTGGTGTAGCGTGCGGGGGGAAAGGACGGCGGCCGGGGCGAAATTGTAGGCCACGATGCCGGTAGAATGTATGTGTAGGCCGCAGCTGTGACTGGTTTGATTCCTCGGTCCCTGATATTAATGGGGGCCTTCGCCGGGCTGCAATCCTGGCCGGGTCTTTCCGTGGCCTGGCACAGCACGGGAGCCACGGCCGGGGGACTCCTAGGGCGAGCGGAGGGACTCCGGGGGTAGGGGCAGGCCCCTTTCACTCGCCGGCCCGTTACTGCCTCAGAATGCCGGGTGGAGGGCGCCGGATGTCACAAGGCACCCTCACACCTATTGGAACGCTCACCTCTGGGGCTACGACCAAGCCCCCAGCTCCACCCCTGTGTTACCATCGGCTGATCCAAATCTCAGGCGGGTGTCTTCTGCTCAGGCCCTGGCTCATGTCTCTCCTGTAGTCTCTGTGCAAGGCGAAGCGCATGTCACAGCTCACTAGCAGCCAAGGACTGGGAAATAATACTCCCCACACCGTCGGGATTCGGAATCTTCACCGAATCGAGTCCTCTGGACAGGATAGATGCCGGATTATGGCGTAGATGCTCGGAGCCCGATTAGGCGGCGGCCGCCATGATGGCTGTCCAAGCCACTCCCCCCAGATGGTCCTAGTGTTATTATGTGGAGATACAGTTTCTCGCAGTATATAACACGGAAATATCCTTATATAAACTTAAGGGGCTTAGGAAACGACGACAGGGGGAAATGATCTGGTCCCTGGTAAAACAGAATGTATGGAGGGTTAAAATCTCAGATTTTGGCAGGTCAAGCAATTGCTATATTGTGAATTTATGTGTAAGATGTTCTGGATTTGATTTTGGATGGTCAGCGGGTCAAGGATTTGGGATTTTTAACAGGATTGGAGCTCTGGCCCTATCATGTTGCAGTTGTGGGATTGATTAAATTGGACTATTTGTATTGTATATATGGATTTTATACCTGCTGCATGGATAGCTGCTATAAGGAATGATGCACTAGCACTTTAACTTTGAGTATTTGCCCATTTATGATAATGATTCAATATTTGAAAGTGAAGTAATTAATGATTGATTATGTAACATGTATTGTGGTGTGTTTTATAATCTTATTTTAAGAATGTGACACTTAATGTTTTATAAAATCAATAAAAAAGATAGAAAAAAACTGATTAAAAAAACAACCAAAACTGTAACTCAATTGGACAAAATATGTAAATAGATATAGACAATAGACTTCCTACCTACCTTAGTTAAAAAACAAATATATTGAAATACACTTCAATAAATGTTGCAGATACTGGAACAAAACTATCATCAAAGACCACAAGCATAAATAACTTCATGAAAGAAATATAAAGATATGTAGCACCCTGACACATAAACATTGATTCAATGATTTCTCTTGTATAGAATTAATGTGTTGAGATTCCAAATTCAACCATCTGCAGCTTTTCTTGCATTGTGAGAACATTTTGAATTGCCACTTCCTTTAACTGGAGCTGTGATTAATACTAAATCACAAACCTTGACCAGAGGTTGAGCATCCGCCTTGTTAATGTCATATATTTTATACCACTCCAATACAGCTTCCACATCTTTTGCTCTCCCAATATGTTTACCAATGCACACTCTTGTCTTTTCCCCAACTCAGCCAACCAAGAGAATCTACAGTGTTTTCCCATCTCCCTACAAAACGGTCACAAGGAACTTTCCTTGCTACGGGGTGTGACATAAACCTGTTTGCAAAAATACATTTATCCAAACGATCCTTCCTGTATGCACTCCTCTGTAACTGAATACATTCCTTCAAAGACTTGTTGAATCTCTCTACCGTCCCATTATCCTGGGAACTGAAAGGAAACAGGCTTTTTGCAGATTCCCCCACACTTTTTACCCCTTTTGACTACAAGGTACTGGTGTTATGGCTCTGAAATGCCCTGAGTCCTGATAAACAGCACTCAGTACATGTGCTCTGACCCATAAAATGGTGCATGTTTAATTGGCTTGTCCCCAATTGGCACAGCCACTCTTACTGGTAAGTTCTTAGTATATGGTACCAGAGGTACCCAGGGCTTGTAAGTTAGAGTATCCCCCAGGGACAGCTGCACTTGTTGTGCCACCCTCATTGGAACAAGGTAAAACATGGCTCCAAGGTTGTCTCTTCAGACTGGAAGTTCAGTTTAAAACTGCTAACACAACTTTACCATTTAAGGTAATGACAAAGCCCAAGCCTCCTTTTTAAATGTAAACAAATCACCCCTAAGCTAAGCCTAATGGTCCCTAAGGGAGAGTGCTTTATGTTAAAAATTGGAACATGTACTTTTACATGTTCCAGCAGCAAAAACCCAAAATTATTGTTTTCACTGTGATGAGGCTAGTAGCCTCAATGGCAAGTGCAGGGTTACAGGCTGACGCCTCAGTCCTGCTAATTTCTGAATGAGACTACTAAAGTTGGTACAATAAGGTATCTAAAGAATAAACGCATTAAATCTGATATCATGGTTAAATCAAATTTACCTGGTGGCAAAGTGCAACGTTAGACATTGCCACTTTCTTTGCCCAAGATTTCTAGTGCCCATTTACTGTTGCACACGGGGTCTGTCATGTAGATAGCTTTCTGCCCTCCCGGGGAGACGTGCTAGCGACTCCCAGGAAAAGACATACTAGGGGCCTGCACTGGAGAGAAGTGTTACTTCCCTCCTGCAGGAAGGTACATGGGTGTTGGGCAAAAAGCACATTTCAAAGCTGAAGACGCCTTTGAAGGGCAAAACGGGAAACCTTGGGAGAGGGGCAGTCCCATGGTTTAGGGAGACTAGCTGGCAAGCCGGGAAGGAGAAGGGAAACCTGTTGTCGCACTGGTTTTGCAGGTGCGTGTAGCCCCCTGGTAGCCACACCTCTGGATTGGGATGAGGAGCTCTGGGACGCCAAGAGAAACATTCTGCCATGCTGGGAGTGGGCAGAATGGTGCATCTTGGGATAGCCAGATGTTTCCCAAGAAGTGGTCAACAGGAGGGGGGGACCTGGCATTTTCAGAGTATAAATAGGGAACCCCTGCTACCCAGATCTATACTGCACTGGAAGAACCATGGTGAAAGACTGCACTGTGGAACCGGCAAAGAGAGGCTGCACTGATGTGGACTGCACCTTCTGCACCTAGTGGCTAGCAAAGGAGAGGAACTGTGTCTGCTGTTCCTGCTCAAGAAGAAGTCATCTCCAGAGCCCGGCCAAAGCCAAGAGACTCAAAGCGCCAGCTGACGGTCCTCTTGTTCACGGCACAGGGACACAACATCTGAAGAAGCCTGCTGGGGCTATTTGGTAAATAAACAAGAAGAATCCTACTACCAAAGTGTAAATAAAGGGGGAGAAAGGGGGAACACTCAGTGTTGTGTAAAATACCCCTCACACACCAACAGGCCCCTTGGTGTCATGCTTCATCATCGGGGTCTTCGCACCCCGCTAAGGGGATGCGGCACGCTACGACCTGCGACTACGCGGGAGCGTTGACAAATCAGACTATGTGTGGTGTGTGTTGAGTGTAGGTGAAGGGGAATAGATGTGAGTGGGAGGTGTAGTGAGAAATTAAAAAGTACCTGGCTAGTGGGTAAAATGAAAAAAACTTTATTTCGTACCCCTGGCTGGTGCTGTTAAAAAAGTGCAAAAGAACGAGTTTTTCTTGTCTTAATTAGGGACAAAAAACTCTGGTGTGCGTCGACATGTTTCGGTACTGGTGTACCTTCTTCAGGACGGGGCACAACTCCCAACCCTACTCACGTTTTTCTAAGGAAAATGGGTTTATTTTAATTATTCTAAAAAGTGATTACACTCATTAAAGACGGCTACAATGTGCCTACAGCGGTTCTCTGGATCATGTAATTACATGTCCTGAAAAAAGAAAAAGACCATTAGGTTTGGTTACCATATAGGACTGGCTCAGACAGGTGCAGTCACCTGGAGCCCCAAACAGTTAATTAAACCTGTAAAGTAAAACAGACATACAAACACACAACAACATATAAGACACATTTAGGGTTTTTTACATATTGTCCTTGGACATACTCATGGTCTTTGCTGTCTATTGCCTCATGAGCAAGTCCTGAACATCAAGGTAGGTAGGTGGATCCACAATCTATAAGGATAGAGAAGTGGATTCGGTGTTGTTGCTTTTACTCACTTTTACACTCCGCCATACACCTAGATAGGCTGGACTTTGTTTGAAAAATACTCACGAAATCCGCCTATATCGGCCTCCTTCTACCACCCTGTGCTGCTCTGCCGTGAGTGAAGTACGGATGAGCTAGGCGGTATTTAAAGGAGGAATGGATGTGTTTCCATTGGTTGATTGGCGGAAATGGCAAGTGACCATGTACGGAGAATACCTGTGTTGCCGCCCCCTCCACGCGTGTGGTCTAGTCACATGTAGCATGTAACCCTCTGTTATTCGTTCATTGCCGGGTTTGGGTATGTCCAAACATGGACTTTCCGCTCGTCAGCCACTCACTGGCTGTTTCTGTGACTCGCGTTGATCGAGAGCCCATGGGATGCAGCTGCCGCGCGTCTGTCTATCGTACGCGCATGCGCACAAACGAATTTTTCGGCGCATTCTGTGAGCATGCGCGAAAGCGATTATCGACAGAGCATGCGCGATGATGTTATGTTATTAGCGCTAGTCACTGAGGATGCTTTGTTTCTAGTTTACCAAAATACATCATCATTCAGGATGCATCTGGTTGTTGAATGCCAGTTAGTTATCTAAACAAAAAGGGGGCATTGGTTTAAGTATAAAATGACCATGTCTCTTTCCGTGCCTACTTTTTTGCAGAATATTTTCAGGGATTTGGTGCACTATGTTGGTTGTCTGGAGGGAGTTGTCATTCAGATATACTCAATTCTGTGGCGACTTATTACCTGTACATAGGGTTGTACTTTTAATGACCCAATGATTAACTCTTTGGCCACTGGTAAAGGTTCCCAGGCTCACACTTAAATCAGAGATTGTTGTCATTCCTGTTGCATTCCAGGTGTGATCAGGTGATTTGGCTCCACGGTATATCATCATTGAGTCCTGTGATATGAGTTGCCAGGCGGAACACCCAACGTTGTTCCTTTTGGAACAAACCTACTTCCGAGGGTAGTCGTTCGATGACAGTCCAGCGTAGATCGTTGATGCAATGCTGGTGTGACAGAAAATGTGATGCCATCTTGGTTGTTGTTTTTTTGCAGCGTATATTGCTTTTATGCTCCCCTATCCTTATTTTGACGCGTCGAGTGGTCATGCCTACATATTCCAGTCCACATGGGCAAAATATTATGTAGACCACATTTTTCGTATTGCAGTTGGAAAACTGGCGTTGTTCCCATGTTGTGCCATTTCTGAAGGTAAGGTTTTTGCTTTTCTGGGTTTGGTGACAGCAACTGCAATCTCCACAAGGGAAATGACCCTGTACACCAGTTACATTGAGTCTCGCCGTCTGGTTTTCCCGTGGTCTAGTGTGGACCACGATGTCCTTTATGTTTTTGCCCCTCCGATGTGCATGCATCGGTTTCTCAAAACTTAGGTCTCCACAATTCAATATACCCCAGTGCTTATTGATGACCTTTGATACCTGGTTTGATATGGTAGAGTAAGTTGTCACACAGACCGGCCTCTTATTTGTTCCTTTTTCTTGGAGATTTTCTTCTATGAGTGCCTCCCTGTGATTGTTCTTTGCGCGTTTCATCGCTTTCTCGATGGTTCTGGTGGGGTACTGCCTTTGCATTAGTTTAGTTTTTAGGTCTTTTGCTTGTCGATTGAATTCGCTCAATTCTGTGCAGTTCCTCCGTAGTCTCAGAAACTGCCCGTACGGTAGATTTTCCCTTAGATGTCTGGGGTGAAAACTGTCGTAACGTAACAGACAATTCCTGGAGGTGGGCTTAAAGTGGGTAGTGCTTTTCAATCTCCCGTCCTCACTGTAAATGTTTAGATCCAAGAAAACCATCGATGTGTTTGAAACTGTGCTGGTGAATTTTAGATACTCGTTCTGGTTATTTAGCCAGGTTACAAAATTCATGGCGCTGTTGACGTCACCGTTCCAGATGATGAAAATGTCATCTATGTACCGTTTCCAGGTGTCAATCTGGGAACGGTAAGGGTTGCTTTCATGTAGAATTTTTTGTTCCTCTAAGTGGTAGACGTATAGTCCCGCTAAGCTTGGAGCAAAAGTACTACCCATGCTCGTTCCGTGGGTTTGTAGGTATAGTGTCTCTTTGTACTGGAAGAAATTGTCTTTCAGGGCCATGGTGATACACTCTAAGACCAGGTTTCTTGGTGTCTGGTATTTCCAAGTGTGGCTGAAAAGTACTTCTTCAATGATCTCTAGTGTCTCTTCATGGGGCAGGCTTGTATACAAGCTCTCCACGTCGAGGCTTACTAAGAGCTGTGTGGTTGGATCAAAAGTTTTATCTTCCAGAAGTTGTAGGACCGATTTGGTGTCCTTCAGGTACGTATCTGTTGCTTGTACCATTGGTCTGAGGAAAGCGTCAGAGAATTTTGATAGAGGCTCCAGGATAGATCCAATCCCAGAAACAATGGGTCTTCCAGGTGGGTTGTCGATGTTCTTATGTATCTTGGGGATACAATAAAAGTATGGTATCCTAGGTGTGGGTTGTTGTAGGAAATCAGCTTCCTTCTTACTGATCCAGTCATGGGCTAGTCCTTCCTCCACCATGCCACCGATCCGTGTTCGAAGTCTTTCTGTTGGATCACTCTCCAACATTTTGTAGTTCGTCGGACAAAAGACGTTGGCATTCTTTGTCATATGTCTCAAGGGTTTGTAACACTATTGCTCCCCCTTTGTCTGCTGGTTTGATAACGAGCTCCTTATTGGCCGTTAATTCTCGAAGGGCTTGCTGTTCCTCTCCACAAGTGGAGAGGAACAGCAAGCCCTTCGAGAACACCAAATCGGTCCTACAACTTCTGGAAGATAAAACTTTTGATCCAACCACACAGCTCTTAGTAAGCCTCGACGTGGAGAGCTTGTATACAAGCCTGCCCCATGAAGAGACACTAGAGATCATTGAAGAAGTACTTTTCAGCCACACTTGGAAATACCAGACACCAAGAAACCTGGTCTTAGAGTGTATCACCATGGCCCTGAAAGACAATTTCTTCCAGTACAAAGAGACACTATACCTACAAACCCACGGAACGAGCATGGGTAGTACTTTTGCTCCAAGCTTAGCGGGACTATACGTCTACCACTTAGAGGAACAAAAAATTCTACATGAAAGCAACCCTTACCGTTCCCAGATTGACACCTGGAAACGGTACATAGATGACATTTTCATCATCTGGAACGGTGACGTCAACAGCGCCATGAATTTTGTAACCTGGCTAAATAACCAGAACGAGTATCTAAAATTCACCAGCACAGTTTCAAACACATCGATGGTTTTCTTGGATCTAAACATTTACACCAGAACCATCGAGAAAGCGATGAAACGCGCAAAGAACAATCACAGGGAGGCACTCATAGAAGAAAATCTCCAAGAAAAAGGAACAAATAAGAGGCCGGTCTGTGTGACAACTTACTCTACCATATCAAACCAGGTATCAAAGGTCAGCAATAAGCACTGGGGTATATTGAATTGTGGAGACCTAAGTTTTGAGAAACCGATGCATGCACATCGGAGGGGCAAAAACATAAAGGACATCGTGGTCCACACTAGACCACGGGAAAACCAGACGGCGAGACTCAATGTAACTGGTGTACAGGGTCATTTCCCTTGTGGAGATTGCAGTTGCTGTCACCAAACCCAGAAAAGCAAAAACCTTACCTTCAGAAATGGCACAACATGGGAACAACGCCAGTTTTCCAACTGCAATACGAAAAATGTGGTCTACATAATATTTTGCCCATGTGGACTGGAATATGTAGGCATGACCACTCGACCCGTCAAAATAAGGATAGGGGAGCATAAAAGCAATATACGCTGCAAAAAAACAACAACCAAGATGGCATCACATTTTCTGTCACACCAGCATTGCATCAACGATCTACGCTGGACTGTCATCGAACGACTACCCTCGGAAGTAGGTTTGTTCCAAAAGGAACAACGTTGGGTGTTCCGCCTGGCAACTCATATCACAGGACTCAATGATGATATACCGTGGAGCCAAATCACCTGATCACACCTGGAATGCAACAGGAATGACAACAATCTCTGATTTAAGTGTGAGCCTGGGAACCTTTACCAGTGGCCAAAGAGTTAATCATTGGGTCATTAAAAGTACAACCCTATGTACAGGTAATAAGTCGCCACAGAATTGAGTATATCTGAATGACAACTCCATCCAGACAACCAACATAGTGCACCAAATCCCTGAAAATATTCTGCAAAAAAGTAGGCACGGAAAGAGACATGGTCATTTTATACTTAAACCAATGCCCCCTTTTTGTTTAGATAACTAACTGGCATTCAACAACCAGATGCATCCTGAATGATGATGTATTTTGGTAAACTAGAAACAAAGCATCCTCAGTGACTAGCGCTAATAACATAACATCATCGCGCATGCTCTGTCGATAATCGCTTTCGCGCATGCTCACAGAATGCGCCGAAAAATTCGTTTGTGCGCATGCGCGTACGATAGACAGACGCGCGGCAGCTGCATCCCATGGGCTCTCGATCAACGCGAGTCACAGAAACAGCCAGTGAGTGGCTGACGAGCGGAAAGTCCATGTTTGGACATACCCAAACCCGGCAATGAACGAATAACAGAGGGTTACATGCTACATGTGACTAGACCACACGCGTGGAGGGGGCGGCAACACAGGTATTCTCCGTACATGGTCACTTGCCATTTCCGCCAATCAACCAATGGAAACACATCCATTCCTCCTTTAAATACCGCCTAGCTCATCCGTACTTCACTCACGGCGGAGCAGCACAGGGTGGTAGAAGGAGGCCGATATAGGCGGATTTCGTGAGTATTTTTCAAACAAAGTCCAGCCTATCTAGGTGTATGGCGGAGTGTAAAAGTGAGTAAAAGCAACAACACTGAATCCACTTCTCTATCCTTATAGATTGTGGATCCACCTACCTACCTTGATGTTCAGGACTTGCTCATGAGGCAATAGACAGCAAAGACCATGAGTATGTCCAAGGACAATATGCAAAAAACCCTAAATGTGTCTTATATGTTGTTGTGTGTTTGTATGTCTGTTTTACTTTACAGGTTTAATTAACTGTTTGGGGCTCCAGGTGACTGCACCTGTCTGAGCCAGTCCTATATGGTAACCAAACCTAATGGTCTTTTTCTTTTTTCAGGACATGTAATTACATGATCCAGAGAACCGCTGTAGGCACATTGTAGCCGTCTTTAATGAGTGTAATCACTTTTTAGAATAATTAAAATAAACCCATTTTCCTTAGAAAAACGTGAGTAGGGTTGGGAGTTGTGCCCCGTCCTGAAGAAGGTACACCAGTACCGAAACATGTCGACGCACACCAGAGTTTTTTGTCCCTAATTAAGACAAGAAAAACTCGTTCTTTTGCACTTTTTTAACAGCACCAGCCAGGGGTACGAAATAAAGTTTTTTTCATTTTACCCACTAGCCAGGTACTTTTTAATTTCTCACTACACCTCCCACTCACATCTATTCCCCTTCACCTACACTCAACACACACCACACATAGTCTGATTTGTCAACGCTCCCGCGTAGTCGCAGGTCGTAGCGTGCCGCATCCCCTTAGCGGGGTGCGAAGACCCCGATGATGAAGCATGACACCAAGGGGCCTGTTGGTGTGTGAGGGGTATTTTACACAACACTGAGTGTTCCCCCTTTCTCCCCCTTTATTTACACTTTGGTAGTAGGATTCTTCTTGTTTATTTATCAGTGCCCGTGGAGTAGGAATCCTACGTTGTACTCTACCTCCCTTCTTTGTTAAGTATAGGGGCTATTTGGTAGCCTAAAGTATTTTACCCACCACCAACTGCCATACTGCAACACCAGGGACCAGGACCCAATGCACAAAGTTGCAGCCAAGTTTGCTGAGCCCAGGAGTGTCATCGGTGTGCACCTGGTACCACCCGAGGACAAGTTTTCGACCAAAGAAGGATTGGCCCAGGACTGCAATACTGAGGTAATGGCTGTCCAGAAGTGCCTGGAATTCTGCTAGCACCAAGAGGATAATGGTAATCGACTCAGTGACCAGGACTGCCTCACCCCCATTGTGGGAGGAGGAGGAGTAGCAGGAAGACCCCTGTTGACTGCATCGCATCCACAGCATCCCTTGCATCAAGACCACTTCCTCAAGAAAGCCCTGCAAAGGATAAAAGTGCTTGAAAACCGACTGAATCCTGCATCTCCTGCTGAAGTAACTGTTTCTGAGGACCTTGCTGGTCTCCCTGACTGGCTCTCCACTGGAGTTGGTCACTTAAAGTGACTCCAAGTGACCGCATTACAACTAGTCCATATGTCTTAGTGAAAAAGTTTCCATGTGTCCATTTCGTTGAATTTGCCAATGCTTGTTTGCGATTGAGTAAAAATGCTTTGATTTACCATGCCTTGTGAATTATCTATCTCTGGAAACCTCCTGTGAATCTTTTTCATTGTTGTGTCTGGAAGTACATAAATATACAGTCCGTTTTTATAAATTGGTTTTGGATTTCTATGGTGTCTAGTCGATTTCTTCTTCAATTGTTTTGGTACTGTTACACTTGTTCCTTTGTGTAAGCCTTGCTGCTCAGAGCCACAGCTACCCAGGATTGAGCTGAAGGTGTGACAAATGAAACCGAAGGGTCCTAAAGATGATGGTAAATGTATTACACGGTGAGGTCACAGAACCACACCATATAATACACAACATTTCCTCACAGGGACGATATAACACACCTTTCTTATTCCATACACTTGTCTTCCTTCGAAAATCTTCAATTTATTTCAAGTCCAACTGTGCACGATTGTCAGCAACAAGGGAATCAGATAACACTTCCTTTTGGAAAATAATATTTAGGAAATTGGTAACTCTCCCAATCTCCACACTTACCACGACCCAAACTTCAGTTGAATGTGAGAAGTTATCAATTAACACTAGGGAATAAACACTTGGGCTCAGATTTACTAAGACTTTGCGTCGGGTCGCACCACTTTTGTGGCATAGCCCTGGCGCAAGATTCATGTTGAGATTTGCAATGCCATGCAAATTTAGATTTTACATGGCTTTGCGTGGGATATTATCTAAAAAATAATGCAAGGTAGTACATAGCGCTAGCTTGAATCAAAGACTAGAACTGGACTACTCAACAAAACAACCATTATTTACAGCATTGCACACGTTTTGCAAATGTCATCTCCTTTGAGTGTCATCAGCCATTCTTTTTTGAGAAATGGCACTATTCATAGGGATAGGTTGAGTGCATTCATTTGAACAATGATGACATCATGTAAAGCAAACTTGTGAATACAACGAGATGCATAAGGAATATTTGATAAAAATCAGAGCATCATTACTGTCTGAACCTTGCAATTTATTCAGTATTCAACCTTATAAGAAACCTTTATATAAGGACAATTGAGGAGCCCGGAGGACATTTCTCAATATTGAGAGTGCTACCCCCCCACTATTCATACTGCAACACAAGCTCATGTCATCTTTATAATCACCTTCCACAGTATTAACCCTATGTGAACCCAACTGCGACAGAGAGTCTGTATTGAACCTGGCCCTTTTTGCAGGGTTATCCCCAAATGTTTTGCCTTCTTCCTCCTATTTTTTCTGACCTGACTTTGTTGGCTGTTGGACTCTAGGTCACTCTACCACTGTTAACCAGTGCTAAAGTGCATATGCTCTCTGTCTAAATTGTATTGGTGATTGGCTTATCCATGCCCTGGGCCCTTTGAACTGAGTGGTTGTGTTGTAACCTCCAGAAAAGCACACCTGATGCCTTGCTAGCTACCACTGTCTGCACTGAAGCTATGGTCACTGCTCATGCCATGCCCAGATAGTGTAATTAGTCATGTCCAGTGAGGCCCGTGGTTTATGTTGCAGTCTGTATAACATCATGTGCAAAGGGTGCAGCGCCGCATGATCTTGCTCAGGTGCTGTATGTGCCATAAACTGAGTGGGATATACCCATATGAAATGTGAATTGTGCCTGCGCACAGTAGTAGTTTAGGCCCATGTGTGGCGCTACCAAGGAACTATTTTTTTAGTATATTCTTGCAAAATTCATATCTTTACTTGTGTATGTTGGATTTTTATCGTTTTGATCTTGTTTTACTCAGATAAATATTGGCTATTTTTCTAAACTGATGTGGAGTGTGTGTGTGTGTGTGTGTTTGTGTGTACAAATACTTAACACATTGGCTCTGGGATAAGCCTGACTGCTTGTGTCAAGCTACCAAGGGGGTGAGCAGGGGTTATCTTAGCTGTGTAACTTACTTATCTTGTCTAGAGTGAGGGTCCCTACTTGGAAAGGCTGCATACCGACTGCCAACCAGAGATCCCGTTTCTAACAGTCTGCTATAAAATTGCTCACATGAATCTATGGCATGTCAAAGCTGAATTCTTGTAATCCAACAATTAACCTGCTGATGTGTAAGGAAGAAGCATCCAGAGATTTCTTTCTGAAGACTTTTCTTAACGGTTTGTGATCCACCAAGACTTAAAACTATCTATTTCCACAGAACATATCTTATCTTCTTTATTGCCTAAATCACCGTCAAAGTCTCTTTATCTGAAACAGAATCATTTGATCCTGTCCCTCCCAAAACTCTATATATGCTTGACATTGTACTCTCACCTCCACCACCTCTCTGTAAAAGGATTGTAACTAGACCCATTACAATGCAGGATTTCAAAGAAGGATAACAAAACTGTAGTTTAGCCCCTTATTATGGTCCCGCTAGACAACACAGTTACTGCCAGACAACTGGGTGAGCATCAGTTTTAGGTGAGACAATTAGGTGGCCATCAGTTTTAGGTGAGACAATTAGGTGAGCATCAGTTTTAGTTGAGAGATGTTTTTGCTCTGGCCACATGTTGGGAACCAGGAGTACGTGTTCTTGCCTTCCTCGCAGATGTAAGGATTTTTTTTATTTATACAGCTGCCTGAGCTTAAACACTTAGGGGCACACACATAACATGGTAATGCTGTAAACGTGTCATAGATACCTAGATAAGCCATACATCTGCCTGACCCTGCACTTTCAGAAGCACACAAATAACATTGTAATGCTGTACAGCCAATTTATGGTGTTTACCTTTCTCTGCCAGCAGCACAGATGGGAGGAGGGCAGCTATAAGGAATGCATTGTAGTTCCAGTACCCTGTCCCTTCCATTATTAATATTAGGCTTCAGAGGACAGATTTGTCTTTGAGTGCATTTTTAGGTCTGGTTTGACAGTGCACTGTCATTTGAACTTATGTGATCAACAATAATGAACTTTCAGAGTACTAATGAGAGAGGGGCTTGGGTTCTCATCCACATGTCGAGTCCTCTGATTACAGGATTTGATTTGACAGACCACGCACCCAACCACCGAGCCAACGACCCCCACCACCACCCTCCGTGCCTGGACCCCGGTCAGCACCGAAGACACCACCCGCGTGATGAACACCATCCACTCCGGATCACCTACCGACCCTTGCCCACACCACGTCTTCAACAAGGCCGACTCCATCATCGCACCCCAACTCCGGGACATCATCAACACCTCCTTCAACACCGCCACCTTCCCGGAGAGCTGGAAGCACGCCGAGCTCAGCGCCCTCCTGAAGAAACCAACAGCGGACCCCAAGAACTACCGTCCCATCTCGCTCCTCCCTTTTCCTGCCAAGGTCATCGAGAAGACCGTCAACAGACAGCTTGTCGCCTTCCTCGAGACGAACGGATCCCTCGACCACTCGCAGTCCGGCTTCCGAGCCAACCACAGCACCGAGACCGCCCTCATCGCAGCCACAGATGACATCAGATCCCTGCTCGACAACGGGGAAACAACGGCCCTCATCCTCCTGGACCTCTCCGCAGCGTTCGACACGGTCCGCCACCGCACCCTAGTGCAGCGCCTCAGCAACATCGGAATCCAAGAGAAGGCACTGGAGTGGATCATCTTGTTCCTCACCGGAAGAACCCAGAGGGTCCGCCTCCCCCCGTTCAGATCCGAGGCCACCAAAGTCATCTGTGGCGTACCACAAGGATCATCACTAAGCCCCACCCTCTGCAATGTCTACATGAGCCCCCTCGCAGCCATCGCACGCCAACATAACCTCATCATCATCGCCTACGCCGACGACACCCAGCTGATCCTCTCCCTCACAAACGACCCCGCCACCGCCAGAACCAGCCTACACGAAGGGATGAAAGACGTCGCCGAGTGGATGAAGAACAGCCGCCTGAAACTGAACTCAGACAAGATGGAAGTCCTCATCCTGGGATCATCGCCCTCCGCCTGGGACGACTTCCGGTGGCCCCCCTGCCCTGGGCACCGCTCCCAAGCCAACGGACCACGCACGTAACCTGGGCTTCATCCTGGACTCCTCCCTCTCGATGACCAGACAAGTCAATGCCGTCTCGTCGTCGTGCTTCAACACCCTGCGTATGCTCCGAAAGATCTTCCGGTGGATCCCCACCGAAACCAGGAAGACGGTCACCCAGGCACTCGTCACCAGCCGACTGGACTACGGAAACACCCTCTACGCCGGAACCACAGCCAAACTTCAGAAAAGACTCCAACGCATCCAGGACGCCTCCGCACGACTCATCCTGGACATCCCCCGACGCAGCCACATCTCCGGACACCTGAGAGACCTGCACTGGATCCCCGTCAGCAAAAGGATCACGTTCAGACTCCTCACCCACGCACACAAGGCTCTCCACAACCTGGGCCCCAGGTACCCCAACAACCGCCTGACCTTCTACACTCCCACCCGCCAGCTACGATCCACCAGCCTCGCCCTCGCCGCCGTTCCACGCATCCACAGAGCCACCACCGGAGGAAGATCCTTCTCCTACCTGGCAGCCAAGACATGGAACTCCCTCCCCATCCACCTCCGGCTGACCCAGGACCATCTATCCTTCAGGAAGCAACTCAAGACCTGGCTCTTCGAGCAGTAGCAAACCGCCCCCCCCCCCCTGCGCCTTGAGACCCCTCCGGGTGAGTAGCGCGCTATACAAATGCTATGATTGATTGATTGATTGATTGGGTCGATATTGCTGTGTTTTCACTAAAAAGATTGCTTGTATTGCACTTTTTGGCTTGTGGTAAAACTTATACTCAATACAGAACTGAGTTAGATATAGTGACAAGCCAATGATCAGGCTACTGACCTGATATATTTATGAAATGTTATGATAAAGGCACTAGGCCTGACATATTTATTGTGAAAAGCATATGTGAAAGTTGATCAGCCTTTAAGTGTTGATTGTTATTATTCTATATTAAAGCTTACCAAAAGGTATTTTGTTACATGGCATCTCACAGATTCCCATAGTAGGAAAGGGTTTTGGTGTTGATTGCCCTGTGTGACAAACCATAAAAATAGAAGGTTTCCTCTGTGAGAATCGTCGTTAGACCATCTTAGGAGACACAGTATTTTGCTTAGTCAACTGTAATCTGTGTTTCATTCTAATTGTATGACTAGTTCAAGTTCAAGTTCGGGCATTTATATAGCGCACTACTCACCCAGAGGGTCTCAAGGCGCTAGAGGGAGGGGTTCACTATTTGTCGAATAGCCAGGTTTTCAGTTCTTTTCTGAAGGAGATGTGGTTCTGAGTAAGGCGGAGGTGGGTGGGGAGTGAGTTCCAGGTTTTGGCAGCCAGGAAGGAGAATGATCTGCCACCCATGGTGGTTTTTCGGATGCGCGGGACTGCGGCGAGGGCTTGATTGGATGATCTTAGTTGGCGGGTGGGAATGTAGAAGGACAGTCGGGTGTTGAGGCATTCGGGTCCCAGATTATAAAGGGCCTTGTGTGCGTGGGTAAGAAGGCGGAAAGTAATTCTCTTGTTGACGGGAAGCCAGTGGAGATTTTTTAGGTGTCCGGTGATGTGCTCTTGGCGCGGGATGTCTAATATGAGTCTCGCTGACGCGTTTTGGATACGCTGGAGCTTTTTCTGCAATTTTGTTGTAATTCCGGCGTAAAGTGTGTTGCCATAGTCTAGTCGACTCGTGACCAGTGCATGGGTGACAGTCTTTCTTGTCTCGAGGGGGATGACTGTGTGTATGATGGATATCTTGTGGAAAAGCTTATGCTCAAAACTGTATGCCTGAGTTTGTTAGTGTGACAAGCTATACACAGGATTGGTGCGCTGGGAAACATTATGTCCAAAGGCATAGGTCTGGTTTGCTTATTATAAACTGTTACCACAAAGGCTGTTGGTCTAGCTTATTTTAATAAAGCCAGCATGACGTTAAAAGTAGGTTGCTATCATATTGTGTGACAGGCTATAGACATGTATTTTATTACATGTAACTCACAGATTACCTTAGTAGGCTAGGGTTTTGGCATTGACCACTCACTCTACAAATCCTGGGGATTTCACATTGATGATTCTTGTAAGGCCCTATTGAGAAGGGTTGTATAGTTGTATGCAAGCTGCACTTTTCTACATATTTGTAATGTTATAACTGTATGTTAGTTGCCAGTTGATGTGCATTTGAATAGGCCAGTGTTGAATAAGATGTATAGTCAATGGTAAAGGCGTCACGGATACATTGGGAAAAGTCATGCAAGATTCAATCAATTTGATCAGTTTTAAAGACAATAGGCTTTTAAGGCTGTATTGTAATTATACTGCACCAAAACCTGTAGGCAGGTATTATGTTGCATGGAATTTCCCAGATGACATTATTAGACAGGGGTTTTGGTGTTGATGATACACTCAACCAAACCATGCAGGTAGAAGATATGCATTACAAGAATCCTTTTTAGTCTGTCTTTGTAGAGAGAGTATTTTATTTTGCCAACTGTAATTTTGTATACACATGTACTTTTATTACTGTATACTGGATGGTTGCCTTGTAGAAAACTGATACTTAGGACAGTAGGGTTCAGTTGGTTATGGTGGCATTCTAATGATAAAGGCTATGGGCCGGAGTGTTTATTATGAAAAGTTACAATAAAGACAGTAGACCTAGCATACTGATGTGAAAAGATAGAGTCAACAACCATTTAAGGGTGGATTTCTATTTAGTACTCAGAATTAAAGCCTACATATTCTTTTATTATTACATAAAAACTCACAGAATAACTTAGTAAGCAATGGTTTTGGTGCTGGCTACCGCATCTGACAAACCTTAGGGGGGTAACATTTGCACTATAATAGTTTTTGCTAGAATCTCTTCTTAGCTGTCTGCCAGGATCTTGTAAAAAAAAAAATCATTAAATAATACATATGTGTATATATTTTCACTGAAAAAACAAAGGTTAAAGTAAAGTTATAGTTAAGTGAAATGTTCAGTAACAATTTAACATTTTAAACTAAAATTAAACCAAGGAAATTCACTTGTTATCATTATCTCAAGTAACTATAGCTCTTAACCTAAGTTAACTATAACTCGCGCCCCCCACCATGTGCAGTTTTTTCGTCAATAATTTCACTGAAGATTTCGTAGTGATATTATCATTAATGTCATAGAAGCTGTCAAGCGTGATGCAATAAGTGGGGTAATTCACAGTCCCTGGCGAGAGTGCGAGTAATAGGTACCTTAGGGCACAAGTTATAGTTACTTGAAATAACAATACCTGGGGAATTTCTCTGTGTTTTTGTAAGTTTAAAAGTTGCGTTGTTACTAAACTATTCACCTAACTTTAACGTTACTTTCACCTTTGTTTTTTTCAGTGAATTTCTAGGTTTTTTTTCAACATAAAGTCATATTTTGTTACCATATGTAAGCCAACCCCCTGCAAGCAGCCAACATATATATATATATATATATATATATATATATATATATATATATATATATATATATATATATATATATATATATATATATATATATATATATATATATATATATATATATATATATATATATATATATATATATATATATATATTTCCTTCAAGTTATGGCGGTATCCTGTTGTCATATAACTAGATATTTCTTCCAAATGTTAGACGAGACGTAAGTACATTCTTATTCAAAGTGACTAGGTATCAATATTACACACACAATTCGGGCAGACTTGAGTAATTTATAGCATCCTCAAAGTCAGTCTTTCAAAAATTCCAAAGTATAGGACATGATAATCCAAATCCAAATGTTTCTCAAGAAAAGTCATTTTCAATCGTTCGAAATTTCGGCGTTTGGGCAGATAGGAACCAGGGACCCCCCGTATGCAAGGGGAATTAGTCCCCCCTCTGCAAACACGCCAGTGGCCTGCGTTGCAGAGAGGTGTAAAAAGAGGCATAGCCTCATTACACCTCTGTGCAATGCAGCCCCCTGGTGCATACTGGAGGTTCCAGGTGGGCTAGTTGGCCCACAGGGACCCCCAGTACGCAAGGGGAATTAGTTCCCCCTCTTCAAACATGCACGGGGGCTGAGTTGCTGAGAGGTGTAAAAAAGGGTGTGGCCTCATTACACCTCTCTGCAATGCAGCCCCCTGGCGCATACTGGAGGATCCTG
Organism: Lissotriton helveticus; assembly: GCF_964261635.1. Lineage (NCBI taxonomy): Eukaryota > Metazoa > Chordata > Amphibia > Caudata > Salamandridae > Lissotriton > Lissotriton helveticus. The sequence continues at coordinate 458,744,349 of NC_136059.1, read as the reverse complement.
GTGGGCTAGTTGGCCCCCAAGGACCCCCAGTATGCAAGGGGAATTAGTTCCCCCTCTGCAAACGCGCCAGGGGGCTGCGTTGCATAGAGGTGTAACAAGGGGCATAGCCTCATTACATCTCTGCAATGCAGCCCCCTGGCGCACACTGGAGGATCCAGGTGGGCTAGTTGGCCCCCAGGGACCCCCAGTATGCAAGGGGAATTAGTTCCCCCTCTTCAAACATGCACGGGGGCTGCGTTGCAGAGAGGTGTAAAAAGGGGCGTGGCTTCATTACACCTCTCTGCAATGCAGCCCCCTGGCGCATACTGGAGATTCCTGGTGGGCTTTCAGGTCTTATATAGTTAGGAATTAGCATTTAAAAAACCTTGCAAATTCACTGAAAAAAACATAGGTTTCAGGCCTTATATAGTTAGGAATTAGCATTTAAAAAACCTTTGAAATTCACTGAAAAAACCAAAGGTTTCAGGCCTTATATAGTTAGGAATTAGCATTTACAAAAACCTTTAAAATTCACTCAAACAACTATAAGTTTTAGGGGTGTTATAGTTAGCTGGACATTTCACTCATACAAAACCATTGAAATTGCTCCTATATAGTTAGTTGTACTAACTATATTTCGCGCACCCGCAATCCACTGCTGATGATGTCACATATTACATCATTCATGACATGGTCAGTGACATCACTGATGACATCACTGATGACATCATCCAGTGAATGTGGTTTGCTTCGTTATTTAAATATGCATTATATATATAGCATTGAAGAATGAGTGGATATATAAAAATAAATATTTGGATGGAGGATTTAGTAGCAGTGTAATTGACTGTTTACTTGACCAATTTATAGTGTCTCACTAAATATAGTGGATAGTGACTAAACTGTTTGAATATCTGTATCACTTTGTCAGTTGTTGTGTAAACTGGTTCTCCAGTTGGTTACTAGCTATGTGAAAGTCTGTATTAGTTATTGTTTAGTTAACTGAGTATTTGTATGGGAGAGTGAATGTGTGTGTGATTCGGTGGGGGGGTGTTTTTGAGTGAATTTTAAAGGTTTTTTAAATGCTAATTCCTAACTATATAAGGCCTGAAACCTATGTTTTTACCAGTGAATATATATATATATATATATATATATATATTGTTGCTCCAAGGTTGTCCACCTTTGAGTAGCACACAAGCAGCAGCTTGATTTATGTGTAGGTGAGGACGGGGATCCGCTTGTAGATGGCGCTCCGTAATGGATCTGCCTGACGCGTTTCGAAGATCCATATGCTTCTCTTCAGAGGCTTTAATGGAAGCGGTGTGCGCAACCGCTAACCCACTTCTCCATTTTCCATATGACACACCCACCAATGGGAGGCTCAAATGAGACTGTGTATTATGGGAAGTGTGGGGCGGAAAGCACACAATCAAGTCCTGTATGGACCCCGCAAGTGGGCCTGTCCTCGATCCCGTGTACGGCTGCTGTTTCACTTCCGTGACCCCCAAGGATGACGGGGTGGTGCATACTCCGCGGCTGGACTACAGCGTATAAATTGTCGCTCCAAGGTTGTCCACCTTTGAGTAGCACACAAGCAGCAGCTTGATTTATGTGTAGGTGAGGACGGGGATCCGCTTGTAGATGCCGCTCGGTAATGGATCTGCCTGACGCGTTTCGAAGCTCCATATCCTTGGGGGTCACGGAAGTGAAACAGCAGCCGTACACGAGATCGAGGATCCATATGACACACCCATTGGTGGGTGTGTCATATGGAAAATGGAGAAGTGGGTTAGTGGTTGCGCACACCGCTTGCGTTAAAGCCTCTGAAGAGAAGCATATGGAGCCTCGAAACGCGTCAGGCAGATCCATTACGGAGCAGCATCTACAAGCGGATCCCCGTCCTCACCTACACATAAATCAAGCTGCTGCTCGTGTGCTACTCAAAGGTGGACAACCTTGGAGTGATATATATATATTTACAACCTTGGAGCGATATATATATATTTAAAATATATATATATTACCTACTGGTGATTGACAAAAGGTAGTTATAGTTAGGATCATATTTCCATAGGAAAAGTGTTTTTTGACTTGCCTATATCTTTGGTGTAGTTTGAAGAAGCTTAACAAAATTCCCCCCCCCACGCCAAAAAAGCGTGCCGTGAATTCTTGTTGTGTTTGGAAAGTTTCAAGGCGATCTGTCAAGTGGAGGCTGAGAAAAAGGCAGGGTAAAGAAAAAAGTGTTTTCCCAAAATTATTTTCCATAGGGAATTTTGAACACGATTAGAGTCCGAACTGCAACACCAAACTTAGCAGAAAGCTAGCTCTTGATCTGAAAGAAAGCTTTTGGTTGATATGAATCCATTCAGTAGGTTTAGAAATAGTAAGGTATAACCAAATTGTATATTTAAGGACACAGATCCTCCGAGGATTACGACTGTCCCTGTGCTCAAATGGGATTGGCTGCCAACACTTCAACCAGGAAGTTTCGGCAGCCATCTTGGGACTCGGCTTCAGCCAAGTCCCCGATTTTGCGACAGAAGTTATGTTGGATCCAGGGTTCCTGCTAAAAAATAAAATAAAAAGAAGCGCAGGCTCCCGCACTTCTGTAATGTTTAGCCCCCGGGTGGGCCAGGTCCAGGGGGCATGAGGAATTACAAAAAGGAGGGAGGCTTGGGGCTTATAAAAGCCCTGTGGACCACCACTTCCTCAGGGCACTATTTTTAATGTATGCTGGGGTGCCCGTGTGGCACCCCCGCGCCCCGAGGACCGCTACCTCTCCAGGGTAAATTTATATACATAATTGCGGAGGGGGCCAGTGCGGTCCTCCTTCTGCCCCTGCTACCTCCCAAGGTGCCCACCCTCGGGAGGTAGCTGTGTGCTTTTGCTTGGTGGAAGCTAACACCTCCCACCAAGCAAAAGCAAACATAACTCCGCTTTCTGCAAGCAGGAGCTGTAAAACAGCTCCTGTGAGCAGAAAGCGGAGTTTTTATCTGTTTGCCTGCACACAAATATGAGTGCAGGGAAACAGGTGAAAACATTGCTCCTGCACACAGGGATCTGCATTTCCGGCAGCTCCCTTCGTGCAAAAGCAATGCCAGCTCCCACAGGAGATGGGGAGAGCCGACAGGGACTGCGGGACCCGAGGCTCCCCAGAGGTCCCAAGGGGAAAAAGGAGAAAAAAGATAAATAAAGGTCAGAAATGACCATAAAGAGGCAGAATAAAGGTCAGACAGAAATTAGCAGAAAAGGGCAGAATAAAGGTCAGCAACAAAGAGAAAGAAGCAAGATAAAGGTGAGCAACGAGCAGAAAGAGGCAGAATAAAGGTCAGAGGGGAGCAGAAAGAGACTGAATGAAGGTAAGAAACGAGCAGAAAGAGACAAAATAGAGGTCAGAAACCACCAGCAAGAGGCAAAATAAAGGTGAGAAACAAGCATAAAGATGCAGAATAAAGGTCAGCAACAGGCACAAAGAGGCAAAACAAAGGTGAGAAAGGAGCACAAAGAGGCAAAATAAAGGTCAGCAATGAGCAGAAAAGGCAGAATAGAAGTCAGAAACTAACAGAAAGAGGCAAAATACAGGTCAGAAACTAGCAGAAAGAAGCAAAATACAGGTCAGAAACGAGCAGCAAGAGGTAGAATAAAGGTGGGAAACGAGCAGAAAGAGGCAGAATAAAGGTCAGCAACGAGCAGAAAGAGCCAAGATAAAGGTGAGAAACTAGCAGAAAGAGGGAGAATAAAGGTCAGAAAGAGGCAAAATAAAGGCCAGCAATGAGCAGAAAGAGGCGAAAAAAAGTAAGAAAAGGGCAGAAAGAGGGTGAATAAAGATGAGAAACACGCAGAAAAAGGCAAAATAAAGGTGAGAAACTAGCACAAATAGGCAAAAAAAGGTAAAAAATGAGCAGAAAGAGGTAAAATAGAGGTCAGAAAGGAGCAGAAAGAGGGATGATAAAGGCAAGAAACAAACAGAAAAAGGCAAAATAAAGGTCAGCAATGAGCAGCAAGAGTAAAGAAATGGTGAGTAAAGAGCAGATGAGTGAATAGAAAGGTGACAAACGAGCAGAAAGAGGCAAAATAAAGGCGAGAAACAATCAGAAAGAGGCAAAATAAAGGTGAGTTAGGAGCAGAAAGAGGCAAGATAAAGGTGAAAAATGAGCAGAAAGAGGTAGAATAGAGATCCGAAATGAGCAGAAAGAGGGATGGTAAAAGTAAGAAATTAGCAGAAAGAGGCAAAATAAAGGTCAGCAATGAGCAGAAAGAGGCAACAAAAAGGTCAGAAATGAGCAGAAAAAGGTAGAATAGAGGCAGAAAGAGAGATGATAAAGGTGAGAAAAGAGCAGAAAAGAGTGAATAGAAAGGTGAGGAAACAAGCAGAAAGAGGCAAAATAAAGGCAGGAAGTCAGCAGAAAGAGGTAAAATAAAGGTCAGAAATGAGCAGGGAGAGGCAATATAAAGGTGAAAAACTACCAGAAAGAGGTAGAATAGAGGTCAGAAATTAGCAGAAAGAGGGATGATGAAGGTGAAATTGTTAAATTCCTTAAAATGCAGCAGATGAGTCCAATAGAAGGTAAAGGTAGTTTAATGGACAGAGCACAGTGCTCCTCAGTAGAAGTCCAAGATGGAATGACATGAGGCACAATTCCAAATGAAGTCATAAACTGTATGGCAGGTGCTGAGATTAAAAGTATACAGAATAATTAAAATGGAAAGAGATAATTAAAAGGGAAAGATGTAGTAATATAATATGCAATGTAACAGAAATGCAAGCAGAAAGAGGGAAAATAAAGGTGAGAAACTAGCAGAAAGATGCAAAATAAAGGTCAGAAATGAGCACAAAGAGGTAAAATAGAGGTCAGAAATGAGCAGAAAGAGGGATGATAAAGGTGAGAAACGAGCAGAAAGAGGAACAATAATGGTCAACAATGAGCAGAAAGAGCCAAGATAAAGGTGAGAAACTAGCAGAAAGAGGGAGAATAAAAGTCAGAAAGGAGCAGAAAGAGGCAAAATAAAGATACACAATGAGCAGAAAGAGGGGGGAAAAATGTGGGAAACAAGCAGAAAGAGGGTGAATAAAAGTGAGAAACAAGCAGAAAAAGGCAAATAAAGGTGAGAAATGCGCACAAAGAGGCAAAAAAGGTAGGAAATAGGCAGAAAGAGGTAAAATAGAGGTCAGAAATAAGGCACGAAGAGGGATGATAAAGTTGAGAAAGGAGCAGAAAAAGGTAAAATAAAGGTCAGCAACAAGTAGCAAGAGAAAAAATGGTAAGTAAAGAGCAGGAAACGAGTGAATAGAAAGGTCAGAATAATAAAGGCAAGAAACAAGCAGAAGAGGTCAAATAAAGGTCAGAAATGAGCAGAAAAGGCAATATAAAGGTGAAAAACTAGCAGAAAGAGGTAGAATAGAGGCCTGAAATGAGCATAAAGGAGCAAAAAAGGTGAGAAATGAGCAGAAAGAAGGTGAACAAAGATGAGAAATGAGCAGAAAGAGGAATGATAAAGGTGAAATGCAACCAGAAAGAGGGTGAATAAAGGTCAGGAACTAGTAGAAAGAGACAAAATAAAGGTCAGAAACAAGCTTGCTGAGAATTGCTGAGACCTCATCGAAGGCCCCACCCCCTTTCTCAACCACACTGCACAGAGGCCTCCTGGCACACTACTGGTTGTTGGATGAAGTCCCCTTGGCTGCTGAGGGTCGTTGGGAGCCAAGAGCCCCTATTGCTGTCACAGGTAAGACCCCCACAGCAGGATTGCTGAGATGAAGTCGTAGGCTCGTCCCCTTTCTCAATCACTCATCACAGGTGGCTCTTAGTGGACTACTGGTTGGTGGATGAAATCCCCTTGGCCGGTGAGGGTTTTTGGGGGCCAAGAACCCCTATTGTTGCGACAAGTAAGACCTCCACAGCGGGATTGATGAAATGCGGTCAGAGGCCCCGCCCGTTTCTCAACCACTCTGCACATGGGCCTCCTGGTGCACTATTGGTTGGGGGATGAAATCCCCTTAACCGCCAAGGGTCATAGGGGTCCAAGAACCCCTATTGTTGCCCGAAGTAAGTCCCACACAGCCAGATTGCTGAGATGTGGTTGGAGGTCCTGCCCCCTTTCTCAACCACTCTGCACAGGGGCCTCCTGGTGCACTATGGATTGGGGAATGAACTTCCCTTGGCTGCTGGCAGGGTCGTGGGGGGCGAAGAACCCCTTTAGTTGTGACAAGTAAGTCCCCCACGGGGCATGGTTTGGCAAGATGGTCAAGTAGACGTGCTCTGGCTTAGCCCCTGCCCTGATGAATAAATCCTGCTTTGTGGCAGGAAGGAATAGCCCCACCTCACCTGGCTTCAACTCAGGTACATGGAGCACCGCTCTCTCCGTCGGTACCACGGGCGTCCCTCTGGGCTGTTTTTTGGGGAGGTGAACTCCCCAAAAGACAGCTATTCCTTCCTGCCACAAAGCCAGGAAGATGGTAACTGATCACGTATAAGGTGATATTAACTCTTTTTATTAGCAGTAGCACGTAATGGTCCTGAAGAAGCAGCAGGAGACCACCTGGCTCCAGTAGTCTGCAGAAACATGTCGACCTAAGATACTTCCTAGTAGTTATTTTGTTACACTACTATTGCACTGTTTTTTATACTTTGGGACTGAAGGGGTACTGAATAAACGTTGTTTCCCCTATCACTACCCAATCTTAAACCTTTGTTGCTTTACTATTCACTGATTCACTTTCACTTTCTTCTTTTTATGCACTGCTACTCAGTTGTCCACAGACACGCTTTCCTGCTGACACGTTTAATATAGATTAGGCTTATAAAACCTGCCAATCTATTGTGGATACTCGACCTACTAAACCTGACGGTCCCCAAATGAGGAAGGGCGGTCTTGTGAGTTGACTGATGGGAACTCGCACTGTCGTAATTTGGCAGCAACTGAATTAGCATTTAGCTCAGCTACACGAACTTTCACCGTTAACTTGACCAAACGTGCGGGGGCCATTTTGTATTTCCTGGCTTCCATTTTGTATGAACATGCGGCCTCGTGGTCAGCATGCCCTTTTGTCCTTCCTCTGTACCAATGACCATTTATCGTGCCCAGCAACAGGCTATTTTTAGCACTGGTCAAGCTCACGCATGCGCACTCGAACATTTAGGTTAATGAGCGGTCACCTCTTAGGAATGTTCTCCAAACTGACCAGAGGTATTAAACTCCTCCCACATGTTGGCTGTGTTCCAAAAATGCCCTTATATGTACCCTGTGAAAAGAGTATACCGCCTACCTTTTTATTTCTGTTAAACTTGTATAAAAGAGGTCGCGCACCGATGTTCGGTGTGATACTTCTTGCATTGCCGAAGGGTGTTGTAGGAATGTAACACCACCCCGTGGGGTCTTAATAAACTTGTCTTTTGCGTTTTCCAGTTTCCGTGCCAACTTCTATTCTAAGGTGTTCGAGAGTTTTTGCAGAGTATGTAGACCTGACGGAACCCAATACCACAAATTGGCGACCACGAAGGGACTCATCGGCGACTCGGATGCCCGAAGGAGAGGTCGCGACGAAGGCTTGGAAACTCGCCATGGACGCGTACGCTGCCACTGAGTGACCCGAGTCTTGGCATCCACGGTGTTTTTTCCTTTCCTTCTGACTCGACCTTCCAGGTGGCGCCGGTCCTCGACTGAGATCCTGATCGGTTGGGTTGTCGTGCAGTGCCTGTTTGGCTGATTCGATTACGGAACTTGGCAGTTGGAACCTGGACGTTTGAAAATATTTGGTAAGCTTGTGATTGGTAAGGTAGTCTACTGACACTTACTGTGGCTTTTTGGATTTGTTTGAGTTAGCTAACATTTGGACCTATGATTTGAGTTATATGTGGAGTGCACCTCACATAGACAGGCACGTAGAGATATTTCTCTGACTTTGTATTTGTTTGAACGGCACACCGTGTGTAAAAACATATTTAAGTGCCATTTTTTGTAATGCACAAGTTACTACTTGTGTAACGATATATCTGTAAGAGACATTAGTTAGTATTAGATTCCTTCCCTTAGAATATCCCCAGGCGTCAGACTGGATCCGGAAACTTTTGCGTAGCAGTACCCTTGCGCGTCGGTAGGCGTCGTCTGCGGCTCCGCGTCCGTCGTCGGCGTCGTGGGCGCCGTGATGACGTCGTCGGAGTACTTAGACGCCGCCTCCGCGTGCTGACGTCAGTTCTTAGACACAGCTTTTACGCGCCAGAAACGCAGAGCCATGTTAAAAACCAACACTGGTGCCATTGAAACCTGGGGCCCTGAAGGGGACAACCCTAACCCTAGATATTGGTTCGCAGAACGGGGAGGATGGGTGGGTCGGTAAGGAATCTAATACTAACTAATGTCTCTTACAGATATATCGTTACACAAGTAGTAACTTGTGCATCTGAAAGAGACACGTTAGTATTAGATTCCTTACCTTAGAATAGATACCCCAGCAATACCAACCCCGGTGGTGGGTCTGCGAACCAATAATCACACCAGAAAGTCCTGGAGGACGGAACGGCCAAAGAAGTCATCCCTCCGGACTTGGCTGTCCAGGCAGTAGTGTCTTGCAAATGTGTGCAGCGATGCCCACGTAGCTGCCTGACAGATGTCTTGTAAGGGCACACCCCTGCCCAGGGCAGTGGTAGTCGCCGTGGCTCGGGTGGAATGAGCCCGCAATCCAGCCGGAGGCTCCTTCCTAGCCAAAGAGTAGCATGCCTGGATACACAAGATGATCCACCGGGAGATGGTCCTGTTGTGCACCGCTTTCCCCTTCTTAGCGCCCACGTAACCAACAAAGAGTTGGTCATCCACCCGGAACTGGCGTGTGCGACTCAAATAAAATGAGAGCGCACGTTTTGGGTCAAGACGGTGGAGCCGCTCTTCCTCTTTAGAGGGATGCGGTGGCGGGAAGAAGGTTGGCAAGGTGATAGACTGCCCGATGTGGAAGGCCGTGACAACCTTGGGCAGGAAAGATGGTTTGGTACGCAGCACCACTTTGTCCGGATGGACAGAAAGGAAAGGTGGAGTACAAGAAAGGGCCTGGAGCTCACTCACTCTCCTGGCAGAGGTGATGGCAACCAGGAAAGCAGTCTTCAAGGTCAGAAGGCGAAGAGGACAGTTGTGAAGTGGCTCAAAGGGAGCGCACATCAGAAAGGTAAGAACCAGGTTCAAGTCCCACTGAGGCATCACAAACGGAACAGGAGGAAACGTGTGTGTGATGCCCTTAAGAAATCTGTTTACAATAGGGGACTTGAACAAAGAAGGCTGATCAGGTAGCCTGAGAAAGGCTGAAAGGGCAGAAAGATAGCCCTTGGTAGTGCCCAGAGCAGAGCCCTGCTGAGCAAGAGAAAGAAGGAAGAGAAGAACCTCAGAAAGAGGGGCAGCAAGAGGATCCACAGCCTTTGCTGTGCACCATGCCACAAATCTGTTCCACCTGCAGGCGTATACCGACTTTGTGGAGGGACGCCTGGCTGCCAGAATGACGTTACAGACTTCAGGAGGCAAGTCAAATGGCCTCAACTGTCGCCGCTCAATCTCCAAGCATGGAGGCGGAGACTGGACAGGCTCGGGTGGAGGACCGTCCCCTGCTGCTGCGACAGAAGGTCCTCCTGAAGAGGCAGACGAACCGGGGGATCGACTGACATACTGAGTAGCTCTGGATACCAGTACCTTCTCGCCCAGTCCGGAGCCACAAGGATGACTTGGGCCCGGTCGCGCTTGATCTTCTTCAGCACTCTGGGTAGAAGTGGTATAGGCGGAAAGGCGTACAACAGACCGCAACTCCACTCGCGACGAAAAGCGTCTCCGAGCGAGTGCCGCCTTGGAAGTTCCAACACACAGAACTGATGACATTGCGCGTTCTCTTCGGTGGTGAATAGATCTAACCAAGGCTCTCCTCATCGCTGAAAGAGGCCTAGCGCCACGTCCGAGTTCAGACGCCATTCGTGATCCATCATGCACCGACGGCTGAGCTCGTCCGCCCTGGCGTTCAGAGAACCTGCCAGGTGTTGAGCCACCAGGGTCACGCCCTGGCGTTCCAGCCATTGCCAAAGGCGAAGAGCCTCCTGGCAAAGGGTCCACGACCCCACCCCGCCCTGTTTGTTGCAGTAGCACATGGCGGTGGTGTTGTCCGTGAACACCTGCACTACACTCCCCCGGACAGAGGGGAGGAATGCCTTCAGTGCTAGACGAATCGCCCGCAACTCCAACAGGTTGATGTGGAGCCGGGCCTCCGCCGGAGACCAGAGGCCTCTGATCTCCGCCTCTCCCATGTGGCCTCCCCAGCCCTGGAGGGAGGCGTCCGTCACAACTACGTGCTCCGGTTGGGGAAGGGAGAGGGATCTGCCGCTGACCCAATCGCGGTCTGTGAGCCACCACTGCAGCTGTCTCGCAGTGCCCTCCGAGATCAGGACGTGGTCGGACAGATTGCCCTGATGCTGGGCCCACTGAAACTTCAGGTCCCACTGCAGAGCCCGCATCCGCCACCTGGCGTGATGCACCAGAAGGATGCAGGAGGCCATCAGCCCCTGAAGCCGCAGCGTCAACCTGACCGAGACCCGGGATAACGGCTGAAAGATGGGAATCAGAGCCTGAATATCCCGGACCCGCTGTTCCGGTGGATAAACCCGAAACTGCGCTGAGTCCAGAACCGCTCCGATGAAGAGGAGCTTCTGAGAGGGACACAGGTGTGACTTTGGCACATTGATGGAGAACCCCAGCTGGTGCAGGAGATCTGCCGTAGTCTGGAGGTGGCTGACGACTGTCAGGGGCGAGCCCGCCTTCAACAGCCAGTCGTCCAGGTAGGGGAAGACTGAAACCCCGAACCTGCGCAGATGAGCTGCGACCACCGCCATCACCTTCGTGAACACCCGTGGGCCGCTGGTAAGGCCGAAGGAGAGCACGGTAAACTGAAAGTGCTCGTGGCCAACCGTGAACCGCAGGTAGCGTCGGTGGGCCGGCAGGACGGGGATGTGGAAATAAGCGTCCTGCAAGTCCAACGCTACCATCCAGTCTCCTGGGTCCAGGGCAGCTAGGACCTGAGCCAGTGTCAGCATCTTAAACTTCTCCTTCCGGAGGAAGCCGTTGACGTTCCGTAGATCCAAGATAGGGCGTAGGCCCCCTTTGCCCTTCTTGGGTACCAGAAAGTAGTGGGAGTAGCAACCACACCCTACTTCTGGCCCAGAAACGCGCTCGATGGCCCCCTTGGCCAAGAGGGCCGTAACTTCCTCCTGCAGAAGTCGCAAGTGATCCCCCGATACACGGTGGTTCTGCAGTGGCATGGCTGGAGGAGTCGCCTCGAAGGGGAGGGAATAGCCCCTTCGGACGATTTGCAGCACCCACCTGTCCGAAGTGACAGTGCGCCAGTGGACGTGGTGATGGCGAACCCTGCCCCCCACTGGCGTCACATGGGCCTGAAAGCACGGACTAGGAGGGTTTTGAGGCGGATGCTGCGGGGGAAGGTGTGGACTGACCTCGCCGCTGCCCCCGACCGCCCGGACGGCGGTTCCCACGGCCGCCACCGCGTTGGGTATTGCCCTGCGGAGCGTGGCTGGCGGCGCGTGTTGGCACACCCCTTCCGTGGCCACGAAAGGAGTGAAAGGCAGCCGATTGCTGGCGCTGGCCCGAGAGGCCCAAGGACTTGGCCGTAGCCCTGGAGTCCTTAAAGCGCTCAAGAGCATGGTCTGCCTTGTCGCCAAAGAGGCGACGGCCATCGAACGGCATGTCCATGAGCGTGCTCTGGACATCAGCCGAGAAGTTGGCGGACCTCAGCCAGGCGTGGCATCTGACCGCCACCGTCGTTGCCATCGCTCTACCCAGCGAGTCGGTGGTATCCAGCCCACACCTGATGGAATACTTGGCTGCATCCCGGCCCTCCACAAGGGCTTGGCCGAGTTTGGCCCGCACCTCCAATGGACACTCTGGCAGCACTTCCGCGACCTTATCCCACACAGAGTGGTTGTAACGTCCCAAGAGGCAGGCGGTGTTGGAAGACCGCAGGCCTAGACTAAGGGATGAGAAGATCTTCTTCCCATACTGGTCATACCTCTTGGATTCCCTGTCGGGCGGGGCCGACGGGAATGCGGTCTGGGAATTGGAGGCCTGGATGACCAGGCTCTCGGGGGTAGGGTGGGAGGACAGGAAACATGGGTCGCCCGGGGCTGGGCGGTGGCGTCCTGCCACGTTCCTATCTACGGGCGAACCCGTAGCGGGCTTGGACCAAGTGCCCAGAAGAACGTCGGTCAAGGCCTCATTAAAGGGCAGCAGAGGCTCGGCCGAGCTTTACTGCGGTTTAAGGACCTCAGTGAGGAGGTTAGTCCTCACGGCCGCGACGGGGAGCTCAAGGCCCAAGGCCTTGGCAGCCCTCATCAGCACCACACTATAGGTTGCCCCCTCCTCCGAAGCCACGGTAGGAGGGGAGACAAAACCAGTGTCTGGAGAGGTGTCCAGGCCACTGGCCTCCCCAAGGTCTCGTGTCCAGTCCTCATGAGACTGACACTCCCTGGTCAGAGGGTCCTCAGACCCCTCCCAGTCCTCTTCATCACCCATCTCCTGAAACCCAGGGTTCTCAACTAATGGGGCCTGTTCATAAAAGTGAAATTCACCCAACGGCGTCTGGAGCGGCGCCCATCGGGCCGTCCCGACGACTGAACAGGAACGAAGGTGGAACCGGGGACGGCGGCGCCCGAGGACGGCGCCGGAGGCGACACCTGCGGGTCCGACGCCGGGGAGGCCGTAAGATCCACCGGTGACGAACCAGATCCCAAAGGAGGGCCAGCGGAGTCCTGCGGCGCCGGGCCCGAAGGCACCGGCGGCGCCGGGACAACTGAACCCCCCGGGATAGAGGGGACCTGCGGCGCCGGGCCCGAAGGCGTCGGCGGCGTCGGGGCCAAAGCACCCGACGGCGTCGGGGCCGGAGCCGCCGACCCGCTAGGGGCCCCAGACGGGTCCGCTGGGCCCGAAGGCGCCGCGGAGCCCGCCGGAGGAGAGAGTTTCCTCATGGCCATGAGGAAGCGCTCGATCTCCTCCTGCGTCGCGTTCAGCCCAGGGACCGGAGGGTGTGGAGCTGCACGCGGCGCCCGCGACTCCGACGGAGCCGCGTGGGTGGTGTCACCCGAACCCCCGGCCGCATCGTGCGAGCGTCGGGGGGAGTCCGAAGAGCGATGATGCCGCTTGGACTTCTTGTGCCTCTTACCTGACGACGACTTCGACCCGGAGGAGTGCGGCCTACCCTCGGAACTGTGGTGGCTCCGAGCCCGCGACCTGTCCCTCGACCTCCCATGGGATCGGGACCTCTCGCGGCGCGGGACCGACTGCCGGAGTTCGAGTCGCCTGCGGGACCGCTCCCGCCTGGCTTTCGAAGAGAGGGCCCGGCAGTCGGAGCAGGCCTTGTCGTCGTGGTCGACGCCCAGACAAGATAAACAGACGCAGTGAGGATCCGTGACCGACATCAGGCGGTCGCAATCGTCATAGTGCTTGAAGCCGGGCATCCCTACGGCACGTTCGGAGTCGAGAGACTCGAAATACAATCAAAAAGTGATCAAAAAGTTAGTCAAAAATTGACTAGGGTTACTGCTTTTTCCAGATCTGCGCTTGCTGGAGCGGAAAAAAGAAGAACTGACGTCAGCACGCGGAGGCGGCGTCTAAGTACTCCGACGACGTCATCACGGCGCCCACGACGCCGACGACGGACGCGGAGCCGCAGACGACGCCTACCGACGCGCAAGGGTACTGCTACGCAAAAGTTTCCGGATCCAGTCTGACGCCTGGGGATATTCTAAGGTAAGGAATCTAATACTAACGTGTCTCTTTCAGATATCGCGTTTTCGTGATATTTTGACATGCCTGTTCTAAGCACACTTCGAGGAATGTGCTGTTTTGGAAATGGTACCAGTTATCGATTAAATGAATCTCAGCCGGCTCCCCCAGAGGGGACACCTAATCGTGAAATGTACATAAAATTTGGCCTTCCTCCCATTATGTATAGTACATTATGGCACAAATATACAAAAACCGATCGTTAATTGCAATGGCCACTACATGGGTCGTTTGATCTGCGAAAGGTTCAGTATGTGGAGCAGTGTTTGTTTCAGCGCAGGTCTAGACAGGATATGTTTGATTGTGTGCGTATGTGGGAGAAAGCGGTGCGTGAACGAATGAAGCGTGAACAAGCCTTGGCAGATAAAGAGCAGCGAAAGGCTGCTCGTGATAAAGCTTTACAGTTGCACGAAAAAGAATTGCAGGAACAGAAAGAGAGGGAGATTCGGGAACGTAATTTGCAAGTTAATGGTCAGTTTCCTATTCGACATTCTCTTTATCCTGTCCTTACTAATGAATCAGATGATTTTTCATTACTAGACCGTTGCCTGCCTCCGTATGTTCCGCCTACGGCCCCGGATGAGGACGCGGGCGAGGACGATCAGGAAAATCAGCGTACCAGGTTAACTGCTGATCGAGCTACGGAATTGCGCTTGTTTGCTCGTAAACTTAATACAAATTCTATAACTGTTTCAGAGATTGATGGCCTTATGTGTAAGTGGCCCGACCGAGAACGATTGTATTTTCTAGATCATTTTGGAGATGAAGTTGTCGAACGGTTTAGACGGTATTCACCTGAGTTGGTACCTAAAGTTATATCAGTTGGTCGTGAGAATTTTCGTAAAGGTCTTTTTGTTCTTGCAGATGCGGATGAGTTTTTCCAGCGTTTGGTTAAGCTACGGGATGAGGCGACACGGCTACGAGCGGAGAAAAAGGCATCGGGTTCGTCTATGTCTGGATCAACGGAAGTATCCAAAGAGTGCCCTATCTTTGGAACAGATAAGAGAGCTGCAGTTCATGTTATGCCTATGCGAGAAGCTGCGCCTTTGTATGTCCCTCCTAAAGGGGAAGGCACAGATGAGGATAAGAGGTCTAAAGATGCGAAGGGTTATTTTGTGTATAATTGGGTCTATACGCCATGGAATAGAACGGACGTTATGCCGCTCAAGAATGCTTTGCCTGACCCCCGTAAAAATCCAGCAGCTTTCTATGAAGGCGTGGAAGGTGCTATTTCTTCATGTATTATGACATTAGTTGATATTGATCTTTTCTTTGGGTTGATATTGCCTCCTGATATGTGGAGGGCGATTCGTAAATTTGATGATCGAACGATTCTAGGTGCAGATTGGAAGGAATTAGCCCGAGCTGATTTAGATAGAGAACCTGCATGTAAGCCATGCCAATTGATTTTAGATCTCCCGACAGCTATTTTGAATAAATTAAAAACGCTTGTTCCTCCTAAGAAAATTGACTGGACGATGTTGGCTTCTTGTAAACAGAAGCCGGATGAATCGGTCTCTGATTTCTTTTCACGTTTCGAGGAAGCATTTCATGATTACAGTGGGCAATCATTAACAGAAGATACGGGCAAGCATTTGTTCGTTGATAAGTACGTGGCTAATCTCCTACCGGAGATTGCAAAATGTTTAAAGACTAGTGAAAGTTCATGGACCACGGCAACCCCCGCTTCTTTATTAACTATGGCTCAGTAAAGAAAGTAGTGATAAGAAAGCGAAGGATTTGAAGACGAAGGTGATGTTAGCTCAGGTTTATGCTACGCAGTCGAGAGGAAATGATAGGGGTAGACGAGGATCGTATGGTACGTCTTCTACTCGTACTGATATTTCTGAGGATCAGTATGCATACTGTAAACAGTTTGGACATTGGGCTTCGGATTGTCCGGTGCTTCGAGAACAGCGTAATCAGCGTGGTCGAGGGAGTGGAAGGTCACGGAATAGTTATTCAGGACCGAGGGGTGGAGCGAATGATCGTGGTAGGTTTGAAGCAAGGGGTCGTGGTCAGGCTGATCATAATACGTTTGATCGACGGAATCAGTATCAGATAGCTGAAGGAGAGTTTACTGAGTCACAGGATAATAATTATGCATAGGATTGCGTAGGATGGGGTGTGGAATCGGTTGAAATACCAGTCGACCAAAGGGGTCCATATATATCAGCACATGTTTTGGGTTCTACTGATCAGTTTCTGGTCGATACAGGAGCTACTCGTAGCGCTCTGTCCAAACACTTGGTTCAAAGGGCTCCCCTGTCTGGCGAAACGATTACCTCAATAGGGTTCGATGGAACACCTTCTCTTAGCCCATTGTCTCAACCCCTTATATTTCACATTGACAAATTTACTGCCCCATGTCCGTTTTTGTTATCTCCAAACACACCAGATAATATTGTGGGACTTGATATGCTAAAACATTTTCGAGCAACCATACGCTGTGCCCCTGAAGGGGTGCGGGTTATTTTGAATGAGAACTACCCAGAGGCTGAGAGATCGTGCCTCATGCAGGAGACCGATGCGTTAGCTTCTCTTCCAAGCACTTTATGGGCCACCTCTGATACCGATGTAGGTCAAATGATTATTCCTCCCGTACGTATTACTGTAAAGGAGGGAGTGTCTTTGCCTCGTGTACCACAGTACAAGATCTCCAGAGAAGGCGAAGTAGCCTTGACACATATTGTGAATGACTTGATTATGGTAGGGGTGGTGGAGGAAGTTCCCTATAATGTTTGTAACAGCCCAATTCTTCCGATCCTAAAGAAAGACACAAACACTAAGATCTACCGTTTCATTATTGATTTGAGGGAAATTAATAAGATAGTCGTACCCCAGTATCCGGTGGTGTCTGACATTACCACCGTACTTACTTTGATTCCACCTACATCCACTACATTCACCGTTATTGACTTGAAAAATGCTTTCTTTTCGATTCCCATTCATCCTGACAGTCGATATTTGTTCGGTTTCACATTAAATAACAAATCATATAGATTTTGTCGAGTTCCTCAAGGCTACACAGAAAGCCCTAGCATTTACAGCCAGGCTTTAAAAAGACAGCTTGATTCTTTCGACTTACAGTCTGGGGTAGCTCTTATTAAATATGTTGATGACATTTTACTTGCAGCAGAAACGCAGGAACAATGTGAGGAGAGCACCCTCTCCCTACTTTCTTTTCTTGCCAAACATAATCACAAGGTCTCAAGGAAGAAGTTGCAATATTGTAGACCAAAGGTGACCTACCTCGGTCATCTTTTGTCTAAGGAGGGGCGTGCATTGACATCAGACCGAATTCAAGCAATTTTAAATACGCCAGTCCCTTGCACTCAGAAAGATGTTCGTGCTTTCATAGGTTTGACGTCCTTTTGTAGGCAATGGATGCTAGGATTTTCTCACATTGTAAAACCCTTGTTAGCGTTATTGTCCAAAACTGCACCAATTCCCCTTGAATGGACAGATGAATGTCAGAATGCTTTTGAACAATTGAGACAAGCTCTTTGTTCTGCACCAGTGTTAGGTACACCAGATTATACAAAGATCTTCACACTGTATGTACATGAGAAGGATGGGTGCGCATTGTCAGTCTTAGTGCAGACACACGGAGATAAACAGAGACCTTGTGCGTACTTTTCAGCAGTACTCGATCCTGTGGCTCGAGGACTGCCTGGATGTTTTCGAGCAGTTGCAGCAACAGCTGTGGCTATACGACAGAGTGAAGGAATAGTTTTGTCACACAAATTGTTGGTGTTAGTCCCCCATGCGGTAGATGCTTTATTGAACCAAACAAAAACACAGCATCTAACTAGCGCCCGTTTAACAGGATACGAGCTAACACTGTTGGCGCCACATATTACACTGAAGAGGTGCGCCACTTTGAACCCTGCTACTTTATTGCCATATCCTGTTGCTGAGACCCAGAAGGAAGAACATCATGATTGTGTTTTTCTGACTGAAGAACAAACAAAGGGTCGTATCCATTTACAGGATACGCCACTTCCAGATGTAGATGGGGAACTGTGGGTTGATGGATCATGTTTAAAGTTGCCAGATGGTACGACTACCGCAGCCTACGCGATCACGACACTTAAGACAGTGGTAGAAACAGCACGAATACCGCAAAAATCGGCCCAAGCAGCTGAATTGATAGCCTTAACGAAAGCATGTGAGTTAAGTGCTGGATTATGTGTGAATATCTACACTGATAGCCGTTACGCTTTTGGAGTAGTGCACGATTTTGGCCTACTCTGGAAGGAACGAGGATTCTTGACCTCACATTGAGTGCATATTATGCATGGAGAATTAGTACGTGATCTCCTGAATGCACTATTATGTCCAAAGAAGGTAGCGATAATCAAATGTAGTGCACATAAGAAGGTGACAGACAAAATAGGACAAGGAAACGCTTTTGCAGATCGCATAGCGAGAGAGACTGCCATGTTACAAAACGTCTCTCCTATGTATGTGGTGAAATCTCAAGCTGAGCGATGGCATGATGCTAGAGAGGAAATATTAGATATACAAAAATCAGCATCTGAAGCAGAACTTGCAACCTGGGCAACAGAGGGAGTGTTGGATGATGAGGGTTGTTGGCGTAGCAAAGATATGGAGAGATGGAAATTGCCTGCCGCTTATTTGCAAGCAATGGTCCAAATGACCCATGGGCTGGCACATGTTGGAGCTCTTGCATTACTAAATTGCTTACACGAGTTTGGGAGCATCCTGAGATTGCCAGCACGGCCAAAAGAGTAGTGCAGACATGTCTGATATACCTACAGTACAATCCTGCTAAAGGGACTTATATTCCTAAAGGAGGGTTTGTTCCACCTACTGCACCATTCGAAGTACTGCAAATGGATTACATCCAGCTTGAGCGCTGTAATAACCTCAAATATGTCCTAGTGGTGGAGTGTGCTTTTAGTAAATGGATTGAGGCCTACCCCACGAAGAATAATACAGCATTGACAACAGCTAAGGTGTTACTCAAAGAGTACTTCCCACGTTATGGTGTTTGTAAATTTTTATGGAATGACAATGGTCCTCATTTTGTTGGGAAAATAGTGGAGCATGTCCTGAAAGGATTGGGAATTAAACAGAGGTTCCACGCTGTATTCCACCCGCAGTCAGCAGGTCTAGTAGAAAGGTATAATGCGACTCTGAAGCTGAAGCTAGCAAAGATCGTGGCATCCACGTCTTTGAAATGGCCGGACGCTTTGCCATTACTGTCTATTAGATCAGTGCCACATTCCCGATCCGGCCTCACACCCTATGAAGTGGTGTTTGGAAGGCCTATGAATATCTGGGGAGTTCCAAAGCCTCGTTTGATACATGATGTGCCTAATAATAATAATAATAATAATAATAAAACCATTTATTAAGCGCCTGGTTACACTAACAGTGTGTCCCCGCGCTGCCTTGCATAATGATGAACGATTATTTGGCACGATTAACAAATGATTTCCTTTCTATTCATCAACAGGTTCGAGAAGCGCTCCCCGACAATTCCATTGGAGAGGCTCACGATCTCCGTCCTGGGGACCACGTTATGGTCCGCGTGTTTGAGAGAGCCAGCAGTTTGGAGTCGAGGTGGCGTGGCCCTGAACAGGTATTGCTGGCAACTCGGACGGCTGTGCGCGTCACAAATAAGAAGCGGTGAATACATTCCACTCACTGCCGTCGTGTCTCTCCGGATCTGGTGAATCCTGTGGTGCTGTCTGATTATCGAGACATCTTGGATGCAGAGAAGAGCCCAGCTGTTACTTCTCACAAGTCGGAGGGAGCCTTCCCGGACCACACTGTTTCTGGAGGAGCGAAATATAACCTACGTCCAAGGAAAGCAGTTATTTTGTGCGAGACTGGTTGAGTTACCATTCTGAGGTTTGCGAAAACGAAAGTCGAGAATATCAAGGGGGGGGGATCAGTTCTGGCTAGTGTAGCGACACCCGTCTTGAATCACGGAGAAGAAACCAGCGGCTACCTCGGATCTCAGCACTCAATTTTTATTTTTTAGTTTATTTTTGAAACTTTGTTCTTTGCACTATGGCACCTACTGCGATGAGAAACAGAAGGATTCTGGGTGCAGTACTTTTTGTTATGACTATAGTGGTAATAGCAGTAATAGCTTGGACTGTAGAACGATTGCTTCCTGCACGAGAATATTTACTGCCTACCACTCCAATCCCATCTGAACATTTCCATTTTACTCTGCCTTATCATGAAGAGAGACATAGACAGACTTATTTGAATAACAGCTTCATTCAAATTCTGCATCATACTCATAATATGACGAACACTTCGAACTGTTGGGTATGTGGAATGTTGCCTGGACATCAAAAGAAAGGAGGAACTCCACTTATTCCTCTTCCATTCTCACATAACGGTTCTTGTAATGCTTGGTACACTCTTCTTTTTACCCTAAGATGGCCAACAAAAGGCGGACTACTTTTTCGACTAAATAAAGTGTGCTATAATGATAGAGATGGTTACCCACAAGCAGAAGGAACTAAATTTGAGTGGGAAGAATATCGACCGGACAATGTATCTACACCTCGTATTTTCACGAATCAAAGACTCGTAAAAATGTCCAGTCTACATGTGATTACGGTTATTGATACTAAGGCTGACCTTTGTGTGAGGAATAAAGGAACGATTCCGGTAGGGAAAAGTGAATGTAATACTACTCTCACATTTGACACACCAAGTGGTATTGCTTTTGTAGCCTCACAAAATACTTACTTTATCTGTGGTAATAAAGGATATCATCAGCTTCCCATTGGGTGGTTAGGAACTTGCTATATATCTTTTGTACTACCCCCTGTATTTATTGCCCCGCCTATGTATCATAATGATTTTGTACTATATCATGATTTTATACTAAATAGGGTTAAGAGAACATTAGAGATTGAAAATGTAGATCAAACCGACACCTCCTTACAACAATATGTAGATTTTAATTTAGGCCTGTTTTCCTTTGTTGGTGCTGCCTTAAACAGCAGGAAAATAAGACGGCTAACACGTGTTGTGGTAGCTGTTGCTAATGAAACTGCTTCTGCTTTAGGGAACTTAACTGAGGAACTCCAAATTACCAGAATTGTAACGCTCCAAAAAAGAATGGTTCTTGATGTAGTACTGGCTGATCGTGGGGGTGCATGCCGCATTATCGGAAGTAGTTGTTGTGTTTACGTCCCAGACAATTCGCCTTCTGTGTATGATGCCATTTCCAAATGGTATACAACCTTTACAACGCAACTTTTACCACGACCTACCATTACCACGCATTTTTTACAACGCAGGATCCATGACAACGCATACCATTACCACGCATGTATTTACAACGCAGGTACTTTTACAACGCATACCATTACAACGTAGGGTATTTTTTGGGTTCAGGGTCAGTTTTGGGTTTTTGGGTAAAGGGGTATTTTTAGGGTTCAGGGTCAGTTTTCAGTTTTTGGGTAAAGGGGTATTTTTAGGGTTTAGGGTCAGTTTTCAGTTTTTGGGTAAAGGGGTATTTTTAGGGTTTAGGGTCAGTTTTCAGTTTTTGGGTAAAGGGGTATTTTTAGGGTTTAGGGTCAGTTTTCAGTTTTTGGGTAAAGGGGTATTTTTAGGGTTCAGGGTCAGTTTTCAGTTTTTGGGTAAAAGGGTATTTTTAGGGTTCAGGGTCAGTTTTCAGTTTTTGGGTAAAGGGGTATTTTTAGGGTTCAGGGTCAGTTTTCAGTTTTTGGGTAAAGGGGTATTTTTAGGGTTCAGGGTCAGTTTTCAGTTTTTGGGTAAAGGGGTATTTTTAGGGTTCAGTAGCAGTTTTCAGGTAAAGGGTTATTTTTAGGGTTCAGGGTCAGTTTTTAGTTTTTGGGTAAAGGGGTATTTTTAGGGTTCAGGGTCAGTTTTGGGTTTTTGGGTAAATGGGTATTTTTAGGGTTCAGGGTCAGTTTTGGGTTTTTGGGTAAAAGGGGTATTTTTTGGGTTCAGGGTCAGTTTTGGGTTTTTGGGTAAAAGGGTATTTTTAGGGTTCAGGGTCAGTTTTGGGTTTTTGGGTAAAAGGGGTATTTTTTGGGTTCAAGGTCAGTTTTGGGTTTAAATTTAAATTACATTAAATTAAATTGATTAAATTAAATTAAATTAATTAAAATAAATTAAATTAAATTAAATTAAATTAAATTAATTAAATTAAATTACATTACATTATATTAATTTTAATTAAATTAAATATTAAAAAATATTATATACTTACCAATACTTACGTTGTAATTGTATGCGTTGTAAAGGTATATGCGTTGTAAATACATGCGTGGTAATGGTATGCGTTGTCATGGATCCTGCGTTGTAAAAAATGCGTGGTAATGGTAGGCGTGGTAAAAGTATGCGTTGTAACGTCATACATCCTTTCCAAATTGCACAAAATTGCTGCTGAAATCCACCCCGAAAATAAATGGAACATGGACATTCTCTAATTGGTTCTGGACTTTACTTAGTACCTGGGGTTGGAAATTGCTGACTATCCTATGTATGATTATTGGAATACTCTTTTTCTTTTGTTTGTGTATTCAATGTGGCCCTACCTTATGCTCTGTATGTATTACAGCCTGTATCCCATCCAAACGAGCTATTGCCAAAAATGAGCAAATGATTAACGCAGAAATGATGAAGATCATGATGATTAATATTGATGACGAGTATCCTGATTACTTCCATTATGAGGTAGCTTCAGCTAAATGCTAAAAGGGCCGTCTGTCGTAATTTGGCAGCAACTGAATTAGCATTTAGCTCAGCTACACAAACTTTCACCGTTAACTTGACCAAACGTGCGGGGGCCATTTTGTATTTCCTGGCTTCCATTTTGTATGAACATGCGGCCTCGTGGTCAGCATGCCCTTTTGTCCTTCCTCTGTACCAATGACCATTTATCTTGCCCAGCAACAGGCTATTTTTAGCACTGGTCAAGCTCACGCATGCGCACTCGAACATTTAGGTTAATGAGCGGTCACCTCTTAGGAATGTTCTCCAAACTGACCAGTGGTACTAAACTCCTCCCACATGTTGGCTGTGTTCCAAAAATGCCCTTATATGTACCTAAACTGTGAAAAGAGTAAAGCGCCTACCTTTTTATTTCTGTTAAACTTGTATAAAAGAGGTCGCACACCGATGTTCGATGTGATACTTCTTGCATTGCCGAAGGGTGTTGTAGGAATGTACCACCACCCCATGGGGTCTTAATAAACTTGTCTTTTGCATTTTCCAGTTTCCGTGCCAACTTCTATTCTAAGGTGTTCAAGAGTTTTTGCAGAGTATGTAGACCTGACGGAACCCAATACCATAGCACTTTCTGGATGATGTTCCACTGGCTAGTTTTCACCTAGGTCCATACACAGATACATACTTTAGAAATATTTCTCCTTTTGACCTACTGTTATTTGTTGTTGGTGTTACTAGTTAATTGGGGGTTATAGCAGTCTATGTCGGTAATCTTCCCCTGGGACCCTCCTCTCGTAGTGTTTTGAGATTGGCGAAGATGCCAGAATTGGTCTGTGTTAGATTTGGGGGTGTCTTGTTGGCAGAGATAGGTACCTTTGACCAAATAGGGACCCTTGCATCTAGTCAGGGTAAGGGGCTACACTTCTAAAATAACCCCTGCTCACCCCCTTGGTAGCTTGGCACGAGCAGACAGTCTTGTCTCTGAGGCAGTGTGTAAAGCATTTGTGAACACATACAGTAACCCAGTGACAACACTACAGATGGATACCACCCAAGTTGTAGTAAAAAAATAAGTATTTTTATATAGACTTAACACAAGACTACAAACAACAAAAATACACAATATTGTACTTCAAAAATGGTAGAAATTGCTTAGTTCTCTTTAGATGTAAAATACTACACTTTAAGTTCAATGTACCTTTGGATGCGTAACGCTATACAACAAAAGTGTTGCAGGGAAGGTGATGTATTGGTTATTTACACGCAAGAACGGTGATGCATCGGGTCCCTACTGCTGTGTAGGGGATGCGTCGGTTCTTCTCCGCGTGGGGAGGTGATGCGTCGGTTTCTTACTGCGCTTCCGTGGCAATGCGACCAGCAGCACCGTGATGCGATGAAGATCCAGTGCAATTAAACAAAATCCCGTCTTCTCCTTGATGCGACAACAATGCATGCACGCCCGACGGCCGTGCGGCGACTCAGCGATTCTTCTGAGCTGCAACACGCTTCTCCGGTGATGCAACTGCGTCTGCTGCGACGATGACACTCTTCTCCGGTGACGCGACAGTGGCAGCGGCGACATGCTTCTCCAGTGATGCGAAGGCGTCTGCTGCGAAGACGACACTCTTCTCTGGTGATGCGATGACAACGGCAGTGATAGGGTTCTTCGACTTGAATCGCACTTCCAGCTCACAGCGACACGCAGTCTCTCAAAAGACCCAGCTCAACAGCAGGCACTTCAACTCTCAGCAAGGGAAGGTAGGGGAGCAGGTTGGTGAAGTCTGATGTCCCTGAGACTTCAGCAGGAGGCAAGCTCTATCTCAAGCCCCTGGAGATCCTTTACAAGTTGATTTGAAAGTAGCACAAAGTCCTTTCTCCTTTCTTTGGCGGTCAGGCAACCACTGCAGGCCAATCCCCCAAACAGCACTCAGCTTAGGGATAGTCTCCTACTCAGTTTCTCTGGTTCCTCTCCTCAGCAAAGGTTCTTTTTGTTTCCAAAAAGTGATCTAAAGTTCTGGGGTCTGGGTCCCCATATTTATACTAGCAAACTCTTTGTCTCTGGAGGCAAAGAGTGTCTGTGCCTAGTCCAAACCAGTTCTGTGCACTCCTGGAGCACTTTGTTGACAAGACTCCTTCTTTCTTTTTACAGTGTGGCCCAGGGACATCAGACACACCACAGGAGGTGGAGCCAGCATTGTGGAAGGCAGTCACAGCCCTATTCAGGTCCCAGGTGCAACTTCTCCCACCCACCTACATGCAGATAGCTCTATTCAGCCCTGTGCTGACTCACCCTGTCTCCTGGAAACCCCCAGCCCCAGCCCCAGCCCCAGCCCTGTCACTCAAACTCCAGACAAGGAATACACAACCTAGCAGAGGCAGGCTTGGATAGTTAGGCATGAAAATACTCAATTTCTAAAAGTGGTATTTTCAAACATAGAATGTTAAAACCAACTTCACTAAAAGATGTATTTTATCATTCCGAGTAGTTCAGGCATACTAAACTCGAATTTCTTCCTAGTTCCCTGAGTCAGTTAGAATTATAAGGTGTTAAAATCAAACTTCCTATTCTGGCCTATGGGGAACAAGTAGCCTTGCAATAGTGAAAAACAAAAATGGCTGTAATTCACTATCAGGACATGCCACACACATCAGGGCATGTCCTACCTTTTACCTACAATGCACCCTGCCCTTGGGCCTACCATAGGGGTGACTAATATGCAGAAAAGGGAAGGTTTAGAGACTGGCAAGTGGGTGCACTTGACCAGTCAACATGGCAGTACCAGACTGCACACAGGCTCTGCAATGGCAGACCTGAGACACACTTTTACAGGCTGTTTCTGTGGGTAGCACAACCATCTCTCTGGACCAACTCATGATAAAGGCCACACTCTGGACCAGGTTTTTTCGACATCCCCGGTGGAGGTGACAGCTGTGCTGCCGGTATTATGGTCCGATCATCGGCTAGCCTACTTTTATATACTAGGCACTAAGAAACCTGTAACTACTACTACGAGACATCAGGGAACAACTTCAAGGGCGTATCATCGGGTCACCCCGGAGATGCTGGCTCAGTCCTTACAGGACCATCCTATATCCTTTTCCGGGGATCTGGATAACGATCTTGAAACCCTGCAGATATGGTTCATAGACAGGTTGAATGACTTAGCCCCTTTGACTCCCTCCCGCACCACTATGAAACGGGTCTCGGCCCCCTGGTTTACTGAAGTGCTGGCGCATTCCCGTAGGCAATGCAAAGTTGCCGAAAGGGCGTGGCGGTCTCAGTACGACACGGAGGCAAGGCTTACCTATAAATTGATGGTCAAAGCTTACCATCGGGAAATTCTCCAGGAAAAAAAATGTTATTTTGCCAGGAGAATTGAGGATGCAGCTAATTCCTGCAAGGAGTTTTTTTCGATTGTGAGAGAATTCACGACCCCCCGCTCCAATTCAGCGCAGGTTGCCCCCTCTGAGACATGGGCTGCCACCCTTGCCAACTTTTTCACCACGAAAATCAGGCTGATACAGGACTCCTTTCCAATAGGCCGATTGATGTTGATCCATGCTTGTTGAATGGGTCAGTCCACCCTATTACATCAGGTCCAGTCCTGGCAGTTTTCCCGTCACTCTCGACACCTTCATCGTTGATACTGATGATGAATCTCAAATCTGGCTCTCCCCTCGATCCGTGCCCTGCCAAATTCCTAGCTAAAGTGGCAGCTACAATTAATCCTTTGGTCAACCCACTTCTGAACCTTTCTTTGAGTCAGGGCGTAATTCCTCAGTCATGGAAGCAGGCCATGGTTATCCCCCTTCTTAAGAAACCGAGTCTTGCCCCAGAAGTCCCCGCCAACTACAGGCCTATTTCGCTTCTTCCTGCTTTGGCTAAAATCCTGGAGAAGCATGTACATGGTGTGCTCTCTAATTTCTTGGAGTCTCATGAGCTACTACATGCCTCTCAATCTGGCTTCCGTCCTAATCTAAGTACAGAGACAGCGCTGTTGGAGATATTGGAGGCCATTAAAGAGTTGCTGGATTCTGGAGGCAAAGCCATGCTGGTCATGCTTGATTTGTCGGCGGCTTTCGACACTGTCCCCCACGAGGGTCTCCTCGCAAGACTTCATGAGATCGGTCTGAGGGGGACGGTGCTCAGTTGGTTTCGTTCATTTCTAGCCAACCGTCGACAAACGGTCTGGGCCTCCCCTGGCTCCGCCGTGATGTCGCCTCTAGGAGTCGGAGTCCCCCAGGGCTCCGTGCTGAGCCCGACTCTATTTAACATCTTCATGACCCCATTGGCGACACTGGTGGAGTCTTTCGGGGCCCAGATCGTATCCTATGCCGACGATACCCAGCTTCTCTTTACCTGCCGGAAGGGAGAAGATTTCAATGGAGAGAGTATCCTGGAGTGCCTTGGGGCTGTTTTTAAATGGTTCCAGCTAAACAGCCTCAAGTGCAACTCAGATAAATCTGAGATACTCTTCTTCGGTTGTCCATCTGATCCTGACTGGCATGGTTGGTGGCCTGCTGATATGTTTCCTCCTGCGCTTTCTTATCAGGTAGCCAAGAACGTGGGAGTTAAAATAGATAAAGGACTGTCGCTTAAATCCCAGGTTCTGACCCTCACAGGAACCTGCTTTGGCATCCTTAGGATGCTTCTGAAGTTTTTCCCTCTGCTCTCTGAGGAGCATAGGAGGACGACTGTCCAGGCCTTAATCGGCTCAAGATTAGATTACTCTAACATTTTATATCTTGGCTCCTGCAACGTCTACAGGTGACCCAGAATACGGCCGCACGAGCCATCTTCGGCCTCCATAGGCGGGCCAGCGCTTCCAGCTTATTACAATCGCTCCACTGGTTACCCATCCGGAAGCGGATAATATTCAAGGCCATGACATTGGCTCACAAGGCTTTACATGCCTCGGGAGCTCAATATCTGCAAAGGAGGCTCACCTTGTATCATCCAGCACGATCCTTGAGATCGGAGTCCCTCTTCCTGGCTGTGGTGCCCCGTGTGAAAAAAGCCTGCATTGGTGGGCGTTCGTTCAGGCTGCTAGCTCCGCAGTTGTGGAACTCACTACCTCTGACCTTGCGTTCTGTATCTAATTTGTTGGCGTTCAGGAAGGGTCTAAAAACATGGCTTTTTGCCCACTAGGGCTTTCCTGTGCCAGTTCCTGGATTCAGTTATCATCTCTCTTCCTGTTAATCTATACTGTTATGTTTTGTTTGTTTTTTCTGCTCTGGTCATGAAATATAAAGCGCCGGGACACTCCGTTGGAGTAGCCGTGCGCTATAAAAGACCCTTATAACATAACATAACATAACATAACATTGATGCAAGCCCAGCAGCAGCATTTGATTTACATGCTCAGGGCACACTCAGTGTACTATACTAGGGTCTGACAAGTAAATCAAACCAGCCAATCATGGAGTCACTAATCCATACATCAATTTACCATAGGGAGCACTTGCATTGTGGCACTGAATAGCAGTGGCACAGTGCCCAAAGCATCTATAACCAGCAAAAACTCATAAGGCAACAGCAAAAAATGGAAGGAAGCTACACGCCAGCAGTGCCAGGTCTAACCGTCTGCCTGTGGGTGTCTGGCGGGGACAACATGCTGGTGTCCTCCAATCCCAAAAACTTTGATGGCAAGAGACCAATGGGTGAGCTTGCGGCCCGACAAGACTGAGATATTATAATTTAGGAGGACCTGAGTGGACCTAGGGCTTGAAGTGATTGCTCCTGTATGGCAAAGAATGCATATATTGTATTGGGAGATCACCTGTAACCTACGTTACCTGCTGGTGGCTCTTGTGGAGGAGATGACCTGGCGGTGGGGATTGCCACAGGCAGTGGATATCAGGATGCTCTGCTGTGCTGGGAGGTGCTGCCTGGGCATCATTGGCACAAGCCCCTCTGGGCGAGTGAGACTTTTCCTGCAGGCGTTGTGCTAAGATGAGTAAAGGAGGTTTCATGCCACCCACCCAAGCGAGACCCACTAGTCTGACAATAAAAGTTTATCTTAAGTGCAATAATACAGGATTGATCGGTCGTAGCAATGGTCAAAGATAGCTGAGGGTCAATCTAGGGAATTGTTCTTAGAAGACTGGATTACGAATTTGCTACACCCCAAAACACTGTTGAAATGTTTCACCATAGAGAGGGCCCACAAGGCGTTCGCTCCCCCGCCCCCTCGACCGGGTGCTCAGTCACTTGCAATTATAGTGCGCCTGTTCAATTTCAGAGAACGGGACATAATTCTTCAACACGCCAGGGCACATGGTTCAACTAAATTCAATGGCTAAGCCCTAATGATCTTCCCAGACTATACTCGCATGGTACAAGTACTACACAATGACTTTTGGGAAACCATTGTAGGTAAAAATGATAAGAAGATCTTGTCTTGTTTAAAGAAGGAAACCTTACCAATTCACTGAGAAAAAATAAAGGTTAAGGTAACTTTTTCGTTGGGTGAATAGGTCAGTGACAACATTAATATTTTTAAATAAAAAAACACAGCTAACTATAATTTGCGTCACTACCACGCAGGGCTTATGGCATTCCATATTACATCACTTATGACATCAGTGATAACATCTCAAATTAAATCATTAATGACATAACTGATGAAATTATCCAGGCTGCTTTTGTACATATTACTCTATAAATGGGTATAGCATTAAAGCTATTAAAGTAGGTGCAAAATAGCTCAGAAGAATATGAAGCATCGTTACTTCCATCATACATACAACCCCCAGAATAAAGCAAGCTTGTGTTATGTGCAACATTGACCTTTTAACATACAATTCATAGGGAGCTGAGTTCATGCAGACTATGAACTACAGATGAAAGGGTAACCTATCCTGCACAATCTGTATGCAACTGTTGAGGGAAAACCAAGTACCTCCACATACTGATGCTCTGTTACATAATTAATGCCCTACTATGGACACCCTTTATCTGTATCGAACCCCTGACAGTCACCCAACCTACATTAAGAAAAGAAGTTGATATGAGTAGAAAGGTGGGTAATGTCAACATTGTTTACTCCATGGAGAAACTCTGTACCACACTGTTTGTAGCCAGTGAAATTCTCAGGAGAAATACACCACAGTGTATTTAAAAAGTATCTATTGAGGGGGCGTGGCCAAGATGGCGGCCCGGTAGGATGTTAAACTCCGTCCCTCCGGACTCGCTGACTCAAAGCGTTGTATGTGCCCCAACCCCTGCCCATCAGATCGTCGTACACGGAGTGGAACCAGCTTGTGCTTCCTCCGGTGCCAGCGGGGAGTAGTTCACCAGCCGCATCAGCGCTCCTGGAAGGATGTGCGCCGGGACCGTGGTGGGGCTGGAGCGACCACGTGAGCGGCAGAGCCCCTGGTGAGACTTGAATGAGCACTGCGTTGCAGCCGAGTGGCCATGCCGCGGACCTAGCGACAGGCACTGGACCCGACTGCGGACTGCACAGAGTGAGCGGTCTTGCCAAACTGCAGGGCAGGGCTGGACCGGTGAGAGGCCTGCTCATCACCCGCCATTTTGCATCTCCCCCACATGGCCCAGCCGGGCGCGCTGGAAACTGCTACGCCTGGACCTTGAGATTCCACCAGTGGGGCCTGAGTGAACACCTGGCTCGGCGCCCCGACCTGCCTGGTCTGCAGCTTGATGACTGGCACGATTTGGGACAGTAGTGACTCTCCAGGGAGAGGCTGGCCTTCCACCCGCCATTTTGTCTCCTCTTCTGACCCTGCCGGGCTGCAGCACTACCTACGGTGCAACTAGGAGCCAGGGGTCTTTTAGCTGCGGAGGACAGACAAGTAGCTGCCCCATCAGCCTATCCAACCCGGTGCAAGGATCGGCACCCGACGACGCAGAGGACTGTCCAAAGAGCCCCGCTCCAGCCCCCTAGACCTCGGTGAGTGTGGCCTACACCCTCCTAGCACACATGCCTGAACGCACAAGTTACTACTTGTGTAACGATATATCTGTAAGAGACATTAGTTAGTATTAGATTCCTTACCTTAGAATATCCCCAGGCGTCAGACTGGATCCGGAAACTTTTGCGTAGCAGTACCCTTGCGCGTCGGTAGGCGTCGTCTGCGGCTCCGCGTCCGTCGTCGGCGTCGTGGGCGCCGTGATGACGTTGTCGGAGTACTTAGACGCCGCCTCCGCGTGCTGACGTCAGTTCTTAGACACAGCTTTTCCGCGCCAGAAACGCAGAGCCATGTTAAAAACCAACACTGGTGCCATTGAAACTAGGGCCCTGAAGGGGACAACCCTAACCCTAAATATTGGTTCGCAGAACGGGGAGGATGGGTGGGTCGGTAAGGAATCTAATACTAACTAATGTCTCTTACAGATATATCGTTACACAAGTAGTAACTTGTGCATCTGAAAGAGACACGTTAGTATTAGATTCCTTACCTTAGAATAGATACCCCAGCAATACCAACCCCGGTGGTGGGTCTGCGAACCAATAATCACACCAGAAAGTCCTGGAGGACGGAACGGCCAAAGAAGCCATCCCTCCGGACTTGGCTGTCCAGGCAGTAGTGTCTTGCAAACGTGTGCAGGGATGCCCACGTAGCTGCCTGACAGATGTCTTGTAAGGGCACACCCCTGCCCAGGGCAGTGGTAGTCGCCGTGGCTCGGGTAGAATGAGCCCGCAATCCAGCAGGGGGCTCCTTCCTAGCCAAGGAGTAGCATGACTGGATACACAAGATGATCCACCGGGAGATGGTCCTCTTGTGCACCGCTTTCCCCTTCTTAGCGCCCACGTAACCAACAAAGAGTTGGTCATCCACCCGGAACTGGCGTGTGCGATCCAGATAAAACGAGAGTGCACGTTTTGGGTCCAGACGATGGAGCCGCTCTTCCTCTTTAGAGGGATGCGGTGGCGGAAAGAAGGTAGGCAAGGTGATAGACTGCCCGATGTGGAAGGCCGTGACAACCTTGGGCAGGAAAGATGGTTTGGTACGAAGCACCACTTTGTCCGGATGGACAGAAAGGAAAGGTGGAGTACAAGAAAGAGCCTGGAGCTCACTCACTCTCCTGGCAGAGGTGATGGCAACCAGGAAAGCAGTCTACAGAGTCAGAAGGCGAAGAGGGCAATTGTGAAGTGGCTCAAAGGGAGCGCACATCAGAAAAGTCAGAACCAGGTTCAAGTCCCACTGAGGCATCACAAACGGAACAGGAGGAAAAGTGTGAGTGATGCCCTTAAGAAATCTGTTTACAATAGGGGACTTGAACAAAGAAGGCTGATCAGGTAGCCTGAGAAAGGCTGAAAGGGCAGAAAGGTAGCCCTTGATAGTGCCCAGAGCAGAGCCCTGCTGGGCAAGAGAAAGAAGGAAGAGAAGAACCTCTGAAAGAGGGGCAGCAAGAGGATCCACAGCCTTTGCTGTGCACCATGCCACAAATCTGTTCCACCTGCAGGCGTATACCGACTTTGTGGAGGGACGCCTGGCTGCCAGAATGACGTTACAGACTTCAGGAGGCAAGTCAAATGGCCTCAACTGTCGCCGCTCAATCTCCAAGCATGGAGGTGGAGACTGGACAGGTTCGGGTGGAGGACCGTCCCCTGCTGCTGCGACAGAAGGTCCTCCTGAAGAGGCAGACGAACCGGGGGATCGACTGACATACTGAGTAGCTCGGGATACCAGTACCTTCGAGCCCAGTCCGGAGCCACAAGGATGACTTGGGCCCGGTCGCGCCTGATCTTCTTCAGCACTCTGGGCAGAAGTGGTATAGGCGGAAAGGCGTACAACAGACCGCAACTCCACTCGCGACGAAAAGTGTCTCCGAGCGAGTGCCGCCTTGGAAATTCCAACGCGCAGAACTGATGACATTGCGCGTTCCCTTCGGTGGCGAATAGATCTAACCAAGGCTCTCCCCATTGCTGAAAGAGGCCTTGCGCCACGTCCGAGTTCAGACGCCATTCGTGATCCATCAAGCACCGGCGGCTGAGTTCGTCCGCCCTGGCGTTCAGAGAACCTGCCAGGTGTTGATTGAACCACCAGGGTCACGCCCTGATGTTCCAGCCATAGCCAAAGGCGTAGAGCCTCCTGGCAAAGGGTCCACGACCCCACCCCACCCTGTTTGTTGCAGTACCACATGGCGGTGGTGTTGTCCGTGAACACCTGCACTACACTCCCCCGGACAGAGGGGAGGAATGCCTTCAGTGCTAGACGAATCGCCCGTAACTCCAACAGGTTGATGTGGAGTCGAGTCTCCGCCGGAGACCAGAGGCCTCTGATCTCCGCCTCTCCCATGTGGCCTCCCCAGCCCTGGAGGGACGCGTCCGTCACAACTACGTGCTCTGGTTGGGGAAGGGAGAGGGATCTGCCGCAGACCCAATCGCGGTCCGTGAGCCACCACTGCGACTGTCTCGCAGTGCCCTCCGAGATCAGGACATGGTCGGATAGGTTGCCTTGATGCTGGGACCACTGAAACTTCAGGTCCCACTGCAGAGCCCGCATCCGCCACCTGGCGTGATGCACCAGTAGGATGCAGGAGGCCATCAGCCCCAGAAGCGGCAGCGTCAACCTGACCGAAACCCGGGATAACGGCTGAAAGATGGGAATCAGAGCCTGAATATCCCGGACCCGCTGCTCGGGTGGATAAACCCGAAACTGCGCCGAGTCTAGAACCGCTCCGATGAAGAGGAGCTTCTGAGAGGGGCACAGGTGTGACTTTGGCACATTGATCGAGAACCCCAGCTGATGCAGGAGGTCTGCCGTAGTCTGGAGGTGGCTGACGACTGTCTGGGGCGAGCCCGCCTTCAACAGCCAGTCGTCGAGGTAGGGGAAGACTGAAACCCCCAACCTGTGCAGATGAGCCGCGACCACCGCCATCACCTTTGTGAACACCTGTGGGGCGCTGGTAAGGCCGAAGGGGAGCACGGTAAACTGAAAGTGGTCGTGGCCAACCGTGAACCGCAGGTAGCGCCGGTGGGCCGGCAGGACGGGGATGTGGAAATAAGCGTCCTGCAAGTCCAACGCTACCATCCAGTCTCCTGGATCCAGGGCAGCTAAGACCTGAGCCAGTGTTAGCATCTTGAACTTCTCCTTCCGGAGGAAGCCGTTGACGTTCCGTAGGTCCAAGATAGGGCGCAGGCCCCCTTTGCCCTTCTTGGGTACCAGGAAGGAGTGGGAGTAGCAACCACACCCTACTTCTGGCCCAGGAACGCGCTCGATGGCCCCTTTGGCCAAGAGGGCCGTAACTTCCTCCTGCAGAAGTCGCAAGTGATCCCCCGATACACGGTGGTTCTGCGGTGGCATGGCTGGAGGAGTCGCCTCGAAGGGGAGGGAGTAGCCATTTCGGACGATCTGCAGCACCCACCTGTCCGACGTGACAGTGCGCCAGTGGAGGTGTTGATGACGAACCCTGCCCCCCACTGGCGTCACATGGGCCTGAAAGCATGGACTAGGAGGGTTTTGAGGCGGATGCTGCGGGGGAAGGTGTGGACTGACCTTGCCGCTGCCCACGACCGCCTGGACGGCGGTTCCCACGGCCGCCACCGCGTTGGGTATTGCCCTGCGGTGCGTGGCTGGCGGCACGTGCGGGCGCACCCCTTCCGTGGCCACGAAAGGAGTGATAGGCAGCCGGTTGCTGCCGTTGGCCCGAGAGGCCTAAGGACTTGGCCGTAGCCCTGGAGTCCTTAAAACGCTCAAGCGCATGGTCTGCCTTGTCGCCAAAGAGGCGACGGCCATCGAACGGCATGTCCATGAGCGTGCTCTGGACAGCTGCCGAGAAGTTGGCGGACCTCAGCCAGGCGTGGCGTCTGACCGCCACCGTCGTAGCCATCGCTCTACCCAGCGAGTCAGTGGTATCCAGCCCACACCGGATGGAATACTTGGCTGCATCCCGGCCCTCCACAAGGGGTTGGCCGAGTTTGGCCCGTACCTCCAACGGACACTCTGGCAGCACTTCCGCGACCTTATCCCCACACAGAGTGGGTGTAACGTCTCAAGAGGCAGGCGTGTTGGAAGACCGCAGGCCCAAACTAATGGATGAGAAGATCTTCTTCCCATACTGATCATACCTCTTGGATTCCCGATCCGGCGGGGCCGACGGGAATGCGGTTTGGGAATTGGAGGCCTGGATGACCAGGCTCTCGGGGGTAGGGTGGGAGGACAGAAAACATGGGTCGCCCGGGGCTGGGCGGTGGCGTCTGGCCACGTTCCTATCTACGGGCGAACCCGTAGCGGGCTTGGACCAAGTGCCCAGAAGAACGTCAGTCAAGGCCTCATTAAAGGGCAGCAGAGGCTCGGCCGAGCTTGACTGCGGTTTAAGGACCTCAGTGAGGAGGTTAGTCCTCACGGCCGCGACGGGGAGCTCAAGGTTCAAGGCCTTGGCAGCCCTCATCAGCACCACACTATATGTTTACCCCTCCTCCGAAGCCACGGTAGGAGGGGAGACAAACCCAGTGTCTGGAGAGGTGTCCAGGCCACTGGCCTCCCCAAGGTCTCCTGTCCAGTCCTCATGAGACTGACACTCCCTGGTCAGAGGGTCCTCAGACCCCTCCCAGTCCTCTCCTTGGAATTTGGAATTTGGAAGCGGATTTATAGAGCGCGTAGCTACCCTAGGGCGTCCCAGCACTGTTGATCGACCTGTGTATCCAGAGGGGAAGGAAAACTAAGGGAAGAGCCATGTTTTGAGTTGTTTACGGAAGGCCAGTAAGTTGGGTTCTCTACGGAGGGGGATTGGCAGGGAGTTCCATAACTTTGGGGCGTTGTATGAGAACAGTCTTCCTCCAGAACGGGTCTTGTGGATTCTGGGGATACTGGCCAGGGAGAGGGCGTCTGACCTCAGATGCCTGTTGGACTGATGGGGCTTGACGAAAGTGCTCAAGACCGATGGACCTCTGCCGTGCATTATCTTGTGTGAGATGCAGAGGGTCTTAAAGATGATCCTTTGATGCACTGGAAGCCAGTGCAAGCTTTTGAGGGCTGGTTTCGCTGAGCATTTTGACTCGGTCCCGGTTAGGATTCTGGCCGCCGCGTTTTGGGTGCATTGTAGTCTATGAATGACCGAGGCGGGGGCTCCCAAATAAAGGGCATTCCCATAGTCCAATCTGGAGTTTACTAGGCCCTGCATGAGCAGCTTCCTGGATTGGGGAGGGAGAAGATGGAGGATCTTCCTCGCTGTTTTAATGAGGCCGATGCATGTACCTGCAGTTTTCCTGGCCTGGGATTTGAAGTTAAGGTCTTGGTCTAGCCAGATACCAAGACTCTTAACTTCTGTTTTGGGAGGGGGATAGGGGCCCATGCAGTTTGGCCATTTGAGGGATGGCGGTAGATTGCGGGGGTTGCCCAGGAAGAGGATCTCGGACTTCTCCCCGTTGAGTTTCAGGCGAGACTCGCACATCCACTGGAAGATGTTTTCCAGGCAGGCTGCGAGGTTGTCTAGGCATTTACTAGATTGGTTGATGGACACCACTAGTTGTGTATCATCGGCATACATCACTGTTTTTATGCCGAATGGTGATGTGATGTCTTCTAGCGGGGACATGTACACGTTAAAAAGTGTGGGGCTCAGGGATGAGCCCTGGGGGACCCCACACTGAAGCGGGAGTACTTTTGAATGGACCGTGCCATCAGACACCAGGAATGTTCTCCCTTCCAGGAAGGACTTGATCCAGGACAGGGCAGTACCGGACACCCCTACCATGCTTAGCCGATGGATAAGAATCGCATGGTCTACTGTGTCGAAGGCGGCACTCAGATCGAGGAGGATCACTGCCACTGATCCTCCTCGATCTATGATGGTTCTTGCCTCCTCGACCACGGCCAGCAGGGCAGTGTCTGTTCCCTGTCCTGGTCTGAACCCCGTCTGAGAGGGGCGCAAAAGTTTGTTGGACTCAAGGAAGAGAGACAGTTGGTGGTTGACGATGCGCTCGGCCACTTTGCTGATGGCGGGGAGGAGGGAGATGGGTCTGAAGTTTGTTGGGTCCAGAGGCTCAAGGTGAGGTTTTTTAAAAGTGCCCTGACAGTGGCTTTTTTCCAGTTGTCTGGGACTATGCCCAGTGCCAGTGAGGTGTTGATGAGAGTGGTGATGGGGGGGACGATCGTATGAGCGACCAGTTTGAGTTTACTCGTAGGGGCTGGGTCAGAGGGAGCCCCACTCTTAACAGATTGCAGAGTGGACGAGCAAAGATCGATTGTAATCTGATCGAAGGTTTGCAGGCAGGGGGCATTTGAACAGGTGGGGGGAGTGGTGGGAGGCATGGGGGGGATGGGTGGGGGGAGTGAATTAAGAATTTTAAGGATTTTTGTGGAGAAGAACTCCGCTAGCTGGTTGCATCTCGCGCCAGATGGATCTGGCATAGGTGGGGGGACTGGGGGTTTGGTCAGGAGACGAACTATGTGGTATGTTTCTTTGGCCGAGTTGGCAGCAGCTGAGATTTTTTTCTCGAAAAAGGAAGCCTGGGTGTCTTTTACACATGTCTTATATTGTCTGAGGGCGGTCCTATACTCGTTCTTGCTTTCGGTAGCCCAATCTCTTCTCCAGAGACGTTCGAGTCTTTTACATTGTTTTCTTAGTCCGCACAGTTCCTGCGTGTACCAGGGGGACTTCGGAGTTCCCTTTTTTCTGGGGAGGAGTTTGACTGGAAGGATGTTATCAAGGGACTGATTAATCCAGTCGCAGAGTTGGGTGTCAGCTCTGGAAGGGTCTGGGTCAAGACTCGGGGTAGTAGAGATGAGAGCTTGAGTCCAAGAAGTTGTGTCCAGTCTATGCCACGGACGGGCTGGTTCTTGGGGGGGAACTTTGGCCAGTGATTCAGGAGGCAGTAGCAACATGAACGGGATAACGAAGTGGTCTGACCACGGAACCGGGAGGGGGGTACTCGCTACTAGGCTCGCCATGTTGGTAAAAACTGGGTCTAGTAGATGTCCCTTGGAGTGAGTGGGCAGATCATTTATCAAGCGGAGATCAAGGGAGGCTAGGTCATTTTTTAAGTCTGCGGCGGAGTTTTCCAAGGGGTCATCGAAATGGACGTTTAGATCTCCTAGGATCGTAAAATTAGGGAGTAAACATGAGAGAGAGGAGGTTGAGTCCAAGAGGGATTTGCAGAAAAGTTTCTGCTGCCCTGGGGGACGATAAACTAGGATCCCTGATATAGTTGTGGATGGGGGCAGGTGGATTGAAAACAAGATGTTTTCGCAGTCCTGGATTGGGCTGTCCTTGAGATGACAGGTTAGGTAGTCACGATAGATGATCGCTAGTCCACCTCCTATTCCGGAGGGTCTGTCATGATGTTTGATGAGATAGCCCGGAGGCAGAGAATGCACCATGTCTGGGTTTGAGTTAGGGTTGATCCAAGTTTCAGTTAGGAAGAGGACCTCATACTCCGAGTTTAGCAGCATCATGTTAATTTCCGTTTGATGTTTGGGCAATGATCTGCAGTTATGGAGGGCCATCTTGATCCAGCGTGGTTTGGGGGGGAGACGAGGTGTTTCCTGTAGGGGCAGGATCGACAGCAAAATTGCCCAGCCTTTAGAGGGGTCGTACTGAGGCAAGGAATGGGGATAGAATCCTTGATATTGAGGAGGGCTTCTCGGGTATACCTGAGAAGTGTGGGAGTGGCAGAGTCAGGGGCCCTGGGCCTCAGGCTCGGTCTGGCGCGGACGGGCGCAGACGGGCTTGCCTTAGGCGCGCCTTCGGCGCGCAAACGGCGCTCCTGCTGCGCTCGTCCGCTGCGCTTCCTCCAGTGGCACATTTGTGGTGAGGTAGAGGCAGCGGGGCGTGGCCAGAGAGGGGGCGTGGCCTCGTTGCACGCCGTCAATGGCGGCGGCCAGAGGGCGTTTGTCGGGGATAGGGAGGCGCTGCTCGCTTTCAGCAGGCTCCCAAGCTGTAATGACAACGCTCTGTCAGGTAGGCTGGATTTGTTCCAAACACAATATAATCACACTCAAAATGTTAAAAAGTAATTTTTAAAAGTCTTTACAAACGATTAAATCAGGGCTGCACCTCCCGGCTTTCCGCCTCAGGAGTGACAGTCTTTCAAGCTTTCAAGTGCGCTCGCATTCAGCGCCTTATAAGCTGGGCAGGGGGGCGTGGCCAGAGAGGGGGCGTGGCCTCATTGCACGCCGTCAATGGCGGCGGCCAGAGGGCGTTTGTCGGGGATAGGGAGGCGCTACTCGCTTTCAGCAGGCTCCCAAGCTGTAATGACAACGCTCTGTCAGGTAGGCTGGATTTGTTCCAAACACAATATAATCACACTCAAAATGTTAAAAAGTAATTTTTAAAAGTCTTTACAAACGATAAAATCAGGGCTGCACCTCCCGGCTTTCCGCCTCAGGAGTGACAGTCTTTCAAGCTTTCAAGTGCGCTCGCATTCAGCGCCTTGTAAGCTGGGCAGGGGGGCGTGGCCAGAGAGGGGGCGTGGCCTCGTTGCACGCCGTCAATGGCGGCGGCCAGAGGGCGTTTGTCGGGGATAGGGAGGCGCTGCTCGCTTTCAGCAGGCTCCCAAGCTGTAATGACAACGCTCTGTCAGGTAGGCTGGATTTGTTCCAAACACAATATAATCACACTCAAAATGTTAAAAAGTAATTTTTAAAAGTCTTTACAAACGATAAAATCAGGGCTGCACCTCCCGGCTTTCCGCCTCAGGAGTGACAGTCTT
Organism: Lissotriton helveticus; assembly: GCF_964261635.1. Classification (NCBI taxonomy): domain Eukaryota; kingdom Metazoa; phylum Chordata; class Amphibia; order Caudata; family Salamandridae; genus Lissotriton; species Lissotriton helveticus. The sequence goes on along the minus strand of NC_136059.1, from coordinate 458,705,233 downwards.
TCAAGCTTTCAAGTGCGCTCGCATTCAGCGCCTTATAAGCTGGGCATGGGGGCGTGGCCAGAGAGGGGGCGTGGCCTCGTTGCACGCCGTCAATGGCGGCGGCCAGAGGGCGTTTGTCGGGGATAGGGAGGCGCTGCTCGCTTTCAGCAGGCTCCCAAGCTGTAATGACAACGCTCTGTCAGGTAGGCTGGATTTGTTCCAAACACAATATAATCACACTCAAAATGTTAAAAAGTAATTTTTAAAAGTCTTTACAAACGATAAAATCAGGGCTGCACCTCCCGGCTTTCCGCCTCAGGAGTGACAGTCTCTCCTTCACCCATCTCCTGAAATTCAGGGTCCTCAACCAATGGGGCCTGTTCATAAAAGTGAAATTCACCCAACGGCGTCTGGAGCGGCGCCCAACGGGGCCGTCCCGACGGCCGAACAGGAACGGAAGGAGGACCGGGGTTGGCGCCGCCGAGGACGGCGCCGGAGGCGACACCTGAGGGTCTGACGCCGGGGAGGCGGTCAGATCCACCGGCGACGAACCAGATCCCGAAGGAGGACCAGCGGCGTCCTGCGGCGCAGGGCCCGAAGGCGCCGGCGGCGTCGGAACAACTGGACCCCTCGGCGCCGGGCCCGAAGGCGCCGGCGGCGTTGGGATAACAGGGACCTGCGGCGCCGGGCCCGAAGGCATCGGCGGCGTCGGGGCCGAATACCCGACGGCGTCGGGGCCGGAGCCGTCGACCCGCTAGGGCTCCCAGATGGGTCCGCTGGGCCCGGAGGCGCCGCGGAGCCCGTCGGAGGAGAGAGTTTCCTCATGGCCATGAGGAAGCGCTCGACCTCCTCCGGCGTCGCGTTGAGCCCAGGGACCGTAGGGTATGGGGCTGGACGCGGCGCCCGCGACTCCGACGGAGCCGCGTGGGCGGTGTCACCCGAACCCCCGGCCGCATCGCGCGAGCGTCGGGGGGAGTCTGAGGAGCGATGACGCCGCTTGGACTTCTTGTGCCACTTACCTGACGACCACTTCGACCCGGAGGAGTGCGGCCTACTCTCGGAGCTGTGGTGGCTCCGGGCCCGCGACCTGTCCCTCGACCTCCCATGGGATCGGGACCTCTCACGGCGCGGGGCCGACTGCCGGAGATCGAGGCGCCTACGGGACCGCTCCCGCCTGGCTTTCGAAGAGAGGGTCCGGCAGTCGGAGCAGGCCTTGTCGTCGTGGTCGACGCCCAAACACGACAAACACACACGGTGAGGATCCGTGACCGACATCAGCCGGTCGCAATCGTCGCAATGCTTGAAGCCGGGCATCCCTATCGGCACCGTTTCGGAGTCGAGAGACTTCGAAATAGCAATCAAAAAGGATCAAAAAGTTTAGTCAAAATTGACTAGGGTTACTGCTTTTTCCAGATCTGCGCTTGCTGGCGCGGAAAAAAGAAGAACTGACGTCAGCACGCGGAGGCGGCGTCTAAGTACTCCGACGACGTCATCACGGCGCCCACGATGCCGACGACGGACGCAGAGCCGCAGACGACGCCTACCGACGCGCAAGGGTACTGCTACGCAAAAGTTTCCGGATCCAGTCTGACGCCTGGGGATATTCTAAGGTAAGGAATCTAATACTAACGTGTCTCTTTCAGATTTGCCAGGCACCAACGCGCCACTGCATCGGCTACCACAGAGGCCTACTATGGCCAAGAAATGATAACACTGCCACACATCATCCCCTCTCCCACCACCGGGCCTCTCTGCAGACCGGGGTTAAAGACTGTGGGTCTGCGTCTGTCCCTTCTACAGAACTGACATTTGAGCGCCCAGTGGGCCATGGGTGGGAGCAGTCCTGCCCGTTACAACTGGCCTCAGATCTACCTAGCCTGGCATGAGAATTGGTGCCTCTGCCTCCTGATTGGAGCGGGCTTGGGCTCCTGCGTTTGCCGCCCGCCACGCAGGTGCTGGGACTTGAGGATCGGGAGATTCGCCCCGGAAACGCAGGGCCCGACTGGCAATGACTGGGGAGTCTGGGGGTATACCCATTGCATGCCATCGATCTCCCGCGGCGTTCCGACGGCCCGGTGGCCTATAGGCACAGACTCTGGCTTGCGAAACAACACTGTTGCACGCCTGACCCCGGAAGGCTGCCGGGCGCCAACCTAGCGGCCCCATTGTAGCCCTTCACTGCATGCACGCATAGCACCATGGCATCAGCCCGGGGAAGAGGGAGAGGATCCTCAAGGAGATGCTACTAAAGCAGGCATCTGGCCCAGACTCGAAGACCTTCATGATGGAACTCTTCTCCGCAATTAAAGAGGACATATTTTATCTGAAGGGGCAGCTTTCGGCCGATCCCAAAAAGTCCGACAAGAAGTGGATGAAGTAGGAGAGAGAGTGGCAGTTCTCGAGGACCACGAACTGCACCGTGAAGAAGATCTGCACTGTGAGAAGTTGGCCTGATATGCAGTGCTCACTATTCTAGTGATCACTATGTATCAGTCCAAACAACCCTTATTGATGATTGGTTGTAAGTCAACCTTATAGACCAGCTATCCTAGTAGCATGGATACGAGCAGTCTAAGGCTAAGACTCTAGAGGGCGTGTTAAGCCAGCTGTTTTACCATCACATTACCCCTTGAACACCCAGTGAAAGGACACCACACAAGTGTTATGAAAATAAACAATGTATTTATTAGAATCACAACAACCCTGTACTCTTTATGAGGACAGGGTGCTAAGCACACAACAAAACTCTTATGAAAATACTTAAGTTAGCACGTTATACACAAATGCCCGAGGGGCACGGAAAACCCTATACTCTAAAAGTGGAATGCGAATTACTAGCAGGTAAGTAACGATTCTCAGAGGCTTTGGGATCGCTAGGACTGGACTACTGAACCTTTAGATTACTAGCAGGAGGCCTAGGGAACTCGGGTGCAGAGTGTGCACTCTCACGCGGGATGCGGGACAAAGTCTATGGGAGCTAGAATTCACAAAGTTAGTGTTCACGGGCGAACCCGACCTGGTAGGGAGAAAACTACAGTGGATCCTGACCCTTGGATAGTGAGGCTATGCTGGGACACCGAAGTGCCGAAGTTACCTAGCCCAGGGGCTGCAGCTGCATAGGTCTGAAAAGACGTCGGGAATCCTCGTGCCGGACCAGGAGCCTGGAAGGAAGAAGTTGCTGGCAGGCGACCAGTGAAGGAAAGTTCGATGGATCCAAGCCTGGATCAAGGAAGAAGGAAACCTGAAAGCAGAGGGGACCAAGTTCTTGAATCACTAGCCAGTGATTAAGTGGGCACCAGGATGGCACTGGGCGAAGTCACCGCAGTCAGGTGAGTGGGCGCTGCTTGGCTCTGCAGTCTCTCGGACCAGGAGGCGTTGTCGGCGACCAGGATGGAGGTGCGAGCTGTCCCACGAAGGTTCTTGCTGTCGACGTCGCTGGACCCAGGATTGGGCAACAAGTCTTGGCAAATGCAAGGCCCACGCGGTGGACCTAAAATGGCGTCTTAGCCGGACCAGGAAGGTCCAGGGTACTTCTCCGATGGAGGGAAGCAAGGGCCAGTCTGGAGCAACCAGACTAGCAGCAGTGTTGTCGTCGGGCGTCGTTCGGAAGGCCACAAGCCAGCGGGCTAGTAGCCAAACAACGCGGTGAGCAGCAAAAAGCAGAAGGGCCCCACGCCGATCGTGGAGATGCTGGGGGGCTGCTCTTCGGTGCTGGAGCTGCTCAGGGTGGGGGCTTCTCGGACCCCAAAGCACTCACCAGGAAATTACTCGGTGGGCTCGCTGTGCAGAAGTCGTGCAGTCTTGGCGATGGCCGGTCCCTCGAGGTCTCGTCGCACCCACGGTTCTCAGCTGTGCTGTAGAGGTGGGTAGAGGTCAGAGGTGCCAGGGAAGCCGGGTCTCGTCGAGCTGGGCAGTCGGATTCCGGAGGAAGGACGTGCAGCAGACCGCAGTGTTCTTAGATGGTGCCTGCGGATGCAGGGTGACTACTCCTTAGCCACAAGGGAGAATCTTGAGGAAGAAATCGTGAAGTCCTTTCGTGGAAAGTGGTATCTTGATTCCAAAGATGATCTGATTTGGAAGGGGGCCAGTCTCTACCTTTATCTGGGAAAAGGGGGCTGGCACGCGACTAAGTCCTGCCCTAGGGGTGGGACCAGGAGGGGGGTGGTTACACCCACTTCCTTGGCGGGCTTTTCCCCCGCACAGGGTCTGGAGTGTCCCTGGAACTGGTTTAAGCCAGCCTATGCACAGTGAGCACCGGGGTGCCACGTGCAGTCACCTTCCTCTGAAGCCCTGCCTACCTACAATACACAAAACCCTGTCTGGGACGGTGCTGGCACCGCCCCTGGCAGGAAACCCTTTGTCCTTATCTCCTGCTCTGGGAGGACTCCCAGCAGCAGGAGGGCAGACTTGTGTCTCGGTGGCAGCATCCATTTTGTGGATGCTAAGGCTCTGTCTGACTTTTAACCGGGTTATAGGTTACATGCATGTCGTGTCCCTCTAGAAGGGTGGAATGCTAACCCCGTCGCCAGAATTGGCGAGGGGTTAGTATTCCAATTCGTATGACACCTTACTCGACATGTTTTGATAAAGCGATACCAGAGTTGGCATTTAACCGCGAGGATTATAATGCACTTAAGAGTATATGGTATGCGATATCATGGAAACGGCTAAGGGATAGATCCCGAAAGCCGCAGACAGGCTCAGCTCATGCCAGAGCACCATCTCACACGATTCCAAGCACTCTGCCTTCAGGATTGTTAAGGCCTGCCATAGGAGTGACTGATAGGAGATCTGTGTGTCCATTTTAGGGTTAGATATAGGTATACTATATCTAAAGCAAAGGGTGAGTACACCACCTTGCCCCAGCTGTCGTGCAGCCAGTTGTGTCAGTTTAGTTAGTCAGCCCAGGGGTGGCATAATACATGCTTCAGCCCCTGGGAGACTCCTGGGTACACCTCAGCCCTGGGTACAGGGACTTGGAGAGGGCCCAGTGCCAATTCAGTACCTGAGTACAATTTGGATAGAGAGAACAGCTAGGCTGTGGGTCTGATTAGCAGGCCCACAGCCAGGGAAAGTCGTAAACCAGTGCAGCAAAAAGCAAAAATCTGGGTGATCATAGGATTGCAGACCCTACTCTCCTACATGACCCCCCCCCCAAACTTTGGGACAATAAACTAACCTTGACCAGGTGAGTCTTCTTGCTCTAAGTGGAAATACCTGGAGAGCCCATCAGCATTGCTGTGATCAGTACCAGGTCTATGCTCTACTGTAAAATCCATCCCCTGTAGGGAAATGGACCACCTAAGCAGTTTGGGGTTTTCACCCTTCATCTGATTTAGCCACAAGAGGGGCTTATGGTCTGTCTGAATGGTGAAGTGAGTGCCAAACAAGTAGGCCCTCAGCTTCTTCAGGGCCCAGACCACAGCAAAGGCCTCCCTCTCAATAGCTGACCAATTTTTCTCTCTGGGTGTCAACCTTCTACTAATGAAAGCAATAGGCTGATCATTACCATCAAAATTCAGTTGAGACAGAACAGCTCCCACACCCAACTCAGAAGCATCTGTTTGGACAATGAATGGCTTGGAGTAATCTGGACTCTTGAGGATAGGTGCTGTGCACATGGCCTGTTTTAGGTCATTGAATGCTTTCTGACAGCTTGCTGTCCACTGAACTTTCTTTGGCATCTTTTTGCTTGTCAGGTCATTAAGAGGGGTCACTATGGACCCATAATTTCTGACAAACTTCCTATAGTACCCAGTCAGGCCCAAGAAAGCTCGAACTTGAGTCTGGGTGATTGGAGGAGTCCAGTCCTTGATGGCCTGTATCTTACTCTCCAGTGGCTGAACCTGGCCTCCACCTACAAGGTGGCCCAGGTATACAACCTGTGTCTGCCCTATCTGGCACTTTGTGGCCTTGATAGTGAGGCCTGCCTTTTGCAGAGCCTCTAACACTTTCCTCAGGTGGACCAGGTGATCCTCCCAGGTGGAGCTAAAGACAGCAATATCGTCCAGATATGCTGCACAGAAGTCATCCAGCCCAGTGAGGACTTGATTCACCAACCTTTGGAAGGTGGCAGGTGCATTTTTCAATCCAAAGGGCATTACCACAAATTGATAATGCCCACCAGGGGTAGAAAATGCTGTCTTGGGTTTGGCTTCCTCAGCTAACCTGATTTGCCAATACCCAGCTGTCAAATCAAATGTACTTAAGAATTTGGCAGAAGCCAATTTATCTATAAGTTCATCTGCTCTTGGTATTGGGTGGGCATCAGTCTTAGTGACTGCATTGAGGCCTCTGTAGTCTACGCAAAACCTCATCTCTCTCTTACCACCCTGGGTGTGAGGCTTTGGCACTAGAACTACTGGGCTAGCCCAAGGGCTATCTGAGGGCTCAATGACTCCCAGTTCCAACATTTTCTGCACTTCAGTCTTGATGCAGTCTCTAACATGATCAGGCTGTCTGTAGATTTTACTCTTGACAGGCAGACTGTCTCCAGTGTCAACATCATGGGTACACCAATCAGTTTGGCTGGGTGTCAGAGAGAACATATGTCTGAAGGATTGCAGAACTTGCCTGCAATCCTGTTGCTGATGTTCAGTGAGGCTGCCACAAAAGACAACACCATCAACTGATCCATCATCAGGATTCTGAGTGAGCAGGTCTGGGAGAGGGTCACTCTCTTCCTCCTGTCCCTCATCTGTGGCCATGAGCAAGCTCATGTCCTTCCTGTCAACATATGCCTTGAGCCTGTTAACATGGAGCACTCTGAGAGGGCTCCTGGGAGTTCCAAGGTCCACCAAGTAGGTAACCTCTCCCTTTTGCTCAATGATGGTGTGGGGCCCAGACCATTTGTCTTTCAGAGCTGCTGGGGCCACTGGCTCCAGCACCCACACCTTCTGTCCTGGCTGGTACACAGTCAGAACAGCCTTTTGGTCATGCCAAGCTTTTTGAAGTTCTTGGCTGGCCTCAAGGTTTTTGGATGCCTTTTCCATATACTCAGCCATCCTGGAGCGGAGACCAAGTACATAGTCCACTATGTTGGTTGCAGGCTTTTTGAGAGGTCTCTCCCATCCTTCCTTCACCAAACACAGGGGTCTTCTTACAGGATGCCCATACAGAAGCTCAAAAGGGCTGTAGCCAACCCCCTTCTGTGGGACCTCTCTGTAAGCAAACAAGAGGCAGGGGATCAGGACATCCCATCTTCTCCTAAGAGTTTCAGGTAGTCCATGAATCATCCCTTTCAGGGTCCTGTTGAATCTCTCAACAAGCCCATTGCATTGTGGGTGGTAGGGTGTGGTGAACTTGTAGTTCACACCACACTCCTTCCACATTGCAGTCAGATATCCTGACATGAAGTTTGTACCTCTGTCAGAAACGACCTCCTTTGGAAAACCCACTCTGGAGAACACTCCAACTAGGGCTCTTGCCACCACAGGAGCTGTGGTGGTCCTCAGGGGAATAGCTTCAGGATACCTGGTGGCATGGTCCACCACCACCAGTATAAACTTGTGCCCTGATGCTGTGTGGGGTTCCATTGGACCAACAATGTCAATCCCCACTCTTTCAAAGGGAACCCCCACCACAGGTAGTGGTATGAGGGGGGCCTTTGTTGTGCCACCTGACTTACCACTGGCTTGGCAAGTGACACAGGAGCGACAAAACTCCTTGGTATTCTCATTCATATGGGGCCAGTGAAAGTGTGAGACAAGCCTGTCCCAAGTCTTTGTCTGACCTAAATGACCTGCAAGGGGAATTTCATGGGCCAAGGTGAGAAGGAAACCTCTCAGAGACAAGGGGATGACCAGCCTCCTGGTTGCACCAGGCTTGGGGTCTCTTGACTCAGAGTACAGGAGTCCATCTTCCCAGTATACCCTGTGGGCACCTGTGGCATTCCCTGCAGCCTCAGCAGCAGCCTGCTGTCTGAGGGGTTCAAGGGAAGGGCAGCTCAACTGTTCCTTCCCCAGGTCTGCTCTGGAGGGTCCCCCTGAGCCCAGAAACTCAACTTGATCAAGTTCAAGCTCTTTAGGCTCAGTTTCCCTCAGCTCTTCCAGATCAGCCTCCTCAGAGACCTGATCCTCAACCTGGGGCAAGGGGGAAGGCAAAGCCTTACCCTTACTGCTCTTCTTCTTGGAAGGTGTCTGGTCCATAATTTCAGGATCCAGCACCTGTTCAGTGGGGCATCTTCTGGCCTGTGACCTAGTCACAGCAAGCACATGTGCTGGCAAGCCTAACATCTCCATGTGAGTCCTCTGCTCCACTTCTGACCATTGTGATGACTCCAAATCATTGCCCAACAAACAATCAACTGGGAGGTCTGAACTGACTACAACTTTCTTTTGTCCCTTCACTCCACCCCAGGAGAAAGCCACAATTGCCACACTATGACTAGTAGTGACATTGCTGGCATTGGTCACCAGGAAATCAGTACCTGGCATGATCTGTCCAGGGTCCACAAAGTTAGGTGTCACCATGGTGACACTGGCACAAGTGTCCCTATAGGCCTGAGCCATTTTGCCATTAATCAAAGGCGTCTGCCTGTATTTGCCCAAAGTATTGGGGCTTATCTCAGGGGACATATCCACATCCCCTGTACAGACAAGGACAGCCTGAGTGAGTGTGCCAACTAAGTTGTCAGACCCCTCAGTACCCAAGGTTAACCCAACTAATGCCTTGGGAGGTACACTACCACTACTGACTGTACTAGGGGGTGCAGTTGCCTTAGGGGCTGTAGTGGCAGGAGTTTGTCCTCCTCTTTTGGTGCACTCACTAAACCAGTGAGATTTACTTTTGCAGTACTGGCACCACCTTTTTGACTGGCCTTCTTGAGTCTTCTTCTTCTGGGAAGCCTGACCCCCACCCTCTTTGGTTTGTTGGGGACCTGGTGAAGACTTCTGGTCATTTTGTTCACTCTTAACATTACCCTTCTGGTCTGCTTTCTTCTGACCACCCTGGTTCTGGTTCTGGTTCTGCTTGATCCTTGTCCTGACCCATTTGTCTGCCTTCTTTCCCAATTCTTGGGGAGAGGTCAGATCTGAATCAACAAGGTGCTGGTGCAACAACTGGTTCTGACAATTGTTTAAAATTTGTTCTCTCATCATTAGATTATACAATCCTGTGTAATCTGTAACCTTGCTACCCAGCAACCAGCCCTCCAAAGCCTTAGTGGCACAATCCACAAAGTCAGACCAGTCCTGAGACTGAGTTTTCTGGGTGTCTCTGAACAGCAACCTGTACTGCTCAGTGGTTAAACCAAACCCATCAACCAGTGTATTCTTCAGGACCTGGTAATTGTTAGCATCCTCCACTCTTGTAGTGAGGAGCTTATCTCTACCTTTACCATCAAAGGAGAGCCACAGTATAGCTGCCCACTGACTCTGGGGAATGCACTGCACAGTGCAGGCCCTCTCCAGAGCAGCCATCCATTTCTGGATATCATCCCCTTGCTTAAAGGGGGGCACTATCTTAGTCAGGTGTTTAGTATCTAAACCCTTCTCTCTATCTCTTGGGAGATTGCTGCCACCAGTGGGAGCTAACCCACTCATCTGCTGCTCTCTAGCAAAGGCAAGCTTCTCTTTGGCCAGGGCAAGTTCTTCCCTTTCAATCCTCAGTTCAGCTTGTCTCATCCTAGCTTCATGCTCCCTTCTCTGAGGGGAAGTAAATCTCCTCTGTGGAGGATTTCTTCTCCCCTGAGAAGAGGCATTAGAGTGCAGAGATCTATTGGAGTCCCTAGAAAGAGATCTATCTCTCCTAACTCCAAGGTTAGGCCCACTTCGGGTTAGTACTGGGGGTCCCCCAGATCCTAGCCCAAGTAAGTCTAAGTTGGCCCTGGTTAGCCTTCTGACTACCTCAAGACCTTTGTCTACCTCATCCCCAGAGAGTTCCTCCTGATCCTCCTCTCCCTCAACTGCTGTGGCAGTGTTGGGGAGGTCTGGATCTCCAGAGGTTCCCTCTAAGGCTGGCATATTCTCATGTAACTGAGAAATCTTTCTGGCATCATATGTCTCTAAGAGACCTATCAGAAAGGGAATGGTGGGGTTAGACCCCTGCTTCAGTTTCCTGGAGACACAGATCTGTCTCATCTCCTGGAAGCTGAGAGCTGCATATCTTGAAGTGACCTGTGGAGGGTCAACACTGACCAGGGGAGTCTCAGTAGATTCTCCCTGGGTAGACATGCTTTTCTAGTGAGGTGTAAGTGGTGCACTTACCTACACTATATGTTTGCCTACTGATCCCTTGCTAGAGTTGTAGTTTAGGGTGTGCTAGGCCCTAGGAGCTACAACAGCTGGTTCAGTAGAACTCAGAGTATTCTAAGCTAAGTTATATGTACCTTTAGTACTTATGTGATCTTTCACAAGATATTCTTAGGGCATGTGTGGTAAAACAACAGCAAGCTCAAATCCCAACCGCTGCTCACCAATGTGAGAAGTTGGCCTGATATGCAGTGCTCACTATTCTAGTGATCACTATGTATCAGTCCAAACAACCCTTATTGATGATTGGTTGTAAGTCAACCTTATAGACCAGCTATCCTAGTAGCATGGATACGAGCAGTCTAAGGCTAAGACTCTAGAGGGCGTGTTAAGCCAGCTGTTTTACCATCACATTACCCCTTGAACACCCAGTGAAAGGACACCACACAAGTGTTATGAAAATAAACAATGTATTTATTAGAATCACAACAACCCTGTACTCTTTATGAGGACAGGGTGCTAAGCACACAACAAAACTCTTATGAAAATACTTAAGTTAGCACGTTATACACAAATGCCCGAGGGGCACGGAAAACCCTATACTCTAAAAGTGGAATGCGAATTACTAGCAGGTAAGTAACGATTCTCAGAGGCTTTGGGAACGCTAGGACTGGACTACTGAACCTTTAGATTACTAGCAGGAGGCCTAGGGAACTCGGGTGCAGAGTGTGCACTCTCACGCGGGATGCGGGACAAAGTCTATGGGAGCTAGAATTCACAAAGTTAGTGTTCACGGGCGAACCCGACCTGGTAGGGAGAAAACGACAGTGGATCCTGACCCTTGGATAGTGAGGCTATGCTGGGACACCGAAGTGCCGAAGTTACCTAGCCCAGGGGCTGCAGCTGCATAGGTCTGAAAAGACGTCGGGAATCCTCGCGCCGGACCAGGAGCCTGGAAGGAAGAAGTTGCTGGCAGGCGACCAGTGAAGGAAAGTTCGATGGATCCAAGCCTGGATCAAGGAAGAAGGAAACCTGAAAGCAGAGGGGACCAAGTTCTTGAATCACTAGCCAGTGATTAAGTGGGCACCAGGATGGCACCGGGCGAAGTCACCGCAGTCAGGTGAGTGGGCGCTGCTGGGCTCTGCAGTCTCTCGGACCAGGAGGCGTTGTCGGCGACCAGGATGGAGGTGCGAGCTGTCCCACGAAGGTTCTTGCTGTCGACGTCGCTGGACCCAGGATTGGGCAACAAGTCTTGGCAAATGCAAGGCCCACGCGGTGGACCTAAAATGGCGTCTTAGCCGGACCAGGAAGGTCCAGGGTACTTCTCCGATGGAGGGAAGCAAGGGCCAGTCTGGAGCAACCAGACTAGCAGCAGTGTTGTCGTCGGGCGTCGTTCGGAAGGCCACAAGCCAACGGGCTAGTAGCCAAACAACGCGGTGAGCAGCAAAAAGCAGAAGGGCCCCACGCCGATCGTGGAGATGCTGGGGGGCTGCTCTTCGGTGCTGGAGCTGCTCAGGGTGGGGGCTTCTCGGACCCCAAAGCACTCACCAGGAAATTACTCGGTGGGCTCGCTGTGCAGAAGTCGTGCAGTCTTGGCGATGGCCGGTCCCTCGAGGTCTCGTCGCACCCACGGTTCTCAGCTGTGCTGTAGAGGTGGGTAGAGGTCAGAGGTGCCAGGGAAGCCGGGTCTCGTCGAGCTGGGCAGTCGGATTCCGGAGGAAGGACGTGCAGCAGACCGCAGTGTTCTTAGATGGTGCCTGCGGATGCAGGGTGACTACTCCTTAGCCACAAGGGAGAATCTTGAGGAAGAAATCGTGAAGTCCTTTCGTGGAAAGTGGTATCTTGATTCCAAAGATGATCTGATTTGGAAGGGGGCCAGTCTCTACCTTTATCTGGGAAAAGGGGGCTGGCACGCGACTAAGTCCTGCCCTAGGGGTGGGACCAGGAGGGGGGTGGTTACACCCACTTCCTTGGCGGGCTTTTCCCCCGCACAGGGTCTGGAGTGTCCCTGGAACTGGTTTAAGCCAGCCTATGCACAGTGAGCACCGGGGTGCCACGTGCAGTCACCTTCCTCTGAAGCCCTGCCTACCTACAATACACAAAACCCTGTCTGGGACGGTGCTGGCACCGCCCCTGGCAGGAAACCCTTTGTCCTTATCTCCTGCTCTGGGAGGACTCCCAGCAGCAGGAGGGCAGACTTGTGTCTCGGTGGCAGCATCCATTTTGTGGATGCTAAGGCTCTGTCTGACTTTTAACCGGGTTATAGGTTACATGCATGTCGTGTCCCTCTAGAAGGGTGGAATGCTAACCCCGTCGCCAGAATTGGCGAGGGGTTAGTATTCCAATTCGTATGACACCTTACTCGACATGTTTTGATAAAGCGATACCAGGGTTGGCATTTAACCGCGAGGATTATAATGCACTTAAGAGTATATGGTATGCGATATCATGGAAACGGCTAAGGGATAAAGTAAAGTAAAGTCCACATTTGTAAAGCGCACAATCACCCGTAAGGGTCTCTAGGCGCTGGGGGGCCGTCGGGAAGATTAAGCAAGCTATTGCCCAGAGTCACATGGTGCTGGGCTGACCTGCCGCCGGAGCCGGGGATCGAACCGTGGTCCCCAGATTCCAGCGTCAGTCGCCCTGGCTGCGGCGCCACACCTCTTCCTAGGGATAGATCCCGAAAGCCGCAGACAGGCTCAGCTCATGCCAGAGCACCATCTCACACGATTCCAAGCACTCTGCCTTCAGGATTGTTAAGGCCTGCCATAGGAGTGACTGATAGGAGATCTGTGTGTCCATTTTAGGGTTAGATATAGGTATACTATATCTAAAGCAAAGGGTGAGTACACCACCTTGCCCCAGCTGTCGTGCAGCCAGTTGTGTCAGTTTAGTTAGTCAGCCCAGGGGTGGCATAATACATGCTTCAGCCCCTGGGAGACTCCTGGGTACACCTCAGCCCTGGGTACAGGGACTTGGAGAGGGCCCAGTGCCAATTCAGTACCTGAGTACAATTTGGATAGAGAGAACAGCTAGGCTGTGGGTCTGATTAGCAGGCCCACAGCCAGGGAAAGTCGTAAACCAGTGCAGCAAAAAGCAAAAATCTGGGTGATCATAGGATTGCAGACCCTACTCTCCTACATGCACCAACTACAACAAGAGGTGCTCCGGCTGCGGGACCAAAATTTAGATCTCCTATCCCAATGGGAGGATCTGGAGAACAGCTCGCGAAGGAATAATATCTGAATTCAAGCTATCCGATTGCTAGCAGAGGGAGATAACCTACGATCCTATGTCCTGGCTCTCTTTCGGCAGATCCTAGGAGATGACGGCCCGCAAGAAATTCAGAGGGGCAGGGTGCACCGCGTGGGCCTGCCCAGAGGAGAGAAGGCTCCCCCTCGAGATGTGCTCATCTGTGTGCATGACTTTCAGCTCAAGGAGCATCACCTCCACAGGGCCCGAGCGGCCCAGCCGATCCAGTTCCAGGGACACTCCCCGGCCCTCTTTCAGGATCTCACTGCGTCCACGCTTGCCAAACGGTGAGACTTCCGAGTCGTCACCTCCTACCTCAGTGACAATGGAATCCCCTAATCATGGGGCCATCCCTTCTGCATCATATTTAAGCACCAAGGGAAACTGCGCCAGATCCGCTTTCTCGCTGAGGCTCTTGATCTGCTGGGGTTGGACAACACTGTGGACGCTGAGCAGAAGGAGAGCCCCAAAGGCCGGGCCGCACGAAGACTCTCACAATGGCACACTGTTGGGAAATCGGGGGCCTCTGCAAAACCAGACCCGGAGGAAATGGCGAAGGAGCAGGAAGCAGTGATCTCCTCTCTTTGCAACCACACGTCTCCCTGTGTTCCCCCTGAGCGCCCCAGACATGCAAACAGGGATGGACGTCATGGAGTGAGGCTGGAGGGGCTCCTGGGAAGATTATCACTCTTCGCTCAGTGAAATGCCCTTCTACTGTTCCTGGTTCTCCAGTTACTCTGTTCAACAGTCTGTCGCCAAGGGCCCAACCCCCTTTGGTATTGCCTTGCAGAAGGACCTATGTCTCATGTCCCCCTCTGGGATTGAGTTACATTGGACTATCTTTAAATGCTTGTTTGTTGGAGTTCTCCACATTCTCTCTTTCCGTGCTGGCCCTCTCTGGGTTGGTATTCTTAGGCTTGAGATGATTCATACTTGGTTGTTGTTGGGGTTAGTTTTTCCTTCTGGGGTTAGGGAGGGTTCTCTCCCCAGTGAGCCTTTTTTTCCTCTGCACTTACTTTTATCCAGTGATGTTTGTCTCCCTCCTCCCTGGGGCCTCTTCTTTAGTCCGGCCCTCCAGTACATCACTCGGGGCCTTAATAATTGCACTAGTTGGCCCGTCCCTTTGAAATGGAACTCAAGATTGTTAGCTTTAATGACTGGGGACTTAACAACCCCGTCAAACGGAAAGCGGTTCTTTCCCTGCTTGAACACTCAGGTGGTGATGTTTGTCTCCTTCAAGAAACCTACCTGCTTCATAGTGACATACACCGCATGCGCCATAGCCACTTCCCCTCACAATTTTGGTCCTCTGGGAATAGTAAGTGGGGTGGGGTAGCTATCCTACTCTCAAACGCTTCAGGGGCTCGGTGGTGAGTCCCATCGCTGAGATCAAAGGGCGCCTCCTAGCGCTGCGCCTTAGCATGGGGCATTCTTACTTCACTCTAGCTTCTATTTACTTCCCAAATGAGCGACCGGGGAAATTCCTAATAAATGCATATGCTGAAGTCCTGCACACGCCCGACTCTATAGTGGCGGTGGGGGCGACCTCAGATTAGTGCTGGATGCCCGGCTGGACCGTTCAGGCTCGCGAACCGGAGGTGTGGGAGCCCTGTCGGTGGGAGGTCGTGACTGGCGGCGCGATGCAGGGATCCAAGACGCCTGGCACTGTTTACTCCTGGATGAGCGGGGCTTTTCATCCTACTCTGAGGCTCACAAGACCTATGCCCGCCAAGGTCACTTTCTTGTTACCTGAGCCTCTTGGCCCTGCATTACAGATTCCACCATTGAGGCCCGCTCCCTATCTGACCATGCACACATTACCGTGACTATGCGTTTTTCCTCTGTAAGATCTTACCCCAACTCACATTGGCACTTGCGAGATTCGCTGCTCCGATCCCCGACCGTGGTGGACGACATCAAGCGTTGCCTGACTGACTATTTAGCGATTAAGTACGTGGGTTCTATGCCGCTATCCTCAGTATAGGAAGCGCCTGAATTGGTTGCGAGGGGAGCGCTAATTGCCAAAACAGCTTACAAAAATAAAACCAGACAATCCAAACGTGCAGACCTAGAAGCTAAAGTCAGGGAACTGAAAGCTATTCACAAACACACTGGCAGTCCCAGAATTTGGCGGCAGTTGGAAAAAGAGAGCCTTCAGCTTCGGCGGCTTGACGTTGACTGGGCTGAGCATGCGGTAGTCCAACTGAAGCCCAAATACTATGTGGGCTCAAATAAAGTGGGACATATGCTGGCTCACTGCCTGCGCAGTCAGTGTGCCGTGCAGGCTATTAGAGAGATACGGTGAGAGGGAGAGTCGACGAACACGGATGATACCGAAATGTTGTCGGCCTTCCGCTCTTCTTGTAAAAATCTCTAAGCTGCTGATCATTCCCTGCTCACTGATCCCACTGAGTTCCTTCAAGGAGCAGCAGTCACTCCTCTCACTATGAGCGAAGCGTAGGTCTTGGAGGGCCCCAGACGCATTGTGGAGCTGATCTCTGTTATTGCCCAACTGAACACCATGAAGGCACCGGGCCCTGATGGCCTTAGCGCTCTTTTTTATAAAATCTTCTGTGTCGAACTTGCCCCGCTGCTTACCCGCTTGTTCAACTCCTTCGCTGATACAGGGTCCATTACATCCTCAATGTTACAGGCTTCTATCTCGGTCATCCCTAAACCGGGGAAAGACCCGTAGCTTTGCAGTTCCTACCGCCTGATCTCTCTACTGAATATTGATGCGAATCTGTTCTCTAGCATTCTGGCCTCCCAGTTGAACTCTCACATGCCGGGTCTGGTCAACCCAGACCAATCAGGCTCCATCCCAGGTAGGCAATGTGGGGACAATACCAAATGGCTCTGCCACTTAATTGATAAAGGACAACGGTCCAAAGAAGAAGCCTTACTGCTAGTGGTCGATGCGGAAAAGGCTTTCGATCGTCTGCATTTACCATATTTATTTGCTACTCTTGAGCGATTTGGACTGGGGCCCCGATTTCGACAGTGGATTGCGAGCATTTATAGTGCTCCAACAGCAGCAGTGCGGGTCAATGGCTTGCTTTCAGACAGCTTTGCGGTAGAGAGGGGGACGCGGCAGGGCTGCCCTCTCTCCTTTGCTCTCTGCGCTTTATATGGAGCTCTTCGACCAACAACTTCGGGACAACCCCATGGCACAGGGTATCCCATTCGGCTTAGACCCTCATCTTATCAGCCTCTACGCTGATTACATCATCTTTTCGGTGGCTCACCCCATGACCTCACTGCCAGCCATTGTGGAGGACCTAAGGACCCTCAGCCAGGTTTCTGGCTTTAAAATTAAAATGGTGAAATCTCAAGTACTCAACCTCACCACTGCCCAGCCAACGGTTGATGCCTGACGGGCCAGCTTCACTTTTGACTGGGTGTCGGACGGCATCACATATCTTGGATTGGTCCTCCACGAGAGTCTCGCAAAAATGGCAGACGTGAGCTATAAAGCCCTTCTATCTCGCATCTGAGCAGACCTGGCCTGCAGGCGGTGCCTGACTTTGACATGGTTTGGTAGGCTGTCTGCTGTTAAAATTAGCATACTAACCCGGGCCCTGTATTTGTTTTAAGAGCGCCCTTTGGAGTCCCCACCGCATTCACTTCGCCGTATTCAGACTGCGATTGAGCACTTTGTGTGGGGTCTGCTCTCCCCCCGCTTGCAGAGGACCTTGCTACAACGCCCTAAGAAAGAGGGCAACCTCGCCTTCCCTAATATTACCCATTACTACCAAGCTTCATTGCTATGGTACCTAGTGAAGTGGTACCGCCCTATGACTGAGAAATACTGGGTCATCATAGACCAGACGGTGGTGGGCCACCACATTTGGCATGACATCTGGCTACCCCGACCTCCTCGTGCCTGGTGGCTTTATTCCTCGCCATTCAACTGCCCCACAATGTTAGTCTGGGACAGGATCTCTCTCCGGGCTAACTTGACTACATTTCCCTTGCCAATGACCCCGATTTTCTCCAATCCTGCCTTCCCACCTGGGATGGACAAAAAGATAGCAGCGCGCTGGTTAGAGGGAGGTTGCAAGCGCTTAAGGCATCTATTCGACATCCAGGGTATTATCCTCTTTAAGGACCTGCAGGAGGACTATGTCTCCACAGCTTTGATCTCTTCCTCCATTCCCAGATGACGCATTGGATCTCGGGAGCCACGGATCGCCCCTTGGCACACCGACCAATGCGACCGTTCGAGAAATGGCTCACTTGTAAAAAGAACGATCATGTGCTTATTTCTGAAATATACTCCAGAAAGCACGCACAGCGGGGCAGAGACACTGGGAGGCAGAACTGGGGCACACACTGTCTGATAAAGAACTGGAAGATATTTTCTGTAGGCCACACCACACAGCACATTCCATGGGCCATGTGGAAACTGCTTTTAAGATTGCGTCCTATTGGTATTATACCCCAGCCCGACTCGCTAAATGGCACTCTCGTTGTGACGGCCTCTGCTGGCGAGGGTTTGGTAGCCCTGGTACCCTCCTCCACCTGTTGTGGCATTTCCCAAAGCTCACGCGTAACTGGGAGAGAATATTGGATGACATTGATAAGGCCTTCCACACCACCATTCCCAGGTTTCTGGCTTACACTCTTTTAGGTCTATCCAATGTACTGACCTTCCCCTTGCACTCTATTAGAGGGAGACAGATGGCGCTCACACTAAACACCGCACACCGAGTGATTCAGGCGGGATGAAAATAAGATAGGATCCCGGACCATACGCAATGGTTGCATCAACTCTGGTATCTTTTAGGCATGGAGAGATTCTCAATGGCTAACCTGGGGAACTACGCAGTCTATGCCAAGGTTTGGGCCCCATTCATCGCCATCCTCTCCACTGAATTTTGGGAACTGACCTGCCCTAGCTATCTCCTGCTCCTGAAACTTCATCTTTTCATTGTTCTTTGCCTCTTGTGAAAAGCAGCACCACTATGAAGCTACAACCTGTCACAGGCTGCCAGCTACCATTGCTCGCATGCCTGGCAGCACACTGGACCATATGGCTACCCATGCGCTGGGGAAGCAGTTGCCGCCTCCATTCTCCCCTTTTTTTTTTAAACTGTTTTTGTTTTATACAGCAAAAGGGCAATAATGGCAGTGTACAAAGAATCATATATTGTGATTTGATGGTATACATTTGAGATCATCACATAATAAAATAAATATTGTTCCATTTCCGTATTTACTTGTTTCCACTTCTGCACCCCTTCCATCCCTTCCCCCAGCATGCCCTTATTCTTCATCTGAGCTCTCTTCCCCTGATTCTGGTAAGGATTCACAAATATCTCCCCTATATATATTCCATGCAGTCCAGATTCTTGTCCATTTCCTGGGGCACTTACGGTTGACATACACTGTTCATTCCGCTATCATCAGTACATCCATATCTCTACACCAAGCCTCCAGAGTGGGTGTAACAACTGCTCCCCATTTCTGCGCAATATTGCGTTTTGCCACCATCAGTCCCAGTGTCACCCATATCTGGCCATACCTTGTTAGGTAATTTGGTTCCCATATATTAAGCAAGCACCTGCGCGGGTTAGGGAGAAGCGACACTCCCATCACCTGTGATATTGTACGCAGTACTTGTCGCCAGTATTCTATTACTACTGTGCACTCCCATATCGTGTGAAGGAACGTTCTTTCCTCTCCACACCCTCTCAGGCAATATGGATGTTGTGCTCTGTGTATTTTGTGCAGCATGGTCCTGGCGTAGTATACCCGATGTAGAATCTTAAGTTGTATTAGACGAAACCTTGCAGATATTCCCACCTCTCTAGGAGAGGCCAGAGCTTCTTGCCATTCTGAATCATCCATATCTCCTACTTCTGCCACCCACTTATCCCGCAGAGCTCTTGTTGGTTCTGGCATGTTGTTAATCAACTTTCTGTATGTAAAGGACGTGGCCCGTCTCTGCATGCAGTCAGTGAGCAATCGGTCCTCCAACGGGGCCGATTCGGGGATTGTTGTATCCGGCGGTATCGCTGCCAGTAGTGCGTGTCTAATTTGCGTGTATCTGTAGGACTCGGTAGGGCCCAATTCATATTGTATTTGAAGTTGGGTGAATGGTATTACTGTCCCCCCCTCCTACAGGTCTCCCACCGTGGAAATACCAATGTTATCCCACCGGTCAAATCCTTTGCTACGTCTCAACTGTCCAAGGGCCAGATGTAGGAGCCCTAATACCGGTCGGTAACGGCCGATTTCGGCAGTTTCCGACCGGTATTAGGGTTTTCAGATGTAGGGGGCTGAAAATTACAGAATCGGTATATTTTCCGATTCGGTAAATATACAGATTCTGTAATTCCAAATATAGGTGGCACAGTTTACAGTGCCACAGGCCCTTAAGAGTCGGTATTTTACCATACAATCCTATTGTGTGGTAAAATACCGAATTCAGGTGTGCATGCACATCTGTGCATGCACACCTGTGCAATGTGACACACAGACATTCCCTTAGGGCATGTATGTGTGCCACAGGTCACACAAGCCTGTACTTGGGGTGCTAGAGGGTGTCAAAGTGACACCCCCTGCACCCTTGCAGGATTCGGTATTTACCGATTCGGTATTTACCGAATCGGTAAATACCGAATCTTACAGATTACGTATTCCTGAATTCGGAATTACCTACATCTGCCCCCTTCCCATTTACAGACTCTTAAATACCGAATCGGTAAAATTCTGTATTTAAGAGTCTGTAAATGGGAATTACCTACATCTAGCCCCTAGTTTTCTGGAGTCCCATAATGGAGTGAGTTTAGTGACAACTCCATCCCACCCCAGTTTAGTTTGTGCTCTGTGCCAAATTGTGACTGTATGTTTAGTAGGGCCCTCCAATTTCCTCATTAGTCCTTTGTTATAAAGAGGTGCTAGCATGGTGTTGGCGCCCAGTTGGTCTCTATCTGCTCTGTACGCCGGGTCATCATGCACAGCATGAATCCACTGGTTGATAACCTTCAGGTGTGTAGCCCAGTAATATAATTGAATGTCAGGGAGTGCTATCCCGCCCTTATACCAACTTTTATGCAGTTTTGCTCTCGCAATACGCGCAGGGCTATGGCCCCAGAGTAGCGTAGCTACTTGTGCTTGGACTTGTGTAAAGTACCGGGGTGGAACAAGAAATGGAGTATTATCAAGGGCATATAGAAATCGTGGCAGCGCCATCATTTTATATAATGCCGCCTTACCCAGTAATGTGAGGGGCAAAGATGCCCAATGACTCACATCGTTTTTCAACCGTTCTAGGGGCGGCGCCAGATTTTTGGCAAAAAATTCTATCGGGTTGTTCGTAATATGAATGCCCAAGTATTTAAAAGACTCAGTTGTTATTACGAGTAGACAGTCGGGCGATAGGCATGGCAATCCACCCCATAGGACATACAGGACCGATTTGGACCAGTTTATTAGATAGCCGGACATCCCTCCAAAGATGCTGCATAGGCGGAGGAGCTCCGGTACGGAGCGTTCCGGGTCTGACAAGTACACCAATATGTCATCGGCATAGAGTGATATACGTTCCTCCCAGCCGTCCCTCCACTGTATTCCCTTCAGCAAGGGGGTCCCTCTGATCAAAACTGCCAGTGGTTCTAAAACCAGCGCGAACAGGAGCGGTGACAAGGGGCAGCCCTGCCGTGTCCCCCTCGCCAGTGGTATCTCCTCTGACGTGTGGCCGTTAGCCAACACCCTGGCCAAAGGCCCCGTGTATAATAGCTTTATCCATGCGCCATTCTCCCTTTTTAACCTTGCGGCTGGCCCTCTCTGGGTTGTAGGCGACATGCTTTGTTAAATTTCAGACTGTATGCTCTCATTCATTGTCTCGTTGCCATGATCTGATCAGATGTTAGCCAGCCCGCTGGGTTGGAGGCGCCAGTGTCTGTTTTTGTCTTGCTTCATGCTCTGCCAATAAAATTGATTTAATACTAAAAAGTATTTATTTAGAACAGGATATACTCAAAAAAGACACTATTCCCTTAAAATAACCAAGGTCTGAAGGTGCTAAAGACCATACTGCCTGCAGCCTTCATACTGTGGTACAAACTTTGATACCCATCTTCTGAAGCAAAACAAGCAAAAGTACATAGGTTAGTACCTGGTGCACACAGTCTTCAATGTTAAGAAGAAATTGTCATGCTGAGATGATTCTGCCTAATAACTCAAAGCTGCGTACATTACTTGGGGGCCGATTCCGATTCGGTATAATCCCCTACGAATAGCCGTACGGAGCGTCTTTCCCGTACGAATCTTACACCTTCAACGTCCCCGTACTTACAATCAAGTACGATCCGAACCCAATGCAGTTCTCCGTATGAATCGTACGGAAGACAGTACGACTCAATAATACGTACGAATCGTACTCGGAACACGCAGTACGCGACGTCCGTACGGATCGAAGCAGCATCTCCCGACACAGCAAGTACGATTCGTCTCTTCAACACTCCGTACGACTCTTTTTTATGGGAGCTAAAAATATCCGTAAAAGCTGATTTCGCCTCGAACCACGTAACCCCATGTATGCAGGGGTACAGTGTGTATGTGAATGTGTGTATCTCCGTACGAATAGCTATTACGACGTTTTCCGTACAAATCGCGTTCTCAGTCCCCGTTCCGGGTCGTACTTGTCGGGTCGTACAGCATGTTTATGATTCGTACGGTTCACCGCGAGGGTCCGGTATGTATGGATTTTCAAACGTTTTTCGTACAGTTCGCACAGATTCGGACGTATTTCGGGAATACGAAACGTACTACGCGATTCGGACGGATTAGTACAATTCGTACGGAAACGGCTACGAATCCGAATCGTACGATGGATTTGTTTCCTTAGTATGTAGTATTTAGAATCTATACCCTGCTGGAAACTTATTTTGCAGTACCAAGAAACGTGTGTGGAACATTTGCACACAAGTTGTCAACTGTTACCTGCACATAGAGTTAGTCTTCAAAGCAAAGATTTATAGGGTGTTTAATATATCCACACAGCTATGATGTATTAGTTGCACATGCGTTTTGTAATCACCTACACCCATTAGCTGGACACAGGCAATACAAAATGAAGTAAAGAAATACATTGGTAGTTACCCGCCACTATGTAAACGAAAAAACAAACTAACACATTCATTGGATGAGGTCATCGGTGATGTCATCAATGATGTTAATTGAGAAGTTATCAGTGGGGACAAATTATGTCATAGAACATGTCATGAATGATGTAATATGTGAGGTCATATGGAGTACATGGTGGGGATGCAAGTTATAGTACTATAAGTGGGTAAATGATGTGTTCTTTTAGCTCAAAATGCTAATGTTGTCACTGACATATTCACCTAACTATAATGTTACCTTAAATTTTGTTTTTAGTGGGGAAAAAAAATATATATTTCAAAGCTCCAAGGTTCCCACCTGTTGGAGACGCACTCTGACATCCACTGCAGCAACCTTCATGCCTTAAAAGCCGGAACGGCAGGCGGATCAAGTTTACAGCATGCCTGTTGATTCACGCCAGATGCGTTTCGTGCTCATTGCACTATTCAGCGGCGCGACAGTCATTTTGGCATAGAGGCCACACCTCCTACTTAAAAATGTGAGCCCTCCAATGAGCGACTCGAAAGAGTCTGTGTTGCTTTGTGGGTCTTGTAGTGTGTCCTTCAGTTATGTGCCGCTGTCTGAAATGTTTCAAGCCCACCAATGGGCCTCCACTCGCACATACGGCTTGTCAATCCTCCATGGATGCCTCCACATGCCAATAAAAATGTAAAAAAAAAAAATCACAGTCCAGTACAGTTGGAGATCGCAAAGGAACATATGTCGATGTATGAAATGACCACTCTCGTGGTTGTGTAATGTTGATCTTCACTGAAGAGTAGATAGTCCATAGATGAAGAAAATAGAGGCTATAAAGAAGAGGAGGTGGACATATCATCGATGTTGGACTCGGCCTCGTGGCGTGGTCCTACCCCTCCCGCATGGCGGGCCGGGGACGACATCGGCCCTCCGTCGACCCGCTGTCGACCCCCCTGAACACAAACTCCCGACGAGAGCAGCCCCCTGGCAACCCACGGCGCTCCCCCCTGGGACCCCAGCGGACCCTGCTCGCCAACACAGCCGGTCTGGCGACCCGGCCAGACCACCATTTCCGGCCGGACTCCATCTTGGGCCCATCACGTCCCGAGCACGTGGCCGCAGCCATCCCTGGCCCCGGCCTCAGCGAAGCCCCGACATCGAGGCACCAAGATCCTCCCAGGTGGTAGAGTGGCCACTTAGTGGAGCCCGGAAGAGGGGAGTTTCGAGGGGCCTCCAGCCGTCCCCGGACGCCTGGTATCGATCGCCCTTCCGCCTCCCTGGGTGCTGGCTCCACCCTCCTGCTGGGTGTCTGGACACCTTCATCCCGGCCCCTCTGAACCCCAGGCGCAAGGGTCCGGACATCAAAGGACTCCAGTCCTATATCTGGGCCAGCCCTGGATTAGGACGCCAGTTGTATCTTGGAGTCGAAGCCCTGCTGACCTTGTCGCGGCTGATCCTGATCCGAACTCTTGCACCTGGAACCTTCGAGGCCCTGCTGACGCTGTCGCGGCCTGACCAAGCTGAACGACCTTCAAGGCCCTGCTGACGCTGTCGCGGCCTGACCAAGCTGAACCACCTTCGAGGCCCTGCTGACGCGGACGCGGCCTGACTGAGCTGAACTACCTTCGAGGCCCTGCTGACGCTGTCGCGGCCTGACCAAGCTGAACGACCTTCAAGGCCCTGCTGACGCTGTCGCGGCCTGACCAAGCTGAACCACCTTCGAGGCCCTGCTGACGCTGTCGCGGCCTGACTAAGCTGAACTACCTTCGAGGCCCTGCTGACGCTGTCGCGGCCTGACCAAACCGAACCATCTTCGAGGCCCTGCTGACGCTGTCGCGGCCTGACCGAACTGAACCATCTTCGAGGCCCTGCTGACGCTGCCGCGGCCTGACCCCTGGAACTATCCACGCACCAGTTGGTGCTAAGACTGTCCCGCTACCCCCTATCCCCGAAACCAAGACTTTACGGATCCCTCGATCCTTGCCTGCTAACCTGCAAAGGACATGCCTTAATTGCTTATATAAAGATTCTTGTGAATAATCCTCCTGTGTGGTGTCCATCTGTAAGTAGTGTGATTGCTCAGCTGTTACGATTGTAGGAGAGGAGCCTCGCCAAGGAGGCCTCCCTACGGCGCTCGGCCTATTCCATACAGAGAGGTGGGTCTCGGGGCGGACAGTCAGACACCTTCTGTCTCCCCTGGGGTCACCTTTCCAACAATCGACATTTCGGTCTCAAGTGAAGTGAATCCGCGAGACACAATTGATGTGGGAGGATTTGTAACAAAAGACCCCAAAGCGAGACCATCCTGATGTGGGAGGAATTGTAACAAAAGACCTCAAAGGTCCTGTATATAATGAAAATGAGAAAATCTAGAGTTATAGACTGCATATTAAGAATTGTATAAAAGCCACTGTGATAGTCCATCAGGCTGTGGATCCAGAGTAACGTTGCAACTAACCAAACAGTGGAGAATAGACATTGGAGAATTTAAAAGAGTCTTACATCAAGACCTATGTTGATTATACATCGATACCAGTATCCAGCGATAAGTGAGTGGAAAAACTGAGGAGACAAAAGGCTAACATAAGACTATGCGTTAAGAAATGTAATATTAATTAATTAATAATTTGTTAATTAATAATAATTATTTCATTTCAAATTAATTTTGGTATTTGTGTAATTAATTTTAGGTGTGTGTTTTGGTGTTTATAGTTGTAAAGGGTGGGAAGTAATTTATTTTTAATTGATGAATTAATAATTGGTTGTTAATTTTAATTAATTGGTAATCAATAATGGTAATTGTGCAATTCATTTTATCTGTGTGTTTTGGGGTTTATACGGGTAAAGGGTGAAAGGGTGAAAAGTAGTTTACTTTTTATTTATAAATATTTGTTAATTGATATTAATAAAATTAATTTAAAATGTATTATGGCAATTGTGTAATTAATTTTAGGTGTGTGTTGTGGTGTTTTTTTTTGGTAAACCTTTTTATTGGATTTCACATTTTATGCATGTCATACAATAAGCATTCTTATCTGCTGTGTTTTACATTTAAGTAGTCCTGGTATCATGACTAGCGGTGGTGAAGGTAGTCATCAAGGAAGTGGCTCATTAATTGATGGAGGGGGAGCCTCCCCACCGCCTCCGCCAGAGATGTCACGAGGCAGCGAAGAATCGGTCGGTGGTATGAGCACCGCAGTTCTCTGGCCCATATGCCAGTCTCTAGTCCAAAGTCCCTTGTAACGCGCATCGTGAAATGGTAATCCAGGTTCTAACTTGAACTAGGGGACTCAAAACCAGGGGAGTATGGGGTCAGGGGGGAAGGGGGAAGGGGTTGTAAAGGAGAGGAGCCAGAGCGGTGATGCTCCGTGTCAATCCACTAACTTCTGACACTGTGCTCCATGCCAAGCGATGTTGCGAATCCAGGAGGTGGCCTAGAGGGGGGTTGAAGGGGCAGGGGGAGCATGCATGGACTGGTGAGGAGACGTGTGAGCCTGGTGTCGCTCGCGGGTCCTGCGCGGGGTCAGTACCTGCAGTGTGTGCTTGCTAAAAATTATGTAGGAGTGTCGCCCATTCTAAGGTGATAGGACGCCGACTTATGCCGCGGGCTTCCTCTTGGTGGATAAGGTCTTCCTCAGTTGCGGCCCATTTCTTTACCGCCCCCCACCAAGCTGCCCTTGGGGGACCCCCAGTCGCGCACCAGTAGATTGATATGCTGCGTTTTGCTAACAATATGGCCAGTAGCGCAAATTTGGTCTCCACCTTCTTTTGTTTGTTACGCTTAAAGATGCCTAAGGCGCAAGCCTAACATGTGTGGAAATCTGTTAGGCCTGTGACTGTTTGCAGTGTAGTGCGTACCGTCGTCCAGAGGGTTTGTAGTCCGGGGCATGTCCAAAACATGTGAATGAATGGGGTGTCTGTTGTATTACATCGGGGGCATTCCAAATGGGATGTCGGCCAAAAACGTTTAAGCCTTGCCGGTGTGAGGTAAGCGCAGTATAATATGTTGAACTAAACATTTTTGAATCTTTATTACTAGTAAAAAATGTGTTGTAAAGGTAGTTCGTGGTAAAAGTTGCGTTGAAACTGTTGTTTCCCGCATGTCCTGGCGGATGAGCCTTGCTAGCAGGGTGCCTGCACGGTTCCCTTCATTGTGGGCTCTAGTAGTGTAGGTGCGAAAATTATAGCGCCGTAGATCGGCACATGCCTCCTCATATTTGGTTTTGGCCTCCGCTAGTTGCGTGGGGGGGACCTCTCGCTGATCAGCCACTTTAGGTAACTGCGCTACTTGTTGTTTTGCAGTGTGTACCGGCCTCTCTACGGTCTGTTTTGCTCCTGTGATTTGTCTGATGCATGCTCCCCTTAAGACTACGTTAAAAGCATCCCATTCTAGGGACCTAATTGCTGCAGTGCCCCTGTTTTCTGCAAAGTAGTGTTGGATGGTTTCGGTTTGCTCACTTTTGAACACCGGGTCGAGAAGGCAGTCTTTAGGGAGACGCCATGTAGGGATCGGCGGTATGGGTGCGCGCCATGCGAGGGACGCTGTATGCGCGTCATGGTCCGAAACAACTCTGCCCAAGTAGTCTGAGTGTCTGATGCGTGGCAGGAGAGATCGTGAACATAAAAAGCGGTCTAAGCGGATTCGTAAGTTGTGAGGTATCGAGTGGAATGAATATATTTTGGTAGCCGGATGGATATGTCTCCATGCGTCCGTGAGGGACCAGTGGGCCGCCCAGGCCCGGAATGCGGCTGTGTGCGCGTGAGATGGGGAGTGTTTGATGGGGGGGTGGGACCTATCTAATGCCAAGTCTAAGGAGCAATTGTAATCCCCTCCCAATATCCACGGGGACTGTGTGAATCCCGCTAAGGTGGTCGTCAGAGTACCCCAGAAAGGTGTCTGATCTATATTCGGGGCGTAGATGCTGCCTATAAGGATGGGCTGCCCGTCTAATAACCCCTCCAGCAGTGCATAGCGGCCCTCTGGGTCCACTCTTCTGCCAAGTTCACGAAAGGGTACTCCGGGCCAAATCCAGATCAGCACTCCTCTTGCGAAGGCGGAGTATGTGGTGCCGCAAAAAATGCCACGCCATTTCTTCTGGAGTTTGCCCAGTTCCTCCCCTGTGAGATGCGTCTCTTGAAGGGATATGACCTGCTCCTGTTGCCGCCTAATATACGCATATATCGCATAGCGTTTTCTGGCCGTGTGCATCCCCCGCACATTTAGGGTTAAAAACTTAACGTCTGCATGTGAAATGGTAATTGCAATGTTGTGTCAGGATAGCGCATGGTCTCCGCGTGAGTGGAGTCTACTATCCCTGGCTGATGGGTGTCTCGTGCGAAGCTGTTTGAGGTTGTAGGTATACGCCCCTGCCCTACATATGGGAAGTAACTAGAGGTCATGGTGTATGGGGTAGGTAAACTGGGAAGTGGGGTCAGGAAACTGTCCCAATACAGGGGACCTAGCGCCGGAAGCGATACGTCCAAACTAACCCTCCGGGGGGAAGGGAGCATCAACTAACAATTAGAAACCGTGGGGTGTTGGTGCGTGCATTCGAAGGTGGTCCTCGGACGGGTCGGTGTAGGATTAGTGTGCATCATCTGGTCCCTGAGAGGTGTGGAGCAGTGCAGTGGGTGTGTCCTGGGTGATCTACAGTTGTGCAGGGGGGGTCCCCGGCCTACCTGTAAATAGGGCCCCCCTACGTGTATGCGCTGCCAGAGGTTGGGAGCAATGCTGCTATGAACAACCTAACAAACCTATGGGTCTATCATCTGAAAATCTAATCAGGAATACATATTATGTCTCAGCAACACATTGGTATGCTGAAAGGAAATCAGAGACAAGGATTCTGACTCAAGGCGTCATACAGAAGATGGTTAACCCTGTGTTCGCAAAGTGAATAACTATATTTGGATTCACATCAAAATCATGTGTGATCAATATTCTCATATGGTCCTCCGTCCTGGGTCTTATGTCTCTAGATCACTGAGACAGCTGTAGTACCCTCCACGGACTCATAGTTCACATGTGCCAACACTTGGACAACCATAAGAATCTGATCTGACGGGTAAGTGCAGTGCAGAAAAGAAAAGTGCGTGAAATTTTAAAATAGGATAGAGAATCTCATTATAATATTTTTATTCAGCCAAGACCTCTTTCTAATTAAAAACCAAGAACAGCGCAAAACATTACTACTGCAGTTTAACAAATATCTGCATAGGGGCCAACATGTTTCAGCCTTAACGGGAAATGGACCCTAGGCTTTCTTCAGGGCCTCTGTTCTCATATCAATGCGACTGCAAAGCTAGTGTTGGTGAAAAACTCAATTGAACGAAAATATTGCTGTGATATATTATTGACAGTAAAGGATATAAGTCTCCATAAACTGTAACTTCACTCCTCCGGCACCTGGTACCTCTGTTGGATCTGTAGAGGAAGAAGCAAAATGAACACACGGAGAAAACCACCTATAAGTTAAGAACCATTCCTTCTCTTAATTGCCTTAATTATATGTCTGACTTTTAGTGCATATAACCACTCACCCAGTGTGCCCGGGGAAGAGACCTCACCTCGTCCTGGAGCTGGCTCAGGCGTAGTGAGACCCCGCTCTGAAAAGCAAAAAAGCAAAAGTACACTGGAACTGAACATGGGTTTGCAGGACTCACTAGTCCTATATGATCCCACTTCTTACATGTACCAGTGAGTTTACCTCGCTTTTCAAGCAAACTCTATGCTACTTAGATCCTACTCTCTGGGACATCACCCTACCCCTCACATCCACTACTCCTCTCATTGTCAAAGTCTTAGCAAATCAAGGACCTCTGCAACTCGGAAGCGGTAGTCTCGTGGACATTAGGATGGCCCATAAGACACACAACATCCTTAAACAGGATTAGCGAAGGCAACAAAATAAACCAAAACGGCCAATAAAACTACAAAATCCGACGCGATGACGTCACTTTGTAGTCCAATGAAACATCGCGAGATCACGCGATCGAGGTTTACCTTAGAAAAGTTTTCGATCTTTGAAAATTACGCATGCAGTGAGGATCATAGAACTTTGGCAACAAGATGGAACTATAGATATTGCTCTGGAAACTGAATAGAATAGAGATACAATCATTTGTTCGACCGCCAAGTAATCACACCTGATTGGTGGATAGGCCACCCTGTGACCAGTGATAAGGAGTGCCACAGGATGGTTCCTTGCCTCCCCCTGTCTCAGCCATGGCCAGAGACAACGCCGGACAGGTACGGAGCCACACTAGGCCTTTCTTACTATACTTCAGAAACCTTTGCAGCACACTTAGTTTACGGAATAGATTGACAGAGACACACTGATTACTTTGTGTGTTCATTGGAGGTTTACTAGTGATCTCCTTGATTTGCTATGACTTTGACAATGAGAGGAGTAGTGGATGTGAGGGGTAGGGTGATGTCCCAGAGAGTAGGATCTAAGTAGCATAGAGTTTGCTTGAAAAGCGAGGTAAACTCACTGGTACATGTAAGAAGTGGGATCATATAGGACTAGTGAGTCCTGCAAACCCATGTTCAGTTCCAGTGTACTTTTGCTTTTCAGAGCGGGGTCTCACTACGCCTGAGCCAGCTCCAGGACGAGGTGAGGTCTCTTCCCCGGGCACACTGGGTGAGTGGTTATATGCACTAAAAGTCAGACATATAATTAAGGCAATTAAGAGAAGGAATGGTTCTTAACTTATAGGTGGTTTTCTCCGTGTTCCGTGTGTTCATTTTGCTTCTTCCTCTACAGATCCAACAGAGGTACCAGGTGCCGGAGGAGTGAAGTTACAGTTTATGGAGACTTATATCCTTTACTGTCAATAATATATCACAGCAATATTTTCGTTCAATTGAGTTTTTCACCAACACTAGCTTTGCAGTCGCATTGATATGAGAACAGAGGCCCTGAAGAAAGACTAGGGTCCATTTCCCGTTAAGGCTGAAACATGTTGGCCCCTATGCAGATATTTGTTAAACTGCAGTAGTAATGTTTTGCGCTGTTCTTGGTTTTTATTAAGGAAGAGGTCTTGGCTGAATAAAAATATTATAATGAGATTCTCTATCCTATTTTAAAATTTCACGCACTTTTCTTTTCTGCACTGCACTTACCCGTCAGATCAGATTCTTATGGTTGTCCAAGTGTTGGCACATGTGAACTATGAGTCCGTGGAGGGTACTACAGCTGTCTCGGTGATCTAGAGACATAAGACACAGGACGGAGGACCATATGAGAATATTGATCACACATGATTTTGATGGGAATCCAAATATAGTTATTCACTTTGCGAACACAGGGTTAACCATCTTCTGTATGACGCCTTGAGTCAGAATCCTTGTCTCTGATTTCCTTTCAGCATACCAATGTGTTGCTGAGACATAATATGTATTCCTGATTAGATTTTCAGATGATAGACCCATAGGTTTGTTAGGTTGTTCATATATTGGTACAGGGGGATACAACCTATGCAGGTCTCTAAATGTCCCTCAGGCCCTCCCCAATTTGTGTGTTATATAAGCAATGCTGCTATGTCAGACTCCGTCTTGTGGCTCTGCGTGGTCCTTCGTTTATGAGGTCTGCAGTCTGGGGCGTAACTCGTGGCAGGGTGACCGAGTCTCCTTTGGACGATGATTCGTCGCTGTCGTCCTCCCCCGCGGAGAATAGCCGTGGGGCCCCATCCATGTCGTCCAAGTGCGGCGAGGCCTGCAGCGATGAGACTGCTCGTAGGACTTCCCGGCGTTCTTGCATATTTTGTTCCAAATCTGGAGAGTCGTACGTGCGGCTTCGTGCTATAGTGTTCCTGCCATTGCGCCTACTGCTTTGGCTGCGCTTCTTGGGTCGTGGTGCCCTGCGTCTCTGCCCAAGCTCAGGTCCGGGCCCTGGTAGCCGCGGACAGTGCAGGTCCGCCCAGTCCCTTGCCTCCTCCGCGCACATAAAAAATAAGGTTGAGTCCTTGTAGATGATTCTAAGTCTGGCGGGGAATAAGAGGGAGTATTGGATGTCAATTGCTCTAAGCCTTTGTTTTACCTCCAGGAAGAGCGACCTCTCCTGCTGCACTGCCCGGGCACAGTCTGAGAAGACCATCACCTGTTTGTCTTCGACCCGGAGGAGGCCAGATCGTTTCGCGGCTCTGAGCACTGCATCCCGGTCTTTGAAATGCAGGAATTTTGCTAGCATCGGGCGGGGCGGCGCTCCCGGCCGGGGCCTGCACGCTGGAACTCGGTGGGCGCGCTCAATGGAAAAAAAGGCCTATCGGTCGGCTTCTGGGGTGAAGGATTTCACCCATTTCTCCATGTGGCGAACCGGGTCATGTCCCTCGATATCTTCCGGCAGGCCCAGGACCCGTATATTACAGCACCTTGAGCGCCCCTCCAGGTCAACCATGCGCTCCTCTATTGTGGACAGGCGGGTTAGGACATCACAGATCATCTTTTGTTGGTCCTTTACCATAGGTTGTAGGTCCGCTATGATCTTCCTCCCCTCGTTGACCTTGTCCGCCAATTTCCGGTGGTCGTCCTTGACGAAGCTGATGTCCGTTGCAAGAGTGCCCAGCCTTTCTTCCATAGACACTCTGGATTGTTCAATGGCGGCCAGAACGCGGTCCAGCTTATCCGATATGGACTGGTCCGGAGGGGTCGTGGTCGGCGTAGTTCCCGTCTTGGGGTGCGGCATATTTTCTGGTGCTGTCTCTGGCACCACGGTGGTTTGCGTGTGTCGGGGTTTCCCCATTGTGCTACCTGAAAGGTTGAGGAGCCGCTTGTCGCAATACTGGGGCCCGGCAGGTATCATTGCTGGTTCTTGGCTCCTCCGGTGTGGGCCCGAATAGTCTCTGTCCTCTGTCTGGGTGGCCGGTTGAGGTGCGTGTTCCAGCTGCTAGGCCCAGGAGGGCCTCTGAGGGGGTCACCTCCGTCTGTGTTCGGAAGTGGGCACCAAGTGAGTCCCGCCGTGGGGCAAGCCCGGCGTGGGTGCTATATCCCTCCTGCGTCTTTGTCTATTGGGTCGGCCGGTGAGTGGGTTTCACGGCCCCCAGGGTCCCCACCGGAAAGCTTCCCTGGATCAGCAGTCCGGTCGGGCCTCAGTGGCGGGGGACCTCACGTGCTCTCCCCGGTATTCGGCAGCCCCGGGGGGGACCACCCCCGCCACTCACTGTCTGCAGGGCCGCTATGTCCTCTGTCCGCACTGCCAGCTGGGGCGCAAACTCCGGACCCGCGATCCGGGGGGTGCCACTCTCCGTCTTCGTGCCGCGGGGCTGAGTGAGTGGTCACGCCGCGGGGCTAAGCCGACGTGGGCGGGCTTTGTATTATATCTTCCTCCCTGCCCTAGGGTTCTGCTGTAGGGTGGGCCGTGCGGCCTGTAGGGGTCCGGACCGGGCCTCCCAAGTCGTGTCCCCGGGCTGCTGGCTGGCTGATGCGGCACTACTCCGCCATCTTGAGGTCAGGCAAGAGCTCCGTTGGGCCTCGGTGGTGGGGGTGTGTACCGCGCCCTCCCCGGCATCGGGCAGCCCCGGGGGGGGGGGTCTCCTCATCACTCACTGTGTCCAGGGCCACCACCGCTCTTCACATTACCCCCGTCCCAGGGGGGGCTCAGTCGGCGCGCCTGACGGACGCCATGTTGTAGTCTGGCGACTGTGGCCCCAAGGGTGCTCCGGTGTCTCGCGGCGTGGAAGAAAGAGCCGGTCCGGTTCCGTCTATCTGATGCCTCACAGCACGGCGCCAGAGAAGATGTCGGTCCGGCACGGCCAACCCGCGCCTCTCAGCACGGCTCTTCTTCGCGTCTCCGTACAGTTTCTGGTGCGCCTCACCGGTTCAGACCGCTACCTTTGACGTGGTCGGGGCTCCCGGGATCTGCTCGCCCCACGGGCGCCCCAGCTTTAAAGAGCCGTCGCCAGGCGCGGAGGCTACTTCACCTCCCCGCTGCTCGGGCTACCCGGGTCGCGCCTTTCCCTGCGCTTTCCGGCCTCAGGGTATCATGCGAAGTCGCGGGCCGCCGCCATATTGTCGCCTCCCACAGTGTGTCTTGTCGGCTCCGATTCACCCTGACGGCAATACCGCTTCGGTGGTGGCTCAACGTTGTCGGGTGCCCCTTGGGTTCCGACTTCAGAATTTCTGATTATTGACAGGGCCCGACCCTGGAAAGCGGTGAAAGTGCCTGTCTGCCACGGAGCCTCAGCAGTGCACGTCCTCCATCGTAGCCTGCTTGGCCACGCCCCCCTGCGTGTTGTGGTGTTCATAGGAGTTATAGATGGGAAGTAGTTTGTGTTTAATTAATTAATTAATATATAGTTGTTAATTAATGTTAATTATTTGCTATTTATTTCGGATAATTGTTTATTTTTTGTGTTGTTTTTACTTTTAAAGGGGTAAAGGGTTGGTATTAAATAATTTTTAATTACCTTTGTAATTAGTTGTAAATAGTAATAGTTTTTTTTTTATTTAAAAATAAGTTTCAATTGTGTTTTATTATTTCATAATTTAATTTAGGTGTGTGTTGTTGACATTATAGTGTTAAAGTGGGTGTAGTTACTTTATGTTTATTAGTTTTTTTTTAAATAATATTTTTTAATTAATTATGGTAATTATGGAAGATAATTTAATTTAAAATGTTGAAGTGTGTTGTTATTGGTGTAGTGTTATAGGGTAAGAAATACAATTAATACATGTATTTATTATTTTATTTTATATAATATTTGTAGCTATGGGGGTGCGCGTCTTGCAGCCGCGGAAGATGGCCGCAGGTTGCCAGAGCTCCTCTCGCGGTCAGCACACAGACCCATCATCCGTCATCATCCGCGGGCACATTGACAAGGCAACCTGGCAGCTTGCTTCGCCACGTCAGGAGACCCGCTGAGGACAGCAAGAGTGGCAGTCCCGGACCGCCAGAGTGGGAAAATAGTGTGTGGCCGGACTCCACACTATCGGCGACAAAATGACGCGGGCCGCCGCTGGGACTGAAATCAGAGGCCGGGGTGCTGAGCGGGAGGCCTGTCAGAGTATCGCCGCGCTCTACCTGGACTGTCGGCGGGCGGGGACTGAGAGGCTGTGCAGCGCGCTGCGGGAGGCGGCCCGGCGGATCCCCTGGCGAGTGTGGAGGACTGGCACAGCAGAACAGGCTGTGAACAGCGGGCGACCGGGGTCAGTGCGGCCAGCTGGGAAAGCGGCACCTGCCAAATTGACTGCCCGGCTCGGGGAGCTGATGGGGCCTGTTTCGTGATCGGACCTCTCGTGGCTCACCACGCTGGTGAATGAGGTCCGGGCGGCTAAGGGTCTTTCAGGGGGCCTGCATCCGCCGGGAGAGGAGTGCCACGCGTTTGGCGGTGCAGCCTGGAGCTCCCCAGACTGTGAGTGGTGGGAAGAGGTCCACGCAACTGCCCGAGGCTGGGGCTGAGATCGTGACTGGCCCTGCAGGGACCGCTGCATTCACCAACTTGGTTCAGCAGCGGCTACAGGACAGCGGAAAGCGGTGTGGTCCCGGCCTCTCCCTATACGGAGACACAGACTTGGCTGGCTCAAGAGACCTGGACCTGCGGGTGGGTGCGCACAAGGCCCATGCATGACTCCCTGGGGGGCCGTTGGCAGCACCTACACAGCCGGGGGGATGGGATCCTGACCAGAGTGGGCGGCCTGCCACGCCAATGCTGTCCTGGGGTGACCACCGGGCCCGAGGAGTAGTGGAGGACCCGGTTTTGCCCTCCGTCGCTGCCACAGCACCTGTCTGCCTGGGAGTCCCCCCGTCGACGCATTGGTCCTTGGGCAGACCAACCAGATGGACCGGTACACAGTGGCTATTGGCAAAGATGATGCATCTCTAGGAGGGAGCCAAACTGTGGGCCCTGGCGCCACCAGCCCTAACCCACTCCTGAGGGACATAATGGCAGCCATTTGCGACTTCAGGGGCACGCTGTGTTAAAGATTGCAGGGATTTGTTAGCATGAGCTGAAAGCCATTTTTGTACTTGGCAGCCATTTTAGGTAGCCATGTGCTCACCATGTGCTGATTCCCTCTTCAGAGCCTTGCACATGCTCAGAAGGGCCTAACTAGTAGAATTCACCTGCTCCTCTTATATAACTGTCAGGCTATTTTTGCTGATATATGGAGAAGTAACTCTCCTCCCACTTTGTTGAGCAAGCAGATCTTGTATGCCCATATTTGTCATTTTTAAGTGTGGGCCGAAAATCCGTTCCGCTCGCGGAATTTGCGGATTTTTGGCAATTTGGCGATCCGCGAATCTCGCGAAATTGCAGAAAAATCCGCAAATCCGCTCGTGGGCGGATTTTCTTTTTGGCCCACAGGAAGCACAGTGAAAGCAGGTGCTCTAGTTGAAGCTAACTTTGTAATCATTTTAGAATGGCGCTGGCAAGCTGCCAGAGTTGAAGTTGCTTACTTGTAAGTTGCAACTTCAATTCTGGCAGCTTGCCGGACCCATTCTAAAATGGTTACAAAGTTAGCTTCAACTCGGCACCTGCCTTAACTCTGTAAGTGCTTCCTGTGGGCCAAAAATTAAACCTCAACAGGAAGCACTTACAGATATAAATAAAGCAGGTGCCCGAGTTGAAGCTCAAATTCAGTAACGTTTTAATCAGCCCAAAACATTAGTGAGCACGGTCGAGGCCGGGCAAGTGTGCTTTTACTCCATATCTACCGTCGAAAATTAGCAGTAATACTCGAGGGAGGTCTTTGAATCCCTGAGTTTCTCGAGCGCAATCCCCGTGTAGTTCCTGTGACCAGGAGGCTGCTTTCTCCCCACCTGCTGCCCTGCTTGCTCTCTGACCCTTTATACACAAGAAGCATGTTGACACGCATAGAAGCCCTGCCCGTTTGGCCGCGCACCACACACTAGCGGTATAAAACGTCTTCCCGCCCTTTCCCAACTATGATGGACAGCTCACTCAAGGGACCTCGGTGCCTTTTAGCGCGGTGGCAAAGTTACAGGCACACATGGTCAGTGGAGACAAATCTGCTGGCCCTTTAGGCAGCTGCAGTGTAGGAAAAGCACTATCATTTACACAACGTGGTAGCACTTACTGGATTAGCCAGTAGAAAGTACTCGAGTTGAGTAGAGGTATTGCACAAAACGGTGGCATCTTTGTGGATAACTATGCAGGGCAGGATTCATTCTGGCATGAGGCTCCTGTCACAAAAATTAAACCTCAACAGG
Source organism: Lissotriton helveticus (assembly GCF_964261635.1). NCBI lineage: Eukaryota > Metazoa > Chordata > Amphibia > Caudata > Salamandridae > Lissotriton > Lissotriton helveticus. The sequence continues at coordinate 458,668,554 of NC_136059.1, read as the reverse complement.
AAGCACTTACAGATATAAATAAAGCAGGTGCCCGAGTTGAAGCTCAAATTCAGTAACGTTTTAATCAGCCCAAAACATTAGTGAGCACGGTCGAGGCTGGGCAAGTGTGGTTTAACCCCATATCTGCCGTTGAAAATTAGCTGTAATACTCGAGGGAGGTCTTTGAATCCCTGATTTTCTCAAGCGCAATCGCCGTGTAGTTCCTGTGACCAGGAGGCTGCTTTCTCCTCACCTGTTGCCCTGCTCGCTCTCTGACCCTTTATACACAAGAGGCATGTTGACACGCATAGAAGCCCTGCCCGTTTGGCCCCGCACCACACACTAGCGGTATCAAACGTCTTCCCCCCCTTTCCCAACTATGATGGACAGCTCACTCAAGGGACCTCGGCGCCTTTTGGCGCGGTGGCAAAGTTACAGGCACACATGGTCAGTGGAGACAAATCTTCTGGCCCTTTACGCAGCTGCAGTGTAGGAAAAGCACTATCATTTACCCAACAAGGTAGCACTTACTGGATTAACCAGTAGAAAGTACTCCAGTTGAGTAGAGGTATTGCACAAAACGGTGGCATCTTCATGGATAACCATGCAGGGCAGGATTCTTTCTGGCACGACGCTCCTGTCACAAAAATTAAACCTCAACAGGAAGCACTCACAGATATAAATAAAGCAGGTGCCCGAGTTGATGCTCAAATTCAGTAACGTTTTAATCAGCCCAAAACATTAGTGAGCACGGTCGAGGCTGGGCAAGTGTGCTTTAACCCCATATCTGCCATCAAAAATTAGCTGTAATACTCGAGGGATGTCTTTGAATCCCTGAGTTTTGCGAGCGCAATCCCTGTGTAGTTCCTGTGACCAGGAGGCTGCTTTCTTCTCACCTGCTGCCCTGCTCGCTCTCTGACCTTATACACAAGAGGCATGTGAACACGCTTAGAAGCCCCGCCCGTTTGGCCCCGCACCACACACTTGCAGTATCAAACGTCTTCCCGCTCTTTCCCAATCCCAACTATGATGGACAGCTCACTCAAGGGACCTCAACGCCTTTTGGCACGGTGGCAAGTTACAGGCACACATGGTCAGTGGAGACAAATCTTCTGGCCCATTACGCAGCTGCAGTGTAGGAAAAGCATTATACATTTACCCAACGAGGTAGCACTTACTGATTAGCCAGTAGAAAGTACTCCAGTTGAGTAGAGTGCAAATCGCAAAAAAATCCGCGAGTTCACGGGAATTCGCAGATTTGTTTGTAATTTCGCACGAATTCGCGGACCGCAGATCCACAAAATTCGCCCATACTCAGGCATTTTGCATGCTTACATGAGCCGGGACCTCCCCTTCGTTTTATGCTGACTATGTAACCCTAAGCATATATAAGGCCCCTGTTTTCTGTACTCCTTAGACTGCCTCATACAGTTTCTGAGGGTACTGTGTGACGTAGTCTCCCTCATCTGAGGTAAAAAATATGTATTTTATATTTCAGCTTCTGTGCCAATTTCTTCTTTGTTGGTTTAAAAGGACCAGGTATCAGTGAGACCCCTGAGAAGGTTTCTATGTTCTTCAAATGGCACTCCAAAGTGGACCTCATCAGAGAAGTGGCTATCCAAGGGAGTGATCTTGACAGGAGACAGGAATCTACTGAGGAGGACAGGACAGGATTCTAATGAGGAGGTACTCTGTGCACGGAGATTCTGGGGATTCTCTGTCTCTGCAGCCCGGTATATTTCTGGTCTTTCTGATTTTGATCCTCCACATGTTTACCGCTCCTGGCTGAGAACCTTTTTGGCGTGAGTATTCTAAAAAAACAACAGTTAGGTCATTCAGAACTTTGCAGTTAGAATCTGCACACCAAGTGATTGGTAAGCATTGTTTTTATGCAACACTTGCTGTTGGTTTGATGCCTGGGATTGGTAAGGTCGTTTTGCGACGCTTGCTGTGGCTTTGGAATTTGTATTGGCCAATTTGGGATTTGTAAGTGATTGATATATGAATTGCAATTTGTGTAGGCAGGTAATGAGGAGACTTTTCTCTACTTTGTATAAGATTTGAACGCCACAACGTACAAGCGTACCTTAAGTGCTACTTTGCTTATAATATTTGCATATGTTGCAATATTTTTGGCATGCCTGTTTCAAGCGAACATCGAAGAATGTGTTGCTTTTTGGAGGTACCATAGTGAGATGTGAAGTGAATTAGCCGGCTCCCCTAGAGTGAATACCTAAATAGGTTTAGGTATAACATATTTCTTCCTTGGTGACTTATCCCCATGGAATTCAAATATTAATATAAAACAAACAAGGATCCTAATCTGCGCCAAAGCTAGTGAATTGAGTGTACTTTGGCTTCTTGGAAATAAAACAGTCTGTTGGGCTGCTTTGTGCAGTCTTTTGGAATACTATTGATGAGCTCTTCTTGTAAATTTGACTTACAACTAGTATTTAAAAATGGTTTGGTTTAAGTACAGTCTGTGGGCTGTCCTTTGTGTCTGTCCTAAGTGTTGATCTGTGGGTTAAATGTGTGTTTAAATTAGGCCTGGGCGGGCAACTTCGCTATGCCCACGAAGTGGGCGTAGTGTTGCCTACTTCGCCCTTTGCAAAGTAGGCGAAGCAGGCAACACTACGCCCACTCCTTGGGCGTAGCGAAGTTGCCCGCCACCTGCCTCCCTCCCACCCTCACTAAATGCTTAAATTAGCTTAAAAATGAATTATAAATCCACTTACCTTGTCCGCTGCGTCCCCGGGGCTCCCTCTCGTCATCGCGCCGCCGTCTTGGATACTAATGCGCATGCGCGGCCGCCCGCGCTCGCGCATTTCTTGTGAGAAATGCGCATGTGCGGGCAGCCGCGCATGCGTATTAGTATCCAAGACGGCGGCGCCGTCGGCGCGATGACGAGAGGCAGCCCCGGGTACGCAGCGGACAAGGTAAGTGGTTTTATATAATTCATTTTTAAGCTAATTTAAGCATTTAGGGAGGGCGGGAGGGAGGCGGGTGGCGCGTAGTGGGGCTACGCGAAGTGCGTGGGTGGGCGTAGTTTTTTGCCCACTTTGCGTAGCTTCGCGAAGCCCCACTACGCCCACTACGCCCACCACTAGAGAAATGTCTGTGATTTGTGGTTTTCCCATTAGTGATACTTCTGTGAGTAAATAGCGATTGCGCTCTTTGTGAAAGAATAGCTAGACTTAAGCGTGCTGTATTGTGTATTCTGAGTGTATGACCCCTTTTGTATATGTCTGGAATGAGCTCAATGTGTTTGTTTGTGTTTTTTTTGCTGTTATCAGTCTGTTATGCAAAATGTCATTTAATTAATATTAAATAAAAATTAAATAAAAATCCAGAAATTAACCATATGTTATGCTAAATAACTACATGTTACTATTAAATTGATAAAGGAAGTAATTATGCACATGTACAAACGGCCACAATGCTAAAAAGATGAAATTAGAATTCACATTTAATAGGAATAAAATAGGCCTAAAAAACGAAATTGTGTGTTTTGCAATAAATAAACAACTATAAGATGTTACAGCATTTTCCTTAGATACATTGTGTTAGATATTAACAGACAAACACATAATCCGAGTAAATTGGATGTTGCTGACCTAAACACATATTATAGAACGATGCATTGAAATGCTTCAGTTTCAAATAAACTGTCACCATGCTTACATTTCAACACTAAAAAAAGCTTTCCAACAGCTGTGTTTTAACTGCCGCTGAGACACAGCTGTTGTTTTGATTGTAGGCCATGGAGAGATAGGGATGTTGATTCATGTAGGATTTTGTCAGTGCAAACACGGGGTAAAATCCTGCATTTCAGACTGCTGTTTTAAAAAGTTACAAAAATCAGGTTCATTATTTTGGAAAACAGGAAAACATTTAAAGTGGGGATTTCCTTTCTTAAAGCCTTTTTACATGAGCACATTCTTGGTTCTGATGTTAAATAATGATTGTCCTTTTAAAAAGTGGTGCTAAATGTTTCATGTTTTAAGTTAGGCTTCTGTGCTTATGCTTATGAATGAATACGTTTAAATATGATAGGCAAGGAATGAAGCTTGCTTTTCATATGTGGAATTATCAAAATTATTGGTTTTTATTAAAAAACAAAATTATGAAAAAAGTTATTTAAAAAAATAAGTGCTTTTTAATTCGTTTTTTAATCTGTATGAAGCTTAATACTCATACTGTAACCTCCTAGCATTAAAACTAAATTTAAGTTGTGTTGTACCGCATAATGAGGAAATTTGCATATGAAATATCACTCTGCGCAGGCGTAAAAAACTCATTTTTATAAGGGTATACATAAGGTATTTCTAATGTCCAATCTCTGGAATGTGTAGAGAACATTCTGAGGATGACTATTATGCAAAAAAATTGTAGGATATTCATTTTTAGATGCCCCAAATATCAAGGTCGAAATTGGGTAAAATTCACTATTTAAAAAGCAATTCTGCCATTCAGAGCAGCTTTTAAACTGCCTTAGGCTTCAGTAAATGCACACATTTAGGTATCAAAACAAATAGCTGACCTCTATATTGTTAGAAAAGTGTACTGCACACTGCTTATAATTAAAAATATGTATCAAAAACAGCAGAAGTTATTTTCTTAACTCTAAACTGACAAACAGGGGAAGGGGTCTGGTTTCCAGCTCTGTCTCTAGGGTGACTTTGAATTGGGAAAGCCACATGGAAATCTTTGCACACAGAATAGGACAGCTGGGAAGGGTAAAATGTCAGTTCTATATTTAGAAGCATAGCATGCCTCCCAGAGCAAGGTTTGCTTTGACATTTTGACCTCTGAAACTTTTTGAAAGACGACAGGGGAGAAAAGGAGAAGTTTTACTTTTTTTTGGCAACAGCAAGCACTTTATGTACTCATATGATAAAAAAACTATATAATGGTATATGTCAAAGTCAAAGTCAAAGAATTTATATAGCGCACTACATACCCAGAGGGTCTCAAGGCGCTTAGGGAGGGGAGGAGGATTACTTGTCAAATATCCACGTTTTAAGTTGCTTTCTGAATGCTAGGTGGTTCTGGGTAAGGCGAAGGTAGGTGGGGAGTGAGTTCCATGTTTTAGCAGCCAGGTATGAGAAGGATCTGCCTCCCATGGTGGTCTTGTTGATGCGAGGTACAGTGGCGAGGGCTTGGCTGGAAGAGCGTAGTTGGCGGGAGGGGGTGTAGAAGGACAGTCGTGAGTTGAGGCATTCTGGTCCGATGTCGTAGAGTGATTTGTGTGCGTGGGTTAGCAGTCGGAAAGTGATCCTCTTATTGACGGGCAGCCAGTGGAGATCTTTCAGGTGACCAGAGATGTGTTCGTTGCGTGGGATGTCCAATATGATCCTGGCTGAGGCGTTTTGGATTCGTTGGAGTTTCTTCTGGAGTTTAGCGGTAGTGCCTGCGTAGAGGGTGTTTCCGTAGTCCAGTCGGCTCGTGACCAGAGCATGGGTGACTGTTTTTCTGGTTTCGGTGGGGATCCAGCGAAATGTTTTTTTGAGCATGCGAAGAATGTTGAAGCAGGATGAGGATACGGCGCTGACTTGTCTGTTCATTGAGAGTGAAGAATCCAGGATAACGCCTAGGTTCCGTGCGTGGTCTGTCGGGATGGGTGCTTTTCCAAGGGCTTCCGGCCACCAAGAGTCGTCCCATGCAGAGGGGGAAGTACCTAAGATGAGGACTTCTGTTTTATCTGAGTTCAGTTTCAGACGGCTGTGTTTCATCCATTCGGCAACTTCTTTCATTCCTTCGTGTAGGTTAGTTTTGGCGGTGCTGGGGTCATTGGTGAGAGAAAGGATCAGTTGAGTGTCATCCGCGTAAGAGATGATGTTGAGGTTGTGTTGGCGGGCGATGGTCGCGAGGGGGCTCATGTATACGTTGAAGAGGGTGGGACTGAGTGAGGATCCTTGTGGTACGCCACAGATGACTTCAGTGGCCTCGGACTTGAATGGTGGAAGGCGGACTCTCTGGGTTCTTCCGGTGAGGAACGAGGTGATCCATTCAAGTGCTTTTCCTTGTATTCCGATGTTTCTGAGGCGTTGTAAAAGGGTGCTGTGGCAGACTGTGTCGAAGGCTGCAGAGAGGTCGAGGAGGATGAGGGCGACTGTGTCTCCATTGTCCAGTAGAGTTCGAATGTCGTCTGTTGCTGCGATGAGGGCGGTCTCAGTGCTGTGTTTTGCTCGGAAGCCAGATTGTGAGGAGTCGAGGGATTTGTTGGCTTCGAGGAAAGCGGCGAGCTGGTTGTTGACAGCTTTCTCGACTACTTTGGCCGGGAATGGAAGGAGCGAAATGGGGCGGTAATTTTTGAGTTCGGTGGGGTCCGCTGTGGGTTTTTCAGAAGGGCGTGTTTCCAGCTTTCCGGGAAGGTGGCGGAGTTGAAGGAGCAGTTGATGACGTCTCGGAGGTGGGGTGCTATGACGGAGTCTGCTTTGTTGAAGATGTGGTGAGGACATGGGTCTGTGGGGGATCCTGAGTGGATGGAGTTCATCAGGCGGATGGTGTCTTCAGTGGAGATTGGGTTCCAGTCGTTAAGGGTGTTCAAGGGGGGAGAATGTTCAGCATATGGTTGGGTGGGTTGGTCTCCGGGTTGGTTGTCGAAGCTGTTGTGGATGTCTGCAATTTTGTTGTGGAAGAATGAGGCTAGGGAGTCGCAGAGGGCTTGAGAGGGGGTGATGTCGTTGGAGTTGGCCGAGGGATTGGTAAATTCCTTGACGATGTTGAAAAGTTCCTTGCTGTTGTGGGCGTTGTTGTCAAGTCGATCCTTGAATGCTGTTTTCTTGGCCTTTCGGATTAGTTGGTGGTGTGTGCGGGTGGCGTTTTTGAAGGCGTACTTGGTGCTAGTGGTTGGGTCTTTTTTCCAGGCCTTTTCAAGGGCGCGGCAGAGTTTCTTGGACTTCTTAAGATCATCGTTGAACCATGAGGCCTTCTTGCTGCCAGGTTTGCTTTGACGTTTTTTCAGTGGTGCTAAGGTGTCGGCGGTGTTGGATAACCATAGGGTGAAGTTGGCGGCGGCTTGGTTTGGGTTAGAAGAGTGGGCTGGGGTGTTTAGAAGGAGCGATGAGGAGATCTGGTCGATGGTGATTTTGTTCCAGTTTCTTTGCAGAGTTGGTTCCAGGTGGTTGGTGGGTTTTGGCTTGTTGTAGGTGAAGTGAACGCAGCTGTGGTCAGTCCAGAGGAGATCTGTAGTGTGGCTGAAGGAGACATGATTGCTGGAGGTGAAGATGGGGTCGAGTGTGTGACCTGCGATGTGGGTGGGGGAAGTGACCAGTTGTTTAAGTCCGAGGTTGGCGAGGTTGTCCAAGAGGGTGGTGGTGTTGCGGTCGTTGATCTTTTCAAGGTGAAAGTTGAGGTCTCCCAGAAGGATGTAGTCTTTGGAGGGGAGCGCGTGTGGAGTGATGAAGTCCGCGATGTCTTCACTGAATTTTGCGCGGGGTCCTGGTGGTCTGTAGAGGAGGGTGCCTCTGAGTGTGGTCTTGGGGTCGATGTGGATCTGGAAGTGAAGGTGTTCGGAGTTGGCGAGGTTGGCGTCAGAGCTGGTTGAGATGCGGATTGATTTTTTATGGACGATAGCGATTCCTCCTCCTGAGTGGCCGGTACGGTCCTTGCGTGTGATCTTATAATCTTCAGGGATGGCAATGGTGATGTCTGGGGCGGAGGAAGCGTTCATCCATGTTTCTGTTAGGAAGGCGACGTCTGGAGAGATGGTGTCTAGTAGATTCCATAGGTCAATGGCGTGTCTGTGGACCGATCGGGTGTTGAGCAAGATGCATTGTAGGTGGTTGGGGTCGGGAATCTGTGGTGTGGTCGTAGCGGAGATGTTGTCGGTGCCGATGAATTTGCAGGAGTAGCAAGAGAAAGGTCCATGGGTGTGTCCAGGAGCGGCTTGGACGCAGTTGGTGGCGCGACCGGGGTTAAGGGCTAGGAGGGTGTCGGCATCGTAGGTAATGCGGGAGGGCTGGGCAGCGTGAGGGGCAGGGGGTCTGGCGCTGGGCGCGGTCCAGGCGCGGACGGGCGTAGACGGGCTTACCTTTGGCGCACCTTCGGCGCGGATTGGGCGCGGTCGCTGCGCGTGAACGCTGCGCGCGGGAACTACTGTCATATATGGAGAGTGGAGGGGGCGGAGCGTGGGAGGGGCTGCCGGGAGGCGGGAGCGGGGAGGAGACAGGGGCCGCAGGTAAACAGAACAACAAAATGGCGTTATGGTCGCGTGAACGAAGCAGGGGCACAGCCGGAGGGAGAGCAAAGGTACAGTAACACACAACAAACAATAATCAGCCTGTAAATAAACACCGCTATGCAGGGCCAATGAGCAGCAATAAGTGCAATGCGAACGATACCACGCGCTTGGTAGTGGTCGAAGCGCTCTGTGATGCAGCCGGTGTCCGGGTGGCCAGGAGTTCAATCAGGGCAGGCGGTGTGGTCAGCAAGCGTCGCTAGGGCAGGCAGTGGGTCAGGGGAGCAACCGCTGTGGAACAAGTCCAGACGGTCACGGTGGGACGGAGGACGGGGCTAGATAGTTATACCAGTGTGTGGGAGGGGCTGCCGGGAGGCGGGAGCGGGGAGGAGACAGGGGCCGCAGGTAAACAGAACAACAAAATGGCGTTATGGTCGCGTGAACGAAGCAGGGGCACAGCCGGAGGGAGAGCAAAGGTACAGTAACACACAACAAACAATAATCAGCCTGTAAATAAACACCACTATGCAGGGCCAATGAGCAGCAATAAGTGCAATGCGAACGATACCACGCGCTTGGTAGTGGTCGAAGCGCTCTGTGATGCAGCCGGTGTCCGGGTGGCCAGGAGTTCAATCAGGGCAGGCGGTGTGGTCAGCAAGCGTCGCTAGGGCAGGCAGTGGGTCAGGGGAGCAACCGCTGTGGAACAAGTCCAGACGGTCAGATGTGAAGTTTAATTAACAGATAAGCTTTGCCATATATATATACAGCACTAATGCTTTTGGTCTGAGGATTACTGTACAAAAGCTAAGGCAATGAAATTTAATTTGACTTCATGTGCCCTCATGTTACACTTGTACATTTGTTAAAGGGATTAGCGATTAATTATTCATGTTCTTAAGCTCTCTTAAATTTGCTATGTCCCTCCTATAACTTTGTTTATGCCCTGTTGCTACAAATAGGGGTTGATAGTGTTGACAGAAGTGAAACCTGTTTCAGGTTTCCTACTGTTAAAATGGGGGAAGGAGGCAGGCTCCTCTCCAAATTAAGGGTAGGTTTCTCTCTCTTTTTCTAAAAAATGTTTTAGCCTGTCTAAGCTGTCTGTGAAATAGCAATGATATATTTAATTGGCTATTCAGTAATACTGTTTTAAACATTGTTAGCATTAATAAAATGAATAAGTATATATGTTATGTTACTGGCCATCCTGTTTGATGAAATTATGACATGATGATTAGTCTAGATTGTTGTTCCCTTATTTGACCTTTAAGTGGAACTAGATGTGGGTAGTTTTTGTTCTACAATTCTTAGGCGATAACACAATTATTGTATGTTATTCTCATGCTACATAGTTTTGCAAGGGCATTGCTAGCTTTTATTAGCTAGTCTGTGCAAATAAACTGACAGTCCTTATTAGAGCTGATGCTGCATAGTTTGGATCATGAAAAGAAGAACGCAGGGAAGATGCCCATGTGATCCTTAGCAAAAAAGTTTGAAGGAAATATTGTTTTATAGATAAGAACCCCTGTTAAATTAGCAGTTTTAGATTTTCCTGTTGCTCCTATAACATGAGAGCATGCTCCTAAGCGTACAATGAAGGTGCTTTTGTTCAGAGAAATCATTTTAGAAGTGTCTGCAGTCCTATACAAGTAATGTAAAGTTTATGAGCAAAAGTGTACAACATTTCCTTTTTTCTTGAGGGTTTTCAGATTAGTACACATGAATACACCAATATAAGGATTTAGGGTATGTCTGTGTTGTTTTTCTCTTTTCCTAAGAATTTAGTAAATGAAAACAGACTTCCTTGGCTGCTTGGGATTGGGTGATGTATTAGTCTTGTCAGTTCACCAAAGAGTTCCTTTCATACTTCCAAATAGGTCTAGGCTGTTGTTTTTTTTTTACTCTCACATAAATGAAGTGGTTCTTGGGTGCCTTGCTAATATATGAGGCGTCCCAAGACTAGGAAGTATTTTGAGACTATCCTCTCTGTTGATAGACTGTTTATGTGTCTTGTCTAAAGACCTTTTGTTCTGTCCACCAATAGATATTTGCTGCCTTACAACCATTGCTAGAGGGGCCTGGACATCAGATTCAGCTTGGGGAGTCAGTGTCAGCACCAGTCCAGCTTGAAGCCAAAGTGAAGGTAACCAGCACAGACATTGCTGGTAAGTAGGACCTCAGTGAAGGCGGAAGCCCTGGGATGAAGTGTGTACCCCTGCCACTGTCTTGGGCGAAAGACAGGGTCACAAACCAGAAAGGAGAGATCATGGATCAAGTTTTTGATGCCCAGCTGAGAGTCACAGACTGACCAGAACGGCAAGGAAGCTTTGCTTGAGGTGACCCCTTTTTAAACAAGGGTTGCTTCAGAGATCCTAGCATCAGGCCTCTGAATCCCAGTCCTAAAGTGAATGCAAGTTTGCTCCTTTGTTTGTTGGTCAAGAGATACCTGGGCACACTGGATGCAAAAGTGTGGCCCCCAATGAATGAGCAGTGCACCAGCAGAGCAATATAGGAGTTAGGGAAGGACTTGAGTTTAGGGTACAGGTGCTGTGTCTCTGGTGCCTGTTAGATTGAAGTGAAGAAAACTGATGCAAAGCCTGAGACACTGGACAGGATCGCTGAGAGCATTTGCCCTGGTGGGTGACTGCCCTATCCTGAAAGAAGAAACTTTTTCCCTTGAAACTGGGCTGTGATTCTTGAGTTGCGAGTTGTGCAGCTCCACCGTGGAAACAACAAGAGCCTGCCTGTGAGGCTCCAATGGACACAGGGAAAAGACTCCCCTCTGGCTTAGTTGTACAGCGGCTTCAATTTCCCCAAGGACGTCTTCTTTTTTTGTTAATAATGTACCCCTTTAGTCGTCCCATTTTTGAGGAGGAGCAGCCCTTTGCAGCTCTTTGTTCCAATTCCTATGGCCCTGTGTGGTCCTCCTGGTCCCTTGGAGCAAGGATTGTTTTTGTAATATTCTGTTTAGTTGCTTTAATATTTGCATTAGTTATATTTATTCTGCATGAAAAACATTTTTCTGGGCAATTGAAAAATGTGACTTTGCCCTTTCCTTGAATGTATTAAATTGATGTTCTAGCCCTCATAATGGGAACAATGGAAAAGTCTACTGAAATTATTTTTTATTAGATATGTGCTGTTGGCTATTCTGAAATTGAAATAGATGGTCACTTAAATGCATAGGAGCCCTGAAAATGTTTACCAGATAGTTCTAGGATTTCCTCAGGACTAGAGAACTGATAATTCTGTTTGTGATAATAGTCATTACTCTCTCCTGCTATCTGTATGTTAATTATGACCCGATGCTTTGTTCCCTTTGTATTCCTGCTTATACCTCATATGTATCCGCTTAATGAAATGTTTAGAATGGAAAATGCCCACCTCGCAATGAATTAAGATATTGATAAATGTATGAAAAATGAATGTGCAAATATTTTCTGTGTTCCTACTGGATCGTAGGAATGTCTTTAGCTCATGCTAAAAGGAACATCTGTTAAAGATTGCAGGGATTTGTTAGCATGAGCTGAAAGCCATTTTTGTACTTGGCATCCATTTTAGGTAGCCTTGTGCTCGCCATGTGCTGTTTCCCTCTTCAGAGCCTGGCACATGCTCAGAAGGGCCTAGCTAGTAGAATGCACCTGCTCCTCTTATATAATTGTCAGGCTATTTTTGCTGATGTATGGAGAAGTAACTCTCCTCCCACTTTGTTGAGCAAGCAGATCTTGTATGCCCATATTAGGCATTATGCATGCTTACATGAGCCAGGACCTTCCCTTGGTTTTATGCTGACTATGTAACCCTAAGCATATATATAAGGCCCCTGTTTTCTGTACTCCTTAGACTGCCTCATACAGTTTCTGAGGGTACTGTGTGACGTAGTCTCCCTCATCTGAGGTAAATAAATATGTATTTTATATTTCAGCTTCTGTGCCAATTTCTTCTTTGTTGGTTTAAAAGGACCAGGTATCAGTGAGACCCCTGAGAAGGTTTCTATTTTCCTCAGCTAGAGCCTAAACTGGACTTGGTCACGGAGGAAGTCAACCTCCTCAGGGCTGACTTTAGGAAAAGGTCTGTCAAGGTGGCGGCCGCGGAGTCGGGAATTGGGGGCCTTCAGTCAAAAACCCAAAAGCTCGAGGAAAAGGTGGCGGAGCTCACTAGGAACCAGGCTGACATCTTCACCAGGCTCGAGGATCAAGAAGGACGAGCCAGGTGAAACAAGAACTGCATGGTGGGGGTGCCGGAGGGTTTGGAGGGGCTGGCCATGGACTGGTTCATCGAAGATCTGATTTTGAACTAGCTGAAACCTAAACGCCTATCTAACTTTTTCTCAGTTGAGAGCGCTCATCGAACGCCATGAGGTCGGCCCAAGCCAGGGGCCCCCGCACACCATCATTGTCTGTATCCTGAATTTTCGGGACCGGGATGCCATCCTGCGAGGTCGACAGGGGATCTTCGATTGGAGAATGACACGATCAGATTCTTCCCAGACTTCACCCTGTATGTCCAGCGCCAGCTCCGCTCCTTCGAGGGGGTGAAGAAAGCCCTCAGGGAGCAGGGGGTAAAATATATGATGCTCTTACCGGCGCGTCTCAAGATTATGGATGGTCCCAATGCCTATTTTTTCGACTCACCGGAGGAGGCGTTGACACTCCACTGTGACTCACTGACTTTCCTCCCTCAAGCTAAGTGTTCAGCATGTATGTGGTGGTATAGGTGAGAGGGGGGGCTGGTCACATGTGGAGCCATACTGGGTGGGATATGCTGGACCCGCAAAGTCTTTCCTCGGGGGCTTGGAAGCCATGGTAGGGGCACGACCCTGGTGGGGGCTGTCCTTCATTGGGGACTTTCTATTGCAAGGTCTTACTGAAATAAGGCAACAGAAGGCCGGAGCAGGTGGCCCTCCCCTGGAGAGTCCCTGGGGCCCTGCTGGAGGTACGGCAGAGTGTGTGTGGTAGCAGTGCCCGGTAGGGAGGCAGAACAGATGGCAAGTGGGGACCCCGGGCCATAACAACCCAAGGCTGGGGATGGGGCCTGCGCCTGCCCGGTAACAGCTCCTGCGACATTGGTTGCTGTGGGGGAGGGACCCACTGTTATCGGAGGCCCCCTGGGGCGGCTGAATCCTGGGGACTCCTGCTTTGTACTGTGACTTTGGAGCCTGTGATATGGTACTAGGGGCACGGTGGGGGCTCACTTGAAAGCCGGGGTCTGTGATACTTCCCCCAGGAGACTGCTTCATTCGGGACTGGGGGTTCCTGGTGGGGGTGCCTTGTGTGCTACAGAGCCGGTGGCCTGTAGCAGAGGCCCTACAGGGACTGTGTTCACCCATCCTCTGCGGTGAACGAGACAGAAGGGAGTGGAGGCGGCGCTCCGTGGTCTGCCCCGGGCTCTTCCACCATGGGACCCCTGCGGAATTTCCCCTGGCTCGCCGGTGCCATACTGCGAGCAGTGGATCTGAAACGCTTCTGAACCTTGCGAACCTTGCGGACCCCGGAGTGGCCCCAACAGAATGGGTAAGAACAGACTGCCCTGCCCTTCTCAGCCCAACACCATAACGCAGTATACCACATAGCACCTCTCCTCGCAGAGGATCATGTGATCCTCTGCGAGGAGAGGTGCTATGTGGTATACTGCGTTATGGTGTTGGGGAGAATGAGGCGGCCGATGAGCCCTCTAGGGCAGAGCTCCTGCAGGCGGACAGGGGTCCCGCCACGCCCTGGAGAAGCAAATACAAACAGTCTAAATTGACCTTTTGCGGGCGGGTCTGAGGAAAGTAGCGGATAAAGTCTCCACTGCGGAGGGGGATATCATCCAGCTGCAGGGAGAAGTAGCTTCTCTGAAGAAAACGGTTTTGCAGCTCACTTTCTGCGACAGGAACACTGGAGCGCAGAGCGGAGGAGGCGGAAGGGAGGGCGCACCGCAGCAACATCAGGGTCCTGGGTATTCCAGAACGCTCGGAAATGGGGAATGCGGAACGATTTTTGAAGAACTGGATACGCACAAAACTCTGCCCCGCAGGCCTGTGCGAGGTCTTTGTCATAGAACGAGCCCACAGGGAGCTGGTCCCGCCGCGGCGGCCGGGCACTCCCCTGTGGGCCCTTATCGCTAAAATCCTAAATTATTGCGACAGAGACTGCATCCTGAAAGCAGCTAGCGAAATGGAAAACCTCACTTCGATAATGCCATTTACCCGGACTATACCCACCTGGTGCAGGAGCAGAGGAAATCCTTCCTTGCAGTTAAGCAGAAGCTCCGAGACCTTAACATGCAGTACATGTTACTCTACCCAGCCAAGCTCAAGGTCATATTCCAAGGACAGGCGCATTTCTTCAACGCCCCAGGGGAGGTATGGGAGTGGCTAGAGATTAGGGGATATGCCATCCCGCAAGGTGAATGTGGGGGAGCGTGGGGGTCCAGGCCACCTAGAAGGCGAGGTAACAGGCGCAGGAATCAATCAGCGGATGCCACCCAGGGGAAGAGACAGCGAATCACGGTGGGAGACGCCGGCGCCCTCCACCTCCACCTGGAGTCTTCGGAGACTGACGACACCCCTGTACACTCTGTGGCGGCCCCTCAGGACGGGGAACTGGTACCGGAAACTCTACAGCCAACCACTGATACGGTTCCTGAAACTGTCAGGGGCTCACTTACAACTTCCTCAGTCCTACCTTGAGGATGAGGGCTTCAGGTGAACACTCCTGGTCTACTTGAGACAGTAAGATGCATTGGGGCGACTGAACTGAGCTGGGCGCTGGTCCTGGGGAGGGGGGCTTTGGGTGTTCTCCTGACGCTCCCACGGATGGCTCGAGACCCTAGATAATGCCTTGGGCCAGCTTGTATGCGTCGGGAGCTGGACTTGGGGAGGGAGGTTCTCTTCTCCACTTGTTGAGTAGTTCAGCCCGGTTGGGCTCATGGGTTGTCTGTGCACGTCCTGGCACCAGCATGGGAAGGGCATTTCTGCATGTTTTGTTGTTGTCAGTAAATTGCTCGTAGGAGGGTGTTCTTAAAGGGGGGGTTGTTGGTTTTTTCCAGGCATCGTATGTATTGCATTTCGGGCACAGGATCGGGTGGATGTATCTGACGCGGGCTACGGCAAGTGTGGTTACTTCACCTTACATGGAGCATAAATTTATGAGCTGGAACGTGAGAGGGCTGGGTACGTGCACCAAGAGATATAGGATCCTGTCCTCCCTTCGCAGGCATAAGGTATTGATAGCATGCCTCCAAGAAACCCACCTCACAGACAAAGTTGCTCAAAAATTGGGGAACAAATGGCGTTTTTCCACTCTTCATTTTCTACATATGCTAGGGGGGTCCTAGGCTGGGTGGCCCACAGAGTACCGTTTGCTGGCCAGTTTGTGGAAGTTGACATCCATGGAAGGTACCTACTCCTTAGAGCTAAACTGTATGGCAGGGATGTCATCATATTAAACACCTATGCGCCAAACACAGACTTTTTTCAGTCCCTTCATGAGGTCCTGGTCCCGGAATGACCGCGAAACTCCGGGAGGTCTTGGAAAACGTAGGGGCTCAGGATTTCTGGCATCAGCGACACCTGACCCAGAAGGCATACACCTGTTTTTCCTCCACTCACAATACACATAGTCGCTTGGACAGGGTCTTAATTGCAAACCCAGAGCCCGCCATGTCCCTTGAGGTCACCCATCAGACATGATTCCCTTCTGATAACTCCCCTGTAGCATGGTAAACTGGGGGGGTTTGTTGTGCCGCCCACGGACCTGGAGGTTACCAACGGAGATTCTTGAGGACCAGGTGGGGAGGCATTACATAGAAACTGCTATAACTAACTACGTGGACCTTAATAACTTCCATGCTCATGACGAGCTCAGCTCGTCATGCAGTACAGTGCAGTACAGTGCTCCTGTGCTCATGACGAGCTGAGCTCGTCATGACCACACCCGTTTTTATTGCTGTCCAGCACAGCAGGGGAATCGCTCTAGCAGCAATGCGGTTAACTGGAGGTGGGGGATCTGTCTCTGGCCACGAAATGGGACGCCTTAAAGGCGGTGGTGAGGGGGGCGTGCATGAGCCTAACCCACGGGGTTAGCTCCAGCGGGAAGCAACTCCAGCGAGAGCTGCAGGAGGCGGAAAGCCGCCTCCTTGAACTACAGACCTCTGAGGCCTCTGACACTATGGCACGAGAAGGGGAACATGACACTCGGACACGCATCCACGATATTCTAGATAGACTAGATAAATATACCCTCACACAATATAGGCAGCATCTCCATAGACAGGGGGATAAATCGGGTCAACTTTTGGCCTGGATTCTTCGACGGGAGAGGGCCCTGGAAAGGATTGTGGCCCTACAGGAGCCTACGGGGGGGCTTGGTCCACTCTGAAGTGGGACTGCTACGGATCCTTCGGTCTCATCTCCAGTGGGTGTATGCCTCTGACCCCACCATTTCCGAAACATTTTTTATCCCTTATCTTTGGGAATTGACCCAGCGGTCTGTCCCAAAGTCGGGGCAGGAGGAGCTGGACGACGCTCTAACATTGAGCACGGTGCGCACCGCCCTGCAGCGCCTACCAAGAGCCAAATCTCCAGGAAGTGACGGATTCCCTCTGGAATTTTATCAGGCATTCGAGGGTACACTTATCCATCTGCTATTACAGGTTTATCTTGAGTCCTTTGAGAGCGGGATTCTCCCTCCGAGCATGTCGCTGGGGGAAATATGCATGATCCTAAAGCCGGGGGAGACGCCACCGAGCCTTCATCGCATCGACCGATTACGATGATCAATTTGGATGTTAAGATCTTGTGCAAGCTCCTGCCCTCGCGCTTAGCACCGCACATGACTCACTTGGTCCACGAGGACCAATGCGGTTTCATACCAGGGTGCAATACAGCTATGAATTTGCGGCAGTTGAATCATATTCTCCATGAGGTGCGTGGCCGGGAGGAGCAAATGGTGTTTGTGTCCACACGGTTGATTGGGGTTATCTCCTTGAGGTCCTACGTGCTGTGGGGCTAAGTCCCAAATTTTGTCACTGGATTCGCATCTTATATACAGCCCCTCGTGCCAGGGTGAAACTTAGGGGGCGCACGGTCCGAGGAGTGACGGTTGGGAAGGGGTACATGACAAGGGTGTCCCCTTTTGCCGCTCCTATTTGCCCTTGCCATAGAGCCCTTTGCGGTCGAGTTCGGAAAGATATGGGGCAGTGGGGGATCAGGGTGGGGGGACACGTGTAACGTTGTCTCCCTGTATGCGGACGATGCCTTGTTCTATTTGACCGCTCCTCTGGACGCATTACCGATACTGCTGCAACGCTTAGATCGGTTTGGGGAGGTGTCAGGGTTACGACTTAATCGTAGTAAGTCGCTGATCTTTCCACTGGCGGGGCTTGCCTCAGTGCCCTTGCGAGACCTACCAGACCTCGGCTGCATTGGGAATGGGAGGGGTTCCGTTATCTTGGTATACAGGTGTCTCCGACGGACATGCAGGGGCTAGCCCGGAATGTGGATCGAATAATCACGTCCTTGCAGCAATCAGTGTCTTTTCGGAATTCTTTGCCACTTTCATTGATGGGACGGCTGGCCGTCGCCAAGATGGTAATGCTTCCTAGGACGTTATATGTCCTCCAGAACTCATTGTGTCCGCTCCCACCATGAGTTTTCAGCACTCACAATACGCTACTTACGTCCCTGCTGTGGGCGGGACGACGCAGTAGGGTAGCTCTTCACAACGCCGTCCGCAGTTACGAGGAAGGGGGCCTTGAAGCTCCGCAATTCAACCTATATTATTATGCGGCCCAGCTACAACACGCGGCCCATTGGTTTACAGACGCAGACAATTGGGAGACACGCCTCCTCTCTGGTAGGGTGGACATCCAGACACTACAGGTAGCCCTGATACAGGGTAGGGGGGCGGACACGTCCCTTCCTTATGTTGTGCGACATACGGCCGGCGTATGGCAGAGGTTTGTTGAGAGGGTCTTACGGAGAGCACCCTTTCACAGGGAGCTCCCGATCTGGATCCTGGCCCCCTTCATCGACATGGAGCAGTACCTGTCCTTTCACTCCTGGAGGGAGGGTGGTTGTGAAGTTCTGGCTGACCTTTACCCTAACGAGTCCTTCCTTTCTTACGAGCAGGAAGAAGAGGCCTTTGGCCTTGGACGGGGACAATACCTACACTTCCGGGGACTCCAAGATGTGGTGAAGCTCACCTGACCCCAGTACCCAGAAGCTCCACCACTGACCCACACCTTAGACATCCTCCTTTCCGGCGGCGGGGGGGGTAAACTTATTTCTCTCCTGTATAGGGCTATGAAACAGGATTCAGCCCCTCCGGTGCCACCGTCGCGGGCAGCCTGGGAGGCGGATCTCGGCTTTACACGGGAACAGAGACAATGGGCGCCCATTGGCTCCCTCACGCGCAGGGTCTCATGCAACGCAAGGTTTAATCTGACGCACTTCAATTTTCTACACCGCACCTACCTCATCCCAGTTTCCCTAAAATGTATTTCTGGGGATAGAGGAGACGGATGCCCTAGATGTAACGCTGAGAAAGCGGGCTTCCTGCACTTAGCCTGGGACTGCCCTTTGGTCAGGTGCTTCTGGGTGGGGGTGGGGGTGGTGGGGCAAATAGTCACAGCTAGAGGCCTTCGGATGGCACTCGAACCCCTGCATTGTCTGCTAGCATTAGTCCGGAAACCCCAAAAAAAAGAAACTTTCATATAAATTCCTACAATTACTGTTGGTGCACGCCAGGCGCAGGGTGGCAATAACATGGATGGAGCAGAGGGCCCCGGAGGTGCCCACTTGGCTCAGAGATGTACGGGGTGATCCCTGGCCGAGGAAACTCATAGGCAACTCACTCGGAGGGATGAGAAGCTGCAGAACGACTTAATGGCCTGGCGCGTCATGTGTGCGTTGGGGTTGACAGAAGAGGAACTCTCCGCAAACGGCACAACTGATAGTGGGGGCAGTGGGTTAGATACGCCCGTTGGGTCTGGATCTGGCGAGGAGTGAGGGGTGGACCCTGGCGATGTACGCCACCAGCAGCAGCGCCAAGCCTGGCTCCTTCCTCACGGTGCTTTCATTGTAAGCTATTGTATCTCTTCCCAATGTGTCTGTTCCCTCTCTGATGCCGCCTATGACCCTAAGTGTTGCTAATGAGGCCGTCGATCTGCTTACATACACTGATTTGATGCCAGTTGTGTTTTATTGTTTATGATGTGTAAACTGAAAAATAAAGTTTATTTTAAACAAAAATATTTAGAGGTCCACATAACTAGGGATGTGAGGGACTTCTTCAATAAAAACCTTGTTCCCCCAGCTAGCGCACCTAGGGGCTGATGTAAACCATGGGAGATCCCTCCCGCTTTCTCTCATGGGTCGGGCAGCACTTTTCAAGATGCTCGCCTTGCCGAGATTGCTGTATATATTAGAAAATACACCGTATCCAGTCCCCCAGGGAGTGTTCAAGCAGATTTCTCAGGCAGTGCGGGCGCTGTTCTGGAATGGTGGGACTCCCCGAATAGCGCTTAACAAACTTACCAGGGGGGTATACGATGGGGGGTGGCACTCCCAGACATACAACTGTACTACTGGTCCTCCCAGCTGCAGGTAGTAAACGACTGGGTGTATACAGAAAACTCAGAACCAGCATACAGAGTGGGCAGACTGGTAATGCCCAAGGGTAATTGTGAGCACCTGCTCTATGCTCGAAGAGTGGTGAAAGTCTGGCCTGCACATTCTAGGGCAGTGGTCCAGTGCTGGAAGGGAAGCGAACAGATTCCTGGGGTGGACGGACAAATTAACTGGTCGCACCCCCCTGTGGCTGGAAGATCAGCTGCGGGAAGTGACACAATTGACAGGCTTTGGGGGGTGGAAACTAATTGGAATAGACTACCTGGGTGACGAGTGGAAGCCGCTCTTTTGCCTACCTCAAGAAGGAATACGACCTTCACAAGTCACAGCACTACCATTACTTACGCCTCACACATGCAATTCAGTCCCACATAAACAGAGACACATCCATCGCGGAGTACTCCCCTATGGAGGACAGGCTGTTGTTAGATCCCATTTTAGAGAAGCCCACGTCCACCATCTATCGGAAACTTATCAACAATATGCCTGATCCATTGGTAAAACTTTGAGACACTTGGAGACTTAGGTGACATAGATGATGCTGACTGCTTAGACGCCATACAGAGCCCACGGGGGATAGCAATCTGCCCCAGGTTCCGACTGATCCAACTGAAAATACTGCATCGCACATACTATCCTCGCACTCACCTATATAAGTGGGCAGGAGCCCATCGGCCCTTTGCGTGAGGGGCTGCCAGCGGGGGGGTACCTTTTACCACATACTATGGGAGTGCCCAGTCATAGTCCCGTTCTGGACTAAGGTGGCAGCCACAATGTCACAAGTGGTGGGCACACAGGTCCCAAGGGAGCTGCGATGGTTGCTATTGATGATAAGGGGAGACGCAGACTGGTCACAGCACAGGGAATTATGGCTTGCACTAGCAGAGGCGGTGGCCAAGAGAAACATGGCCAGGTTGTTGGGGATCACAGATACCTCCGTCATGGGATTACTGGAGGAGGGACCTAGATTGGTGCCAGCGTGCCGAGGGAACTATTTATAGGAGCTGGGGCGACACGAAGAAATGGAAAAAGATCAGGGGACCATGGCGAAAGTACAGGGAAGAGGGTGGGGGGCTGGTGGAGTAACCCGGCAGCTGTTCATCCTAATGGTATACTGCTATACTGACATTGCTGCACACCACGGTGTTATCTCTTGGTATGATCTTTGTTCACTGATCATTGTGACTTTGTACTATGAGCATTGTTCAGAAAATAAGAAGAATTAAAAAAAATATATATATATATATATATTTGTAGCTATTTGTTATATGTAATTAAGATAATATGTTTTCTTTTTATATAGGTAATATTTTTGATTTCTAGTTTTTTTAATAGTTATTTTTATATGGTTTTAATTTTTAATATATTTATTTTTTTAACTGTTGGAGTGTGAATAGTCATTTTTGCCTCTCAAATATCCAACACTTATCCTAATGTTGCACTCAGCGGAGTGGGAATAGTAATTTTTACCCCTCCGCTATCCAACACTTCCACTACAGTTGCAAACTATGGAGTGGGAATAGTAAGTTTTACCCCTCCGCTTTCCAACACTTTCCGTACTGTTGAACTCTTTGGAATAGGAATAGTAATTTTTGCCCCTCCGCTATCCAACACTTACCCTACTGTTACTCTCACTGGAGTGGGAATAGTAATTTTGACCCCTCCACTATCCAATTTTTTTTATTATTGTTGCACTCACTGGTGTTGGAATAGTAAATGTAATTACTCCGCTATCCAACACTTACCCTACTGTTGCACTCACTGGAGTGTTAATAGTTATTTCCCCCCTTTCCCCCGCTAACCAACACTTTACCTACTGTTGCACTGACTGTATTGTGAAATCTAAGTTTAAATATTTTTTAATAATTTGTTTTAATTCATTATAGATTTTTGTTTTTTATATTTTAAATTACTGATATATATTTTTCTTTTTTATATAATTTTAAACTTTTAACATAAATTACAAATAATAGTTTATTAATTGTTTAAAGTAAATATCTATGTGTAAATAATTATGTTTGTGTTTATTTGTTTTAAGTTTATTTATTATATTTTATTAAAATATGTATTAAATGTATTTTATTTTGTTAAAATTAAATGTATTATTTAATATATTTAATATATATTATTTTACTTGATATTTATATAAAAGTCGATATTTTTTTTTTTCAAAACCGTATTTATTAAGAGTTCATGCATGAATCAATACAGCCCTCCACAGTCAGGAGGAGACTGTCAACGACAGACACTGAAAAGGCATAGCATTGAACCCAGAGTTATAGAAAACATACCCCAATCCCCTCCCAGACCACCCAACCCCAACAGCGCCCTGCAACACCCCCCCCTACTACCCACCCCTTATCCCACCCGAACCCAGTGCACGTGTTCACAGCGTAGCAACATAAGATGAAAAACAAAGGTGGAGTCAGCCAACAGTCTAAGGTACGGGGTCCACATCCAGAGCCAACACATCATCAAGATCAGCGGGGGGGTCGAGGTGCAGACCCCTGTAGTCCGCCCATCTTTTCCAAATTTTGTAGTGTTTCCGGGGACACCCTCTGGCCTCAAAACCAGGTAATTCCAGGCCCATAAGGAAGTCCAGTCCCGCTTTCCATGCACCAAGTGGGGGGGCACAAACGCTTTTCCAGGCTTGGGCCAGATCCCGCTTGGCCACCACCAGTCCCAAAAGCAGCAAGTGACGTTTGTAAGCGTTACCCCCAACATTTTCCAGGATATGAAGGAGACCCAGCCTAGGGGTACGGGGCAGGTCCCACCCCAGCACCTCCGAAAGACAGTCCCAAACCCCCGCCCAGAATCTGGTCAGCCTCCCGCAGGACCACACAGTATGGAGAAGCGTCCCTCTCTCATCACCGCACCTCAGACACTCCGGGGCGGCTATAAGGCCCGCCCGCCACAGCCGTTCCCTAGTATAGTAGGCCCTGTGGAGGTATTTGAACTGAATAAATCTAAGACGGACAGCTATAAAAGTCGATATTTTATACATCTATATTTTTACATCAATATTTTTTAGTGGATATTTTTATACTTACCTGTATAAGTATAGGAATCGATATTATTGTTGTCTATATTTTTTACACAACATTTTTTACATCGATATTTATTACATCAATGTGTCAGTGAACTGACTAAAACAATATGCTACATGCAATATAGTGTATATTGAATCAAGTGGTCACATGGCAAAGGATACGTGGGAGAAACTACTACAATAGCAAAAATCAGAGATCAGAACACAAAACGACCCTAAGCATGAAATGTAAAAAAGTTTCAGTAACAGTACCTTTCAACCACTAAATACATTACAATATTTCAGTGAAAAATTCATCATCGTATACGGATTGTAAAAAAAGTACTTTTCTAAAACATTTGGCGTATGTTATACTGAGGATTTTAGAAATAGCAATGTTGTGTTGATTTCTTTTTTTTTTTTTTTTTGTGGCCCATGTTTGACCATGTCTGGACACGTCAGTGGCCTCCCACACATTCAGGAGGCACCTCCGTGGATCAGGCAGCAGTGAGATCTCTAGAGTTTGTGACATTGTTCGCATTATTTGTCTCCAGAATTCCTGGATACGGGGACAGTCCCATATAGTGTGAAAAAACGTGCCCTCCTCCCCGCACCCACAAAGGCAGTAAGGATGTTGCGTTCTGTTAATACGGTGTAGCATCGTCCTAGTGTAATATACCCTGCGTAAAACTTTTAATTGTACAAGTCTCAGTCGTGCGGAGATGCCCACTTCCCTAGGGGAAGCGATCGCCTCATTCCATTCATGGTCGTCCATCTCACAGGTGTCATCCTCCCATTTCCCCTTCAACCGGGTCAGTGGGTCCGGTAGGTTGTTCAGTAGTTTGCGGTATATAAGGGAAGTCGCACGTTCAGTCATGTATTTAGTGAGAAGCCGGTCTTCAAGCGGGGAGGAGTCCGGCACCTCAGTGTCTGAGGGTATGGCCGCCAGCAACGCATGTTGTATCTGAATGTATCTGTATAATTCCCTCTCTCCCAGGTCGTATACCTCTCTCAATTTGTCAAAAGGTACTACACTACCCCTTTCCCAAAGATCTCCAACAGTCGATATCCCTATAGTATCCCAGTGGGAAAAGCCTCTGCTGTTTCTCATGTTACCCAAGGCTCGAGAGTCCCACAGTGGTGTAAGCCTCGTTATCCTCCCCTTCCAGCCCAATGTCGCTGTTGCCGTATGCCACAGCGCCGCGGTTAGTTTGGTGGGTCCCTTCAGTTTACGCATTTTATTTTGGTCGTACAATGGAGCTAAGAGACTATTCGTGCCTAGTTGTGCTCTATCTGCCTGAAATGCTGGCTCGTTTTGCGGAGCGTGCAACCAGAGGTTGATGGGTTTCAGTTGTGCCGCCCAATAGTATAATTTCAGGTCAGGCAACGCGATTCCACCGTCGTACCAGCCCCTGTGCAATTTGGCCTGCGCTATACGTGGCGGGTGGTTCCCCCACAGAAGATTTGATACCAATGTCGCCACTGTCTGAAAGAATCTAGGAGCCACTGGATATGGAGTATTTTCAAGGATTGTGTTGATTTCTTAATGTTACTGTTGCTTTGATATTACTTTTTGTATCCCACCTACATTTTCTCTTAGGGAAGCCAGTCTCTCAGGTAAATGAAGTAAGAATAACCCCAGTATTCCACACAGAAAGTTGCTTTTACTTTTAGTGAATTAAAGCTGATTTTGTGGGAGCTCCACTACAGCTCACTACATGACGTAAACTTCTCTCTCCGCCACCCAAGTGAACCTTCCTTGTCCTTACAATGAGCATCTCTTGAGTCCTTGTACACTTGTGAAGTTTGCATGGCGCTAGGCGAGTCATATTTATGAAGCGTTCTTACTCAAAATCCTCCATTAAATAACCAATCCTTAAGTCCTTTACCAGAAGTTGACTTGAAGGAGTTTGTAACATATTGTTTTGCTAACATGTATAATACACAACGTTAGTCTAAGTGGTGCAGCAGTTATTGAAGGCCGGATTCTAGAGGTTTTTGCTAACAAGTATACTTTAAGTGTACAAAGATTGATGTTTGAGGGGAAATTTACAGAAATAGGTTTAGTGGACATTTCCGCCGGTGTGTCAGGTCTTACCACTTTAGAAGATCCACAACTTTCGATATCTGTCAGTTATGGTAGATTTCTATAGAGGTGGCACTTATGTGTTTCAGAGGCCAGTCGAAGGAAAGAGGTAACACAGCAAATGCTGGTGTGCAGTCACCAGCTTTTATGTTTTGTGAGCGTTCGTAAAATATTTGCATTTTTTTCCCACACTAGAGTTACTCTGGCCACGAGCAAGAGGAACTGCCTCCCAAGGGTGAGAAACAAAAGACTAGAGACCTGTAAATTTCATGGTGTGTATGGGAAGAACTTTCTCCATGGGAAACTATATTCCTCATAGAGAATTAAAATAAAGGGACATTGTGTTTTTACACATTGCACATTATTTCTTCAAGGAGATTGTCGATCATAAGGAAAATCCACTCAAGTATGTATGCTTATCGAGGAACATGGCTAAAAATCTGCAAATTATTTAGGCTTTGTATGGCACTCTCACCGGAGTCTGTGGAAACTAACAGCCTGATTCATGTACGGCCGTTTTGCGTGGCCCTAATAGCGAATCATAGCGACTCGCTATTGAGGACACGCAAAACGGCATTCATGTAGGAATTGCTAAATAAATAGCGATTCCTACATGTTCTCTATTTGCGAGTAGAAATTTGCTACTCGCAAAAAAAGGAATAACTCCCCATTCATTCCTATGGGCCAAAAGGCCCATAGGAATGAATGGGGAGTATCCTTCATTTGCGAGTAGCAATTAGCTACTCGCAAATCAGATAGCGATTTTAAGGGTGCCAGGGGTGTCCAAAGGACACCCTGTAGCACCCCTAAAATGCACATTTGAACAGGTGTTGCGCACACACATGTCCAAAGGACATGTGTGTGTGCAACAAGCAACTTAGAAAAATGCTTTTAAAAGCATTTTTCTGAGTTTTTGCTATTTACTGAGAGGTCTGACCTCTCGGTAAATAGCGGCCCAAAAGTGCAAAATCGCAATTTTTTATTGTGTCATGAATAGCATTTGAGGAATCTCTATTAGAGATTCCTTAAATGCCATTCCTCGCAAATATGCGAATTCTTAAATAGCGATTTTTGCATTTGGGATGATGAATACCAAATGCAAAAATCGCACTCGCAAAGGGCCAGATTCTCAGAATCTGGCCCTTTTGCGAGCGCTTTTAGCTACATGAATCAGGCTGTAAATATACAAAAATCACAGGTACTTGTCTACAGTGCACAACTGCAATATTTTGCGATTCATTCAACCCACACAGCATTCAAAACATTCTTGGTTTGTAAACTTGTTCTAGTCCACGCTTTTCCATTATTTCACAGGATTGCCAAGTTGCTTTTAAACCTCACACATTATATAAAAAATTCAGCAGCAGATAACTTTGACTCAGAAGTCGAATCCTACAATCAAATGAACATCGAGACTAAGGGGCAGATTTATGAAGGCCTTGCGCCGCCGGTGCGTCATTTTTAACATGGGAAAAAGTGACGCACCGGCGGCGCAAGGTCTTCATAAATCTGCCCCATAGAACATAGATTCCCGCCTCCTTGGGAACTCCTCCATAGAGACTAACAACTGAGTTGTTCTCCTGGTCTTTTCATACATTGATTACTGCAATCACCCTTTAATTACTGTTATGGAGTGAACTCCCAGCAAAAATTCTGGGCAAACTTTAAAAGACACAACCTTTTCTACCCAACTAATTATTAGCTTGAAAAAATGTAATTACATTCTCCCCAAGGAGTGAAATAACACAAATGGTTGCAAATCAGAGGATCAAATTTAAAACTATGAGCGGCCCACAAGGCCTCTACTGGTATTTCCAGCATTTCGCCCACCCTTGGTTTTTACTATTACATTTAATTTGAGGTTTGTACAACAGTTACATGTATAAACTTAAACAATACAAAAAATAAATTAAAAATAAAACTCCACAATTATTCTTTTCATTGACGGGTTAGATTTGCTTCAGAAGATTACCAGATCAGAAAAAGCTTCCAGGGAGATGCTCTAAACTCCTTTTAAAAATCACTCCTTATGTTTGCTATTAGCGAATGTGACACTCTTTCACAGCTTTGGAAGTTCAATCTTCTGGTCTTACATCCCATTTCTTACACCCTATTCTTTTCCATATTGGACTTGGGTTGTTTACAATGACCGGCACTGAAGTGCGAACTATCCTTGAAATGAATGATCTGAGTAAAAGATCCATGAGCCCCTGTAGATGTCCTGACTCTCGGTTGAGGAATTCTGGTTAAAACTCAATGAATGTATTAAGAGCAAGGTGTACCGCACACCCTACCTCAAAAGACCTACTTTGTGTTTGTGAACAGACATCAGGAGAAACCATTCATTTGCACAAATATATTCTCCAAAGACTATTTTTAGGAACATAACAAGCATGAAAGCGGGGTAGATAGCATGTGATATCAGACCATATAAATGAATCTTCAAAAGAGCGCTACGGGCAACCTGGAGGGTAAAGGCTTGAATCTCTGCAGGGAGGTCTCCGATGTTCATTACTTACATGTTAGTCTAAGAGCTTCGATCGGACACTTCTGTATCAGAAAGGACATAAACCATTATTAATATTAAAGCTTATCATACCTGCTAAACAGCTTCTACACAGAACAGCCAGGATACAAACAGCAACTTTCAGCATTTCACCTGCCCTCACTGAAAAAAGAAATGTTTTAAAAGTTCACTTCACTTCATCCTTCAACGGCAATAATTCACATCAATTTGTTTTTTTGGACCTGAGGGTCAATGTTACTATTGCTACACATTCAGAAGCAGTGTCATGTGAAAGAGGGACAAGCAAGGACAGCGTGCATCAATGGCACTGCATGTTGCTGTTTGACATTCGCTTGGCAAATAAAGCCAAATGGGAATAAGCCCAGGAAATATTGTAAACACTGAAAAGCAATCCTAAAAGATATACAATGAAAGGTTCAGAGCATAAATACTTTGAAAAAAGATGCTGGCGTAAAGAGTGATACACTGAGATGATTACCACCACTACTAATTACTATTACCTGTTTAGGGATATCAATTGATCCTGTTCAATTTGCACATTTTGCATCTTTATTCTGTATGTTAAGCCTTTGAAGAGAGCATTTCTCCCTACAGGTTTCTACGGAATATATCTCCTCATGCTTGTCTTAAGGTTTTTCAAATGAGACCTATAAAGATCCCTGTAAGTGTTTGCTTGTTACCAATAAGATGCAACTTTCAAATCAGAAACAACCCTGTAAATATTGTCCTCCAAGACATTGGGGCCCATTAGGATGGCGGGCGGATTACCCCCGCCAGGCTGGCGGTAGGCACCGCCGGCCTGGCGGGGGCAATCCGCACACCATCGTCTCCTGAATGCCCCCGCCATATTAGTATGGCGGACGGGACCGCGGCGGGCGGAAAGACCATCCGTCGCTTTTCCGCCCCGGTCGCCTTGCGGCCGGGGCGGAAAAGGTTTAATATGGTGGCGGTGTCTATTAGACACCGCCAGCCATATTAGCATGGGCATTTTTAGATGCCTTTCCGTGGCACCGATGCTGCCACGGAAAGGCATGCGGTCTTCACTTCGGGGGCCCCCTGCGGGCCCACGGAGTGAAGGACAGGTAGGGGGTGCACACGGGGGTACCTGTGGTACCCCCCTGCATTTGCTGTAACAAACCAGCAGGCACCGCGCGGTGCCTGCCGCTTGGTTAATGCAAATGCATTAGTGCATTTTTAGCATTGTGGCGGGCGGTGCTGAGTGCACCGCCCGCCACAATGCTAAAAATGCAGGAGGCGCCCACCACAGTGTCCGCCCGCCCGCCATCCTAATGGACCCCATAGTCGGGCGCATTTGAGGTCATGGAGTGTCCCATTCCAGTTACAGTCATGGAACCTAGACTACAATTTTAATACAAATATTTCAAGATGGCTTACGTTTTCAGGTTTATCTCTATTAGCGTCAGATATATAACCCATGGCTCTACCCCTAAAGACCAGTTTGAGGGCTTGCTATCAGAAGAGAGTCGAATGAAACTTAATTCGGTTGGAAGCATTGCTCTATTTTTTCCTCGAGGACTACGACTATGTCATTATTTGTAAGCCACTAGGCGTGAAAGTGGCATCTATGAGGATGGTCAGGCGAATTAAAAATTAGTAGCTCAATGGTGGATTGATCAGACAGTCCTATTACTTTATATAAGTTAAAAGGCATAAAAAAGTAATCAATTTGTGAAGAGGTCCAAAGAAAAAGGTTTGCTCCTGCACAGTTGAGTGACCGTAGCACCAAACTCCTCCAAACTCATAGAAGTAGGAAAAGGTGGACAGGGGCATCGAGGCTGAGCTGCCCATCAGAAGCTATTCCTAACAAGGGGTTCCTCGAAGATGCCATTGAAATACTTATTTACAGTGGTCAGTATTTGGGTTGCCTACCCAAGCACACAGCCTAGTAACTCCAGAAAGGTCCCCATGACGGGTGGTGGTGCATAAACATTTAATATGCCAAGTGGTGTACCCTACTTCGTTCCAGTTACCATGAGGTATCTCCCCAATCTATCCTGTCATGGATGGATATGGGAAATACTTTTAAAATAGAAAAGCCACCGGTCTGGATCCCTTAGAGAAGCCTGCAGGAAGAACAGCAATGAAGCCATATCTTTTGAGAAATGCACAGTTGGTGCCTTACAGGTGTCTTTCTTGTAAAAATTGGATATGTGTTTCGTATTGCTTAGATCATTTTAACAGAGCCCCTTGTTTGATCTGGGTATTAAGCTGTTAGCAATCTATAACACAAGTTTGAGGTATCCCAATAACCCATCATAGCCATGTGATTTCAGGACCGCTACAATACAGAGAGAAAAAGAGAATCAACACAGAACTAACCAGCAACTGAAAATAACATTTCCAAATGTTACCTTCCCCCTACCACACTTTTGCATTGGAAGCTTGTGTTAAAAACCCCATTTTGGCAATGCTGGATCCCACCGCAAGCACTAGTTCAAAGACCCTACCCACTAAAAGTCCCATGAAATCCAGCTTAGCCCACAAACAAAGGGGAACAGATATATTCTTCAAGGTCCCCTACTTCGTGCAAATCTTGCTATTTGCCACTGTAACTTCTTCATATGAATGGTATGCAGCATCGCAGTAAACCAGGCTGTAAAAGGGCCCACAGGTGTTGCAGACAGTATAATGGGTACAGTTAACCTTGCCACAAATGAGAGTAATGAATGGGTTACAGGAGAACAATTTAGAGCTAGGAGTAAGTGATGTTGATAGCACCTAGCCGGTGAATTGTAAGAAATCAGACAGTAAGTTACTCAGGAGAGAGCTTTTTATTTATTTTTATTTATTTACTTGAGTTTTATATAGCACTGGCTAGATCCGGAGGTATCAGAGCGCCTTACATGAGGAGAGTTACATAGGTTACAATTTACACATTGTTACAGAAGGTACAACAGTGACAGTTACATCCGTCGGTTCTTGGCATGTAGGGGGGTAAGGGGGTAATGTAAAAGGGTGAGGGGGAGATTAAGCGGAGTATTGGCATAAGGATAGACAAAGCAGGCACGTGGAGAGGTATTCAGGGGAGAGAGGAAAGGAAAAAGGGAGGTAGCCAAATAATGAAGGAGGGAAGCAGAGGTGGAGGGGGTAGGGGACACAGCGTGGAGACGGGGAAGTAACTATGTCTGGTGTCCGGCTGGGTGGGAAACGCCTCCCCATGGGACAGGGATCATTTTCAGTCCTCAGTTATGTGTGATTCCCATTGTCACATTGGATTCTTTCTGCGTGGTCGCTGAGACTCCAGGGTATAGATGCTGGATCCCTCCCCAACAAGGGAAGAGGAGTGCTTTGGTCACGGGCACACTCTAAAGAATGAAGGAGGGAAGAGGTGGGGAGGGGGGAGGGGGGAGGAAACCCTGCGGGAACACAGTGCCTGACATCCAGCAGGGTAGGAGACGGCTCCCAGTGGTAAGGGGATCAATTCCAGTCCTCCACTATGTGTGTCACCCTTGTCACTGTGGACACCGAGGTGAGTATATTAGAAAAGGTTTATATAGCCCTGGCTTGACCTGGGGGGGGGGGGCGGGGGAGGGGGGGGTTAGCAGAGCGCTTAACATGAGGAAGGCGTACAGTGGGTAACATGGTTACATATGATACTGGAGCATAAACTGTCATATAGATATGCTTTGCCCTTCACAATGTGTTAAGTTAGCATGAGCTTATGAGGAGTTTAAACGCCATTTTACCTTTCTGCTGCTTCTGCACACGGCACATATTGTTATTAGAGCTTTGAGCCTAGTAGCATATTTTGCTTCACACGAGAATAATATGTTTTGCTATAGTATTAGCTTTGCTTGGTAAGCTATGTCTGTACAGTGAGTGCCGAGGTCTTCAAGGTTATTTCAACACAGTGGTCTGATCTTCGCACGTTCTAGACATAACATACATGCAGCTGCGGCCAATTCTGGCTTTAGGCGAGTTTAATATTGCACTGCACAGAGCATACACACACACTTGATGATGCTTCACATGCAGAGAGCTGGTGGAAGATGATGTGATCCCTTACCACTAGGATCAGAGGTATGGGGCTGCCCTGCTAAAACCCAAAGAGACCTTGTTTAGATATAATATAATACACTAGCAAGGGAGGGTAAGATTTAGGTGCTATTTAGCCTTCTTCCCTCTAGCATTTTAACAAGCTTTCTCCTTTTGTATTCTATGGACTAGTAACTATGCTGATTACTTTGTTTCTTATAATATGTTTACTTGTATTAGCTAAGATACTGCGCTTGAGAACACTGCATTAGAAATAAACATTTCAAACGGGCACGTGTCTTCATTGACTCCTCGTTCTGGATTGATATGTTAGTATAACAAAAGAGTGCTCATGTGTTCCACGTTACCTGAGGTGTTCTAAGTCCATGTTCTGGGTTGTCTAAACATTAGCGATTTGTAAGAACCAATGAGACACTGATTGCTAGTCTAGTAGGGGATTTTGGATACTAAGGTGAGTTTTGGTACACCCTAATTCACTGAGGTTCTAGGTCTCTATGCACAGTTCTGTATATGAGCAGAAATCCCTGCGACATGGCGCCCAACCGTTGGTGGTCTTATTACAGGACACTTGAGTAGTGCTATATTCAGTCCTTAACACCTTCAGTATTGTTTCCGGTTAACAGTGGTGTCGGACAAACCTACCTATACTTACATAGGCCTTTTCAAGCTTGATTCTTTCAAAACTGTTTCCTTGAATTACTACCCAGTTGTGCTACAAAGTTTACTTCCTTTCTGTGTCGCTATGGCCGCGGTGGACATTCCGCAACATAGTCGCATTGCGGTACGCAATCACTTGCAGACTTATAATGTCCCCGTGGAAGGCATGGCCGTGATTCTGGTTGTGAGTGCGGAAGTAGCTTACCCATATGAGATTTTTTATTCGTGGGTGACCTTCCCGGCTGTGAATGCAAATACTAATGTGTTAGACACGTACACTGCAACTGCCATGCCACAGGACTACACTCCGTATAGGACATAGGAAGTTCAGATTAACGCTTGGCAGCACCGTGTTTGGTTTAATGGCGCCCTACCCCACTCTTTGACAACCCAGAGGTTAGGTCCGTTGTCCATTCCAGGTGCGACTTGGCCTGTTTTGGCTGGATTTACACCTCATCCTCAACACGGGGCTTGTCCTATTGCCGATATAAGACGACTACATGTAGTCGCTATTAGCGTAATTAGGTCGTTGGTGCAGTACATTACCCGCAATCTACCAGGCGGGGCCCCAGGTGGTACGGCGCTTCCAGCCGGACAGAGCGGCATGAAGCTCAGTCCCGTGATGGTTAACGCTGTGATTGGCAAGCGCCCCCAGATATAGGGATGATTTTCCTTTCTGGCTTGCCGAGAAATTTGACCAGCTGGAAGTTGTATTTCCTAACACGACTCCTGGGGAGAAACACAGGATTCTGACAATTAGCATGCTGAAAGACTTGGTCCCGGAACCTGGTGACTGTGAGACATGGGGTAAAACCTTTGCGGCAGTATACACGAGGTGCTTCGGCACTCCGTCGATGACTGTCCTTCCTACGGTCCTTAAGCGTGTTCAAGATGAGCATGGACCCGAGGCGGCGGTTGAATTGGGTATGCGCCTTTGCGGTGCTTTTGACGTAGTTTCCAATCTCGTACTTGCGAATGTCAAGGGAGATGCTGTGAACTTTCAGGTGTCTAATGCTTTGTAGGCTGTACCCGATATTGAAAAACCCCGACAGTTAGCAAGAATTATTGTGGCGGCTTATAAGACCGTAGGCCGTAATAGTTTGGGACTCAAGCCTTTCTCCACTAAAGAGAAAAAACAACCCCAAGGGCAGAAGTCAGAAACTGATGAACAGCCCAAGGCTAAGAAGCAGAATTGGCCGAAAAAGCAACAAAAACAGGGTAAACAGCAACAACAGAAACAGGAGTCTCGTCCTGCATCTCCAGTGCCTGCACCTACAGAACGACGATAAAATCTCCTGATCGTATTCAGGCTTCTGAACAACGCTCTCCTCGTTCTTTTCAGGAATCATCGGCCTCGTCAACCGGTGGTGGAGGAGGCGGCAGAGGTCGGGCGGCCAGCAGGGACGCGACAAATCCCGCCAGAAAGACGGTAAAGGCAAGCAGGATGATTCAACGCAGAAAATACCACAGTTTCAGAAAAAAGAAAGTTGCCGCTTTAACAGCGAGATATGCCACAGATAGTGAGAACGCAGCTTCGGAATCAGACATGGGCTCTGACCTTGCTGGACAGCACGGCGGAGATTACCATAGTATGAGAGGCCCTGCGTCCACTACTGAAGGTGACAGCGACTGACCGTTATGTTGTTGTGAAGACAGCTGACACTAGAGTAGCTCCTCCTGATAGACTTTATGAAATAGTCCTTTTAGTTGAAGGTGACATACAACGTACAATAAAAGGGGTATTTAGGGAAAATCTTACGACTACCTATGACATTTTGTTAGCGGAGGCTGTCTGGCCCCCACCTTTTGTGCTCGCAGCTCCGAGAGGGGAGGAGGTAATCCTGCCTAGTTTCGCGCACACTGTCTCGAAGGATCATGCGCTGAATTTTGCGGAAGAGTGGGCTAAAGCCCTTGCGCCGCTTCTGTACCGTACACACTGTGGTTGGGATAAATTTTCCCCGCACCACGAGATCCCTTTACGGTCTATGCCACAGCCACAACCTCAATATCCCATCCGGCGTGAAGCGAAAGCTTCCGTTGCGGAAATCCTTGAACAATTAGAATATAAAGGTGTAATTGAAACTTGTGTGTCACCAATGAATAACCCACTTTTTACTGTGACCAAGCCTGACCGATCATATCATTTGGTATTGGATTACCGGCATTTGAACTCGCATTGGTGTACCTGTGCAGTACAGAATACCCACGGCTCTGCTTTAGTGGATAGTCTTGTGCGTAAACGGTTCAAGACCACACTTGACATATCCAACGTTTTTTTTGCCCACCATTTGGATGGTCTAAATTCCCAATGGACCAGTTTTACGAGCTGCGGCGAACAAAAACAGTTCAAACGTTTACCGATGGGCTATAAGAATAGTCCAGGCGTGTTTGCTGCCCTCATAGTCTCTCTCTTGGAGAGAGTAGACCCAGATGCGTGTTCATATGTGGATGACATTTATCTCACGGACGACGAACTTTGGGCGCATCTGTGTCGAGTAGACCGCATAATTTATAGCTTTGCGGACTTCGGCTACAAGTTTAACTTTGCAAAGTCACACATTGCAGAGTACATAGTGTTGGTCCTGGGCTACGAGCTCAACAAGGAAGGTCGAGGATTGGCTCCTCACTTCTTGGAGAAATGCGCACAACTGCGCGCTCCATCAACACTGAAGAAGTTACAGTCCTTGCTGGGATTTTTGAATTTCAGGCGTACTTACATTCCGGAATATGCCCAGCGTATCAAGCCTTTGTATGCTTTGATACAACCTACTTTTGCCAAATCGTGCTGGCTGCCAGAACACTCAGCTATTTTGCAATCATTGCAGGCTGATCTTCTAGAATCTAAATTCTTACTGACTCGTGATAACCACACCAACCTGGTGATAAGAATCATTCCTAGGGCGGTGGGTTTCACTTACCTTACTTTTAACGAAGGAGACACAGTACCTATTGCTTACAAGTCACACTTGTACACATCGGCTGAAATGCGATTTTCCTCTGTGGAAAAGGTTTTAACAGCAGTGCAGATGGCGATTCTTAAGGAACGTGCACTGTCACAGGGAAAACGCATGTTGGTTGTTACCCCGTATCCTACATTGGAGGCAGTTACGAAAGCCAGTGTACCAAATTCTAAAGCTTTGCACCCACGGTGGATACAATGGGCAGCATCATTGACATCCCCGGATGTCACGTTTATTTTTGATGCCTCCTTACAGTCGCAGGAGTTTTTGCAATATGAATTTGTTCATCCTGCACCTTTGGCTATGCGGCATTTGGAGGATTTCCATTGTATCATTTACACTGATGGTTCAGCGCAGGGCGCGCATGGGTCTAAACACGCATACGTTTCTGCTTGCTCCATTGTGGTAGGTGCCATGGTGAACGATGAGTTCAAGTCCAGAGTCGTGCACACGCAGACTCTAGGGGACTGTACCGCACAATTGGCAGAGCTTCGTGCTCTGATGCTTGCATTGGAGTACGCTGATCCTAGTGTGACGACTCTTATTGTGAGTGATTCGTACTACTGTGTCCAGTCTTATAATGAAAACCTGTTCTTTTGAATTCAGAATGATTTTCATGATTCCAAAGGTAGCACAATAAAACATAAAATGATCTGGGTCCGAGTGGCTGAGTTTAAAGAGCAGTTGCCACTCGTGTTTGTAATTCACACTTTAGGTCATGCCAACAGCGTAGGAGTCCACGCTGTTGGCAGTTCGTTGGCAGATGAGGCAGCGAAATCAGCAGTATCGTCATATTTACTTGCAGCAGTTACACGGTCCAAAAGTAAGATTAATGATGATATCTTGGCATCTGTTGCTGCGACTGAGAAGGGAGATAAATATCCTAAGGGGTTCCCTTCGAAGTATTCATACCACTTAAGTCCTGATAAAGTACCTTATGTGAAAATACCTGACGTTGGTGAGAGATTGATTCCCAACGCGGATCGCAGACACACATTGCTCACAGCGACGCATGAAGGTGTTGCGTCTGCGCATGCAGGCGTTTCGGCTACTGAGGCTCAGTTACAACAGCGTTTCTGGTGGCGGGGACTGTACAAACAGACGCGTGATTATGTCCTTCAATGTGACATTTGCCAGCAGATTAAGCCTTCAACTGCTGCGCGTCCGCCCCAGACACAGTTGTAAATATTTAATAAACCGCTAGGTTGTGTTTATTTAGATCACTGCGGTCCTTTTTCTTCTGATACTGCGTATAAGTACATCTTAGTAGCAGTTGATTCATGCACACGCTTTGTGTGGGTATGGCCTCACCGCAGCGCTGATTCACGAACTGTCATCAGAGACTTGCGTGTCTTTGTAGGGATTTTTGCCTGTGGTACCTTTCATTCGGATCAGGGTCCGGCTTTCGCCTCTAAGGCGTATAAGGATGCCATGACTTTGTTGAGGGTCCAAGTCAAGTTTTCGTCTCCATACAGACCTGAGGGTAATAGTGTTGTGGAACGGATGAACCGTGACTTAAAGCAGTCTTTGACAGCTCGAGTTATAGGCACTGGCAGGAACTGGCTGGCCCACCTCAATGGCATGCAGCGTGCTCTTAATAATCTCCCTAGAAGGTCTCTGGGTGGGTGGACCCCATACGAGATGCTCTTTGGTATCAAGATGTATATACTGGACCTTGACGGTCTAGACTCAGCGGCTGTTGCTGCCTCCTTTGACGTAGATGAACATTGCAATGTTTTACAGACTCTACAAGAGACGAGAGACAGTCTTGCAAAGGAACATTTGCCCTCCACCTCGGACGATGCGTTGCAGATCCCGGTAGTTGGCTGGCTACCCCAAGTTGGAGAACTGGTTCGGGAGAAGATCGAAAACAAGAAATAATTTGGTCCCTCTTATCGAGCTCCAGTTCCAGTGCTTGGTGTGAAGGGCACAAGAACAGTCATTTTACCACCACTTCTAGGTCGTAAGGAAAGCAGGTATATCTCCATTGACTTTTCTAGGATAATCAACTTGGACCAAGGCGTGCCACAGGGCTCGGACTTGAGTCCGACTCTATTTAATCTTTATGTCTCCCCTGTAGCTGATATCGTTGAGGGCTATGGCATGCGCATTGTGTCATATGCCGATGACACGCAGCTGGACAATCTCCCTGTCGCGTTCACCTGGTCTTGCTGCATCTAACTTTAGAGCGTGCATGCAGGAGCTGGCCTCCTGGATGTCTACCAACTGCCTGAGGTTGAATGGCAGCAAGACGGAGGTGCTCGTGGTGGGGGAGTGTCCGTCTGTGTGGTCATCGGCGTGGTGGCCTGCCTGTTTGGGACCAGCACCCGTGCCTTGCCAACAAGCTAAAAATCTGGGCGTATGGTTCGATTCGGACCTCACTTTTGTGCCACAGATTAGTCGGATGGTGGGGGTCTGCTTCGGGGTCCTGAAAGCTCTGCGGAAGGTGCTGGACCTTCTCCCGATGGAGGCTAGACGGACGCTGGTGCATGCCTTGGTCACCTCGAGAATGGACTATGGCAACCTCCTGTACCTGGGAGCTACAGTCAGGAGTCTAGATCGTCTGCAGGTGCTACAGAATGCTGCAGCCCGGTTGGTTCTGAGGCTCCTGATAAGCTCTGCCTCGAAGGCCACGCTGCAGGCATTGCACTGGCTTCGGTCAGGAGTAGGATTGAGTTTACGGCCCTGTGCATGTGCCACCGTATTCTGGGAGGCAAAGCACCTGGGCCTTTACATAGCTTGATTACACAATACAGACCTGCTCGGCCACTTAGGTCTACAGGCCCAGGCCTGCTAAAGATCCCGAAAATTAAAAAAACCCGCATGGGGGGGCAGGTCTTTCCGGTTCCTTGCAGCAAAGGGCTGGAACAAACTTCCGCTGGAACTGCACATGGAATCTTCTGAGGCAAGGTTCAGGGGAAAGCTCAAGACGCATCTATTTAGGCAGTAATTAAGGCACTTTGAGCACTTCTGGGGGGCCTGTTATTTCCACTAACTACAGCGCGGGGACACGCCGGTGTGCGTAACCAGGCGCTCTACAAACTTCCCTATTATTAAACTTCCCTATTTATGTCAAGACACACAGAGTGGCCGATTCTTCTTAGTATGACACCGGCAGTCTCATGTCCTTCGATTGTGATAAATTCTGTTTTGGCCCCGGCTTCTAATCCAGTGCCTGAAGTTGCCTTCGAGATGCCTACAATTTCTAGTCCTTTATTGAGTACACTGCCTGGTACTCAGCTTGATGAAACTAACTACACTTACCCAACTGACTTATTGATGCCTGATTTACAAACTCGCTTGGCAACAGAATCCAGATTTTCATTTGACACTGTTTCACACACATCAAGAAAGCCTTCAAGAATTACTGTTTATGCAAGGTTGTTTAAAAAAAATTTTTTGATTCCCCCTTGGACCTATGTTTGGCCGGTGCTTTTTTCGATTTACCTTTTTAAGTCAATTGGTTTTGTGTTTTATTTTTTCGTCTCGTCAATGGACACTATGTCGAGGAGAGAACATGCATTCGACATATCAATGGAACATTGGCACCCCATTCCTCATCACACAGATTGAAGAGAGACTTGGCTTTTGTTAACATCACTGCTTGGCCTGTCCTAGATGGGATTGTATGGGATGCTGTTGAATTTCAAATCCATGGCCCCACTGAGGATATAAATGTCCCTAATGTGCTTAGAGTTAACATGGGGGATGTAGTTAAACAAAATATACGTTCTGATGATTGGGATGTTCAGGCCATAGAAGCGCTGTTTTCTGATTTGAAATATTATGCTGCCTTTGATGCTGAAGATTTGTAATTAGAATCTGCAAATTACGATGATTTATATTGCTTCCAACATTTTGGCAATCACTACATGCATAAAACTAATACCAGGAGGTACACTGTAAATTATACACAATGGGAGCATTGTCTAGCTCCTATACAAGGCAGGTCTGCTTCCTTTTTGAAAAAGTTCACTTATTTTACTGATTTTAATCAGTCCAATCGCAATGCATTTTATTTTAAAATGACTGAAAAGTCCGCATCCAAAGTTAGACTTACCGATAATAAATTATTGTATTCTAAGTCCTTTCTAGACCAGTTAGCTGTTGGAGGCTACGAGTTGTGGAAGGAATCAGTTGACCTTAAAACTGTTTGGGGTTCTAAAAGTTGGCAGGTGCAAGGCACTGAGGCTTTGCACCGTGCATGTATCATCCCGAATGTGAGAAGTTGGCCTGGTATATGATGTTCACTATTCTAGTGAGCACCTTGCACCAGTCCAAACAACCCTTATGGTGATGGTTGTAAAGTCAAACTTATAGACCAGCTATCCTAGTGGTAGCATGGACAAAGCAGTCTTAGGCTAAAATCAAGAGGGCATGTGAAGCCAGCTGTTTTACCATATGCAATCCCTTTAATACCAAATGAAAGGACACCACACAGGTTATATATATAAAATATATATGTATTTATTACTAAATTAATCCTCTGAACTCTTTATGAGGTCAGAGGCACAAGCACATAACAAGATACTTAATAATCATACAATAAGTTGCACAAAATACAGTAATGCCCTAGGGGCACTTCAAACCATATACTAAAATAGTGGTATAAGAACCATGTCAAGAACAAAGGATAGGCCTAGGGCCTGGAGAATCGCTGGGGCTATGCTGTACTACCAAAGGATAGGGAGCAGGAGGCCCACGGGATGCGTGTGCAGTGTCTTTACACACACGAGTTACCATAGAGTTAGAATGGGAACGAAAGAATTGGAAACTAGTTCTTTTAGGTCACTTCCAGATGGACTAGGAGAAAGCCACTGAAAACTAGGACACTAGGATAGTAAATACCCACAGGAGCACTGGAGTACTCGTGTTACCTCACCCACAGGAAGCGGGTGCATAGGTGTCAAAGTGTGTCGGGTTTCGTCGCTGAATCCTATGGAGCCGTGAAGAAAGATGCTGCAGGCGACCAGGAGGGAAGAGTCCGGTTGGATCCAAGGGCGGATCTAGGAAGAAGAGAACCTGAAAGCAGAGAGGACAGAGTCTGGGTCACTAGCCAGTGACCAGGAAGGAACCAGGAAGGAACCAGGCGATGTCGCGAAGCAATCAGGTGATGTTGTGAAGCTTGTCTCTGCAGCCACGTGGACCAGGTGGTGTCGACGATGACCAGGAGCTGGATACGGACTGTCCCACAAAGGCTTACGCTGTCGGCGGTGTCGGCTTCCGGATTGGAGTCAACAAGCCTTGGCAAAGGCAACCCACGCAGGAATCAAAGATGGCTTCTGGATCAGACAAGCAAGGTCTGATGGGCTTCTCCTTTTCAGGGAAGCAGGCGCCAGTCTGGAGCAACCAGACCAGCAGTGTAAATTCAAAGGTTTGTCGTCACAGAGGCCACTAGCCAACGGGCAAGTGACTGGACAGACGCGTCGAGCAGGAAAATGCAGAAGGGCCCCACGCAGAACTCGTGAAGTGTGGAGGGCTGATCTTCGGTGCAGTTGGTGCTCGGGGATGGGGCTTCTCAATCCCCAATGCACAACTTAGAGGGTGCCTCAGAAGTTGCACGGAAAGCAATTCACTGGCTTTCCAAGATGGCCGGTCCCACGTCTCTCGTCGCCTCCACGGGTCTCAGCTTTGCTGTGGCTGTGGATCGGGCTGAAGGAAGTCTGGAAGTCCGGGTCTTGTCAGGCTCTGTGCTCGGGCTCCGGCGGGAGCGTCGACAAAGCAAACTGTTGATCGCTTGATGGTGCCTGCTTACACAGGGTGGTCACTCCTTGACCACAAGGGAGATTCTTCAGTCTTCTTCAGTCTTCTATCTTCAGGTAGAACGTCGAAGGTCCAGAGTTTCGTTTCAAGTTTCAGTCAGGATAAATCTAAAGTCTTGGGACTCAGCTCCTACCTATATCCCAAATTTAGGGACTGGATTACCTGCAGGTCCCTCCTATGGGTGGGACCAGTGAAGGGGTGGTTACACCCCTTTCCCTTTGTCCAGTTTCGCACCAGTTTGAACCGGACTATGCATGGGACAACTTGTGTGCCCCAGGCAGTGTCTCATTTCATTCAGCCCTCCCTGCCCCAATACACTATGGCCTGTTTGGGGTGGTGCTAGCACCTCCCAGGACAGAAAACCTATTGTCCAAGCCTCCCTCGCTGGAAGGTCTCCCAGCAGCAGGAGGTCAGACTTGTGTCTGTGGCAGCAGCATCCATTTTGTGATGCTGAGGCTCTGGTTAACTTTAACCGGGATTAGTAGGAACAACATGTCTTCTCCCTCTAGAAGGGTGAAATGCTACCCCCGTCACCAGAACTGGTGAGGGGGTAGTATTCCAAAGCATATGACACCTTACACGACATGTTTTGATAAAGCCAAACCAAAGCTAGCATTCAACCGCGAGGATTATAAAGCACTTAAGAGTATATGGTATGGCTATATCATAGAACAGCTATAAGGACATGGTTCCGAAAGCTGCAGACAGGCTCAGCTCATACTAGAGCCTCATCTCACATAAAACCAAGCACTCTGCCTTCAGGATTGTTAAGGCCTGCCATAGGAGTGACTTATAGGTGCAAATGTGTCTATATATAATGGTAGGTATAGGAATACTATACCTAAGCAAGGGGTGATTACACAACCTTGCCCCAGCTGAGTGATCAGCCAGTTGTGTCAGTTTGGATGGCCAGCCAGGGGTGGCATAAGATATGCTGCAGCCCCTGGTAGGTCTTGGGTGCACCTATGCCCTGGGTACCTATGGTACACTGTACAGGGACTCACAAGAGTGACCCATTTCCCAATTGGTGATGTACCTAAAGTACATGGTATGAATTTAGAGAGAGAACAGCAGGGCTGAGGGTCTGATTAGCAGGCCCACAGCCACATTAAAGTCGAAAACCAGTGAAGCAAAAAGCAAAAAGTGGGGTGACCATAGGAAAGCAGACCCTACTCTCCTACACCGAATCATATGTTGTTTTTGAATTCTACAATTTCACAGACAACATGCTTTGGATTGGCTACCTCTAAAAAATTAAATGCTCCTTCTTTCCCTGATTTAGAAGAATATTCAGGTTGGGGTAATACTACAAAATTTTCGATCAGAGAGTTGCAAACTCTTTTGCAAAATTCTTCCTTTAACATATCCAGTTTGGATCCCAATAGCTGGTTGCTCTGGCATAGAAGTGCTGACTTGTGCCAGCATCGTTTTCGGGGTTTAGCTCAAGGCTTTACGCAGGTCAGGGTGGATCCCCGTTTTGAAAGTGACCATTCTGTGACTACCTATTCTGTAGGCAAATTATGTCAGAATTGGCTCAAACATTCTACCTTGGCGTCAGTTAAACAGCATTTATCTAAACTGACCGGCGATGTTGATCTGAATAATTTCATAAAAGGCCCGGCTAAAGGTAGATCTAAACGATGGATATATGCTGTTTATAACGAATTCTGGAAAACATCCCAGATTGAGGTGGCTACCCGCCTTAGGGCTATAGATCAAGCTAATTTAGAAAAAGTATTAGCAGTTGTAGATAATAGCATTAACACGCTTTCTTCCCGCATTTACACGTTGGATAATATTGTGCCATCTGTTGTTGATATTGGGCAAGATGAAGTGTCTGTATTGTACCATGGTCAAAATCAATAGCGTTCTATTATGCAGTTTGCGTGGACACTGCAGACGCTTAAGGCAGGAAAAGTGCCATTGTATTACATGAATACCTCTTCCCTATTTGCCCCGTTTAACTTGACTGATAAGCAGGTTTGCTTTCAATGAAAGATGCCTCTTTTTCAATGTTACACATTGAGCGGATAGAGTCTTTACCGTTTTCTGTGGCAGAGGCCACTACTGCAACGTGGCTTATCCACGGATTGATAACTCTCCCGTTTCCTCTGTTCGAGTTCAAGAACTGTATGAAGTACTT
Source organism: Lissotriton helveticus (assembly GCF_964261635.1). Lineage (NCBI taxonomy): Eukaryota > Metazoa > Chordata > Amphibia > Caudata > Salamandridae > Lissotriton > Lissotriton helveticus. The sequence continues at coordinate 458,625,601 of NC_136059.1, read as the reverse complement.
TGCAATTGGTAGATACGAGCCTCTTGAAAGTTCTTATCTCCATGAAGCCTGGCCGCTTCCTTTTACATATAGATGCCAAGGGAGGGCAAGGAAGTTTATTTGAATGGTGAAGATTGCACTGAAACACCAGATCACTCATCAATGTGTAGACATATCCAATTACACGGTTCCTGTAATCAGGACGTGCCTAATTTAGCCTGTATTTTGAAAGGTACCCCCATGCCTGCTATCGTTCCCACATTCACGTTACTGGCAAACGGGAGTTATTTACTGTTAAACAATGAGGATTGCTGTGGGTTAATAAAAGGAATTGCTTATGTGGTTACCGTCAGTGAGCGTGTAGTGTGCTGTAAGAATGTAATGTATCCACCCACGCATGGGAAACTGGATGTTTCCATCTGGCCCAAGATTCCGACCTTGAAAGCAGAGTTCAATAAGATGAGTCGGATAAGAGCTCTATTGTCCCAAAAAGAAGTTGCCCACACATCTGCTCATAAAACATTTGTCCTCCACGTAGCTAACACCCGCACAGAGGTGCATGCTTTATTAAATACTGACTTGCCATTGCATTTCGGTGAATTAATTCACACAATCTTTAATGCATCCTCCACAACTGGGCTGGCGCACTTTTTCAAAGTGGTGAGGAGCGGCCTTGTGACTTCATTTCAAAGTATATTTGGAATCTTTCCTGCTTTCTTTCATTCGATCTTTTCCAACCTATTTGATGGATTTCCCATTCTACTGTCGCTGGCTGCAGGCGTTCTGTTGCTGTTTTGTTTCATTCAAAATGGATGCACGTCATGTGTTTTAAGACGAGCTGTCACGTCTGGCACTGTTTCGCAACAGAATGCTTGAGTACTATGGAGCGCTGCCACTTGCCACCTTAAGTGCAGTTTATGGATTATCGTTTTGATTTTCCTATTTTACATGTGTCCAGCCTGTCTTTCATTGCCTGAGCTGCGATTTCGACTGGGCCCTGGATTTGTGTCTCTGCAATACGGTGTCTCCGGATGTAGATTATAACCAGCTCATGAGCCCCTTAGTTGCTCATGAATTGCTTTGTTCTGACGGAGGGATTATGGCCTTTGCAGTGATGCATGGAATGCTGGGTCGTTGGAATATATTCGCAGCGGCACAAGATTTCATGGCACACAACTTCATTGAGAACCCACCGAGTTGCTCTCTGATGGTGCTAGAGGCTCCGGTAATTGAAGAGCATGTATGTTCTTTCCCGCTGTTAAATTGGGTGGCTGAACTATTTTCGGATGAGAACAGTGACTTCCTATTGGAAGCTGTTGCTGCATATTTTGCATATTCAATGTTAGGATGAAGTATGTCATCACCATTTATTGGACACTGAACATTTTTTTTTATTATTATTTTTTCTGGCATATGACAATTTTCTCTGCCCCATGCCTATTGACTTTGCTGAAGCCGATGACTGAACTTTCTTGCTTATGAGATTTGTTTTTTGGGTGAAATTGTTTTGATTTTTTCACTTGGGCGAATTTGAACTCCGCATTCCATAAATTTGCCCCTTATCTTATCTTATCCGTACTCAGATCAAGGGAGGGTGTCATATAGATATGCTTTGCCCTTCACACTGTGTTAAGTTAGCATGAGCTCATGAGGAGTTTAAACGCCATTTTACCTTTCTGCTGCTTCTGCACACGGCACATATTGTTATTAGAGCTTTGAGCCTAGTAGCATATTTTGCTTCACACGAGAATAATATGTTTTGCTATTGTGTCAGCTTTGCTTGGTAAGCTATGTCTGTACAGTGAGTGCCGAGGCCTTAAAGGTTATTTCAACACAGTGGTTGCTCACACGTTCTAGACATAACATACCTGCAGCTGCGGCCAATTCTGGCTGTAGGCGAGTTTAATATTGCACTGCACAGAGCATAGACACACACTTGATGATGCTTCACATGCAGAGAGCTGGTGGAAGATGATGTGATCCCTTACCACTAGGATCAGTGGTATGGGGCCGCCCTGCTAAAACCCAAAGAGACCTTCTTTAGATATAATATAATACACTAGCAAGGGAGGGTAAGATTCAGATGCTATTTAGCCTTCTTCCCTCTAGCATTTTAACATGCTTTCTCCTTTTGTATTCTATGGACTAGTAACTATGCTGATTTCTTTGTTTCTTATAATATGTTTGCTTGTATTAGCTAAGATACTGCGCTTAAGAACACTGCATTAGAAATAAACATTTCTCATGTGTTCCACGTTACCTGAGGTGTTCTAAGTCCATGTTCTGGGTTGTCTAAACCTTGGGGATTTATAAGAACCAATGAGACACTGATTGCTAGTCTAGTAGGGGATTTTGGATACTAATGTGAGTTTTGGTACACCCTAATTCACTGATGTTCTAAGTCTCTATGCACAGTTCTGTATATGAGTAGAAATCCCTGCGACAAAACATAGCATTGAGAAAAGAAACAGGATTTCAAAATTACAAAAGTTGCTTAGCACATTTAAAAAACAATAGAGAACAAGTTCAATGGATCATGGAGGAAGGGGGGGAAAAGTAATGGGGATTAGAAAGCAGATCTGGTCTGGCAGATCTGTCATGGAGGAAAGTACTTCACTATACAACAAAAGTCAGAGTATGCGAGTCTATAAGCCGGTAAGGGTTCAGTGAAAGAGCAACGTCTAGTACTTTATACCATCACTGCGTCGAGTGGAAAAAAAAAGAAAAGGCTTGGGTCCGAAACGAGCCACAAGTGTGCCTTACTGTGACCAAAACAAGAAGTGAGGGGTGTGGTAGTCATAAGAAGGGGTCGAGCTAGGCAAAGGTCAAGCTGCCGGCAGAGGTGGTGACCAGCGGCAAGGGTCGATACTGAGATTCAGGCATAGCCACAAGATGGAGGATCCAAGTCATAGACCCCAAGAACTTTAAAACAAAATGGAGGGGTTGCAGGAGAACAGAAATCCAGCAACAAGGTCAAAGAAAAAGAAACAAATCCCATGAGAAGGGCTGGATGAGGAAGGCAGCCACCCGATCTGGTGGGAGAAAGGTCGGAGGTCGAAAAAAACCATTTACGAGTCGTCATCGTCAGGGAGAGTCAGCGCGGGAATCCATCATGCAACAAAACCGGATTAGGAGAGCAGCTGCGGGGTTAGGAGGGCACGCAAATTTGGTAAAGAAATAGGGGGATCAGGATCACCGAACCAGGGCAGCTGCATCGCAGCATTTCCGTCGCCGCCCTTGTTGATGGAAAGAGACTCGTGAGTCCATCGACCTCCTGGAGGCGCAAAGCGTCACAGCATTTTTGTTGCTGCTACTGTTGATGGGTAGAGACTCACGAGTCCATCCGATCTCCCGGGGAAGCAAAGCGGGATGTCCGGCAATCAGCGGTCTCGATCCGAAAGGCAGGTGAGGGCAGTAGCGCCGCAGCATTCGCGTTGTTGCTTTCTTGGAGGGACAGAGATTCATGAGTCCCAGAGATGCAAAGCGGGATGCCAGGCAGTGGCGGCCCTGGTCCAGCAGGCTGGTGCGTCAGGAGGAGTGACCATCAGCCAATTCCCCAAAAACAGCTACCCTCAGGGGCCCAGCCAACAGGACTGCTCTAAAGGGGGAGTGGAGGGGACCGTCACCGGGTGTTTAAGTGGAAGACCAGCGGCATCACGGCATCCAGCTCCTGGCCTCCGAATGTGGTCGCGTAGAACTCCGAGTGCCATCTTGGTTCACTCCCGCACAGGGAACCTGCGGCTCATCTCTTAGCTAATCAGGATAGTTTTGCCCATAAACCACTTCGACGCATATATGTGTGTTCCTCAACTAGATGGAGCGGGATGTGAAGTTCCTGGTGCTTGCTCATCTACTGTCTGGTTGGATCCTGCTTAGCGTGCTTCACCTTCACTGGTGATCCTGCCCAATTTATGTGGCTCTTCTGTATATTTTCATTCTATCTCATCGATCCTTTGGTTTAGGTACAGAGGAGGCAGAGTGGGTCTGTGGTGATCGCTCACCCAAGCTCTTTCTTTCTGCTGCCCAATCCTACGCAGCTTTTGGAGTCTTACAGACGGCTTCAGGACATTTAACTTTTCTGGAATAAAAGCATGTAATCTGAGCTGTCGCTTGACCTCCTCAAACTATTTCCACAGTTGCTGGACTAGTTTAATATGCTTTGGAATACCATAATCTCGGAGGCTTCATATATCACATTCTTCAAAGTTCGCACAGTTTGAAGTATTCCAGCTCAATCCTTGTAAAAGAGAATGTCTGGGATGAGGGGTCTAGGTGGGGCTTCGTAGGGGTTTTTGCTGAGTGGCTATGTTGCCTCCATGATCCCAAAACAGGAGAATCATTTGTGGATGACAGGGGGTGCAGCCAATCCCTTATGAAGCTCATCCTCAGGAATATTCACATACCCCAAAGGATTACACCTAACATGCACCTCACCATTCTCCACCCGTTCTTCCAATACTCTCACAGAAGTAGTAAGTCATGGCACCGTTGAGGTAAGTTCCTTGACCACGTACTCAGAGATGTGGACTTTAGCTCTTGTGGTTCTTCCTACAGTATTGCACGTTTTGTTGCAAGAGAGTCACATTAATATGAACCTCTCCAATTTTCATCTCCAGGGCAGTGTGTAGAATGACATTAGTGAATTACTGTTGATCCTCTGTTTTGGTTACTATGTTGGGTTCCTTACTCCATGGCCAATGTCATAACCACAACCAGTTTGGCAAATGTATCCGTACTTCCCTGGTTTGGGACAGTTCAGTCTTATCTTGAACAATATTTCTGCTCCTTTAAGCAAATGGCGTGCTCCCCGGATTTCAAAGCAGCCATTAGTAATAGGAAGGTCCAGAGTTGGCTATTGTATGACTGTTCTTGGTAGGTCTACTTAGTCACAGAGGACCACCACCTGGCTGAAACTCCACAGGATCCCCAACAGTTCTTGGTCTGGGCACTAATGACCTTCTTTTTCAACAATAGTTTCATAATATGTACAGACAGCCCATGGAAAGCAGAGCAAATCTTGCTCAAATTAGGTCTGTGAGCTACAACTTGCACAACAGGTATCAACCTTTTTCAAAACCACTATCATTTCAGAGAGCTCAGCTACATGGATTCGGTGTGTGTGGGCCAGAACCTACACTAGTTACAAGTCATCACTGGCATTTGTTTGGGCCATTAACTGAGCTGGGCATCAGATAGGGCCTTTTCTCTAACTCCACAAATCTTAGAAGGAAACATGCCTTACAATCGGTCATAATGGACATAACAGTCACAGGCTCCTTTCCTTCCAATGGTTCCATATTGGACCAGCCATCGCTAACTAGTCCACACCACACCACACCAGGAGTTCTGTCCAATGCCCATAGCAAATGGCTGGCTGCAGTTGCTGTGCTTTTCAGTCATCGTGTGGCTGTGCGCTACTTTCTGAAATCTCCTGGGCTACCCATGATGAATCCTAGGCCTCCGTCTAGTGGGCTCAGGGAGTTTGTAGACACACGGGGTAGATTTACGACTTCTGGCGCATCTCTGCAAATCAGCTGGGATGCGCCAGAACAGATGCGTCACGTAATCGCCCCCTGCACCACCACGGACGCGTCGCATTTACAATGCGGCGCACAATGGTGCAAGGAGGGGCAGATGCGTGATATATCTGATGCCGTAAAGGTGACGCAGTGCTGGAGTCGTGTCGCAAGTGCGACGCAACTCCAGCACTGCTTGGGGGCGCCCTATACTAATTGTGCTGCTTCACTCCTTACGCCTGCTACAATCAGGCGTAAGGTTTTGACGCAGATGGGTCGGAAAAGGGACTGAGTGAAATCTTGTTGATTTCACTCAGCCACTTTTCAGAGGCGTTCCTGCGCCGGAACGCCCCACCCTCTACCCCAGAACGCCCACATGAAAATCATGTGGCGCAGGGCTTTACAACGCGACGCATCTCCCTAGATGCGTCATGTTGTAAATATCCCGCAGCATGGCGCTGGCTTTGCGCCGCGTCACAAAAGTGACGCAACAGCGGTGCAAAAGTGGCGTATGGGGCTTGTAAATCTGCCCCTCAGTGCTGTGCGTCGGGCGCCACCTGTTCATAGTTATATCCCGGGCCACCTCCCTGCCTCTTCGTTTGGGCTTTGCCTGGTGTTGTCACGTGGCTGCCATCCTAAGCAGCGCCACTAGACCCAGCCACCCTTCCATAAGAACGGACCGTTTTGCATCATCCACACTGCAAGGCAGTGGCGTAACGAAAGTTGAGGAGGCCTCCCCTGCAAAGTACAAAGAGGGCCCCCCCTCCGGAATCACTCAGGAACTCTCGGCCGGGTACTGTGCTGAGGGGGCTCCCTGGAGCTCAGGGGGCCTCTGCGGTGGCCTTTGTTACACCACTGCTGCAAGAGAGCATGGGCAGCCCGGTCTCGATTTCTAAGGGCTTGAGGGCACATGTCAGGAGCTCCAGAGAAGAGCAACCACCATTTTTGCTGGGCAAATCTTGCCCTTGGAGTTTGTTCTTGGGGAGAAAACAATAGCACTGACACACTGGGAGTTTTCTTTAAGTGAGTGTGGGTCATTTGTGTTTATTTCTCTTTTGAGATTGCCAGATGTTTCCAGGAGTCGCCAAATCAGAAAAAAAGAATGTCGGAAGGATCAACTGATGTTCATTCGTCTATGGCCCTGTAGTGGATAGGCCGTCAGTTAAACGTTTTCAATAGGGGAGTCAGCTGAAATGCTGCTGTCAGAAAACTGGAACTGTCCCTACCTCTAAATAGTGCAGGCAAACGGCACGTTTGTAGGATGGGGCTTTATTTCCCAATTAATTGCACATGCTCGACAAACTCTAAATGCCCCTTTTATCTTTGTTCACTGTTCTTCACTTGCTGGATTTAATCATTCTAAGCCTAGGGCGTGCACTATATGAGCGGGATTCTCTATAGCACTCCCTTTCTGGCCCTTTTAAGTGAGAGTAAATAACTTGAAGCCAAGGAGTGGCCGAACACTTCATCTCAAGTTATACAAGTCATGCTGAGTAACTCCCCTTACACATTTCCGGACCAATCCCCTTTTCTGTTTCCAATGCTTTTTGGGCCCATGTCACCATCTCAGGTTCATTTTGCTGTCTTCTTGTCCATTCTGCTCTATATGACACTTATGGGTGTGTTCAACTTGTCTGACCTGCTCCTCTTATCATCTGTGCCCATTTTCTTTGAATACGGTACTTTCTGCCTTGTTAACATGTCCCTCCTCCTTCTTCAAAAACCAGTTCGATTTCAATTATGAAAACAAACTACCCATCAGATTAAGGCAGCAATAAATAGAAAAAAGACGGAAAGAATTTAAGGGGTGGCAGCACATAACAGAGTGAGAACAAGGCCATCAGCTTCCCACTGTAATGAGAAGCAAGGAATGGACTACCATGATCAGGCAGGTGCTGATCAGAACAGACTTTCACTATAGCATTGGCAGCTCATTGCGAAATATTGGCCGCAATAAAAAACACTACAGTTGGTATAAATCTCACCAGGGCCTTGCACCGGATCATGGCCCGGCGATTATAGTTAAATCCAAACATGACCAATTGGCCAGTTTTTTTACTCCACATCTAATGGATTCTTGAGTACAGGGAAATTTCCTGAGGGCGGGAAAGGTGCTATAACTAAACCAGTTTTTTTGTTTTTTTAAATGGCCCCTTTGATCCCAACAAATATCGCCAAATTAGTTTAAATAATGTAGGAGCTAGAATACTTGCTAATCAAAACCTCTTATATCTAAAAGACTGGATTGCTAACAATAAGTTGATACCTATCGGTCAAGGTACTTTTAAAGAACATTTTACTATAGATCATTACTTCAGCCTCTGGGCAATGGGACAGGAAATTTGTTTTGATGTTTTGTCAACCTTCGTTCGGCTTTTGACGTGGGTAACAGAAGGTTGCTTTGGGGGTAAATTGATGGGGATTGGCAATCCTATGACTCTACAGGCTGTGTGGAAAGAGTTACACGATAAGTGGGCAAGAGTGGAGATAGATACCAATAGGGCCCTTTCAAGGCAAATCCCAATATATAATGGCCTTAGGCAGGGTTGCATTCTGGCCCTAACGTCGTTTGCCCTACATTTTTCGGATATGCCAAGTTATCTAAATAAGTCCCACTCTTTTTCACCTAGGATGTGGGGGTTCGTCACATACATTGTTTACTGTAGGCTGATGACCTTGCTATGCTTGATGTGACTTGGGTGGGTCTGCAAAGAATACTGCAAGCATTCACCAACTGTTGTAATGAAAACTATTTAATAATAAATAGTGAAAAAACAAATATATTTGTTAGGGGGGGGACCTATAAGTGGTCTATTGGGGATATGTCAGAGGAAGACACCTCATCATATCTGGGTATGATGGTCAATCATAATTTACAACAGAAAACACACTTAAATTCTTAAAATTTGAAACTGTACAACTGGGGGGGGGGGCTTAAAGAAATTCAAGAGATTTCGGCTGGCCATCGATAACCCCAGTGATCACGGCAAACATGGTCATAGTTCCGCCTCAATTGCTGTATGGAACAGAAATCATATTTCTAAGTTTCTGACATGATTGAAATAAAATGGAGGACAGTAGCCTAAAGAATCTTCTAGACCTCCCCCATCATATATGATACAAGCTATCCATCATATATGATACAAGCTATCCATCATGTATGATACAAGCTATCCATACAGAAGTTGGCTTAACCTCCTAGAATATTATGCCAGCATTATAACTTTGCGATTTTGGAAAATAATGCAAGTGTGTGTGTTCAAAAGGAGAACATGCATTGTATGAAAGAAATTTGCCATAGTGAACTCCGTTGGACAAGAGTCAGAAGGAGCCGGCTACATGAATTGGTCCGCCTCTTAAATTTAGAAGATTTTAGTTGTAATGCGCCAATAAAAAACACGAAAATGTGGAAATCCCTTGATGCCTTTTCCTTCTCATATGACCCTCCCGTGAAAACAGGCTAATTTCTACATAATGTACATTTTTAAAGTATGCTTTAATTGCAATGATGTCCCTGAACTGTATGATGCTCTTGTACTGTACTGTACTTACGCACTTGCTTAATATATCTATAATGAAGAGTACTTGCATTACCAATTATTATCATTTACGTGATACCTATGCTTCGCTAACCACCTGTACATAACTGCATCGTCATGGCAAGGCACTTGAAGAACATATTTGCTTATTATTAATATTTACTTTCTATTCTTTGTTTATTATTATTTACTTTGTGTTCTTTGTATTCTTTGTATTCTCTGTAATTTTGTATTTTTACAATTTGTTTGATTTATAAAATTTAATAAAAATGATTTGAAATAAAAAACGGAAAATGATATACAAGGGAAAAGGCTTGTCTAGAGACAGGGATTTGAGCTATTGTAACTTTTTTTAAATGTGTTTTGTTTCACGCGAACTCGGCCGGAAGCTATCAGAGTCCTTCACATGAGCAACGGTTGCGTTACAGACAGACACGTTAATTTTTATTAGGCACGGGGAGATTAAGTGATTTGCCCAGAATCACAGGATGTTGAGCATCCCTGCCGAGACTGAAGAAGGTACAAACTTCCCATATCTCTCAGAACTCCCAAATCTAATTTGAGGATGAAAGCTTAAGAATTTTTGGGTGGGATTAAATCCAGTATTTTTATGCTCAGTGGATGGGCGGGGGTTGATGAATCATGAACGCATTTGTGAGTGTGGTTTAAACATAAAAACTTCCAGAGTTCATACTTTAATAGACTGTCTATATTTTGCCAGCCTTAGGCAACAGCTGATATGGCCTGTTTTAATTAAATGTGGTGTAAAGACGAGGTTGGAAGCAATACAAAATTGTTATTGACATGCGATTTTTAGATGTCTATTCTATGGGTAGCTTTCTTGTAGCTGTAAGTAATTGGAAAAAGGTGAGGTGAAGAAAAAATCTTTCTCTGAGAATAGTGATTTTAATGCTGGTTTTAATCTCCTTTTACCAGGGTTGTAATTGTAAGCGTGCCTGTGTTAAAAATATTAATATGTAGGAAATAAATTATTATGTATTTTATCTACTAGTTTTAAGTTTCATTCATACTAGGTGTGATATATTGTTTGCATGCTTGTATTAAAATTGATTTAACGGACAAATTGTCTGAATAAACTATTTTTTTTTGGAAGGGATCATGACTGATCAGGTGGAAGCTGCTCACTGATGATTAAAGGAGTATCTCTTGGGCATAACACCGTCACCCCGAAGTCTGCTTGTGGGCAACATTCAAAAATATGTACAGCATCTAACAGGGGACCAGGTCCACTAGTTTAAGTCTGAATGCGGAAATAATAGCATGATAGCAGATGTCTGCAGTGCCTGGGACCTTCACCTCAACACACACACCAATACACCATATTCTAGGTAACCTGTGAATTTTTGGAGTTGCTTAACCATTGCATTGGAATCCCTACAGGTTTATGGTGAAGCCAAGTGTAGTTCCAGAAGACTCAATAGTAGTCAGAAAAGATGAAGTGCTTTCAAAGGGGAAAACATGATCAGCATTTAACCTGTGGGAGGCTATGGCCTTTGCAATCTAAATACCTTTTTATCTTTCACACCGCTTCACTTTGGGATGCAGATGATTTGCTATTACAGACTTTGTGATGTGAGTTCTTATAGGATTGTTACATTGGATACTAATTTATTATGTCATTATATTAAAGCAAGCCTGTAGGAAAATAGGATCTGCTTTCATGGTTATCCCCACTTTTTGCAGGTGTTGTTATGTTTTTCTGACCAGTCTGACTGGGATCCTGCTAATCAGGACTCCAGTCACTGTGCTTCTTCTCTAAATTGGACCATGGTGAGTACTTAGGTACCCCCCTAGATTGGCTATGGTGTACCCTTGTAAGTCCCTAGTATATGGTACTAACGTACCCAAGGCATAGGTACACCAGGGGTCCCCAATGGGCTGAAGCCTTTATTATGCCACCCATGGAAGACCACTCAAATTGTGACTACAGGCCTGCCATTGTAAGCTGGTACTAGCACCACTTACGACAGATATATGTTTTCTTATATCTGAGGTCACTACACTTAAAACCTATGTCCTCCCTAAGGCAGGCCTTTCAATACTGAAGGCAGGGTGCTTGGGTATAAGTGTTAGGAATCCCCTGCATGAGCAGGACACCCCTGCAGTCCTCAGAGTCCATTCTCACTGGTTGTGAGCCATTACGATACATAGAGTGGCCATGTGTCATTACGCAATGGCTAACTCTAAACTGGCTGTAACTAAGCCTGGCATTTTTGGTATCAAACATGTTGGAATCATATCACAACACCCTAAACTGTGTTGGAGGTATGATTCCATGCACAATAGGGCTCCCCTGAGAAGCCCTCAGTGCTCCTGGTACCGGTCTTCCAGACCTGGACAGCAAACTATGGCTGCTGACTGCCAGAGACACAATTCTGCCTTCCTGCTGCTGAGCCAAGCAAGGGATGGCAGGACAATAGGTTTCCAGTCACAGGGAGATGAGACTACCTCCCAGACAAGACTAAGGGGTCCATTAGGATGGCAGACAGATCGCCACCGCCATGCAGGCGGGGGCGATCCGTCCGCCATCCTTGCCCCCCTCCCGCCATATTACAATGGCGGGGGGGGCCGTGGCGGACGGGAAGACCGTCTGCCGCTTTTCCGCCACGGTCGGCTTGCGACCGTGGCGGAAAAGCTCCAATATGGTGGGGGTGTCTATCAGACACCGCCAGCCATATTAGATGGCCTGAGGGGAATGCCTTGAAAAGGCATACGGTTCCTGCTTTGGGGGCCTGTTGCGGGCCCCCAGGGTGAAGGGGGTGGTGGGGGGTGCACATGGGGGGCACCTATGGTCCCCCCATACGTTTCACAGTACAACATGGCAGGCACCGCGAGGTGCCTGTCATGTTGTGCTGTGAAACGCACAACATGCATTTTTCACATTGCGGCGGCCGGTGCTTTATGCACCGTCCGCCGCATTGTTAAAAATGCGGGATGCACTCGCCACTGTGGCAGGTGCATCCTAATTGGGGGCACGGTTCCTCCGCCCTTGTGGCGGACGGTACCTGCCCCAGACAGGATGCCATCCTAATCGACCCCTTAGTGTATTGGGCCAGGATGGGGGCATTAGCCAGCGCCACTAGACTGCTTTGAAGGACATATTTAGTACTCTGCTCGCATACTCCGGTTGGAACCAGTTTAGGGAGCCGTTGGCTCCTGCATTGGCATGAGACTGGACAACGGACACTGTCCAGCCGCCCCTCTGGGAGGGACACATGAATCGTCCAAACCCTTTCTTTCCTTTAGGGTGCTTGAGGGCTTACCCGTGGGTGGTTCCTTAGATTCATTGTGGGACAAGATTCAGATCCGAAACCACTTTATCTTCAATAGTCTGGGCACTTTAGACTTGGTTGGACTTCTCTTTGGGAACCAAGACTGCAATTGGAAAGACTCCTGCTGCTCCTGGTCTCGTCGTCCTTCCAGTGTTCTGCACCAACCGTGCCTCTGCCCCATTCAGGTTTTTGCAGGCCTGTGGACATCCATGACACCCAAAGGAATCTCCCTTGGTGTGAAGGAGTCACTACCCTGCACCTGCAAGGCACCACAACCAGAGCTGACCAGTCTGTTCTTCCTGAGCTCCCACAGACTTCAAGAGGTTCAGCAACACAGGCGGTGGTTCTGTAACTCCCTCAAGGCGTGCACTGTCTTCACAGCAAGTTTGAAGCCAGTATCCCTCATTGGAACTGCTGGAGCAGTACTAGACTAGTCAATTTGTTGAGGAACCTAGAACTAATTGCAATACAATTTCTTTGAGTGGATTCTTATTGAATTTTTTCCATAGAAAACGATGGTGAAAAGTCTACCACTCTATCAGAACGCGTTAATGCATTAGGGTGGATTTTTTTGTTAATCAAAAATGTTTCATTTATGTGTTACAGGTTTTTGCGAGTTGCTGTGAGATACAGTGAAAATGGACGTAGAAAAGTGTTTCATTTGTGATGTGGTGTTTCAAGAGGATGACCATGTATCTGTACTCACTGAAGGAGGAGTGACTGGAATTTAAAAAACATGCAAGGAGAGAAAAATATCTAAGTTTCACGTTTGTGTTGGGCAGAAAGTTCCCAAGAAATGTAGAGCGTGTTTTGTTAACTTGAAAACTCCGTTCCAGGAGAAAGAATCACAGTAGACCATAGAACACAACTTCTCGTGTTCTACGGTCGTGTGAAACCCCGTTTGATTTTTGGAAAATTTGTTTTTTCTGTGGTACTGAGTTAAGTTTATACTTCAGGGAGAGGGAAAAAAATGCGTGGTTTAATGCATGAACAGTTGAATTCAAATCAGCAGTTTTACAAAAATGCAACAAACGCAATGATGAATGGGCAGACAAAGTTAAGAGACATATCCAAAATGTGTCTGATTGACATGCTGTAGATGCATGCTACCACAAACAGTGTTCTGTCAATTTTTATAATGGAAAATTAATTCCCGGGCAGGTCACTGATAACCCTCCAATATCTTCAGGTCGACCAGAGGACTCAGTTTGCCAGGAAACTTTTCTTCAAGTAGTTAAATACATGGAGGAAAATGATGAAGAACAAACTATTGTTAAAGAACTTGTTAATAAAATGCAAGAATTACTGCCAGAAGATAGCAAACCATACAGTTCGAAGTATATGAAACAAAAACTCAAAGAGCATTTTGAAGATGAAATCTTCATAGGAACAGTTGCAGGGACTGCTGATGTCGTTACTTTTAAAAGTACAGCTGCTCATGTATTGCAAGAGTACCACAGTCATAGCCTTGAAGATGTTGAAGAGGATTGAAACAATGTCCTTATGGCAGCTGCTGAAATATTAAGAAATTATATTAAAGACATCCCTGTAGACCAGAAATATATCCACCCATTGAAACATGAGTAGTGTTGACTCTAATGTGAGCTATATTCCTGATTCGTTAAGCCTCTTATTATCTTATCAGTTTTTTTTACTGATAAAACCAACAGAGAGAGAAAAGTATTTTCTATAGGACAGGCATTTATGCAAGCTGTGCGCCCACGAGTCTTAGTTGCACCATTGCAGTTAGGGCTGGCAGTTCAATTACATGGCAATACAAGCTTGAGATTTGTAGTTGAAGCAGTAAATCATATGGGATTCTACAGCTCCTATTCAGAAGTTCTTTGTTTTGAGCATTCAGCTGCAGCATAAAGAGGAAATACTAGACCTGTCCTTGTGGAACCTTCTGAAAGTGCTCCGAAATTCGTTCAATATGCAGCTGATAATATTGATCACAATATTATTACAATAGATGGCCATGGTACTTTTCATGGGATGGGCATTATCGCCTCTGTGACTCCAACTAGAAAATTTTCAACGGTCATTAAGACGGGGTTTCACACGACCGTAGAACACGAGAAGTTGTGGGATCTGATTCTTTCTCCTGGAACGGAGTTTTCAAGTTAACAAAACACGCTCTACATTTCTTGTGAACTTTCTGCCCAACACAAACGTGAAACTTAGATATTTTTCTCTCCTTGCATGTTTTTTTTCATTCCAGTCACTCCTCTTTCAGTGAGTACAAATACATCGTCATCTTCTTGAAATACCACATCACAAATTAAACACTTTTCTACGACCATTTTCACTGTATCCCACAGCAACTCGCAAGAACCTGTAACACATAAATGAAACATTTTTGATTAACAAAAAAACAAACAATAACAACAGTTACAAAACAAAACACAAACAATAGCAAACTTTTTATTTCAAAAGTTAATTGTAATATTTACGTTCCTTCACACTTTGTCATATAAGTCAACGAAAAAATTATACAAACTTTGTCTATCTGACATATTCCGCGATTATTTGATATTATGGTCATCAGAAACAATTTTTGATGTTATTTTTGACTTTCCCATCCCTAAAAACATATAAAATGATACCACACCTGGGCATATAAATAGTTATACTCTATATCTCAAATAATGGGCAGCCATTTTGAAAAATCCGCCATATTGGATTAACGCGTCATGATAGAGTGGTAGACTTTTCACCATCGTTTTCTACGGAAAATGTTCAATAAGAATCCACTCACAGAAATTGTATTGCAATTAGTTCTAGGTTAGCCCATTTTTTTAACTAATTTGACTAGACTATACCCCTGTGCACCACATCGACTTGCTGTTGCCAAGGCTTGTTGACTCTCTTCTCCAGACATCTTTTGGCTCAAAGAAGCTCCAGCCTCAAGCATCTCTTGCTAACAAGATCTGCATCCTCACCACAACCTCTGCACTGTGGGCCTTCATCATTGGAGAGCCGCTCGAGGTCCTCTAGTGACTCCTGTGCCTCCGGCATGTGGGTTATCTCGAGGGTCTTCTTTGGCTCCTGTGGGCTCCCCTACTAGCTCGGGAACTACTCTGATTTAACTGCTCATGGTGAGTCCCATGTTACTTGCTGGTCCTGAAACTGCACCTTTTTCATCTACTACTTTTATTATAGTCCTCACAGCTGCAGAGCCAAGGTCACTGACAACTCTTCTGCATCTTCTGACATCGGTGGGTATTCATCTTCTGGGGCTCCTGGTCGCTCCAGAGTGGTATAGTCCCATCTGCTTGCAGGTACTTCTCTCCCTGAATCCACCGGACTCTTTCAACTTCTTCACGAACAACATCTTCACTGAAGTCCTCCATTGTGGTGCACGGCGGTTTCCGATGTCACTTCGCACCTATGCACCCGGCTTCCTTGGTGTAGGTATCCTGGTTCCCGGGGTACCCACGGGTGGGGTGACTCTCCAACCTCCCAACTTCCATGGGGTTTGTACAGGGTCCTCTGGTAAGGGTCCTTATTCTTAAAAATTGCAAACGCGACTTACCCGTTGACTTGTATTGAGCACACAGTCCTGTTCCCACTCTGCACACGGCAGAGTACTTAGAGTTCCTGAGTACTTACCTTGGGTCCCCAGCCCTCCTACGTCTTCTGGGTCCAGTCTCGACTTAGGTCGTGGTTCACATTCCACTTTATTAGTATATTGTTTGGTCTCCCCCGGGAGGCCACTGTGTAATTGTGCTACTTACGTGTTCTATTACTAAAGTATTGTGTTTCTTGTGATTATATCTCTGGGTAGGAGATATTGCAGTGTGTTAGTGAGTGTTTATAATAAATACATATTTTTATAACTACACGGTGTAGTTCTTTTTCTCTTAACCTACACTATATGATTAGCACTGGTAAAAGAAGCTGCTTTACACTCCTTCTGGATTAAGCCTGTAGGCTGCCCCCCACAGCTTCCACTTAGAGAGCTGTCTAAGCTTGTCTAAGACCACAAAAATCACCATAGGGTTGTCTGGATTAGTGCAGGGTGCTTCACTTACATAAGTGAGCACCATATACTAAGCCAACCTCCTACAAAACCTCTCAAAGGAAGTTTTGTATTGTACAAAAAGGCAAGTAAACATGCAATTTGAATCATTGTTATTTATTTAAAAGTTTATAAAGCATAAACAGTGAGCAAATGAAGCATTGTGGCAGGGTATGCTCAGACGTGAGTCCCTTGCTCACTTTGACACTGGATTCAAGCAAGCCGGGCTGAAGAAGGCTGGAATGCCAGAAACCGGTCCTCGGAAGCTTGTTTCCGGTCCAGGGAAGACATGGCTTGGCAGTTCGGGCTGGACTGTTCCCATGAGGCACAGGGTCAGACTGATTTGCATATAGCCATGTCTGAACTGGGGTGGCAGAGTGGGCTAAAGAACAGTGATGGATTAAACCCAGATCTTTTGACTGGGTGTGAGTGTTTGATTGATTCAGATGCTCCGTCCATCACCACCCCCTTTTGTACCGCTTTTGGCCGCCATAAGTGTGGCAGGGTATGCTCAGACGTGGGTCCCTTGCTCACTCTGCCACTGGATTCAAGCAAGCCGGGCTGAAGACGGCTGGAATGCCAGAAACCGGTCCTCGGAAGCTTGTTTCCGGTCCAGGGAAGACATGGCTTGGCAGTGCGGGCTGGACTGTTCCCATGAGGCACAGGGTCAGACTGATTTGCATATAGCCATGTCTGAACTGGGGTGGCAGAGTGGGCTAAAGAACGGTGATGGATTAAACCCAGATCTTTTGAGTGGGTGTGAGTGTTTGATTGATTCAGATGCTCCGTCCATCACCACCCCCTTTTGTACCAATGTTTATGTGAATGGCATGTTTAGAGTGGAAGTGCAGGGCGAGTTTCCCTCCACGTATCGCGGGCCCCAGATCCTGCACCACCTTCCTAAGCATCTGGGACATTCTATGTTTTGTTCCTGCCCTGGGAGGGCATCAATGCAGCATCTATTGAGGGCTGCCTCTAGGGCGCAATTGAAATCGCCAATACATATGTATGGGATGTCTAATTCGTTGGACAATAGTTCCTGAATGACCTGAAAGATCGCAGGGTCGTCCATGTTTGGTGCATATATGTTTAAAATGACAATTTCCCAGCCATCTAGTAAACCTAGCAAAATTACATAACGGCCATTCACATCGTATTCGTTGTATGTCGGCGTAAAAGGTATGCCGGGTGCCACCCAGATCATGGTACCCCTAGCGTATGTGGAGTAAGAGGAATGGTGGATCTGGTCTCGCCACTTCTTGGGTACTCTGGCTATGCCTTTATCGTCCAGATGCATTTCATGTAGGCAAGCTATTGCTATATGATGGCGTTTAAGGAAAGTTAATACTCTGTGTCTTTTAGTACACATGCCCTAACCCTACTTTATATTTACTACTACACACAGACACTAACTTGGTATATCTCCTACCCAGAGATATCAATTACACACAAAGAGAACTTGGAAAACAGGGAAGTAGCAGAAAAAAAACATAGGGCCCAAACAGGGGGCCAAACCTAATGCTAAAATAGTGGAATGCGAGGTGAGTAGCAAAACGTGTCTAGTACCCAAGTTTGGAGGACCACAAGGGAAACAAAGAACCACCCAAGGTGAGTAGCCAGGGACCCAAGGCGCCCATGTCAGACAATGGCAAATGCAAACAAAGGTTTGATATCCGTGGGATAACAAGATTAGCAAACAGGTCGTCGAGGTGCCTGCGGATGCAGGCAAATGACTCCTTCACTTCAAGGGAGACTTCCTCAGGCTATGATGCAAGCTGAGTACTTGGGGACTCGGAGAATGCATGGCCACAAAGTTGCAGATCTTTGGAAAAGCACAGGGACAAAGATGCAGCAGGATTCTCCCTACTGGGATCCGTCTTGTTGTGTGTACTAGCTTGAAGAACAGCAGAGTTCCAGTGTGCACCAGAAAAAGACTATTTGAAAAATCTTCAGTGACAGGCAGTCAGTTCCAGAAGTTGTTGTCAGGATGAATCTAAGGACACACCCTCAAGGGAGCCCTTAAGTAACGCTAAAAAGGGGAAGGACCTTTCTCTGGTGACCCACCTATCAGAGGTGCTCAGGGAAGCTATGCACTGCCCTAGCCAGTCAGATGCTCCCAGGGGCCAAGATTCAACATAGCAGAATCAAGTGGCCGCTTGGAGGAGTGGTTAAATCAGCGATGTACAGGGAGAATAACAAATTCTTGTTTAAGGCTGTTCTCAGTGCAAAATTTAGAAGACACGGTATTCTCTGTAGATAACTTTACCTGTAGCCATGTTTCGGTATGCAATTCGACGATAAAATAGGGAAGATTAAAATCTATTTTTCATGGTATAAGTTTGTCCCACAGCCTTTGCTTGTTCACTTTGTTGAAAGCTTTGAAATAGTCCAAGAAACAGGCATATAGCGCCGATTTCTGTATACATGATTTTTTCCCCCCTGAGTAGAGTCAGTGTTGCAATATTATCGACAGTAGAACAGCCAGTGCGGAATCCTGTTTGTGTTGTTGGAATTAATGATTTTTCTTCTGCCCAAAGCCTTAATTTATTTTGTAGGTACTTAGCAAACAGTTTTCCTTCAAAGTCTAAGAGTGCTATTAATCTGTAGATGGTTCGATCTTGTTTTGGACCTCGTTTATTTAATAGATGCTTAATTGCCCCTTACCAAGAACATGGAACTTTCCCGGCCTTGATAACTCGCAAGAAAAGTTGTCCCAGCAGGGGAAGTATCATCTAACTCAATCAGATCTATCGGTATGCCGTTTGGTCCAGCTGCTTTGGGCGGGGGTGAACTTCTTATAAGCTTTGACATTTCCTCCTTTGTAATATCGGGAAGGGGTCCTGGTGGTAAGAAAGAGCAAGTAATTACTGATTTGTACAGGGTTTTATGTAAGTTTCACATTTATGGCTAGGGATGAACAGATCTTCAGGTTGCTCATACTAACTTGTGCCATAACCTACAAGAGATAAGAATGCTCGTTCGGTTTTTGATAATATAGCATGGAACAATTTTACGGAGGCATTACCTTCACTGTTCCGCTTTATCTGTCTATTTCTAATCTTGAATGCACTCTTCAGATTTTGGAGTCTTAAATCGTGATCCTTGGACACATGTAATTTGAGTATGCCACACTGACTTATGGTAGGCCTTCTTTGACTCATTTTGTTGCTGAGCAATACGTTTTATGTTGCGAATTTGGTAAGTTTGCCATCAAAGCTGACAATATGTACTCTAATGTAATTTGCGAGGTGTTCATCCAGTCATCGCTTAGCTTCGGCTGGAAGAAATCTTTTTAAAGAAGTGATGTTAAGGCTCCGCCCAGAATTAACGCAGTGTTTTTTTAGCACGATGTTCCCGATTAGCCTCTTTCCATTAACAGCGATCATTTGGTTGGAAATTATTCAACACCTACATACGAAATAACAGACGTATTTAACCAAAAGAAGGGACGTTGAAATAAGATGCACAACATTAGAGGGATGAGCAATAACATCAGAAAAGAAATCAACATATACCCCTTTTTGTATATGATCATTTTGTAACTCAATGCCTGTGATCCACTTTCTAAACATAGTATGGTATTATAACAATTAATATAAAATATAGGAACCGCTATTAACCGTGGAATATGTTTGATGGATGGTTTGGGATTCCATGGTTACCGTTTGAAATATGTATTTGTTACAAAATCTTGATGTTTCAAGCTGCGAAAGAGTCTGTATATCCATATGTATCTTGTTTGTAGTTAATGATGTGTTTCATTTTTCCTTTGTCTGGTTTTGGTTAAATGTGTCAAATAATTTGCCATTGTACCCTCCACTGGGAATTGTCCTGCATTTTCGTGGATGCACTATGTTCAGCAATGAGCCTATTTTTGTATCTCCTCAGAAATCGTGTGTTGCAATATTTACATGTCTTTTGGTATCCAATTCGAGCACTGCTTCATGTGTTATGTTTGGATGTTCTGTTTGTTGTATTTTATGTTTGTTTTTTATATGTTGTATATATTTATTGTATTGCAGCCCAGAGGAAGTCAATTGTCACGGACAAAACATGTTGGCTGTCTTCACTGCATATATGTGATGCTATTTAAAGAAAAGAAAGACAAGAATTGCATCCTTGTTTGGGGTTACTGTTGTGGTGTATCTCTACGCTTCACACTTTCACTTGTAACCTGTTTTGGTTTATACACCTTGGCAGCAGGTGCCTGTAGTGTGTGCACACATTGGTATATACTTTTGTTGAACTGTATCTTTGGAACACAGGTCCTGTGCAGTCTCTATGGTCCACCACGTTTGCTCTACTGGTCTATGTGGCCTGTCCACACTTTCCTAATCCAGTTAAAAACTTATATTAACTGTCTAGAAATGCCTATATTTAAGGATAGAAGGGAAGAACAGGACCTGTTCTTTACAGAGACCACATTCAGTTTAAGTGGACATGGAGGTTTAAATAAGGAGGGATTAAAAGCAAAATTCTAAAAGTTAGAAAGATTTTTTTTTTTAAAACAGGAAATGGCCAGATGGTGGGATGGGATGAACCTCCAGAACTATCTTGACAACAACAAAATCCCAAGGGGACTGCGAATCCTGATCTTCCCTACCTTTTAAGATATAGAGGCGGACTCATTGAAAGATTGGGAAGGAAATCTGCAAAATGCTTCTTGCACTCTGATGCGCATTTAGATCAGACCTGCTGATTAAAAAGTTAACAAACTTCGAAGAGACATAGAGAAAATGGAGAATTATTTGAGGCCTATGATTTAAAAGAGGCAGTAAAAAGTAACTATGAAATTTTAGACAAAACAGTGGAAGACTACCAGATGTATCTGCGTGACAACAAATTAAGAAAGCTTAAACGTGATGACTTGGAATACAAAGAGGGAAGGAGATACACGTTTACACACAAATACGACAATGTTAAGATACCAGGGAAGGAAAAAAGAGGATGTAACGAGACAGCAGAATCTATATCAGCGAGTAGTAGCTAAACACATCCATAGATAGCAATACATCACATGAGGGTGCCCAAATCACATCCACTGCAAAATGTGCATCTACTTGTCTAGTGGAAATGGTGAGATTACATTTGGGTATCAGGTCAACAAGAAGAGAACAAAAACTAAGGCGTTGGAAGAGATGGAAAAAAGTAGAGACCACAGGAGTTCAGACATGATCCAAAAAGAACTAATTGATCACACTATTGTAGGCTATATAAAAAAGATTGGTGGTAGTGTTTCTCTAATAAAACTTCTCCTTCCAGAGGAAGCGATTGACGTTCCGAAGGTCCAAGATAGGACGCAGGCCCGTGTCCTTCTTTCGAACCAGGAAGTAGTGGGAGTAACAACCAAGACCTACCTCTGGCGTTGGAACGCGCTCGTTGGCCCCCTTTGCCAAGAGGGCCACAACTTTCTGTTGGAGAAGTACCAAGTGATCCCCCGACATGTGATGGTACTGAGGTGGTATAGCTGGAGGGGTAGTCTCAAAGGGGAGGGAGTAGCCCCTTTGGACTATCTGTAAAACCCACCTGTCCGAGGTGATGGTGCGCCAGTGGGGGAGGCGATGTCGAATCCTGCCACCCACTGGCGTTTGGTGGGCCTGAAACACTGGAATATGAAGGTTTGGAGGCAGTGGTGGCAGGGGAGGTGGTAGACTGACCCGCCCGCTGGCCCTGTGACCCACCTCAGTGGGTCGCATGTCCGCGGCTGCGCTGATACTTTTGCTGCACAGACCTGTGGCTCTGAAACAAACGTTTCTGGGTGCCCCTTCCTTGGCCACGAAAGGAGCGAAAAGCAGAAGGAGTGCACATGGCTGAAGGCCTAAGGACTAGACCGTAGCCCGAGAGTCCTTAAAACGCTTTAACGCACTGACTGCCTTGTCACCAAAAAGGCGAGTGCCATCAAAGGGCATGTCCATTAGAGTGTTCTGGGCATCTCCGGAAAAGCCAGTTGTCCTCAGCCAGGCTTGGCAGCGTAGCACCACTGTTCTGGAAATCGCCCTGCCCAGCAAGTCGGCGGTGTCAAGACCACAACGAATTGTGAACTTGGCTGCGTCTCTCCCCGCAGCAATAGCTTGGGAGAGCACCATCCGGGTCTCCTCCGGACACTGAAGCAGCACCTGCACAACCGTGTCCCACACATAATGGGAATAACGGCCCAAGAGGCATGCGGTGTTCACAGACCACAGTCCTTAGCTGGGGGTAGTAAACATTCTCTTCCCAAACTGTTCCAGTTTCTTGGATTCCCTGTCCAAAGGTGCAGAAGGGAATGTGCTTGGGGATGTAGAGGCTTGGACGACCAAGCTCTCAGGTGTTGGGTGTGGAAAATGGGGTCACCCGGGGCCGGGTGATGGCGTCAGGCCACATTCTTATCCACAGGAGCCCCTGTGTTGGGCCTGGACTGTCGTGTGTCGATTTAGATGCCCGTACATAGGTTTACTGAATCATGTCCTTATATAGGCACAATTTGCATTGCCTTTATTTAGGCATAGAATACCAGTCCTTATTTAGGCATTTGCCATGCAATCCAAATACAGGCATGTTTACCTACATCCGTCCAACCCACGTCAAAACAAGTCCTTGGAAACCAGACCCTTAAGCCATTGGGACTTTCCCTGCTTGGATTATTGAACTCATTTATTATGCATGAACCACTATACCCCAAGGGTTCATTCATGACGTCTTCCTCTGCCCGACTTTACGTCAATGCTAGCATTCCTAAGTACCTTGACAAACGCGGCGATCTAGGCTGCGGTAGTAAGCGGTTGTGGATGCTGTTCCTGAATTGTTAAGCAAGCTGCTGATTTACAAACACGCTTGATAGCTTTTAAACTGTAACTTGTACTTTACTTCGCTGCTGATTTTAAAGCAAGCTTGAAAGCATTTTAAAAATTGTATTTTGCACTTTGTATCTGAAACCCACAAGTTACTCTCACCTGCACTTTTCATCTCCTCGTGGCCCCGTTCCGCCCCGGCTTGTGCCGTTTGTGTGGAGGGTCAGTTCGAGGCGCGTCACTTCCTGTCAGTGACACCACTTCCGCCCTGCACAGAGTCCTCGCAGGTTTGCGGTCTAGTGCTGCCGAGCCTATCGAGTACTTAACTCCTGCTCTCAGCTCCCAGCCCCATTGACAAACGCGGCGATCTAGGCTGCGGTAGTAAGCGGTTGTGGATGCTGTTCCTGAATTGTTAAGCAAGCTGCTGATTTACAAACACGCTTGATAGCTTTTAAACTGTAACTTGTACTTTACTTCGCTGCTGATTTTAAAGCAAGCTTGAAAGCATTTTAAAAATTGTATTTTGCACTTTGTATCTGAAACCCACAAGTTACTCTCACCTGCACTTTTCATCTCCTCGTGGCCCCGTTCCGCCCTGGCTTGTGCCGTTTGTGCGGAGGGTCAGTTCGAGGCGCGTCACTTCCTGTCAGTATTATCAAGAACAATGGTCCTTAGAACAGCAAACCAATACACGAAAGAATAAATATAAACCAAGTGGTAATATATTCTGGGGAAGTGTCCAGCCGGACAGTTTATTTCCCTGATACAAAAATACTATAACAAATGTAACACTGGGTGTGATAGAAACGGGGCACCGTCCGGTGTCCGACTAACACACTGGAAGAACATACAACATACACAATAACAGGCAATAGCAAGACATCTGATTAGTGTAAGACATACACCAGACAATCTAAAATATACACATATGCAAGAAAAATTGTATCTGCATTCGTTGCATTTAGTGTAATATGTCGACGACGTTTCGAACCATACTTAATAGAGGTTCATCCTCAGGACAGAGGGTAATTGCCTTAAAGTTACACATTTGCGAATGTATCACTGGTAGTGGGATAAATACCATGTAAAAAGAAGAGGAGACATAAAAAAGATAGAGACATGTCATTAAAACATTGCCACAACTGCGTGCATAGATTGCATGACTCATACCATGCCAAGGTGCAGCCGGTAACGCGATGTGGATCATGCAGATTATGGGCAGTGGAGAACAATAACGGGGAACAGGGCTGGTGGCGCCGAGTGTCGAATTAACTGTGGCTAGTGCAAAAAGTCAGGCACAGATGGAGTGAAGTGGCAGCGAGCCGGCGTGCTAAACATCCAGTGCACTCAAACCTAGTGCGTCTAAAGTGAGGATGCGCGTATGTGAAATTGCGCTTACCAATAGTGTGGCACTCTGGTAGGAAAATTCCTTAAGCTTGATAGTGTAGCTTATTTATAGAATAAATCTAATGGGAAGAAAATTATTAAAACTATAGTAGCCAAAAATACTTCCCAATTTAAAGTGGTGTTGAGAAAATGCTCATACCGTAAATGAGTGCCCTCGATGCTGTGGTCTGTGGAGGGAAGGGCGACATGTAAATGGCTATAGCAATAGAATCGAAGTGAACGTGGTAAACAAAATTGCGGGAAGTCGGATCTTACCCGAAAGGAATGGTCACGGTACCATAGTCTGGGAAAAAAAGGACACGGGCGGCATAAGTGACAATGGTGTCATAAACTGAACTCCTACCAAGGGTGCAAATTGACCGGGGCCAATCTTACCTGGAAAAGCTGGGAGCAAGGCCACAATGGGGGTTCTTGCTAACACCGGTAATCAGCGCGGCGTCTCCGTGCAATGCGGGACGCGGTGAAGAGATGCGGAAGGTCACATGAGAAAACGGACCAATCAGATTACGCCCAAACTTGGCGGCCATTTTAGATTGGGGGAATAAACCCATGGCATGGTATGGTGACGACGGTAGTCATGGGGAGACTAAGCTGTGATGTGCAGGGCGGGTGTCGGCCATCTTGGAGTGGTGCCCGGCCCATTAAGTAGTATATAGAATAATAACTAGGTGAGTGCCCACAGGTGTTAATAGATATGAGTGGAGAGCGTAGAATGGCATGCCGTGAGTCACAGTCATTCAGAACATACCCTAAAGCTAGTGTGCCATAGTAAATGCATTTCCAGCACATTTCAAATATTTTACATTTACGCATACATTGAATAGGTGAAGAAATTATTCAGAACCATATTTTACAATTATGTTACAGGCTTGAGGAAGAATCCGTGGAGAGGAGAAAACAGATTAAGTTAGATCAGGGAAGTCCAATCCTCAGTCCGATTCAACCCTGTGTGAAGACTTTTAGTCTTCAGAATCCATCTCAATTCCTCTTTGTTCATGAGTTGTTGCAGGTTGCCCCCGCGGCTCGGGAGTTTTACCAGGCAAATGATAGTCCATTTGAAATCCATTTCTGTATGGGATTGTTCTGTGAAATGCTGTACCAGGGGAGCATTCGCAGTTCGGCATCGTATCCTACTTCGATGCTGGCACATCCTTGTTCGTGCCTTTTGTGTAGTTTGTCCGATATAGATCATGGAGCATGGGCAAAACAAAGCATAGATTGCATTGGAGCTATTACAGTTTGAGAATTCTCTACGCTCGTATTTCAAATCACTGTAAACAAACTCTTTGCCTTCTATAGTACTCTCACACATTGAACAATTACCACATTTTACATGCCCAGTGAGCTTCGGCAAACCCCATAGTGTGTCAATTGTGGTCATCTCTGCAGGTGCAGGTAGTGCTGCCCGCACCAAATGATCTTTTAAGTTCTTGGCCTTCTTAAAGGCAAACATTGGTTTCTCCAGTTGCAGTTGATCAGCATTCAACACAGCCCAATGTTTTTTAATGCTTTTGGTAAGTGAGTTGGATATCGGAGAGAAGGTTGTTACACATACCATCCGGTTCTGTGTCTTTTTTGGTTTAGATTCCAACAGAACTTCCCTCGGACAAAACCATGCTCTTTTTAATGATGTTTTGATTAGTCTGTGGGGGTAACCTCGGGTGCTAAGTTTAGCGCTGAGTAAATGGGCCTCTTTGAAGTAATCTTCTTTTAAATAACAATTTCTTCTAAGCCTTAGAAATTGTGAGAAGGGTAAGGAATCACGGAGCGCTCTGGGATGATTACTCTGATAGCTTAGTAAGGTATTGCGCTCGGTGGGTTTCCTGTAGAGGCTAGTGATGAGGACGCCTTCTTTCTCCTGTATGTTTAAGTCTAGGAAGGGAATACTAGCCCTACTCTTGGTAAGAGTGTAGGTGAGGCCACTACAATTAGAATTGAGCCAGTGTAGAAAAGGAGGAAGTAGATCCTCATTCCCCGTCCAAATCATAAAAATGTCATCTATATACCTTTTCCATAGGGCAATGCCACTATGGAAAGGGTTAGACGGGATCAAAATGCGCTCGCATTCAAGGCTATCCATATACAGCACTGCCAGGTTCGGTGCGAAGACAGCCCCCATAGATGTACCCTTGATCTGGCCGTAGTACTGGCCATCGAACAAAAAATAATTCTTCGTGAGGCAAATTTCCAGTAGTTGGAGAATAAACAGTGTAGGAATGAAATGTGGGCTCGGGCGGTTGTTGAGGACTTTTTCAATGACAAGCATTGAGTCATTTTGAGGAATATTTGTGTATAATGACTCCACGTCCAGAGTGCATAGCACATTGGACGTGGGGTCAAATGGATGTTCCTCTATCAGGTTAATCATATGGGTACTGTCACGGATGTAACATTGAGTGGCTGGTACGAAATCCTTGATAAAAAAATCCACAAACTTACCAAGAGTAGGGCTAGTATTCCCTTCCTAGACTTAAACATACAGGAGAAAGAAGGCGTCCTCATCACTAGCCTCTACAGGAAACCCACCGAGCGCAATACCTTACTAAGCTATCAGAGTAATCATCCCAGAGCGCTCCGTGATTCCTTACCCTTCTCACAATTTCTAAGGCTTAGAAGAAATTGTTATTTAAAAGAAGATTACTTCAAAGAGGCCCATTTACTCAGCGCTAAACTTAGCACCCGAGGTTACCCCCGCAGACTAATCAAAACATCATTAAAAAGAGCATGGTTTTGTCCGAGGGAAGTTCTGTTGGAATCTAAACCAAAAAAGACACAGAACCGGATGGTATGTGTAACAACCTTCTCTCCGATATCCAACTCACTTACCAAAAGCATTAAAAAACATTGGGCTGTGTTGAATGCTGATCAACTGCAACTGGAGAAACCAATGTTTGCCTTTAAGAAGGCCAAGAACTTAAAAGATCATTTGGTGCGGGCAGCACTACCTGCACCTGCAGAGATGACCACAATTGACACACTATGGGGTTTGCCGAAGCTCACTGGGCATGTAAAATGTGGTAATTGTTCAATGTGTGAGAGTACTATAGAAGGCAAAGAGTTTGTTTACAGTGATTTGAAATACGAGCGTAGAGAATTCTCAAACTGTAATAGCTCCAATGCAATCTATGCTTTGTTTTGCCCATGCTCCATGATCTATATCGGACAAACTACACAAAAGGCACGAACAAGGATGTGCCAGCATCGAAGTAGGATACGATGCCGAACTGCGAATGCTCCCCTGGTACAGCATTTCACAGAACAATCCCATACAGAAATGGATTTCAAATGGACTATCATTTGCCTGGTAAAACTCCCGAGCCGCGGGGGCAACCTGCAACAACTCATGAACAAAGAGGAATTGAGATGGATTCTGAAGACTAAAAGTCTTCACACAGGGTTGAATCGGACTGAGGATTGGACTTCCCTGATCTAACTTAATCTGTTTTCTCCTCTCCACGGATTCTTCCTCAAGCCTGTAACATAATTGTAAAATATGGTTCTGAATAATTTCTTCACCTATTCAATGTATGCGTAAATGTAAAATATTTGAAATGTGCTGGAAATGCATTTACTATGGCACACTAGCTTTAGGGTATGTTCTGAATGACTGTGACTCACGGCATGCCATTCTACGCTCTCCACTCATATCTATTAACACCTGTGGGCACTCACCTAGTTATTATTCTATATACTACTTAATGGGCCGGGCACCACTCCAAGATGGCCGACACCCGCCCTGCACATCACAGCTTAGTCTCCCCATGACTACCGTCGTCACCATACCATGCCATGGGTTTATTCCCCCAATCTAAAATGGCCGCCAAGTTTGGGCGTAATCTGATTGGTCCGTTTTCTCATGTGACCTTCCGCATCTCTTCACCGCGTCCCGCATTGCACGGAGACGCCGCGCTGATTACCGGTGTTAGCAAGAACCCCCATTGTGGCCTTGCTCCCAGCTTTTCCAGGTAAGATTGGCCCCGGTCAATTTGCACCCTTGGTAGGAGTTCAGTTTATGACACCATTGTCACTTATGCCGCCCGTGTCCTTTTTTTCCCAGACTATGGTACCGTGACCATTCCTTTCGGGTAAGATCCGACTTCCCGCAATTTTGTTTACCACGTTCACTTCGATTCTATTGCTATAGCCATTTACATGTCGCCCTTCCCTCCACAGACCACAGCATCGAGGGCACTCATTTACGGTATGAGCATTTTCTCAACACCACTTTAAATTGGGAAGTATTTTTGGCTACTATAGTTTTAATAATTTTCTTCCCATTAGATTTATTCTATAAATAAGCTACACTATCAAGCTTAAGGAATTTTCCTACCAGAGTGCCACACTATTGGTAAGCGCAATTTCACATACACGCATCCTCACTTTAGACGCACTAGGTTTGAGTGCACTGGATGTTTAGCACGCCGGCTCGCTGCCACTTCACTCCATCTGTGCCTGACTTTTTGCACTAGCCACAGTTAATTCGACACTCGGCGCCACCAGCCCTGTTCCCCGTTATTGTTCTCCACTGCCCATAATCTGCATGATCCACATCTCGTTACCGGCTGCACCTTGGCATGGTATGAGTCATGCAATCTATGCACGCAGTTGTGGCAATGTTTTAATGACATGTCTCTATCTTTTTTATGTCTCCTCTTCTTTTTACATGGTATTTATCCCACTACCAGTGATACATTCGCAAATGTGTAACTTTAAGGCAATTACCCTCTGTCCTGAGGATGAACCTCTATTAAGTATGGTTCGAAACGTCGTCGACATATTACACTAAATGCAACGAATGCAGATACAATTTTTCTTGCATATGTGTATATTTTAGATTGTCTGGTGTATGTCTTACACTAATCAGATGTCTTGCTATTGCCTGTTATTGTGTATGTTGTATGTTCTTCCAGTGTGTTAGTCGGACACCGGACGGTGCCCCGTTTCTATCACACCCAGTGTTACATTTGTTATAGTATTTTTGTATCAGGGAAATAAACTGTCCGGCTGGACACTTCCCCAGAATATATTACCACTTGGTTTATATTTATTCTTTCGTGTATTGGTTTGCTGTTCTAAGGACCATTGTTCTTGATAATATAGTACCTACCCATGGTCCTTAGCTTATTGCGCCTTGGGTCCCCTTGTTCCCCTGAAATAATAACTTCCTGTCAGTGACACCACTTCCGCCCTGCACAGAGTCCTCGCAGGTTTGCGGTCTAGTGCTCCCTCCCCTTTAGTATTTAATGGCGGCATGGCGGAAGTGCAGCGGACGAGCGCCGACTTCGCGCCGAAGTCGCGCGCAAGTCAAGCCCGTCTGCGCCCGTCCGCGGCCGACCAGGCCCAGGGCCCTGTCGTTATGCCCAATTCTACTCTTATTCCTCTGCGGATCTCCAGATACTCAATTCTACAGGGCCTATTCCTGCCCGTGCTGTTTAAGCGGCTCAGACATGTGGTATTCTTGTTCCATCTGCCTTCTCAGCACTGGCCTGTCTCCACGACCCTCTCCC
This sequence comes from Lissotriton helveticus, assembly GCF_964261635.1. Lineage (NCBI taxonomy): Eukaryota > Metazoa > Chordata > Amphibia > Caudata > Salamandridae > Lissotriton > Lissotriton helveticus. The sequence continues at coordinate 458,595,569 of NC_136059.1, read as the reverse complement.
TCCAGCTCCTCAGACTTCCGCCTCTCTATCAATCTACTACCTTAACACGCGTTCCCTTATTCGCCATCAGCTTGAGATCTTTCAATTACTACATCAGAGCTCCATCGATATCCTTCTCCTAGCTGAAACCTGGATCACTGAAGATTCAGCCCCCGACATTCTCGCAGCAATCCCTACGGGATACTACATTATGCACGCCAACCGGCCCGCTGGGAAGACTGGTGGCGGAGTGGCGGCTATCATCCGCTCTGAACATACCTTTTCCGAGCTCACGATGACCTCTATCCCTAAAACCGAATACCTGGCACTACAATTCACCTCCCCTAAATCGTCTTTTATTTGTGTCCTCGTATATAGACCCCCTGATTCTATGCCTCTTTTCCCCCAACTCTTCAGCGACGCTATCGCTCAATTAGCTATCAACCACGCTAATATTGTGGTTATCGGCGACTTCAATTATTGGCCATCTGATGTCCATGAAAGCCAATCGTCTGTGGAATTCACTGACCTTCTAAAAGGCATGAATCTCTCCCAACATATTCACACTCCCACCCATCTGAAAGGTCATATCCTCGACCAAGTTTGGACATCAAACCTCGACATATCACCTCCCTCAGTCTTCCCTTGCTCCTGGTCTGATCACTATTTCATTTCCTTTCACTTACATCTGCACACTTCGTGCCCCCCCCCCTCGCACTAAGAATATTATGGCTCGCAATTTGGAAAAGGGCCAATCTGCCTGACTTCCACGACTCTCTGGCTTTCACTGCACCTACGTCGCTGGCCTCACTAGAGAATCAGGCTGACAAACTTGTTGAATGGCTGCGTCACGCTAGCGATATAGCTGCCCCGCTTAAAAGAATTAAAGCTAAGCGCCCCCACGACGCTCAACGTTGGTTTACGGACCAACTCAAAGCGGACAAACTTGCTCTGCGGCAAACTGAACACCGCTGGCGTCGTCATTATGATCCTCAGCTCAAACTTGTTTACATTGAGACCTTAAAATCTTACAAACAATCAATCTTGGCAGCCAAGACAGCATATTTTTCACAAAAAATTTTGAACTCTAATAACAAAACGAAAGATATCTTCTCAATCGTAAATGAGCACTCCTTACCAGACAGAGTCACCCCCCAACCTCAGCCGACCCAAACCCTCTGTGATTCGCTTAACTCTTACTTCATAGAAAAAATAACAACAATAAAAAATAATATCCCGATCCCGGCATCTCCTACTCCTCTTCCTCTTCCCCCTACAAACACCAGTACCTTGACTGAGTTTCCACCCATATCTCTACAAGAGTTCGCCTCCCTCCTTTATAAAATCAGTTCGGGTTCCCCCAATGATTGCTGTCCCCCGCAGGTCCTGAAAGAAGCCTTTCTTGCATGCCCAGGCCCCCCTCTAGCTTTACTTAACAACTCCCTCGCTAATGGGGAGGTACCATCCTCTTTTAAGCAAGCTGCAGTCTTACCCATCTTAAAGAAACCCAATGCAGATCCCACACTACTTAGTAACTACAGACCCATTTCCCTCCTCCCCTACTTAGGAAAGATCTTGGAGACCTACTTTACCCGCTGTTTGAGCTCTTTTATAGAGAAATCTTCTTTCTTAGATCCTCAACAAGCGGGCTTCAGACCCCTCCACTCCACCGAGGCGGTCATAGTAGCAGTCATGGACACCCTCAGGAAAGGTGCTGACAAAAACACCTCTCAAGCCCTTGTCCTATTAGATCTCTCGGCGGCATTTGACACGGTCGATCACACCATCTTGATCGACCGTGTCCACAACGCCGGTATCCAGGGGGTGGCCCTTGACTGGCTCAGATCTTTCACAGTCCGATCACCTCTCCACTTTTTCCGCACCCTACACTTCCCTTCCCTGCGGTGTCCCACAGGGCTCTGCACTATCCCCTCTCTTATTTAATTTGTATCTCCAACCACTTTTAGCTTCCCTCCGCAACTCCCCAGTCACAATATTCAACTATGCGGACGACCTTCAGCTAATTTTTCCCATAGACTCCTTCCCTTCCTCCCGTATCAACTTCCAGTCCACTATGCTGACTATTGCGGAGTGGATGTATCACAGCCACTTAAAGCTGAACCCGACCAAAACTGAGCTCGTCCTGGTAGGAGGACCCACTCACCCATGGAATGCCGCCTTCTGGCCTACATCTCTGGGGACCGCACCCACTCCTGTGAGCTCAGTCAAAAGCCTGGGGGTGATCATCTCCGAAGATCTATCAATGAGACCGCATATCAACGCGGTCACTTCCGCCTGTTTCTTCCACCTCAGGCGGATTTGTAAGATCAGCAGGTTTCTTACCAAAGAAGCCCTGACCCAAGTTGTCATTGCGCTCATCACCTCAAGGCTCGACTATGCCAACATTCTATACGCAGGAATTCCTGCATGCCACCTTCACCGACTTCAGTTGGTGCAGAATCAGGCTGCTCGCCAGATCTTCCGCCAGCCCAAACATCAGCACGTCACTCCCCTCCTCCGCAGTCTACATTGGCTCCCTGTTTCTAAACGCTGCACTTTCAAACTGGCATGCACTACCTTTAAGGCCCTTTCGGATGCAGCTCCCATGTTCATTTCTTCGGCCTTGTCCCGTCACATCCCTTCTAGAGCTCTTCGCTCAGCATCACTAAACCTCCTCGAGGTCCCTCGATTTAAAAGAAAAAAGCACGGTGGGCTGAGCTTCTCTGTCCTGGCTCCCTCTGTATGGAACGCCCTACCTCCTTCTCTTCGTCTTTGCCCAAAGTACGACTGTTTCCGCAGACTCTTAAAAACACTGCTCTTTCAAGCCGCTTTTGACTAACCCTCTCACCCTTGATCAACGCCATATGTCAATGAGCGCCAAGAAACCGATGGTGATAGTGCGCGTTATAAATAATTTTAATAGAATAATAGAATACCTTCCAGGTATAAATATACCTTCACTTGCCATGGTAAGTTACGGCTGCACACTTGCACGGCTCAGCTTGGCTACACAGCTCGCCACGGCAAGTTTGGAAGGAATTCGAGTTCCCGCCTGACGCACTGACAAGACGCTGTACTCCCTGCTGGCAGAGATTCCAGCTTCCAGTATTCTCACTCCCTTCGCGGGGTGTTGGAGTTTGAGATCCAGAAAGAAATTCCCACCTCTCTCATTCTAAGGTATGGAGCTGACTAGAACCTAGAGGGACTCTTGGCATACAAACTATAGCTTACCATACTATAGAAAACAGCACCTACTTCTTACCTCGTACTACACTTAGGTTAGGTACACTGGGGTAGAACTATTTAGAAGCACCAGATGAGTATCCACTTTTAGCCTGTGTTATTTATGTGTATGTATACGAATATAGGTCATAGCTAAAAGACAATGCTATTACAGTATTATATCTTCTCAATGCTCACGCTGTACATTTTATATCTTGCATACTGTCCAACAATCGTAACAGCTCATATCTCTTGCGGGAGAAATAAGACTGTTCAATAAATCCTTTTATTGAACTGCCCATCTATTCTTTCTGTGTAACTTTGCAGAATCGAAGCATGCACGATTGACTGAGTGAAACTTATCTATTGTTTCCATGATTCTGAGACATGTTCCAATTCTAAGGGAAACAAAGTTGTCATGTTTATGCGGTTGTCAGAAACGAATCCCTTCTTGTTCATTCGAGAAGTTTCTAATGACCTCTGAGTTAGCTGGCACACACAAGTAATTAAGTATAATGTACTTGATAGGAGCATACAGACCGTAGTCCTATGCAAAAACTATAGTGTATATTATTCCAACGCGCAGAGCCTATAAGGGAAATAGGAACTACACTACATGGCATCCAACGGTTTGGTAAGGCACTAATTTAACGCTAGATACTGAAGTAACTCAGTCGTGCTTTTCTCAGAGACCCCTACCCATAATACTCCACAAGACGTCTGGAGTGGGTAGGGATAATATCCGCCATAGCCGAGTAGGATAGAGGCACATGAATCTTTTCAGACAGAGGTATTCTATTAATCGATAGTATTCCCAGAATCAAATCGAGTAACGAAAATGTTTCACTTCCACAAAGAAGATGAACCACCTGAGGAATATATTCCTTTCGAGGATGTTGAAATTCCACTCACATACCAGGAGCATCAGCTCTGGTTTAAAGGCGCCCTAAAACATTACAATCACATTACCAGGCTCAGTCCACTAGGTAGACCAGGAGCAACATGGCCGTTTTTAGCCGGCTACACACCTCATCCTGACAATGAAGCAATGTCAGACGATGAATTACTTACTCAACTCAAAGAGTTAATAAAACTTTACAGACAATTAGTCCAATATGTCATGCGGACTTTCACAGTCCAACCACCATTGACTATTTCAAATCAAACCCCTTAACAGGGTAATAATCTAAAAATTACTTCACAGAGTTTACACGCAGTCCTGGGTAAAATGCCCAAAAAACGTCAACAAATTCCATTCTGGAAAGCTAAACAAATTACTCAAATCGATGCACTATTTCCTAATACTAGCCCTTATAAGAAACACAGAATCCCAATAATCTGTTTATCAATGGGGATCACACCACATCTGGAAGACTGCAGCACTTGCTGCCATCTATACTAAAACACATGGTGTTCTTTCTATTGCGATAATATCTGATGTCCTGAAACAAATTCAACGAATACGGGGGCAGAGCCTGCTGTATTTAGGTATGAAATTACTGAACAACTTCGACCAGGCCTCAACAATAATATTATCTAATACTAAAGGGGAGGCAGCATCAGTGGCGATCGGCCAACGCTTAAGGGAATTTGATGTAACAGAACATCTACATGAACTACCCAGAAAAATTGAAAAATCCTATGAAGAATTAGGCAAAGACAGTTTGGGTGGAAAACCTTTGAAACCACAACTGTCTGGAGTTCCTGAACAGGAATCTATTGAACAAAATCCTACATTTTCTAAAAAGAAGTGGGAAAATAAACAAAATTCAAAAGAGAAACGTTCTCAATCCCGAGGTAGGTCTCCTCAAATGGAGCCCTCTGAAAGGAGATATAACCTCAGGGATAGGGATAATTTGAAAAAACCTGACAGGTACCAGGATACTGATACACGTTCCTCTTGTACCTTTCAGATATCGTCACAGACATCCGAAAGAAGAGGACTGTCAGATCAAAGAGAAGAACGCGTGAAGTCCAAAGACGATCAACACGTTCAGAAAAACAAACCAAACCTCAATTCTCCAAGATGAATATAGCTGGTCTGAAGATCACACAAATGCCGAAAATTTTGAGATCAGAACTCAAGAACGGAGAATGGGCTTAGCCAATGCTGGACAGTGCAGCAGAAATAACAATACCTCGCCAGTACCTGAAGGAACTTCTGGAGACACTGGACTTGAATGAGTACATACAAGTAGAGACTGTAGACACTAGGGTTAGTTCTCCACGAATGGTATATGATTTAACACTCCGGATGGAGGGAGACATACCAAGAAAAGTAAAAGCACTCTTTTGGGAGAGACTTTCAAAGGGTTATGATATACTTCTAGCAGAACAGGACTGGCCATCAGAATTTGTCAGGGAGTGCCCACATGGCAAAGACATCATTATGCCAGCCTTCTCTAACCATGTTCCAGTACATTTAAAATATACTTGTGCCAGGAAATGGGCAGTTGCAAAGGCCCCAGCATTATATAAAAATCATGTAGGATGGGATGAGGACTCACCTCACCACAAGATCCAGTTAAAAAATCATCCTAGTGCACAAAGGCAGTATCCAACTAAGCAAGAAGCTACAAAACAGGTCAGGGAGGTCTTAGATCAACTTGAATACCAAGGGGTGATTGAAACATGCACCTTCTCAATGAACAATCCTTTGTTTCCTGTTTCCAAACCAGACAACACATATCGTCTAGTTTAGGATTACAGACACCTGAACTCTTGGTCAAAGACATTTGCAGTGCAAAATGCACATAGTACAGCATTAATGAAAAACATTGTGCGCAAAAAATATAAAACCAGATTAGACATTTCTAACGGTTTCTTTTGTCAGAACATAGCACCTGAAAGCAGGTACTTAACAGCATTCTCAATAATGGGAACACAACCTCACTTCCGTCGACTCCCACAAGGGTTCAAGAATAGCCCGGGGTTGAAGCAGACCCCACTGTGGGAATGCTCATGGCTTAAAGAAATCCGCAAGCTGAAGGGGTTCCAGGGATGGGATGCCATCGGCGTTTCCACTCTGGGGGATGTAGCAAAAAATGGAGAATTGAAACCCTTTACCTCCCTACAGGCTGAATTTGGACTACACCACTCCCAGTTTTTTAAATACTTACAACTGAGGCATGCATGGCGGGCAGAGGTTGCGCTACAAGAGCCGCTCCCTGAATATGCCCCGCTTGAGGGCCGCTTACTGAAGGAAAGGATCCCTGAAAAGGCAGTATCTCTGACCTACAAGATGATCATGAACAATAAACCAGATAAACTGGAGGGACTCAGAGCTACGTGGGAACAAGAAATAGGGGAGATGGATGATGTAGATTGGGGGGTGGTTCTGATGCACCCTAGGGAGGTGGCAATCAAATCGCGCTTACGCCTGATCCAGTTCAAGGTCCTACACAGGGTATACTATGATAGAATACGGCTCCATAGAATGGGGAGAACCTCCGATCCTAGCTGCCTTCGATGCGGACATGATAGCGGGAGTTTCCTCCACATAATATGGACCTGCCCAAATATTCAGGCGTACTGGGTCGCAATCACCACTGAACTGAGTAAAATATTGGAGATAGACATACCACTAGACCCGAAGCTCATCCTCCTGGGCATGACCAATGATGTAGACCTGGCCCGCCCGCTGCTAATCTTCTTAGTGTTAGCCTTAGTGGTGGCCAAAAGAGACCTGGCTAGGAAATGGGGGGCGCCTGACACACCCCAGCTGGAGGAGTGGAGAAGGGGTATAGACATGTACATGGCGGCTGAAAGGGTCACCTATACAGCGAGAGGTTGCCCGAAGAAATTCCGTAGAGTGTGGAGTAAATGGAGACACTATCACGGTTTAGACGGAGGTCTATGAGGGTGTCCAGGAATGTGTATACTGACTTGTTGTGGGAGGATGGGCTGTGCGGAACTGCGGTGATGGATGGAAAGGCGGGATATACTAATGTGAAAGAACATTTGAAATATGATGATGGGACATTGCAATCTGACGGACATGGAGGGGATGTGGGGTGGGGGGCGTGGGGACACTTCTTGATGGTGACATGCCAGGTATGTATTTTCTATGTGGAAAAAACAATAAAAAAAATTTTTTAAAAAAGAAAAAAGAATAGCCCGGGGTTATTCTCAGCAAGAGTAACAGAGTTACTACAAGTTTATGATGACGAGGCATTGTCATATGTGGAAACATCTATCTGACAGACGATGACCTGGATAGGCACTTGAACACGGTGAATACCAATATGTTGGGCTTAGCCTCTGAGTGTTACAAATTCAATTTCAAGAAATCAAAAATTGCCCGCCTCAATGTCATTTTCCTAGGATATGAACTTTCAAGTGAAGGTAAAAGCCTGGCAACTAACTTTTCAGAACCTCCAAAAACACTGAAAAACGTAGTCGATTCTAGGTTTCCTGAATTTTGGAAGAACTTACATTCTAAATTACGCAGAAAGGGTTAAACCTCTCTACAAATTAATCAAGCCTGATTTCACAATCATAAATTGGACACAGAAACACACAGATATCCTGCGTTCACTTCAAGCTGACATGTTAGCAACAAATCACTTACATACACGGGTAAACATATGCAATTTAGTGATCCGAATCATTACGGGTCAATGCAGATTCACCTACTTAACTTTTAATGAAGGTGAAAAAGTACCAATTGCATAAAAATCCCATTTGTATACACAAGCGGAAATGCGCTTTACATCAACAGAGAAAATGCTGACAGCAGTTCAAACCTCTGTAGCAAAAGAAAGAGCTCTAGCTCAGGGGAAACACATAATTGTTGTGACTCCAGTACCAACCTTAGAGGCAGTTACAAAAGTGAGCATTCCGAATGCAAAAGCTTTACATCCAAGATGGATACAATGGGTTAATTCTCTTGCTGCAACAGATGTTGAATATGTTTTTGATCCTTATTTAAAAACACAAGAATTCCTGTAATACGAACACAAATGTCCTCTGCATATTGAGATTCTCCCTCTTGACCAGTACGAATTTATCATTTATAATTATACTGACGGATCAGCACAACCCGCTATGGAAAGTAAGCAAGCTTACAGTGCAGCATGCGCGATCGTTAAAGGTCGAATGCGCGATGATAACTTCCGACCTATGGTCAGAAAAACACAAGCTATAGGAGATTATGCAGCTCAGCGAGCTGAACTACAAGCATTGAAATTGGCACTTGGAAATACGGATCAACATTCATAGTGTGTGATTCTTTTTACTGTGTTCAATCATATAATGAATATTTACAGAATTGGCTTCAAAATGATTTAAAAGATGCAAAAGGTGGCACAATCAAGCATAACACGCTTTGGGAACAAGTAGTTCAGTTGCGAAGCGGACTACAAAACACTCACGTGATACACATGATGAGTCATCAACATGATAGCGTTCACGTTGCAGGGCATTCATTGGCTGATGAAGCCGCAAAGGGGACTGTACAAACGGCTTCCGTAGCTGCGATAACTCATTCAAAAACGAGAATAGACAGTGAGATATTATTAACTGTCAATGCTTCAAGCAAAGGCAGAGGTGCAGCGTTACCTAAAACGTTTCCACTCAAATACTCATAGATAATTGATACAAACAATGTTCTGTTTGCTTGAATCCCTGGAGTGGGGGATAGGGTAATTCCAAACATGGAACGTAGATTTGGACTAATCCTAGCAGCACATGAAGGGATAGCCTCTGCCCATGCAGGTGTTTCCGCCACAGTATCTTTATTAAAACAGAGATATTGGTGGCCAGGCATTAGGAAACAGACCAAAAACGATGTTTTGGAATATGAAATATGCCAGAAGATGAAAGTCTCTGCCGTGAAACATGCGCAGACGCCCCTGTTAATTTCAGATAAACCATTAGCGTGTTTATCTGAAATTACCTGGATAACTGCGGTCCCTTGAAAAGGGATGGTAACTATAAATATATAATGGTTGCAGTGGATTCGTGCTCAAGGTTCCTATGGATATGGCCTCAGCGCTCAGCTGACGATTTGCAAGTCTTTATTGGCACATACGCAATTGGCACACTACAGTCTGTCCAGGGCCCTGCGTTCATCTCTCGAGCTTACAAAGAAGCCATGGCCAGTTTGGGCGTAGCATTGCAGTACTCTTCTCCATTCTATCCGGAGGGAAATTCTGTTGTGGAAAGGAAAAACTGGAACATTAAGCGGTCTATAACAGCTAGGTTATTAGGTTCGGGTGATGGGTGGGTCAAACATCTTTATGGGGTCCAACGCTCATTAAACAATTTGCCGAGAAGTTCTCTAGGGGGTGTCACTCCATATGAGGTCCTGTTTGGGAAAAGAATGTGGGTCCCAGATCTTGAATGTAAAGGCACACTGGTGGAAAATAAACCATTTGATATCAAAGATCGTTTGGCTGTTTTACAGGACTTAAATGTTCTAAGATCGAAACAAAGCAACATGTTCCTGAAAACAACCACCAATGGGAAAAATCCAGCCGTCCCAGCAAGGCCTGTCTGGATACCAAAGCTTGGGGATCTAGTCAGAGAGAAGATCGTGGATAAGAAGGAATTTGGGCATTCTTACAGACAACCAGTACCTGTCCTATCAATCCATGGATCAAGAAAAGTACTTCTGCCGCCCCTTGCTGGTAAAAAGGTGAAAAGATTTATGTCCATCGACCATATCAAACCACACTATGTAGCAAATACTGAATAGTAGGCGTAGTGGACTCCGACCAAGTAGCAGACGCACTCCTCTAGCTACTACCCAAGTGGTTAAAACTGAAAGACTCATCACCGTCGAAGAGTCAGAAGGGAGAAATGAAGGACTAGGCAACAATGCTATAGAACAAGTTCCTCTTGAAACCCAAATACCAGTTCGTCCTGATACATCTGTCTACACCAACGTAACACGTGATCAATTGGTTCCAGCGATTTCAACGGAACCTGATGCAATTCCAATCATTGACAGAACTGCCTCTGGGTATTTCATTAACTTTGACACATTTTCTGAGGATCCCAGTGAACCTGAAATGATGCCAGCACAAAGAACTTTCAAAGAACAAGCAACAGCCTTTTTTCATCTCCTGAAAAAGACTTATCTGGTTTCACCATGGATTGAACTATGGATTGTTTCTGGAATATTTTTCTTTCTGCTTTGGCTAGCTTTAGTAATGACTATGAGCATGTTGATAGAGGGAAGATATATTCAAATGGATACAGCAAGTAAAAAAGTGGACTTACTTCTGAAACCACACAAATCATCCCATCGTGAAGCAAGAGACCTGTCAACAGTGAACATCACAGGGGGAGGAGCCTAGCTCGCGGCCGTAATGGTCGCCCTTTAGCTCGGCTCCCGCAGCCCTCCGTCCTGATTGCCTATCCTGTCTTCTATCCTGTCCGGGGACGACACATTTTTGGGGCATTGGAAACATAACGGCTTGTTTGTACTTACCATCCGACCCCGGGGTCTCGGTGTGCAGTGGCTCCGGAGTTGTGGCCTCCGAGAGATCGGGGCCTCTGCGAGACTTGGACCGGGACCTGGCCGGTGGGATCCGACGGCTCTCGGCCCCGGCCGAGAGCGAGAACCAGTGTTGGGAGCCGATGTGCGAAAATCCCGGCGATCCTGACCCGGGCCTGCCCTGGTGGCCGCGCGGCTGATGTGGGTGAGAGGCCCGGGGACCTGATTCTGTGAAGGGGTCTCTCCCCGCCGCTGCTTTGTCCGGCGGCCCTGGTCCTCGGGGCCCAGACTCCGCTTGTTTGGGGCACCGGTGCTGGTGCTTGCGGAGACCCGTCTTGGGCGGACATCCTTTTGGCATCGAGGCCGCCCTTGCTGGGACCCCCGGAGCTTGTAAAGTCCTACATTTGCGAACTGTTCTTTCCGGGGGTCTTGGTGAGCGGCGATTGGGCTGATTCACGAAATGGCGGCCGACCCTCTGAAACGAGAATCACCCTGTGGCGGCTGGCCCGTGTTGCCTATTGGTGTGGGGAGCGGATCTGGTGGACGTGAGCCGACGGTCAGAGATATCCTGGAAGCCCTGAGATCCCTACACGCTTCCCTGGCCCTGGGCGTCTCGGTGGGTCCGCCACGATCTGCCGCCATTTTGGGCGGCCATTTCTTCTTGTCGCCCTCTTGTTTCGAAGACTTCATTGCCTCGCCCCCCTCGATTGACTTGAGTGTCTCCGCCACTGATCGAAGATCGTGTAGTGTGTCGGTGACTTTGGGGCGCCCTGCTTTTCAAGGTTCGGACCCCGGGGACTTGGATGCTGTACTGCGACCCTGTTCGACATTGTTGCCTGAAACTATTGGTGGACTGCCTCCTGTGCCTGCTTCGATGACTTTGCCTGTGTCTATAATTGGGGCCACCTCGCCCGCTCCAGTGGCGCAACTGAACTCCTGTTTTTCATTGCTCGTGCTGCGATATTTGATGCATCTATACTTTCTGTTTGGACTATTGCTCCCTTGTGGATCTATCTACCCCCCACGTAACTATGCTAGTCACCATTCCACTCGATTATATGCTGATTTCGTATTTAGTATGTGGTTTTACATTGCCATGTGGTGGGTGGGGTTTGTCGCTCGAAAGGGTTGGGGGTGAAATGTACGACTTCTGTTTGACTCCCGGTATACGATTTAGTAGCATAATTGTTTTTAATCGTAGAAAGGTGGGAGGTCCCCTTCTCCTAATGTTTGGTGGCGCGTGATGGGGTGTCGTCCTGGTCTGTTTTTGACTGTGCTTGTTTGGTTGGGCGGAGGGCTGCGGCCGCCCGTTCGGATTATAGTTATTCTGCTCCTCCCTCCTGTCTTCTTTTCTCCGCTTTTGTTGCCTTTTTGTCTCTCTCTTCTTTCTTACTTCTCACTATATTTCGGGTTCTGGTTTAGGGCGACAGGCACGCTGTTTGAAGGGTGGGCCATAGCCTTCTACAGGGGTGCAGGGTGGGACGGGTGGGTTGGGCTCTTTTTTTTGTTTGTCTTCTGGTTCTATGGCCCTTTTGTATCTCTTTTTCGTGAGGCCGCGTCTGTCCCGACCTCCTATGGTGTGTTTCGGGTGGGGGGTGTGGCGTCGTTAATCCTCCTGCTATGTTTCGGCTGTCTTTCTCCCCGATCGCCATACCCCCACTTGGGCCGCTACTCCTTTTGTCTCCTGTCTTCCCGCCACAGAGGGCCTGTGTCGGCGTGTCTTCTTCCTTTCGTTTTTCATATTTTCTTATTCTCTTTTTCTTGTTTTATTTTGTCTTCCCTCCATTTTCCTTTCCCTTCCTCTTCCCCTTCCCCACTTCGTCCCCCCCCCTTTTTTCCTTCCTGTGTCCCAGAGGTTACTATGACGGGCTGGGTTCGATGCATTGTCTTTCCGATCCCTCTGTTCTGGCTTGGTAGTGTCTTGGGTGGCGGGCATGTTACGAGGATAATGCTCAGGGGCTGATTGTGTCTCACATATCCTGATTTTCTTGAATGCATTGTATTGTCCCCCCGATATTTTGCCCCCATGCCCCCTTATTAATGTTGAGGTTGGTTTGGGATATCGGATGCTTCCGTATTGAAAGTGAGCCTGTCATACGTCCTCTCCCCATATTATAAAATTAAGCCTTATTTACTCCTGTGTTTTAGCCCTTTGGTTTCTGTACCTCTTCTCCCCTTCTACGATTGTACGGCCTCTGCTTTGTATTGATTGATTATGTAATATTTGCCTGGTGACTCCTGATTATTTTGCACATTGCGGCCGGCCGGCTTGGTTGTAGGCCTCGACTTGTCTCTCCTTTTGACGTCAATAAAGGTTTTAAAAAAACAAACAAAAAAAACAGTGAACATCACAGCCGTTCCTATAAAAGATGGTATAGTTGGGAACAAAACTAAATATGACATATTCGGCCGTCAGAACTTTTGAAGATTTCACACTTATTTAAAATTTCATTAAGTGACTTTTTTACCTCCAGTATGTGGAAAAGTAAATTTTGCCATGTTCTGTGTCCCTACGTGTCATCCATCATATGTTATGTGTGCATGATTAAATATGCATATGCATTCCCTATGTTCGATTAATGACGCAATTACAGTTGTGTCCACCTCTAGTATGCCAGTTTCCAGTTCTCGTGAATACTACGAATATCAGGCCTATGTAAAGCTACGTTGCCACGTTTCTCAGTGTGCACGTTATTCTATTGAAAAGTCCCCGTTTCTAGGCCTCAAAAGGGCCTGGACACAAGATTCAGCTCCTGTCTCCTGAAGCCTCGCTGAGGAGCGATACAGCCCCCACCTGTATCCTCGACCCTTCACTTACTTCCTGCCTCGCAGTGCCCGGCTCACCCTGGCTCTGCCTCTGAGTCTGCCAAGAATATGTTATGATTCCAGTTATCAGTTCAGTCCTCCTTCTCTGCATTCCTAAAGCTACTGAATCGCATCGATAGTTTCCGTCATTGTCTAGCCTTCACGTCTCCACGTTAGAGAAATACTGCATTTAATGGTCATTTAATATTCTTCACCACGCACTACATGTAGAATAATGCATGGTCCAGTCTTAGAATCAAGTTAGCCTTTCCCCTCCTGACTTCTAGTTTATATCAACACGTTCTCTAAACATCAGATACTAGATACTGTTTAGGTACATGTCGCCCTGACTCTCCAGACTTCAGTCTCTGCTCCTAGCACAGAGTTCATAGCCCCCAGCTTCTCTTAGTAACACGTCATTGCTAGTTTGCGCGCACCATCAGGGTAGAGGTCCCGGCTCCTCAGGTAGCCCCCTCCATGGTTTCCGCCCCATTCATGACATATTCTGTTACGTTTGCATCACATGTCTATGTATACGCCCTGTTACACCTCTTTTCACCCTTATCTTTCGCGACTACTACGCGTCACGCCTTTTGCTCCACCCACTGCTACGCCTATTGCAATGTAATGCTATGTGTTTGCGTTATGTATATATGCTCACGCACTGTTATTAAAAAGTTGTTCCCCTTGTCCCGATCCTGACCCCGGCAGCGCTGCTGGGCCTTGCCATCCTGTATTGCTGTATTAAACCTGCAAAAACTCCTACTACCTCGAATCTTGACTCTTATTTATTGAGCTATCTGTTATTCATTTATGCATTCAAAAATAGGGTATTATTTATTTATTTACCACATAATGGCGCCCGAATAGGGACTTGCCCTTTCCCCACGCGTCGGTGAAGCCACGCCGACCCCCTGACCCTCTGCAGTCGTGACGGAACTCTTCTGCGCACCGGCAGATATTTCTGCTTCAAGTATCCCTCAGGCCCACGGAGGAGACGGAGGAGGCGGTCCAGCATCCAGACGAGACGGTGGAGGAACGCGGCGAGTCCCGACCAGAGCCCAAGCCGAGAGTCCAAGGTCCGAGGTATCCGGAGGCCCACCTGTAACAGAAGTCCGAAGTTCGTCCGTCCGGCGTCCAAGCAGTCCCGTCCAGTCTGAGGCCTTCCGTTCTTGCTGCCCGGTGAGTACCGTTACTGGGGTAGTATCTAGACAGGGTCAATTTAATTGACTCTGGTCCGTGGGTTGGTGGTACACAGACCCACAAACGAAGTGTCCACTTCGGTGGATGCGGGTCCTGACGTGTCTCTTTATGAGACCGGTAAGTTTCGTACTGTTTCAGCAGTGCATCTAGTTCCTGTTCTAGTCAGTTCTGTTCTCGAGAAAATTCATGTATTCTGTGTTCCGTATTCCAGGTAGTATTCTGTTCGAACTGTTATTTTTAAATGTTCTTCATGTATTTTAATGTCGTGGTATGAATGGGGAATAAGTATCGTGTTCATTGTGTATTGTATTGTGTCTAGATTACAGTCCAGTCATGCCCTTGTTTTCTAAGTTACGCCAGTTAAAAACTAGAAAGGGTCTGCTGGAAGCAGCAGTTCCTGTCCCGCCTAGGGACAGTCCAGGTCATTTTATGTATCAGAAGCATGGCATAAGCGCCATACTGTATCTAGATTTATGGGTAGAGTATACCAAACAGTTAGAAGAAAAGTACCGATGGCCCGTATCGGGTACATGGGATGCCGAGTGCATCATGCGAGTAGAAGAGGCATTATGGAAAAAGAAAGCCAGACAGTCACAGAAAGATGCCATCGAGTTATGGCGCAAAGAAGCTCATAAAAGAACTGAAAAAGAAATCAGAAAGTCAGAATTAAGTAGAGAATCCTTGGAACGAGCCCATGAAAAAGAACTAATCGAGATAGGTGAACAAGTCAAAGCCGAACAGTCAGACAGACAGAGGCATGCCCTTATTAGGGGTATGTATCCTCTCCTTGCCGAGGGCTTGCCAAAAGCGACCCCAGAGGCATCCAGTAATTTCCCGCCACCATTAGTTCCGACCAAGCTACGTCACAAACAGACCGCAGCTGATATTTTTATTTCGTCCTATTTGGACGACACAGTCCCAGAATATGCAAATCCTGTTCGCGCTCCGCCAGTCCCTGTAAATCAGGCACTTCCCGCTCCTCCAGACACCGGAGTACCTGTTACGGTACCCCCGGTCCAGCCCGCCATACAAGTCCAGCCTACATTTCCATTTCCCACTCTGCCAGGACGAAGAGCCTCAGTAGACGACTCTAGTTTAGGGGCCGCAGGGGGAGGTACTCCTCAAACCCCGCCGCCACACAAGCGTTTAACGACAGCCGAATTACATATACAAGCATCACAGCGTACGCCGAGGCATCAGACTGTAGCAGAAATAAGAAAATCCCTTGCCGAATGCGGCTATGATCCAGTCCCAGGCGAGGATAATATGGTTTTATATTCATTCCGTGTAAGAAAGGTGGCCGAGTATCTAGTCACCTTACCGAATATGAAAGAAGATCTAGACAGAATATATCGCTTCATCCGTACAGGGGATGATCCAGAAAGCATTGGCGAGGCCATGTCTCAAAGGAAAGCTGAGACCCAGCTCATGATATTAAAGTTTCTGATCAATTGTCTAATAAGAGAACAAGATTACCCGTCTAAAGATCCGGCTGAAATGAAAACCCTGACAAGGTGGAGTGATAATATAGCCGAGGGTAAGCACAAGACCGTCGGTGCTATGGAGAGTATGTACAAGAAAATCCGTAAAGAAATAATAAAGTTACACGAACAGCGTAAAGCAGCACAAGTAAGCGAGAAAGAAAGTAACTCTGATCCTGAAGAGTTAGACGACGAGAATCCTGACAGAATAGCGTATGTAGGAAAATCTAGATTTCCAGATCGCCATTTACGCCTAGAACACAAGTCTATTTTCCATCATCCAGCACCAGAACAAGGTTCTCTAGAACAAGTGTTTCAAGCTACCGATCACATTCTGAAATCACGAATCGGTTACAGTGAGTTAAGTACCATGCATGAACAAGAACTAGCCCGATCAGCAGTCCGATGGATTACTGATTCTACCACTTTTCCAGACGAAATGGTGGCACAAATGTTTCTGAAAATGCCCCCAGCCGAGCAACGACTGGCGGGTATGTATATGATTCAGCACCTCATTACGTTGTATGAGGGTCAGCACTCTGATCCAGGTCCGTTACATGATATCCTGAACGAGTTACTCCAGTATAGATGGAAAGGTTTAGGTACCGACTTAATTAGTGTCATTCTAGAACAGCGTCACAAATATAGAACGTTTCTGAACCCGCATTTTGTTCATGTCTCACCCCCAGAAAGTAAACCATTTTACATAGAGAGACAGAATCCGTTACGAGAAGTCCACCCAGTCAGAGGAACGGGTGGCGAACTAGAACGAGTGTTTGTTTACACTCCGATTACAAAGATGGAACTCCTAGAGATGAAGAAATTAATTCCCTGTCATGATAAAGATCCAGCAGGGTTCCATAGAGAATTAAAAGACATGCTCCGTATGGGAGAATACACGTATCCAGATATAATTAAAATGTTAAAGGTTCTGCTGCCCGCAGGGGTGTATGAAAAGCTCAAGGAAAAAGAATGGGAGGTGGGAGAGAAAAAGATCGATTGGGCAGTTCTAGAAGCTGAAGACAAGGCACGAGTACCAGGTACCGGTCTTGGAGCGAAATGTAAAGAATTACCAGAATTATTAATACAAGTTTTACCTAGATTATTGACAACTAGAAAAGAAGACTGGGATGCAATCTCAGCCTGTAAACAGAAACAAGACGAAGATATTAGTGATTTTTATTCTAGATTTGAGAAATGTTTTAGCATCAACAGTGGCCTCAAGACAAGTAGTGAGTCATACCCTCACCTTTTTGTTACTAAATTAGTCGAGAATTCAAGTCCACAAATTAAAAATCGAGTTTTGAAAGTCGAAAGTACCTGGCAAGCTAATACCCCGTCCCAGATGTTGCAGATGCTCCAATACCACCAGAATAGAATCAGGGAAGAACAGGAACACGAGAGAAAACGTATGAAAGACACGAAAATGAAAGTACTAGTTGCACAATCTGTTCCTCAAGACAGTCAGAAGAGGGGTACGAATCAAGCCAGTCATCCTGCAGCTCCCGTTAAAGGGAACTGCAATTATTGTAAACAGCCAGGTCATTTTATAAACGAGTGTGCAGTTCTGAAACACAACATAGCTACTGGTAAGACTAAAGAAAGACCACGTCCGCCTAGACAAGAACAAGTTTCACAGACTCCTCAGCCACAGAATGCACCACAGACAGTTACCGCACCGCAGCCTATTGCTGCAACACAGCACGTTACACAGCAGATGTACCAGTATGCACAGTCTGAGTATCCAGAGTACCAACAGTATTCATGAAACAGCCTAGAGAGGGAGGTAGGCTTGCCTCTCATCGAGATACCTGTAGATCAAGAAGGTCCCTATGTTCACAGTCAAGTATTAGGGAAAGACAGAAAGTTTTTGATTGATACAGGGGCAAGTAGGACCACAATTAGTCACGCCGAAGTTCCAGGGGCTCCGCTCTCAGGCTCAAGAAATGTTTCCCTTGGATTTTCAGGAAAACCCATTGTAAATGAAATATCAAAGCCAGTTACTCTAGAAGTAGGTCCATTGTCCCGCACTACTGATCTGTTACTTACTAAGTCATGTCCAGAAAACCTATTAGGCATTAAAACACTGAAAGAGTTAGGTGCAGTTATATGCTGTTCCCCAGAGGGAATACGATTGTTCCTACGTGACTTTAAGGGTCACTATGTATTACGAGATTTTGATCCCAGATTGTCTAATGTCCCGCAGCATCTATGGGCGCAAGGTCCAACTGATGTTGGTTATATGCAAATCACACCCTATCGTGTGACTCTCAAGCCAGGTGTAGTGTTACCACGAATCAGACAGTACAGATTGCCACCTGAGGCTGTAGCAGCCTTATCCAAAATTATTGACGAGCTCGTGGCTCAAGGAGTGGTTGTAGAAACTGACTCCAACGTATGCAATTCTCCGATCATTCCAGTCATGAAACGTACTGATCCAAATGCACCCCCAGTATATCGATTAGTGATTGACCTACGAGAGCTTAATAAATGTATTATTCCTCAGTACCCAGTCGTTCCAGATATCTCTTCCCTATTGACAGCCATTGATTCCGAAGCCACGTTCTTTACTGTAATCGACCTCAAGAACGCGTTTTTCAGTGTCCCTATTCATCCAGACAGCCAGTTCCTTTTCGGATTTTGTTTAAATGGAAGGAGCTATATGTTCACACGCGCTCCTCAAGGTTTCACAGAAAGCCCTAGCATTTACAGTCAAGCACTTAAAAGACAACTAGACAACATTCACATGCCAACTGACACTGCCCTGCTCCAGTATGTCGATGATCTCCTGATCACAGCCCGTTCTGAACGTGCTTGCGAGCGAGCATCCCTTACAGTCTTGTATTTCCTAGCCGAGATGGGGCACAAGGTGTCCCCTTCGAAGCTTCAATTCTGTGTCCAGCAAGTGGTCTACTTAGGACACTTACTGTCCAAGAGGGGTAGGCAGTTGACACCAGACCGTATCCAGTTAATAGCGAGTCTTCCTCAGCCCAAGACCCAGAAGGAGGTACGTGCTTTTATCGGCCTTACTTCTTACTGCAGACAATGGATTCCTCAGTATGCATTTCTAGCCAAGCCACTGATACAGTTAACGACACAGGAGGCAGCCGTATCGACTGTCCTCCCTTGGACATCTGAACATACACTTAGTTTCAATGAGTTAAAGAAAGCCCTATGCCAAGCTCCAGTTCTAGCGACACCGAACTACAGTAAGCCTTTTACACTTTTCGTCACTGAACGCGAAGGTACAGCATTATCTGTTCTCACACAAGATCAAGCAGGACAATACAAGCCCTGTGCTTATTTTTCGAGCACATTAGATCCTGTAGCCCAGGCTCTGCCTGCGTGCCTCAAGTCAGTTGCAGCCGCAGCCCTAGCTATCAGACAAAGTGACTCCATAGTCTTAGGACATACCTTGACAGTACAAGTTCCACATTCCGTGGAAGTTCTGTTAAACCGAACACAGACTCAGCACTTGACAATTGCACGTTTAACAGGTTATGAATTGACACTGTTCCAGCCACACATAGAAATCAGACGCTGCAACATTTTAAATCCTGCTACACTGTTACCATCAGTTACTCCGAATTCTGCCGCACATGACTGCGTGGAAGTAGTTAACATTACGACCAAGCCAAGACAAGATCTGACAGATATTCCGTTACCAGACCCCGACCTGACACTTTATGTGGATGGTTCATGTATGAGAACAAGTACAGGAGAACTAGTCGCCGCGTATGCAGTGACTACTGACACTGAAGTTATTGAAACACACCGTATCGACACCCTGTCCGCTCAAGCAGCAGAGCTAGTTGCTCTGACACAAGCCTGCATACACGCCAAGAACTTGAAAGTTAATGTTTACACAGATTCACGCTACGCATTTGGAGTTGTACACGACTTCGGAGTGCTCTGGCAAGAGAGAGGTTTCATGACTTCTCATGGAACCAAGATTCAGCATGGTCTCCTTATTCAAGCTCTGTTAGATGCCATACATTTACCGACATCTATCGCTATCATGAAGTGCAAAGCACATACGAAAGTTACTGACACCATTTCTCAAGGTAACGATCTAGCAGATCGCACAGCCAAGCTTACAGCACAGACTCTAGACATTCCAGTTAATCCGACACAGACACACACTCCAGATCCGACTACATGCATGACAGTTAAGGACCCTACACAAGATGTCATAGATATACAGTTACATGCTACTCCCGAAGAAATCAAGAAATGGTCCGAACAAGGAGGGGCCCAGACAGATCAAGGATGGTTAACGAAGGGTAGAGCCACATGGTTTCTCCCCGACTCTATGGTTCAAGTCATTATTAATACCGCACATAGTCCAGCACATTTAGGAGAAAAAGCTATGTTAGACAGTATCCAGAACATCTGGTTCAACAAGCATTTACGAGCTGCAGCCAAGCAGAAAGTCCGTACCTGTATGATATGTTGTCAGTTTAATCCAGGTAAAAGTGTCCCGGTGGAACAAGGTGGATTCCAGCCCCCTGACCACCCTTTTGAAGTCCTCCAGATGGATTATATTCAGATGGAGCGATGTCGAGGTTTCAAGTATGTCCTTGTAGTTGTATGCGCTTTGTCCAGGTGGACAGAAGCATATCCAGTTCCAGATTACACCGCCGCGACCACTGCCAAGCAGTTGGTTCGTGAGTTCTTCCCCCGCTATGGACTCCCTAGAGTCGTATATTCTGACAACGGCCAGCCATTCTCATCTGAGTTAATGAAGCATGTTTCCCTTTTGTTGGGGTACCAGTGGAAGTTTCATTGTGTACGCCATCCTGAAGCAGCCGGTCTCGTAGAGAGACATAACCAGACTCTGAAAATCCGTATTGCAAAAGTGTGTAAAGAGAAAGGTGTGGACTGGCTAGTAGCTCTGCCAGTCGCTTTATTTTATATGCGCATGGTCGCACATTCCAGATCAGGTCTGTCCCCGTACGAGGTCGTTTTCGGCCGCCCCCCTAACATGTGGGGTACTCCTAGACCCCGAAGTATTACCGATGTTTCAAGTAATATGCTGACAGATTACCTAGCTTCCTTGATGTCTGCCCTCAACTCTTGTCGTTCACAGGTTGCCGCCGCATTTCCAGACAATACCGAGGTGGCACCGCATGAAATCGTTCCAGGATCCATGGTTCTTGTCCGCAATTTTGACCGCTCAAGTCCGCTGGAGCCACGCTGGAAGGAGCCCCGACAGGTCCTCCTCGCCACCCGTACAGCCGTGAAGTTGGAGGGTCGCAAAGGCTGGGTGCACCTTTCACATATAAAAAAGTTTTATGGACTGAAACCCGTCTCAAAGAACATTTCCCAGGATTTGAAGGATTGCCAAAATATTGTTCTCAAGGACTGTCCCGCAAAAGACATTGCTACAAACCCTCCCCTGTTAGAGAAAACTCCGCAACAGGAGTATAAGTTGAAACTCCGGTCTAGTAAAATAAGTCAGCCAGTTTGATTGTCTAAGTCCTCCCCTAGGTGAAACGGTTAGACTGTTTCTGACATGTATAAAATAGACCCCCATAGTGAGAGAGTTAGTCAAAACTCTATTCGATGTATCGTTTTTCTATGTTTCATATTGTTTCTCAGCATTATGATTTCCTGCACCAGTTATGCATTTTTCTTGTATTTCCCAGTTCTTCATGTAAATAAGTCTGCTAATGCTACAGTAGAGCACACGTTTAGTGATCTGCCTCCTCATGAACTCTCTTACCGCCTCGCTATGAAAAATAATTCTTTCATCCGCATGTTACATTACTCACATCAGACCAGCAATGCCACAAATTGCTGGGTGTGTGGTCGACTCCCCCCTTTCCAGATACCGAAGGGAGTTCTGCCATTTTTTCCTTATCCTTTTTCACATAATGGTTCGTGTGGAGCATGGTCCACGTTAACGTCATCCTCAACAGATATGTCTTTTCTTAACAGTACATGTTTCCCAGACAAGCAAGGTCTCCCCCACAGAACCGGGTTAGATCTAGAAAATGAAGTGTATAATTTAGGTAACTATTCTTCGAATTTCATGGTCCTGAATGTTCAGTCTGATACTACTCCAGACTTACCTGCTATTTCAGTATTACCAGTTAAAGGCGAATTATGTGTCCGAAATTATGGTTCTGTACACGTAGGACATAGTGATTGTACTACTATTGTCAAGTATAGTGACAGTGGGAAATCCATTTTCAAAGCTTCACGTCATTCTTATTTTATTTGTGGTCAAACTGCATATGTTCGTCTGCCCCTCGATTGGGAGGGAACCTGTTACATTGCCTTCCTACTGCCACCAGTTTTCCTAGCCCCACCTGATTATCATAGAAACACACATCTAGTACACATTAGACATAGAAGGGAGTCCCCAATTGTCGATTATACTGAAACTGCTCTAGAACAGTATACAGATTTCAACAGAGGTTTCTTTTTCTTTATAGGACCTATCCAGAATAGTAAGCTAATCCGTAGGTTAACCAGAACCCTCGAAGCTGTAGTAAATGAGACTGCCTCTGCTCTAGGTAACTTAACTGAAGAGCAATCTGCTATGAGATTTGTCGTTTTACAGAATCGTCTCGTCCTTGACGTCATACTGGCCGATAGGGGCGGGGCCTGTAGAGTCATCGGATCTAGTTGCTGCATTTTCATTCCAAATAACGCGCCGTCTGTTTATTCAGCTATAACCAGACTCCATAAAATTGCCCATCTGTTACACCAAGATCCAGGCACCTGGACATGGTCCGGTTGGTTCTGGAATATAATTTCCGCCTGGGGATGGAAAGTCTTGTCCTTTCTAGGTATTGCAGTAGCGATCATATTCAGCTGCTGCCTCTGTATACAATGTGGCCCTGCGATTTGCGGCATTTGTGCTACATCATGTATTCCTAGTCCCAAGCCCCGTTCTAAATCCCGTTCCAGGATAAATCGAGACGAGCAAATGATACTGTATGAAATGATAGATGGTATCATGAATATTGATGTTTCCTGATGGAAACGTAGTGACAAGGAGGGAATGTGGAAAAGTAAATTTTGCCATGTTCTGTGTCCCTACGTGTCATCCATCATATGTTATGTGTGCATGATTAAATATGCATATGCATTCCCTATGTTCGATTAATGACGCAATTACAGTTGTGTCCACCTCTAGTATGCCAGTTTCCAGTTCTCGTGAATACTACGAATATCAGGCCTATGTAAAGCTACGTTGCCACGTTTCTCAGTGTGCACGTTATTCTATTGAAAAGTCCCCGTTTCTAGGCCTCAAAAGGGCCTGGACACAAGATTCAGCTCCTGTCTCCTGAAGCCTCGCTGAGGAGCGATACAGCCCCCACCTGTATCCTCGACCCTTCACTTACTTCCTGCCTCGCAGTGCCCGGCTCACCCTGGCTCTGCCTCTGAGTCTGCCAAGAATATGTTATGATTCCAGTTATCAGTTCAGTCCTCCTTCTCTGCATTCCTAAAGCTACTGAATCGCATCGATAGTTTCCGTCATTGTCTAGCCTTCACGTCTCCACGTTAGAGAAATACTGCATTTAATGGTCATTTAATATTCTTCACCACGCACTACATGTAGAATAATGCATGGTCCAGTCTTAGAATCAAGTTAGCCTTTCCCCTCCTGACTTCTAGTTTATATCAACACGTTCTCTAAACATCAGATACTAGATACTGTTTAGGTACATGTCGCCCTGACTCTCCAGACTTCAGTCTCTGCTCCTAGCACAGAGTTCATAGCCCCCAGCTTCTCTTAGTAACACGTCATTGCTAGTTTGCGCGCACCATCAGGGTAGAGGTCCCGGCTCCTCAGGTAGCCCCCTCCATGGTTTCCGCCCCATTCATGACATATTCTGTTACGTTTGCATCACATGTCTATGTATACGCCCTGTTACACCTCTTTTCACCCTTATCTTTCGCGACTACTACGCGTCACGCCTTTTGCTCCACCCACTGCTACGCCTATTGCAATGTAATGCTATGTGTTTGCGTTATGTATATATGCTCACGCACTGTTATTAAAAAGTTGTTCCCCTTGTCCCGATCCTGACCCCGGCAGCGCTGCTGGGCCTTGCCATCCTGTATTGCTGTATTAAACCTGCAAAAACTCCTACTACCTCGAATCTTGACTCTTATTTATTGAGCTATCTGTTATTCATTTATGCATTAAAAAATAGGGTATTATTTATTTATTTACCACAAGTACCTTTTCTGATGATTGGGACTTCGAGACTGTTAATAACATGATGTCGGATCTAGAAAAATCAGCTGCATTCTCTAATCATGATTAGTTTGAGGGTTCATCAGACTATGAACAGCTTTATTGTCATAACCACTATGGTCATCATTTCTTGCATAAATCTGCAACACCTAGAAATGTATTTATGTATAACCAATGGTAACATTGTCCTACACCACCAAAGGGTAGCTTAAAAACATTTTTCCATATTTTTCAGGGTTCAACATATCCAATTCAGAAACATTTTATTTAAAAAATGTGAACAAAATAGGAACAAAAAATATGTTAACCTATACAAAACAGATTTACTCTGCAGCCTTTATTTCCCAACTGTCTAGACAGGGTTTTGACTTTTGGAAAGACACAAATGACACAAAATCTGTCTGGGGTACAAAAGATTGGCAAGTGCAGGGGATAGAAGCTTTGTTTAGAGCCTTCATCATCCCACAGCAAATGATGTTTTTGAATGACACTGTCCAACAAACGTCTTGCCTTGGGTTAGCCAAGATCAAAGACATGAACACTCCGTCCATACCTGCAAGTAATAGCACTACACAGGGGGAGGTCGACGTACATACTATTTTACATCACAACTGATCAGATCCTGAATGGGAAAAATGGTTGCTCTGGCCCACATACACAAACTGTCAAAAACAAATCCTGAACAAAACACAGGGTTTCACTATCAATAGGCCAGACCCATGCTATGTTCAAAGACAGCATCCAGGGGTAGTAACAACATACAGTGTAGGAAAATGATTGTGAGAAGTTCGCCTGGCATATGTTGTCCACTATTCTACTGGGCACCTTGCACCAGTCTAAACGACCCTTATGGTGATGGTTGTAAAGTCAACCTTATAGACCAGCTATCCTAGTGGTAGCATGGACAAAGCAGTCTTAGGCTAAAATTTCAGAGAGCATGTGAAGCCAGCTGTTTTACCATATATAATCCCTTAAATACCAAATGAAAGGACACCACACAAGGTATATATCAAATATATATGTATTTATTACTAACACATCCCCTCTGCACTCTTTATGAGGTCAGAGTTCGAGATACGTGACAAGTTACTCATTAGGCATACTATAAGTTGCGCAAATACAAATCTGCCCTAGGGGCCTCACGAACAATATACTAAGTAAGTGGTGTAAGAACCACTTCAGCAATAGTGAATAGGCCTAGGGAATCGTGGGGCTACACTACAAAACCAAGGGTTTGGAAGTAGGAGACCCACGGGAGACACGTGCAGTGGGGGAACACAGACGCAAGTTACTATTGACTTACAATGGGGAACGAAGGAATCACAAAGTTAAAGATTAAGGGCACTTCCGAGTGGACTACGATAAAACCCCTTTAAGCTAGGACACTTGGATAGTCAACACCCACGGGAGCACCGTAGTACTCGAGTTACCTCACCCAGGGAAGCCGGGTGCATAGGTGTCTTTTCGTGTCAGGTTTCGTCGATGCTTTCAATGGAGACCTGCAAAAGAAGTGCTGTAGGCGGCCAAAGGAAGAGTGTCCGGGTGGATCCAAGAGTGGATCAAAGCTGTGAAGAACCTGAAAGCAGAGGGGACGGAGTCTGGGTCACTAGCCAGTGACCAGGAAGGAACCAGGATGGAACCAGGTGATGTCGCAATGGAAACAGGTGAAGAGGTGAAGCTTGTCTCTGCAGCCACGAGGACCAGGAGGCGTCGACGACGATCAGGAGCTGGAGTCGAGCTGTCCCACAAAGGCTCTAGTTGACTGCAGTGTCGGTATCCGGATTGGACCCAACAAGCCTTGGCAACCGCAACCCACGCAGGGAGTGAAGATTGGCTTCAGGTCAGACCAGCAAGGTCTGAGGCGCTTCTCTTTTGGAAGGAAGCTGGAGCAAGCCCAGAGCAACCAGGCAAGCATTGAAAATTCAAAGGATTGTCTTCAGGGGGCTCACTAGCCAATGGACTAGCAACCGGGAACACGCTTCGAGCTGAAATGCAGGAGCGGGCCCCACGCTGCACTCGTGGAGTGTGGAGGGCTGAGCTCTGGTGCAGATGCTGCTCGGGTCTGGGGCTTCTCTTACCCAAATGCACAACTGCGAGGGTGCCTCAGTCGTTGCACAGTTAGCAAAGTGCAGGTAGTCCAGGATAACCGGTCCCACGTCTCTCGTGTCCGCCACGGATCTCAGCTTTGCTGTGGATGTGGATCGAAGTCGGGAAGTTCAGTTTCTGAGTCGCTGAGTCATCGGGCTCCTGCTGGAGTATCGACAAAGCAAACCGGCAAGTTACTGGTGGTGCCTGTTTGAACAGGGTGGTCACTCCTTGACCACAAGCGAGATCTTCAGTCTTCTAGTCAGCATAGAATGTCGAAGTCCAAGAGTTCTGTATCGTAGTTTCTTTCCAGGGTAATCTGATGTCTCTAGACACAGCTCCTAACTTTATACCAAACTAAGGGGCTGGATTACATGCTAGGTCCCTCCTATGGGTGGAACCTGGGAAGGGGTGGTTACACCCCTTTCCCTTTGTCCAGTTTCGCGCTGGGGCTGGAGTGCCCCAGCAACTGTTTTGAACCGGGCTATGAATGGAGCACCTTGTGTGCCCCAGGTAGTGTCTCATTTTGCAGCCCTCCCTGCCCCAATACACTAAAAGCCTGTCTGGGGAGGTGCTAGCACCTCCCAAGGCAGGAAACCTATTGTCCAGGCCTCCCCTGCCGGAGTTTCGTCCAGCAGCAGGAGGTCAGACTCATGTCTATGGCAGCAGCATCCATTTTGTGATGCTGAGGCTCTGTTTAACTTTAACCGGGTAAAGCAGTAACCAACATGTCTTCTCCCTCTAGAAGGGTGGAATGCTACCCCCACCGCCAGAATTGGCGGGGGGAGGGGGGGTAGTATTCCAAAGTGTTAGACACCTTACACGACATGTTTTGATAAAGCCATACCAAAGTTAGCATTAACCGTGAGGATTATAATGCACTTAAGAGTATATGGTATGGCTATATCATAGAACAGCTATAAGGACATGGTTCCGAAAGCTGCAGAGGGGCTCAGCTCATGCTAGGGCACCCTCTCACATAAAACCAAGCACTCTGCCTCCAGGATTGTTAAGGCCTGCCATAGGAGTGACTTATAGGTACATATGTGTCTATATATAAGGGTAGATATAGGTATACTATATCTAAGCAAGGGGGGATTACACCACCTTGCCCAAGCTGAGTGATCAGCCTGTGGTGTCAGTTTGGATGGCCAGCCAGGGGTGGCATTATACATGCTGCAGCCCCTGGAAGGCCTTGGATGCACCTATGCCCCGGGTACCTATGGTACACTATACAGGGGCTCACAGAGGTGACACAATACCCAATCAGGTATGTACCTAAAGTGCATGGTATCAATTTAGAGAGAGAATAGCTGGGCTGTGGGTCTGATTAGCAGGCCCACAGCCACACTAAAGTAAAAAACCAGTAAATCACAGCAAAAAGTGGGGGTGACCATAGGAAGCAGACCCTACTCTCCTACAATGATGCCTTGATTGGCTCCAGAAATCTATACTAGAGGATGTGAAACAACACTTATCTTTACTTAAAGAAGGTGCAGACCTTAAGGATTTCTCGCTAGGTCCAAGAAAACGGCGTCAAAAACGTTTCATATATGCCGGTATCTACGCTGCTTATAATGAAATATGGAAGATTACCCAGGCAGAAAATGCAGAAGGAATACGAGAAATTGATTGTATTAATTTAGAGAAATCTCTCGCTGTAGTTGACAATGGGTTAACGACTCTGTCATCCAGGATATATTCATTGGGCAACATTGTATCCTGTGCCATAGACATTATGGAACAAGACTTGGCATGCTGCGACAAGGCCAGTCTCAACTACCTTCTATTTTACTATTTGGCTGGACGCTACAAAACATGTGTGCAGGCTATGTGCCTTGGCGTTTAACCAACACAACGTCTCTGTTTTCAGGATTCAATCTCACTGATAAACAGGTCAAACTGGCACAGAGGGGAGCAAATTATACAGTGCTGAGCATTGAAAAACTGGAAAAATTGCCATTTACCGTAGCAGAAAAAACAGCTACTGAATGGATCATTCATGGCAAAATAACTTTGCCATTACAACTTTCCATTTTTAGTATTGCCTAAAAAATATACCAGCAGGCAAATATGAAAGGTTGGGTAAAGAATAATCAAGGGGGGCGTGGCTTAGCCGGCAAGCATGGCGGACGCAGCTTAGGTGAGCTCCGTCCCTGCCAGCTGATCATCCGCCGAAATATCCTGGTTCTCCCCATCTGACAGCGGCCCCGATGGTAGCGCTGGATGCGTGGGGCTGCGGAGCTCTGCTGGAAATAATTTGCACCTGGCCGACGCAGCGGTGAGCGAGTGAGGGCCGATAGACGCGGCACGGCCTGAGCGGCCTCCTGGAGCCGGGGACCTCGAGTTCCGCGACCCCAAGGTGCGGCGCACGGAGGCGACCGGGACCCAGCAGGAAGGTGGCGGCCCCCAGTGACGCTTGAGGTGAGGGGCTGCGAAGCTCCGCTGGGCATGATAGACATCAAGCTGACCGACGGCGAGTGAGAGCCAGCGGCCGCGGCGCGGCCCAGGCGTCCTCCTGAGGCCGGGGGCCTCGAGTTTCGTGACGCTGCGCCTTGATGCACGGAGGCGGCGGGCGCTCAGCTAGGGGCGGCGGCCTGGCGGAGGCGGAGTGACGCGCCTACCCGATACATCTGGGGGAAGCTTGGTCCAGAATCGAGGGGTGCCGGCCTGCCACCAGTGGCCCCACAGGAGACAGCGGGGTTACGCGGCCGGACCAGTGAGCGGGAGACGCGCTGCCGCAGCAGACCAGTCCGGCAGGTACTCCCCCCATTTCTCCTTTGGCCCCAGGGTGGTTAGGGGCAGAGGGCCAGAGTGCGGGAAGGCTCCGGGCGATCCAACCGGGTCATAGGGCCTGAGGCAGCAGTAGTAGCTGGGGACCTTGACCCCCCGTGCAGCCCAACAGTGCGTAGATATAGAGGCTCGGGGCCTGGCAGTGGAGAGCACCGGCCGGATACCATCGGGGAGTCCCAACAACAAAGACTGTGTTGTGGAAGATTTGGCAGTCCTCTATTGCGGCTATGGACCAAGGGGGACCCCACAAGACGGCAGCGTGAGGGCCAGACGAGGGTTGGCAGCGAGGGAGCCTTGGCTGAGGGGCGCAGGAGCCCCAGTTACTCACACCACTGCGGAGCCTAATCTAGAGGGGTGCAACCGGGGCTGACTGAGGCTGTAGGGCGGCACCTGGCCCGACTCATCGGCAGTCGGCTCGGACCGCGGGGGGGGCCCTACATCGACGTAGTGGACGGCGGTCCGACAGCGCCCGCTCGGTGGCCCTGGACATTTGCGCAACCCACCAATCATGACTCGCGGGGCAGGAGGCGGCGGAGGTGGCCCTAAACAAGGGCCCATAGATAAGTTCACAGGCCCGGGTGGCAGCGCGGGGGCCTCCGGAGGATCCCAGGCGGCTGGACCAGATAATGCGGCACTGATGGCAGCCATCACCCAATCCCGGGACGCACTGGACGCCAAAATTGGGGCGGTGGGGGCAGATGTCACGCTCCTTCGCCAAGACCTGCGGAATGCGGTCTCCCGTATCACAGAGGCCGAGGCTCGGATATCCGGGGTAGAAGATGATGTGGTGACTCTCAAGCGCAAGGTGGCTGCCCTGGAGTCCACGCAAAAGGGCCTGGCCCTGCGGGTAGAGGACGCAGAAGGGCGCGCCAGGCGCAACAACCTCCGCTTTGTAGGACTGCCTGAAGGTGGTGAGAAGGGAGATATGGAGGGCTTCCTGACGCGGTGGCTTGAGAGCTGGGTCCCTCCTGAAACACTGTCCGGTTGCTTCGTCATAGAGAGAGCGCACCGGGCCCTGATGCAGATGCCGCCGGAGGGAGCGAGGCCGCGGCCGGTGATTGCGAAGCTTCTCAATTACCATGATAGGGATGTGATCCTTAAACAAGCCAGAGCGAAAGAACCCGTGCGATTTGAAAATCATACGATCCTGAGCTTTCCAGACTATACCCGCTTGGTGGAGCAGCAGCGCCAATCCTTTACGGCGGCAAAGGCGCGTTTGCGAGACCTCAAGATACAATATGCACTTCTTTATCCAGCCCGACAGAGTCATATTCCAATCTCGTACGCACTTCTTTGACTCCCCGGAGGATGTGTTTCTGTGGACGGATGAACTTAGACCAGTGAAAGTGCACACTCCTCCGGGGCGAGACTCCGATTCCTCACATGATGATGCGCAGGAGAGATCTTCCCGACGCAAAGGCAATTGGAGATCCCGCTCACGACAGCGATCCAGGTCAAGTACGGCTTCGGAGACGACGACGGGAGCGGCCGAGAACCAGAAGAAGGGCTCGTGAGGGCGCCTAGAGCCCAAATGGTGGACAATTTAATTGATTTTCTCCTTTCCGGGGAGAGTGCTTGCAGTGAGAGAGGGGGGACTGTGTCATGTGCTAGACCGGGTGAGCGTTTGGGGGTGCCTACAGATGGGGAGGAGTACACGGGGCGGGGGGGTTCCTCTCAGGTGAGGGTGGGGAGGAGTGGGTGTTGAGTGAGTTAATTTCGGTTATGGGGATCCATTGGTGGGGTGGGTTGTTGGTCCCAGGTTGGGGGCTGAAACCGCGCTGTACCGCGACAGATACTTCATCGTTTCTTGAGGTATGGGGTGGGGGTTGGGGGGGGGGAGTTTTGAGGAGTTCGTGGGAGTTGGGTTGGGGGGGGATTGCACGACTTTGAAGCAATCGAGATGGAGGCTTGAAGCGCACATGGGTGGCGAGTGTCGTGGATGCTGGTTGCCGCCGATCAATGATGTTGAGCCAGGATAGGGGGACTGCTGGACTGGGGGCCACGCTTCGGGTCCTTAGTTGGAATATGAGAGGAATACTGGATAAGATTAAGCGGGGAGCGGTCCTAAAACAGGCCAAAAGAGTGGGGGCGGATGTTGTTATGCTGCAAGAAACCCATCTCCTAGGGACTAAGACGTTATGCCTTCAGCGCTTTGGCTATGGTCAGGTTTTTCATGCCGGGTTTGCCAGGAGTGCCAGGGGCGTCGCTATCCTAGTACATAACAGAGTCGCATATGTACACTCCAAGCACTGGTTAGACCCGCAGGGTCGATACATATTTATTCAGGGAACACTTGGGGAAGAGGAGGTAGTGTTTGGTTGTGTGTATGCCCCACCCCCCTTGCAGTGGTCCTTGGTTGAAAAAATCTTCACGGTATGGGCGGATATCCCGAATGTATTGGCTGTCATTGGGGGTGACTGGAATGATGTCATGAATCAGGCACGTGACAGATACAGACCGGGGGGGGGTGGCAGCACCCGGGCACTCCAAATTGCAGGACATGTCCAGGAACTTGGGATGGGTGGATACATGGAGACACATGCATGGCACACAGCGAGAATACACCTTCCTCTCAGCGGTTCATCACTCGTTCTCTAGGCTGGACTACATCTTTGTCCCCCTGGCAGCTCAGGGTAGAGTAGAAGCTGCAGATATTTTGCCGCGGGGACTATCAGATCATTCCCCGGTAGTGGTCTCTTTGGGACTGGATCGGAGGCGGCAGCAATTTTGTTGGCGCCTATCGGTCTGGCACTTACAGCTGGGAGATTACCAGGCCCACATGCGCGAAGCTATAGCGTACTATTTGGCGGAGAATGCTGGGACGGTCGAGAATAAGGCGACGCTCTGGGAGGCCATGAAGCCCACATTGAGAGGCATCGATATAGCATGGTGTGTGGCTGCCAAACGGCGGCGTAGCGAGACTCTGGTACGAGCGGGAGGCAACCATACGGGATTTAGAGCGGAGTTGTGGCTCAGGAGAGGAGGATCCGGCGCTGGGGCAGCTACTGCTGGCGCAACAGTCTTACGCCTCACTGCTCCTAGATGAGGCGCGACAGGCGTGGCTGGCGACCCGCAGCAGGGTGTACCAATGGGGGGACAAATCTGGGACGATGCTGCATAGAATGTGCCAGGGCCAGCTTCGTGCTCATACCCCTCCGGGAATACTGGATGAGTCCGGCGCCCCGATAACTGATCCGGTGTTGCTTTCGGAAGGCTTTGCGGCCTATTATGCCGACCTCTACTCCCCGCATGAATGCATCGGAGAGGACTTCATTGATAAGTTCATAGCGGACCTACCACCGCGGGCGCTCTCCGATGAGGCCCGTGATAGCCTCGATACACCCTTGACCGAGGATGAGCTGGGAACCGCCCTTGGGGAACTGAATACGGGAAAGGCTCCTGGCCCAAACAGCTTCCCTAGTGAATTCTTCAAGAAATTCCATCTTCAGCTAGGAACCCACTACAGAGCGGTGGTAGAGGAGGCTCGGGAACTAGGATACCTGCCCCAAGATTGGAGACACGCCGAGGTTGTGATCTTTCAGAAACCCGGTCGGCCTCCTGAGCAATACGCGTCGTATCGCCCGATCTCTTTATTGAATGTAGAGGCCAAAGTCCTGGCCAAAGCTCTGGCCAATAGACTGTTGCCATACATTTCCGACCTCATCCATCCGGACCAGGCCGGCTTTATGCCCAAGCGGGCGACGCGGCACAATATCAGGCGGGCCAATGTCGCGGTAGCGGCAATTCAGTCGTCCGGGGAGCAGGCAGCACTATTCCTGGCGGACATGGATAGGGCATTCGATTCCCTCAGCTGGACGTATCTCTTCTCGTTACTGCCGCGGATGAATATAGGGCCGGTATTTTTGTCATAAGTAAAATTGCTCTATGCGGACCTTACAGCCTCGGTTCGGGTGGCGGGGGCGGTGTCATCGACCTTTCCTATCCAGAGGGGCACCAGACAGGGTTGCCCCCTCTCGCCCTACTTGTTTGCCTTAGCCATGGAGCCCCTGGCTGCCTGGGTCCGCATTGATGCCCAGATGAGAGGTTTTGAGTGGACCAAAGACCTATCTGACCGCATCGCACTTTATGCGGACGACGTCTTATTTTTCCTCACTGACCTCAATAAGTCTGGGCCGCGCCTCATGCGCATTCTACAGATTTTTGGGGAGACGTCGGGCTTACACATGAATCCACGTAAGTCCACCCTCTGGGTGTTGGGAAAGGGCCCACAGGTTGGAGATTAGGTGGCGGAGATCCAACAGGCCGCAGGAGGAATTAAATACCTAGGGGTTTTCCTTACCAGAGTCCCAGCCATCGCTTGGGAGCGTAATGTGGTGCCGGTTTGGGAACGGACACAAGCGGATCTCAAGGTGTGGTCTCGTATGCCGCTGACCATCTATGGCAGGTCGGCGATCTTTAAGATGGTAGCCCTACCCAGGCTGCTATACCAACTACAGAACCATCAATACCCGATCCAACCCGCATGGTTTAAGCGAGTAAACTCGATCTTGGGTCAGTTCCTCTGGGAGGGTGGCTCCATCAAGGTGGCGCTGCGCACGTGCTTTCGCTCTACATACGGAGGGGGACTGGCGACATCAGCCGTCCTTTCATACTACCAGGCGTCCCATCTTCTTGTTCTCAATGATTGGTGGTATGGAGATAGGGGCGACCCGGCCTATGCGCTGGAGAGGCTGCTGATGGAGCCACGCACACTACACACACTGTTGTATGCTCCAAAGCAACGAGGGGCCTTGCCGATGGCGACGCAGGTCGTTTTTGATGTCTGGCGGCGAGCGCTGAAGCGGATGGGGTGGTGGCAAACCCTGACAGAGGAGACTCCCCTCTGGCACAACGGCCGCCTTCAAGGGCTGGCTACTCTAGCGGGATTTGCGGGTTGGGATGCCATCGGCATCTCTAAACTGGGTGATGTTATGACCGGGACGACGCTTAAGTCGTTCCAGGAGTTGAGAGATGAATTTGACATGCCACATACACAGTTTTTTCGGTACTTACAATTTCGCCATGCCCTGGCTCCGGTGGGTCTGAGGTCCCTCCCTGAGTTTAGCCCACTGGAGGCCTGCGTCTTTATGGGGGAATTAGATACCAAACAAATATCACGCATCTATCAATCTTTGATCATACACTGCTCCTCTGATTTATGCTCCCTTAAGGAGAAATGGGAGGAAGATGTCGGACCGCTGGAGCAGGAAGATTGGAATGAGCCACTAGCGAGTTCTAGAGGCGCGGCCATCTCGATTCACCTCCGGCTGATCCAATTTAAATACTTTCATAGGGTGTACTACACGCGGTAGAGGCTCATTGCGTCCCCAGAGTGTACTAGATGTGGGAGTGAGGAGGGTACCTTCCTCCATACAGTGTGGAGTTGTGGACACCTGGACAGATCCTGGTGCGGTGTCTGGAATGGCCTGGATGAGGCGTTGGGTTGGGTGTTACTGCGTACGCCGCGCTTGGGTCTGCTGCATGTGCTGGATGGAGTGGGAGGCAATTTGTACAAGAGGCATTTGCTACTACTGGGACTGACGATAGCCAAGCGCGATATAGCTAGGGCCTTGCTTGGAAGAGGGGCCTAGACTTCTGTATGGGGATTGGGGATGGAGAAACCCATATTCCTGGCTCGTGGCTGCCCCAGCAAACATTATAAGATATGGAAGAGGTGGGGAGACTACAGGGGTATTTGGTTGGAGCCTCCAGTGGAGCAGGACCCAGAACCGGACATATGAGTGAACTAGCCGACCGACTGAATGTGCGCGAGTGGCTTGAACGATCGATTGTCGTGCGGGGGGAGGGAGCAGGGTGGGAGGGGAGGGTGCAGTTGTGGGGGGGGGGGCTCAGGGAGTTGAGGGGGGGGCCCTGTTCACTCTACCTGTTTCCATTGTTTAGAATACAAAGCAATGACTGATAGTGTTACTGTACAAATATATTGATTCTTGGCAGATTCCTCTGGGTTACAGAGATCTGTGGCTACTCATGTGACCAGTCAATAAAATCTGTTTTGAAAAAAAAGAATAAATCAAGACATCCTGGGATTTACCTTTACACACACAGATGTTGGAATGGGGTGTGTGAAGTGTTTCTTAGCGGTATACTCTGTGAAAATGCACTAAGCGGTTCTCTCCTATACCAGGGTATTAATTTACAAGGGGCTTGTATGAGTTCCAGTGCAAATTTGTCCTGTCACCTGCAAGGTTCACCAGCCGCAGTGATTAATCCAATTTTTGGACAACTTTCAAATGGAATGATCACAGCTGCTGTGGTATGTTGCCAGGCATTCCGTATCTAGTAACTGTTACTTCCAGGGGAACTTGCTGTATGCAAGTCTTGTTCCCCAAAATAGGACTAGTCAGGGAGTCGCCTTTATGGCCTTCACTGAATATCTCTTCTAGACGAATTGATACTTTAAGCAGAATGAAAGCCATTCTTTTACAACAAAATGTGCCTTTGACTTCGGCCAAAGAAACCTATGATCTACAAATTGCAAGGACTTCGGCTGAGATACAGGCTCTGTTAAGTACAAACTGCCCTACACATTTCACAGAAATGTTGGGACGTATCTTAAACATGTCTGATACGAGCGGTATTGTGCATGTATTTAAGAACGTATATTCAGGACTGTTAAAAGCTTTTCAAGCAGTCCTCGGAATCATTCCAAATTTCGTGCACTCAGTGTTTGGTGGTCTGCCGCTAATTCTACCACTCGTTGCAGGAATGCTGTTTTTATTCCTACTGCTGCGCTATGGCAAGCCAATCAACCGGCGTCACTTCCAGCACAGTGGAGAAAGCTCTCCTGGAAAGGAAGTGTAGTGAGCGCATAGTACAAATTTTGGGTTTACCTAGTCTACGAGAATTAAATACCACATGGTTTCTGTCATTCAGACCAATCTGGCAAGATTTCCATCTTATCTGTTCTACGCTGCCTGCTTTGTGGTGAAGAATGCATGATAGACAACTGTCTAACACTCCCATCAGTCATACCAACGGATATCAATACTCTGCTGGACCCGGTAATGGCCCAAGCTCTGTGTTGTCCCCAGCGGCTACCAATCCTGATGACGGTATTCATTGAGATCTCACAGATGCAAATAGCTCCTGCTGAGGTACGAGATGAAACAACGGGCACGTAGGTAACATCGGAAACGGACATTGCTGATGCTTGCAACGCAGAAGGCGATGCTTCACATCTATATGCGGTTAATCTTCTAAACAAGGGATTCCAACTTTCACCTACAAGGGTAGACATTTTTTTGTCTACAGGAATAGAGGATTTCATGTTTTCACCATACCCATACACTGACTATTGAATCAGTCCACAGTGTCCCTGGAGAGACTCTTAATTTGGCCTCCATTTTTAAAAAACAAAAGACAAGACTTGGAATTTTTTCTTATAATTATTATTTTTTTCTACATTTGACTTTTTCGCTTTTATGGCTCAAATACTCTGCTTACAGTAGAACTATTCATAGAGAGTAGATTTCTTTGAGTACTTCTAGAGACAAATTGTCGTCTTGTCAATTTCATTTATGTAACCTGACATGAAATGGTTTCAAACTTTTTCTTTTGTAATTACTAACCATTTCATCATGTGTATATATTTATGTTCATTCATTCACTATAACCATATGCTTAGGATGAAACTTTGCTTGAATATGTACAGCACCTTTGCATTCCATGCATTGCCACTATGTTAAGACATTTTTTAGAAGATGCTTTTAGATATGTTTTAGTGCATCATGTGATACTCTATTTTACATATTTATCATGTTTAGCATTTAGTAATGTTGTTCTATCGAAATTGGAGTGGGTGTTGTGTGTCGATTTAGATGGCCTTCTGGGCGGCCATGGTAAAGTCCAGGTAAATAGAGATTGACGTGCCCTCAAAGGATAGTGGTTACTTTTCTCTTGCCAATCGTAGAGCGGTGTGGTGGTCGCAATAATTTAAAAGCCTCACGATTATCGGCCGAACTGGGCTCCCGGGAGAGGGAGAGTGGCTCTTTCGACCACCAGAAGCGCGGAGAAGGCCTCTCTGCCATATAGCGTGGTAAGAAGGCGCTCAACATAATCCTCCATTTTCCCGGTGTTTGTGAATTTGGCTACGCCAAGAATTCGATGTTGTTTCAGCGTGATCTGGATTCTAGGTCCTCGTTCTTGGCGGTGATGACTTTAAAGACTCTTACCATATTGAGCAGTTTTTCAGTGCTGGCAGAGGAGGAATCTTCAAACTCTGAGATGCGTTGTTCAGTGTCTTTAATCCGCTCCTCCTGATGGTCGAACTTGTGTGTAAGGCTATCGAGGCGGGTGCACATGGAGTCCATCTTGGCCTTAATTGTAGTGAGGCTAGACTTCATTGTAAGAAGGAGATCTTTCAGGTCGTCAGTGGATGTGGGTGCACCCATGGCGGGGGTGTTGGTAACATTTTCGCCCGCTTCATGCTGTGTTCTGGATGATTTGCGGGTGTCAAACGTGAATTTTGGCTGTTTGGCGTCAGTCTTTCCCATGATGGTTGCCCTGTGGTTGCCTGTTGCATTTGAGAAGGATAATGCTGTATATGTGCTTCGAGCTGCAAGAGCCTCATGTTAGTGCAGCCACCTTGCTTGCGAGCCCTCTAACGCCCCCAAATAAACAAGTTACTTATCTTCTGTAACAATAGATCTGTAAGAAATATTAGTTAGTCATAGATTCCTTCAGCAGTACCCCAGCGCATCAGAAGGTGGCGTTGTGTGGCTCCGCATCCGTCATTGGGGTCGTGTTCGCCGAGATGATGTTGTGGCAGCTACTTAGACGCTGCCCTTGTGCGCTGTCAGTTCAGTATACGACTTTCCGCTCCAGGAACACAGAGCCATGTAAAATACTGACCACTGGTGCATAGAAACTAGGGCCTTGAAACGGGGAGGATGGGTGGTGCGGTAAGGAATCTATTACTAATGTTTCTTACAAATAAATCATTACTGAAGGTAAGTAACTTGTGCATCTGAAAGAAACACGTAGTGATACGTTCCTTACCTTAGAATAGATACCCCAGCAATGCCAACCCCGGTGGTGGGTCTGCGAACCAAGATCACACCAGGAAGTCCCGGAGAACAGAACGGCCAAAGAAGCCGTCTCTCCAGACTTGGCTGTCCAGGAAATAGTGCTTAGTAAAAGTGTGCAACGAGGCCCACGTAGCTGCCTGAAAGATGTCTTGTAAGGGGACACCACGGTCCAACGCGAATTGGCAGCCGTCGCCCTGGCGGAATAGGCGCGCCAACGGAGCCAACAAAGAGCTGGTCATCCACCCGGAACGGTTGTGTGCGGTTCAAGTAAAATGAGAGCGCACGTTTTGGGTCCAGACGGTGGAGCCTCTCTTCCCCTCTGGAAGGATGCGGAAAAAAGGTTGGCAAAGTGATGGTTTGCCCGATGTGAAAGCAGTGACAACCTTTGGCAGAAAAGATGGATGTGTTCTGAGCACAACCTTGTCTGGATGGACAGACAGAAAAGGAGGCTTATAAGAAGGAGCCT
Organism: Lissotriton helveticus; assembly: GCF_964261635.1. Classification (NCBI taxonomy): domain Eukaryota; kingdom Metazoa; phylum Chordata; class Amphibia; order Caudata; family Salamandridae; genus Lissotriton; species Lissotriton helveticus. The sequence goes on along the minus strand of NC_136059.1, from coordinate 458,556,832 downwards.
GGAGCTCACTCACTCGCCTGGCAGAGGTGATGACAACCAGGAAAGCAGTCTTGAAAGTTAACAGACGAAGAGGACAGTTGTGAAAAGGCTCAAAGGGAGCGCACATTAAATATGTGAGAACCAGGTGAAGTCCCACTGTGGCATTACGAAAGGAATAGGAGGGAAAAGATGAGTAATGCCTTTAGGAAATCTATTTACAACAGGGGACTTGAAAAGAGAGGGTTAATCAGGAAGCCTAAGAAAGGGTGAAATAGCATAAAGATAGCCCTTGATAGTGCCCAGAGCAGAACCCTGCTGGGCCAAAGAAAGAAGGAACAGAAGGACTTCTGAAAGAGGGGCAGAAAGTGGATCCACAGCCTTTGCTGTGCACCATGCCACAAACTTGTTCCACCTGCAGGCGTATAGCAACTTAGTAGAGGGACGCCTGGCTGCCAGATTGACATTTTTAACATACAACAGAAGAGTGACACACCAGGTGCAAAATACCCAAGGCCAAGTATTTAGATTGACATCACAAACTTCAGGAGGCAAGTCGAAAGGAATCAACTGCCACCGCTCAATCTCCACACATGGATGTGGAGACTGGACAGGTTCGGGTGGAAGACCGTCCTCTGTTGCTGCGACAGAAGATCTTTCAGAAGCAGCAGACCGATCGGAGGATCAATGGTCATACTGAGTAGCTCGGGATACCAAACTCTTTGAGCCCAGTCCAGAGCCACAAGAATGACTTGAGACCAGACAAGCCTGATTTTCTTCAGCAATCTGGGCAGAAGTGGTATAGGCGGAAAGGCTTACTAGAGACCGCAACTCCACTTGCGACGAAAAGAGTTGCCAGTGAGTGCTGCCTTGGAAATTCCAATGCGCAGAACTTCTGACATTTCGCGTTCTCTTCGGTGGCGAATAGATCTAACCAAGGGTCTCCCACTGTGAAAAAAAGACCCTGCACCACGTTCGATAGAAGACGCCATTCGTGATCCATCATGCGGCTGAGTTTGTCCGCCCTGGCGTTCAGTGAACCACCAGGGAAATGCCCTGATGTTACAGCCATGTCCAGAGCTGCAGGGCCTCCACGACCCCACCCATCCCGGTTTGTTGCAGTACCATATGGCAGTGATGTGGTTTGTGAACATCTGCACTACCATCCCCTTGACAGAGGGAAGGAATGGCCAATGAAGGAGCAAAAAGCAGAAGGCGGAGGAGGGCGCGTGGTGGCAAGGACCAAGAACTTGGCCGTAGCCTGCGAGTCCTTAAAGCGCTCCAACGCACTATTTCCTTTGTCGCCAAAAAGGCAATAGCCATCAAAGGGCATGTCCATCAAACTGTTATGGACATCCCCAGGAGAACCAGTTGTCCTCAGCCAGGCATGGCGATGGAGCGCCACCGTCGTGGAAATCTCCCTACCCAGCGAGTCGGTGGTGTCATGGCCACAATGAATAGTGAGCTTGGCTGCATCCCTCCCTTCAGCAATAGCTTATGAGAGCACTGTCTGAGCCTCCTCCGGACATTGAGGCAGCACCCGCGTCACTGTATCCCACACATAGTGGGAATAACGGCCCAAGAGGCATGCGGTGTTAACAGACCGCAGCCCTGAACTGGCGGAAGAAAAAATCTTCTTACCGAAAGGCTCCAGTTTCTTTCATTCCCTGTCCAGAGGTGCTGTAGGGAATGCGCTCGGCACACAGGGGCTTGGACAACCAAGCTCTCAGGGGTGGGGTGTTGGGAAAAGAATAGGGGGTCACCTGCGGCCGGGCGATGGCCTTGGGCCACATTCCTATCCACAGTATCCCCTGTGCTGGGCCTCGGATCAGGTGTCCAAAAGTGCATCGTTAAAAGGCAGCTGTGGCTCCGAAGAGGTTGCTGACGCGCTTCTGTCAGGAGGTTAGTCCTGCCGGCCAGTGTATGGACTTCGAGGTGGAGGGCCTCGGCTGCCCTACGCAACACCACTGCGTAACTTGCACCCTCCTCCGTACCCACGGTAGGAGGAGACACCATGCCAAGGTCAGGAGAGGTATCAAGACTACTGGCATCCCCAACTCCTCTGCCCAGTCTGGGTCATACTCACATTGTGCTGTGAGAGGGTCCTCAGACCCCTCCCAGTTCATCCGAAGGCTGACAAACAGGCCGAAAAAAAGGAGGACGGACATAGGGATAGAATTTACCCATCAGCGTCGGATTCGGCATCGAACGATGCCGGTCAGGCGCCATATTCACATCACGGCTGAAACCGGGGGCGACGTCGTCCGGTGGGCCGGGCGACGTGAGAGGTGCTGCCGGTGTGGTTGACGCTGGTGGAGGTGTCACAGGGTCAACCGGGATCCAGGCACGGATCCATGGGGGTCCTGAGGCGCCGGGACCAGATCAGACAATGATGCCGGAGCCGCTGTCAGGAAATTCCTGCAGCTGGGCCGGAGTCGCCGACGGACCGGGGAAGGGCGGGTAGGCCGGCAGCCACTGCTCTGCCGGAGCTGCGGGGGAGGTACCACCCACACCCTCAGCTGCGTCGGGCAAGGGGAAGTCGGAGAGGGATGGCGCTTCTTCGAATTTTTGGAACGCTTCGTCTTACCTGACCCCGATTGCGAGGACTTCAATCTCGATGAACGGTGGTGGTGGCTCCACAACCAATCCCTCAACCTCCCACGGAACCGGGACCTTGAGCGGCGCGGAACTGACTGCCAGACTTCTAGCAACTTTCGCGAGCGCTCCCACAAAGTCTTCGGCGCCATGGCCCGGCAGTCGGAGCACGACTTGTGGTCATGCTCCAGGCAGTAAAGATACACACGGTGTCGGTCCGTCATCGACATCATGCAATTACAGTCCCCGCAGGTCTTGAAGCCGGGCATCCCTACTGCACCAGGAGTCGATCGACTCAAACGATAGAGACAAAAAACCTCGAAAAAAAACTCAGTCAAAAAATGACTGGGGATACCGCTCTCTCCGAATCTGCGCTTGCAGAACAAGATAGACCCGACGTCAGCACACGAGGGCGGCGTCTAAGTAGCTGCTGCGGCGTCATCTCGGCGACCAAGATGCCAACAACGGATGCGGAGCTGTACGACGCCACCTTCTAACACGCAGGGGTACTGCTGACCAAAACTTTCCGGATACAGTCTGACGCCTGGTGGTAATTCTAAGGTAAGGAATCTATCACTAACGTGTTTCTTTCAGATTTGTATGACTTACAACTACTTATGTCGGTACCAGAAGAGGACTTAATTGATGTGGATACTTTGAGAAATGTTCTAGACATTGTTGAAAACATACAAATTGACAGTGGGTTGAAGTTATGTTCCAAAATTACACCTTCAGGTACACACCAAAACATTGATTTGTTCAGGAAAAGGGTCACCAACATTACATAAACACTTAGAAAAGTCTTAAAACCAAACACACAGATGGCAGAATTGATCAGTGGCAGAAAGAACTGTGCTAAAATATCTAAAATCTGATGAGACCATTGTAATTAGAGAGGCTGATAAAGGGGGTAATGTGGATATCATGAACAAATGCGACTACATTGGAGAAATCAACAGACAACTGTTGGATACTAGCTGCTATGATCATATAACACATAACTCAATGAAGGCTTTGGTCTCACACATCAACATGAGACTGACTGGCGTGAGAGCTGCCTCATTTCGGTTGAAAAATATGATTACCTCTCTGAAAATCCTGCAGTTCCTGTGCATATACCGACTGCCCAAAATCCATAAAGGGGTGATTTCCCTCCGGAAGCCTCTCGCCCACGAATTGGTTTTCGGAATATGTGTACAAATTCTTACAACCTTTTGTCTGCAACTTACCAGCTTTTGTACAGGACAGTAAAGATATATTGAACAAGGTTGAGGATGTCACCTGGTCACAAGACCATATGTTTGAGACCATGGGTATCGCCAGCTTATTCTCTTGTACTCAAACACTTTGGCATGATGGCTGTTGATATATTTCTCCACAACCTAGAACACAATAACATAATTATGTAGATGATCAACATCATTCTCTCCAAGAATTATTTTCTCCATAATGGGCGGTGGGTATCACCAGATGCAGAGTACCAAGATGGGCTCCAGGTTTGCTCCCTCTTATGCTGGCCTGTTCATGGCTGGCAGGAGCTTGCCTAGGGCCATTATGCCTCCCTCTGGACTGACGTGGTACAAAAGGGGGTGGTGATGGACGGAGCATCTGAACCAATCAAATACTCACACCCAGTCAAAAGATCTGGGTTTGATCCATCACCGTTCTTTAGCCCACTCTGCCACCCCAGTTCAGACATGGCTATATACAAATCAGTCTGACCCTGTGCCTCATGGGAACAGTCCAGCCTGAACTGCCAAGCCATGCCTTCCCTGGACCGGAAACAAGCTTCCGAGGACCGGTTTCTGGCATTCCAGCCGTCTTCAGCCTGGCTTGCTTGAATCCAGTGGCAAAGTGAGCAAGGGACTCATGTCTGAGCATACCCTGCCACACTTATGGCGGCCAAAGCGGTACAAAAGGGGGTGGTGATGGGCGGAGCATCTGAACCAATCAAACACTCACACCTGTTCATGGCTGGCAGGAGCTTGCCTAGGGCCGTTATGCCTCCCTCTGGACTGACGTGGTACAAAGGGGGGTGGTGATGGACGGAGCATCTGAACCAATCAAACACTCACACCCAGTCAAAAGATCTGAGTTTGATCCATCACCGTTCTTTAGCCCACTCTGCCACCCCAGTTCAGACATGGCTATATGCAAATCAGTCTGACCCTGTGCCTCATGGGAACAGTCCAGCTGGCTGCATTGTTTTTTGGGGGAGGTATAAAGACTACATCATTATGTTGTGGTAAGGATTGGTGGACCAGTTGTAGCATACCTTCCTTAAAGACAACCCTTATAATGTGAACTTGACCCTCAACCACACTAAGGAAATTAATTAATTTCTGGATATAAAGTTCTATGTAGAAAATGATTCCATACAAAAGCATGATGCATAGAAAAATCTCTGCTTGTAATACCATCCTCCATGCGTCCAGTGCTCGTCCACGATCTGTCATCAACAATATACCATTTGGGGAAACGGTACGCTCAAGACGGAACTGCAGCTCGGCTGATACCTTTTTTCCCCCCAATATAACAGATACAAAACAGAGATTTAAGAATAGAGGTTATGGCGAGACCATCCTTGGCAAGGTGGGGTAGAGAATTGTACAAATGGCACAAGTTGATTGTTGCAAAGTCATCCTGTGCCCTGGGCACCCCCCACATTTTGCTAAATGATACTGGTGGTAACTGACTTTGACTGACCCTGGGCTCTGCCTAACCAGGGCCAGTGCTATGCTAAAAGACACACATTTAGATTACAGTGAAAACACCCACATTCACTAGGGTACCCATGTGATTGGTATGACCTATCCTTTCGAACCCCATTAAATAATAGGGCAGGGGGATTAAAACTATCTAGAAGTCCTTAGTACACAATAGGTAATGGCAGTTTGAGGCGAGCAGCTTTTTCTGCACATGCATGTGGTACTGCTGAAGCCTGATGTCAGTTTTAAAGTAGCTCTGGGTGGCAGGACTGCTTTTAAAAAGTAAATTGTCCCCAAACTGGACTTTGGTGTTTGGGGCACTTAAAAATGGATAACTTACAATGTGTTGGCATACTAGGTGTCCTAGGGGTGGGGGGTCAGTTATTTATAAGGTAGACCCGTATAAAATCCGTGTTATATGCCAAGGGTTAAGTGAAATGTCACATTTCACTCCCCACATTGTGATAAAGTGCTGCCCAAATTCGACTTTGATGCTAGGAGCACTGTGGAGGGAGGATCTGCAATATTTCTACAGATTCAGAACCCCCAAAGTCTACCTAGTTGTTCCATGGGGTGGCGGTCCTGTAGACATAAGCAAAGTACTTATAAAATATGTTTTATAAGCTCTAGTGCTCGAAAAATGGCCCTAGTCATTTTTCCCATTGCCACATAGGTTAACATGGCAATAAGTTATTAACTAATAACTCCTGATAGGAGAATGATAGAACTTCCGTTCAAAGACTTTCCAGAATGGTAGTGATACATTTAAAAATATGATATTATTGGATTTCTCCTAAAATGTACAGACAAGAAGTTATAAGACTTTCTTGTTTGTAAGTCCAGATTCAACCTTCCAGTGGTCTGTTCTGATTGGTCAGAGTTAATGGGATTAGCAAGGCTGCCTTGAAGAGGTGATAAAGAGCCCCTGGGGTTAACCAGCTCTGCTGGGAGGGCAGTGTGCTGCTACACAGAAATGCCAGAGCAGGGGGAGGAGTTGTAAACCATGGTCTTCAAAGAGAAGAGGAGGCCTCAGTGTCATTTACAACTTCACCCTAAAGCCAGAGCTAGGCTTATGGATGGAATGCCGAGTTGCAAAGAGGAGTCTCTATGGAGAGTAGCCATCGTAAGGGTGTGTTTAGCCAGCTCTTATCTCCCTGCTGGAAAATCAGCCATTAAGAACATTGGAGGATTTGGTACACTCTGGGACAAAATAATGCCACACTCTACATGATGTGGTCATATCCTTGGGGAGTAGCCCTGTTCCCATTGGTCAGCAGTGACCTCCTGCTTGACCCAGAGAACTTGGAATAAGTATCCGAGATGGCGCAGAGTCTCTCAGACCTGCTGCTTGAAACTTAAGAAAGGAAGAAGTTGCCGTGCTGATAAGTAGGGGTGCAAATTCTAAAGCCTGCCCTCTGAAGACTGCACCAGCTGAAACTACAGCCCTGTGGATTACCTTGCTGCAAAAGAACTAAAGAGTGGACTCCCTGCAAGCTAGAGGTGTAATGAAGTACGCTGTTGACACACTGATTGAGGTAGAAAAGGTTCTTTATTGTAGGTTTAGTAGGTGTCTGCAGATTAGACGTCCCATCCACACCACCTCAGCAACAACTGAAAACCAGAGATTTTAATACCACTTGAACAAGGAAAGGGCTCTAGAATCTAGAACTCTGTGAGGTGGAAGGCAATACCATTACATTGTAAAGAAACAGTACAGGCGGTCATTACACACCTTCCCCCTTTACACAAGGATGGCAGGAGATAAGTTAGAAGAGGTAAAGGAAGAGAAAAACCAGTAGTGACGGAGGTGAAAGAAAGACATTAATGAAGAACAAAATCGTGCAGTTTGCCGTAATTTCCCAGTACGAGAACTTTTCCCTAATACAGGCAAACCAAAGGAATCATTATGACAACTCAACTCAGAACGGACACTTGTACGCACAGGAGCAATCCTGTTCAGGTTCCAAATGCGACCATCATGCAACTTTACTGCATTCTGAAAGAGTTTTTTAACAACAAAAGGCGCAGAGAATTTTGAAACTCTCGCAGATCTCTGCGGGAGATGTACTCACACTCTGTCACCAACTTGAACACGGGTATGAGCCACATCGTCTCTGGTGTCAAAATATTCTTTTCTCTTGGCAATCCTCAAATCTTGAACACCTTGCCAGGACTCATCGCCCGAAGACACCACTCCAGACCCTGCAGCAGGACTAGCATCCGCGTCCACACGTGCACCTTTATCTCTCATCCATGCTTGAAACATCTGAGAAATAGGCATTCTTCACCTATAAAGCTCAAAGGGAACCTTACTAGTGGTTGAGTGTGGTGTGAGACGGTAAATCGTAACTCGCTCCATGATCTTAGACTTCCAATCTCAGAGTTGAGATTTGGCAAGTTGAATGGCTTCTTTTAAGACACGGTTGAACCTCTCCACCATTCCGTTTGTTTCAGGATGATAGAGAGAGCACCCCTTGTGTCTAATACCCCTTTCTGCAAAATAATCATCCACCTCCCTCAAGACTAATTGGACCCCATTGTCTGTAAGTAAACAATTTGGGAGACCCTCTCTTGCGAAAACTTCAACCAGAAATTTGGTAACATCATTGGTCTCAATGCTGTGAGTATCCTTAATTTTCGGCCACCTGGAGAACATGTCTATTAAAACTAAGACAAAAAATTGACCAGAGGTGCTAGCAATGGGACTCAGAAGATCTAAAGCTACATCTTGCCAACAACGAACAGGGTGTTCACGCAGTACCATGGGTTTTACCCCAGCATTATAAGCTTTGTCTGATGCAAAACAATCAGGGCAGTCTCTTACCATGCGTTCGACAAGGAGATCAATCCCGGGCCACCAGAAATTTAGTCAGATCCTTTCCTTTGTTTTAGAGATGCCCGGGTGCCCCGGATGAGCTTGTTGAAGAATTTGTTGCCTAACAGAGAGAGGTGGAATACGTTTTGTACCCCTCCAAAGTAATCCAGAAGAGACTGACAACTTCTGACGCACATTCCAAAATGTACGCACCTCTTCATTCAAACCTTTAATACCTCCCCAACCATCAGTTACCAACTTGCAGACTTTAAGAATGGTGGGGTTATTTTCCAAGGAAGACTTTTATTCTTCCTCACTCAAGACAACAGCCATGACTTCACACACCTTATAGGTGTCACCCTCTCATGAATCCACTGAGTCTTCAAGGTCACTATTGGGGTTGTTCAGTACAAGACGGGAAAGACAATCTGACACCTTGTTCTGAGCACCAGGAATCTGATGTACAAAAAAATCAAAGTCTTGTAGTGCAACTATTCACCTGGCAATTCTAGAAGAAACTACGTCAAGACTCTTTTTTGTAAACAAGTCTTTCAAAGACCCCCCCCCCCCCCATCCTCCCTGGGGAACCCTCCCTTTCTTGAGCATACGCTCTTAGACGGGAACCCCCCCTCTGTGTATGGTCTAGTGTAATGCAAATTTGTACAACGCTAGATTTACCTTATAGCAGTGATGGCTACTACCTCACAGGTGAACATATGATCTAGACTATATAAGAAAAACAAAATATTTCAGGATACTAATCCTGCTTTTCCATTTAAACAGCTACAGAACCAAACTCTACCGCCAGGCAAGTTGCGCTACCTCTCCACCTCCCCCCTTACTACCTGCCCTAATCTTTTCAATGTACAATGAACAATGTACAACGTACAATGTACAACATACGCCTCTTCAATCTGGCGTATGTTGTACATGTGGTTATTCCACATTATGCGGAGTGATGCAGGAAATTTCATCTGGGCTCGGGCCCCTGACAAATTAAATGTTGCAAGTCTCTTGCCCATCTCCCATTGTTTTGTGGCAGTTATATGGGAGATATCTAAACGGATTGTAAAGGAAAACGGACTGGAAAGGGAAGTTGACTTTATAGGGCCTGTTTTTAAGGCCATGGACAAAATCCTTTCTTTGGTAGAGTATGTCAGGAAGTTCACCAAAATCTTCCCAGGGCGCTCCTTCACAGGGTTCCGCCTATATGGGTCCCGGTGAACTCTCTGGATATCAGCTAGTAGATCTAAATCGACATCAGGGGAATCCTTCAGGATTGTCATTTTAAGTAGTGCAACCACAAATGCCTTAATGTCTCCTCCTTCAACATCCTCGGGGACATTAAAAAATTTCAAGTTATTCTTCCTAGAGTGGTTTTCAAGCCTCTCAATGTCATCTTTCATCTCCTGATTCTGCTGCACCAACTTATCCATAGCAACTGCGGAGGTACATAGAGATTCCTTAATCTTAGGTAGCTCCACTTCTAGGGCGTCCGTCCTTAGCGAAACCTCCTCAACTTTCCTGGCCAGCGCCTCACAAGATGCCTGAATGGCGATCTGATTGGTCTCTGATATTGTGAATCTCTTCCCAATGTCCTCCTTTAATCCCAGCAGAATATCCGCCAAGGTACCCGGGATAGACATTGTCGGTAGAGTACAGCCTGTATGAGCGCCCTCACCGGTTAACTGGGGACCATCTTCTTCTTTAGGGCTATTTGCATCATCCTTCAGAAACTCCGGGTCCCCCTGCTCAGTGTCTTGTATTTCCAAGGCGGAAAAACTGTTTGAGAGTTCTATCGTTGGATGGACCATATCTTGCACTGGAGACGAAGAAGACTGAGGTAGTTGGTCAGGCTGGGAGGGCATGGAAATACCACCCGCAAGAGCCGTGACCAATGTAGTATCACCAACACCCACCCCGTGCTGGTTGTGGTTCTATTTGTGGCCATCTTTTTAGCTCTGTCTGTAGTAGATAGGGAGAGAACTTTATAGAAGGACTTCAGTGATGGGGTGACTCTTGGTACAACCGATACAGCGCCCTTTACCTTTTCCATACCTCTCCCTTTCCCCGAAGGGGTGTCGGCACCACTATGATTTCCCTTTCCTTTCCGAGAGGTAGCTTTGATTTGGATTACTGGTGGGGAAACAGATGGTTTCTGGGGGGCAGGCGCTATGCTGGCAGCGCGATTTCGTAAGGTGTAGCGGCTGACCCCCACCTCAAAATTGGGCACTGTCAAAGGACAATTCGGTTTACTTAGATGTGCGCTAGGGTGTAGGCTAACAGCATTATAACCCCTTTCCTTCATACAGGGCTCCCACTCCCACTCCTTGCTGCCAAGACCCAGTGTAGCATAAATTAGGGCGGGATTGAGACAACCTCACTGTCCAAGTATCTCTCGCACTTTGCACGTTCCCTGCTTCCCCCTGCAAGGCTATCCTCCCTCAAGTGCTTGACAATATTTTGCGCACCAGACAGGGACTCCTTACTGCCCCCCCACAGCAAAAATAGCTTGCAACTACTGGCGTCTTACCGGGAGTCGTACCAGGGGTCGCCCTTACCACACTGACATCGGGGTATGAAAGCTGTATCGTCCGTCCGCCAAGCCCCTGAGACAATCTTCTTGGGTCTCGCCGCCACTCCCTGGCTGCACCTAGCTCCCGGAACAACGCCGGCTTTGACAACTCGCTGACCATCCGCGTTGCTATCACGGATGCCAAATGCCGAATATCGGGTTAATCGGGTTAATTTTGAGCCACGTAGAAAAGAAGAGCCGACTTTCACCGCAGGGTTTTTGGGAAGAACAGCAAAAACAAGAGGAAAACCTGGAGGCGATATCACCACTGCAGCTTCTGCATACCGCTAGCGGAGTTCACACGCCATACACGGGGGGGGGAGCTCCGTCACGGCCGTTAGCTTCCGGCCGTCATGCTCCCCTCCGCCCACCACCTGGCAATTCTAGAAGAAACTACGTCAAGACTCTTTGTTGTAAACAAGTCTTTCAAAGGCTTATGGTCAGACTGTACCGTGAAAGAACTTCCCCAAAGAAATGTCTTCCTTTTCCTAATAGCCCAATAAATACAAAGAGTTTCTTTCTCTATGACAGAGTATTGTGCCTCCTACCCCACCAGCGCTCTGACAAGAACATTATAGTTATTTCTCATCCTTCCTTCACCTGTTTCAAGACAGCACCGAGACCCTTCGAGCTGGCATCAGTGATGAGCACGGAGTGTGTGGAAGCATCAAAACTCTGGAGGGAAGGCGCTTTGCTCAAAGCTGCCTTTATATCATTAAACTCAGCTTGACATTGGGGAGACCATGCAAATCTCACATGTTTTTTGAGGAGGGCTCTAAGAGCAAATGTGCGAGAAGCAAATTGAGGGACAAACTTATTACAATATTCGCCATGCCAAGGAAGGTAACCAAATCATCTCTAGATTGAGACATGGGAAGATTCTCAATGTTCTTAACTAAGTTGTATTTGGGCTTTACCCCGCCCTTAGACAACTTCTGCCCCAAATAATCAATTTCACTGAGATTACATTTACATTTGCTCTCACGTAGAGGCAAACCACGTGACTTGAAACGTTCAAGGACAGGCCTAAGCCTCTTATCGTACGAGTTACTTCCCTTTGGTAATGATGTATCTGGTAGAGATGATTCTAGCTGCAGATTCCTTCACATAATTATCCCCAGGTGTGAGACTGGATCCAGATTTGTTTTTGCCACAGCAACCCTGTGCGCCGGGGGGTGGGGGGTTGGGGGACGGCACCACGCGACTCCGCCCCTGCATCATCCACGCACGCGTGACATCGGCGAGGTCACATAAGTCCCACCCCAGCGTGCCTACGTCAGTTTTCTTCTGAGAACTTTTCTGCGCCACAACGCGGAGCTATCAGACAAAACTAAGAGAGTATAGGAACAGTGTGCGTAAAGAAAAAAGGAATGGTGGGGAACAACACCATAAGGAGCAGTGCCAAACACTGCAGTACCCCAGGCAGGGAAAAGAATAAAGAACAGAGCATAGCCCTGAATCGCAACCTGGCAAGCACAAAGATAACCCCCTCATGAAAACATATAACAGGACCCCAACCCTAACCAATTACAATGATGGGGAAGTAGTTGGGACAAACATGGCACAACAAAACTCCCAGACAGCCCCCAACACAGAATGTGACAACCCCTGTAAGGAACAAGGGCAGAGGCTCAACCAAAAGACCCCAACCAAGGATAGCAGAGGGGCCAGGACCCCTAGCAATGAAAGGGGACAAGAGAAGGGGGGTAGGCCCCAACTTGGGGCAACTAGAACACAAAGGCACAGAAGTACCTACAAACCGATCCTCCCAAGCACCAAAAGGGGAGGAAGGAAAAAATAAACAGGACAAACATCCTGCCAGCAAGGAGCGACAGAATGTGCGCACTGAAGACCTAGCCACACAGAGAGGCGAATGCAGAAGACCAAACCAAAGGGTCCTCGCAGAACAGGGAGGCAGAGTGGGCCATGAAGGAATCTGCGGCTAGAATCGTCTCTACAAGATACATTGTTAAAGAAGGTAAGTGACTCTTACATCTGATAGAGACTACTAGCCGTCGATTCCTTCACGTAGAATATATACCCTAGCTGTACCCAAGGGGAAGGAGGGCCTGCGAGAGGACCCCAGCAGCCTGGTCACAACGGAGGGTCCCACAGAGGATGAGTCAGACGGACAGGGCGAGGAGCCCTGTCCCCCCAGGCAAAGGGAAATCCTACAGTCAGAACACCACCGATCCCCAGAGGGGATGCGGGAAGAAGAAAAGAAGAGGAAGCCGTTCACACTCAGCAGAGGTAACAGGGGCAAGGCAAGAGGAGGCTGAAGCACCCACATCAGGCCACAAAATCTCCATCCAAGGCCAAGGCAAGGAATAGGAAGAAGATCAACCTAGAGACACCAAGGAGACGAGGCCGAAAGAAGGCAAGCCCCCGCACCGGGAACACACCCCACGAAGAGGGAAGCCGAACCTACCACAGCCAGAAGTCAATAGACCAGACAGAACAGGGCTAACAGCAATAAAGCAGGCGGAAGCAGAAAGAGTAGCCTGGGGGCACCCAGGAAGACCGGGCAGTGTGTGCTTGAAGGAGGGAGGGACAGAAATCCATCTCAACCCCCAGGACAGGGAGCAGGAAGGCGAAGAAGGGCCCGGACACACCTCAGGGAAAGGGTCGCACACACGACACAAAAAAGCGTGGAACCAGAGCCATGACGCCAGGCCGCAGACAACAGGTCAAACACAGCTAACAGCGCATCGACCCTGGAAAAGGATACCCAGGGTTGCCACCAAAGGCATTCCAAACCAGAAGGGAAGTGCACCTGCAACATACTTAAATGCCAGGGAGAGCAGAGGCCCGAAGGTGACCACAACTCCCAAGCACAGAACGAGCTATACAATATCTATCACTACCCCACATAGGGTATGTTGAGTCCCAAGACCTGGGAACCCTCCTAGGAAGAAACTTCCGCAGCAGAGGACAACAGAAAGGTCCGCAGGAAAAATCCCTGCAGAAGGCTTGTCAAGCAGCCAAAGAGAAAACAGAAGGCCTAATCTCAGGTCCAACCTGGTGTAGATAACTCAAAGCAAAAACACAAAGTCAAGAAGGGCAGGCCAGCAGCCAACAGAACCACAGTCCCAACAAAGAGGACTCAAATGCACATGAAGCACACAGATCACACAACAGGGGCAATCCACACCAACGAAAAACAGCTCCCAAAACCCATATCAACACACAGGTCACTGAAGGCGAGAAGAAGAAGAAGGAGGAGGAGGAGGAGGAGGAGGAGGAGGAGGAGGAGGCCGAAGCCCCGCCAAGAACCTCTGGATCCTGAGTCTGCCGGGACGTGGAACAAAAGAGTGCCATCGAAGGGAAGATCTACCAGCCGTTCCAGAACATTTTCCGGGAACACACTGTCCCAAAGCCAAGCATGGCGGCGAAGGGCAACCGAAGAAGCCATGGCACGACCAAGCACCTCAGAGATGTCCAGAGCGGAGCGAAGAATAAACGGCGACAGCTCCCAGCCATCTAACGCATGGTGCCACAAATCAACCCCAGCACCCTCCTGAGAAGCGGCAGATCCAAGTGACTCCGCCGAGTCCCACAAGCAAGAAGTGGCCCTAGCCAACATACATAAAGTGTTAAGGGCCCACAGAGCCGCACTGGTCGAGGCAAACATATTGCGTCTCCAAGAATCCAGCCAACAGGCGTCCCATGATGGCAGAGACAACAGCGGTGTCATGGAGGGAAAGGCAGTCTGCAAAAGAGAGCTTCTGGCAGAGGGGTGGAGGGAAAGACACACCGGGTCACGCGGTGCTGGAAGGTGCCGGTGCAGAAGGTGTTGGGGCACTGGATTCCCCATGGCGGGGCGTTTCCATCAGAGAAGACTAGAGCGAACCCTCAAAGGGAAGCAGCAGCTCCCTCCCACCAGAGCCCTGGTGGTGAACCTCCAGAAGATGATACGCGGGAAAAGGGGCAGCTGGATCACCTATGCGCAAAATCCCCACAGCCATGGAAACAACGCAAGTGTAGGCGGCACCCGCCTCCGTGGGGCCCCGCGGTGGGAAAAGCAGCTCCTCCATAGGCAGTGGCTGTAAGCTAAGGCGGCCATCACCTAAGCCAATTGGAGTGGGGAAGGGCCAGGTCCGGGAAGGAGGAAGGGGGGCCGATGAGTGGGGGACCTGCGGCTCCTCTGGCGAAAACTGCAGCCACTGCAACGGCGAGGAGCCATACTTTGACGACATTGGGGAAAAAGCCACGACGCGGCGGCCCGTCTCCGGCGAGGACAGCACCAGCAGGTGTCCAACCTCCAGGGAAGAGGAGGCGTCCGAAGACGAGTCCACAACCCCACACCTGTCCGGCGCCGTAGAGCCCGCAACCTGAGGCAGGATGTCGTCGTAGTCCAACGCCAAAGGAGACGCCAGACAGGCCTCCGCCTCACCACACGGCGCCGGAGACCGGGGCGGCTAAGGGACGGCGCCGGAACTGCACCGACTCGACCCCCGCCAGCCTCGACCCATGATGGGGGGAAAGGGGCCCGCCAACCCCAGTGGGGCCGCCAAGGTTGACTCAACCTCTGACTCTACATCCGACGAGTCAGCCGCCTGTGTGAAGAGACCAGAGTGACCCAGGAAGTGACAAGGAGTCTCCCGCCAGCATTGACCCATGATGGGACGAGGGGGGTCTACCGCCCCCTGTGGCACCGCCCGGGTCAGCAGCCGCCGGCGCCGTAGCGGCATCACCTCGGCCTCAGACAAGTTCGCCGCTTGTCCATAGGGCTGGGAGAGGCTCTGGGATGCGACCTGAGCCCCGGTGACCTCCCGCGACACCACAGGTACTCCCGTTGGAGTTTGCGGCGAAGCAGAGGCGCCGTGGTCTGAAGGAGAGACCACCGTAGGGCCGTACACCAACGGCACCACATCCTCCAAGCCTGGATCCAAACCAGTCAGCGCCTGAGCCGCTGGCGACACCACTGAGGGCCCCGCACAACGCAAGAGATCCGCCGACGTCCCAGGAGGGGAAGAAGGAGAAGCCAGTGAGACCTGCAGAGCCGCCACATATGTCACCATCTGGGCTCTCGATGCCCCCTCACCAGGAAACGGTGGATAGGGGGACGATACGCGGGGCCGTATCACCCGCAGAAAGCCCACGCCCCCAACAGGCCAGAAACCAGCCCTCGGGGACAAACTGCAACACTTACCGACAGGGGAGCGACGCTCTTGTAGCACAGGAGAGGGATGAGGACGACGACGATGACGGCTGCTTCGAAAACCTTCCGCAGAAGCTGATCGAGGTGACGAAGCCGATCTGGACATGCGAGCCGAGAGAAGTTTCATCCATCGCTCCCTCCACGACTTTGGTTTCAACCGTTGGCAAGCCTCGCAATCAGTGGAGCTGTGATCTTCCCCCAAGCACCACATGCAAATGAGATGAGGGTCCATCGCCGACATCAGGCGTTCACAAGACGAGCACGTCTTAAAGCCCGAAGGCATCCGCACACTGTTCCCACAAAAACACGCAATAGCGAAGGGGAAGGCCTAAACAGGCCCGGAGCACTAACCGGATCTGTGTTGCACGCGGAAAAGGAAAAAACTGACGTAGGCGCGCCGGATTGGGACTTAGGTGGCCTCGCTGACGTCACGTGCGTGGATGACGCTGGGGTGGAGTTGCGTGGTGCCGTCTCCCCCAGCGCGCAGGGATGCTGTGGCAAAAGAAATTCCAGATTCAGTCTCACACATGGGGATAATTCTACGTGAAGGAATCAGCAAGTAGTCTCTATCAACTATGTAAAATCTGAGAAGGTCCATGTACCAGCAAATCATCCTAATAAATCTTTACACCAGGTAGCCCATTCAGTACATCTTCCATTGCTCTCTGGAAGACAGAGACTGCAGAATTCAGTCCAAAGGGAAGTCTTGTGAATTTTTATGTGCCAAAAGGCGTTATAATCGCAGTGAGGTCCATAGAATCAGGGTCGATCTTGATTTGATGATACGCAGCCCTGAGGTCTAGCGTGGAAAATACCTCCGCCCCATCAAGCTGTGGGAGCATCTCTGTGATGTTTGGGAGAGGGTATTTATCAGATATCACAGCTTGATTGTGAGCTTGTAAGTCAACACATAGCCTCACCTCACCAGAGCCTTTGCTGGCAAGTACTACTGGAGCCAGCCAAACACTTAGAAGAAAATATACTGAAATTCCCCCGTGGTCAATTCGTACTTTCTTATATGGAAAAACTCATAGAATTAATCAGTTAGCCTTCATATTAACATAGGTACAACACAATTAGTTTTCTCATTTTGCATATTTTTATTAGTTTTTCTTTTTTCTGTAGTGTATCAAAAATATTTTTTCTTTTTAAATGTTGCCTTTTTGTATACATCAATTCATAAACATAGGTTATAATCCAATCAATGTTAAAATGCAGTGAGAAATACCATAATCTTTCCAATATATTTAAAAACCAAGTGCTTTTATAAAGAAAAACCACAGCACCCTATCTGTCACACACCAGTCAACATGCACACTTACTCATTCATACATCTCCACACTCTTTCCAAACCCAAAAGAACAATTTCTCAGGTTGAGGTAACACAGTTATTATTTGTGTATTTTCCACGCCAGGTCTACGCGCGTTTCGGTGGATTCTGACCACCTTCCTCAGGACCAGATTAGAAAGAGTTTTATTCGCCCTTCAGCGTGTGTGTGCAGGGTACCTGAAATTACAAACAGAGTATAATGTACCTATGGCTTGGCTTTTCCCTGGTCATTAACTTAACCACAGAGGGGGTCCCAGAATGTATGCGATTGCCAGCCAAACACTTGCCTCAGTCTTTACTATAATCCCTTCATCTTGTAGCTTCTGTAGCTCTTTTTCCATGGACTCTCTTAAAGCTAAAGGTACACTGCGCACCTTACACGTCACTGGTGTAGCACTAGGTTTCATTGTGATTTTATGTACATAGTCAGTCAAACAACCTAACTTTTCATCAAAACCCTGTTCAAACACAGAGCGTAAATCACATGCATGGACAACGTTCGTAGACTCAAGTGTATCAGAACTAGTGGAATGTGAAGGCTGTAGATCACCTGAAAGCAGTAGATCACCTTTAAAAATAAAGCAAGGCTCTCCACCAGGGATCAAAATCACACTAAGATCAGCCTGGTGAAGCCAGCTCACAATGCTGTCCCCTCTGGAGGAGATGTAAACTTTCCCAGCTGTAAGGTTCCCTCTGAATTCAATCTCACCCTCAAAGTAGCCAAATAACTTTTTAGGTTGTCCACCGTAAGAAAGCTGCCTGATGTCAGGTCTGAAGACCTTCACTGTGCCTAGCAGAGATGCGTCATAAAAATTCTTCTGAATGAAAGTTATTTTGCACCTGAATCAAAAAGCATTTTTACGGGGCGACCATATATCTTAATACTGTCAACAGGACTCTTACGCTTCCCCAGGCCAACTTGGGCTAGTATTTCACAACAATGTAGCTCATTAGAGTCTGACTCGTTTTGAATCCAAACTTCCTTCACTCGCTTATTTTTCTTGAACATTGAAGTTCTACAAGCTTTTGCTACATGACCAACTTTACCACACTTGAAACACTTAGAGTTCAGAGCTGGGCAGAACTTGTCATTAGCCAAGTGACCTACCATTTCACTGCAGTAACATCTTCCCAATAACTCATTTTTCTGTTTTGACGTATGTGGTTAGATCGTCTTAAAACTTTTTGCCTTGACGACAGCCTGTAATTTTTCATTAGTATTACTAGAAGAGCCATTATCTTTCTTTATTACCTCAACATAAACAAGTGAATGTTCAATGCATTTGGCTATGGAGATAACCTCATCTAATTTAGGATCGTCCTTCTGCCAGAGCTCGTCTTTGACTTTTTCTAAGGCACATCCCAACATAAATTGGTCCCCTATGCGTTCCTCCAGGGCGCCTTCGAATTTACAAGTGGAAGACAGTTTGTGTAGATGGTTCACATAAACTTCAACAGATTCTTTGTGCTGTTGCATTCTTTTCCCAAAGTGGTAACGTTCTAATACAGTGCTGACCATAGGAAGGTAAAATGTAAATGTATTGCGACTTATATAGCGCACGTATCACCCGAAGGTATCAAGGCGCTTGCTTAGGGAACCCGTCCTGGTATTCCCCTGTGAGATACCCCGGCAGGGTATCCACAAGGTGAAAGCCAGGCATCCCGCCGCGAGAGGCCGTAGTGGAGATTAAGCAAGCTATTGCCCAGAGTCGCAGAGTGTGACCCCGTGAGTCGAGTAGGCATCGGAGCGAGAATTGTCGAGTCAGTGGAATTTTTGAGCCCGAGACCCGCCGAGGCGGGGAATTGAACCCTGGTCCACGGCCAATCTTAGCTTCCGGGTCTGCCGCCTCTAACCACTGAGCCACGCTTCTCCACAGGTAATGTTAAAGGTAATGTTTGTCTAGTTTTTTAAGGGTATGCCCAGATGTGGTTCCCGTGCTCACTGCGCCCCTTGAGTCAAGCTATCCTGGCTGATGACGGCTGATAGCCAGAAACCGGTCCTAGGATGCTTGATTCCGGTCCAGGGAAGACATGGCTTGGCAGTTCAGGCTGGACTGTTCCCATGAGGCACAGAGTCAAGTCTGATTTGCATATTGCCATGTCTGAACTGGGGTGGCGTGGTGAGCAAACTAACGATGGATTAAACCCAGATCTGTGACTGGGGTGAATGTTTTGCCACTGTGCAACATTCCGTCCATCACCTTGTGTGTTTTGCTGTTCGCCCTATGTGGGAAGGGTATGCGCAGACGGGGGTCCTATGCTCACTACGGCACTGGAGCCAGGCTATCCTGGCTGATGACGGCTGATAGCCAGATACCGGTCCTGGGATGCTTGATTCCGGTCCAGGGAAGACATGGCTTGGCAGTTTGGGCTGGACTGTTCCAATGAGGCAATGGGTCAAGACTGATTTGCATATTGCCATGTCTGAACTGGGGTGGCGTGGTGAACAAAATAACGATGGATTAAACCCAGATCTGTGACTGGGGGTGAATGTTTTGCCAATGTGCAAATTTCCGTACATCACCTTGTGTGTTTTGCTAGTTTTTTAAAATGTATTTCAAATTCGTTCAGATTGTCGGATACAGTGTCACGGAGGTCAGGTATGTGTTCAAAAACCTCTTGACCCTTCGAGCCTAGGCAATGTAAGAGCAAAGCTGATTTTCTCTCAGCACTGAGTGAAATACCACACAATCTTGCGTAGTTGAGAAAGACCTTCTTCCTCTTCGACCAGCGGATGCTGGGCTCGCCGGGGTTAGATAGAAAGAAAGGTGGAGTGACGTTTTGCATCTTGTGGCAGAAATGAAGAAGCCTGTGTCAAGCAAAGAAGTAGTGGTGAAACGATCACCAAAGGGTTAAATTAGTAGAAGTCTGTGCCTGTCAGCGAAACCGGCAAGAAAATCATCAAAATAACAAGCTGTGCCGGTCAGCGAAGCAGGCAGGAAAAAAGTGGTAATTATATATTTTTTTAATCTGTGCCTGTCAGCGAAGTAGGCAGAAAGTGTATTAGTAGTAGGCTGTGCCTGTCAGCGAAGCAGGCAAGAAATTCCTCAGAAAAGTACAAAATCGGAAAAAAAAACAACAGGCAGGAAAAGAGGAGTAGTAAATCCTTTCTTCTTATTATTTTTTAAAGCAGTGCCTATCAGTAATATATGCAGGAAAGAGTTGGTAGATGTGCTCAACCAAAAACAAGAAGCTGTGTCTGTCAGTGATGCAGGCAGAGAAAATCGTATATAACTTTACATTTTCTTTTAAGCTGTGCCTGTCAGCGAAACAGGCGAAAAAAACGACATTAAAGTATGAACAGTTGTGTTTGTCAGCTGAGCTTGCTAGTAAAGCGGGCAGTATGAAGTTAGACACTAACAAACATCTGTGTTTGCCAGTGAGATCGTAAGGTGAAGAGTGTGCCGCTTCAATGAGCTTTATTAATTTTTTGTTTGTTTTACTCATTCCAAGCGTGTCTTTATTTGCTTCGAGACAGGAGCAACGACGTAACAAATGGCTGATGCGCATGCGTGCCAACACGTCTGTTGTTGCTTGGAGACAGAAAGACAAGGAAGAGTCATGCTCGCGCAAAACCAGAGCCTGACAGTTAGCTGTAATGAAGAGCTTGCACAGGAAAGATTGCGGAGGTTGCCAAGGAAATAGTGGGCACGAGGAGCGCCCGTGAAAGAACGGTAGGAATTCTGAAAATATTAAATATTATTTTGTAATGGACAGTGCAGGAGAGTGGGGTGTACACAGTACCTTTTTTTCTTTTTAATTCTTTTTATTAGTGAAAATAAGAAAAAAACAACAGCAGGTGCCTTACATCACGGAACTAACAACAATTATTAAATCATAACAGAGGAGCAGACGGGTGACCCCCGAGAAAAGCTGAACCATAAATTGTAGCTGGCATGTAGACATATTAAGTACAGGATATATAAGTTTAGTACAACCAGCCCCAATCACAAACCGCACTACCCCATGAAACAGAATGATAGAGAACAGGGCAATTTCGAGTGGCAAGTGAGCGTGAAATTACAGGGTAGTGAACTAAGCAACTGTCGTAGCTAACACGCAATAAAATACGGAACACTTTATAAAGGTCAAGGTAAACAATGTCACCCTCAGGGCCCGTCCACCCATCAAACAGGATTACCCATCCGGAAGGCACCTAATAGCAAAATTGTATCAGGATATTCAGCATAAAAACAAAACAAATACAATACAAAAAAAACCTCCCCCCACCCTGCACCCCTGCATATGGCTTTCGCCTAACCCCAACTAGCAGTGTGCCCGTCGCCCCATCTAACTAAATACTAAAAATAGTAAAGTGGAGGAGGAAGTCTTCATACAGGCTCCCGGTCTCCCCTCCCCCCGCCAGAAACAAACGACCCCTGCAGTATAATCAAAAAACTATTAGGAGATACAGGCAAAACCAAACAGGGGAAGTTGTGAATACCACCCAGCCTCCCGCATCAATAATGGTAGCAAATCCCGTGTCCATTGAAGTCATAATATCGGTCCCAAACAGTCAAGCTCATCCCTGGCCCTTCTGATCTTTCATGCGAACTCCTACCGGTAGAACCACCGCATTCACAGGAGAGTCAAAGTGCCAAAGGAGTTCAAAAAAGTTGCGACTGGAACAATTCAAAGATGTTAGGGCTTTAAGAACCCCAACCGCACATAAGTACTCCCCCCCCCCCGACAGTAAGTCTCGATATTGCTCCCTCCGAAAACGTAGTGAAACTGCCTGGGAGGGAAAAGATCTTAACTCAATCCAAAAGTCACTAATGGAGGTCTCCAGGAGTGGAGAATCGAGTGGTTCCACCTCAATCGGTAGCAATGTTGGGTGTAGCGATCTTTCCGAAGTCCCGAGTTCGCAAGTATTCATTCGAACACTTACCAAGGGCATCAATTCTTCTTTCTGCACGGGGCCCTCATCCACCGTTAAGATGTGCATCATGGGGAACTCAGCTCGTTTCGGATCTTGCAAGGGATCAGAGTCCGGTCTCAAATGCCCAGTCTCAACTGCAGCGATCATTTTGTGGACGATGGCTTCCACTTGCGAGTGAAGTGCCCCGATGGCGGCCAATACAGTCCTCAGCGACGGCTCACACTCCGTCCGACCCATCTCCTCTCGTTCGATTTCAAACATAGACTTTTACCCCAGAGGGCCAGGTGTCTCCGGGGGAACAGGCAAGAGCGGAGCGGACGGCAACGGAGGGCGACTTATCAATTCAGTGATCTGTACTCTGCTACCGCGAGCGAGGACACCAACCCGTCGAACCCGGGAGAAACGGGTCTCCGGGACGGGGACCCCCGCCCACAGCCACAGACGTGTCTTGTCACCGCTCCTTCATTGTCAACCAGACCAAATAACCGCCATCCAGATCGGGCAAGGATAACCTCCACTGCGAGAGACCGGACCCTGCCTGTGTCCCACGGCCGATGTTGTTCAACTGAAACCCGGCTGGGCCAGTACTCGAGGCCCCGGCTCACAAGCTTGGCTAGGCCGAGAAATGAAACACGATATAACTCCGTCAATAGAGCCGGTAAAAGTCCCGGGATTGCACCATCAGGCTCTGCAACGCTTCATCCACACGGAGGTCGGGCGTGAAATCAGGATATATGACAGGATTGTCCAGCTAAAGACGGAGGTCGACGGAGCCGGGAGCTTAATCGGCCATCTTGTTTGCTGGCGTAGGTCCTCCTCCACACAGTACCTTTTCAAATATGTAGAGTAGCTGAAATATCGTCGTTCAGGAGTTCCTTGAAGTAGAAAGGATTGTGTTGAGACGTCTCTTGTAGAAGTAGGTAGACAGCTGCAGGTTCTAGTCCAGGTCATCGCCAGTGTAAAGAAGTACGCTGTTGGCACACTGCTTAAGGTAGAAAAGGTTCTGTATTGTAGGTTTAGTAGGTGTCTGTAGATTAGACGTCCCATCCATCCGACCTCAGCAACAACTGAAAACCTGAGATACTAATACCCCTTGAACAAGGAAAGGGCTCTAGAATCTAGAACTCTGTGAGGTGGAAGCCAATATTATTACATTGTAAAGAAACAGTAGAGTAGGTCATTACAACAGGTTAACAGAGCTCACCTGGAACATCACCAAGGATCCCCAACGTGGAGAATTACCAGTGGATTTGTAAGGGTTTTGTCCAAGTGGATTGTGGGAACTGAAGTCTTCTACTTTCAAGGACCATCTTGGAGCTTCCAGACCGTTGGAGTGAGTTTGAGACACTTTAGGACCCCTTTGGGAACTTCAGGAAGAAGTTCCAGGAGTTTGGAGAACATTGGAGCAACTTTGGAAAAAAGCTCCATAGGGGGACTGACTCAACCTGGTCAGCCAAGCTGCCTGCCTTCCACCGTGAGTCGGCCAAGCCATCCAGGTTCGTCCCGCTAAAAGCGCCATAGGTCCGACTTCCAGAGTTCGACTGGTAGCAGAAGAAACACTAGGCCGGTGAACCCTCACCGGATCCGGCCTAGTGAAGCGCATCGAGGGACCCCGCGAGAAAAAGCTCCAGAAAGATTTCCGAGTCCGAAGGTAAAAACTGTGACCGGTGTGAGAAGTTGGCCTGGTATATGATGTTCACTATTCTAGTGAGCACCTTGCACCAGTCCAAACAACCCTTATGGTGATGGTTGTAAGTCAACCTTATAGACCAGCTATCCTAGAGGTAGCGTGGACAGAACAGTCTTAGGCTAAAAGACTCATGAGGGCGTGTTAAGCCAGCTGTTTTACCATATGTAACCCTTTGAATATCAAATGAAAGGACACCACACATGATATATATAAAATATATAGGTATTTATTCACTAACACACTCCTCTGAACTCTTCATGAGGTCAGAGGCAAAAGCACATAACAAGTTATACTCAGAAATACTTTAAATAGCACAATTTACAGTTAGGCCCTAGGGGCACGTAAAACCATATAATAAGTAAGTGGTATAAGAACCACGACTTTGGAAAGGGAAAGGCCTAGGGCCTCGAGGATCGCTGGGGCTACACTATCTGACCCTTAGGTTAGGAGTAGGAGGCCCACAGGCGGGGGCTTGCAGAGTCAGTACTCTCACGCGAGAGTCAATAGAAAGTCAATAGGAACGTAAAAAGGTAAGTAATGAAGTTTTAGGACACTTCCGGTCTAACTAGGATTACACAACTAGCAAAACTGGACACTAGGATAGTCAATCCCCACAGGAGCACCGAAGTACTCGCGTTACCTCACCCACGGGCTGTGGGTGCATAGGTGTCGGGTTTTCTTGTCGTTTCCTATGGAGCATCGGAAAAAGATGCTGCAGGCGACCAGGAGGAAGATGTCCGGGTGGATCCAAGGGTGGATCTAGGATGAAGAGGACCTGAAAGCAGAGGGGACAGAGTCTAGGTCACTAGCCAGTGACCGGGTGGAACCAGGAAGGAACCAGATGTCGTTGAGGAGCAATAAGGTGAAGATGTGAAGCCTGTCGTTGCAGCCACGCGGACCAGGAGGCCTCGAGGACGACCAGGTGCTGAAGAGGAGCTGTCCCACAAAGGTTCTCGCAGATGGAGGGGTCGACTTCAAGATTGGAGCCAACAAGCCTAAGCAAAGGCAACCCACGCAGGATACACAAAAGGCTTCTGGTGCAGACCAGGAGGGTCTGAGGTACTTCACCTTTTCAGGGAAGCGAGGGCCAGTCTGGAGCAACCAGACCAGCGATGGATTTTCAAAGAAGTCGTCGTCAGAGGGCTACTAGCCAACGGGCCAGGAAAAGGACAACGCGTCGAGCAGAACACAAGCAGAAGGGCCCCACGCAGATCTCGTGGAGTGTGGAGGGCTGGTCTTCGGTGCAGGTGGAGCTCGGGGTCGGGTGTCTCAGTCCCCAGGGCACAGCTTCGAGGATGCATCAGGAGCTGCGCTGTTAGCAAGTTGAAGACTTTCCAAGTTGCCTGCTTCCCCGAATTCCGACGCCTTCCACGGAGCTCAGCTGTGCTGGAGTCGTGCAGTGGGATCAGAGGAGTCCGGGAGTAGAGGTCTTGTCAGGCTCTGCACTCGAGTTCCGGCGGGAACAAGGACAAAGCAAGCCGTCGAGTTGCTGGGTGGTGCCTGGTTGCACAGGGTGGTCACTCCTTGGCCACAAGGGAGATTCTTCAGTCTTCAGCTTCAGTTGAATGTCGAAGGGTCCAGAGTTTCGTCTTTAGTTCGATTCCAGAAATAATCTAAAGTCTCCTGGGTCAGCTCCTATCTTTATACTACTAAAGGGGACTGGGTTACTCACTAGCTCCCTCCTATGGGTCGGACCAGGAAGGGAGGTGGTTACACCCCCTTTCCTTTGTGCAGTTTCGCGCCAGAGCTGGGGCTGGAGTGCCCCAGCACCGGTTTGAACTGGGATATGCATGGAGTACCTAGTGTGCCCAAGGCAGTGTCTGTTTCTTTTCAGCCCTCCCTGTCCCAATACACAAAATCCTGTCTGGGGTGGTGCTCGCACCTCTGTAGGCAGGAAACCTATTGTCCAGGCCTCCCTCGCTGGAAGGACTCCCAGCATCAGGAGGTCAGACTTGTGTCTGTGGCAGCTGCATCCATTTTGTGATGCTGGGGCTCTGGTTAACTTTAACCGGGTACAGTAGTTTCAACATGTCTTCTCCCTCTAGAAGGGTGGAATGTTACCCCGTCACCAGAATTGGCAAGGGGGTAGTGTTCCAGAGCGTATGACACCTTACACGACATGTTTGGATAAAGCCAAACCAAAGTTAGCATTTAACCGCGAGGTTCATAATGCACTTAAGAGTATATGGTATGGCAATATCATAGAACAGCTATAAGGACATGGTTCCGAAAGCTGCAGACAGGCTCAGCTCATGCTAGAGCACCATCTCACACATAACCAAGCACTCTGCCTCCAGGATTGTTAAGGCCTGCCATAGGAGTGACTTATAGGTTACTGTGTGTCTATATTTAAGGGTAGATATAGGAATACTATACCTAAGCAAGGGGTGATTACACAACCTTGCCCCAGCTGAGTGATCAGCCAGTTGTGTCAGTTTGAGTGGCCAGCCAGGGGTGGCATAATACATGCTGCAGCCCCTGGTAGGCCTTGGATGCACCTATGCCCTGGGTACCTATAGTACACTATACAGGGGCTCATAAGGTGACCCAATATCTAATTGGAGATGTACCTAGAGTACATGGAGTCCATTTTACAGTGAGAGCAGATAGCCTGGGTCCCTGAATAGCAGGATCCCAGGCCAACTAAGTCGAAAACCAGCTAAACACAAGGCAAAAATCTGGGGTAACCATAGTCAGGTATCCACCTTCCTACACCCCCCCCCCCCCCCCCCCCAAACAAAGGAGATAAGGCTATCCTTGACCAGGTAAGCCTACATTGCCTAAGTGGCCATATAAGGAAGTACCTGCACTAGCATGGTTACCCCCTATCTCATGGTCCACTAAGCAATCCCTCACCCTAGGGGTATCAGAGGGTCTCCACCATAAGAAATCTCTACCTGTGGTGTGTTTTGGCAAAGTAAAAGGCTGGTGTGGGAATGGAGTATTGAAGTGAGGCTCCACTAATGTTGGGCTCAGCTTCCTCCAATCACTATCCACCATATATGCATTTCTTTCCATGACTGAGTTGCACTGTGCTCTCAGGGTCAACCTCTGGCAACCTACAGCTGGAGGCTGGGTCCCTTCTGTTGGCTTACTGGAGGGACAGGTCAGGTTTGGGGCTTTTAGGTCCCAGGTTTGGCTGTGCCCAACAGTGTCCATCTGGGGGAGGTTCCTAACTAAATGTAAGGGAGATCCCCCAGGAGTTTTTAAAACTTTCACCTTACTAGGGCTGCTAGCGTCGGTGCCCCTAATCTGCTGATGGGGGAGTTCTGGTGGACAGGGGGCCCTTTGGGGTCCACTGGCCTTTCCGACCTCTACAGCCCTGGGCTGACTGAGGCAGGGTAGAGAGGGGCAGTTTACCTGCTCCAGACTGGGTCCCACCTTTGAAGGGTCCACTGACATCAGGGGCTCTGCCAGGCTAGGCCTGACTACCTCTGGGGCAGTTCCTTTACAAGGGGCAGGGTCGGTTCCCTGAGGAGGCTGACTCTCACCTAATGTCTGGCGGGAGGGAGACTTTTCTTCCTCCCCAATGCTCTCTGTCTGAGAGTAGTGATCCATAGTTTCAGGCTTCACAACACTAAAATCTGTTTGAGTTTGGGCTGTGGCCATCACAGCCCTGTCTATCTGTTTAGGGAAGGAGTCTGTTGGAGATTGGGCTGAGATCAGCACAGCCCTACCAACCTTTTCAGGGAGGATCTCCTGAACTGGGGCTGTGGCCATCACAGCCCCACTAACCTTTCCATGGAGATTTACCATTTTAGAATGGGTTTCTTGTTCTACCTCAGCCCAGGCTGAGATTTCCAGATCATTTCCCAGTAGACAATCTACAGGCAAGTTTGTAGCCACTGCCACTCTCTTGGGGCCAGTGACACCTCCCCAGCTGAGATTAACTACTGCCATTGGATGATCATTCTGTACTCCATCAATGTTGGTCACCTGGTATGTGGCTCCAGGTAAAAGTTGGCTTGAGGGGACTAGACTCTTAGTCACCATAGTGATGCTAGCCCCTGTGTCTCTATAGGCCTCAACTTTCTGACCATTGATGAGGGGCTCTTGTCTGTACTTACCCAAAGTGTTGGAACAAGCAGGGAAGTTGGCAAACCCCATGCCATTTTCACAGACAAGAGTAGCTGTGGTAGGCAACCTGGTTAGGCCAGAGTCCACCTGAGTTCCAAAACTAAACCCAGCCAAATTCTTGGGGGCACTCCCACCACCTGGGGGATTACTACTAATAGTAACAGGAGGTGTTAGAGTCTTACTTGGAGGAATATTTTCCTTATTGTTGTTCCTTGGGCAACTGCTATCAGTCTTCCAGTGGCCAGGCTGTTTACAGACATGGCAATAAGGTTTCTTGACAGAGGAGGAGTTTTGGGACCCACCCCCACACTTGGAGTTTTGGGGCCCTGTGGAGGATTTGTCTTTTGATTTATCCCCACCCTTCTCTTGAGGCTTGGTAGAATCTTTCTTCTGGTCACCACCCTGATTTTTAGACCTAATCCTGGTCCTGACCCATTTGTCTGCCCTCTTACCCAATTCTTGTGGAGAGGTCAGATCTGAGTCCACCAGGTGCTGGTGTAAAAGCTGGTTTTGACAATTACTAAGGATCTGCTCCCTCATAATCAAATTATACAATCCTGTATAGTCATGTACTTTGCTGCCCAGTAACCAACCTTCCAGAGCCTTAGTAGCACAATCTACAAAATCAGTCCAGTCCTGAGTCTGTGTCTTCTGGGTATCTCTGAACATCAACCTATACTGTTCAGTGGTTAGGCCAAACCCATCAATCAGAGCACTCTTCAGGGCAGAGTAGTTGTTAGCATCCCCATCACTAACTGTGAGGAGCTTATCGCTACCTTTTTCAGAAAAGGAGAGCCATAAGGGAGAGGAGTTGGCCTAACGGCTAGGGCGCTCGACCTCGGACCTGGGGATCTGGGTTCGAGTCTCGGTAACAACACGAAAAACCTCCTGTGATTCTGGGCAAATCACTTAATCTCCCCGTGCCTAAAATGAATGTGTGTCCGTCCTCATGTAACATAACTGGTGCTATGTAAAGCGCTCTGATACCTGATTCGGTTCGGGTCTAGTTCGCGCTATATAAAACTCTGCAAAAAAATAAATTAAAAAAAATAAGATTGCTGCCCACTGACTTTGGGGTACCTGCTGCACTTTGCAGGCCCTCTCCAAAGCAATAATCCACTTGTGGATGTCATCCCCTTCTTTATAGGGGGGCACAATCTTTTTCATAGGACCTATCTTTATCCTTATGGATATTGCTGCCACCAGTGGGTTCTAACCCACTCTCTCTATGCTCTCTAGCACAAGCAAGCTTCTCTTTGGCCAGGGCAACCTCAAGTTCCTGTCTTTCAATCCTAAGAGCAGCTTCTCTTATCTTGGCCTCATGTTCCCTTCTCTGAGGGGAAGTCATCCCTCTCTGAGGAAGGCCAAGAGAGCTATTTGAAGCATGAGACCTGAGAGAGTCTCTGGAGTGGGATCTCCCTCTTCTCCGCCCCTGGTTAAGCCCACTTAGGGGTCTGTATGAGGGCTGCCCATACTGACTCCCATGTATGCTTAAGTTAGCCTGACTAAGTCTTCTGACTATGGTCTGACTGTTTGTCTCAGGATCAGAATCATCTCCCTCTCCTCCTTCCTCTTCTTCCTCATCTGGAACTCGAGTATCAGTGGTATCCGCTGCGGAGGGCAGGACTTCATCTGAGCTACCTGAAGCACCTGAGTCAGGTGTCTTTTGAGCATCATACTCTTCTAAGAGCTCAACTAAGAACTTTAGGGTATGGTTTGAACCCTGTTTTAGCCTTCTAGAAGTACACAATTGTCTCAATTCTTGGAAGGCTAAGGCTTCATAACTTGAAGCAGTCCCCAAGGGATCTACTTCTGCAGGCAGAGAACCACTGGGGTTCGCTGTCTGAGACATGGTTTCTAGTGTGGTGGGGTGTTGCACCTACCTACACTATGTGTTTTCCTACAGAACCTATCTAGGAGTTGTAGTCAGGGTGTGCTAGGCCCAGGCTCTACAACAGCTAAGTTCAGTAGAACTTAAGTATACTAAGACTTGTTTTTATATGTACCTACAGGTACCTATGTGATCGTTCAAATGATATCTCAAGATTACAAGTGGTAAAACTACAGCAAGCTCTAATCCCAACCGCTGCACACCAATGTGAGAAGTTGGCCTGGTATATGATGTTCACTACAGAAAGATTTCCGAGTCCAAAGGTAAAAACTGTGACCGGGACCTACCGCGAGTGGTAGCAACTCAGGGCTCCATTGCGGTCGGCCTGAAACTTTGACTTTGAGACGGTCTATCGCGACCAGATATCCCAATATGGTGCTATATGTGTCTAAGTGCTATAAAGTGATAAATCTTTAAAAATTCATATCTCCGGTTCCCTACTTTGGATTTTTGTTGTTTTGATGTCATTTTAAAGATAAAAATATATCCCATTATAAATTGGTGGTGGAATTTTATTATGTGTTGTCTCTTAATTATTTACTGAATTGGTGTTTTTTTTTTTCAGAACTAGATTTTATTGACATTTCAGAAATGATTGCAGAGACATTTACAGCACTCCAAACACTGGAGGGGCTGTAAGCAAAAATCAAGGAGCACAGTTGCAGCAATCAGTACAGTAAGCAGGATAAAACAGTGATATTAACTACCCGGACCCCCCCCAACCCCTTAACACCCCACCACCCGGGTCCCACCCTAGCCCCGTTCACGATGGTCACCAGGATCTAAACAAAGCAATGTATACAGAAATGGTAGTACACTCTCACTCTCGTCCCGGTACATAGGACAACTGGTCCACTATTGCATCTCGCTGCGGCGGCGGCTCCAGCCACTCAGCCCCCTGTATTCTGCCCACCTCTTCCAGATTTTATAGTGTTTTCTGGGGAAGCCACGGGCCTCAAACACTGGGCGTTCCAGTCCCATACAATAATCCATGCCCCGTTTCCAAGCCTCAATCGGAGGAGCCCCAGGGTCTTTCCAGGCGCGGGCCACATCCCTTTTGGCCACTGTGAGGCCCAGGAGCAGGAGATGTCTTTTATAGATGTTGCCGCCCACCTGCTCCAAGACATGCAGAAGACCCAGCTGCAACGTACGCGGGAGCTGCCAGCCCAGAACCTCATCCAAACAGTCCCATATGCGCCTCCAATATCTTGCCATTGCCCCGCAGGTCCACACAGTATGTAGGAACGTGCCCACCTCTCTGCCACACCGCAGACAGTCGGGGGAGGCAATCAATCCAGCCCGCCACAGCCTCTCTCTCGTGTAGTAAGCTCTATGTAGGTATTTAAATTGGATAAAGCGCAGCCGTACGGCGGCAGCCGCCCCCCTCGGAGCCGCAAGAGCCTCCCTCCATCCTTCTTCATCAATTTCACCAACGTCCCTCTCCCATTTGGACCGCAGGCCGTCTAGGGAGGACGCACAATGGGTAACAAGGGATTGGTATATGCAGGATACCTTCTTTTCCGTCAGTTCTCCCATGAACAGTTTAGCCTCTATTGGACTGAATTCTGGTAGGGAGTCCAACCCCCCAAGGCGGGGGAGATAGCGTGGCGAAACTGCAGGTATTTGAAGAACTGGGTATTTGGCATATCGTACTCATCCCTCAACTCCTGGAAGGATTTAAGGGTTGTGCCCCTCATGACATGCCCCAACGCCGAAATCCCTATGGAGTACCAGCCGCGAAACGCCGGCAGGGCCGACAAGGCCGGCAGGCGGCCGTTCTACCACAACGGGGTTTCCCCGGTCAGCCTATTCCACCATCCCATACGACCAAGAGCCCGATGCCAGACCTGGAAGACAGTCTGTGTAACCATCGGGAGCCTCTTCCTTTTCCCTGCTGAGTACAGTAGCGTGTGCAAGGTATCGGGTTCCATCAGATACCTCTCCAGAGCATATGCCGGATCGCCCCGATCCCCATACCACCATTCGTTAAGTATCAAGAGATGGGACGCCTGATAATAGGAGAGGATGTCTGAAGATGCCAGGCCACCGCAGTATGTAGAGAGGAAACAGGTGCGAAGGGCCACACGAACCGCCCCCCCCGCCCAGAGAAAGCGGCCCAGTGCCGAATCGACTTGGCGGAACCATTGTGGCAAGATAGGATAGGGATGATTCTGCAGTTGGTAGAGCAGACGAGGGAGAGCGACCATCTTAAAGATGGCCGTATAGGTTCAAGGGCACGCGGGACCACGTCTTCATGTCCGATCTGACTCTGTCCCAGACCGGAACAATATTACGCTCCCACGAGACTCCAGGGATGTCAGTCAGAAACACCCCCAGATATTTAAAGCCCCCCGCCGCCGTTTGGAGGGCGGATGCCCAGGCACCAAGTGCCACACCGCTGCCTAGGGTCCACAAAACAGACTTCTTTACGTTGAGATTAAGCCCTGAAACCTCGCCAACACTCTCATAATCTCAAGAACCCTGGGACCTGACCTATTGAGATCTGTAAGAAAGAACAGCACGTCGTCCGCGTAGAGCGCAATGCGGTCTGACGGCCCAGCCTCCCACTTGAACCCCTTCATCTGCGCATCCATTCGCACCCACGCCGCAAGGGGTTCCATTGCGAGAGCGAATAAATACGGCGAGAGCGGGCATCCCTGTCGGGTACCTCGCCCGATGGGTAAGGCATCCGAGATCGCACCGGCCACCCGCACGGACGCCGTCAGGTCGGTATACAGCAGCCGTATATACGGGAGAAAGTGAGGGCCGAGATTCAAACGGGGTAGGAGTGCCCGTAAGTACGTCCAGCTCAGCGAATCGAAGGCTCTATCGATATCAGCCAATAGAAGCGCCGCCTGGGAGCCGGTGGCCTTCATCATCTCCAGAGCCACCTGGGCCCGCCTAATATTGTGTCTAGTGGCCCTGTGTGGCATAAAACCAGCCTGGTCCGGGTGGACCAGAGCGGTAATCAGAGGCAGGAGGCGGTTGGCAAGCGCCTTCGCTAGTATCTTCGCCTCGATGTTTAGGAGTGAGATAGGGCGGTACGATTCATGGCGATCCGGTGGTCTCCCCGGTTTGCAGAACACCACTATCTCGGCATGCCTCCAATCCGGCGGCAGCTGACCCTGTTCCCTAGCAGCATCCAATGCCTTCTTGAAATGGGGCCCTAACTGGAGATGGTATTTCCGTAGAAACTCGCACGGGAAGCCGTTCGGCCCCGGGGCCTTCCCGGCATTCAGCTCACCCAGCGCCTTGCCCAGTTCCTCCGCGGACAAAGGAAGCTCGAGACTGTCACGCTCCTCGTCAGAAACCCCCGCGGCGGGAGGTCCGCCAGAAATGTATCCACTGCCTCCGCAGGAAGAGAGTCTCTGGGGGCGTATTGCGCCTCGTACTGAATTGGTGTTTTTAAATGCTTTACATACATGTCTCTGAAGTTAAGCCTGCCTCCTCGCAGCCAAGCTACCAAGGGCTGAGCATAAGAATAATTTTCTAAGACCTATTCTGAGCCCTGAGTGGCCTTATTGCCAGTGGCAGATAAACATTTGCCCCTACCAATAATCCATTTTCCAACAGTGATGCACTCAAAAAGGAGTTCAAAGACCCCCCCAAAAAGTTTTAAAAAAACAAAATCCCCTGGACTTTATCACCCAGTGCACCATGTTCAGCAATGAACTTTACAAAATCCTCAGAAGACATTGGGGTTTATTGACTAAAATGGCCAGGCTCGGGGCGTGGCTAGCAGCCGAGCATGGCGGCAGCCTAGAGGACTAGCTCCGGAAGAGAGGCGGCCTCTCTGACAATCCGTACCATCATCCGTGGCTGAACCAGACCTCCGACGGAGGAACCGAAAGCCTGGGGCCGGGCGGCGCAGGCAGCAAGTAACCGGGCATAAATTGAGCGCCGGGCTGCTGAGTTACAGCCGAGTGTCTGCGGGACTGGAGCACGGGCCGGCATCCGGGGAGCCCAGTGACGGGAGGTGCCGACCGGAAGTGAGACCAGGCCGGCAGGAGCGGACCGGAAGTGACCGGGGGTCGGGGAGCAGCGTCGGAGGGTACCAATCGACATATATTGCTACCCCCGGATACGGCGACACACTGATCCGAAGCCCACATCACTGCCTGAGGTACGGTGGAGGTAACTACGGCCGGAACAACACCTGCAGCTGATGGCGGCGGTGAGGTGAGGAGCCGATACCGGAGCTCGGCGGGTCAAGAGAGATCTGCGGGGGCAGCGGGTGGCCGGAGAGTTCTCCCCCCCCCACCCCGCCGGAGCTTACTACACATCGCACCTGCGTAGCGCCTGGAGGCGGGGACGCGATACGGACCTGGGAGGCGGCGGCGCGCAGCTCGAATACTGGAGCGGTCCACCAAGCATTGTCTGCCCCATTACTGCGGAGCCTGGGTGCCGCGCTGTGCCTCGCAGCCTCGACGCACCCCCAAGACACTGAAGGCGACGAGGGGCACGTGTGTCCACAGCTGAGGCCGTTAGCTGCGGTTCATGAGCACAGTGGGTCACTGCATAATGGCGCAGCTGCGTCCCTGAGATGTGGGGAATGTGCTAGGGGTGCACCCAGAAGGGACGGATCACCGTGCTGGAAAGGAGCACGGAGACTGCGGCCTCATAGCGATCCGGAATTAGAAGGGTGCTGACCCTTCCTCCCCTGAACTAACTGACCGCCTAAAGCGCTATAGGGGCTGGACTGAACCACAGGTTGAACAATAGCCGACGCTGATCCGCCTTCCCCCCCCCCCCGGCCGGGCCCTCCTGGAGGCCAGTTGTGTGGACACTCAAAGTCACATTGGCAGCCGTCATGGCGGGAAGGGGCTCCAAAGGTGGCGCGACACAAACACGTATCGAACGATACACATGTGATAAAACTGCGTCCCCTCCAGCGGATGGAAGGCACACCTCCACGAGAATGACGGACGGCACAGGGACTAAAAAGGCGACACTTGACGACGTGATGCGAGCGCTCACACAAGTCCAGACTACGGTGGGCTCTATCTCCACCGAAATAACCCTCATCAGAGCAGACCTCCACAAAATGGCCGAAAAGGTGGGATCACTGGAACTGGTTACAAAATCGCTGGTAGAGGATGTATCGGAGCTCCAGACGGCGATGGAGAAAGTGACGGCAGAGAATAAACTGCTTAAGGAAAAGCTGGATGACCAGGAAGGGAGCTCCAGAAGGAATAATATACGAATTCTTGGTGTTCCGGAATCGGAGGGTACTAGAGCAACTGATCTCTTTGTGGAAGAAGTCATCAAGACACAACTCCAACCTAAAGGCCTATCGGCATTCTTCTCTGTCGAGCGGGCACACAGAGTGCCGGGTGGCCAGCCAAAACCAGGGGCGTCTCCAAGGCCAATCCTGGCGAGACTGTTTAACTTTCGAGACAGGGATGCCATACTACAAGCGGCGCGGGTATCCCCCCGCGTGAAGATTCAGAACTCCACGCTGGCTTTCTTCCCGGATTACACGGCTGAGGTGGCCCGAAAGAGAAAAACGTTTCTGGACGTGAAAAAGGAACTCAGGAGGAGAGAGCTCCAATACTCCATGCTTTTCCCGGCTAAACTGAGGGTGGTGGCGGAAAACAGAACATGGTTTTTTGACAATCCGGAAATTGCCCGGGACTGGTTGGACGGCTGGCGACCGACCTCCCAACCCCGCCGCACGGGTCGAACCGGGAGGGGCCAGCGTGGAGGAGACCGTGAAGATATCCGAGCGGAAGGCCTTGGGGAGGAGAGTAACTCACCAATGAGAGACAATGTTAGTGGAGATCTGGAGGTTGAGGACTAGCAATTCGGCAGATACGAGACATTCTTGATAAAGGGACTGCGGCTTGGGCTGCCATGGACGCCGGGCTAAGGACCTCCGCGGAGGGTCAGAGGGGTCGCTGACTCTGGAGTACTCTCCACCCCCAGCGAGCAAGTAACTCTGTGTTTCTATTTGGGCGGGGTCAGGCACTCTGCTAAATTGGGGTGGCGGGCAGTTCTACGTCCGTGTAGCAGGGGAGCAGGGAGGGGGCGAGTTCATGGGATAGGGGGGTTAGAAATGTTTACTTGTTTGACATGTTTGACTCTACAGTTTACACGAAGGACCGCAACAGTCACACTAAGCCGGAACATGCGCACCGGGTGAGCTGATGATAGCCAGGGGGTAGCAGGCCCATCACTGCATGCACACCCTGCAGGGCCCATGTCCACACTTACAGGCACACAATGGCACAAAGGGTGCAGTCGGGTAACGTAGTAAATGGTCCTGACACGGGGCCGGTGCCACCTCTACAACTAATGTCATGGAACGTCAGGGGTCTAGGAGACAAGGTGAAGAGAGGGTTGGTGCTCCAGAGTATTAGGAGAATGAACCATGACCTGATCCTCCTCCAGGAAACGCACCTAGTGGGTACGGCCAGTAAAGCTCTGGATAGACGGGGTTACCGCATGATAACACACTCAGACTTCACATCGGGGTCCCGAGGAACAGGCATTCTAATGAGGAAAGCGTCCCGCTTCATTCTGCAGACCCCTAAGACCGATAGTCATGGCCGCTTTGCAGCAGCATGTGGGCAGTGGGAGGGCACGTCCATTAACGTAGTGTCTGTGTACATCCCGCCGGCATTGCATGCGACTGCACTTCCGGACCTCGGAAGGTTCCTATTAGAGCTCCCAGAAGGCGATTTAGTAGTGGGAGGGGACTTTAATGCGGTAGCCCACACTACGCAGGATAGGTTCCCGGTTAAGGCGCAGACACCTGGCCCGTCCCGGTTTGGTGGGTTCCTGGAGGCACAGGGACTCGTAGACATAAGGCGGCGCCAGCACCCCGAGGATCAGCAGTACTCCTACTACTCAGCTACTCACAACTGCCTTTCCCATATTGACTACTTCCTTACACTGGGGGACGGCCGACTCACGGTAAACGATGTAAAGATAAGACCCCGAGGTATATCGGATCACTCCCCTTTGACAATGAGCCTATCGTGCTCGGCAATTGCCCGTAAACGAATCTACCCTCTTCACCCGGGGTACCTCAAGGTGCCTCGTATCCGTAAAGACCTGAAAAAAGCAACTAGGTACTATTTTCTGGAGAATTCTGACTCAGTATCATCCCCGACGACCTTGTGGAAAGCATACAAAACAGTGTTAAGGGGGCAGGCGATAGCGACAATAGCGGGACACAAACGTACGCAAAGACAGGAACTGCTAGATCTGGAACTAAACCTAGAACAAGCAAACGCGGCCCATATGGCGCACCCGTCAGAAGATGCACTTCACACACTCCACCTTTGCCGGCAGCTGCATGGCGACCTCCTCAGGCGACGGACAGTAGAAAACATTGAGGCAACCACGCACAGGGTTTATGATATAGGGGACAAAGCCAGTAAATTGTTAGCATGGCTAGACAAAAAAAGAGAGGGCAGCAGACACATATTG
Organism: Lissotriton helveticus; assembly: GCF_964261635.1. Taxonomy (NCBI): domain Eukaryota; kingdom Metazoa; phylum Chordata; class Amphibia; order Caudata; family Salamandridae; genus Lissotriton; species Lissotriton helveticus. The sequence continues at coordinate 458,519,701 of NC_136059.1, read as the reverse complement.
CAACTGATGGACTCGGAGGGGATACCTCATTCGCGCCCCTCTGAGATTGTAGAAATCTTAGCTGACCACTTCCAGGATGTCTATACCCCAAGAGAGGCAGTCACAGAGGAAGCGGCGATATCGGCGCTTCAGGATGCGCAGGTCGAGACTATCACCGGAGGCGGTGACTGAACTGGAGGCAGATCTTACAGAGGATGAGATTCAGACAGCGATTAATGCGCTACGCACGGGGAAAGCGTTGGGCCCCAACGGAATCCCGGTTGAGTGGTTCCAAACTATGGCAGACACTCTGAGCTCACCTCTGTTGGCCATGTTCACGGAATGTCGGGAGGTAGGGACACTGCCCCTGGACCAACGGGTGGCGACCATAGTAGCCATCCCAAAACCGGGTAAAACGCCCGCAGACTGTGCATCATACCGCCCGATCTCGCTGCTTAACGCCGAGGCAAAGATTCTGGCGAAACTAATAGCAAACAGACTGACCCCGCACTTATCGCACTTAATTCACCCGGATCAGTCGGGCTTTATGCCCCATAGGAGCACAGCACTGAACCTCCGGCGTGTGCACGGAGCACTGGCACGGGCCCCCCTGCTGTCAAACCCGGCGGCCGTACTATCATTGGATGCCAGAATGGCGTTTGACATGGTGGAATGGCAGTACATGTTCGCAGTTTTGGCCCGTATGGGCTTTGGCCCCAAGTTTATTTCCTGGATTAAACTGTTGTACACGAACCCTATAGCACATATTGCGGCCAATGGCCACGTCTCCCGAGCGATCCCCCTGGCCAGGGGGACACGCCAGGGGTGCCCATTGTCCCCCCTACTGTTCGCGCTGGTCCTGGAACCGCTGGCTACTATCATTAGGACCACTCCACTATTGAAAGGACTGCAATGGGGTGATGGCTGGGAGGATAGGATCTCCCTTTATGCCGACGATATGCTGGTCTACCTGTCCGACCCTGAGGCGGGCATTCCGAAGTTGTTGGCAATATGTGATGCACATGGCCTAAATTCCGGATACACAATCAACTGGACAAAATCAGTCCTTTATGTACTGAAAGGCCCTGCTCCAACTCTTCCTGCTAACTGCCCATTGGTGATAACCGATACCTCATTTAAATATTTGGGTATACACGTCGCTTATGATGCGGATGTGTTTTATGATCAGAACTTGCTGCCCCCGCTCACTCGCCTAAGGGCGGATGTGCGACACTGGAAAGCCCTACCTCTCACCCTGTTGGGACGTGCGGCGTTATTTAAAATGATGGCGCTGCCACGCCTCCTATATGTACTGGAAAATACCCCAGTCTTAATACCGCCTTCCTATTTCCGGAAAGTGACAGCGGTGATGACCGATCTGTTATGGGGAGAACGCCCACCCAGAATAGCGCATGCTAAACTCAATCGTGGATGGTACGATGGGGGGATAGCCTTACCAAATATACAGCTTTACTACTGGCCATCACAGCTCAAAGTAATCAACCAGTGGATCCACGCCCCGCACAATGTTATGTAACATTTTTAATGCGCACAGATGCTCCAGCAAAGGAGCGTCCTGGCGCAGGGAAAGGCGGACACAACACAACACTAAAACCAGCAGCAAAAGCAGAGCACTTAAAACAGGGGAGGTTTAAAACAGAAAAGTTTTCAAGGCCCTACGGAAGGATATTAGATCATCCAAAAGACGGATTTCCAGGGGGAGCGCATTCCAGAGAACTGCAGCTTTCACTCGGAAGGAGCGTCCTCCCATCCGGCTGAGTCTGAACCGAGGAACAACCACCAAGGATTGTCCAAGGGAGCGAAGTGAGCGAGTTGGCACATAGGGAGAGATCAAATTATTAAGTAGCAAAGGTGCCGACTCACGAAGGATTTTAAAAACCAGGCTGAGGGCTTTAAATTGGATTCGCTTATTCATCGGGAGCCAATGTAAGGACCGCAGAGTGTTAGAGGTAGGGCAAGTCCGGGGCAAGCCGACCACCGCCCTAGCCGCAGCATTCTGGACTCGCTGTAAACGGAGTATCTCAGCTTGGTTCACTCCTAAAAGGAGTGAACTAGCATAGTCCAGGCGAGAAATAATCATCGCTTGAATGACCAGCTGTCTTGTAGGAGCATCGAAGAATTTGAGCAGGGGTCTTAGCCCGCGTAATACTCCAAAACAGCAGGCCGCCACTCTCTTCGTGTGGGTCACAAAGCTTAACGTGTGGTCAAGCCATACTCCCAAATTCCTGAGTTCCAGGACAGGGGCTGGGGCTATTCCCAGCTCAGGAGGCCACCATCCATCTCCCCAGAGGTCCGCATCCCTTCCAACGATCATCACCTCTGTTTTTGATGCGTTCAGCTGGAGACAGTTGTTATTCATCCAGCTGGCCACCTCTCTCAGTCCACTGCGGAACCTGAGGGCATCCTTCTTGGCATCCCCGCTGATCGTAACCGCCAGCTGAGTGTCGTCGGCATAGGAAACCATGGTTAGGCCCCATTGCCTGGCGACTTCAGCCAGCGGCTGCACGTACAGATTAAAAAGCGTGGGACTCAGCGAGGAGCCCTGAGGCACCCCCAGGTCCAGCGGATGGAATTTGGACTGAAAGGGAGGGGTGGCAACGCAGAAGGAGCGATCACTAAGGAAGGAGCGGAACCACTGCAGAGCTGAACCACCAAGGCCAATGTCCTGCAAGCGGTGTAAAAGGATGCGATGGGAAACAGTGTCAAAGGCAGCGCTCAGGTCTAATAAAATAAGCGCTGCCGTTTGACCTGCATCCAATACAATCCGCAAGTGCTCAACCATTGCCAGAAGGGCCGTCTCGGTGCTGTGACCAGCACGGAACCCATTCTGCACGGGATCCAGGACATTAACTTGGGTCATATGCTCTGTGAGGGCCAGATTTACATGGGCCTCCATGACCTTGGCCGGCCAAGGGAGCAAAGATATAGGGCGGTAGTTTTCTGGTTTCAACGGATCCAAAGATGGTTTTTTCAGGATCGGGGAAACTACCGCTTGCTTCCACTTGGCAGGGACAAGGCCAGAAGTCAGGGAGAGGTTAATCAGAGAACACACTATTGTGCGTCCCTGAAAGGCAGCATCCCTGAAAAGGGCCGATCTTACCGGGTCTGCAGGCGAGCCAGATTTGACTCGCAAGGCCCACTTCGCAAACTCCTCATTAGAAAGAGTTGGGAGGGAATGCAGCGATGGACAATTACTAGAGCCACTCCAGGGAATCACAGGTGGTAGTGGGCTCGGAAACGCCTGGTAGATTTTTTTAACTTTGTCCAGAAAGAAAGTGGCTAGTACTTCGCAGTGGGAGGTGGAACTGTCCAACTGCGGAGGAACCCTCTTTGCCATCAGATCTTTTATGGTTTTAAAGATGGTTTTTGTGGGGTTGAGGCTGTTACGAAATTCTGCTGCGTAAAACGCCGCCCGGGCCCTACATATAGCTCGATGGTAGAGCTTAACTAAGGCCTGGTAGGCGGATTTCCTATCGGCGTCATACGTCTTGCGCCACTCCCTTTCTGCCCGTCTACAAGAGGACTTCATGGCACGCAGCGCACTGTCATACCAGGGGCTGGCCTGCCGAGGTCTGGACTTACTGGAGATGATAGGTACCAGGGCATCAAGCGCCCTGGTAATCCAGTTACAGAACCGGTCATAGCCCGACGTGACATTCAGCAAAGGACCCAGAGGCTCAGCACCCATGCCCCGGCATATTTGGCGGATAGAGCACAATTAGGAACGCACAGCTTGCTGGCCCCGCTATACAGCCCAGGACTCACGGCGAAACTGGTCGGCCCGACCAAACACACCGTGTCACTATGGCACAGGGCGTTAACGCGACTTAAATGGAAAGGGGTCATAACCAAACTCACTCCCTTATGGGACACCAAACGACTAGGTTGCCTTAGATCCAGCAAGGGGTTTACCCAATGGGACAATATTGGAATCTCGACAGTAGGTGATCTGTGGACCACTGCTGGAATGATCCCTTTCTCACACCTGCAGCAACAATACGCATTAAGCCCCACAGAAACCTACAGGTACATTCAGATAAGACATGCCCTAATGACAGTACTTGAGCCAGGTTCGACTGTCCCAGACTCATCACCTCTGGAGGACCGACTGCTCACAGACTTTATGCAAATAGGCGCCACCTCACTCACCTACCGCAAAATACTGAACAATCTCCCGGACCCTTTGCTCAAGCTAAAAGAGAGGTGGGAAGAGGAGTTGGGGACGATGGATGAGACAGATTGGAACGCCGCTCTGGCGTCACCACGAGAGGCGGGCATCTCGGCTCGGTTCAGACTGATACAACTCAAGATACTACATAGGGTATATTACACTAGGACCACCCTACATAAAATGCATAGGTCAGAAAGCTCGTGTTGTCTTAGAGGGTGTGGAGGAGAGGGGACACTGATGCACACTCTTTGGGAATGTCCGGCCATTTCGGCCTACTGGCAGCAAGTCATGCGTACCATCTCTCAAGCACTTGAGACCTCAATGACGCCGGACCCGCGTGTGTGCCTGTTGAATGTGTGGGATGGAACTGACTTGACACTAAGGAAGAAGCAATGGGTCACTATCGGGACCATGGTGGCCAAGCGAGACATCGCACAGAGGTGGGGAGTGGCAGAAACGCCTACGCTAGCACTGTGGTGTAGGACGATGGACAGACTTAGGTTGACTGAGCGTGCAGTGTATAGAATGAGGGCCAACCCTCGCAAGTGGAACAAGGTATGGGAGGCATGGAATAGATATAGAGGGGACCTATGCGAACCTCTTCCCGAGGAGGAGGAAGACAGTTCAGGTGATGAGGATGACATGGATGAGTGAGATCTTGGGGGGTGGGCAGGAGGTAGGAGCAAGTTAAGGACCACTGTGATAGAGATAGTGCATGGCCTGGGACTCAGAGGGGGTGGGATGACAGCTTGGGAACTCTACACCGGCTAGTGACACTGAGGGTACGGTATTGTGACTAATAGTGACTACTTAAACTGCATGAGTCTAAAGTTTTTGTTTGCAATTATATAAAAGTAAGACGATCCATACTCTACAAGTAATCCTTGAATGCCTTATGTGATATGCCAACTTTGCTGCTGGACCGGAAGGTTGTCGGCTAAATAGCTGTGTAACACTGTAGATATGCTGCTGGTCATGAAGCGACAGTCCTTTGTTTCCCTGAATATTGTAATGCACTAAAGGCAAACGTGAATAAAGTCTTATAAAAAAAAAAAAATGGCCAGGCTCAGGGATAGCATATTTACTAGGCTCAAAGGAATCTTCCACAGGGGCAAAACGATAAGAAATTGGCTATGTCCCAGCAATGTAACCACACAAAAAGATCAACTGGCTTACATCGCCTGTTCCATACTCTGTCCAACACAATGGGTCTCATTATCCTTTTTCACCATCTTGGTTTGGATGCCACCTCATTCCAATATGGCTGGCGCTCTCCACGAACATCGGGAGTAACATGACTCCTTACCACACGAGTCCCCCCTGTGTACATTTCCTCTTTCCAATTCCCTTGCATATGTGAATTTTGGGATGCTTTTTGTATGAGCGCCACAACCCCCCTTGCGTAGAATGTGGAGGGTGTTGAAGCATATGGAGGAGACGGCGTTGAACTGGTGATTTATGGAGAGTGAAGAGTCCAGTAAGAGGCTGAGGTTGTGTGCATGGTCTGTTGTGGTGGATGGGTTTCTGAGAGCGGTGGGTCACCAGGTGTCACCCCATGCAGAGCGGGTGGAGCCAAGGATTAGGATTTCTGTTTTCAGGCAGCTGTTCTTCATCCACGTCGCAACAGCTTTCATCCCTTCTTAAAAATTGTGCCTTGTGATGTAGGGTTCTTTGGTGAGAGAGGATGAGCTGTGTCATCAGTGTAGGAGACTATGTTGAGCCCATGGTTTCTGATGGTAGCGAGGGGGGCCATGTAGACATTGAAGAGTGTGGGGCTGAGGGAGGATTCTTGGGGTCCTCCGCACCCGATCTGTCGGTTCTGAGAGGAAGGGAGGGAGTCTTATTCTCTGTGTTCTGCCTAAGAGGAATGATTGCAGCCAGTCCAAGCCCTTTCCTTGGATGCCTGCGCCATGGAGCCTTGTGGCTAGTGTGTGGTGGGAGAAGGTGTCGAAGGCTGCTGATAGGTCCAGGAGGGTGAGGCCTGCCGTATGGCCTTGGTCGAGGAGGGCATGGATGTCATTTGTGTTGGTGAAGAGGGAGTTCTCGTGTTGTGGTTGCTGCCTATTCTGGATTGAGAAGTGTCTAGGATGTTGTTGGTTTCTATGAAGTGTGATAACTTGGTGTTGACAGCCTTTTCGATGACTTTGGCTGCAAATGGAAGCAGTGAGATGGGCCTGAAGTTCTTGAGGTCCATCGGGTCTGCGGAGGGCTTCTTTAGGAGGGGATTGACTTCGGCGTACTTCCAGTTGTCGGGGAATGTGGCTGTGCCGAGGGAGCAGTTGATGGTTCGACGTAGCTCGGGAGCATTGGCAGTGGCGACCCTGTGGAAGATGTGAGATGGGCAGGGGTCATAAGGTGCTCCGGAGTGGATGCTCTTCATGGTCTTTAGGGTGGCTTCTGTCGTGAAGGGGATCCAGGTGAGAAGGGTCTGTTGGGTGGCGATGTCGGGGGTGGGGTTTGGGGTGGTGCGGTGGTCTTGGTCATCTAAGTTGCTGTAGAGCATCTTTATCTGGAGGTGGAAGAAGGAGCGGAGTGTTTCATATGTATTGGGAGTGAGGGACGTCGTTTTTTTCGTGAATTCCTGTATGATGGTGAAGAGTTCCTTGGAGTTGTGGGCGTTGGAGACGAAACCGTCTTGGAGGAAGTTCCTCATCATAGTATGGTATTATAACAATTAATATAATATATTAATATATAGGCACTGCTATTAACTATGGACCATGTTTGAGAGAGTCCATGGTTACCATTTGGAATATGTAGTTGTTACTAAAGAAAAGAAAAGAAAGACAAGAATTACACCATTGTTTGGGTTATTGTTGTGGTGCATATCTATGCGTTACACTGCCACTTTTAACCTGTTTTGGTTTATGCACCTTGTCAGCAGGTGCCTGTAGATCGTGCACGCATTAGTATACAATTGTGTTGAACTGTATCTTTGGAACACAGTCTCTATGGTCCGCTACTTTTGCTCTACTGGCACTCAACAATATCATCTAGCCTCTCAAAATTTATTGAGGTAGTTATTTGTTCACTCATGTTCTGCTTGATCAGTTTTCTTTCATCAACACCAATTCCTCTGAAATCTGTTTAAGAAATCCGACCTGCTCTGCAAGTAATGACGATTGGTTTGTTAAAAAATCTGACATTTGCGATAGTGTGTTGCTGATTGCTTTCATCGCAGTCAGCACTGGAAACGTCGAAGGTGTGACTTCATCACCTGACAGTTTACATTCATGGTTATCCCTATTCGATGATTGAGTGCTTTTGCCGGATTTGCGGCTCAGTCTTAAACCTGGGATATTTTGTGAATTATTGGTTCAAGGAAAATAAAGTCAGGTTAATTGATTAAAAAAGATCCAGTTCCAAGAATTGGTCAGATGGTATTGAGACATCTGATGTTTCTGCTAGATCGTATTCGAGTTTGGTTTCACCACCCCGGTCTACTGCTGTATTAATCTCTTTGCGCCCATTTATCGCATATGTTTCTGAATTGAGTTCCACTGCAGCAATATTAGCTGTGTCTGTGGTTTCTGGGTGTTCTTGGTGACCTATCCCTTCTTCATTTACCAGAAGTTGAGATGCACAGGGGGTTCTCACAGGAATAGGCAAAATCAGAGCATTGCTAGAGGTGACATTAGTTTCTTGTGTAACTTGAGAACATGCAGTTAGTACCGGAGATAGGCCAGATGGGCCTGGGACTCTCTCGTAGATAATATTGACCTTATCGCCAAATTATCACTGTCACTATGAGAGAAGCCAGAAGCAATCTATTTTCTCCTGAAGCATGCTTTGATCATTTACTGCATTTTATTGGATAACTCTGCTGAGACAAGGGGCGTGGCCAGGCAAGATGGCTACCTGGACTTGTCTCTCCGGGGCTACCGCCAACCATTGTAAAATCCTACAGAATCCTTTATCATATGGCAGCAATAAATGCAGATTTGAGGACCGGGTCTGCTTCTCACCCAACATCTTTGGGGGAATGCGACGGAGAAGGTTGCGTTCCACGCTGAGTGCTGATGGGCTAATGCGGTGGTGACTATGGATACAGAGGCCTGCCCTGGTTGCTGCCAGGGGAGTAAGGTGTCTGCACTGATCGGGCTGCATAAACGCTGCTGGAAAGTGGAATGTATCTAGACACCCTGGGTTGTCGGTGTCGGGTGCGGCACCAGGAGGCCACGGGCTACAGCGGCAGTGTCCGGATTTGGGGTGCGCTACGAGCCGACGGCCCTCACTGAGGGAGGTGCTACCGAGCCGCGCCCGGCAAGAACAGTACAGTGGCCAGCGGCTGGGCGGTTGATGGAAGCAGCGACAGCCGGAGAGCCGCAAGACCCACCTGGTGAAGCGAGGCACCATGTGTTGCAGTCCCTGCTGTCCGCGGCCGCTTTCGGCTGGCTTCAGGTAATGGACGGGAAGGTGGCCTGTGGTGCAGCAGGCGGTTGGGGCTGTAACGAACGGGGGAGGCCGTGAGCTGAGCCAGGTCCCCTCTCGATAGTGTGGAGGGCCTTGGGTTTAGGAATACGCCGGCTGAGGCTGAATCTGGCAGCTTTCTAACTGGACCCAGGGCAGTACATTGTTGGACACATGGTGTGAGGGGCGGCTCAAGTAGCGGCATTGGCTGCAGTAAAGTGAGGAACGAGTGCACGGAGCATTAAATGGCTAAAAGACTCTCTGCTAGTCAGGCTGGGGGTCTTACCTGTGACAGGGTGCAGAGCGCTCCAGTGAGGAGGGATATAACCAGCGTGGCGCGAAGGCCTGAGTTCAGAATATGGGCCATACAGGTAGTTCAAGCCGGTCTCGACCCCCAATGGACGTAGGGGTACAGGGGGCCTAAGGTGGGCGCAGACCATTGGAAAGCATGCTATCCCTGTCTGAGGCAGTAGCTGAGCAATGCCTAAATAACTCCCTGCATATAGTGTGTGCAATCTGGAGTGCAGAGGCCTTGGCATAACTTTGTGCAGTTCATAGAGATGGTGAAGGATAAGGGTACTAAGACCGTGCAGACAAATAAGATTGATAATTACGCAAGGCCTCTTGACGCAGAAGGAGCAGAAGGGGGCACGGAGTCGACGGCAGTGGAGGGGGAGCAGAACCCCCTCCCCACTATGGCAGACGTTTTAGCTGAAATCATGGGGTCCAGAGAACTCACCCTAGCCAACATTGATACAGTGTCACTGGAAATAGGGCTACTCGGCACAGATGTCCGTAAGATTTCCAATAGATTGTCTAACACGGAAAAGAATGTGTCAACACTACAAGCAGAAGTGGGCACTCTTCATAAAACTGTTATGGAGTTGCAAGCACACACTGAGCATCTGGAAGTGTGGGCTGAGGATGCAGAAGGACGCTCAAGGAAGAATAATACCCGCCTAGTGGGTTTCCCGGAGACAGCTGAAGGATAATCTATGGAATTGTTCTTGGAAGACAGAATTACAAATTTGCTTTGCCCCAAGAGACTGTTGAAATTTTGCATTATAGAAAGGGCACACAGAGCGCTCACCCCCCACCACCCCCAGGCCGAGAGCTCCGCCACATGCAATGATATCGCGCCTGTTCAATTTCAGAGACTGGGATATAATTCTTCAACACGCCAGGGCGCATGGCCCACCCAAATTCAAAGGCCTAACCATAATGATTTTCCCGGACTATACCCGTAAGGCATAGGTACTACGCAATGACTTTTGGGAGACCAAAAAACGGCTTAGGGACAATAACATCTGATATAGTCTCATGTACCCAGCAAAACATAGAATTCAATACAATGAGAAAGCGCACTTCTGGAAGCAGAAGACTGGTTGACACTATGGGGATTCAATGATCGAGGGGCCTGAGGGACAGCCCGCGGAAAAGCCCTGAGACACAAAAGCAGAGGTCATGTGTGTGTCGGCACTCTGCTGATTCGCTGCCGAACTCAAGACGCTAGCCGCACTGGAAGGATCCTGGTCTATACGGATGGTACACTTGCAGACTCCAATTGTATCCCAGACACAAATGAACATTTACAGCCACAACTCCATGTTAAAGGCCGTTGCAGGGGGACCTTGAACTGATGGACAATGTAGTAAGAGCCTGTATGAGTTGAAACTGCATGCAATGTCTTTTCTGAATTACAGAATTGCTGGTCTCCTCTCCACTGGTTTGCATTTGCCCCTATTGTTGTAAACAGTACGATTTGCTACAATGGTTTATGAGCCTACAGGTTGGGGGGGAGGGAACCTGGGATGTCGGACGCACACCCAGTCAATAATTGGCCTATCTTGTTGGTACTTGGAGGAAATGGTCAGATGGGGGGCTCACAGTGGGTCACGATCCTGCTGAGCAAGCGGAGTGCTACGGTCTCAACCCTCGGGGGATGTCGGGCTCTATGCTTTATGCAGTAGTTTATGAGTACACTGTTGTTTCCCTGGGGGGGGTGTGGAGGGGGGGGGGGCGAAGGGCCTTAGAAGGAGGCCAAGTTGGGGTTGGGCTTCCGGTTTGGACCCACTGCCTGAGGGAGGAGGGAGTTGCCCATGGTGTGGGCCAGTTCGTTCTTAAAAGTCAGAAGGTGCACTCCTATCTATGCCGATAAGGAGGTCGATAGCTTTCCTTCAAGAAACTCACACCTGGGGTTCTTGCCTGTCTGCTCTAAGGGGCAAATGGCAGGGCCAGATCTTTGCGACTACCTATTCCAACTATGCAAGGGGTGGGTGCTGATATGGGTGGCACCCAGAATCCCCTATGTAGCACAAGAGGTGAAAATAGACCCTGATGGTCGGTATGTTCTAGTAATGGGTATGCTAGATGGTAGGGAAATATGCTTAATGAATGTGTATGCCCCCACAGCAGACGACCCACTCTTTAATGGCACCATCTTGAGGTTTTTGATGGAGTGTGTGTGCGCAGCTACGATAAAGGCTGGGGACCTAAACTGAAGACTAGACCAGAAACTGGATCATTGCCCCCCAGAGTCAATACCAAACCTGCAATGACAGAGACACTGAGAGAAATGATGAGAGATTTGGGACTTTATGATGTGTGGAGACTACGTCTCCCTCAGGGGAAGCTGTACTCCTGTCACGTGCCGGCTTTGGGGACTTATAGTCGCATTGACTACTGCCTGTTGTCTGAAATGGCCTTGCAGTGGATGGATAGTGCTACCTACCTGGCGTGTTATATTTCAGACCATTGCCCCCTGCTTATCACACTCCATATGCAGGTGAAGCCACCCGCTGTGCCTCTGTGGAGAATGAAAGAGGAGGCATTGACAGACCAGGTATTTTCTCACGAGGTCTCCCGGACATTAGGTCGATATTTCAGAGATAACTGGGGAAGTGCTTCATTTAGGGCTGTGGAGGGGGATGCCATGAAGGTGGTCCTGAAAGGTAAAAGCCTAAAAATAAATTACGAAGTTAGACAGCAACTCAATAGCCAGCTCAATAGCCTGGAACAACGAATGGTCCTATTGGAGCATTAATTAGTTGAAGAGCCCCTCAGTATACAGCCATGGCAGGAATGTAAAAAGGAGTTATTGGGCACATCGGATAGGCTTGACAAATTTGTGCACTCCAACTACAGGAAAAGGCCACAAAGAGAAGGAGATAAGGCTTGCGATGTTTTTTAAAGGGGAACAAAACATCACACCCATTGCAGGATTATAGGATCACCGGGGTAAACTGGTCTCTGAGTTAATAAGGGAGGCATTAGAAGTCATGTTGCCCAAACCTGACAGGAATATCTCCGATGTTTCTGCTTACCATCCTCGGTCTATGTTAAAAGTGGATCTGGATTGGGTTGTGTTGTGGGACGCGCAAAGGGTGCCCCCTCTCACCACTTCTTTATGCTATGGAGCCACTTGCTTGCCGCCTAAGGACAACACTGTGTTGATGGGGAATACAGGTAGGACAGACCACCCATGTGGTCTCCCTTTACGCAGAAGACGCACTAATATATCTCAGAAGTCCCCAACAATCTGTTCCCATCATGCTAAACATTTTGACTTGAATTCGGGGAACACACCGGATTAAAAGAAAATCGTAAAATATCCAGGCTATTTCCCTTGGGGACCTTGGTGGGGCGACCGGCGACAGATATGCCTCTCCAGAAGCTCACGTGGGAGACCAAGATGGTCCGTTATTTGGGGATCCGTGTCACTAATGGGGCTAAGACTTTGAAAGGGAGAATCTGTACAGGATCATTGAGGGCTTGAAACATAGTATAGGGTTCTGGAAAACACTGTGGCTATGGGTAAAATAGCCTTAACTACATTGGTCATTCTGCCCAGATATTTGTATCTTTTTCAGGGGACCCCATTTGACATCCCGAGACGTGTCTTCGCAGTCCTATATAAATTATTAGTGGAACTACTATGGAATACAGGAAGACGGAGGGTTAGTTTAGTAACAATAAAACCTACCTGGAGGAGGGGTGGGTTTGAAGTCCCATGCTTGGAGTACTATTTCTTGGCCTCACAACTCCAACATGCAATCCATTGTTTGGATGACCATGAAAATTGGGAGCGTAGGCTACTGGGTTGGTAAACTGGTCTCTGAGTTAATAAGGGAGGCATTAGTAGTCATGTTGCCCAAACCTGACAGGAATATCTCCGATGTTTCTGCTTACCATCCTCCGTCTATGTTAAAAGTGGATCTGGATTAAGTGGTGCTGTGGGACACGCCAAGGGTGCCCCCTCTCACCACTTCTTTATGCTATGGAGCCACTTACTTGCCGCCTAAGGACAACACTGCGTTGATGGGGAATACAGGTAGGGGAGACCACCCATGTGGTCTCCCTTTACGCAGACGATGCACTAATATATCTCAGAAGTCCCCAACAATCTGTTCCCATTATGCTAAACATTTTGACTTGAATTCGGGGAACACACCGGATTAAAAGTCAATCGTAAAAAATCCAGGCTATTTCCCTTGGGGACCTTGGTGGGACGACCGGCGACAGATATGCCTCTCCAGAAGCTCCTGTGGGAGACCAAGATGGTCCGTTATTTGGGGATCCGTGTCACTCATGGGGCTAAGACTTTGAAAGGGAGAGTCTGGACAGGATCATTGAGGGCTTGAAACATAGTATAAAGTTCTGGAAAACACTGTGGCTATGGGTAAAATAGCCTTAACTACATTGGTCATTCTGCCCAGATATTTTTATCTTTTTCAGGGGACCCCACTTGACATCCCGAGACGTGTCTTCGCAGTCCTAGATAAATTGATAGTGGAACTACTATGGAATACAGGAAGACGGAGGGTTAGTTTAGCAAAAATAAAACGTACCTGGAGGAGGGGTGGGTTTGAAGTCCCATGCTTGGGGTACTATTTCTTGGCCTCACAACTCCAACATGCAATCCATTGGTTGGATGACCATGAAAATTGGGAGCGTAGGCTACTGGGTGGTTTGAATGGACAATACTCACTCCCGGAGGTACTCATCATGGGATCGTATGCACTGTTGTGGATCCCTTACATAGTCTGCATGGTGTGTGGAGCCTGGGAACCGAAAGTTAAAACGTTGATAAGGAGAGCGCCATTCGCTCCAGACATGAATATCTGGTCCCTGCGCCCATTCAAACTTACTGATAATACTATGGTCCTACGAAGGTGGAGGGAGGATGGATATGGGTTGCTGGAGGATCTTTACCCCAATAACCAGTTCATATCTATAACGTACACCTCTGAGACATTTCACCTAGGAACTGGGCAGTTCCTGCAATATGTTAAAGTAGCAGCAAAGGCACAAGCGATTTGGCCTGGGTTCCCGGTGGCCCCCCCGGTCTCCTAAACACTGGAGACACTGCTGTCGATGTCAGGAGGCTGGGAATTGATATCACGACTATATAGGGCCCTCATGGAGGATACTCCCATTACGGTGTTCCTGGTACAGGATAAATGGGAATCTCAACTGGAGGTGCCTCTAAACACACACACTTGGGAATTTATACATGAAGGGATCAAGTCAACCGCCACCAATGTCCGATTTAAACTACTCACATACAATATAATACATCAGGTATATCCAACACCTACGTAGCTTCATGCCATCAACCCAGACAAATCATCCAGTAGCCCCAGATGAGGGGAGCAGGAAGCAGATTTCCTACACATGCTTGCAGGTGCCTGGATTTAGATGGATTCTGGGGATCTATAGTCCATCAGCTCCACCTGGTTGCAGGGTGGGTGGTCCCCAGGGAGATGTCCCGTTGTCTTTGGGCTAATTCCCTTTTTGTAAGAAAAAAAAAGTTGAGCAGGAAATTCCCCATCATCAGGTTAGCACTGGCTAAATGCAGAATCGTTACAGGGTGGTTGTCTCCCCGAAGCCCAAAATTAGACGACTGGCTGAAAGACATGGTGGAATGGATTAATACAGAAGGGTGTCATATGAAGCTAACAAGGAGGGACGAGAGGCTAGAGGAGGACATGAAAGCATGGGCAGCGATGCTCACCGAATTGCTGACAACGCCGGATAAATAACCTTCATAGGCTATAGGGTCAAGCGCTTGAGCCGAGTCTGTCATATGGTATTGGAACAGGACAAATGATGTTGGCGGCTCCTGAGTGGGATTGGGGGGGCCTTTGATCGCCGGGAATGCTTGCGCTGTTCTCACCATGATACTGTATTGAATAGCGAAAATCACTCATTAGGGGACCTGAGCAGGGGGAAGGGAGGTGGGTGATATGAATGCTTAGCAAAATGTACGAACTAGGTGCCCTTGCACCATCAGCTACAGTTTGTTGTCTTTTTCACTAAAATCAGGGGCGTAACATAAGCCCCCGCAGACCCCGCATTGCAGGTGTCTACTGACTCACAAATACATAATTGATTTTAATGGTGCGCTGTGCGCACGGCACGCACTGCCTCTTTAATAAATTGAATGGTGGTGCCGCCGCCACGCAAGGCACTGCCAAAATGGTGTGCGGGCCCCTACCGGGGCCCCTGAGAGGCTTAGAAATGGTGCCGGGGCCCGTGAGGCACTTAGAAATGGTGTCGGGGCCCTGAAGCTCTTGAGGACTGGTGCGGGGCCGGGGCCCGTGAGGCACTTAGAAATGGTATCTGGGCTGGGGCCCTGTGGCTCTTGAGGACTGGTGTGGGGCCCCGGCCGGGGCCCCTGAAATTGATACAAATGATAGGCGGGCCCCGGCCAGGGCCCGTGAAGCAGTTATGAACGGTGTCTGGCCGGAGCCCTGAGGCTCTTGAGGCAGGAATGGTGCGGGGGGGACCCGGCCCGGGCCCCTGAGGCAATTATAAATAGTGCGTGGGACCCGGCCGGGGCCCTGAGGCTCTTCAGAAATGGTGCCGGGGCTGCCCCTGAGCAGGCTCTCTTTATATAAATGTCGGCGGGACAGGGTGGGTGCGCGCACTTGTTTACTCCGAGTCCTGACTTTCCGCCTTCCGGGACGCGTATGCGCGTTATACAGGGCGGGGGCAGGGCTGGTGACCAATGCCCTCATTACATTTGTCGGGACAGGGTGAACACATGCGCAATGAGCTCACACGCAATAAAAAATGGGCGTTAAAGTAAGGTGTGGCATCTGGGGCGCGCATAGCCAAGAGAAGACAAAGCCACGCTCCTACCAGGTCAGGACTGTCCGAAGTCCGTCACCGGCGGGGCCTTTTTTTGCCATAATTTAAATTGCACGGCCCCGGCCCCTACCTGGCTAGCCTTGCGCTGCCCTCAGCCCCTGCCTACTGCCCATCCCACTCGTGCTGCCCTAACTCTGAGCTGCAGGCCAGGCCCAGGCCCCAGCCCTCAGATCAGGTGAGTGAGTCTCTGCGTCTGACCGGCGGTCCCAGCCTAGTAGGCAGGAGGAGTGGTTCGGGTGGTGGATAGGAGGATCTTTGGAGTCTGTCTCAGTGGGTGGCGGTCACTGTGGCGGGTTGGTAATTTGGACTGGTCTGGTATCCGGGAGGGGGAGCATTATGGTGGGGCCCACCCGGCAATAAACCTTTTAAAATTAAACATAGTTAGTGTGTCTCATCTCCCTGCCTGCTCGCTGCTCCTTGGCTTCTTCTTAGCCTCCCTACTGCTCGATCATCACATCACCTCATCATGATTGGACTGTCACTGCTAGTGGTACAAAAAGGCTCCGGTACCAAACACGAACAGATGAATAGACTGTTCTGTGTGTATAGCAGGCGTTACTGCTGACAGGGGTGGGGTGGAGAAATTGTAGTATTTTTGTACCATTATGTAAATAAACAGAAAGAAGTGCCTTGTTCCACTATTGCATTTGTCTTGAGCACTTGTTCAATAATTATTAGTATTTAGTTTCTGATTACTGCAATATTAATTCTAAGAAGGCTAAGTTTACTACAGATTTTCCAATGGCAGGTTTTCCTTATCCACAAATATGGTAACGGTCTCGGAAATTAAGCATTTGCCTGATTAGTTGAAGCTTACTAGTTTTAAAAAAATAGCCTCCTCTGCATGAATAAGATCATCTTTCATTGGTATTGTTGAAAGAATTAATATCTGAAAGACACGTTAGTGATAGATTACTTACCATAGAATATCCCCAGGCGTCAGACTGGATCCGGAAAATTTTGCGTAGCAATACCCCTGCGCGCCGGCAGGCGTCGTCCGCGGCTCCGCGTCCGTCGTCGGCGTCGTTGGCACCGGAATGACGTAGTCGGAGTACTTAGACGCCGCCCTCGCGCGCTGATGTCAGTCTCCTTTATTCCGCGCCAGCTAGCGCAGATCCGGAGAAGCTATACCCCTTAGCCACTTTTTGACTAAACTTTTTGGATCTTTTTGATCATCTCTTTCTCGAGTCTCTCGACTCCTACGGTGCCGGTAGGGATGCCCGGTTTCAAACCTTGCTCCAGGTGCGACCGACTGATGTCGGTTAACGACCCCCATCGCCGGTGCCTGCAGTGTCTAGGTCTCGACCACGACGACCGCATCTGCCCCGACTGCCGGGCCCTGGCGCGAAGGCTAGGCGGGAGCGGTCCCGCAAGCGACTGGAGCTCCGGCAGTGGGCCCCGCGCCGTTCCAGGTCCCGGTCCCACAGGAGGTCGAAGGACCGGTCGCGGGGTCGGAGTCCTCGTAGCTCCGGGAGTCGGCATCGGTTGTCGGGATCTTCCTCAGGTAAGAGGCACGAGCGGTCGGAGGGACGTCATCGTTCCTCTGACCCACCCCGAAGCTCGCACGACGCGGCCGGGGGTTCGGGTGACACCACCCACGCGGCTCCGACGGAGTCGCAGGCGCCGCATCCTGCACCACACCTGCAGGTCCCTGGGCACGATGCAACGCCAGAGGAGGTCGAGCGGTACCTCATGGCCATGAGGTCCCTCCCTCCTCAGCCGGGCCCTCCTTTGGGCCCAACATTCCCGGCTGGAGGGCCTGGCGGGTCGAGTGCTTCGGCTCCAACACCGCCGGGTGCTTCGGCCCCTGCGCCGCCGGGCCACTTTGGTCCCGGCGCCGCAGGCCCTCACTGGATCTGGTTCCGGATCCGGGTCGTCGCCGGTCAACCTTGTAGGAGAGTAGGGTCTGTGGACAAAGGATAGGGGGTGTAACCACCCCCCTTCCTGGTCCCACCTATGGGAGGGACCTGGTCACTAGTACAGCCTCCTTTAGCAGAATAAAAGTAGGAGCTGGTCCCATTCCAAATTAGATTATCCTGAACAACTTTACAAGAAGAAACTCTGGACTTCGACGTTCTACTCCACAGAAGACTGAAGACATCTCCCTTGTGGCCAAGGAGTGACCACCCTGCAACTGCAGGCACCTTCAAGCATCCTAGCGGTTCACTTTGTCGCCCTTCCTGCCGGAACCAGACCTCAGAGCTTGACGAGACCCGGACTCCCAGACCTCTCCGACCTCTACCCACATCTGCAGCACAGCTGAGACCCGTGGGTGCGACGAGACACGTGGGACCGGCCATCTTTGAAGAACTGCACTTTGCTTCCAGCCCGACCTCAGAGGTACCCTCGAGTGAGTGCTTTGGGGATTGAGAAGCCCCACCCACGAGCAGCTCCTGCACCGAAGACCAGCCCTCCAGCCTCCACGAGATCTGCGTGGGGCCCTTCTGCCTGGTTGCTGCTTGACGCGATGTCTGGTCACTTGCCGGCTGGCTTGTGGCCTCCTAGACGACGAGCCTTACCTATTTCGTAATTTGTTCATGCCTATTGACTTTGCATTGAAACCCACGTGTGTGTTCTAACACTGCACACGCGTCCCGTGGGCCTCCTGTTCCTTACCTAAGGTTAGGGTAGTGTAGCCCCAGCGATTCTACAGCCTCTGGGCATCCTCATTTCTTCTATCGTTCTACTTAACCCATTTACTTAGTATATGGTTTGTCGTGCCCCTTAGGGCACCATTGTAATTTGTGCGACTTATTGTATTTTTCTGAAGAGTATTGTTATGTGCTTAGCCCTCTGATCTCATAAAGAGTTCAGAGGTGTTTGTTAGTAATAAATATATTGTTTATTTTCATACCAACCTGTGTGGTGTCCTTTCATCTGGTATTCAAGGGGTTATATGTGGTAAAACAGCTGGCTTCACATGCCAATAGCGTTTAGCCTGCGTTGATGGGGAATACAGGTAGGGGAGACCACCCATGTGGTCTCCCTTTACGCAGACGATGCACTAATATATCTCAGAAGTCCCCAACAATCTGTTCCCATTATGCTAAACATTTTGACTTGAATTCGGGGAACACACCGGATTAAAAGTCAATCGTAAAAAATCCAGGCTATTTCCCTTGGGGACCTTGGTGGGACGACCGGCGACAGATATGCCTCTCCAGAAGCTCCTGTGGGAGACCAAGATGGTCCGTTATTTGGGGATCCGTGTCACTCATGGGGCTAAGACTTTGAAAGGGAGAGTCTGGACAGGATCATTGAGGGCTTGAAACATAGTATAAAGTTCTGGAAAACACTGTGGCTATGGGTAAAATAGCCTTAACTACATTGGTCATTCTGCCCAGATATTTTTATCTTTTTCAGGGGACCCCACTTGACATCCCGAGACGTGTCTTCGCAGTCCTAGATAAATTGATAGTGGAACTACTATGGAATACAGGAAGACGGAGGGTTAGTTTAGCAAAAATAAAACGTACCTGGAGGAGGGGTGGGTTTGAAGTCCCATGCTTGGGGTACTATTTCTTGGCCTCACAACTCCAACATGCAATCCATTGGTTGGATGACCATGAAAATTGGGAGCGTAGGCTACTGGGTGGTTTGAATGGACAATACTCACTCCCGGAGGTACTCATCATGGGATCGTATGCACTGTTGTGGATCCCTTACATAGTCTGCATGGTGTGTGGAGCCTGGGAACCGAAAGTTAAAACGTTGATAAGGAGAGCGCCATTCGCTCCAGACATGAATATCTGGTCCCTGCGCCCATTCAAACTTACTGATAATACTATGGTCCTACGAAGGTGGAGGGAGGATGGATATGGGTTGCTGGAGGATCTTTACCCCAATAACCAGTTCATATCTATAACGTACACCTCTGAGACATTTCACCTAGGAACTGGGCAGTTCCTGCAATATGTTAAAGTAGCAGCAAAGGCACAAGCGATTTGGCCTGGGTTCCCGGTGGCCCCCCCGGTCTCCTAAACACTGGAGACACTGCTGTCGATGTCAGGAGGCTGGGAATTGATATCACGACTATATAGGGCCCTCATGGAGGATACTCCCATTACGGTGTTCCTGGTACAGGATAAATGGGAATCTCAACTGGAGGTGCCTCTAAACACACACACTTGGGAATTTATACATGAAGGGATCAAGTCAACCGCCACCAATGTCCGATTTAAACTACTCACATACAATATAATACATCAGGTATATCCAACACCTACGTAGCTTCATGCCATCAACCCAGACAAATCATCCAGTAGCCCCAGATGAGGGGAGCAGGAAGCAGATTTCCTACACATGCTTGCAGGTGCCTGGATTTAGATGGATTCTGGGGATCTATAGTCCATCAGCTCCACCTGGTTGCAGGGTGGGTGGTCCCCAGGGAGATGTCCCGTTGTCTTTGGGCTAATTCCCTTTTTGTAAGAAAAAAAAAGTTGAGCAGGAAATTCCCCATCATCAGGTTAGCACTGGCTAAATGCAGAATCGTTACAGGGTGGTTGTCTCCCCGAAGCCCAAAATTAGACGACTGGCTGAAAGACATGGTGGAATGGATTAATACAGAAGGGTGTCATATGAAGCTAACAAGGAGGGACGAGAGGCTAGAGGAGGACATGAAAGCATGGGCAGCGATGCTCACCGAATTGCTGACAACGCCGGATAAATAACCTTCATAGGCTATAGGGTCAAGCGCTTGAGCCGAGTCTGTCATATGGTATTGGAACAGGACAAATGATGTTGGCGGCTCCTGAGTGGGATTGGGGGGGCCTTTGATCGCCGGGAATGCTTGCGCTGTTCTCACCATGATACTGTATTGAATAGCGAAAATCACTCATTAGGGGACCTGAGCAGGGGGAAGGGAGGTGGGTGATATGAATGCTTAGCAAAATGTACGAACTAGGTGCCCTTGCACCATCAGCTACAGTTTGTTGTCTTTTTCACTAAAATCAGGGGCGTAACATAAGCCCCCGCAGACCCCGCATTGCAGGTGTCTACTGACTCACAAATACATAATTGATTTTAATGGTGCGCTGTGCGCACGGCACGCACTGCCTCTTTAATAAATTGAATGGTGGTGCCGCCGCCACGCAAGGCACTGCCAAAATGGTGTGCGGGCCCCTACCGGGGCCCCTGAGAGGCTTAGAAATGGTGCCGGGGCCCGTGAGGCACTTAGAAATGGTGTCGGGGCCCTGAAGCTCTTGAGGACTGGTGCGGGGCCGGGGCCCGTGAGGCACTTAGAAATGGTATCTGGGCTGGGGCCCTGTGGCTCTTGAGGACTGGTGTGGGGCCCCGGCCGGGGCCCCTGAAATTGATACAAATGATAGGCGGGCCCCGGCCAGGGCCCGTGAAGCAGTTATGAACGGTGTCTGGCCGGAGCCCTGAGGCTCTTGAGGCAGGAATGGTGCGGGGGGGACCCGGCCCGGGCCCCTGAGGCAATTATAAATAGTGCGTGGGACCCGGCCGGGGCCCTGAGGCTCTTCAGAAATGGTGCCGGGGCTGCCCCTGAGCAGGCTCTCTTTATATAAATGTCGGCGGGACAGGGTGGGTGCGCGCACTTGTTTACTCCGAGTCCTGACTTTCCGCCTTCCGGGACGCGTATGCGCGTTATACAGGGCGGGGGCAGGGCTGGTGACCAATGCCCTCATTACATTTGTCGGGACAGGGTGAACACATGCGCAATGAGCTCACACGCAATAAAAAATGGGCGTTAAAGTAAGGTGTGGCATCTGGGGCGCGCATAGCCAAGAGAAGACAAAGCCACGCTCCTACCAGGTCAGGACTGTCCGAAGTCCGTCACCGGCGGGGCCTTTTTTTGCCATAATTTAAATTGCACGGCCCCGGCCCCTACCTGGCTAGCCTTGCGCTGCCCTCAGCCCCTGCCTACTGCCCATCCCACTCGTGCTGCCCTAACTCTGAGCTGCAGGCCAGGCCCAGGCCCCAGCCCTCAGATCAGGTGAGTGAGTCTCTGCGTCTGACCGGCGGTCCCAGCCTAGTAGGCAGGAGGAGTGGTTCGGGTGGTGGATAGGAGGATCTTTGGAGTCTGTCTCAGTGGGTGGCGGTCACTGTGGCGGGTTGGTAATTTGGACTGGTCTGGTATCCGGGAGGGGGAGCATTATGGTGGGGCCCACCCGGCAATAAACCTTTTAAAATTAAACATAGTTAGTGTGTCTCATCTCCCTGCCTGCTCGCTGCTCCTTGGCTTCTTCTTAGCCTCCCTACTGCTCGATCATCACATCACCTCATCATGATTGGACTGTCACTGCTAGTGGTACAAAAAGGCTCCGGTACCAAACACGAACAGATGAATAGACTGTTCTGTGTGTATAGCAGGCGTTACTGCTGACAGGGGTGGGGTGGAGAAATTGTAGTATTTTTGTACCATTATGTAAATAAACAGAAAGAAGTGCCTTGTTCCACTATTGCATTTGTCTTGAGCACTTGTTCAATAATTATTAGTATTTAGTTTCTGATTACTGCAATATTAATTCTAAGAAGGCTAAGTTTACTACAGATTTTCCAATGGCAGGTTTTCCTTATCCACAAATATGGTAACGGTCTCGGAAATTAAGCATTTGCCTGATTAGTTGAAGCTTACTAGTTTTAAAAAAATAGCCTCCTCTGCATGAATAAGATCATCTTTCATTGGTATTGTTGAAAGAATTAATATCTGAAAGACACGTTAGTGATAGATTACTTACCATAGAATATCCCCAGGCGTCAGACTGGATCCGGAAAATTTTGCGTAGCAATACCCCTGCGCGCCGGCAGGCGTCGTCCGCGGCTCCGCGTCCGTCGTCGGCGTCGTTGGCACCGGAATGACGTAGTCGGAGTACTTAGACGCCGCCCTCGCGCGCTGATGTCAGTCTCCTTTATTCCGCGCCAGCTAGCGCAGATCCGGAGAAGCTATACCCCTTAGCCACTTTTTGACTAAACTTTTTGGATCTTTTTGATCATCTCTTTCTCGAGTCTCTCGACTCCTACGGTGCCGGTAGGGATGCCCGGTTTCAAACCTTGCTCCAGGTGCGACCGACTGATGTCGGTTAACGACCCCCATCGCCGGTGCCTGCAGTGTCTAGGTCTCGACCACGACGACCGCATCTGCCCCGACTGCCGGGCCCTGGCGCGAAGGCTAGGCGGGAGCGGTCCCGCAAGCGACTGGAGCTCCGGCAGTGGGCCCCGCGCCGTTCCAGGTCCCGGTCCCACAGGAGGTCGAAGGACCGGTCGCGGGGTCGGAGTCCTCGTAGCTCCGGGAGTCGGCATCGGTTGTCGGGATCTTCCTCAGGTAAGAGGCACGAGCGGTCGGAGGGACGTCATCGTTCCTCTGACCCACCCCGAAGCTCGCACGACGCGGCCGGGGGTTCGGGTGACACCACCCACGCGGCTCCGACGGAGTCGCAGGCGCCGCATCCTGCACCACACCTGCAGGTCCCTGGGCACGATGCAACGCCAGAGGAGGTCGAGCGGTACCTCATGGCCATGAGGTCCCTCCCTCCTCAGCCGGGCCCTCCTTTGGGCCCAACATTCCCGGCTGGAGGGCCTGGCGGGTCGAGTGCTTCGGCTCCAACACCGCCGGGTGCTTCGGCCCCTGCGCCGCCGGGCCACTTTGGTCCCGGCGCCGCAGGCCCTCACTGGATCTGGTTCCGGATCCGGGTCGTCGCCGGTCAACCTTGTAGGAGAGTAGGGTCTGTGGACAAAGGATAGGGGGTGTAACCACCCCCCTTCCTGGTCCCACCTATGGGAGGGACCTGGTCACTAGTACAGCCTCCTTTAGCAGAATAAAAGTAGGAGCTGGTCCCATTCCAAATTAGATTATCCTGAACAACTTTACAAGAAGAAACTCTGGACTTCGACGTTCTACTCCACAGAAGACTGAAGACATCTCCCTTGTGGCCAAGGAGTGACCACCCTGCAACTGCAGGCACCTTCAAGCATCCTAGCGGTTCACTTTGTCGCCCTTCCTGCCGGAACCAGACCTCAGAGCTTGACGAGACCCGGACTCCCAGACCTCTCCGACCTCTACCCACATCTGCAGCACAGCTGAGACCCGTGGGTGCGACGAGACACGTGGGACCGGCCATCTTTGAAGAACTGCACTTTGCTTCCAGCCCGACCTCAGAGGTACCCTCGAGTGAGTGCTTTGGGGATTGAGAAGCCCCACCCACGAGCAGCTCCTGCACCGAAGACCAGCCCTCCAGCCTCCACGAGATCTGCGTGGGGCCCTTCTGCCTGGTTGCTGCTTGACGCGATGTCTGGTCACTTGCCGGCTGGCTTGTGGCCTCCTAGACGACGAGCCTTACCTATTTCGTAATTTGTTCATGCCTATTGACTTTGCATTGAAACCCACGTGTGTGTTCTAACACTGCACACGCGTCCCGTGGGCCTCCTGTTCCTTACCTAAGGTTAGGGTAGTGTAGCCCCAGCGATTCTACAGCCTCTGGGCATCCTCATTTCTTCTATCGTTCTACTTAACCCATTTACTTAGTATATGGTTTGTCGTGCCCCTTAGGGCACCATTGTAATTTGTGCGACTTATTGTATTTTTCTGAAGAGTATTGTTATGTGCTTAGCCCTCTGATCTCATAAAGAGTTCAGAGGTGTTTGTTAGTAATAAATATATTGTTTATTTTCATACCAACCTGTGTGGTGTCCTTTCATCTGGTATTCAAGGGGTTATATGTGGTAAAACAGCTGGCTTCACATGCCAATAGCGTTTAGCCTAAGACTGCTCTGTCCATGCTACCATTAGGATAGCTGGTCTATAAGGTTGACTTACAACCAATCACCATAAGGGTTGTTTGGACTGATACAAGGTGATCACTAGAACTAGTGAGCATCATATATCAGGCCAACTTCTCACATTGGTGTGCAGC
This sequence comes from Lissotriton helveticus, assembly GCF_964261635.1. Classification (NCBI taxonomy): domain Eukaryota; kingdom Metazoa; phylum Chordata; class Amphibia; order Caudata; family Salamandridae; genus Lissotriton; species Lissotriton helveticus. Next base: position 458,495,095 of record NC_136059.1, on the reverse strand, counting down.
GGTTGGGATTTGAGCTTGCTGTTGTTTTTACCAAATATAATCTTGAGATATCATTTGAAAGATCACATAAGGTACCCTAGGTACATATAACAAGCTTAGAAATACTCTGAGTTCTACTGAACCAGCTGTTGTAGTAGAAAGGGCCTAGCACACCCTGACTACAACTCTTAGCAAGGAATCAGTAGGAAAACCCATAGTGTAGGTAGGTGCACACACCACCCCTAAACTAGAAAGCATGTCTATCACAGGAGAGGCCACAGTGACTCCCCTTGTGATTAGTGACCCTCCACAGGTCCTTTCCAGATATGCAGCACTTAGTTTCCAGGAGATGAGACAATTGTGTACCTCCAGGAAACTAAAACAGGGTTCCAACCCTACCCTTCCTTTTCTGTTAGGACTCTTAGAGACCTATGATGCCAGAAGGGCCTCTAATACAGGCCCCTCAGACCCAGCACATGGAAGCATACCCCCCTTAGAAGATAACCCAGACTCTAACCTCCCTGAAACAGAAAATGTAGATGGTAGGGAAGATGGAGACTCATCTGATGGAGAGGTAGACAATGGCCAAGCTTTAGTCAGCAGACTTACAAGGGCCAACTTAAGCCTACATGGGGATGGGAATTTCAGGAGATGGGTGATGAGGGTGATTGGGAGGGGTCTGTGGACCCTCTGGCACAGGAGTGCCAGTCTCAACAGCACTGGACATATGAGCTTGGGGAGGCCAGTGGTATTGACACTTCGCCAGACATTGGATTTGTCTCCCCTCCAACTGTGGCTACGGAGGAGGGGGCTGCCTACAGTGTAGTTTTGACGCGGGCAGCCAAGGCCTTGGGCCTGACGCTCCCCGTCGCGGCCGTGAGGACTAACCTCCTCACTGTGGTCCTTAAACCGCAGGCATGCTCCACTGAGCCTCTGCTGCCGTTTAATGAGGCCCTGTGTGACGTTCTTGTGGGCACTTGCTCCAAGCCCGCCACAGGTCAGCCTGTGGATAGGAACGTGGCCAGACGCTACCGCCCAGCCCCGGGCGACCTTTGCTTTTTGTCCACCCATCCCACCCCAGAGAGCCTGGTCATCCAGGCCTCCACTTCCCAGACCGCATTCCCGACGGCTCCACCCGATCGGGAATCCAAGAGGTACGAGCAATTCGGTAAGAAAGTGTTTTCTTCCCTGAGTTTGGGACTGCGATCTGTCAATACCGCATGCCTCTTGGACCACTACACCCACACCATGTGGGACACGGTCGCGGTAGTGTTGTCACAATGCCCGGAAGAGGCCCGGGCAAAACTCGCCCAAGCCCTTGCAGAGGGTCGAGATGCAGCGCGCTCCTCCATCCGGTGTGGGCTGGGTACCACGGACTCACTGGGCAGAGCGATGGCTACGACGGAGGCAGTTCGACGCCACGCCTGGTAGAGGTCCGCCAACTTTTCGGCCGATGTCCAGGCTACCCTTCTGGACATGCTGTTTGATCGCCGTCGCCTATTTGGCGACAAGGCAGACCATGCGCATGAGCGTTTTAAGGACTCCAAGGCTACGACCAAGTCCTTGGGCCTCTCGGCCCCACGCCAGCAAACGGGTGCCTTTCGCTCCTTTCGTGGCAAAGGAAGGGGCGCCCCCACACGTGCTGCCAGCCACGCACCACAGACTAATACACAGCATGGTGGCGGCTGTGGAAACCGCCGTGCCGGCGGTCAGGGACAACGGCAAGGCTAGTCCACACCTTCCCCCGCAGCATCTACCTCAAAACCCTCCTAGTCCGTGCTTTCAGGCCCATGTGACGCCAGTGGGTGGCAGGGTCCGCCATCAGCCCTTCCACTGGCGCACTGTCACGCCGGACAGGTGGGTGCTGCAAATCGTCCAAAGGGGCTACTCCCTCCCCTTCGAGGCGACCCCTCCAGCCATGCCACCGCAGTGCCAACGCGTGTCGGGGGATCACTTGCAACTTCTGCAAGAGGAAGTATCGGCCCTCTTGGCCAAGGGGGCCATCGAGCGCGTTCCTGGGCCGGAAGTAGGGTGTGGTTGTTACTCCCACTACTTTCTGGTTCCCAAGAAGAGCAAATGGGGCCTACGCCCTATCTTGGACCTACGGAACGTCAACGGCTTCCTCCGAAAAGAGAAGAGAAGATGCTGACATTGGCTCAGGTCCTAGCTGCCCTAGACCCTGGAGACTGGATGGTAGCGTTGGACTTGCAGGATGCTTATTTTCACATCCCTGTCCTGCCGGCCCACTGGCGTTACCTGCGGTTCACGGTAGGCCACGAGCACTTTCAGTTTACCGTGCTCCCCTTCGGCCTTACCAGCGCCCCACGGGTGTTCGCGAAAGTGATTGCGGTGGTCGCTGCTCATCTGCGCAGGTTAGGGGTTTCAGTCTTCCCCTACCTCGACGACTGGTTGTTGAAGGCGGGCTCGCCCCAGACAGTCGTCAGCCACCTCCAGACTACGGCCGACCTCCTGCACCTGCTGGGGTTCTCCATCAATGTGCCAAAGTCACACGTGTGTCCCTCTCAGAAGCTCCTCTTCATCGGAGCGGTTCTAGACTCGGCGCAGTTTCGGGTTTATCCTCCCAAACAGCGGATTCGGGATATTCAGGCTCCGATTCCGATCTTTCAGGCGTTATCCGGTCAGGTTGACGCTGCGGCTTATGGGACTGATGGCCTCCTGCATCCTTCTGGTGCATCACGCCCGGTGGCGGAAGCGGGCTCTGCAGTGGGACCTGAAGTTTCAGTGGGCCCAGCATCAGGGCAACTTGTCCGACAATGTCTTGATCTCAGACAGTTGCATTGGTGGCTCACGGACCGCGATTGGGTCAGCGGCAGATCCCTCTCCCTACCCCAACCGGAGCACGTAGTTGTGACGGACGCGTCCCTCCAGGGCTGGGGGGGCCACATGGGAGAGGCGGAGATCAGAGGCCTCTGATCTCCGGCGGAGTCCCAGCTCCACATCAACCTTATGGAGCTGCGGGCAATCCGGCTTGCACTGAAGGCATTCCTCCCCTCTGTTCGGGGGAGTGTAGTGCAGGTGTTCACGGACAACACCACCGCCATGTGGTACTGCAACAAACCGGGCAGGGTGGGGTCGTGGACCCTATGCCAGCAGGCTCTGCGCCTCTGGCAGTGGCTGGAACACCAGGGCGTGACCCTGGTGGTTCAACACCTGGCAGGTTCTCTGAACGCCAGGGCGGACAAACTCAGCCGTCGGTGCATGATGGATCACGAATGGCATCTGAACTCGGATGTGGCGCAAGGCCTCTTTCAGCAGTGGGGAGAGCCTTGGTTAGATCTATTCACCACAGAAGAGAACGCGCAAAGTCATCAGTTCTGCGCGTTGGAGTTTCCAAGGCGGCACTCGCTCGGAGACGCTTTTCGTCGCGAGTGGAGTTGCGGTCTATTGTACGCCTTTCCGCCTATACCACTTCTGCCCAGAGTGCTGAAGAAGATCAGGCGCGACCGGGCTCAAGTTATCCTTGTGGCTCCGGACTGGGCACAAAGATACTGGTATCCTGAGCTACTCAGCATGTCTGTCGATCCCCCCGATTCGTCTGCCTCTTCGGGAGGACCTTCTGTCGCAGCAGCAGGGGTCGGTCCTCCACCCGACCATGTCCAGTCTCCACCTACAAGCTTGGAGATTGAGCGGCGACAGTTGAGGCCATTTGACTTGCCTCCCGAAGTCTGTAATGTCATTCTGGCAGCTAGGTGTCCCTCCACAAAGTCGGTATACGTCTGCAGGTGGAACAGATTTGTGGCATGGTGCACAGCAAAGACTGTGTATCCTCTCTCTGCACCCCTTTCCGAGGTTCTCCTCTTACTTCTTTCTCTTGCCCAGCAGGGCTCTGCTCTGGGCACTATCAAGGGCTACCTTTCTGCCCTTTCCGCCTACTTAAGGCTACCCGATCAGCCTTCTTTGTTCAAGTCCCCAATTGTAAATAGGTTTTTGAAGGGCATCACACACGTTTCCTCCTGTTCCTTTCGTGATGCCCCAGTGGGACTTGAACCTTGTTCTTACTTACCTAATGTGTGCTCCCTTTGAGCCGCACCATAACTGTCCTCTCCTTCTTACTTTGAAGACTGCTTTCCTGGTTGCCATCACCTCTGCCAGGAGAGTGAGTGAGCTCCAGGCTCTTTCTTCCACACCTCCTTTCCTCTCTGTCCAACCGGAGAAGGTTGTGTTGCGGACAACACCCTCTTTCCTGCCCAAGGCTGTCACGGCCTTCCACATCGGGCAGTCCATCACCTTGCCCACCTTCTTTCCACCTCCGCATCCCTCTAAAGAGGAAGAGCGGCTCCATCGTCTGGACCCAAAACGTGCGCTGTCATTCTATCTAGACCGCACACGCCAGTTCCGGGTGGATGACCAACTCTTTGTTGGTTACGTGGGCGCTAAGAAGGGACGAGCGGACCATCTCTTGATGGATCATCTTGTGCATCCAGGCGTGTTACTCCTTGGCTAAGAAGGAACCCCCTGTTGGGCTGAGGGCTCATTCCACTTGGGCCACGGCAACTACGACTGCCCTAGGCCGAGGAGTGCCCTTGCAGGACATTTGTCAGGCAGCTACGTGGGCCTTGCTGCACATGTTTGCGAGACACTACTGCCTGGACAGCCAAGTCCGGAGGGATAGCTTCTTTGGCCGTTCCATCCTCCAGGACTTTCTGGTGTGATTATTGGTTTGCAGACCCACCACCGGGGTTGGTATCACTGGGGTATCTATTCTAAGGTAAGGAATCTATCACTAACGTGTCTCTTTCAGAGGCACAAGTTACTACTTGTGTAATGATATATCTGTAAGAGACATTAGTTAGTGATAGATTCCTTACCGACCCACCCATCCTCCCCGTTCTGCGAACCGATATCTAGGGTTAAGGTCATCCCCTTTCAGGGCCCTAGTTTCATGGCACCAGTGTTGGTTCTATCATGGCTCTGCGTATCTGGCGCGGAAAAGCTGTGTATCAGAACTGACGTCAGCGCGCGAGGGCGGCGTCTAAGTACTCCGACGAGGTCGTTCCGGCGCTAACGCCGCCGACGACGGACGCGGAGCCGCGGACTACGCCTGCCGGCGCGCAGGGGTATTGCTACACAAAATATTCCGGATCCAGTCTGACGCCTGGGGATATTCAAAGGTAAGGAATCTACCACTAACTAATGTCTCTTACAGATATATCATTACACAAGTAGTAACTTGTGCTTTTAAGCTTCACCAGACAGAACAAGCTATCTAGTTACAAATGATATACTGGGGCTTATCACAAATTTACAGTTGACTTGGAGCCGTGCCGTTGCTTACCCTCATTAGTCCTACTGTCCCTTGTTAGCTATTATTTGGGTTGATGTAGGTGTACCAGACTCCTGGTCCTCTTGAAAAGCAGTGGTGCAGTCGTTTAATACTTTACTTTAACCTCAGTGTTTGAGTAATGTAACACCTTAAAATATCAGTCGAGTTCTCTGCCCCCAAAACTGCCTGTTTCTGAATCTGGGGTTGGTGTAACCGTGACTCTTAGAGTATATCCATTTGTATCTCTTCCTTGTGTGACTTTATATCGTGTACATTTGCAATTTTTTCTGTTTGTATCTTTTATGTAACGCATGTAATCCTAAGTCCTTATGTTTTGCAACTGGTTCTTATGTAAAGCACTCTGACACCTTCGGGTAAAGTTTGCGCTATAGAAAATCGCATTAATTAAAAATAAAAAAATGAAAAAGAACACCACCAATAAACAAACATGCACAGTCACACAGCACAGCCCTTTTGAAACGCAAGCCGGACAGCACGAATCACAGCATGTGCCCCGGGACGCTCCTTTGCTGGAGCAGCTGCGCGCATTATAAGTGCCCATAGCATAGCTGCAGTGCGGGTGTAGGAGAGTAGGCTCTGCTTCCTATGGTCACCCCCACTTTTTGCTGTGATTCTCTGGTTTTTCGACTTTAGTGTGGCTGTGGGCCTGCTAATCAGACCCACAGCCCAGCTGTTCTCTCTCTAAATCGATACCATGTACTTTAAGTACATATCTGATTGGGTATTGAGTCACCTTTGTGAGCCCCTGTATAGTGTACCATAGGTACCCAGGGCATAGGTGCATCCAAGGCCTACCAGGGGCTGAAGCATGTATTATGCCACCCCTGGCTGGCCATCCAAACTGACACCACAGGCTGATCACTCAGCTTGGGTAAGGTGGTGTAATCACCCCTTACTTAGATATAGTATATCTATATCTACCTTATATATAGACACATAGCAACCTATAAGTTACTCCTATGGCAGGCCTTAACAATCCTGGAGGCAGAGTGCTTGGTTTTATGTGAGAGGGTGCCCTAGCATGAGCTGAGCCCCTCTGCATGTCCATGTAATTATAGCTGTTCTATGATATAGCCATACCATATACTCTTAAGTGCATTATAATCCTTGCGGTTAATGCTAACTTTGGTTTGGCTTTATCAAAACATGTCGTGTAAGGTGTCAAACACTTTGGAATACTACGCCCCCCCCCCCGCCAATTCTGGCGGCGGGGGTAGCATTCCACCCTTCTAAAGGGAAAAGACATGTATGTTACTGCTTTACCCGGTTAAAGTTAAACAGAGCCTCAGCATCACAAAATGGATGCTGCTGCCACAGACACGAGTCTGACCTCCTGTTGCTGGGGGAAACTCCAGCAAGGGCGGCCTGGCAATAGGTTTCCAGTCCAGGGAGGTGCCAGCACCTCCCCGGACAGGGGTTTTGTGTATTGGGGCAGAGAGGGCTGCATTCAGTGAATGCATCTAGACACTGCCTGGAGCACACAGGTGCTCCATGCAAAGCTCGGTTCAAACCAGTTTCTGGGGCACTCCAGCCCCGCTCTGGCGTGAAACTGGACAAAGGGAAAGGGGTGTATCCACCGCCTGCTCAGGTCCATCCATAGGAGGGACCTAGCAGGTAATCCAGCCCATTTTCTTAGTATAAAGATAGGTGCTGTGTCCTCAGGACTTTAGATTATCCTGGAACAAAACTCTGAAACGAAACTCTTGGACCTTAAACGTTCTATTTCGACTAGAAGACTGAAGACATCTCCCTTGTGGTCAAGGAGTGAACACCCTGTGCAAACAGGCACCACCAGTTACTTGCCGGTCTGCTTTGTCGACGCTCCCGACGGATCCCGAAGACTTAGCGACTCAGAAACTGGACTCTCAAACTTCTGACTCCGACCCACATCCACAGCAAAGCTGAGACCCGTGGCGGACAAGAGACGTGGGACCGGACACCCTGCATTTTGCTAACAGTGCAACTACCGAGGCACCCTTGCAGTTGTGCATTGGGGTACGAGAAGCCCCAGACCTGAGCGCCATTTGCACCGAAGCTCAGCCCTTCACAATCCACGAGCGCCGCGTGGGGCCCACTCTTGCATTTCAGCTCGATGCGTCTTCCTGGTTGCTAACCCGTTGGCTACTGAACCCCCTGAAGACAAACCTTTGAAACCAAACTGCTTTCCTGGTTGCTCCAGGCTTGCTCCAACTTCCCTGCAAAGGAGAAGCTCCCCAGACCCTGCTGGTTTGACTCGAAGCCAATTCACTTTCTGCGTGGATTGCGTTTGTCAAGGCTTGTTGGGTCCAATCTGGATACTGACACCGCAGTCAACTAGATCCTTTGTGGGACAGCTCGAATCCAGCACCTGGTCATCGTCGACACCTCCTGGTCCTCGTGGCTGCAGAGACAAGCTTCACCTTTTCACCTGATTTCATCGCGACATCTCCTGGTTCCTTCCTGGTCACTGGCTAGTGACCCAGACTCTGTCCCCTCTGCTTTCAGGTTCTTCAGTTCTTCTATCCACCCGGACACTCTTCCTTTGGCCGCCTGCAGCACTTCTTGTGCAGATCTCCATTGAAAGCATCGACAAAACCCGACATGAAAAGACACCTATGCACCCGGCTTCCCTGGGTGAGGTAACTTGAGTACTCCGGTGCGCGGGTGGGTATTGACTATCCAAGTGTTCTAGTTTAAAGGGATTTTGTCGTAGTCCATCCGGAAGTGCCCTAAAACAGTAACTTTGTAACTTCTTCGTTCTCCATAATAAGTCAATGGTAACTCGTGACTGTGTTCCCACACTGCACGCGTCTCCCGTGGGTCTTCTACTTCCTAACCTTTGGTTGTTTAGTGTAGCCCCAGCGATTCCCTAGGCCTATTCACTATTCCTGAAGTGGTTCTTACACCACTTACTTAGTATATGGTTTGTGAGGCCCCTAGGGCAAAACTGTATTTGTGCAACTTATCGTATGCTAATTGAGTAACTTGTGATGTACTTCGATCTCTGACCTCATAAAGAGTGCAGAGGGGTTGTGTTAGAAATAAATACATATATATTTGATATATACCTTGTGTTGTGACCTTTCATTTGATATTCAAGGGATTATAATTGGTAAAACAGCTTGCTTCACATGCTCTCTGAAGTCTTAGCCTATGACTGCTGGTCCATGCTACCACTAGGATAGCTTTTCTATAAGGTTGAGTTTACAACCACCATCAATAAGGGTCATTTAGACTGGTGCAAGGTGCCCACTAGAATAGTGGACATCATATGCCAGGCTAACTTCTCACATTGGTGTGCAGCGGATGGGATAAGAGCTTGCTGTTGTTTTACCATATAATCTTAAGATATCATTTGAAAGATCACATTAAGGTACCTGTAGGTACATATAAATCACGTTCTTATAATACTTTAAGTTCTGCTGAACTTAGCAGTTGTCGAGGAAAGGGCTTAGCACACCCTGACTACCGCTCCTAGAGAGGTTCTAGTAGGAAACCATTTAGTGTAGGTAGGTACACACACCACACCTCACTAAAAAATGTCTTTGGAGCAGGCCCTAGTGGACCTCTTCCAGAAGAAACCCAGAGGGTGCCTTCTAAGTATAACTCGTTCACTTTTAATGAACTTAGAAGCCTGTGTGCAGTCAGAAGATTGAGACAAGGACAGAGTCCAACCTTTAACCACCTGGTAGATATCTTAGTGGCTCATGATACAGAGAATGCATCTGACATAGATAACCAAGGTAGTAGAGAGGGGGGCCATCCATCCACAGAAGAGAATGGTGGGTAAGATCCAACACTATCTAATGAGGAGGTGGATGCTGAACAGGATGAGGTTGATGAACCTATGCTGGGCAACACAGGGCTATGTGAGGGTGGAGAGGGCCTTAGTGGGCCCCCTCCTACCCTACCAAGTAGGCCTACCCATAGGCACAGAAGGCACAGGTCACTGTCCAGTGGCTCTGAGCATTCTGATGCCTCTGCTCTAAGGAGGATGACTCCCCTTGAGAGGAGAGAGCATAAAGCTAGGATGAAGGAAGTAAATCTTAGGATCAAGAGGCAAGAAATTGCCCTTGCAAAAGAGACCCTGGCTCTTGAAAGAGAGAAAAAGTGAAGTGGGTTAGCACCCACTGGTGGGAGCAATATTCCTAGAGATAGGGAAAGGTCTCATGACCATAGAAACCTGAATAAGATTGTCCCTCCTTATCAGGTTGAGGATGACATCCACACATGGATAACTGCTTTGGAGAGGGCTTGCGAAGTACAGCAGGTACCCCAAAGTCAGTGGGCAGCAATCTTATGGCTCTCCTTTGCAGACAAAGGTAGAGACAAGCTCCTGACAGTAAGTGAACAGGATGCTGACAACTACTATGTCCTGAAGAGTGCTCCGATAGATGGGGTTGGCTTAACCATTGAGCAGTACAGGTTGCTGTTCAGAGATACCCAGAAGACACAGACTCAGGACTGGACTGACTTTGTAGATTGTGCTACTAAGGCTCTGGAAGGCTGGTTGCTGGGCAGTAAAGTTAATGACTATACAGGATTGTATAATTTGATCATGAGAGAACAAACACTTAACAACTGTCAGAACCAGTTATTGCATCAACACCTGATTGACTCTGATGTGACCTCTCCCCAAAAATTGGGAAAGAAGGCAGACAAATGGGTCAGAACCAGAGTGAAGCAGAAGGTACAGAACCAAGGTGGTGATCAGAAGAAGCAAGCCCAAAAGGGTGGGGAGAAAGCAAAAGACCAGAAGTCTTCGCCAGGTCCCCAAAAAGCTTCTACTGGTGGAGGTCCCCAAAAGTCTAAAAAGAAAGAAGGTCCAAAGAAACCATGGTGCAATTTTTGTAAGGTTAATACTCACTGGACCAGTGATTGTACCAAAAGAACAAGTTACTTACCTTCGGTAACGCTTTTTCTGGTGGATACAGTATCTGCCTGTGGATTCCTCACCTTGTGAATATCCCCCTGCGTCAGCAACGTTCGGAAAATATTTTTGTAGCACGCCGGCGTGGACGACGTCATAGGAGCACGGCATCGAACGCGACTACAACTGACGTCACTGACTCCTTATTAGGCCTAAGTCGGCGTGATGACATCAGTTCCGCCCTTTTTTCCATGCCTTCGAGGCACCCAGATGGACAAATGACAGTAGATATATACATATACAGTATACACAGTACTTAATATCCAAAATAACACACATAGTGTGTAGACAAAGTATGAAAAACACAATATATATATATATATATATATATATAAATACATTTAAATATTGTCATAAACTCAGGTATAGAAGAGTGAACAACGGGGAGGCGGGTGGGCATGTGAGGAATCCACAGGCAGATACTGTATCCACCAGAAAAATCGTTACCGAAGGTAAATAACTTGTTCTTCTGATGGATACATCTGCCAGTGGATTCCTCACCTTGTGAATAGAGTCCCACAACAGTCCCCACTCCCGGAGGAGGGTGTCCATTCTCCTAAACCAGAAAATCCTGGAGGACAGAACGCGTAAAGTGGCCGTCCCTCCTTACTTCGGAATCTAAGCAGTTATGCTTCACGAAAGTGTGGAGGGAAGCCCAAGTCGCTGCTCTACAAATGTCCTCTACAGGTACACCCCTAGACCACGGAAGCCACTGACGAAGGAGGAAGCACTGAGGTGTGGGGGTTGATTGGACCCTCTATACCCTTCGCCCAGCTTGGCTCATGGGGCATTGTCTCATCATTCAATAAGCTTACATCATCAGTATTACTGACCGAGCTTTTTCACTTGCATTTAAATTATGTATACACATTGATCGTACTCAACACTCTCTATCTGTGGGAGCGCATTAGTGAGTGACAGGGGGATCTATACATCCCGGTCCTGACGAAGGGGCATGTCGCCCCGAAACATGTTGACCCACACAGGAGAGCAAGACTAGTAACCCGATCTTGCACTCCGTCTCACCCCTTTTAACGATACCAGCCAGTGCCTATTAAATAATTTTTTCTAAACACCAGGCCAGGTATTTTTTAATTTTATTTCACTATTTATCACTTTTGACCTCACTGACACTCACTTCATTATCACTCACATAGTACTCACAATTGAAAAGGTGCTCCGGCGTAGCCGCTTGTCGCAGCACTGCCCCGTCCCGCAGCGGGGGCGGGAAGACCCCGATGATGAAGCATGACACCAAGGGCCCTTTTGGTGTGTGAGGGGTATCTTAACACACTGAGTGTATTCCAACACCATCGGAATATGTATTGTATATTTGTTTCAGGTGGTCTCTGTTGATTATTTAAACGTTCATAAGAGGAGGATTAGCCCACCGCGGTGCCCTGTTGCACCACCTCTTCACTCCCTTAGTTGATATTTTTGGTTGACACCCCTAGACAAAGCAGATGTAGAAGACTTAGCTCTAGTGGAATGAGCTCTTATACCCTCTGGAGGGTCCTTACCCGCCAGGGAGTAGCAGATCTTGATGCATAGTATAATCCATCTTGAAAGTGTGCGCTTGTGCACAGCTCTTCCTTTTCTGCAGCCAGCAAATCCAACAAAGAGCTGGTCATCCACTCGATAGTCTCTTGTCCTATCAAGATAAAAGCTCACCGCCCTCTTAGGGTCCAGGCGGTGAAGTCTCTCCTCCTCCTTGGAAGGGTGAGGGGAGGATAGAAGGTAGGTAGGGTAAAGGACTGTCCTAGATGGAAGGTAGTTACCACCTTAGGCAGAAAAGCAGCCCTGGTCCTAAGAACCATTCGTTCAGCATGAATGGTCAAGAACGGCGGCTTTGAACTAAGAGCTTGTAGCTCACTTACCCTCCTTGACGAGGTAATTGCAACCAGGAAGACCGTCTTAAAAGATAAAAGCCTCGAGGAGGAGCTACACTAGCAACCAAGACGGCCGCATAAGCTCCCGGCTCTGTCGACCTCCGTCATTAGCTGAATAATCCTGTTATTGATCCTGATTTCGCGCCCGACCTCCGTGTGGCTGAATCCTTGCTGAGCCTAAAGGTGCAATCCCGGGACTTTTACCGGCTCGATTGACGAAGTTACACCGTGTTTCATTTTTCGGCCTAACTCAGCGTGTGAGCCGGGGCCTCGAGTACTGACCCAGCCGGGTTTCAGTTGAATAACATCGGCCGCGGGACTCGGGCAGAGTCCGGTCTTTCGAAGTGGAGGTCATCCTTGCCCGATTTGGATGGCGGTCATGTGGTCCGGTTGACAATAAAGGAACGGCGACAAGAAGCGTCTGTGGCTGTGGGTCGCTATCCCGGAGACCCTGCAGCGCCTCCCGGGTTCGACGGGCTGGGGTCCTTGCTCGTGGCGGCGGGGTAAAGATCGCTGAATTGATAGGTCGCCCACCGTTGCCGTCCGCCCCGCTCTTGCCTGTTCCCCCGGAGTAGTCGCCCTCCGGGGTAAAAGATTTTGTTTGACATCGAGCGAGAGGAGATGGATCGGACGGAGTGTGCGCTGTCGCTGAGGACTGTAATGGCCGCCATCGGGGCACTTCACTCGCAAGTGGAAGCCATCGTCCACAAAATGGTCGTTACAGTTGAAAGTGGGCGTTTGAGACCGGACTCCGACCCTTTGCCAGACCTGAAACACGCCGAGTTCCCCGCGAAGCAGGTTTTAACTGAGAAAGAGGACCCCGCGCAGAAAAAAAGAACTGATGCCCTTGGTAGCGCTCGAGCAATAACTTGCGAGCTCGAGACTCCTGAAAGCTTAGTACATCCAACAGTGCTACCGCTCGAGATGGAACCACTCGATCTTTCACTCCTGGAGAACTCCTTCAGTACCTTTTGGATTGACCTCACATCTTTCTCCTCCCATGTAGTTTTACTACGTTCTCGGAGGAAGCAATATCGAGACTTACTGTCGGTGGGGGAGTATCTCTGTGTGGTTGGTGGACTTCAAGACCTAACATTTTTGACTCGCTCCAGCTGTAATTGTTGAACCTCCTTGGGCACTTTGACTCTCCTGCCAGCAAGGCGGTTCTAACGGTGGGAGTTCGCATGAAGGATCGGAGGGGCCAGGGATGAGCTTGACTGTCTGGGTCCGATATAAAGACTTCACTGGATACAGGATTTGCTACCTTTATTGATACGGGAGGCTGGGCGGACCTCGTAACTTCCCCTATTTAGTTTGGCTAGTAATTTCTTTTTTTTTTTTAAATTGGGAATATATTGCAGGGGTCGTTTGCTTCTGGCGGGCGGGAGGGGAGACCGGGAGCCTGTATGATGAATTCCTCCTCCACATTTCCTTTTTTGGTACTTAGTTAGATGGGGCGACAGGCACACTGCTAGTTGGAGTTGGGGTTGGGCGGAAGCCATATGCAGGGGTGCAGGGAGGGGTGTTTGTTGTATTGTTTTTGATGTGTTTTTATGTCTCAAACTCCGATTCAAATCCTGGTATCGGGTGCCTTCCGGAGGGATTATCCTGATTGGTGGGCGGACGGGTCCTAGGGGTGCTAGTGTTGAACGAGATTGTTCACAATGTCTTGCCTTTAATTGCTGCAAGTGGGTAGAGATCGAAGTTCTGCTCACTGTTTTTATCGTGTTGCTCTTGACTACCACTCGATTTTTCCGTACTTTAAAAAAAAAATCCTGTTCCTAATGAGTGGTGGAATTGTGAATAATGTCAATAAGTTTGGACTGATAAATACTGTGTACTGTAAGATCGCACGCCATTTTAACCTGAGATCTAGCTTTCACCGAACGGATTCTCCGTCTATCGCTCACCATTTATTTGTATAAGTGTTGCTCACTCCGTGATATAAGGCATCTGCCACTGTATTTTCCTGTTTTATTTTTAATAATAAAAAGAAATATAAAAAAAAAAAAAGATAAAAGCCTCATGGGACACTTGTGGAAAGGTTCGAAAGGAGAACCCATCAGAATTGTAAGCACAAGATTCAAGTCCCATTGAGGCACAATAAAGGGAGTAGGAGGAAATGTATTTGTAAGACCCTTTAAAAACCTTAGAACCACAGGAGATTTAAATAAAGACGGCTGATCCGGCAGGCAGAGAAATGCCGACAAAGCCAAAAGATAACCTACAGCAAACTCTTGCTGAGCCAGGAAAAGAGCAAATTGAAGTATATCAGATAAACGAGCCCTCAAAGGGTCAATGGACTTCTCCCCACACCAAGTCACAAATTTAGACCATCGGTATGAATAGATTGACTTGGTGGAGTCACGCCTGGCCGATAGAATGACATCCACCACCTCATGTGGGAGAGAAAATGAATTCAGGTTGCCCCAATCAATCTCCAGGCATGAAGGTGTAAGGTCTGGAGGTGGGGGTGTAGAACCTGCCCCTCCATCTGAGAGAGGAGATCTGCCCTGAGAGGGAGACGGAGCGGCGGGCATGAGGGGAGGTGGAGTAGATCTGTGTACCACACCCTTCTTGGTCAATACGGGGCGATCAAAATAACTTGGGCCCGGTCTTGGCGAATCTTCCTAAGAACCCGAGGAATCAAGGGTATGGGAGGAAACGCATAAAGGAGCTGTGAGTCCCAACTCAACTGAAACGCGTCCCCCAAGGCTCCCTGCATCGGAAACTGGAGACTGCAGAATGACGGGCAGTGAGCATTCTCGTGAGTGGCGAACAGGTCCACCCAAGGAGTTCCCCACATCCGAAAGACGTGACGAACTACCTCTGGATGAAGCCTCCACTCGTGGTTGGTCGAGAACTGTCGACTGAGTCTGCACGCACGTTCAGAACTCTGGCCAGATGGTTTGCCATCAGACAAATCTGATGGTCCTGAACCCAGGACCAGAGCCTCTCTGCAGAGACGCTGCAACCCTACTCCTCCCTGCTTGTTGACATACCACATCGCGGTGGTGTTGTCCGTCAGGACCTGAACCGACCGACCGCAAAGGGAAGGGAGGAAGGCCTTGAGTGCCAGACGTATCGCCCGCAATTCCAGAAGGTTGATGTGAAGCAACCTTTCCTCTGGAGACCAAAGACCCTTGATCTCCAGATCCCCCAGATGAGCACCCCACCCTAGAGTGGATGCATCCGTTATTAATGTGGCCACCGATGGAGGTAGCTGGAAGTGCTTTCCTTGAGACAGATTGCCCTCCACACTCCACCAAGACCGATCCACTGCAGTTTCTCTGGAGATCCTGATCGACTCCCTGAGATCTCCGTTGTGTTGATACCACTGCCTGCGGAGGCACCACTGGACTGCCCTCATATGCCAGTGTGCAGGGTTGACCAGCAGAATGCAGGAAGCCATCAGACTGAGCAGACGAAGGACCTTCAAGACTGCTACGACCGCTCCATTGTGAAATAAAGGAATCATTTCCTGTATGTCGCGAATCTGTTGTGGAGGAGGGAATGCCCGACATACAGTTGTATCCAGTACTGCACCAATGAACAGGTTGCGCTGGGAGGGCACCAGGTGAGATTTGGGTACATTTATCGAAAAACCCAACCTGTACAACAACTGAGTTGTGACCTGCAGATGATGGAGCACTGTCTCTGGAGATTCTGCTTTGATCAGCCAATCGTCCAGATAAGGGAATACTGGAATCCCTGACCTTCTGAGATGTGCAGCCACCACAGCCATCACCTTAGTGAAGACTCGAGGAGCAGTAGTAAGACCAAACGGAAGGACCGCAAACTGGTAATGCTGCGATCCCACAATGAAACGGAGATACTTCCTATGCGACTTCAGGATTGGGATGTTAAAATATGCATCCTGCAAGTCGATCGACACCATCCAGTCTTCTTCCAGCAGCGCTTGAAGAACCTGCGCAAGAGTGAGCATCTTGAACCTCTCCTGTTTCAGGTAAAGGTTCAAGATCCTGAGATCCAGGATTGGACAAAGTCTGCCATCCTTCTTGGGGATCAGGAAATACTGAGAGTAGCATCCCTGACCCCTTTCTTGCTCCAGAACCACCTCTATCGTACCCTTTCTCAACAATGCCAGGACTTCCTCCTGCAGAAGTAGCAGGTGGTCCTCCGAGCAAAAACCTTGACAAGGAGGGTAATTCGGAGGGAATTCCCGAAAGGGAAGTGCATACCCATTCTCTACGAGATTGAGAACCCAAAGGTCCGACGTGACCGATTCCCAATCCCGTAGAAAATAGGTAAGCCGACCCCCCTACAGGACCCGGATGATCCGGAACAGCGGATCTAGGGCTGCTTTGCTGTAGTAGGAGGGTAGTGGGTAGAGGAAGAGAAAGAGGAGGAGACCTGATGTCCTCGAGAACGACCCCTTTGCTTTCCTCTGTAAAAGACTTATACAGCGGATTTTGTTGCTGATGCTGTTGCTGTGACTGCTTGTAGGGACGAAAAGAAGAAAAGAAGATCTTCCAAAGCCCCTATATCTTTTGCCCACAGATCCTCTAGTTTGCAAACCTAAAGATCTGTCTGTTGCCCTGCTGTCCTTGAACCTCTCCAATGCAGCATCAGCTTTCTTCCCGAAAAGGCCTGAGCCATCAAAGGGCAAATCCATCAAAGCAGCCTGAACATCTGCAGAAAACTTGGAAGTCTTAAGCCATGCAGCTCTTCTGGTGGCAATCGAAGACCTATGACGCTAGCCACTGAATCCGCTGTGTCCATACCACTTTGTATGACCTGCCGAGCAGCAGCCTGAGTGTCAGAAATCACCTTATTAAAATTCCTTCTATCCTCCTCAGGAAGCTTAGAAGACAGCTGTTTAACAGTATCCATCAAAGCATGGATATATCGACCTAGCAAACAAGTGGCATTTGTAGATTTTAAGGCCATACTGGCTGACGAAAACACTTTTTTTGCATTTTGGTCCTGCTTTTTGGAATCCTTATCACCAGGTACTAGGGGAAAAGCACCTACAGATCTTTTGGAGCAGGCAGCTTGTACCACCAAACTCTCTGGTGAGGGATGAGTAGATAAATATTCAGGGTCGCCAGGAGCCACTCTATAACGCCTAGCAACGGCCTTAGAAACTGCAGGAGCTGTAAGTGGTCTATTCCATACCTCCAAGATGGGATCAGTTAAAGCCTCAGTAAACGGAAGTAAAGGCTCAACCACAGATGAAGGCGAATGGAGAACTTCAGTCAGAATGTTCGACTAATACTCAATAGATGGCAAAGTCAAATTTAACAGTTCTGCAGCCTTTTTAATTACCACATGGTAGGGAGCCACATCTTTTGAAGGAGCATCAGATACAGTGGCCAACTCCCAATCAGGAGACAGCTCTAGACCACTTGCATCATGAAGATCGTCAAAATAATCTTCCTGATCTTGAAGCACACCTTCTTCAATTTCAGCTTCCCCATAACTCTTCTCCTCCAAAAGGCGTTGTGCTCTACGCCTCGACCACTCTATTCGAACCGATGTCGTCGGATCCGGTATCGACTCTGAAGGAGCCGGAGTCAAATGTGGAGCCGGAGCCGGCGTCGAACGAGGAGCTGGACCCGACGTCTAACATGGAGCTGGAGCCGGCGTGGAACTTCGATTTGGATCTCGAGGTCGTTCCGGAGCCGGTGAAGCCATAAGCGGCGTCGATGACTTCGGCGGCGCCGAGAGATGCCAAGGTGGAGCCGGAGCTGGCATAAACGGCAAAAACGGCGCCGGAGCATAGGCTTGGGGAACCCCCAAATTGTATGCCAACTGACCCATGGGACCAGCCGGTGCTCCAGAGGGGTACATGGCTCTCGCATAAACACCGTACATGGCGTTTAAAAAATGTGAAGGGTCCGGTCCTGGACCCGGAAAAGGAGGGTACAAACCCACCGGCTGCTCCTGAGGAGGCTGCACCTGAGTCGACTTCTCTTGCTCCTCTTGTTCCTCGGGTTGGTGAACCGGTCGTCGAACTCTGAGCAACAGGAACTTCTTCTTCCTCCTCATGTCCCGAAGACTGAGACGGATCCCTAGACGGATTCATCTCCGAAGCCGGTGAAAGCTCCCGTGACTTCATAGGCGATGCCCCACCTTCAGGATTCTGAACTGGAGAAGGAGATACCATATCCTTTCGATGCCTTCTAGAAGACGACTTAGTTTTCGAATCCGACTCCTTACCGGAATGGTGCCTTGAACTATGCTTCCTTCTCTTATGCTTCTTTTTAGATGACCTGGAAGCATGTCCCGAAGTCGACTTCAAAGCCGACCTCGATCGGGACCTCAACCTTGACCTCGACTTTGACTTCGGGCATCTCGATCTTGACCTCGAACTCTTCCTGGCATCCTTACCCTTCAATTTGGCAACAAGAAGTTTTGCCTCACGTTCTCGAAGAGCCTTCGGGTTCATCTTCAAACAGGATCGACAACCCTGGACGTAGTGATCCGAACCCAGACACCAAAGACAGTCACCGTGCGGATCTGTAATGGACATCATCTTTCCACAGGAATCACAAGGCTTAAACCCAGTCTTCTTCAACAACATCAGAAGACAGCTCGAAGAGATACAAATAAACTCACAATAGCAACAAAGTTACTATCAATCAACAGAAGATCCCTCGAAACCGCTAGCGTCGACAACGTGAAAAAAAGGGAACTGATGTCATCATTCCGACATAGGCCTAATAAGGAGTCAGTGACGTCAGTCGGAGTCGTGCGCGATGCTGTGCTCCTATGACGTCGTCCACGCCGGCGTGCTACAAAAGAATATTCCGAACGTTGTTGACGCAGGGGGATATTCACAAGGTGAGGAATCCACTGGCAGATGTATCCATCAGAAAGGAGGCAGCTCCAACCACCATTGCCCCAAAGGCAACTGTTCCCCCTAGTACAGCTAATAGTGGTGGTTCTCAACAGAAGGGTGTAGTAGGGTTGACCCTGGGAACTGAGATGGATTCTGGCCTAGTCAGAATACCAACTCAAGCTGTCCTTGTCTGTGATGTGGACATGGCTATGTTCTCTACTGTGAGCCCCGGTAACTTGGGCAAGTACAGACAGACTACTTTGATTAATAACAAAGTGGCTCAGGCCTACAGTGACACATGTGCAAGTGTCACCATGGTGACACCCAACTTTGTGGACCCTGGACGGATCATACTAGGTGACAATTGCATAGTGACCAATGCAAGCAATGTCACTACCACCCATAGTATGGCAATTGTTAATTTCTCCTGGGGAGGGATAACTGGCCTCAAAAGAGTTGTTGTTAGTTCAGACCTCCCTGTAGAATGTTTGCTTGGCAATGACTTAGAATCTTCAGTCTGGTCTGAAGTGGAGTATAGGAATCATGCAGAAATGTTAGGTATCTCAGCACATGTCCTTGCTGTGACCAGGTCACAGGGCAAAAAGTGCAACACTTAACAGGCCCTGGATCCTGAAACTATGGACCAGTTGCCTACCAGGAGGAGAAGCAGTAGGGTTAAGGCAGGGCCTTCCCCCTTGCCTCAGAATAAGGATCAGCCTCCAAGATTGTGATACCCAAGAAGGAACTGTCCTAGAAGAGCTTGAGCCTGATCAGGTTGAGTTTCTTGGAACAGGGGGACCTTCAAGGGCAGATCTGAGGCAGGCACAGTTGGACTGCCCTTCTCTTGAACCCCTCAGACAGCAAGCTGCTGCTGAGGCTGCTGGGAATGCTAATGGAACCCATAGAGTGTATTGGGATGAAGGGCTCCTGTATTCAGAACCTAGAGACCCCAAGTCTGGTGCTTCCAGGAGGTTGGTCATACCTTTGGCATTCAGGGGCTTCCTTCTTACATTAGTCTATGATATTCCCTTAGCAGGACTTCTCTCTCACTTTCACTGGCCCCACATGTCAGAAGACACCAAGGAGTTTTGTCGCTCCTGTGTCACCTGCCAAGCCAGTGGCAAATCAGGTGGTATCACTAAGGCCCCCCTAATACCACTACCTGTGGTGGGGGTTCCCTTTGAAAGAGTTGGGATAGACATTGTTGGACCAATGGATCCCCAAACTGCATCTGGGCGCAGGTGTATTCTGGTGGTAGTGGATAATGCCACCATATACCCAGAAGCTATTCCCCTAAGGACCACAACAGCACCTGTTGTGGCAAGAGCCCTCCTGAGAGTTTTCTCAAGAGTGGGTTTTCCGAAGGAGGTTGTCTCAGACAGAGGTGCAAACTTTATAACTGGATATTTGACTGCTATGTGGAAAGAGTGTAAAGTGAACTACAAGTTCACCACACCCTATCATCCACAGTGAAATGGTCTGGTGGAGAGATTCAACAAGACCTGAAAGGACATGATGAAGGGTTTACCTGAAAGGCTTAGGCGAAGAAGGGACATCCTTCTGCCCTGCCTCTTGTTTGCTAGACAGAGAGGTCCCACAGAAGGGGATTGGCTACAGCCCTTCTGAACATCTATTTGGGTACCCTGTAAGAGGACCCCTTTGTCTGGTGAAGGAAGGATGGGAGTTACCTCTCAAAGCAAGACATTGTGGATTATGTACTTGGTCTCCGCTCCAGGATGGCTGAGTATATGAAAAAGGCATCCAAAAACCTTGAGGCTAGCCAGGAACTCCAAAAAGTCTTTTTTTATTAATTTGTTTATTCATTTCAATATGTCGTAAAATACAGACATTTCGTAGAATAATCAGTCTGAAATGCAATACAACAGCAATATCCCCATACCATTACCTCCCCTCCCGCAATACCCCTACACCCCCCCCCCCCAAACACAATCCCCAACAGTTCAGTAATGCATATTGGCAGCATGAGTCAAGCAATAAGTAAGTAGGTACACAGTGAGATAATATCGTCATATACAGTCTGGCAAATAATAATCCATAGAGTGTAAGTATCACACATTGGGCAGGACAACGGCAAAACAGGGAATATGGAGGCCCTCAAAATGTCCTATAGCTACTCAGCGATCGAGCGGCACTTCCATTCCTGCATCCCTCCACTCCCCGCTCCCCCCTGATCACGTGTCGCTTCCCCCGTCCCCAGTTGGGCATGGTCTCTTTCATCTGGGTGCTCTCTGAGGTAGGCCAGTAATGGGCCCCAGATATCCTTGGGTCTAGATTTCAGTGGCATCTGATCCGCATAAGTGTGTAAGTTATCCTGCCATGTAACCATGTCTTGCAACCATCCATTGAATTTGGGTGCTCGCCCCCTACCCCGGCGGCACGCCACCTGGCGACGAGCCAGGAGGATGCCCAGTGCAAGGAATTTCCCATGCAGGGTATTAATGTTTGCGGTTAGCCCTAATAAAGCCGTTGTGGGGAGGGGTTCTATGGTGAGTCCCAACATATCGGTGAGCCCTGTAAAGGCCTCCCCCCAGTAGTCTGCCACCTTGGGGCAGGTCCAAGCTAAGTGCATGTAATCTGCGGGGCTTCGTTTACATCTGAGGCATCTATTATCTTCCCGCAAGCCTATCCTATGTAAGCGGGCAGGCGTGTGGTATAGTCTGTGCAGGAATTTGAAGTGCAGCAATCGGAGTCT
Organism: Lissotriton helveticus; assembly: GCF_964261635.1. Classification (NCBI taxonomy): domain Eukaryota; kingdom Metazoa; phylum Chordata; class Amphibia; order Caudata; family Salamandridae; genus Lissotriton; species Lissotriton helveticus. Next base: position 458,473,495 of record NC_136059.1, on the reverse strand, counting down.
GCTGCTGCCGGAGACGCGCTCCGTCTGCATACATGCCAGCTCCCACTGATCATCAGTGAGCGGTACAGGAAGGTCTCCGTCCCATTCAGTCCGGGCTCTGAAATGCAGCAGGGGGGGGGACAGATCTAACTCTAGCATACAATACAGATGTGGCGTGTTTCAGTGTGTCTGCCTGTAGCATTAGGTGAAGGGAGGTAAACACCTCAGGCTCCGCGGGGAAGTCAGGACATACGGCCCGTACGCTCAGTCTGAGCCTAGTGTAGAGGAAGAGATCCTTGAATGCAGGTGGACTGTCCCCAAAAAATTGTTCCTTTGACCTGAACGTCCCTTCAAGAAATAGGTCTCCCCACGTGAAATATTGCAGTCTGGCTAGCAAGTTCTGACAAATCTTCTCTGTGGTCACCTGGAGAAGCGGACAGTCACGTAATGGTAACCTAGGGGAGTAGAGCTGTGGAACACCCTCCGCAAGCCAGTGTAGGGCCTTAACCGTGCAGTCCACGGTAGTGGGGTCCTTAAATGGGACAAACACGTACCAAGTCGGAGGGACTGGCGTCATGTGTCCATCTTCTACTGCGAGGTGGGGCATGTAAGGGGGGATGGAACCGATACACTGCATAGTGCGCCTGAGCACTATAATAGTACTGTTCAAAGTCCGGGACATCAAAGCCGCCATACCTATACGGGAGTGTTAGTGTGTCCAGCTTCAGCCGCACGCGCTTACCTCCCCAGATCAACGGATAAGCTGCGTCATTAAAGTGGCAAAGAAGTGCACCCCAGGGTAGTAAGGGATGTTAATGAAAAAATATAAGAATTTGGGGACAATCACCATTTTGATGAGCGATATACGGCCGGCCATGGACAGGGGAAGTTTAAGCCAGGCTGAGACATTATCTGTTACTTTAGATATGGCTCATCTGTAGTTTGTCCTCATAAGCGCTTCTTTATCCCTGGAAACGTATATTCCTAGGTATTTAACCTCGGACTCCTCCCACTGCAGTGTGTAATGCAGGGGTTGAGGGGGGTGTGATCAGTCAGTGGAAACACCGCAGACTTTCCCCAATTAATTTGCACACCGGCGATCGCACCAAATTTGGTAATCTCCCAGAGTACAGGGTTTAACTCCAAAAAGTCTGGCATGACCAAAAGGCTGTGCTGACTGTTTACCAGCCAGGCCAGAAAATGTAGGTGTTGGAGCCAGTGGCCCCAGCAGCACTCCAAGACAAATGGTCTGGACCCCACACTATTGTTGAACAGAAGGGAGAGGTAACCTATTTGGTTGATCTTGGAACTCCCAGGAGCCCCCACAGGGTGCTCTATCTCAACAGATTGAAACCATATGTTGACAGGCCAGACATGGGCTTGCTCATGGCTACAGATGAGGGTCAGGAGAAGGAGAGTGACCCTCTCCCAGACCTGCTTTCTCAGAACCCTGATGATGGTTCAGTTGATGGTGTAGCCTTGGCAGGCAGCCTCACTGACCAGCCGCAACAGGATTGCAGACAAGTTCTACAGTCCTACAGGCATATGTTTTCACTGACTCCAAGTCAGACTATCTGGTGCACTCATGAGGTAGACACTGGGGACAGTCTGCCTGTCAAGAGTAAAATCTACAGGCAACCTGACCATGTCAGGGACTGTATCAGGACAGAGGTCCAAAAGATGTTGGAGTTGGGAGTCATTGAGCCCTCAGAGAGCCATTGGGCCAGTCCTGTAGTCCTGGTGTCTAAACCTCACACCCAAGATGGTAAGAGAGATGAGGTTTTGTGTGGATTACAGAGGCCTCAATGCTGTCACCAGGACAGATGCCAACCCAATACCAAGAGCAGATGAGCTCATTGACAGATTGGCTTCTGCCAAGTTTTTGAGTACATTTGACTTGACAGCTGGCTACTGGCAGATCAGACTAGCTGATGATGCAAAAGCCAAAACAGCATTCTCAACCCCAGGAGGTCATAATCAATTTGTAGTAATGCCCTTTGGTCTGAAGAATGCACCTGCCACATTCCAAAGGTTGGTGAAACAAGTCCTCTCAGGTCTGGATGACTACTGTGCAGCGTATCTTGCTGATATTGCTGCCTTTAGCTCCATTTGGGAAGATCACCTGATCCACCTGAAGAATGTTTTGGAGGCCCTGCAGAAGGCAGACCTACTGTCAAGGCTACCAAGTGCCAGATAGGGCAGAGCAAGGTTGTGTACCTGGGCCACCTGGTAGGTGGCGGTCAGGTTCAACCATTGGAGAGCAACATCCAGACCATAAAGGACTGGACTGCTCCCACCACCCAGACACAGGTCAGAGCTTTATTGGGCCTGACTGGGTACTACAGAAAGTTTGTCAAAAGTTATGGGTCCATTGTGACACCTCTCAATGACTTAACTTCGAAGAAAATGCCAAAGAAAGTTCAGTGGACAGTAAGCTGTCAAAAGGCATTTGATGACCTGAAGCAAGCCATGTGCACTGCACCTATTCTGCAAAGTCCAGACTACTCCAAGGAATTCATTCTGAATTGGGTGTGGGTGCTGTTCTTTCATAATTGAATAAAGATGGTCCAGACCAGCCCATAGCTTTTATTAACAGAAGTCTGACCCCTGGAGAGAAACCTTGGTCAGCCATTGAGAGGGAGGCCTTTGCTGTGGTTTGGGCCCTGAAGAAGCTGAGGCCACACTTGTTTGGTACTCACTTCAAGATTCAGACAGACAATAAGCCCCTCTTGTGGCTAAATCAGATGAAGGGTGAAAATCCCAAACTGCTTAGACCTGGGACTGACCATGCCAATGCAGATGGACTCTCCAGATATTTCCACTTAGAACATGAAGACTCAACTGGTCAAGGTTAGTTTAATGTACCTGCGTTTGGGGGGGTTGTGTAGGAGAGTAGGGTCTGCTTCCTATGGTCACCCCCACTTTTTGATGTGATTCTCTGGTTTTTTGTCTTTAGTGTGGCTGTGGGCCTGCTAATCAGATTCACAGCCCAGCTGTTCTCTCTCTAAATTGATACCATGTACTTTAAGTACATATCTGATTAGGTATTGAGTCACCTTTGTGAGCCCCTGTATAGTGTACCATAGGTACCCAGGGCATAAGTGCATCCAAGGCCTACCAGGGGCTGCAGCATGTATTATGCCACCCCTGGCTGGCCATCCAAACTGACACCACAGGCTGATCACTCAGCTTGGGTAAGGTGGTGTAATCACCCCTTACGTAGATATAGTATATCTATATCTACCTTATATATAGACACATAGCAACCTATAAGTCACTCCTATGGCAGGCCTTAACTATCCTGGAGGCAGAGTGCTTGGTTTTATGTGAGAGGGTGCCCTAGCATGAGCTGAGCCCCTCTGCAGCTTTCGGAACCATGTCCTTATAGCTGTTCTATGATATAGCCATACCATATACTCTGAAGTGCATTATAATCCTCGCGGTTAATGCTAACTTTGGTTTGGCTTTATCAAAACATGTTGTGCAAGGTGTCAAACACTTTGGAATACTACCCCTCCGCCAATTCTGGCGGCGGGGGTAGCATTCCACCCTTCTAGAGGGAAAAGACATGTATGTTACTGCTTTACCCGGTTAAAGTTAAGCAGAGCCTCAGCATCACAAAATGGATGCTGCTGCCACAGACACGAGTCTGACCTCCTGCAGCTGGGGGAAACTCCAGAAAGGGAGGCCTGGACAATAGGTTTCCCAGACTGCCTGTAGTGTATTGGGGAGGGTGGGTTGAATGGAGAGATGCTTTTCCAGACACTGCCTGGGGAACACAAGGTGGTCCATGCATAGCCCGGTTCAAACCAGTTGCTGGGGCACTCCAGCCCCGCTCTGGCGCGAAACTGGACAAAGGGAAAGGGGTGTAACCACCCCCTTCTCAGGTCCACCCATAGGAGGGACCTAGCAGGTAATCCAGCCCATTTTCTTAGTATAAAGATAGGTGCTGTGTCCCCAGGACTTTAGATTATCCTGGAACGAAACTCTGAAATGAAACTTAGACCTTCGACGTTCTATTACGACTAGAAGACTGAAGACATCTCCCTTGTGGTCAAGGAGTGAACACCCTGTGCAAACAGGCACCACCAGTTACTTGCCGGTCTGATTTGTCGACGCTCCCGACGGATCCCGAAGACTCAGCGACTCAGAAACTGGACTCTCAGACTTCTGACTCCGACTCACATCCACAGCAAAGCTGAGACCTGTGGCGGACACAAGAGACGTGGAACCGGACACTCTGCATTTTGCTAACAGTGCAACTACAAAGGCACCCTCGCAGTTGTGCATTGGGGTACAAGAAGCCCCAGACCTGAGCGCCATTTGCACTGAAGCTCAGCCCACCACACTCCACGAGTGCCGCGTGGGGCCCGCTCTTGCATTTCAGCTTGACGCATCTTCCTGGTTGCTTGCCCGCTGGCTAGTGAGCCCCCTGAAGACAAACCTTTGAAACCAAACTGCTTTCCTGGTTGCTCCAGGATTGCTCCAGCTTTCCTGCAAAGGAGAAGCTCCCCAGACCGTGCTGGTCTGACTCGAAGCCAATCTTCACTTCCTGCGTGGATTGCATTTGCCAAGGTTTGTTGGGTCCAATCCGGATACTTACACTGCAGTCAACTAGATCCTTCAAGGGACAGCTCAAATCCAGCTCTTGGTCATCGTCGAGACCTCCTGTCCTCGTGGCTGCAGAGACAAGCTTCACCTCTTCACCTGATTTCATTGCGACATCGCCTTGTTCCTTCCTGGTCACTGGCTAGTTACCCAGACTCTGTCCCCTCTGCTTTCAGGTTCTTCAGTTCTTCGATCTACCCTTGGATCTACCCGGACACTCTTCCTTTAGCCGCCTGCAGCACTCCATTGAAAGCATTGACGAAACCCAACACAAAAAGACACCCATGCACCCGGCTTACCTGGGTGAGGTAACTCGAGTACTCCGGTGCTCCCGTGGGTATTGACTATCCAAGTGTTCTAGTTTAAAGGGGGTTTGTCGTAGTCCATCCGGAAGTGCCCTAAAACAGTAACTTTGTAACTTCTTCGTTCTCCATTATGTCAATGGTAACTCGCGACTGTGTTCCCACACTGCACGCGTCTCCCGTTGGTCTCCTACTTCCTAACCTTTGGTTGTTTAGTGTAGCCCCAGCGATTCCCTAGGCACTAGGCCTATTCACTATTCCTGAAGTGGTTCTTATACCACTTACTTAGTATACGGTTTGTGAGGCCCCTAGGGCAAAACTGTATTTGTGCAACTTATCGTATGCTAATTGAGTAACTTGTGATGATTCTGATGCCACTTGTAAATTATCAACAACTGGATTTAATTCAGTTTGCGTTATAGAGGGCTGTATTCCTGGAGGTATCTCTTTAGTATTTCTCATAGTTACCGGGGCGGCAGCCTGCATTGGGTGAAGAAGAGGAGAAGGCTGAATAGCTGCTTGTGGTTGAGATGCCTGTATATCCCCCTCCTTATTTAAATTCTTGAAGGCTGTTAGCAGCGTTTTATCAAAAGCAGGAGTTTTTTTAGTAAACATTCCAGGGATCTTAGGGATAGCACCAAGCCTACATGCCCCAGAATCCGTCAGTCCTGCCTGTTCAGCAGATGAAGAGCTAGCGGGAACAGAAACTGATGCCTCTTCTGGAGGAGTAACCACCACATCGGGGTTATGAGAAATCAAAGCATTAGCCACAGCGCCTCTGATCTGACCTGAGTCTTGTGCTGCCGCGGTAGCTGCTCTTGTCTTCGGCTTCTGGGGTTTGGAAACCGCTCCAGAAGTCGGGTGCTTGGGAGCCATCAGTACACAGCAGTTTCTCCTTCGTCTCCTCCGTCGTGTTTGGGAAAGACGCCGCGCGTCTGCAGTCGTCTAACCCAGGGTCGTGAAGCCGGTTTCAGGCACCGCTTCTCGCCGCTCGTACTGCTCTCGCTGATCTGCCCGCCAAGCCTGATGAATCACACCAGGTATGTTAACTGAAGGAGAACCGGACCAGCGGCAACGCCACGCCAGCCGAAGCGTCCTCCGATAGCTCCACAAATCGAGTCTCATCCCAGTAAGTAGAAAAAGAAAGGATTTTTTCCGCTCCTTATTTTGAGCTCAAGTATCGCAGCTCAAAAAAAAGCACCTCTCACTCAGGAGAAGTGAGCCTAACGGGAGCCCAGTCTCAGTGCTGCTCACTCGGACGCTGCTGCGTCCGCCATCTTGCCCCTCCCGATAATTTAAAAGTGGCATCAGAATTAGCAGAACTACAGATTATTTTGGAGGATGCAGACTCAATTGATTCCGCTGGTAATTTTTATTCAATGACAGATTTATCGCAAGCCTTGGATTCAGATATTATAGATGGAGATGAAGTTGGAGAGAGGGACTTAAGCGATGTTGGAAAGACTCCATCTGGCTCTACGCAAGATTTAAGGAGCTCTGCTGCTGATGAGGAGGACGAGGAGTCAGAGGTGGAGAATTCACCTGGCAGGCTAGAATGGGGGGCGGAAGAGAACTCAGTGCTTACTATGCGAGGAGGCAATGATCGCTCCTCTCCAACTACATTGCTTTCAGCATCTGAAGCCACTTTAGAGAGACCTGAAACACCTGAAATCACGCTAGATGTACTATACCAGGTTATGCTCCATCATAGAGAAGAAACAAGGGTAAAGAATCTTCGCACACAAGGGGCGGTGCGTAAGCTACAGAATAATTTAAAGAGAGTGGCTAAGGCATCTAATGAAACCATTGCTAGAGTTACGGAGACAAAAGGCAGGATCTCGGTAATCGAAGACTCTATGGCTCAACAAAAAACTCAAATATCACCGATGGAAGGATTAAAAGAGGAAATCCATTGGAAACTTGTGGACTTGGAGAATAGATCACGCCGGAACAACCTGCGAATCTTAGGCATTCCAGAGGGAATAGAGGGGGGAAATGTCCGTCAATTTGTGATCGAGTTATTCTCAGAGGCTTTTCCTGAATTAATTCAATGGAAATGGGAAGTTGAACTTCAGAGAGCCCATAGATTCCCTTTTAAAAAAAAAAACCTTCGACAAGACTCAAACTCTAAACCGCGTGCGATCTTGATATCTTTAAATAATTTCTTGGCTAGGGAGGCCCTTTATGATCTAGCTAGACCTGACAGAAAGCGCAAGGGGAAAGGCTTGGATTTCTTTGTACGTCCTGATTACTGCGACGCTACGGTTCAACAGCGCTGGCAGTTTCGCCAGCTTATATCTCCATTTCAGGCTAAGGGCGCTCAAGCCATTCTCCTGAACCCCGCTAAACTTAAAGTAATCTTTAAAGAGCGCTCTTATTTTTTAGGAGTTACTAGCTTCCCTCTGATCATTCTAGCGGTTTAGAGAGCGATAATAATATATTCTCTGCTCCTTTTTTGGGGGGGGGGGTGTAAAAAGGATATGCGCGCCTCTAAGATACTAATGCTTGACTTCTTGATTACTAGCTTTGTTTTCTTGTCATTAGAATAACCAGTGTTTCTAACTTTTTTTTCTCAATTATATGTTTCTTCTTACTTTTGCAGTGGTTGTATGTATATGGATATTAGGTGAGAGAAGTGAGCCGTGAGTTACTCATTGCTCCTCATGTCATCAATGTCAGGGACTAGAAAGTCCCTTTGCCCCATTTGGGTTGGGGTCAAGGGGGGGGGGGGCTCAGGCTGAGCCTGGGGCGGCTTGGGGGGGGTGCAAACAAAGTCAGAGAAAGCAGTATTTTGCTTAATCTTTTCTATAGACTTACCATTAAACAGAGTATTTCGATGTATAGTAACCAGCTGTCTAATTTCAGATATTTTTATTCCTTTTGCAAAACGGGTGTTTCTAATAAGATTAATGTGTTAAGGGGGGATATGGACCATGGAGAATAATTGATTAAAGATGGGAAAATTACAAATATGTTCTTCGAATATCTGTGGACTAAATAATAAGAAAAAAAGGGGGATTGCTGCACAAATTATACAGACTATGAAGATCAATATCTTATGCCTTCAAGAGTCACATCTTACGTGGAATGATAGGCATATGTATAAGGAATTGGGTATGAGTCTATTGGTATGCACACGCCAAGGTACCACTACAAAAGGGGTAGAAATCTTAATGAGGAGAGGGTTAGGTTCTTGTAAGCGCAGTAAGGCGGATCAATATGGTAGATGGGCAATTACCGAGATTAGTATTGAGAATAAACTGTGGACAATCTGTTCAATATATGCTCCAAACTCGGATGATACGGATATTCTTAACTATTTAAATATAGAACTAGCTGACTGGCCACCCTCTCTAATAATATGTGGAGATTTAAATATTCATTTAGAAGATGGTGTGGACATACGTAGCGACACAGCGTATCGGGGCAGTAAAAAAAAATCATATAGAGCAATCAGATCTATGGTACTTGATTATGGTTTGTGTGACGTGGCCTATGTAAAAAATCCCCTTGTACCAGGGCCTACATTCTTTTCTTCCCCAAAAAATTTGTACGTTTAGATTTTTTTTTATTAATCCCGCATTAATTAATGACATTACATTTGAGCTATTTCCACGACTAATCTCTGATCACAACCCAATATTGATCGAACTTAAAACTGACATGGCTTCTACATTCCAAGTCAGAACATGGACATTTGATCGGAAACTATTGGTAGATTCTGTATATCTGGAATATATGTCAAAATAAAAGAATTTTTTTAGATCAATAGGGGAACAGCATCTATTCAGAATGTGTGGGATGCCTTTAAAGCGGGGATACGTGGGGAGACCTTAACTTATGTCATTAAGAAACAAACAATTATTCGGCAGAAAATAGATGCAACTTATAAGGAGGTATTGGATTGGGAAAAGAAGCTAGCAACAGCGATTGCCCTCTCACAGGAGACTGGGCACATTGAAACTAACCTAGCTATTCATAAAGCACGGCTTTATGAAATATTTGCGACTAAATTAGCCGAGCAGCTGACAACTTTTAGATCACAGATATACGAAATGGGTGAGAACTCTGGAAAGATATTGGCCAAAAAAATTAGACAGAAAGAGGTTTTCAATACTATAGATTCAGTACAGGATGAAGCCGGTCAGATACATAACAAACCTGAACTAATCTTAAAGGTTTTCCGACAATTTTATCTCAAACTATACCGGCATGATACCATACCCTACTCCTCAGATCTTTTCTTGAATTTTGGGGCGTTAAATTCTTCCTCTCGTCTCTCTAATGTTCAAACACAGGCAATGGAGTCTGATATTACATGGGAGGAAATTGAGACAACCCTGTCTTTAGCTACAGGCAAAGCTATGGGACCTGACTGTATTCCGCTGGAATTTTACAGGCTATTTAGAAATATATTAAAACAAGATATTTTGAATACTTTTCTGGAGGCACAGAGAGGAGCACCACCATCCTCCTGGTGCCAATCTGTAATTATGGCATTCCTTAAGAAAGGTAAAACTCCTTTAAACCCGGCATCATACAAGCCGATATCATTAATTAATTCCGATAGTAAGGTATATTCAAAATTATTAGCCTCTCGACTGTCCCGAAAAATATTTACTATTGTATCGCGATGGCAGCACGGATTTATTCCAAATAGGGACACGTCAGATCATATTTGGAGGGTTATTGCTCTGATGGACTGGGCGGAAGGCACTAAGACATCTATTGGGGTCACCCTATTGGATGCCGAGAAGGCATTCAATAGGGTGGCTTGGCCCTATCTCTGGGATTTACTTAATCTGAAGGGTTTTGGCCCAGGTATGATTACCGCTTTGAAGGCCCTCTATCAAAATCCAACATCTTGTGTTAAACTGGGGACTAACAAATCTGCTCCGTTTTCTATCCAGCGAGGTACCCGACAAGGCTGTCCGTCTTCTCCACTCCTCTTCGCCATCTATATAGACATTTTTCTTAATCAATTAAATCGAGATGAAGGTATAACTCCAGTAGAGGTTGCGGGAGTCACTTACAGAGCACTGGCGTATGCAGATGATGTGGTAGTGGTAACCACAGATATTGCTAAAGCCCTCCCCAAGATTGAGGAGCTGGCAATCACTTTTGGTGCTTTTTCAGGATACAAGCTGAACTTATCCAAGACTCAAACACTTTTTGTTGTCCAAAATCCCCCACCCCGTCTCAATATAGCTTCAGAAGCAACGTATTTGGGAATTAATTTAACAACTCCAATTTCCAACATTCCTAAACTTAATTTTATCCCAATTCTGAAGAAAGCTAACTCCACTCTCGAACGTATCGATCATTTACACTTATCTTTATATGGGAGGAACAATGTCTTAAAAATTTTAATTTTGCCCAAATTTTTATACTTATTTAGAACAGTGCCGCTTGACTTTTCGCTAGATTTCTTTAAACAAATGGAGAAGATGGCCGGGAGATTCTTATGGGGATACAGGGGCAACCGCAGAGCTTATAAAAAAATGATTTTACCAAAGCTTAGAGGAGGGTGGGGTACCCCACATTTTTTGTTCTACCATTTAGCATCTGTACTACAATTTATCTCCCCTTTAATAATAGGAGCTAAGCTCCGATATCACTAGCACATACTCCATCCATTTATGAATTTGCTTTAGGTACTGAAGCTTGTGATTATCTGCTAAAAATTAAAGAGCCTAGTTACGATAAAAAAACAAAATTTAAGACTCTAACAGCAGCATATAGGGCATGGAAGGTCATTAAGAGATATGCTGGGATTCCAGAATTGTTGAGATACACCCCATTAACATCACCATATTTCTTTCCCCCTGTATTTAGAGATCATACTATGAAAAGATGGAACAATAAAGGTAGGACTTGTCTTGGTGACTTATGGCAGGATAATTGTATAATTTCATTTACAGAGCTCCAATCAAGGTTCAATCTCACGAGTCGGGATTATTTTAAATACCTTCAGCTACATAGTTTCCTAGGCTCAATAACGTCCTATGAACGATTGGGGCTTCAAAAGTTTGTATTGATAGATAGTCTCTATTCTAAATTAAGGATTGGTTACTTTTATAATTTACTCATTTCTACCCCCCAGACGACTTATCTGTGACTCAACAGAAATGGTCTGAGAAACTTGGAGTGGAAAATGTTCTGATTGAGGAATCTATTGTTCTGGCCAACTCCATTCTACTTTCTGGACGATCAAGTACACAGCACTATATGGCTTTGTTCGACATGTACTATATACACCAGCAAAAGTTATGAAATGGGGAGCAACTGCAGGTATTTGTTGTAATATATGTACATTGATAGGAGCAGATGCAATACACATGTTTTTTCGCTGTTCCAAGCAGACTATACTGCTCTCTGAAATTCAGAACTTTCTTTCTCTTATATTAGGAATTACAGTAACATTAACCGCGGAGGCGGTTTTAATAGGGCTTTCGCCAACCTTTTTGGGAGATGAACAGCGAACACTGTAATTTATTTCAATGTCTGTGTTACGTGCCTGTGTTACCCAAGAGTGGATTAGCCCTGCCCCACCTTCCTTTTCTATGTGGAGGGCTCGTTTACTAGCTAAGTTTAATCTTGAACTTGCTATTTATGCAACAAAAGGACAAAAAAAAACAACTCGGAAAGAAAATATGGGCGCCCCTTTAACAATGGATTCAGGGGGAAATGAACGAGTAGTATATTTCATACTATGTGTGTTAATTCTCATTCTAGTTTCAATTTTATTTTCTATGCTGATCATGATTATTATCCCTATGCTGTATAATATATTTTGCTCTGTTATATATTGAAAATATATGTACGGGACACTTAAGAAGTTATCTTCTTAAATCTTGTTTGCAATAAAAATTAAAATTAAAAAAAACTTGTGATGTACTTCGATCTATGACCTCATAAAGAGTGCAGAGGGGTTGTGTTAGAAATAAATACATATATATTTGATATATACCTTGTGTGGTGTCCTTTCATTTGATATTCAAGGGATTATAATTGGTAAAACAGCTTGCTTCACATGCTCTCTGAAGTCTTAGCCTATGACTGCTGGTCCATGCTACCACTAGGATAGCTTGTCTATAAGGTTGACTTTACAACCACCATCAATAAGGGTCGTTAAGACTGGTGCAAGGTGCCCACTAGATGGGAAACATTCTTTACCACGTAACTTTTACCACGCAGTGCTTTTACAACGCAGCTTTTACAACGAAAACCATTACAACGCATTGCACTGGGTGGCGCTCTAGGATAGGGAATAGTTTTAATTTACTATCCAACACCTTCCCTACTATCCACGGGGACTGGAGTTGGAATAGTAAATTAAACTATTCACTATCCAGCACCCCCCAAAGCAATGCGTTGTAAAGGCTTGCGTTGTAAAACTTGCGTTGTAACAGCATGCGTGGTAAAAGCATGCGTTGTAACAACGTACCTCCCCACTAGAATAGTGGACATCATATGCCAGGCTAATTTCTCACAGCGGGGGGGAGGGGGTGTTGCTAAAGGGCAGGAAGGCAGTTACACAAGCTAAGTGAGGGGATAAAACCGGAATGGAAAATAAAACATGCTCCCGTGTGTGCTGCTTTGCTTCCGTTTTTTTAAAAATGCAGAACACATTTAATGAACGTTCCCCGATTGTGACGAAGTTTGCGGTGCTACTTTAGCACAGCCACTAAACATCACCACGACACCACAATAAAGGAAAGGAAGGACACAACTTTGTTACATTATTTGATATTTCTCAGCCACTAACTGTGCGCACAGCCAGGTACATAATTCACCCACTCTCCATCCAGTGAGCCAGCAGCATTCTCCTTTGATCTCGCATGAGTATTCTCCATTACCCCCTCTTGCCTTCCCCAAGCATTTCGCCTCTCTGTCTGTGTAGGCCGAGCGCATGTTTTCAGCAACTGCATCTGCATTCTCCAGATCTCATGGTGCTGACATGAAGAAAATGTATTGCAATAAACGCATCCCTCAGACGTCTGAATTTTTTTCCATGAGTCGCTTGTAAACAAACAAACTGTAAATAAGCAACCAGCAGAGGGGAGGAGAGTAGACGGAGCAGAGCAGCAAGGTGGAGGCTGGATATATGTATTAACTGCAGCGCAGTCACTGTCTGAGCAGTCTGCAGAAATGGCCCTCAATTAATTAGCTCATTTGACACTTGACAGCCAAATTATGTTTACATTGGCACGCTTGCATGATAATGGCTGGTACGCGACCTTAGAAGTGTCCATGGAAGATGTTTAAATACCATACCAACCAACCCCATGTTCGGTGACGACGGGAGATCTGTGTATGTGGTGGGGTGGGGTGTAATACTTTCCAAGAAATATAGCGAGGGAAGAAAGCAAGCCTGAATTGCTCTAGGAGGGTCTGGGTGGGCGCAGAGAAGGTTCTTTCCTCATATATTTTTTAATGGGCTCACAGAAATCTCCTCAAAAGCCAAAGTCCCTGAAAGTGCACATTACATATTACAGTATTTATACAGCCTGCCATATCTTGACATGTAAGCCTATTCATTAATTAAATAGTGTGGGCTCATCATTATAAATGAGATAACATACATCGCCACACTGTTTTCCTTTTTATTGCTCATTCGGTTTTCCTATTATACCCCATCCTTACTGGCGCTCATCATCATCTACTTTCTCCCCACTACCCGCACTGCTCACTAGTCATTGTTGTTACCTTCTCGTCCCTTTCCTCCTTTTCATCTTCTAGCCTCTCCCATCATTTCAGTCCTTTCACAGCCCCTCTTCAAGATCCTCCTCATCTGTTTCTTTTTTCTCCTCCAAGTTCTCATTCTTTCTCTCCCTGGTGATTCCCCTTCATCTCTTAAAAATCGGTTTTTGTATGTAGTGTTTTTGACCGCAGATGCCACTATGCACATTTTGAGTATAATAAAGGGCTACGCAGTGACCGCAAAGTGACGTGTTGTGCAATAGAAAACCTGGCCTCTGATTACATACTAACGTACAAGTTACTTACCTTCGGTAACGATATATCTGTAAGAAACAGTAGTTAGTATTAGATTCCTTACCTTAGAATACCTCCAGGCGTCAGACTGGATCCAGAAACTTTTGCGTAGCAGTAACCTGGCGTGTCGGTAGGCGCCGTCTGCGGCTCCGCGTCCGTCATCGTTGGCGCCGGGATGACGTCGCCGGAGTACTTAGACGCCGCCCTCGCGCGCTGACGTCAGTTCTTATACACAGCTTTTCCGCACCAGAAAACGCAGAGCCATGATAAAAACTAACACTGGTGCCATAACAACTAGGACCCTGAAAGGGGAGGACCTTAATGTGAGAAGTTGACCTGGTATATGATGTTGACTATTCTAGCGAGCACCTTGCACCAGTCCAAACAACCCTTATGGTGATGGTTGGGAAGTCAACCTTATAGACCAGCTATCCTAGTGGTAGCATGGACAAAGCAGTCTTAGGCTAAACTCAAGAGGGCATGTGAAGCCAGCTGTTTTACCATATGTAGCCCCTTTAATACCAAGTGAAAGGACACCACACAGGTTGTATATCAAAATATATATGTATTTATTTCTAATACAATCCTCTCAACTCTTTATGAGGTCAGAGGCACCATCACAATACAAGATACTTAATTAAAATACAATAAGTTACACAAAATACAGTAATGCCCTAAGGGCACTTCGAACCATATACTAAAATAGTGGTATAAGAACCACGTCACGAACAAAGGAAAGGCCTGGGGCCTGGAGAATCCCTGGGGCTACACTATCTGAACCTTAGGTTAGGAGTAGGAGGCGCACAGGCGGCGCGTACCGTGTCTTTACACACACGCGAGAGTCAATGTTAAGTCAATGGGAACTTAGAGTTTAGAAAAAGAAGGATTTAGGACACTTCCGGTCTAGCTAGAAGGAAACAACTAAAAACCTAGACACTTGGATAGTCAATACCCTTGGGAGCACCGAAGTACTCGCGTTACCTCACCCACAGGAAGCGGGTGCATAGGTGTGAAGATGTGTCGGGTTTCACCGTTGAAGCCTATGGAGCCTGTGAAGAAAGATGCTGCAGGCGACCAGGAGGAAGATGTCCGGGTGGATGCAAGGGCGGATCGAGGATGAAGAAGACCTGAAAGCAGAGGGGACAGAGTCTGGGTCACTAGCCAGTGACCGGGTGGAACCAGGAAGGAACCAGACGACGTCGAGGAGCAATCAGGTGCTTTCGTGAAACTTGTCTCTTCAGCCACGCGGACCAGGAGGCGTCGAGGACGACCAGATGCTGGAGAGGATCTGTCCCACAAAGGTTCTCACAGATGGAGGGGTTGACTGCCGGATTAGAGTCAACAAGCCTTGGCAAAGGCAACCCACGCAGGATTCAAAGAAGGCTTCTGATGCAGACCAGCAAGGTCTGAGGGGTCTCACCTTTGCAGGGAGGCTGGGGCCAGTCTGGAGCAACCAGACCAGCGAGTTGGGTTTAAAGGATCGTCGTCACAGAGGCTACTAACCAGCGGGCCAGCAACCAGACAACGCGTCGAGCAGAACACAAGCAGAAGGGCCCCACGCAGAACTCGTGGAGTGCTGATTTTCGGTGCAGGTGGAGCTCGGATTGGGGGCTTCTCAATCCCCAATGCACAGCTTCAAGGATACCTCAGGAGCTGCACAGGTAGCATGTCGTGGACTTTTCAAGATGTCCGGTCCCACGTGTCTGGTCGCCTCCACGGATCTCAGCTATGCTGCAGACGTGAAGAGAGGGACAGAGAGGTCTCGGTCTTGTCAGGCACTGTGCTCGGGACCCGGCGGGAGCGTCGACAAAGCAAGCCGTTGATTTGCTGGATGGTGCCTGGTTGCCCAGGGTGATCACTCCTTGGCCACAAGGGAGATTCTTCAGTCTTCAGCTTCAGCAGAACGTCGAAGGTCCAGAGTTTCGTTTCAAGTTTCAGTTCAGGATCAAATCTAAAGTCCTGGGGCTCAGCTCCTACCTTTATACAAGTAAAAGGGGCTAGATTACTTTCTAGGTCCCTCCTATGGGTGGGACCAGGAAGGGGGCGGTTAGACCCCTTTCCTTTGTCCAGTTTCGCGCCAGAGCTGGGGCTGGAGTGCCCCAGCAACCGGTTGGAACTGGGGTATGCATGGAGCACGTAGTGTGCCCCGGGCAGTGTCTCATTCTATTCAGCCCTCCCTGTCCCAATACACAAAGTCCTGTCTGGGGTGGTGCTCGCACCTCTCCAGGCAGGAAACCTATTGTCCAAACCTCCGTGACTGGAAGGACTCCCAGCAGGAGGTCAGACTTGTGTATGTGGCAGCAGCGTCCATTTTGTGACGCTGGGGCTCTGGTTAACTTTAACCGGGATAGTCCGCAACAACATGTCTTCTCCCTCTAGAAGGGTGGAATGCTATTATTCCAAAGCGTATGACACCATACACGACATGTTTAGATAAAGCCAAACCAAAGTTAGCATTCAACCGCGAGGATTATAATGCACTTAAGAGTATATGGTATGGTAATATTATAGAACAGCTATAAGGACATGGTTCAGAAAGCTGCAGACAGGCTCAGCTCATGCTAGAGCACCATCTCACACATAACCAAGCACTCTGCCTCCAGGATTGTTAAGGCCTGCCATAGGAGTGACTTATAGGTTACGGTGTGTCTATATAAGGGTAGATATAGGAATACTATACCTAAGCAAGGGGTGATTACACTACCTTGCCCCAGCTGAGTGATCAGCCAGTTATGTCAGTTTGAAAGGCCAGCCAGGGGTGCCATAATACATGCTGCAGCCCCTGGTAGGCCTTGGTTACACCTATGCCCTGAGTGGTATACAACGTTTACAACGCAATTTTTACAACGCACTACCATTACAACGAAACTTTTACAACGCAAAATCTATTACAACGCATGTATTTACAACGCAGTCATTACAACGCATGACACTACAACGCACACTACTACAACGCATACCATTACAACGCAGTCATTACCACGCATACTATTACAACGCAAAACTTACCATCCAACACTTACCCTACTGTTGCACCCCTTGGAGTTAGAATAGTAATTTTAACCCCTACACTATCCAACACTTTCCCTACTGTTGCACCCCCTGGAGTTAGAATAGTAATTTTAACCCCTACACTATCCAACACTTATGCAATGTAATGTAATGCGTTGTAATGGTATACGTTGTAAATGTAGTATGCGTTGTAGTGGAATGCGTTGTAAAGGTAGTTTCTAAGAATTCGTTGTAATGGTATGCGTTGTAATCGTATGCGTTGTAATGGATCTTGCGGTGTAAAAAATGCGTTGTGAAGGTATGCGTTGTAAAAGTGTGCGTTGTAACGTCATACATCCCCCTGAGTACCTAGGGTACACTTCTACAGGGGCTGACAAGGTGAACCAATTCCCAATTGTGGATGTACCTAGAGTACATGGTGTGAATTTAGAGAGAGTGCATCTGGGCTGTGGGTCTGATTAGCAGGCCCACAGCCACATCTAAGTCGAAAACCAGTAAAGCAAAAGCAAAAAGTGGGGGTGACCATAGGAAGCAGACCCTACTCTCCTACAAGGATGACTTGGGCCCGGTCGCGCCTGATCTTCTTCAGCACTCTGGGCAGAAGTGGTATAGGCGGAAAGGCATACAATAGACCGCAACTCCACTCGCGACGAAAAGCGTCTCCGAGCGAGTGCCGCTTTGGAAATTCCAACGCGCAGAACTGATGACATTGAGCGTTCTCTTCTGTGGCGAATAGATCTAACCAAGGCTCTCCCCACTGCTGAAAGAGGCCTTGCGCCATGTCCGAGTTCAGACGCCATTTGTGATACATCATGCACCGATGGCTGAGTTCGACCGCCTGGCGTTCAGGGAACCTGCCAGGTGTTGAACCACCAGGGTCACGCCCTGATGTTCCAGCCACTGCCAGAGGCGCAGAGCCTCCAGGCAAAGGGTCCACGACCCCACCCCGCCCTGTTTGTTGCAGTACCACATGGTGGTGGTGTTGTCCGTGAACACCAGCACTACACTCCCCCGGACAGAGGGGAGGAATGCCTTCAGTGCAAGTCGGATCGCCCGCAGCTCCAGAAAGTTGATATGGAGTAGGGACTCCGCCGGAGACCAGAGGCCTCTGATCTCCGCCTCTCCCATGTGGCCTCCCCAGCCCTGGAGTGACGCGTTCGTCACAACTACGTGCTCGGTTGGGGTAGGGAGAGGGATCTGCCGCTGACCCAATCGCGGTGCGTGAGCCAGCACTGCAACTGTCTTGCAGTGCCCTCTGAGATCAAGACATGGTCGGACACGTTGCCCTGATGCTGGGCCCACTGAAACTTCAGGTCCCATTGCAGAGCCCGCATCTGCCACCTGGCGTGATGTACCAGAAGGATGCAGGAGGCCATCAGCCCCAGAAGCCGCAGCGTCAACCTGACTGAGACTCAGGATAATGGCTGAAAGATCGGAATCAGAGCCTGAATATCCCGAACACGCTGTTCGGGGGGATAAACCCGAAACTGCGCTGAGTCTAGAACCGCTCCGATGAAGAGGAGCTTCTGAGAGGGACATGTGAGAAGTTGGCCTGATATGCAGTGCTCACTATTCTAGTGATCACTATGTATCAGTCCAAACAACCCTTATTGATGATTGGTTGTAAGTCAACCTTATAGACCAGCTATCCTAGTAGCATGGATACGAGCAGTCTAAGGCTAAGACTCTAGAGGGCGTGTTAAGCCAGCTGTTTTACCATCACATATACCCCTTGAACACCAAGTGAAAGGACACCACACAAGTTATGAAAATAAATGTATATTTATTTCTAACAAGACTACCCTGGCTCTTTATGAGACAGGGAGCTAAGCACACAACAAAACTCTTATAAAAATACTTAAAGTCGCACAATTTACACAAATGCCCGAAGGGCACGAAAAACCATATACTATACAAGTGGAATGCGAAATTACTAGCAGGTAAGTAATACTTTTCTAGACTGTAGAAACGCTAGGCCTACAATGCTGAACCCTTGGATTAGAAGCAGGAGGCCTAGGGACGCCGTGTGCAGAGTGGGAACTCTCACGCGTAATGCGGGAACAAGTCTATGGATACTAGCAATTGCAAAGTTACTGTTCTCGGGTGAACCCGACTAGGTGGGTCGAAAACAAGAGTGGATGCGAACACTTAGGGTGTTGGACTATGCTGGAGCACCGGAGTACTCAGTTTACCTAGCCCAGGGGCTGCGGCTGCATAGGGTTCAAGTTGCGTCGGAAACCCTCGTTGAAGAACCAGGAGCCTGAAGAAAGAAGTTGCTGGCAGGTGGCCAGTGAAGAAGTTCGTGGTGATCCAAGCCTGGATCAGGGAAGAAGAAGACCTGTAAGCAGAGGGGACCAAGTTCTGAATCACTAGCCAGTGATTTAGGTGGGCACCAGGATGGCACCGGACGAAGTCACCTCGACCAGGTGAGTGGGCGCTGCTGGGCTCTGCAGTCTCTCGGACCAGGAGGCGTTGTCGGCGACCAGGATGGAGGTGCGAGCTGTCCCACGAAGGTATCTGCTGTCGACGTCGCTGGACCCAGGATTGGGGCAACAAGTATTGGCAAATGCAAGCCCACGCGGTGGACTCAAAATGGCGTCTGGAGTGGACCAGGAGGGTCCGGGGTGCTCCTCTGTTGGAGGGGAGCAAGGGCCAGTCTGGAGCAACCAGACCAGCGGTGTTTGTCGTCGAAGTTCGTCGTCAGAGGGCCACTAGCCAACGGGCAAGTGACCGGGACAAAGCGGTGAGCAGCAAAGAGCAGAAGGGCCCCGCGCAGATCTCGTGGATGCAGGGGGGCTGGACTTCGGAGCTGGAGCTGCTCAGGGTCGGGGCTTCTCTCACCCCAAAGCACTCAGTCGAGGGTCACTCGGTGGTCGTGCTGGACAAGCGTCGTGCAGTCTTTAAAGATGGCCGGTCCCTCGAGGTCTCGTCACACCCACGGATCACAGCTGGGCTGATGATGCAGGTTGAGGTCAGAGGTGCCAGGGAAGCCGGTTCTCGTCGTGCTGGGCAGTCTTGATCCGGAGGAGAGACTTACAGCAGACCGCGATGCTTGGTTGGTGCCTGCTGCTGCAGGGGGACTACTCCTTAGTCACAAGGGAGAAATCTTGAGAAGAAGTCGAGAGTTCCTTTCGTAGAAAGTAGTTTCAGGATTCAAAGATGATCTAATCTGGAAGGGGGCCAGTTCCTACCTTTATCCTGAAAAAGGGGGCTGGCACGCGACTAAGTCCTGCCCTATGGGTGGGACTAGGAGGGGGGTGGTTACACCCCTCTCCTTTGGCGGGCTTTTCCCCAGCTCAGGGTCTGGTGTGCCCCTGGAACTGGTTCAAGCCGGCCTATGCACAGTGAGCACCGGGGTGCCACTTGCAGTCACCTTCCTCTAACGCCCTGCCTACCTAGGATACACAAAATCCTGTCTGGGACGGTGCTGGCACCGCCCCTGACAGGAAACCCTTTGTCCTTGCCTCCTGCGCTGGGAGGACTCCCAGCAACAGGAGGGCAGACTTGTGTCTCGGTGGCAGCATCCATTTTGTGGAGCTAAGGCTCTGTCTGACTTTAACCGGGGTTACAGGTTACCAACATGTCGTGTCCCTCTAGAAGGGTGGAATGCTAACCCCGTCGCCAGAATTGGCGAGGGGTTAGTATTCCAATTCGTATGACACCTTACTCGACATGTTTTGATAAAGCGATACCAGAGTTGGCATATAACCGCGAGGATTATAATGCATTTAAGAGTATATGGTATGCGATATCATGGAAACGGCTAAGGGATAGATCCCGAAAGCCGCAGACAGGCTCAGCTCATGCCAGAGCACCATCTCACACGATTCCAAGCACTCTGCCTCCAGGATTGTTAAGGCCTGCCATAGGAGTGACTGATAGGAGATCTGTGTGCCCATTTAGGTTTAGATATAGGTATACTATATCTAAAGCAAAGGGTGATTACACCACCTTGCCCCAGCTGTCAAGCAGCCAGTTGTGTCAGATTTGGATGGCCAGCCAGGGGTGGCATAATATATGCTGCAGCCCCTGGTAGGCCCTGGGTACACCTATGCCCTGGGTACCTAAGGTACACTGTACAGGGACTGATAAGGTGACTCAGTATCCAATTAGATATGTACCTAAGGTACATGGAATCCATTTTACAGAGAGAGCAGTAGGCCTGGGGTCCTGAATAGCAGGGCCCCAGGTCAACTAAGTCAGAAAACCAGCAAAACACCAGGCAAAAAGTTGGGGGCAACCATAGTCAGGGATCTACCTTCCTACAGGACACAGGTGTGACTTCGGCACGTTGATGGAGAACCCCAGCAGGTGCAGGAGTTCAGCCGTAGTCTGGAGGTGGCTGACGACTGTCTGGGGCGAGCCCGCCTTCAACAACCAGTCGTCGAGGTAGGGGAAGACTGAAACCCCTCACCTGCGCAGATGAGCTGCGACCACCGCCATCACTTTCGTGAACATCCGTGGGGCGCTGGTAAGGCCGAAGTGGAGAACGGTAAACTGAAAGTGCTTGTGGCCTACCGTGAACCGCAGGTAGCCCCGGTGGGCCGGCAGAACGGGGATGTGGAAATACGCGTCCTGCAAGTCCAACGCTACCATCCAGTCTCCTGGGTCCAGGGCAGCCAAGACCTGAGCCAGTTTCAGCATCTTGAACCTCTCCTTCCGGAGGAAGCCGTTGACGTTCCGCAGGTCCAAGATAGGGCGTAGGCCCCCTTTGGCCTTCTTGGGAACCAGAAAGTGGTGGGAGTAGCAACCACACCCTACTTCTGGCCCAGGAACGCGCTTGATGGCCCCCTTGGCAAAGAGGGCCGAAACTTCTTCTCACAGAAGGCTCAAGTGATCCCCCGACACGCGGTGGTACTGCGGTGGCATGGCTGGAGGGGTCGCCTCGAAGGGGAGGGAATAGCCCCTTCGGACAATTTGCAGCACCAACCTGTGCGATGTGATGTTGGGCCAGTGGAGGAGGTGATGGCGAACCCTGCCCCCTACTGGCGTCTCATGGGCCTGAAAGCTCGGACTAGGAGAGCTTTGAGGCGGATGCTGCAGGGATGGATGTGGACTGGCCTTGCCGTTGTCCCCGGGTACCGCCACGGCGGTTACCACGTCCGCCACCGCGTTGGATGTTTGTCTGCGGCCCGTGGCTGGCAGGATGTGTGGGGGCGCCCCTTCCGTGGCCAAGAAAGGGGCAAAAGGCAGCAGATTGCTGGCCCGGGGTCGACAGGCCCAAGGACTTGGCCGTAGCCCTGGAGTCCTTAAAGCGCTCAAGCGCACTGTTTGCCATGTCGCCAAAGAGGCGCCGGCCATCGAACGGCATGTCCATAAGAGTGTTTTGGACATCAGCCGAAAAATTGGCGGACCTCAGCCAGGCACGGCGCCGAATCGCCACTGTCGTTGCCATTGCTCTACCCAGCGAGTCTGTTATATCCAGTCCACATCTGATGGAGTACTGTGCCGCTGCTCGACCCTCCGCAAGGGCTTGGGCGAGTTTAGCCCGGGCCTCCTCCGTACATTGTGGCAGCACGGCCGCGACCGTGTCCCACAGAGAGTGGGTATAACGGCCGACGAGGCACGCGGTGTTAACTGACCGCAACCCCAAACTTAGGGATGAGAACATCTTTTTTCCATATTGCTCGTACCTCTTGGATTCCCGATCGGGGGGAGCCGTGGGGAATGCGGTTTGGGAGTTAGAGGCCTGGATGACCAGACTCTCGGGGTGGGGTGGGTGGACAGGAAGCAAGGGTCGCCCAGAGCCGGGAGGTGGCGTCTGGCCACGTTCTTATCTACAGGGGGACCTGTAGCAGGCCTGGACCAGGTGCCTAGAAGAACGTCAGACAAGGCCTCATTAAACGGCAACAGAGGCTCCGCCGAGCTTGCTTGCGGTTTAAGGACCTCAGTGATGAGGTTAGTCCTCACGGCCGCGACGGGGAGCTCAAGGTTCAAGGCCTTGGCAGCCCTCATCAGCACCACACTATATGTTGCCCCCTCCTCCGAAGCCACGGTAGGAGGGGAGACAAACCCAGTGTCTGGAGAGGTGTCCAGGCCACTAGCCTCCCCAAGGTCTCCTGTCCAGTCCTCATGAGACTGACACTCCCTGGTCAGAGGGTCCTCAGACCCCTCCCAGTCCTCTCCGTCACCCATCTCCTGAAATTCAGGGTCCTCAACCAATGGGGCCTGTTCATAAAAGTGAAATTCACCCAACGGCGTCTGGAGCGGCGCCCAACGGGGCCATCCCGACTGCCGAACAGGAACGGGAGGAGGACCGGGGTCGGCACCGCCCGAGGACGGCGCCGGAGGCGACACCTGAGGGTCCGACGCCGGGGAGGCCGTCAGATCCACCGGCGACGAACCAGATCCCGAAGGAGGACCAGCGGCGTCCTGCGGCGCCGGGCCCGAAGGCACCGGCGGCGTCGGAACAACTGGACCCCTGCGGCGCCGGGCCCGAAGGCATCGGCGGCGTCGGGGCTGGAGCCGCCGACCCGCTAGGGCTCCCAGACGGGTCCGCTGGGCCCAGAGGCGCCGCGGAGCCCGTCGGAGGAGAGAGTTTCCTCATGGCCATGAGGAAGCGCTCGACCTCCTCCGGCGTCGCGTTGAGCCCAGGGACCGTAGGGTATGGGGCTGGACGCGGCGCCCGCGACTCCGACGGAGCCGCGTGGGCGGTGTCACCCGAACCCCCGGCCGCATCGCGCGAGCGTCGGGGGGGGGGGAGTCCGAGGAGCGATGACGCCGCTTGGACTTCTTGTGCCGCTTACCTGACGACGACTTCGACCCGGAGGAGTGCGGCCTACTCTCGGAGCTGTGGTGGCTCCGGGCCCGCGACCTGTCCCTCGACCTCCCATGGAATCGGGACCTCTCGCGGCGCGGGACCGACTGCCGGAGTTCGAGTCGCCTGCGGGACCGCTCCCGCCTGGCTTTCGAAGAGAGGGCCCGGCAGTCGGAGCAGGCCTTGTCGTCGTGGTCGACGCCCAAACACACACGGTGAGGATCCGTGACCGACATCAGCCGGTCGCAATCGTCGCAATGCTTGAAGCCGGGCATCCCTATCGGCACCGTTCCGGAGTCGAGAGACTTCGAAATAGTAATCAAAAAGGATCAAAAAGTTTAGTCAAAATTGACTAGGGTTACTGCTTTTTCCAGATCTGCGCTTGCTGGCGCGGAAAAGCTGTGTCTAAGAACTGACGTCAGCACGCAGAGGCGGCGTCTAAGTACTCCGACGACGTCATCACGACGCCGAGCCGCAGACGACGCCTACCGACGCGCAAGGGTACTGCTACGCAAAAATTTCCGGATCCAGTCTGACGCCTGGGGATATTCTAAGGTAAGGAATCTAATACTAACGTGTCTCTTTCAGATATGAGCAAACAGCCAAGAAAGTATTTAGGCGGTGTTCAAAAGCAGCAAATTAAATCAAAACAAGAGCAGTTTAAAGGCAAATTTATAAAAATTGACTCTATGCTTAGGTCTCTAGGTGATCATGACGCATCATCATCTCAAGCATCATTGCCAGAAGGCGATGCAGCTGCCTCATCAACAGGAGACAAAGCACCATTGCCACAATTGGTCCCACCACATGACAAAACATTACAGTGCTCTGATCAAACCACAGATGTACCTGTTAGCATTCAAGCACCAATTGTGGTAGCACTGCAGGCAACAACTACTATAGGAAACATAGAAAGCAAAAGTAAAAAAGCTATGTCAGCAGTGCCTCAATCTATTACAGAAGGAGTCAGAGAAATTGCAGGTACGCCAGCTAGGCCTACACTGCTACCAGTGACTGAAGGAAGCTCAGAGTCTGAGACTACACCATCAGCAGAAGAATCTCTGAGTCCAATATTACAAACAAGTGAAGGAAGTGCTGAAGAACAAGTTACTTACCTTCGGTAACGATATATCTGTAAGAAACAGTAGTTAGTATTAGATTCCTTACCTTAGAATATCCCCAGGCGTCAGTCTGGATCCGGAAACTTTTGCGTAGCAGTACCCCTGCGCGTCGGTAGGCGTCGTCTGCAGGCGTCCCCTGCGGCTCCGCGTCGTCGGCGTCGTGCGCCGTGATGACGTCGCTGGAGTATATAGACGCCGCCTCCGCGCGCTGACGTCAGTTCTTTGCACACAGCTTTTCCGCGCCAGAACACGCAGAGCCATGTGAGAACTAACACTGGTGCCAATTGAAACTAGGGCCCTGAAAGGGATGTCCTTAACCCTAGGTATCAGTTCACAGAACGGGGAGGATGGGTGGGGCGGTAAGGAATCTAATACTAACTACTGTTTCTTACAGATATATCGTTACCGAAGGTAAGTAACTTGTTCATCTGAAAGAAACAGGTTAGTATTAGATTCCTTACCTTAGAATAGATACCCCAGCAATACCAACCCCGGTGGTGGGTCTGCGAACCAATACAATCCTACACCAGAAAGTCCTGGAGGACCGAACGGCCAAAGAAGCCGTCCCTCCGGACTTGACTGTCCAGGCAGTAATGCCTCGCAAAGGTGTGCAGCGAGGCCCACGTAGCTGCCTGGCAAATGTCCTGCAAAGGGACTCCCCGGCCCAGGGCAGTAGTAGCCGCCGTGGCCCAAGTGGAATGGGCCCTCAGCCCAACAGGAGGCTCCTTCCGAGCCAAAGAGTAGCATGCTTTGATGCACAGGACGACCCACCGAGAGATGGTTCGTTTCTGTACCGCCCTTCCCTTCTTCTCACCCACGTAGCCAACAAACAGTTGGTCATCCACCCGGAACTGGCGTGTGCGATCCATATAAAATGAAAGCGCACGTTTTGGGTCCAGACGATGGAGCCGCTCTTCATCTTTTGAAGGATGCGGAGGCGGGAAGAAGGAGGGTAAGGTGATGGACTGCCCGATGTGAAAAGCAGAAACTACTTTGGGCAGGAAAGAAGGTCTAGTCCTAAGAACCACCTTGTCAGGATGAACGGACAAGAAAGGAGGTTTAACAGAAAGAGCCTGGAGGTCACTCACTCTCCTGGCAGAGGTGATGGCAACCAGGAAGGCCGTCTTTAAAGTGAGAAGACGGAGAGGACAGGAATGAAGCGGCTCAAAGGGAGCACACATCAAGAATGTCAGAACCAGGTTCAAGTCCCACTGAGGCATCACGAACGGAACAGGTGGATACATGTGCGTGATGCCTTTCAAGAATCTCAGTACAATAGGGGACTTGAATAAAGATGGCTGATCAGGTAGCCTTAAGAAGGTGGAAAGGGCAGAAAGGTAGCCCTTGATAGTGCCCAGAGCAGAGCCCTGCTGGGCAAGAGAAAGAAGGAAGAGGAGAACCTCGGAAAGAGGGGCAGAAAGGGGATCCACAGCCTTTGCTGTGCACCATGCCACAAATCTGTTCCACCGGCAGGCGTATACCGACTTTGTGGAGGGACGCCTGACTGCCAGAATCACATCACAGACTTCAGGAGGCAAGTCAAATGGCCTCAACTGTCGCCGCTCAATCTCCAAGCATGGAGGTGGAGACTGGACAGGTTCGGGTGGAGGACCGTCCCCTGCTGCTGCGACAGAAGGTCCTCCTGAAGGGGCAGGCGGATCGAGGGACCGACTGACATGCTGAGTAGCTCGGGATACCAGTACCTTCGAGCCCAGTCCGGAGCCACAAGGATAACTTGGGCCCGGTCGCGCCTTATCTTCTTCAGCACTCTGGGCAGAAGTGGTATAGGCGGAAAGGCGTACAACAGACCGCAACTCCACTCGCGCCGAAAGGCGTCGCCGAGCGAGTGCCGTCTTGGAAACTCCAACGCGCAGAACTGATGACATTGCGCGTTCTCTTCTGTGGCGAATAGATCTAACCAAGGCTCTCCCCATTGCAGAAAGAGGCCTCTCGCCACGTCCGAGTTCAGACGCAATTCGTGATCCACCGAGCACCGACGGCTGAGTTCGTCCGCCCTGGCGTTCAGAGAACCTGCCAGGTGTTGAACCGTCAGAGTCACGCCCTGACGTTCCAGCCATTGCCAGAGACGCAGGGCCTCCTGGCAAAGGGTCCACGACCCCACACCGCCCTGATTGTTGCAGTACCACATGGCGGTGGTGTTGTCCGTGAACACCTGCACTACACTCCCGTTGACAAAGGGGAGGAATGCCTTCAGTGCTAGGCGAATCGCCCGCAGCTCCAACATGTTGATATGGAGCCGGGACTCCGCCGGAGACCAGATGCCTCTGATCTCCGCCTCTCCCAAGTGGCCACCCCAGCCCTGGAGGGACGCGTCCGTCACAACCACGTGCTCCGGTTGGGGAAGGGAGAGGGATCTGCCTCTGACCCAATCGCGGTCCTGGAGCCACCACTGCAACTGTCTCACAGTGCCCTCCGAGATCAGGACATGGTCGGAAAGGTTGCCCTGATGCTGGGCCCACTGAAACTTCAGGTCCCACTGCAGAGCCCGCATCCGCCACCTGGCATGATGCACCAGAAGGATGCAGGAGGCCATCAGCCCCAGAAGCCGCAGCGTCAACCTGACCGAAACCCGGGATAACGGCTGAAAGATGGGAATCAAGGCCTGAATATCCCGGACCCGCCGTTCCGGAGGATAAACCCGAAACTGCGCCGAGTCGAGAACCGCTCCGATGAAAAGGAGCTTTTGAGAGGGACACCGGTGTGATTTCGGCACATTGATGGAAAACCCCAGCTCGTGCAGGAGGTCTGCCGTCACCTGAAGGTGGTGGACGACTGTCTGGGGCGAGCCCGCCTTCAACAACCAGTCGTCGAGGTAGGGGAAGACTGAAACCCCTAACCGGCGCAGATGAGCTGCGACCACCGCCATCACTTTCGTGAACACCCGTGGGGCGCTGGTAAGGCCGAATGGGAGCACGATAAACTGAAAGTGCTCGTGGCCTACCGTGAACCGCAGGTAACGCCGGTGGGCCGGCAGGACGGGGATGTGAAAATACGCATCCTGCAAGTCCAACGCTACCATCCAGTCTTGTGGGTCTAGAGCAGCCAAGACCTGAGCCAAAGTCAACATCTTGAACTTCTCCTTCCGGAGGAAGCCGTTGACGTTCCGTAGGTCCAAGATAGGACGTAGGCCCCCTTTGTCCTTCTTGGGTACCAGAAAGTAGTGGGAGTAGCAACCACACCCTACTTCTGGCCCAGGAACGCGCTCGATGGCCCCCTTGGCCAAGAGGGCCGTAACTTCCTCCTGCAGAAGTGTCAAGAGGTCCCCCGACACACGGTGGTTCTACGGCGGCATGGCTGGAGGAGTGGTCTCGAAGGGGAGGGAGTAGCCCCTTCGGACGAGCTGCAGCACCCACCTGTCCGATGTGATAGTGCGCCAGCGGGAGTGGTGATGGCGAACCCTGCCACCCACTGGCGTCACATGGGCCTGAAAGCTCGGACTAGGAGGATTTGGAGGCTGCTGCGGGGGGAGGTGTGGACTGACCTCGCCGCTGTCCCCGACCGCCACCACGGCGGAATCCACGGCCGCCACCGCGCTGAGGAGCGTTCTGCGGTGCGTGGCTGGCAGCACGTGTGGGACCGCCCCTTCCGTGGCCACGAAAGGAGCGAAACGAACCCGTTTGCTGGCGCTGGGTCGAGAGACCCAAGGACTTGGCCGTGACCCTGGAGTCCTTGAAGCGCTCAAGCGCGTTGTCCGCTTTGTCGCCGAACAGGCGACTGCCATCGAATGGCATGTCCATCAGGGCATTCTGGACATCCGGCGAGAAGTTGGCGGATCTCAGCCAAGCATGGCGACGAATCGCCACCGTCGTGGACATTGCTCTGCCCAGCGAGTCGGTCGTGTCAAGACCACACCGTATGGAATACCTCGCCGCGTCTCGGCCTTCAACCAAAGCCTGGCCGAGCTTGTCCCGTACCTCCTGCGGGCATTGCGGCAGGCACTCTGCGACCGTATCCCACAGAGAGTGGGTGTAGCGGCCCAAGAGGCATGCGGTGTTGCAAGACCGCAGCCCCAGACTCAGAGACGAGAAGACCTTCTTGCCATACTGGTCGTACCGCTTAGATTCCCGATCGGGCGGAGCCGACGGAAATGCGGACTGGGAAGTGGAGGCCTGGATCACCAGACTCTCAGGGGAGGGATGGGTGGACAGGAAGGCAGGGTCGTCCGAACACGGACGGTGGCACCTGGCAACGTTCCGATCAACAGGTGAACCGGAAGCGGGCCTGGACCACGTGCCCAAAAGGACATCCGTCAAGGCGTCATTAAACGGCAGCAGAGGCTCCTGTGGACATGACTTCGGTTTGAATACCTCGGTGAGGATGTTAGGCTTCACCTTAGCGACGGGGAGCTCAAGGCTCAAGGCCTTGGCAGCCCTCATCAGTACCACCGAATAGGCAGCCCCAGCCTCCGACGCCACAGTGGGAGGCGAGACAAACCCAGGGTTAGGCGATTCGTCCAGACCACTGGCATCACCCAAGTCACCTGCCCAGTCCACGTCGTACTGGCATTCTCGTGACAGAGGGTCCTCAGACCCCTCCCAACCCTCTCCATAATCGTCCTCATCGCCATAGTTTGAGTCAACGATATAGACCGGCTCCTCGGAGCCAATGGGCCCCAACGGCGCCGGACTCGGCGCCGGACGATGCCGGTCCGACTCCGCGTCCGGATTCGGAGAGGGAATGGGGGTGGCGCCACGCGGCGCCGGCGCCGGAGCCCCGACACCTGCCGGAACCGACGTCGGAGTCACGGCGCCGCGCGGAGGCGGCACCACGGGGTGCCCCGATGGAATCGGCGCCGGAGAGGTCGGTTGACCAGCCGGCGACGACCCTGAAGGGCCCAGCGGCGCCGGAGCCGGAACCGCCGGCGGCGTCGGGGCAGGTGCACCCGAACCGCTCGGGCCCCCAGACGGGACCGACGGGCCCGCAGGCGCCGTAGGCTCCGCCGGAGGAGACAGCGCCCTCATGGCCATGAGGAACTCCTCAATCTCCTCGCGCGACGCGCCTTCCCCAGGGACCGACGGGTATGGGGCAGACGGCGTCGGCGACCCACGCGGGGGTGGGGCCACCCGAACCCCCGGCCGCGTCGGGGGGAGTCGGGGGTACGATGACGACGCCCCGACTTCTTGTGTCGCTTACCTGAGGAACCGGAGGAATGGTGACGACTTCCGGAGCGCTCGTGGCGGCTCCGCGACCGTTCTCTCGACCGCTCCCTCGACCTCCGTCCGGACCGGGACCGCTCTCGACGCGGGGCCGACACCCGGAGCTCGAGTAGCTTGCGGGACCGCTCCCGTCTAGCCTTACTCGTCAAGGCCCGGCAGTCGACGCAGGACTCCACGTCGTGGTCCGCGCCCAGACACCGGAGGCAGAGTCGATGGTGGTCGGTGACCGACATCAGGCGGTCGCACCCGTCACAACTTTTAAAACCGGGCATCCTACCGGCACCTGAAAGAGTTAGAGTTATCAAAAACTTAGGTCAAAAGACCGGAGTACTGCTCTTCGGATCTGCGCTAACTGGCGCGGAAAAAAGAAGAACTGACGTCAGCGCGCGGAGGCGGCGTCTATATACTCCAGCGACGTCATCACGGCGCACGACACCGACGACGCGGAGCCGCAGGGGACGCCTGTAGACGACGCCTACCGACGCGCAGGGGTACTGCTACGCAAAAGTTTCCGGATCCAGACTGACGCCTGGGGATATTCTAAGGTAAGGAATCTAATACTAACCTGTTTCTTTCAGATATTGTAAATGCACCAGATGTATCACTGCTGCTACCAGTGCCTAAAGAAAGTGAAGAACCTTCAAATGTGCTACTTGTTTCTGGAGTATTGCCAAACATTGAAGAAGAAACTGAAGACCTTATGAGTAAGGATGTGGAATTACACTTAGAAGAACTAGAATCAAGCAGTACCCAGTTTTGGCAGGAATTGTATCCGAGTGATAGAGGGAACTTTTTAGACAAACCTTGGCATGATACCAATGTACGAAGGTTTGTCATTAGAAGTGGCCCATGCAAGCCTAGAGGACCCTTCCCACAAGATAATAAAAACAGGTCCTTTTCCACAAACTACTACTACAAGGAAAATAGGACTGGAGATAAGACTCCAAGACTGTGGTTGTGCTACTCTTTAAAAATGGACAGTGCATACTGTGAACCTTGTTGGCTTTTTGGAGATAAAAAACTTTCATCCTCTCAGCAAGCATGGGCTAATGGTATAAAAGATTGGCAAGGCATGTCTCGAAAAATTAAAGAACATGAAATGACGAGCTCACATTTAGCGGCTTGTGCTGTACATGGAAGATGGAGGCAGGATGAGACTATCGATACACAACTGGAATCCGACTACAAAGAGCAGGTGAACTATTGGACACAAATTCTGAGTAGGATCATCAATGTTACAATTCTTTTGTCAACTTGCAATTTACCTTTCAGAGGACATAGAGAAAAACTGAAAGAAAAAGATAGTGGGAACTTTCTGGCAGTCATTGAACTTTTGGCCAATATGATCCTGTTTTAAACCATCCGATTACAACAGAGAGTAGAGTTAAATACTTGAGACTTGCTATTCAAAATGAGCTGATTGAAATGCTTTCAAATAAAGTGCAAAATGAGATAGTAAGTGAAATAAAAAATGCACCATTTTACTCTGTTATAATGGACACAACGCAGGACATTAAAAAAGAAGACCAATTAAGCCTGGTTATCCGATATGTGACTTTGTGCCTTAATACTGAGGAAATTCCAACGGAAATCAAAATTAATGAAAGCTTTGTTGGTTTCTATAAAATTACAGACCAAAGTACTGAGGGGATAGCAACAGAACTTGTAAACCTCATAGAGGACAAAGGCCTAATGCTTAATAAATGTAAAGGTCAGGGATATGATGGTGCCAGCACAATGAGTGGTATATGTAGTGGAGTGCAAACCAGAATACTGTAATGTAAAAGAAATTTATAAAGCGCGGCTAACACCCAACGGTTTCTTGGCGCTAAAGCAAAAGGAAACAGACAGTCCGAGGAGCTAAAGCATTAGTTATAGGCATTGCGGAACAGATGGGTTTTGAGGAGGGACCTAAAATGGGTGTAAGAAGAGGCTTGTCTCAGGCCTAGCGGGAGGGCGTTCCAATATGACGGGGCAAGGAATGAGAACCTTAATCCACCTAGTTTTTTACGTTTGAAGGTCGGGGTCCGGAGTAGGGCCAGATGAGAAGAGCGAAGATCACGGGAGGGGACATAGGGATGAAGTAAAGAGGTAATGAAAGATGGGCCTGTACCTGCAAGGGATTTAAAGATGGTGCATCCCAGTTTGAAATTACAGCGTTCAGACACAGGGAGCCAATGGAGTGATTTCAACAGAGGACGGACATGTTGGTGTCTAGGCTGATGGTAGATCAGCCGTGCCACCTGGTTTTGTACAAGTTGTAGTCTCCTCAATTGGTAGGCCGGTATGCCAACATAAAGCGAGTTGGCATAGTCTATCCTGGAGATGACTAGGGCCAACAAAACCAGGGTGAGAGCCTCGGTGGTCAGGAAGCGTGCAATCTTTCGGATCTTCCTTAACTGAAAAAAACTGGAGGAGACTACCGTGTTAATCTGGGCCTTCATAGTAAGGTCGTTACTAATGATGATCCCGAGGCTTTTCACAGAGTTAACAGGATTGGGGGGAGTGCCCAGCCTCGTGGGCCACAAAGTGGATTTCCAAGGGTTGGCAGCCCCCCCGACAAGCAGTAACTGTCTTGTCGGGGTTGAGTTTCAGATGGTTCACCCCCATCCAGTCGCAGATGTGACAGAGAGTGGTTTGGAAGTTGTCAATGGACTGGTCCGAGGAGCTAATATTGAAGACCAACTGAATGTCATCCGCGTAGTTAAACGCGGTGACACCGCTGCCGCCTAAAGACCGGATGAGGGGGGTGAGGTATAAATTAAAGAGAAGGAAAGATAAAGAGGAGCCCTGCGGGACGCCGCAGGTTAGTTCAACCTCATCAGCAGAAAACTGAGAGAGCCGAACCGCCTGGCGGCGATTGCTCAAAAAGGAGCGGACCCAGTTAAGGGCGGTGCCCCGGATGCCAGCCTCCTCGACACGGTCGACCAGAATGTTATGGTCGACCGTGTCGAAGGCGGCCGACCGGTCCAGGAGCACCAAGGCCTGGCAGGTGTTAGAATCAGCCCCACTCCGCAACTCCTCCATAACTGAAAGTATGACAGATTCCGTAGAGTGGTTGGGGCGAAATCCAGCTTGTTAGGGGTCAAGGAAATGAGAGTCTTCAATAAAGGTGCTCAAGATGTTGGTGACATGAGACTCAATAACTTTACTGAGGTAGGGGAGGAGGGATATAGGACGGTAATTGCTCATAATCGTGGGATCTGCCGTAGGTTTCTTCAGAATGGGCACAACCTCTGCTCTCTTAAATGACCAGGGCACTAGGCCAGAGGAGAGAGAGTTGTTCAGTAGTGCCAAAGGGGGGGAAGGGCAGGCTGTAAAGGCCTCACGGAGGATCAGGGGAGGGCAGCAATCCGTGGGGGATCCGGAGGTAACCTTTTTTAAGAGGGCAGAAAGCTCCGTCTCCAAGATTGAAGGAATCTGAGTCAGCTGCATAGAGTCGGAGGAGAGCAGGGAAGGGTCAGGCCTAGGGGGGTGGGACGGGGTCAAAGAAAGAATGCTGTTCTTGATATTAGCGATTTTCTCCACAAAAAATGATTTAAAGAGTCACAAAGTGGAGGAGCCTAGCTCGAGGACGTAATGGCCGCCTTTGAGCTCGGCTCCGTCGGCCCCCTGCCTAACTTCGCCTATCCTGCCATATATCCTGCACTGAGACGCTACTTCCATATAGAATTTGAACTTTGAAGACCCACTCTTACTCACCGTCTGGTCCGGAGGTTCCAGTGTGCTGTGGTTCCGCAGCTGTGCCCTCGGTGAGATTGGGGCCTCCGGGCACTCGAGACCGGGACCTCGCCTGCGGGACCCGACCGGCAGAGAAAAGACTCCCGCGGGACCCGACCGGCGGAGAAGAGATTGTCGGCCCCGGCCACGACAGTGAACCACTGGTGGGAGCCGTTGTGCGTGAGCCCCGGAGATCCTGAACCGGCCCCGATGACTGGGCTGTGCGGCTGGAGGGGGACGAGATGTGTTGGGGGCTGACCGAGTGAAGGGGTCCCTTCGCCTTTGTCCTGTTGGCGGTCCTGGCCCCGCGCCTGGCTCTCGCCTGTGGGGCCTGCCATTGTTCGGTGGGGGAGAACCCCCCCCCCCCCCAGCGGGAGCTCGCCCATCCTGTGCCGGTGAGGTCGTTGTTGGGAGCCCCCGGGGGTCTGTAAAGTCCTACATTTGGGAGCTGTTTGGGGGCCCACGGTGAAGTGTGGGGCGGCGGAACTCACAAGATGGCTACCGACTACGTTGGGGGTGCTCCGCTCTGCACCGATGCTCCTTGCCGGCCGGACTGTGCGGAGGCCTGGGTGTGTACTCGGGCGCCCACAACCGGAGATGTCCTGGACGCCTTGATGTCATTGTACGCTGTCCTGGCCCCCGGTGCCCCTACTGACCCCATGCGGCTCGCCGCCATTTTGGGCCGCCGCTCCTTCATGCACCCCCGTCGTCCTGATGCCGCCATTGCTTCGCCCCCTTCGGCTGCGCCAGGAGTTGCTGCTGTTGTTCTTCGGCCGCTTGATGGGCCGGTGACTTTTGACCCTCTGCTTCCTCGCTGCCTGGATTTCGAGGATTTCCACACGACTCGGAGACTTGCTCCTTCCCGGGTACCTGGGACTCATGGTGGGCCGCTGTTTGCTTCCGCTTCGTTGGATTCGAACTTTTGTTCTGGAGGGGTACCTTTGTGTTGTCGGACTGCGCACCTGGGCTCCGGCTTGCCTTTGCTTGCCCTGTCTTCACTGCTACATTTGACTTGCTTAATTGACTTTGTGTATTCCCTCCATGCGCAGGCTCTCCCTGATTTATATCACTGCCGTGACTTTGGATTACGTTACGATTATTTTGTGCTGGGTGGTCCACTCTACATTATCCTTTATTGGGCTTATTGGGTTGGTTTCGTGGTCAGGAAGGGTTGGGGGTGAATTGCACGACATGATGGTTTGCTGGTCTACCTCCCTTTTGCATTGATGTTTGTGCTCCCGACACGGTGAAATGTTACAATCTCTCCCTCCTCCCCCTCCCTGTGGTTCTTGCCGTATGTGAAGATGTAGTACTGATTTGATACTTATTCATTTGTTGGTCGGGGGAGGGTCGTGGCCGACTGTGTTTGCTCGTATCCTGTGGCTCCTCCCTCGCATTTTCTTTTTGTTTTGTATTTCCTCTCCCTCTCTCTTTTTGTCTTCTTCCTCTACTTTCTTTTACTATATTTCGGGTTTCGGATTAGGGCGACAGGCACGCTGTTTGGAGGGTAGGCCGTAGCCTTCTGCAGGGGTGCGGGGTGGGACGGGTGGGTGGGGTCTTTTAGATGGTTTCTTTTGGTTCTATGGCCCTTTTCTATTCCTTTATAGCGGTGCCGCTTCTGTCCTCGCTTCTCAGGCATGGGTGGGTTGGGGTCTGTTGCTATGCCATTTTTCTCGGTTTCGATGCTTTATTGCGACTGCCATGCCTTCTTTTCGCTAGCTTCCATCTTCTTCTGTACTATTAGCCGTGGGTTGCCTGGCCCGGGGTGGCGCCCATCTCGTATGACTGTGTTTCTCCTATTAATTTCCCTTTATTTTGTTTTTCTTCCTTCCCTTCCCCCCCCTTTCTGTCCCCTTTTTGGTTTCCTCTCCCCCCGTTTCCTTCCCTGTTTTTTCCCCCTGTCCCTTCTCCCCCCCCTTTCCCCTTCTCCCCCCCCCTTTTTCCCAGGCTCGTATTGAGAGAAGTGAGCTGATCAGTACAGTTTTCCGCTCCCATTGCCTCAGTTAGCGTGTTATTGGGTGGGGGTCATGAGATCCTGGTGGCACTTGTATGCTTCTTTATTATATTTTGCGCTTGTTTATGTGCCATGGTCATATCGTGGCCTTTCATCCTCCTACCCCCCGCCCCCCCCCTCCTTTCGTTTTGGCGTGGGTGTAATCCTGTTTTTGGGGTTTTACTGTATCTGTGAGTCAGCCGTGAGCCTTGTCCCCTTATGATAAAATAGACCTCATTGATCCTGATATTGGGCCGTTATTGCTGCTTATCCCATCGTTTGCATTGTTTAATTATGTTTGCTTGCCCGCCAAATGGCCTTGTGTCGCTTATTTCGATTCCTGATCGTCTTTGACTTGTGGCCGGCCGGATTGGTTGTAGGCCCACGCATGTTTATCCTATTAACGCAAATAAAGGTCTTCAAAAAAAAATAAATAAATAAAGAGTCACAAAGTGCACGGGAGGGAAGGGGTTTAATAGTAACCCTATCTGGGTTTGACAGTTCCTCCACGATGGAGAAAATATCCTTGGTTCTGGTGGAGGAGTCGGCAATTTTTTTTGAGAAATAAGTGGTCTTAGCTTGCAGGACCGCTAATTTGTATTCCTTGAGCAAGGTTGTGAATCGTGTTTTCATATCGGGGGCGTAATCGCGACGCCACCGGCGCTCAGCCTGCCTGAGGCCCAGCTTGAGGGCTTTGAGGTCCTCCGTGAACCACCTTTGAGCGTCGTGCAGGCGTTTAGTTTTGATCTGTCTGAATGGGGCTACAATATCGCTTGCTGATTCTAACCATAATGTAAGGGCGGAGGCTTGAGTGTCGATGGATCCAAGATTGGGTGGGGCGACAAATTCACTGAGATCAGCCCTGTTCCAATTCCGGGCCGCAAGGTTACCTACCAAAACTCTGCTAGGGAATACGACAGAAAGAACCCAATGCAATCTATGTACACTGTGCTGCTCATAATCTAAATGTAGTGTTGAATGATGCCTGCATGCACATTCCTGAAATTGCTGAATTTTATGACATTATACAGAAAGTGTATTTATTTTTCAGCCAAAGCATCAAACGGTGGGAACTTCTTACGATTACAAAAGAGAGCACAACTCATTCAAAGCCAACACTGAAGAGACTCTGTCCAACATGTTGGGCATCCAGACATGATGCTCTCCATGCTCTACGCTTTCGTTTTATGGACATCATGAAAGCACTCACTACCATTTTACTTCAGTCTAAAAAGGTTGAGGAGCGCACAGAAGCTCAGGGTCTTAGGAAGTGCATAGAGACTTTTGAGTTTGTGGTAATGGTTGTAATCCAGTCCAAAGTGCTGGAGACAATAAATATTGTGTCCAAACTGCTTCAGTCTAAAGGTCTGGACCTTTTACAAGCATCAAATATGTTAAGTAGTGCAGCAAATAAGTTTGCCAATTTCAGAGAACAGTTTGAAGATGTTAAAAGTTCAGCATCTTTACTTGCAGCTGCATGGGGAATTCAATTGCATTTTACACAAAAACGACCACGACGCAAAAAAAAGCACTTCGATGAACTCTGTGAAGACCAAAGGCTGTGCAATCCTGAAGACAATTTTAAGGTGTCTGTGTTTTATGCTAACATAGATATTGTTCTAAATCAGATAAAAACTCGTTTTGCTGGTAAAAACAACAAAATCCAATGCTTTCATTTCATGATGCCTTCAGAAATCCTCAGAGCTAGTGAGGAGGAGTTGTTTGAAGCAGCCATGACCCTGGCAGCTCATTACGAAAAAGACTTGCCCCTACAGTTTCCACAACAACTCATCACTTTCAAGGCAGTGTTGAAAGAACAAATACAACTTCTCAGGTGGCACAATAAAGGATCTGGCTGACCTTTTATTTTTGAGAAACCATGCAATTCTGCCCAGTGTTTTGGATGTTGCAACAGCACTGAAACTTTTTCTAACAATTCCAGTTACTGTAGCCAGTGCAGAAAGGTCATTTTCAAAGTTAAAATTAATCAAAAACTATCTCCGAAGCACAATGACGCAGGAAAGGCTGTCGGGGCTTGAAACTTTAAGCATTGAGAGCGATCGAGCAAAAAAAAAAAAAAATGTGAAAGCTTTAACAGAAGACTTTGCACGAAGAAAGGCCAAGAAGCAAACATTCTTTCAGTCAAGTACATCTCTCCAGTTCAGTGAACCAAGCAGTAGTAGCCTTCAGCCACCGGTCTAATTTGCCAGTCACTCTTCCTGGTGTAAGTAGTCTTCAGCCTTCTATTCACTCTAAGTATTGTTTTCTGCTGTATCACCCTTTAAACTCTGCAATACATTTCATCAGGATCCTGCAAGTACTGTTCCTACTTCATGTATCTGTCCTTTGAGTCCCATGAGGAAGCAGTAAGTAATATGGTATTCTGCCTGTATATCATGCTTTAAATATTGTTCGCTTATATATAGGCTACCTCAATATTCTGAACATACGTTTATAGAGGCAAGAAGAAATTTATTCAGTTTAACCTGACACATGTGCAAGCCCTTGACACTTTTCTTTTGCACAGATAAAAGGGGCATTATTTGAGTAAACAGCTTTGTTTATTTTGCTGCTGAACTTCTTATTGTTTTGCCAGGCCCCTTAAATATTTGCGCCTTTATGCCCAAACTAAAGGGGCATACTTTGTCGACATTGCTTAATGTTTATGCTCCTAAACTTGTTGTTTTTATCACTCACATTGAAATATTTGCACCTTTATGCAAATATAAAAGGGGCATTGTTTGACTGGATGGGTTTGATTTTTATGCTGCTAAATTGTTATTACTTTAGCAGGCACTTTGAAATATTTATGCCTTAATGCACAAAGGGGATTAGTCTGACTAAATAGGTTTGATTTATATATGCTGCTTTGTTGTCTGCTGTACTTGTTACTGTTGTGCTAGTCACTTTGAAATATTTGAGGCTTCAAAAAGGGAATTGTTAGTTTGAACTGGTTCGATTATTGAATGTGCTGTAGTTGTTTATCAGTTGCTTTGAAATATATGTGCCTTTATGCACACACCAAACGGGGAATTGTTTGACTAACCTGGCTTAATTTTTGCATACAGCTGGACTTGTTTTTACCATGCACTTTGAAAGTATTTTCACCTTGATGCAAGAAGAAAGTTGGATTGTTTTACAAAACATGCTTGATTTTTGTATATTGCTGGACTGGTGATTATTTTATTTTGCACTTTGAAAGTATTTGCACTTTTTCTTTTCCTTTACCGACTATATTTTGTATAGATTGTCATTAGGCCGGGAGGTCTCCTCTTTCACTTATCGCATATTTTAAAATTGTGGTGTTTTCTGCTTGATTTAATAAGCTTTTTAACTGGGGTCATCTGCTGAGACCTCGCAGAGACCTTTTCCCCCCCCTCGCTGCCTGGCCACTCTCAGCCGAGTACCGACGCTGAGAGTACGGTCCCGGGTAGGCGAGTGATAGACGGCGGCCATATTGGGTGTGGGCTATTGCTGGGTCGCGCTCTAGCTGCGCATAAAAGGGGCATTCGGTAGCCCTGCGCTTGACTAGGCAGTACATACTTTTCACCCTCTTGAGGCGGAAGCCGGGAG
This sequence comes from Lissotriton helveticus, assembly GCF_964261635.1. Taxonomy (NCBI): domain Eukaryota; kingdom Metazoa; phylum Chordata; class Amphibia; order Caudata; family Salamandridae; genus Lissotriton; species Lissotriton helveticus. The sequence goes on along the minus strand of NC_136059.1, from coordinate 458,434,256 downwards.
GTCTCCTCTTTCACTAATCGCGTGTTTTAAAATTGTGGTGTTATTCTGCTTGATTTAATAAGCTTTATAACTGGGGTCATCTGCTGAGACCTCGCAGAGACTTTTTCCCCCCCCTCGCTGCCTGGCCACTCTCAGCCGAGTACCGACGCTGAGAGTACGGTCCCGGGTAGGCGAGTTATAGACGGCGGCCATATTGGGTGTGGGGTATTGCTGGGTCGCGCTCTAGCTGCGCATAAATGGGGACGGCTATGTCTCCGCGCAGCGGACGCGCCGGACCTGTGCCGGAGTCGTGCCAGAGTCCTGCCCGTCTGCGCCCGTCAGCGCTAAGGAGGCGCCTTGCGCCAGGGATACTATTCCTTACAAACCAGTCCGAGGTTCGTATTTGAGGGAGGAGCTACTTAGTATCCGGCAGCTGTCCCTACATTGTGAGCATTCCTCTCTCGACCCTGTGTGTGGCCCTTTTCAGTGTCCATGTGGCAATTTTGTTCTTAACTCCCCAACCCCTATTAGAGCTCTTATTGCGCCCCCTCCTATTGCTTCCCTGCCCACCGAGCCTTCGGCTCCTAGGGATCTCATGTGAGAAGTTGGCCTGATGTGCAGTGTTCACTATTCTAGTGATCACTATATATCAGTCCAAACAACCCTTATTGATGATTGGTTGTAAGTCAACCTTATAGACCAGCTATCCTAGTAGCATGGATACGAGCAGTCTAAGGCTAAGACTCTAGAGGGCGTGTTAAGCCAGCTGTTTTACCATCACATTACCCCTTGAACACCCAGTGAAAGGACACCACACAAGTGTTATGAAAATAAACAGTGTATTTATTAGAATCACAACAACCCTGTACTCTTTATGAGGACAGGGTGCTAGGCACACAACAAAACTCTTACGAAAATACTTAAGTTAGCACGTTATACACAAATGCCCGAGGGGCACGAAAAACCATATACTCTAAAAGTGGAATGCGAATTACTAGCAGGTAAGTAACAGTACTAATAGGCTTTGGAATCGCTAGGACTTGACTAGGGAATCGTTAGATTACTACTAGGAGGCCCAGGGGACTCGGGTGCAGAGTGTGCACTCTCACGCGGGATGCGGGACAAAGTCTATGGGAGCTAGTAAAGGCAAAGTTAGTGTTCACGGGCGAACCCGACCTGGTAGGAAGAAAACGACAGTGGATCCTGACCCTAGGATAGTGAGGCTATGCTGGGACACCGGAGTGCCAAAGTTACCTAGCCCAGGGGCTGCAGCTGCATAGGTCTGAAAAGACGTCGGGGATCTCGTTGCCGGACCAGGAGCCTGGAAGAAGGAAGTTGCTGGCAGGCGACCAGTGAAGAAAAGTTCGATGGATCCAAGCCTGGATCAAGGAAGAAGAAACCTGAAAGCAGAGGGGACCAAGTTCTTGAATCACTAGCCAGTGATTAAGTGGGCACCAGGATGGCACCGGGCGAAGTCACCTCGACTAGGTGAGTGGGCGACGCTGGCTCTGCAGATCTCACGGACCAGGAGGCGTTGTCGGCGACCAGGATGGAGAGGCGAGCTGTCCCACGATGGATGAAGCTGTCGGCGTCGAAGTTACCCAGGATTGGGCAACAAGCCTTGGCTAATTCAAGCCCACGCGGTGGACTCAAAATGGCGTCTTGAGTGGACCAGGAGGGTCCGGGGTGCTCCTCTTTTGGAAGGGAGCAAGGGCCAGCCTGGAGCAACCAGACCAGCAGCAGTGATGTCGTCGGGCGTCGTTCAGAAGGCCACAAGCCAGCGGGCTAGTAGCCAAACAACGCGGTGAGCAGCAAAAAGCAGAAGGGCCCCACGCAGATCGTGGAGATGCTGGGAGGCTGCACTTCGGTGCTGGAGCTGCTCAGGGTCGGGGCTTCTCGGACCCCAAAGCACTCACCAGGAAATTACTCGGCGGGCTTGCTGGAAAGAAGTCGTGCAGTCTTGAAGATGGCCGGTCCCTCGAGGTCTCGTCACACCCACGAATCTCAGCGTGACTGATGATGTAGGTAGAGGTCAGAGGTGCCAGGGAAGCAGGTTCTCGTCGAGCTGGGCAGTCTTGATCCGGAGGAGAGACTTGCAGCAGACCGCAGTGTTCTTAAGATGGTGCCTGCGGATGCAGGGTGACTACTCCTTAGTCACAAGGGAGAAATCTTAGGAAGAAGTCTTGAGTTCCTTTCGTGGAAAGTAGTTTCAGGATTCAAAGATGATCTGATTTGGAAGGGGGCCAGTCTCTACCTTTATCTGGGAAAAGGGGGCTGGCACGCGACTAGGTCCTGCCCTATGGGTGGGACCAGGAGGGGGGTGGTTACACCCACTTCCTTGGCGGGCTTTTCCCCAGCACAGGGTCTGGAGTGACCCTGGAACTGGTTCCAGCCAGCCTATGCACAGTGAGCACCGGGGTGCCACGTGCAGTCACCTTCCTCTAAAGCCCTGCCTACCTACAATACACAAAACCCTGTCTGGGACGGTGCTGGCACCGCCCCTGGCAGGAAACCCTTTGTCATTATCTCCTGCTCTGGGAGGACTCCCAGCAGCAGGAGGGCAGACTTGTGTCTCGGTGGCAGCATCCATTTTGTGGATGCTAAGGCTCTGTCTGACTTTTAACCGGGTTATAGGTTACATGCATGTCGTGTCCCTCTAGAAGGGTGGAATGCTAACCCCGTCGCCAGAATTGGCGAGGGGTTAGTATTCCAATTCGTATGACACCTTACTCGACATGTTTTGATAAAGCGATACCAGAGTTGGCATTTAACCGCGAGGATTATAATGCACTTAAGAGTATATGGTATGCGATATCATGGAAACGGCTAAGGGATGGGTCCCGAAAGCTGCAGACAGGCTCAGCTCATGCCAGAGCACCATCTCACACGATTCCAAGCACTCTGCCTTCAGGATTGTTAAGGCCTGCCATAGGAGTGACTGATAGGAGATCTGTGTGTCCATTTTAGGGTTAGATATAGATATACTATATCTAAAGCAAAGGGTGAGTACACCACTTTGCCCCAGCTGTCGTGCAGCCAGTTGTGTCAGTTTAGTTAGTCAGCCCAGGGGTGGCATAATACATGCTTCAGCCCCTGGGAGACTTCTGGGTACACCTCAGCCCTGGGTACAGGGACTTGGAGAGGGCCCAGTGCCAATTCAGTACCTGAGTACAATTTGGATAGAGAGAACAGCTAGGCTGTGGGTCTGATTAGCAGGCCCACAGCCAGGGAAAGTCGTAAACCAGTGCAGCAAAAAGCAAAAATCTGGGTGATCATAGGATTGCAGACCCTACTCTCCTACATGACCCCCCCCCAAACTTTGGGACAATAAACTAACCTTGACCAGGTGAGTCTTCTTGCTCTAAGTGGAAATACCTGGAGAGCCCATCAGCATTGCTGTGATCAGTACCAGGTCTATGCTCCACTGTAAAATCCATCCCCTGTAGGGAAATGGACCACCTAAGCAGTTTGGGGTTTTCACCCTTCATCTGATTTAGCCACAAGAGGGGCTTATGGTCTGTCTGAATGGTGAAGTGAGTGCCAAACAAGTAGGCCCTCAGCTTCTTCAGGGCCCAGACCACAGCAAAGGCCTCCCTCTCAATAGCTGACCAATTTTTCTCTCTGGGTGTCAACCTCCTACTAATGAAAGCAATAGGCTGCTCATTACCATCAAAATTCAGTTGAGACAGAACAGCCCCCACACCCAACTCAGAAGCATCTGTTTGGACAATGAATGGCTTGGAGTAATCTGGACTCTTTAGGATAGGTGCTGTGCACATGGCCTGCTTTAGGTCATTGAATGCTTTCTGACAGCTTGCTGTCCACTGAACTTTCTTTGGCATCTTTTTGCTTGTCAGGTCATTAAGAGGGGTCACTATGGACCCATAATTTCTGACAAACTTCCTATAGTACCCAGTCAGGCCCAAGAAAGCTCGAACCTGAGTCTGGGTGATTGGAGGAGTCCAGTCCTTGATGGCCTGTATCTTACTCTCCAGTGGCTGAACCTGGCCTCCACCTACAAGGTGGCCCAGGTATACAACCTGTGTCTGCCCTATCTGGCACTTTGTGGCCTTGATAGTGAGGCCTGCCTTTTGCAGGGCCTCTAACACTTTCCTCAGGTGGACCAGGTGATCCTCCCAGGTGGAGCTAAAGACAGCAATATCGTCTAGATATGCTGCACAGAAGTCATCCAGCCCAGTGAGGACTTGATTCACCAACCTTTGGAAGGTGGCAGGTGCATTTTTCAGTCCAAAGGGCATTACCACAAATTGATAATGCCCTCCAGGGGTAGAAAATGCTGTCTTGGGTTTGGCCTCCTCAGCTAACCTGATTTGCCAATACCCAGCTGTCAAATCAAATGTACTTAAGAAGTTGGCAGAAGCCAATTTATCTATAAGTTCATCTGCTCTTGGTATTGGGTGGGCATCAGTCTTAGTGACTGCATTGAGGCCTCTGTAGTCTACGCAAAACCTCATCTCTTTCTTACCACCCTGGGTGTGAGGCTTTGGCACTAGAACTACTGGGCTAGCCCAAGGGCTATCTGAGGGCTCAATGACTCCCAACTCCAACATTTTCTGCACTTCAGTTTTGATGCAGTCTCTAACATGATCAGGCTGTCTGTAGATTTTACTCTTGACAGGCAGACTGTCTCCAGTGTCAACATCATGGGTACACCAATCAGTTTGGCTGGGTGTCAGAGAGAACATATGTCTGAAGGATTGCAGAACTTGCCTGCAATCCTGTTGCTGATGTTCAGAGAGGCTGCCACAAAAGACAACACCATCAACTGATCCATCATCAGGATTCTGAGTGAGCAGGTCTGGGAGAGGGTCACTCTCTTCCTCCTGTCCCTCATCTGTGGCCATGAGCAAGCTCATGTCCTTCCTGTCAACATATGCCTTGAGCCTGTTAACATGGAGTACTCTGAGAGGGCTCCTGGGAGTTCCAAGGTCCACCAAGTAGGTAACCTCTCCCTTTTGCTCAATGATGGTGTGGGGCCCAGACCATTTGTCTTTCAGAGCTGCTGGGGCCACTGGCTCCAGCACCCACACCTTCTGTCCTGGCTGGTACACAGTTAGAACAGCCTTTTGGTCATGCCAAGCTTTTTGAAGTTCCTGGCTGGCCTCAAGGTTTTTAGATGCCTTTTCCATGTACTCAGCCATCCTGGAGCGGAGACCAAGTACATAGTCCACTATGTTGGTTGCAGGCTTTTTGAGAGGTCTCTCCCATCCTTCCTTCACCAAACACAGGGGTCCTCTTACAGGATGCCCATACAGAAGCTCAAAAGGGCTGTAGCCAACCCCCTTCTGTGGGACCTCTCTGTAAGCAAACAAGAGGCAGGGGATCAGGACATCCCATCTTCTCCTAAGAGGTTCAGGTAGTCCATGAATCATCCCTTTAAGGGTCCTGTTGAATCTTTCAACAAGCCCATTGCATTGTGGATGATAGGGTGTGGTGAACTTGTAGTTCACACCACACTCTTTCCACATGGCAGTCAGATATCCTGACATGAAGTTTGTACCTCTGTCAGAAACGACCTCCTTTGGAAAACCCACTCTGGAGAACACTCCAACTAGGGCTCTTGCCACCACAGGGGCTGTGGTGGTCCTCAGGGGAATAGCTTCAGGATACCTGGTGGCATGGTCCACCACCACCAGTATAAACTTGTGCCCTGATGCTGTCTGGGGTTCCATTGGACCAACAATGTCAATCCCCACTCTTTCAAAGGGGACCCCCACCACAGGTAGTGGTATGAGGGGGGCCTTTGTTGTGCCACCTGACTTACCACTGGCTTGGCAAGTGACACAGGAGCGACAAAACTCCTTGGTATCCTCATTCATATGGGGCCAGTGAAAGTGTGAGACAAGCCTGTCCCAAGTCTTTGTCTGACCTAAGTGACCTGCAAGGGGAATTTCATGGGCCAAGGTGAGAAGGAAACCTCTCAGAGACAAGGGGATGACCAGCCTCCTGGTTGCACTAGGCTTGGGGTCTCTTGACTCAGAGTACAGGAGTCCATCTTCCCAGTATACCCTGTGGGCACCTGTGGCATTCCCTGCAGCCTCAGCAGCAGCCTGCTGTCTGAGGGGTTCAAGGGAAGGGCAGCTCAACTGTTCCTTCCCCAGGTCTGCTCTGGAGGGTCCCCCTGAGCCCAGAAACTCAACTTGATCAAGTTCAAGCTCTTTAGGCTCAGTTTCCCTCAGCTCTTCCAGATCAGCCTCCTCAGAGACTTGATCCTCAACCTGGGGCAAGGGGGAAGGCAAAGCCTTACCCTTACTGCTCTTCTTCTTGGAAGGTGTCTGGTCCATAATTTCAGGATCCAGCACCTGTTCAGTGGGGCATCTTCTGGCCTGTGACCTAGTCACAGCAAGCACATGTGCTGGCAAGCCTAACATCTCCATGTGAGTCCTCTGCTCCACTTCTGACCATTGTGATGACTCCAAATCATTGCCCAACAAACAATCAACTGGGAGGTCTGAACTGACTACAACTTTCTTTTGTCCCTTCACTCCACCCCAGGAGAAAGCCACAATTGCCACACTATGACTAGTAGTGACATTGCTGGCATTGGTCACCAGGAAATCAGTACCTGGCATGATTTGTCCAGGGTCCACAAAGTTAGGTGTCACCATGGTGACACTGGCACAAGTGTCCCTATAGGCCTGAGCCATTTTGCCATTAATCAAAGGTGTCTGCCTGTATTTGCCCAAAGTATTGGGACTTATTTCAGGGGACATATCCACATCCCCTGTACAGACAAGGACAGCCTGAGTGAGTGTGCCAACTAGGTTGTCAGACCCCTCAGTACCCAAGGTTAACCCAACTAATGCCTTGGGAGGTACACTACCACTACTGACTGTACTAGGGGGTGCAGTTGCCTTAGGGGCTGTAGTGGCAGGAGTTTGTCCTCCTCTTTTGGTGCACTCACTAAACCAGTGAGATTTACTTTTACAGTACTGGCACCACCTTTTTGACTGGCCTTCTTGAGTCTTCTTCTTCTGGGAAGCCTGACCCCCACCCTCTTTGGTTTGTTGGGGACCTGGTGAAGACTTCTGGTCATTTTGCTCATTCTTAACATTACCCTTCTGGTCTGCTTTCTTCTGACCACCCTGGTTCTGGTTCTGCTTGATCCTTGTCCTGACCCATTTGTCTGCCTTCTTTCCCAATTCTTGGGGAGAGGTCAGATCTGAATCAACAAGGTGCTGGTGCAGCAACTGGTTCTGACAATTGTTTAAAATTTGTTCTCTCATCATTAGATTATACAATCCTGTGTAATCTGTAACCTTGCTACCCAGCAACCAGCCCTCCAAAGCCTTAGTGGCACAATCCACAAAGTCAGACCAGTCCTGAGACTGAGTTTTCTGGGTGTCTCTGAACAGCAACCTGTACTGCTCAGTGGTTAAACCAAACCCATCAACCAGTGTATTCTTCAGGACCTGGTAATTGTTAGCATCCTCTACTCTTGTAGTGAGGAGCTTATCTCTACCTTTACCATCAAAGGAGAGCCACAGTATAGCTGCCCACTGACTCTGGGGAATGCACTGCACAGTGCAGGCCCTCTCCAGAGCAGCCATCCATTTCTGGATATCATCCCCTTGCTTAAAGGGGGGCACTATTTTAGTCAGGTGTTTAGTATCTAAACCCTTCTCTCTATCTCTTGGGAGATTGCTGCCACCAGTGGGAGCTAGCCCACTCATCTGCTGCTCTCTAGCAAAGGCAAGCTTCTCTTTGGCCAGGGCAAGTTCTTCCCTTTCAATCCTCAGTTCAGCTTGTCTCATTCTAGCTTCATGCTCTTTTCTCTGAGGGGAAGTAAATCTCCTCTGTGGAGGATTCCTTCTCCCCTGAGAAGAGGCATTAGAGTGCATAGATCTATTGGAGTCCCTAGAAAGAGATCTATCTCTCCTAACTCCAAGGTTAGGCCCACTTCGGGTTAGTACTGGGGGTCCCCCAGATCCTAGCCCAAGTAAGTCTAAGTTGGTCCTGGTTAGCCTTCTGACTACCTCAAGACCTTTGTCTACCTCATCCCCAGAGAGTTCCTCCTGATCCTCCTCCTCCTCAACTGCAGTAGCAGTGTTGGGGAGGTCTGGATCCCCAGAGGTTCCCTCTAAGGCTGGCATGTTCTCATGTAACTGAGAAAGCTTTCTGGCATCATATGTCTCTAAGAGACCTATCAGAAAGGGAATGGTGGGGTTAGACCCCTGCTTCAGTTTTCTGGAGACACAGATTTGTCTCATCTCCTGGAAACTGAGAGCTGCATATCTTGAAGTGACCTGTGGAGGGTCAACACTGACCAGGGGAGTCTCAGTAGAATCTCCCTGGGTAGACATGCTTTTCTAGTGAGGTGTAAGTGGTGCACTTACCTACACTATATGTTTGCCTACTGATCCCTTGCTAGAGTTGTAGTTTAGGGTGTGCTAAGCCCTAGGAGCTACAACAGCTGGTTCAGTAGAACTCAGAGTATTCTAAGCTAAGTTATATGTACCTTTAGTACTTATGTGATCTTTCACAAGATATTCTTAGGGCATGTGTGGTAAAACAACAGCAAGCTCAAATCCCAACCGCTGCTCACCAATGTGAGAAGTTGGCCTGATGTGCAGTGTTCTCTATTCTAGTGATCACTATATATCAGTCCAAACAACCCTTATTGATGATTGGTTGTAAGTCAACCTTATAGACCAGCTATCCTAGTAGCATGGATACGAGCAGTCTAAGGCTAAGACTCTAGAGGGCGTGTTAAGCCAGCTGTTTTACCATCACATTACCCCTTGAACACCCAGTGAAAGGACACCACACAAGTGTTATGAAAATAAACAGTGTATTTATTAGAATCACAACAACCCTGTACTCTTTATGAGGACAGGGTGCTAGGCACACAACAAAACTCTTACGAAAATACTTAAGTTAGCACGTTATACACAAATGCCCGAGGGGCACGAAAAACCATATACTCTAAAAGTGGAATGCGAATTACTAGCAGGTAAGTAACAGTACTAATAGGCTTTGGAATCGCTAGGACTTGACTAGGGAATCGTTAGATTACTACTAGGAGGCCCAGGGGACTCGGGTGCAGAGTGTGCACTCTCACGCGGGATGCGGGACAAAGTCTATGGGAGCTAGTAAACGCAAAGTTAGTGTTCACGGGCGAACCCGACCTGGTAGGAAGAAAACGACAGTGGATCCTGACCCTAGGATAGTGAGGCTATGCTGGGACACCGGAGTGCCGAAGTTACCTAGCCCAGGGGCTGCAGCTGCATAGGTCTGAAAAGACGTCGGGGATCTCGTTGCCGGACCAGGAGCCTGGAAGAAGGAAGTTGCTGGCAGGCGACCAGTGAAGAAAAGTTCGATGGATCCAAGCCTGGATCAAGGAAGAAGAAACCTGAAAGCAGAGGGGACCAAGTTCTTGAATCACTAGCCAGTGATTAAGTGGGCACCAGGATGGCACCGGGCGAAGTCACCTCGACTAGGTGAGTGGGCGACGCTGGCTCTGCAGATCTCACGGACCAGGAGGCGTTGTCGGCGACCAGGATGGAGAGGCGAGCTGTCCCACGATGGATGAAGCTGTCGGCGTCGAAGTTACCCAGGATTGGGCAACAAGCCTTGGCTAATTCAAGCCCACGCGGTGGACTCAAAATGGCGTCTTGAGTGGACCAGGAGGGTCCGGGGTGCTCCTCTTTTGGAAGGGAGCAAGGGCCAGCCTGGAGCAACCAGACCAGCAGCAGTGATGTCGTCGGGCGTCGTTCAGAAGGCCACAAGCCAGCGGGCTAGTAGCCAAACAACGCGGTGAGCAGCAAAAAGCAGAAGGGCCCCACGCAGATCGTGGAGATGCTGGGAGGCTGCACTTCGGTGCTGGAGCTGCTCAGGGTCGGGGCTTCTCGGACCCCAAAGCACTCACCAGGAAATTACTCGGCGGGCTTGCTGGAAAGAAGTCGTGCAGTCTTGAAGATGGCCGGTCCCTCGAGGTCTCGTCACACCCACGAATCTCAGCGTGACTGATGATGTAGGTAGAGGTCAGAGGTGCCAGGGAAGCCGGTTCTCGTCGAGCTGGGCAGTCTTGATCCGGAGGAGAGACTTGCAGCAGACCGCAGTGTTCTTAAGATGGTGCCTGCGGATGCAGGGTGACTACTCCTTAGTCACAAGGGAGAAATCTTAGGAAGAAGTCTTGAGTTCCTTTCGTGGAAAGTAGTTTCAGGATTCAAAGATGATCTGATTTGGAAGGGGGCCAGTCTCTACCTTTATCTGGGAAAAGGGGGCTGGCACGCGACTAGGTCCTGCCCTATGGGTGGGACCAGGAGGGGGGTGGTTACACCCACTTCCTTGGCGGGCTTTTCCCCAGCACAGGGTCTGGAGTGACCCTGGAACTGGTTCCAGCCAGCCTATGCACAGTGAGCACCGGGGTGCCACGTGCAGTCACCTTCCTCTAAAGCCCTGCCTACCTACAATACACAAAACCCTGTCTGGGACGGTGCTGGCACCGCCCCTGGCAGGAAACCCTTTGTCCTTATCTCCTGCTCTGGGAGGACTCCCAGCAGCAGGAGGGCAGACTTGTGTCTCGGTGGCAGCATCCATTTTGTGGATGCTAAGGCTCTGTCTGACTTTTAACCGGGTTATAGGTTACATGCATGTCGTGTCCCTCTAGAAGGGTGGAATGCTAACCCCGTCGCCAGAATTGGCGAGGGGTTAGTATTCCAATTCGTATGACACCTTACTCGACATGTTTTGATAAAGCGATACCAGAGTTGGCATTAACCGCGAGGATTATAATGCACTTAAGAGTATATGGTATGCGATATCATGGAAACGGCTAAGGGATGGGTCCCGAAAGCCGCAGACAGGCTCAGCTCATGCCAGAGCACCATCTCACACGATTCCAAGCACTCTGCCTTCAGGATTGTTAAGGCCTGCCATAGGAGTGACTGATAGGAGATCTGTGTGTCCATTTTAGGGTTAGATATAGATATACTATATCTAAAGCAAAGGGTGAGTACACCACCTTGCCCCAGCTGTCGTGCAGCCAGTTGTGTCAGTTTAGTTAGTCAGCCCAGGGGTGGCATAATACATGCTTCAGCCCCTGGGAGACTTCTGGGTACACCTCAGCCCTGGGTACAGGGACTTGGAGAGGGCCCAGTGCCAATTCAGTACCTGAGTACAATTTGGATAGAGAGAACAGCTAGGCTGTGGGTCTGATTAGCAGGCCCACAGCCAGGGAAAGTCGTAAACCAGTGCAGCAAAAAGCAAAAATCTGGGTGATCATAGGATTGCAGACCCTACTCTCCTACACTAGGGATCTCAAGATTTGGAATCTTAATGTTAGGTCACTGTTTAAACACCATTCCGCTATTCACAACCTTATCTTGGAGGAGGCCCCTGATATTTTTTTCATGACCGAAACCTGGCTCCATGATGAGGCCATGGCTGAAGTGAACTTAGCACTCCCTCCAGAATATTCCATCTACACTCATAATCGTAACTCTAGGGGTGGGGTATCGCAGTAGTAGTTAAATCATGCTACCCGTGTATTTGGAAGAAACTAGCCTTGAAAGTGCTCATTTCCGTATTACCGTTAATCACCATTTTACCTTCTCTGGGCGTCTGATTTATAGACCCCCTGGTAACGACACCACCTTTAGAAAGGCTCTCCCAGAAACTGTGAGCTCTCTTGCGATAGGTTCGGCTAACTTCAGTGTCCTCGGTGATCTTAACCTCCATTTTGACCTCTGTCATACCCCAGCTATTGGTAGTACATTGGCAGATTTAGAGGCACTGCAGTTAAGTCAGGTGGACACATTCTGGACCCCATATTTACTAATCTGACAATGGTAAATACCTTACCGCCGATTCCTGTAGCCTGGTCAGATCATTTTTTAGTGGAATTACACCTTGCGATTAGAGACCCCCTTTTTAAAACCATGGACAGAGTAGTCTTTAAACGTCCATGGAAGAAACTAAAACTTGAGGACTTCCCTCGGGTGCTAAGTGAATTCCCGCTTAGCCCCTTTTAACGACGTTGAGTCTGGCTATGATCTCTTCTGTGATTGGGTCTCTCAGGCACTTGACTCCCTGATCCCTGCTACGTGGAGTAAATGTTGCTCTTTTGAACCCAGTCCATGGTATGACAGCGCCTTACTGCTCCTGAAAAAATCCTGTAAACAAGCGGAAAGAGAATGGCGTAAAACCTATGATGCTGAGAAAAAAACGCAGTATTTAGCTAAAACCAAAATTTACCATAGAGCCATTTGCAGGGTGCGTGTGGCTTACTACTCCCTAGAGTTCAAGCGCAGTCCTAATCCTTCGAAGCTGATCTTTAAAGTTCTTAAAGACCTGACAGCTAAAAAAGCCCCAGAAGCTGAGATAGAGTCCCACTATGAAGAGCTCGCTATCTTCTTTTTGGAAAAGGTGCATACTATCTACCGCTTGTGGTTCTGAAAATCTGGACCCTGTTGTTATCCCGATATCGAGGTCCTTTTCCGTGTCACAAAACATCCACCTACCATGACGAATTTGGTATCGACGAACCGATAATGACTAGGACATCATTCCTGTGCATTTGCATCATAATCGAAGTTTGCCAACACCCCTAAATCGTAGTTTCCGTTCCGACCCCTTAGACTCCATTTTGTAAACGGCATCCATCTTACGTCTTGCCCTCATGATAAGTCAATTAAAGGTCGAGTTGATCCAAATAGACACGTCCACCTTCCTTGACTTCCCCCTGACCTGTCCCAACTGACTCCACTGTCTTCGGCCAGACCTGTTTGGGCGGCTCCTCGCCCAGTGGCCGAATACGATAACATCAGTGCATAACATTCCACAAACCATTCACTACATACAGACCATGCTTTCTGCAAACACGCACCTGTCCACATTCATGGTTTATGGCCAGTTTTATGACTAGGAGGTACCCTTCTTTATTGAGGTTTCATCGATATCTGATGGGAGTTCCAGGCCTAACCGGGTAATCTATCAACTAACTGGACATCTAAAACATGGGCTTGCTTACATGACTTCGCTCTTTGTATTATTGTAGAAATATGTGTATAGCCATATCATAAACTCAAGAATTCTTGCTTGGAGCTATATATTTTGTATATAAGGAGACGGCTGGTTCTGTAAAAACGAACAGTCTCCCGAGAACCTACTTTCCGTGTGGTGTACTTCTGGGACACGTGTTACTTGGTAGCTACCAATAAAACTTGATCTTTGACTGCGACTAGAAGACTCCGTGTTTCTGTGGTCCGGAACAAGGGAGAACTCAGAGGTCTTCGGGTGTTATCCCCTGGCACCCCGGGTTCCTAAAAACCCGGTACCTCAGTTGGCGCCCAACTCGGGGCGATATCAAGCGGCGACGGTCCAAGCCAGATGTTCGTGAGGAGCTTCGTGTGAAAATTCCGGAGGACGGCCAGCCACTTCAGCGACCCCTGTATGTCGACGTGGTTCCGAAGGTCTTTGCTGCGAGGTTCCCCGCGTCCCGACGGCTACGAAGGACTGCTGCCCTGACTATCGCCTTGTTTTGGACCCAGTGATCCTTGGTAGAGCGAAACGATAGACGAGTCTTCTAGCGACGTCACAGATCTTCAAATACTTCAGTTAAGTATAAGTGGAGCGTCTCCCAGTCCTTAGTTTGTCCTTAGTTTTTGGTATCCTTGAGATACGCCTTGATTTGGTACTTGCAAGCCCCAAAGCCGAAGGACTCGTGTATTCACGAGAAATATCGTAATAGATAATCCTTTGAAGTTTGAAGCTAGACTAGTGAGCGAAGATGCCTGGTTTTAGCAGACTTGGAAACTTGTTTTGTCTTGGTTGTAGTAAGGACTCCCGATTAGAGGATTCTTGTCCGGTTCCTCCGATTGGAACTCCTATGTATGAGCTCTACGTAAAACACGGCGTAGGTCCTATCGCATATAACGAAGTATGGATAAAATACACCCACAGGGATGGGGTTTTAAAATGGCCCCAATATGGTAGTTTCGACTCAGAAATATTAGATAACTTGGAGGTCAAATTGTTCAAGAAAAAAGCCCGGCCGGCGATGTTTGACTCTTTCCGCCTATGGCGCAAAGAAGCCAAACAGAAAGAAATAAAATTAGCAAAAAGAAATAAAAGAGGTATGTTGATGGTGCAAGCTGCCGTTGCATACAGAGATAACGAGGAAGAGCAGGAAAGAGAACAAATGCTTAGGAGCAAGAAACTAGCAGTAGATAAATGTTACCCGATGTTACCAAATAAGGGACAGGGTCAAGAGAAAGGATCCGAGAAAGATCCATTGATGTCCCATTTATTGAACTCGCCACCACCCTATGCACAAAATGCCACAACACCTCCGCAACCTTTAGTTGCACCTTTGGTAGCTGTTATACAGGCTCCTTTACAGCACTCACCAGCTGCTCTTCAGCTGGCTCCTGTTTCTCTAGTGCAGCCTCATCAAGGCTCACCGATCACATCTACTTCTCCTACTGTTCCTTCTAAAGTTTCGCCTAGCGCACCTTCTAGTCTCTCTGATATTCGTTCTACGAATGTTTCTGTTTCTGCTCTGCGTGACTCTGTTCTACCACCAGTTATTCCTCCACTTTCACCTTCCGTCTGGCATAAAATGGCCAGCATTGTTACTAACTTTCCTTCACCACTTTTTCGGTCGCCTAAAACGACCCCTAATACGGAACGAAGACAATTACGAAGCCAAATGCCCGATTATCAGGAAAGGGAATCATTGAATAAGCTAGCACGGAATTGGGCTATTGACACAGCAAGATATGATGTAGAGGCTGTCATGAACGTTTTTCGTCAATGGGATGAACCAACGCAGAGATACGTGTTTGAACAGATGTGTGTTTTTCTGTGTGAGGATTTGGAAGATAATGGTCAGAAGAGCAACCAGCAAGAGTTGTGTAGTGTACGATTTAGATTTGGGGAGGGTATGATTGTGGGTCCCGACGTTGAAAAAGCAGTTGAGATATTATTATCACATCGAAGTACGGGCGGTAATTCTGGGTCATCCTCTGAAAGTGGTACATCTAGTAGGAAAAGAGCGAGACAGTACCCCATGAGAGAGGTTCCTCCGGTTTGGAGGGAAGGTGACGCAACTGCAGTTCCACCGGTTCTGCCTCATTTCCAGCGCGTATGGGTACATGTCCCCTGGAAGAGATCCGAAGTTTTAGCACTCAAGCAGACACTACCCGATCCCCGTAAAAACCCGACTGGGTATTATAAGGAGTTGTCCCAAACTGCAAGCTCATGTATAATGAATTTAGCGGATATAGACATGTTGTTTGGGAACGTTGTTCCACATCCTTTATGGAGTAAAATTCGTCATACGGATCATGACCAAGAATTAGGTGACTCGTGGGCGAACATTGCGACTACAGATGCTAGACAAGTCGGTGGTTTCAAGCCTGAGCCGTTAATAGCTGAACTTCCCGGTAGAATTATAGCGTACATGAAGACAATTATGCCTGAAGTACGCGTAAACTGGGACAAGCTATCTGCGTGCAAGCAAAAGAAAGATGAGAATGTGTCTGACTTTTTCACGAGATTCGAGGAAACTTTCACCGATCATAGTGGTCAGGATATGGCTACCGAGGGTGGCCAAAGATTGTTCGTAGACAAATTTGTACATAATTTACTTCCTGAACTGTGTACTAAACTAAAAGACTCTGAGAGTGCTTGGGCTGTCTCTACGTCAGCGCAGATTTTAGCAACAGCTCAGTACTACGAAAACAGGCGCAAAGACGAGCTCGATAAGGCCGACAAAAAGACGAAAGATTTAAAAACTAAAGTTCTTCTCCAGCAGGCCTATCCGCCTCGTATGGCTAGTCAGCCCAATTATCAGCAACAACCGCAGTATTCAAGAAACGCGCAAGGAAACGAGTTTTCCCATCAGCGTGTTCCGTATGGCCCGCATCAATGTGCGTATTGCAAGGAAGAGGGTCACTTCAAAAGTAATTGTCCGGCCCTTGCGCGACGTTTGAACGGTGCTCAAGGTGTAAGGGGAAGAGGTGTTCAGCATGCCCCTAGAGGTAGAGGCCGTGGAAATTTCACTCAGAATACAGCTTCTTTCCCGCCTCAGAATTCCATGAATAGCTTTGACCAACAAAATAATGCATCGTCCAGGTCAGCTCAGTACTATGCTGACGACTATTACACCAAACACGACAATAAGGGCAATGATTGCTAGGACAGCCATGGACAAAGAGAGGGAGTCGTTTCAGTTCCAGTAGATCAGGATGGACCTTATGTCGAGGTAATTGCCTCAGGAGTGTCAGAGCCATTTCTGCTGGATACTGGTGCTACAAAAAGTTCTATTATGCACTCGAAACTTCCTAGCGCACCTTTGTCTGGCGAAATGAACGTCTCAGTAGGCTTCTCTGGCGCCCCTGTTAAGAACCCGATCTCTAGTCCTATATCCCTTTCTGTTAGCCCCTGTGAATTAGAAGCACCGCTCATTCTTACAACGGGTTGCGGTGAAAAACTGTTAGGATTGGATTTACTAAAGAGGTTTTATGCGACTTTGTACTGTTCTCCCTCGGGAGTACAACTTACTTTAGGGAAAAAAGTCATTTCTCCAATGTATTTGTCAAAAGAAGATATTCCAACTGAATTGTCATCACTTCCTGATATACTGTGGGCTAATGGTTCTAATGATGTAGGTCGTTTGGAGATAGCACCGTACGTTATAACTTTGAAAGCCAACGTTAGGTTGCCACGTATTCCCCAATACAAAATATCCAGCGAATGCGAAAGAGCGTTGTTGACGATTGTTTATGATCTGATTGACAAAGATGTCATCGAAGAAACAACAGGAAATGTTTGTAATAGTCCGGTTTTACCAGTCTTAAAGCGTACTGATCCTTCACAGCCCCCTGTGTACAGGTTTGTGATCGACCTTAGAGAAGTGAACAAGGTAGTTATACCACAGTTTCCAGTTGTCCCCGACATTACTGCTTTATTGATGATGGTTCCAGCTTCAGCAGCTTGGTTCTCGGTGATTGATCTGAAAAACGCTTTCTTCAGCATCCCAATTGCTGAAGAGAGTAGAGATATTTTCGGCTTCAATTTAGGAGGACGAAGTTTCCGCTTCAAATGCGCTCCTCAAGGCTACTGCGAAAGCCCATCAAAATTCAGTCAGGCTCTGAAAACACAACTAGACACAATTGTGCTGCCAGATGGGTCAACTTTGATTCAGTACGTAGACGATCTGCTGATCGCTGCGGGCACTGAAGAGGTTTGCAAAGAAGCCACGTTGTCATTTTTGCATCACTTATGTGACATGAAGCACAAAGTCTCCCTTTCCAAACTACAATTTTGTCGACAAGAAGTAACCTACTTAGGTCACATCTTGTCGAAGGAGGGAAGGAGACTGACACCAGAAAGAATACAGGCAATTGCAGAACTAAGTGCCCCAAGGACACAGAGAGAGGTTCGAGCCTTCTTGGGCATTACATCGTACTGTAGACAGTGGATACCGAATTTTTCACTACTAGCCAAACCTTTACTGGCGCTACTCCGTAAAGACACGCCTAGTCCTATGCCTTGGTCTGAAGATTGTCAGACGAGTTTTCACGAGTTGCGTGATGCATTATGTTCGGCACCTGTGTTGGGAAACCCCAACTACAGTAAGCCTTTTACATTATATGTCCACGAAAAAGAAGGTTGTGCATTATCAGTCTTAACGCAATACTTTGGGGACAAACAGCGCCCATGCGCGTATTTTTCGGCAACTCTAGATCCTGTGGCTAAAGCCCTACCAAGTTGTCTGAGAGCAACCGCCGCAGCAGCTGTCTGCATTCGACAATCTGCTGGATTAGTCATGAATAACACTCTGATCGTTATGGTTCCGCATGCAGTAGACATTTTGTTAAATAGGACAAAGACACAGCATCTTACTAGCGCTCGACTATCCAGTTACGAACTTACACTGCTAGCAAGTCACATCCACATAAAGAGGTGTGATACACTCAACCCCGCTACGCTACTTCCCATCCCAACAGAAACAGACACAGACAAGATTGATAACCATGACTGCTGTTTTAGGTCAGAAGAAGAGACAAAAGGGAGAGTAGACCTACAGGACACTCCCCTTCCCGAATGCAATGACACTTTATGGGTTGATGGTTTCATGTTTCAAGTTGCCGAATGGTGATACGACCACAGCATATGCCGTAACGACATTACACACCATTATAGAGACTGCGCGTATTTCCCACGGTTCTGCACAAGCCGCAGAACTTATAGCGCTTACCAGAGCATGTGTGTTGGCGAAAGGAAAGCGAGTGAACGTGTACACTGACAGCCAATATGCCTTTGGTGTGGCTCACAGTTTTGGGAGATTGTGGCGTGAACGTGGGTTCCTTACGTCCCATGGTGCAAAGATACAACATGGTCAGTTAGTTAATGAGCTCCTTGAGTCACTTACCTTGCCACTACAAGTCGCCATCATAAAATGCAGTGCACACAAAAAGATTCAGGATGATGTTGGCCGCGGAAATGCATTCGCAGACGAGGTTGCGAAAGAAACTGCAAGGAACACAACGAGTCGGATGTATGTTATGGGTCCCGCTAGATGGATTGCTGATGTGGGAATGTGTGAGGACACCATTGAAAGCGTGAAATTGATACAAGCCGAGGCCACTGAGAACGAGGTGAATGAATGGAGAGAAAGCACAGGTAGATTAGATGCGAATGGTTGTTGGGTCGAACTATCAGAACACCAGCGATGGCTATTACCTAATGCATACGTACTTGCAGTAGTAACGATGGCTCACGGAATTGCGCACATCAGTTCGAAAGGAATATGTAAACTATTGGCCCCAGTATGGCAGAATAGCAATATCCCAAAATATGCAGAGAATGTGGTCAAAAACTGTATGGTGTGTTTGAAGTACAACCCCGGTAGGGGAACCCCAACTCCAGCTGGTCATTTTGCGCCTCCAACGTACCCGTTCGAGGTCTTGCAGCTCGATTTCATCCACATGGAGAGGTGCAACAACCTAAAGTATGTGCTCGTTGTTGTTTGCGCCTTTTCAAGGTGGGTGGAAGCGTACCCCCTTAAGGACAACACCGCCTTATCGACTGCCAAAGCCCTTGTCAAAGAGTTCTTCCCGAGGTTCGGTATGCCTAGAATTGTCTGGAGTGATAACGGAAGTGAATTCGTAGGATGCGTGATGAAGAGAGTGTGTGAGTGTCTGGGCATCCACCAAAAATTCCACGCTGCAAATCACCCCCAATCAGCTGGATTAGTAGAGTGCTACAATGGCACTCTAAAACTCAAACTAGCCAAGATCCAAGCCAGTACGGGTCTTAAATGGCCCGACGCCTTGCCCCTAGCACTCTTGTCAACCAGAGTGACTGCCCATTCCAGATTAGGACTTAGCCCCCATGAGATAGTGTTTGGCCGCCCAGCCAACGTCTGGGGCGTGCCAAGACCAAGGAAACTCAGTGAGATAGAACACCCCGTGCTGCTTGACTATTTGTGCGAATTGACAACTAAATTGCGTGTTTTACACCAACAGGTTCACAGTTCCTCTCCGCCAGCCTCTGACGATCCAGGTCACCTCATCGAACCCGGCTCGTGGGTTTTGGTGCGGAATTTCAAGCGCACCAGCAACGGACAGCCGAGGTGGACCGGACCGCACCTGGTGCTGCTTTCAACGAGATCAGCAGTTCGGGTGGAAGGCAAGAAGAACTGGGTACCTGGGACCCACTGTAAACGGGTCCCTCTACCCCTTCCATACGACCGATGGGTCAATAAAGGACTTGCCGACTCCGAGACCGAATCCGTACCTCGCTTCATCCCTTTCAGTGATGCACGTTTGAAAGAGACTGGTACCGAGAAGGAGAGTGATCATATTCTACAAGGACTTGTGTCACCATCTATGCAATTGGACACTACCGAACCTGAGACATTGTTTGAAGACCACACCGTACCTGGGAAACGACGGTACAACCTACGGTCTAGACAAAGAGACTAATAAAGCTTCATCTAATGTGATTTCCCTTTTCCCCCAAGAACTATTTTTGATTTTTCAGCTCTCTCGTCCCAGGGAACTTGCTCATTTTTGATTTTCGAACCGCCATCCGGTTCTGCTGCTAGGGACGCGGTTGAAGTCTGGGGAGTGCAACTGGGAAGTTTTAGGTCCACGGTTCTGGTTGGTCCACGGGAGTTACCCCGGACTGAACAGAGTGCACCCCCTGGGAGAATCAATCAACCACCGCGGGCAGCAACTAGAGGATGGAGTTTCCTAGGGTAGAGAGACCTATCAGACTTACGAACTTTGAAAAAGAATTATGCACGATACTGTCCAAAAGAAGATTCCTGATAATATGTGTTTTAATGTTATGTAGCATAGTCGTGTTTTTTACTGGTTATACACTATTCGTATTTAAAGTTACCTTCTCGAATAACACCCAGCCACCACCTCCTCCCACTATTTCTCCACACTACTTTCACCCTCTACCTGAACACGAGTCTGCCCGAAGACTCGAATTTGTAAATAACTCTTTCATTCAGCTTCTACACCAACACCAGTCCATAATGAACACATCAAACTGTTGGATATGCGGACTCATGCCACACACAACCGATAAGGGAGTACCATACTTCATTTTGCCATTCAGTTACTATGGTTCTCTGTGGGCTTTCCAGACCATGTTCCTCTTCGCCCTAGAACCATACCCGACCCGCTCCACTGAGAGCGATTCCAGTAACAAGGCACTAATTGCAGGGATAAGAAATATGAGTAGGGATATCGACACATACCTGACAATGCCCAAGGATGAACTCAGTCCTTACACCCGTTGGAACGTGACTAAACATGGGGTTTACCTGGTCAAGAGCCAGGCAGCAAAGAAATCCCGCCCAGTTTGGATAGTGCCCCACCGAGGTCACTTATGTTTACAGGGTATTGGTAGGGACCCCACAGCACAGTTAGGAAAGAGCATTTGCACAGAAACATATGTATTCGCTTCCCGAACTTCCCCTATACTCTTAGCAGCCAAAGGCACGTATTTCATCTGCCACGACCAAGCCTACACCTGGTTGCCCCCTAACTTCGCAGGTACATGTTTCATCTCATTTCTGCTACCTCCCACCTACACGGCCAGAGCAGATTACCATCGGACAAGGACAGCTAGAGGTGTCGTGAGTAAAGACGACACCGCGGGTCAGGAATTCGCTGACTTCGCAAAGGGTTTTCTGCCGTTTTGGGGGCCTATGGTGAACAGCAGGAATATTCGTCAGTTAGCAAGGATAGTTGAATCCGCCGTGATTACGACGGCCGGAGCCCTTGGCAATTTGACAACCGAGCTTCAGTCGGATAGACTCATGACCCTTCAGAACCGAATTGCCCTAGATATCATACTCGCCGATCGTGGTGGTGTGTGTAGAGTCATCCAATCTAGTTGTTGCATTTTCATCCCTGATAATGCGCCGACGGTATACCAGGCCATCTCTAAGCTACATGAAATATCTGGTTCCCTTCACGTTGAGAAAGGGGATTGGTCCTTGCTGGGGTGGTTCTGGGAGCTGATCACCGCCTGGGGATGGAAGACCTTGATCTTCATTGGGATGATCTTGGCACTCCTGTTCATGTTTTGCCTATGTATACAGTGCGCTCCTGCAGTATGTGGCCTCTGTGCTACTTCGTGTGTACGGAAGCCTGTGTCAAGGGACGAACTGAGTAACAGAATGATGCTACAGCAACATCTCCGCGAATTTCTCCATACCGATTTGGACTCAGATTAAGCATGAGTTATTGCCTTACATAAGGGCAAAAGGAGGGTCTGTGGTTCTGAAAATCTGGACCCTGTTGTTATCCCGATATCGAGGTCCTTTTCCGTGTCACAAAACATCCACCTACCATGACGAATTTGGTATCGACGAACCGATAATGACTAGGACATCATTCCTGTGCATTTGCATCATAATCGAAGTTTGCCAACACCCCTAAATCGTAGTTTCCGTTCCGACCCCTTAGACTCCATTTTGTAAACGGCATCCATCTTACGTCTTGCCCTCATGATAAGTCAATTAAAGGTCGAGCTTGATCCAAATAGACACGTCCACCTTCCTTGACTTCCCCCTGACCTGTCCCAACTGACTCCACTGTCTTCGGCCAGACCTGTTTGGGCGGCTCCTCGCCCAGTGGCCGAATACGATAACATCAGTGCATAACATTCCACAAACCATTCACTACATACAGACCATGCTTTCTGCAAACACGCACCTGTCCACATTCATTGTTTATGGCCAGTTTTATGACTAGGAGGTACCCTTCTTTATTGAGGTTTCATCGATATCTGATGGGAGTTCCAGGCCTAACCGGGTAATCTATCAACGAACTGGACATCTAAAACATGGGCTTGCTTACATGACTTCGCTCCTTGTATTATTGTAGAAATATGTGTATAGCCATATCATAAACTCAAGAATTCTTGCTTGGAGCTATATATTTTGTATATAAGGAGACGGCTGGTTCTGTAAAAACGAACAGTCTCCCGAGAACCTACTCTCCGTGTGGTGTACTTCTGGGACACGTGTTACTTGGTAGCTACCAATAAAACTTGATCTTTGACTGCGACTAGAAGACTCCGTGTTTCTGTGGTCCGGAACAAGGGAGAACTCAGAGGTCTTCGGGTGTTATCCCCTGGCACCCCGGGTTCCTAAAAACCCGGTACCTCACGCTCCTTTCCTAATACCATCTCTCAGAGTGAGGAACAGAGGCCTAATTCTACTCCTAATGTGGTCCTATCTAAATTCCCTGGTATTTCAGAGGTAGAGTTTGATAGGCTGGTGGCCAAAGTAAAATCCGGGTCTCCTGCCGACCCGCTTAGACCTGCGCAGTTTAGAGAGTCGGCTGCACTTTGCCTTCCCCCCGTGCGCCAACTCATCAATCTTTCATTCTCTTCAGGGACTGTACATACTAAGTGGAAACAAGCCTATGTCACTCCTATTCTGAAGAAGCCCACGTTGGACCCTCTCAAACTGGAGAATTATCGTCCGATTTCTCTTCTCCCATGGGCCGCGAAGGCTCATGCCAACGGTATCTTGACTAAACACCTCCAGACTGCCAATACCCTGGACCCCTCCCAGAATGGATTTTGGGCAGGACATAGCACAGAGACTGCTCTCCTTGCTATGACAGAACATCTGCGCTCCGTGCTCGACTCTGGTCAGACTGCGGCACTGGTGTTACTCGACCTCAGTGCCGCGTTCGACACGGTCTCACACGCGATTCTGCTGCAACGTCTGGGAGAAGCAGGTGTCTCTGACTTAGCACTTGAATGGTTTCGATCATTTCTAGCGGATCGCTCATTTCGGGTCGCTACACCTCCTTTTGAGTCTAAGCCCATCTTGTTGTTAAAGTACCATCCTCTAGTGCCAACTCAAATAATACTTCCCGAAAGGATTTAATAGAGGAACTCAAAGAATCCTTCCTTGGCTACCCAGTGTGTGAGAACACTTCAAGTATTAGGTCTTTGGCATACTCTGAAGTCCATTTCCTCTTATCAATGGTGAAAAATCCTTGGTCATGAATTAGAGCCACTTGGAATCCATTCCATTCCTCATCCTCACACTTTTCTAACATGTTAGGCATCCTAGACAGAAAATCAGCGACCACATTAACCTTACCCGACATGCAAGTCATTTTATACACAAAATTCTGCAGCATTGATCTTCTTGCAGATCCCGTGGTAGCGCCTTCTGTTCGAATTTTGACATAAGACTTATGGTCACAACGGAGTGTGCAAGTCTTCCCCAAGATAAAGGATTTGAAGTGTTCCAAAGCCCATGCACAAGACAAGGCTTCTCTTTCAATGGTTGGGTATTTTTCTTCGCAAGGAGAAAGAGATCTAGAAGCATAAGCAACTATATTTTCTATACCCATACCATCCGTTTCGGAGAGTATTGCCCCCAACCCCTTGTTACTAGCATCCATGGTAATGATGCTGTCTAAAGAAGGGTCAAATCTATCTAGGGCTGTAGCATTAGCAATTGAATGGCCTTAACATCCTTTTCACAATATGGAGACCAACTGAACACACAACTATTTTTTTGTTGCAATTGGCAGATATTGAACGTCTTTTCAGCAAAGTTGGGAACATACTTAAAGCAAAATTCTGCCATCCCTAGGATTGATCTGACATCCTCGTTACTGGTCGATGTAGGGGCCTCCGTTATGGCAGACACCAAGGTAGGTTTGGGCTTGACACATGACGAACAAGTTACTTACCTTCGGTAATGCTTTTTCTGGTGGATACAGTATCTGCCTGTGGATTCCTCACCTTATGAATATTCCCTGCGCCAGCATTCCGCGGAAATTTTTCCTAGCTCTCCACACCGACGAGGTCGTCAAAATGCCATGGCTCCGCATGCGGCCACCGGAGTCATAAGAGGACCACGTCGGCGTGATGACGTCAGTTATACCCATTTTTCCGTGCCAACGAGGCAAAACGGGCAGACCGACCATAGAGACAATGCATACATAATACACAGTATTCACACAAATACAGCCAGTGTAAATTGTATTAAGAAAGCTCACATTCCAAATAAGTCCACATATAGACAAATAGAGGTAATACAGAATGACTACATAAAATCATCAAAATAATCAATATCTCTTTTTAAGGTATAAAAGGGTGGACAACGGGGAGACGGGTGGGTCAGTGAGGAATCCACAGGCAGATACTGTATCCACCAGAAAAAGCGTACCGAAGGTAACTTGTTCTTCTGATGGATACATCTGCCTGTGGATTCCTCACCTTAGGAATAGAATCCCACAGCAGTCCCACTCCCGGAGTAAGGTGTCCACCGTTCTATACCAAAAAGTCCTGCAAAACAGAGCGCGCAAAATGGCCGTCCCTCCTCATCTCGGAATCCAAGCAGTAATGTTTCGCAAAAGTGTGGAGGGATGCCCATGTTGCGGCTTTACAGATATCCAACACAGGAACACCCCTAGACAACGCAGACTGTTCCAACTTATTGGAATCCCTATCTGCTGGAGCCTGTGGAAAAGCCCCTGTAGATTGCTTCGAACAAGAAGCCTGCACCACCAGACTCTCAGGAGAGGGGTGAGATGAAAGGAACACCGGATCTCCAGGACCAGGTCTGTATCTTCTTGAAACTGACCTTGAAACTGCAGGAGCCGAAAGAGGGTTGCGCCACACATCGAGGATTAGCTCAGTCAGTGCATCATTAACGGGTAAAAGTGGTTCAACCATCGAGGACGGAGAATGAAGCACTTCCGTGAGAAGATTAGGTTTATCCGCCGCCATATTAAGCTTCAAATCCAAAAGCTCTGTAGCCTTCCTAATAACAGTATGATAAGGAGCAATATCCTTCGAGGGGGAAGCCTTCGGAGAAGCAAAGTCCCACTCGGGAGAAGTGTTTAGTCCACTTGCCTCACACAAGTCCTCAAACACAACCTCTGTGTCATACACTTCTCCTTCCTCCCTCTCTACAGCCTGGTACTGCTCCTCCTCCAATAATCTCTGCGGTTCTCTCCTCAAGCGCATCTTCGGTTGCTGAGTTGGCAGTGCCACACGCGGGATTGAAGGCTCCGGGAGCGGCGTCGAAGGAGGATCCACTGCAGTAGCCAGCACCGATCAAATCCGAGAAGCTTCACAGGATGGAGCCGGGGACTGACTATTCGGCGTCGACATCCTCCGAGCCGGAAAGTGCCAGGACGGCCTCGCTGGCATGAATGGCACAAAGGAGGCCTGAGGATACTGATGAGGCACACCCAAATTAAATGCCATAGGACCCATGGGACTCGAAGGTGCACCAGAGGGGTACGAGGTCCTGGCGAACACGCCATACATCGCATTCAGAAAATACAAGGGATCCGAACCCGGCGTCGGAAACTGAGGGTATTGAGCTGGTTCGAGATCCAAAAGAGGTACCTTTGGAGTAGGAACCACTGGAGCCATAGGTGGAGCTGCGGAGCCAAAGGAACCTCTGTATCAGCCGGATTCGACATACCTTCTTGAGTAGGTGAGAATATTGGCATCGATGTCTGCTCTGGAACCCCTTTATATGAAGGAGAATGAGCCGGAGTCTCCTGAGGAGAGACTGAAGGTGAAGGGGAAACAAAGTCCTTTTCTCTACGTCGTGGAGCAGGAGAAGGCGACCGCAACACTACAGCCGTCGACGACCGATGTCGAGAAACATGTCTCCTTTTCTTCTTATGCTTCCTCTTGGAGTCATGCGACATCATGACTTGGACTTTGACCTTTCCCAAAGCCTTTTTAGTTATCTTGCCTTGGCCATATAAAGCTTGGCTTCTCATTCCTTCAGAGCCTTTGGATTCATCTTCCTGCATGAAGAACAGCCCTCAACGTCGCGGTCAGAAGATAAACACCACAGACAATCTACATGCGGGTCAGTATTTGACATATGACCCACGCATTCCTTACAGGAGGGCTTAAAGCCTGACTTCCTTGGGGCAGACATGACAAAGAGAAATAGATACAAACGAAGTTACAAAATATCCAGTCGAAGTAGGGAGAGTCCAAGAAAAAACAGTTAGCATCGATAACGCGGTAAAAAGGGACTGACATCACACCGACGTGGTCCTCTTATGACTCCGGTGACGTCATACGGAGCCGCATGCGTGCTATGGCATTGTGACGACCTCGTCGGCGTGGAGAGCTAGGAAAAATTTCCATGGAATGCAGGTGCAGGAGATATTCATAAGGTGAGGAATCCACAGGCAGATGTATCCATCAGAATCATCAATCACGTAACCCAGGTAAGTGGCGTTTCTTCCTGCAAATTTGCACTTCGTATGTTCCACAGTGAGACTTGTTTTCTAAAATGCTTAAAACTCTCCTTAATCTAGATGCATACTCCTCTTTATCAGAGCCAAAAACAAGAATGTAATCTTGAAAGAAAGTGACACCTTGTTCATTGCTGAAAAGCTGGAACATTAAACGTCGAAAAACAGCGGAAGCCAAGGCTAATCCAAATGGCATCCACTTAAAATGAAAACAACCAAATGGAGTGAAGAACGAAGTGAGCTTCATTGACTCTGGTGGCAATGAGATCTGGTGATAAGCGCCGAAAGGTCTATTGCTGAAAACCATTTAGCCTTCTTTAAACATGTTACCATTTCATTGATTTTTGGGAAGGGAAATCAGTCTATCACTATGATGTTATTCAAATGTCTTAAATCCACACACAGCCTGATCTTGCCATTGCAATGTCTTGCTACAACTATGAGAGAAACCGACTCAGATGCTTCAATGGGTTCTATTATGTGTGCAGCTACTAGCTTATATAATTCTTTCAAAACTACTTCCCTTACGAGTACAGGAATGTTGCAACATTTGTGCATCTTTGGTATAGCATACTCCTTCAAAATTATTGTGTTCAAAACCTTGGAGATTGCCTAAAACCTTACTATTGGGATCTAAGATAATGTGCAGTTGTTTCTGGTCAAACCATCTCAGAACAGGTGGACCGTCCTGACTCCATCAGAAGCGGTCGCTCCACACGCCCCCTGGTCTCTCCTGGGTATCGTTGTGCTTTGCTCACATTGCTTTGCTGCCTTTAATAGAACTGGTGCCTGCTTGTGTTCCGTAGCGTTCTACCGCTCATTTGTGCATTGCTCGCATTGCCTCTTGGGATAATTTTGCCATTCTGTAAATTGCTCGCATTGCCTTAAAGAGTGTCTGGGCCAGTTTGTATCGTAGTGCTCGCATTGCATGATAGAATTTAATTAATACTGCCTGATTGTGCCAGCGTCACTGCCCACAGCGTATTTCCTATTTGTGCCCCAACCTGTTCCGGTTTCGCTTTTACTGCCATTTTGTTGTTGTTGTGCCTCGGAGCCCGTCCTCTCCACCCCGCTCCCGCCTCCCAGCTGCTCCTCCCTCCCACTGACTGCTAAGGCTCGCCCCGTCTTCTGAAGCGCTGTGACCGTCCTGACTCCATCAGAAGCGGTCGCTCCACACGCCCCCTGGTCTCTCCTGGGTATCGTTGTGCTTTGCTCACATTGCTTTGCTGCCTTTAATAGAACTGGTGCCTGCTTGTGTTCCGTAGCGTTCTACCGCTCATTTGTGCATTGCTCGCATTGCCTCTTGGGATAATTTTGCCATTCTGTAAATTTCTCGCATTGCCTTAAAGAGTTTCTGGGCCAGTTTGTATCGTAGCGCTCGCATTGCATGATACAATTTAATTAATACTGCCTGATTGTGCCAGCGCCACTGCCCACAGCGTAATTCCTATTTGTGCCCCAACCTGTTCCGGTTTCGCTTTTACTGCCATTTTGTTGTTGTTGTGCCTCGGAGCCCGTCCTCTCCACCCCGCTCCCGCCTCCCAGCTGCTCCTCCCTCGCTCCGCCCCCCCTCCACTCTCCACTTATGACAGATACTCTTACGCGCAGCGATCGCGCGCCGAAGGTGCGCCAAAGGTAAGCCCGTCTACGCCCGTCCGCGCCTGGACCGCGCCCAGCGCCAGACCCTCTGGCCCCCGCGAAATCCCCTCCGCCCGCATAACGTACGATTCCGCTACCCTCTCAGCACTCAATTCAGGCCGTCTCCCAGACTGCTACCTAGCCCCCTTTACCTGCCACTCCTGCAAGTTCGACTGCATCAGGACCCACACCAAATCCACAGACTCCAAACAGAGCTCCGACACTAACCACCTGAAGTGCATCCTACTCAACACCCGCTCGGTCCACAGACACGCCATTGAACTTTGGAACCTACTCGACACCACATCGCCGAACATTGCCTTTCTTACAGAAACCTGGATGAACGCCTCATCAGCGCCAGACATCGCCATAGCCATCCCGGACGGCTACAAGATCATCCGAAAGGACCGCATCAACCAAACTGGAGGAGGAATAGCCATCGTTCATAAGAACACCATCGCATCACGACCAGTTTCGATGACAACCTCACAACCGCCGAACACCTTCACTTCCAGATTCACACCGACCCTAAGACCACACTCAGAGGCACCCTCATCTATAGACCACCCGGACCCCGCACACAATTCAGCGAAGACATCACTGACTTCATCAGCCCTCACGCCTCCCCTCTGAGGACTACATCCTACTGGGAGACCTCAACTTCCACCTGGAAAAGAACATCGACAGCAACACCACCACCCTTTTGGACAACCTCGCCAATCTCGGACTCAAACAACTCGTTGACAACCCCACCCACTATGCCGGGCACACACTCGACCCAATCTTCACCTCCAGCAAGCACATCTCCTTTAATCACACCACAGCCCTCCATTGGACGGACCACAGCAGCGTTCACTTCAACTACAAAAAGACTACAACCCACAACCACCCACAACCAATTCCCTGGAGAAACTGGAATAAAATTACCACCGACCAGCTCTTCACATCGCTTCACCAAAATCCTCCTGCAAAATCATCGGACCCAAACCAAGCAGCCACCAACCTCACACAATGGATCACCCACAGCGCTGACGAATTAGCACCCTTGAAAAACCATCAAATCAAGCAAGGCAGCAAAAAAGCCCCCTGGTTTAATGATGACCTTAAGAAATCCAAGAAGACCTGTCGCACCCTCGATAAAGCCTGGCGAAAAAACCCAACCACCGACAACCTGACCACCTTCAAGGACGCCACCCGCAAACACAACCAACTGATCCGATCCACCAAGAAATCAGCATTCAAGGATCGACTTGACAACAACGCCCACAACAGCAAAGAACTATTCAACATCGTCAAAGAGTTTACCAACCCCACCGCAGGCACCAACGACATAACTCCATCCCAAGACCTCTGCGACTCTCTAGCCTCGTTCTTCCACAACAAAATCGCTGACATACATAACAGCTTTGGAGACCAGCCCACCCCACCTACCTCCGAACTAAAACCCCCCTCCAACAACCTTTACGCCTGGAACCCAATCACCACTGAAGACACCATCCGCCTGATGAACACCATTCACTCAGGATCACCAACCGACCCATGTCCCCACCACATTTTCAACAAAGCAGACTCCATTATCGCACCCCATCTTCGAGACGTCATCAACTGCTCCCTCAACTCCGCCACCTTCCCGGAAAGCTGGAAACACGCCGAACTCAGCGCCCTCTTGAAGAAACCTACAGCAGACCCCACTGAACTTAAGAACTACCGCCCCATTTCGCTCCTCCCATTCCCTGCCAAAGTCATTGAGAAAGCCGTCAACAGTCAACTCGCCGCCTTCCTCGAATCCAACAAATCCCTCGACCCTTCACAGTCCGGGTTCCGAGCCAAACACAGCACCGAGACCGCCCTCATCGCAGCAACAGACGACATTCGAACTCTACTGGACAACGGAGAAACTGCTGCCCTTATCCTACTCGACCTCTCCGCAGCCTTCGACACAGTCTGTCATAACACCCTTATACAACGCCTCAGCAACGTCTGAATACAAGGAAAAGCATTGGACTGGATAATCTCGTTCCTCACCGGAAGAACACAGAGAGTCCGCCTCCCCCCTTTTAGATCAGAGGCCACTGAAGTCATCTGCGGCGTACCCCAAGGATCTTCACTCAGTCCCACCCTCATCAACGTATACATGAGTCCCCTCGCATCCATAGCACGCCAACACAACCTCAACATCATCTCCTACGCAGACGACATCCAGCTGATCCTCTCCCTCACCAAAGACCCAAACACCGCCAAAAGAACAAGTTACTTACCTTCGGTAACGATATATCTGTAAGAAACAGTAGTTAGTATTAGATTCCTTACCTTAGAATATCCCCAGGCGTCAGTCTGGATCCGGAAACTTTTGCGTAGCAGTACCCCTGCGCGTCGGTAGGCGTCTCCTGCGGCTCCGCGTCCGTCGTCGGCGTCGTGCGCCGTGATGACGTTGCTGGAGTATATAGACGCCGCCTCCGCGCGCTGACGTCAGTTCTTTGTACATAGCTTTTCCGCGCCAGAACACGCAGAGCCATGCGAGAACCAACACTGGTGCCATTTGAAACTAGGGCCCTGAAAGGGATGTCCTTAACCCTAGGTATCAGTTCGCAGAACGGGGAGGATGGGCGGGGCGGTAAGGAATCTAATACTAACTACTGTTTCTTACAGATATATCGTTACCGAAGGTAAGTAACTTGTTCATCTGAAAGAAACAGGTTAGTATTAGATTCCTTACCTTAGAATAGATACCCCAGCAATACCAATCCCGGTGGTGGGTCTGCGAACCGATACAATCCTACACCAGAAAGTCCTGGAGGACCGAACGGCCAAAGAAGCCATCCCTCCGGACTTGACTGTCCAGGCAGTAGTGCCTCGCAAAAGTGTGCAGCGAGGCCCACGTAGCCGCCTGGCAAATGTCCTGCAAAGGGACTCCCCGGCCCAGGGCAGTAGTAGCCGCCGTGGCCCGAGTGGAATGGGCCCTCAGCTCAACAGGAGGCTCCTTCCGAGCCAAAGAGTAGCACGCTTTGATGCACAGAACGACCCACCGAGAGATGGTCCGTTTATGTACCGCCTGTCCCTTCTTCGCACCCATGTAGCCAACAAACAGTTGGTCATCCACCCGGAACTGGCGTGTGCGATCCATATAAAATGAAAGCGCACGTTTTGGGTCCAGACGATGGAGCCGCTCTTCATCCTTTGAAGGATGCGGAGGCGGGAAGAAGGAGGGTAAGGTGATGGACTGCCCGATGTGAAAAGCAGAGACTACTTTGGGCAAGAAAGAAGGTCTAGTTCTCAGAACTACCTTGACTGGATGAATGGACATGAAAGGAGGTTTGACAGAAAGAGCCTGGAGCTCACTCACTCTCCTGGCAGAGGTGATGGCAACCAGGAAGGCCGTCTTTAACCCCTTCAGCGCTAATGACAAGGGTAACTCGTCATGGACTTTCCATTGATTTCAATGGAAAGTCAATGGACCTCGCACACACCCCTTAGCAGCCAAGTGGTTAAAGTGAGAAGACGGAGAGGACAGGAATGAAGTGGCTCGAAGGGAGCACACATCAAGAAGGTCAGAACCAGGTTCAAGTCCCACTGAGGCATCACATACGGGACAGGTGGATACATGTGTGTGATGCCCTTCAAGAATCTTGTTACAATAGGGGACTTGAACAAAGAAGGTTGATCAGGCAGCCTCAGAAAGGCCGAAAGGGCAGAAAGGTAGCCCTTGATAGTGCCCAGAGCAGAGCCCTGCTGGGCAAGGGAGAGAAGAAAGAGGAGAACCTCGGAAAGAGGGGCAGAAAGAGGATCCACAGCCTTTGCTGTGCACCATGCCACAAATCTGTTCCACCGGCAGGCGTATACCGACTTCGTGGAGGGACGCCTGGCTGCCAGAATCACATCACAGACTTCAGGAGGCAAGTCGAATGGCCTCAACTGTCGCCGCTCAATCTCCACGCATGGAGGTGGAGGCTGGACAGGTTCGGGTGGAGGACCGTCCCCTGCTGCTGCGACAGAAGGTCCTCCTGAAGGGGCAGGCGGATCGGGGGACCGACTGACATGCTGAGTAGCTCGGGATACCAGTACCTTCGAGCCCAGTCCGGAGCCACAAGAATGAATTGGGCCCGGTCGCGCTTGATCTTCTTCAGCACTCTGGGCAGAAGTGGTATAGGCGGAAAGGTGTATAACAGACCGCAACTCCACTCGCGCCGAAAGGCGTCGCCGTGCTAGTGCCGTCTTGGAAACTCCAACGCGCAGAACTGATGACATTGCGCGTTCTCTTCTGTGGCGAATATATCTAACCAAGGCTCTCCCCATCGCCGAAAGAGGCCTTGCGCCACGTCCGAATTCAGACGCCATTCGTGATCCATCGAGCACCGACGGCTGAGTTCGTCCGCCCTGGCGTTCAGAGAACCGGCCAGGTGTTGATCCGTCAGAGTCACGCCCTGACGTTCCAGCCATTGCCAGAGACGCAGGGCCTCCTGGCAAAGGGTCCACGACCCCACCCCGCCTTGTTTGTTGCAGTACCACATGGTGGTGGTGTTGTCCGTGAACACCTGCACTACACTCCCGTTGACAAAGGGGAGGAATGCCTTCAGTGCTAGACGAATTGCCCGTAGCTCCAACAGGTTTATATGGAGCCGGGACTCCGCCGGAGACCAGATGCCTCTGATCTCTGCCTCTCCCAAGTGGCCTCCCCAGCCGTGGAGGGACGCGTCCGTCACAACAACGTGCTCCGGCTGGGGAAGGGAGAGGGGTCTGCCTCTGACCCAATCGCGGTCCGTAAGCCACCACTGCAGTTGTCTCGCAGTGCCCTCCGAGATCAAAACATGGTCGGACAAGTTGCCCTGATGCTGGGCCCACTGAAACTTCAGGTCCCACTGCAGAGCCCGCATCCGCCACCTGGCGTGATGCACCAGAAGGATGCAGGAAGCCATCAGCCCCAGTAGCCGCAGCGTCAACCTGACCGAAACCCGGGATAACGGCTGGAAGATGGGAATCAAAGCCTGTATATCCTGGACCCGCCGTTCCGGTGGATAGACCCGAAACTGCGCCGAGTCGAGAACCGCTCCGATGAAAAGGAGCTTTTGGGAGGGACACAGGTGTGATTTCGGCACATTGATGGAAAACCCCAGCCCATGCAGGAGGTCTGCCGTCATCTGAAGGTGGTGGACGACTGTCTGGGGCGAGCCCGCCTTCAACAACCAGTCGTCTAGATAGGGGAAGACTGACACCCCTGATCTGCGCAGATGGGCTGCGACCACCGCCATCACCTTTGTGAACACCCGTGGGGCGCTGGTAAGGCCGAAGGGGAGCACGATAAACTGAAAATGCTCCAGGCCGACCGTGAACCGCAGGTAACGCCGGTGGGCCGGCAGGACGGGGATGTGAAAATACGCATCCTGCAACGCTACCATCCAGTCTTGCGGGTCTAGAGCAGCCAAGACCTGAGCCAATGTCAACATCTTGAACTTCTCCTTCCGGAGGAAGCCGTTGACGTCCCTTAGGTCCAAGATAGGACGTAGACCCCCTTTGTCCTTCTTGGGTACCAGAAAGTAGTGGGAATAGCAACCACATCCTACTTCTGGCCCAGGAACGCACTCGATGGCCCTCTTGGCCAAGAGGGCCGTAACCTCCTCCTGCAGAAGTGTCAAGTGGTCCCCCGACACACGGTGGTTCTGCGGTGGCATGGCTGGAGGAGTGGTCTCGAAGGGGAGGGAGTAGCCCCTTCGGACGAGCTGCAGCACCCACCTGTCCGATGTTATTTGCGCCAGTGGGAGAGGTGATGGCGAACCCTGCCGCCCACCGGCGTCACATGGGCCTGAAAGCACGGACTAGGAGGATTTAGAGGCGGAAGCTGCGGGGGTAGGTGTGGACTGACCTCGCCGCTGTCCCCGACCGCCACCACGGCGGTTCCCACGGCCGCCGCCGCGTTGAGAAGTCTGTTGCGGCGCGTGGCTGGCAGCACGTGTGGGACCGCCCCTTCCGTGGCCACGAAAGGAGCGAAACAAACCCGTTTGCTGGCGCTGGGTCGAGAGACCCAAGGACTT
The DNA here is from genome assembly GCF_964261635.1 of Lissotriton helveticus. Lineage (NCBI taxonomy): Eukaryota > Metazoa > Chordata > Amphibia > Caudata > Salamandridae > Lissotriton > Lissotriton helveticus. The sequence continues at coordinate 458,399,851 of NC_136059.1, read as the reverse complement.
GGCCGTGACCCTGGAGTCCTTGAAGCGTTCCAGCGCGTGGTCCGCTTTGTCGCCAAACAGGCGACTGCCATCAAACGGCATGTCCATCAATGCATTCTGGACATCTGCCGAGAAATTGGCGGACCTCAGCCAGGCGTGGCGACGAATCGCCACCGTCGTGGACATCGCTCTGCCCAGTGAGTCGGTCGTATTAAGACCACACCTTATGGAGTATCTCGCTGCATCTCGGCCTTCAATCATAGCCTTGCCGAGCTTAGCCCGTACCTCCAGCGGGCATTCAGGCAGCAGTTCCGCGACCGTATCCCACAGAGAGTGGGTGTAGCGGCCTAAGAGGCATGCGGTGTTGCAAGACCACAGTCCCAGACTCAGGGACGAAAAGACCTTCTTACCATACTGGTCGTACCTCTTAGATTCCCGGTCGGGCGGGGCCGACATGAATGCAGACTGGGAAGTCGAGGCCTGGATCACCAGGCTCTCAGGGGTGGGATGGGTGGACAAGAACTTTGGGTCATCCGTACACGGACGGTGTCGTCTGGCCACTTTCCTATCAACAGGCGAACCTGAAGCGGGCCTGGACCACGTGCCCAAAAGAACGTCAGTTAAGGCCTCATTGAACGGCAGCAGTGGCTCCTGTGGGCATGACTGCGGTTTGAGTACCTCAGTGAGGATGTTAGTCCTCACGGCCGCGACGGGGAGCTCAAGGTGTAAGGCATTGGCAGCCCTCATCAACACCACTGAATAAGCTGCCCCCTCCTCCGTAGCCACGGTAGGAGGCGAGACAAAGCCAGGGTTGGGGGAGTCATCCAGACCACTGGCGTCACCCAAGTCACCTGTCCAGTCCACATCGTACTGACACTCGCAGGTCAGAGGGTCCTCAGACCCCTCCCATTCCTCTCCGTAATCTACCTCCTCACCATATTCGGAGTCAACAATGTAGACCGGCTCCCCGGGGTCAACAGACCCCCTCGGCGTCGGGCGACGCCGGTCCGACTCCGCGTCCGGAGTCGGAGAGGGAATGGGGGCGGCGCCGCCCGGAGCCGGAGCCCCGGCGCCGCGCGGGGGCGGCACCGTGGGTGTCCCCGATGGAATCGGCGCCGGAGAGGCCGGTGGACCAGCCGGCGTCGACCCTGAAGCCCCTGCGGCGCCGGGGCCGGAGCCGCCGGCGACGTCGGGGCCGGAGCACCCGACAGCGTCGGGGCAGGAGCACCCGAACCGCTAGGGCCCCCGGACGGGACCACCGGGCCCGCAGGCGCCGTAGGCCCCGTCGGAGGAGACAGTGCCCTCATGGCCATGAGGAACTCCTCTATCTCCTCGGGCGTCGCGCCTTGCCCAGGGACCGTAGGGTATGGAGCAGGCCGCGCCGGCGACTCACGCGGAGCCGCGGGGTGGGGCCACCCGAACCCCCGGCCGCATCGCGTGAGCGTCGGGGGGGGGGGGGGGGAGTCAGGGGTACGATGACGACGCCCCGACTTCTTGTGCTTCCTACCTGAGGAACCCAGAGGAATGGTGACGACTCTCGGAGCGCTCGTGACGGCTCCGCGACCGCTCCCTCGATCGCTCCCTAGACCTCCGTCCGGACCGGGACCGCTCTCGACGCGGGGCCGACACCCGGAGCTCGAGTAGCTTGCGGGTTTATTCGTCAAGGCCCGGCAATCGACGTAGGCGTCCACGTCGTGGTCTGGGCCCAGGCACCGGAGGCAGAGTCGCTGATGGTCCGTGACCGACATCGTGCGGTCACACCCGTCACAATTCTTAAAACCGGGCATCCTACCGGCACCTTAAGAGTAAAGATAAGTTCAAAAACTTTGGTCAAAAGACCGGAGTACTGGTCTTCGGATCTGCGCTAACTGGCGCGGAAAAAAGAAGAACTGACGTCAGCGCGCGGAGGCGGCGTCTATATACTCCAGCGACGTCATCACGGCGCACGACGCCGACGACGGACGCGGAGCCACAGGAGACGCCTGCAGACGACGCCTACCGACGCGCAGGGGTACTGCTACGCAAAAGTTTCCGGATCCAGACTGACGCCTGGGGATATTCTAAGGTAAGGAATCTAATACTAACCTGTTTCTTTCAGATCCAACCTACACGAAGGGATGAAAGTAGCCGCCGAATGGATGAAGAACAGCCGTCTAAAACTTAACTCGGACAAAACGGAAGTCCTCATCTTAGGATCATCCCCCTCCGACGACTCTTGGTGGCCATCAGCCCTGGGAACCGCACCCATACCAACGGACCACGCACGTAACCTGGGCTTCATCCTGGACTCCTCCCTCTCGATGACCAGACAAGTCAACGCTGTCTCATCATCATGCTTCAACATCCTACGTATGCTCAACAAAATCTTCCGTTGGATCCCCACCGAAACAAGAAAGACGGTCACTCGTGCACTGGTCACAAGCCGACTAGACTACGGAAACACCCTTTACGCCAGAACCACAGCCAAACTACAGAAAAAACTCCAACGCATCCAAAACGCCTCAGCCAGACTCATCCTAGACATCCCCCGCCAAGCTCACATTTCCGGTCACCTGAAAGACTTCCACTGGCTCCCCGTCAACAAGAGAATAACGTTCCGCCTCCTCACCCACGCACACAAAGCCCTCTACAACCTACAACCCAAATACCTCAACACGCGCCTGTCCTTCTACACCCCCACCCGCCAACTTCGATCGTCCAATCAAGCCCTCGCCGAAATTCCACGCATCCAAAGATCCACCATGGGGGGAAGATCCTTCTCCTACTTAGCGGCCAAGACCTGGAATTCCCTCCCCACCCACCTCCGCCTCACACAGAACCACCTCTCCTTCAGAAAACAACTAAAAACTTGGATATTTGATAAGTAAAGCTCCCCCCCTCCCTCAAGCGCCTTGAGACCCTCTGGGTGAGTAGTGCGCTATACAAATTTAGACTTGACTTTACTAGTCTTGACAAAGTACAATCTGCCTCAACAGTCCCGACCTTTGAACTTAAAGGTGATAAAGCGGCAACCCAATAAATCAATAGTTTCTCCACCATAACCTTCCGGATGGGTATGGCTCTACTAATTGTCTACCCACTTTTGTGCAAAGGAAGATTCCCATAATTCCTCATTTATGATAGTGTATGGGAAACCAGAATCGGCTACATTTTTATGTTCACCCCACCAATTTCCATCCAACACTCTGTTTTTTTCTTACACATTATCATTGTTAAGTACCAAATTATTACGGACATTCATCACCAAACCAACTGTGCCAGTACTATTATCCCCGCTATCTTCATCTATAACACCTTCCCTACCATTATCTTCAGCACGGTTTACAAATCTGACATTGACTTCCTGCACACTTTTGCAAAACTGCCCTTTATGCCACAATTACTACATTTTTGTTTGGCAGCTGGACAATTCTTGCTTTAAGCTAGATGCTCTGGGTAACCACATTTGTAACATTTAGACTGACTTTTAAAATTAGTATTGTCCCCAACTGGTGTAAAGAATTCTTTTTTATCTGCAGAACTGTAAATTTCGTTGACAAAATGGTCTTGCTTAAGAACATTAGCACATCTGCTAGAAATCTCCCCCTTATGTACAATGGTCAAGATGTCTTCCAACGGTGCGTCTCCATTAATCCAAAGCCTTTTCTGCATAGCTGAGTTACAGGCATGCATGACCACCTGGTCTATGATCAGTTCGTCCTGCAAGGTACCAAATCTACAACCTAATGCCAACTTTTTAAGATCAGACACATACTGGTTCACAGTTTGATGTGCCTGGTTTCCTCTGGTTATACCGATATAAACCTTAGGCCCAAAGCACAAGTTACTACTTGTGTAACGATATATCTATAAGAGACATTAGTTAGTATTAGATTCCTTACCTTAGAATATCCCCAGGCGTCAGACTGGATCCGGAAACTTTTGCGTAGCAGAACCCTTGCGCGTCGGTAGGCGTCGTCTGCGGCTCCGCGTCCGTCGTCGTGGGCGCCGTGATGACGTCGTCGGAGTACTTAGACGCCGCCTCCGCGTGCTGACGTCAGTTCTTAGACACAGCTTTTCCGCGCCAGAAACGCAGAGCCATGTTAAAAACCAACACTGGTGCCATTGAAACTAGGGCCCTGAAAGGGGGTAACCCTAACACTAGATATCGGTTCGCAGAACGGGGAGGATGGGTGGGTCGGTAAGGAATCTAATACTAACTAATGTCTCTTACAGATATATCGTTACACAAGTAGTAACTTGTGCATCTGAAAGAGACACGTTAGTATTAGATTCCTTACCTTAGAATAGATACCCTAGCAATACCAACCCCGGTGGTGGGTCTGCGAACCAATAATCACACCAGAAAGTCCTGGAGGACGGAACGGCCAAAGAAGCCATCCCTCCGGACTTGGCTGTCGAGGCAGTAGTGTCTTGCAAACGTGTGCAGCGAGGCCCACGTAGCTGCCTGACAGATGTCTTGTTAGGGCACTCCTCGGCCCAGGGCAGTTGTAGTCGCCGTGGCTCGGGTGGAGTGAGCCAACAGGGGGCTCCTTCCTAGCCAAGGAGTAGCATGCCTGGATACACAAGATGACCCACCGGGAGATGGTCCTCTTGTGCACCGCTTTCCCCTTCTTAGCGCCCACGTAACCAACAAAGAGTTGGTCATCCACCCGGAACTTGCGTGTGCGATCCAAGTAAAATGAGAGCGCACGTTTTGGGTCCAGACGGTGGAGCCGCTCATCCTCTTTAGAGGGATGCGGTGGCGGGAAGAAGGTTGGCAAGGTGATAGACTGCCCGATGTGGAAGGCCGTGACAACCTTGGGCAGGAAAGATGGCTTAGTACGCAACACCACTTTGTCCGGATGGACAGAAAGGAAAGGTGGAGTACAAGAAAGAGCCTGGAGCTCACTCACTCTCCTGGCAGAGGTGATGGCAACCAGGAATGCTGTCTTCAGAGTAAGAAGGCGGAGAGGACAGTTGTGAAGTGGCTCAAAAGGAGCGCACATCAGAAACGTAAGAACCAGGTTCAAGTCCCACTGAGGCACCCCAAACGGAACAGGAGGGAATGCGTGTGTGATGCCTTTTAGAAATCTACTTACAATAGGGGACTTGAACAAAGAAGGTTGATCAGGCAGCCTCAGAAAGGCTGAAAGGGCAGAAAGGTAGCCCTTGATAGTGCCCAGAGCAGAGCCCTCCTGGGCAAGAGAAAGAAGGAAGAGAAGAACCTCAGAGAGAGGGGCAGCAAGAGGATCCACAGCCTTTGTTGTGCACCATGCCCAAATCTGTTCCACCTGCAGGCGTATACCGACTTTGTGGAGGGATGCCTGGCTGCCAGAATGACGTTACAGACTTCAGGAGGCAAGTCAAGTGGCCTCAACTGTCGGCGCTCAATCTCCATGCATGGAGGTGGAGACCGGACAGGTTCGGGTGGAGGACCGTCCCCTGCTGCTGCGACAGAAGGTCCTCCTGAAGAGGCAGACGAACCGGGGGATCGACTGACATACTGAGTAGCTCTGGATACCAGTACCTTCGTGCCCAGTCCGGAGCCACAAGGATGACTTGGGCCCGGTAGCGCTTGATCTTCTTCAGCACTCTGGGCAGAAGTGGTATAGGCGGAAAGGCGTACAACAGACCGCAACTCCACTCGCGACGAAAAGCGTCTCCGAGCGAGTGCCGCCTTGGAAATTCCAACGCGCAGAACTGATGACATTGCGCGTTCTCTTCGGTGGCGAATAGATCTAACCAAGGCTCTCCCCATCGCTGAAAGAGGCCTCGTGCCACGTCAGAGTTCAGACGCCATTCGTGATCCATCATGCACCGACGGCTGAGCTCATCCGCCCTGGCGTTCAGAGAACCTGCCAGGTGTTGAGCCACCAGGGTCACGCCCTGGTGTTCCAGCCATTGTCAGAGGCGCAAAGCCTCCTGGCAAAGGGTCCACGACCCCACCCCGCCCTGTTTGTTGCAGTACCACATGGCGGTGGTGTTGTCCGTGAACACCTGCACTACACTCCCCCTGACAGAGGGGAGGAATGCCTTCAGCGCTAGACGAATCGCCCGTAACTCCAACAGGTTGATGTGGAGCCGGGCCTCCGCTGGAGACCAGAGGCCTCTGATCTCCGCCTCTCCCATATGGCCACCCCATCCCTGGAGGGACGCGACCGTCACAACTACGTGCTCCGGTTGGGGAAGGGAGAGGGATCTGCCGCTGACCCAATCGCGGTCCGTGAGCTACCACTGCAGCTGTCACGCAGTGCCCTCCGAGATCAGGACGTGGTCGGACAGGTTGCCCTGATGCTGGGTGTGAGAAGTTGGCCTGATGTGCAGTGCTCACTATTCTAGTGATCACTATATATCAGTCCAAACAACCCTTATTGATGATTGGTTGTAAGTCAACCTTATAGACCAGCTATCCTAGTAGCATGGATACGAGCAGTCTAAGGCTAAGACTCTAGAGGGCGTGTTAAGCCAGCTGTTTTACCATCACATTACCCCTTGAACACCCAGTGAAAGGACACCACACAAGTGTTATGAAAATAAACAATGTATTTATTAGAATCACAACAACCCTGTACTCTTTATGAGGACAGGGTGCTAAGCACACAACAAAACTCTTACGAAAATACTTTTAAGTTAGCACGTTACACAAATGCCCGAGGGGCACGAAAAACCATATACTTTCAAAGTGGAATGCGAATTACTAGCAGGTAAGTAACAGTTCTACTAGGCTTTGGAATCGCTAGGACTGGACTAGGGAATCGTTAGATTACTACTAGGAGGCCTAGGGGACTCGGGTGCAGAGTGTGCACTCTCACGCGGGATGCGGGACAAAGTCTATGGAAGCTAGAATTCACAAAGATAGTGTTCACGGGCGAACCCGACCTGGTAGGGAGAAAATGACAGTGGATCCTGACCCTTGGATAGTGAGGCTATGCTGGGACACCGGAGTGCCGAAGTTACCTAGCCCAGGGGCTGCAGCTGCATAGGTCTGAAAAGACGTCGGGGATCTCGTTGCCGGACCAGGAGCCTGGAAGGAAGAAGTTGCTGGCAGGCGACCAGTGAAGGAAAGTTCGATGGATCCAAGCCTGGATCAAGGAAGAAGAAACCTGAAAGCAGAGGGGACCAAGTTCTTGAATCACTAGCCAGTGATTAAGTGGGCACCAGGATGGCACCGGGCGAAGTCACCGCAGTCAGGTGAGTGGGCGCTGCTGGGCTCTGCAGTCTCTCGGACCAGGAGGCGTTGTCGGCGACCAGGATGGAGGTGCGAGCTGTCCCACGAAGGATGAAGTCGTTGGCGTCGAAGTTACCCAGGATTGGGCAACAAGCCTTGGCTAATTCAAGCCCACGCGGTGGACTCAAAATGGCGTCTTGAGTGGACCAGGAGGGTCCGGGGTGCTCCTCTTCTGGAAGGGAGCAAGGGCCAGTCTGGAGCAACCAGACCAGCAGCAGAAATGTCGTCGGGCGTCGTCAGGAAGGCCACAAGCCAACGGGCTAGTAGCCAAACAACGCGGTGAGCAGCGGAAAGCAGAAGGGCCCCACGCAGATCGTGGAGATGCTGGGGGGCTGCACTTCGGAGCTGGAGCTGCTCAGAGTCGGGGCTTCTCGGACCCCAAAGCACTCACCAGTAGATTACTCGGCGGGCTTGCTGGAAAGAAGTCGTGCAGTCTTGCAGATGGCCGGTCCCTTGAGGTCTCGTCGCACCCACGGTTCTCAGCTGGGCTGTAGAGGTGGGTAGAGGTCAGAGGTGCCAGGGAAGCCGGTTCTCGTCGAGCTGGGCAGTCGGATTCCGGAGGAAGGACTTACAGCAGACCGCAGTGTTCTTAGATGGTGCCTGCGGATGCAGGGTGACTACTCCTTAGTCACAAGGGAGAAATCTTAGGAAGAAGTCTTGAGTTCCTTTCGCAGAAAGTAGTTTCAGGATTCAAAGATGATCTGATTTGGAAGGGGGCCAGTCTCTACCTTTATCCTGTAAAAAGGGGCTGGCACGCGACTAAGTCCTGCCCTATGGGTGGGACTAGGAGGGGGGTGGTTACACCCACTTCCTTGGCGGGCTTTTCCCCAGCACAGGGTCTGGAGTGACCCTGGAACTGGTTCAAGCCGGCCTATGCACAGTGAGCACCGGGGTGCTACTTGCAGTCACCTTCCTCTAAAGCCCTGCCTACCTACAATACACAAAACCCTGTCTGGGACGGTGCTGGCACCGCCCCTGGCAGGAAACCCTTTGTCCTTATCTCCTGCTCTGGGAGGACTCCCAGCAGCAGGAGGGCAGACTTGTGTCTCGGTGGCAGCATCCATTTTGTGGATGCTAAGGCTCTGTCTGACTTTTAACCGGGTTATAGGTTACAGGCATGTCGTGTCCCTCTAGAAGGGTGGAATGCTAACCCCGTCGCCAGAATTGGCGAGGGGTTAGTATTCCAATTCGTATGACACCTTACTCGACATGTTTTGATAAAGCGATACCAGAGTTGGCACATAACCGCGAGGATTATAATGCACTTAAGAGTATATGGTATGCGATATCATGGAAACGGCTAAGGGATAGATCCCGAAAGCCGCAGACAGGCTCAGCTCATGCCAGAGCACCATCTCACACGATTCCAAGCACTCTGCCTTCAGGATTGTTAAGGCCTGCCATAGGAGTGACTGATAGGAGATCTGTGTGTCCATTTTAGGGTTAGATATAGGTATACTATATCTATAGCAAAGGGTGAGTACACCACCTTGCCCCAGCTGTCGTGCAGCCAGTTGTGTCAGTTTTAGTTAGTCAATCCAGGGGTGGCATAATACATGCTTCAGCCCCTGGGAGACTTCTGGGTGCACCTCAGCCCTGGGTACAGGGACTTGGAGAGGGCCCAGTGCCAATTCAGTACCTGAGTACAATTTGGATAGAGAGAACAGCTAGGCTGTGGGTCTGATTAGCAGGCCCACAGCCAGGGAAAGTCGTAAACCAGTGCAGCAAAAAGCAAAAATCTGGGTGATCATAGGATTGCAGACCCTACTCTCCTACATGACCCCCCCCCAAACTTTGGGACAATAAACTAACCTTGACCAGGTGAGTCTTCTTGCTCTAAGTGGAAATACCTGGAGAGCCCATCAGCATTGCTGTGATCAGTCCCAGGTCTATGCTCCACTGTAAAATCCATCCCCTGTAGGGAAATGGACCACCTAAGCAGTTTGGGGTTTTCACCCTTCATCTGATTTAGCCACAAGAGGGGCTTATGGTCTGTCTGAATGGTGAAGTGAGTGCCAAACAAGTAGGCCCTCAGCTTCTTCAGGGCCCAGACCACAGCAAAGGCCTCCCTCTCAATAGCTGACCAATTCTTCTCTCTGGGTGTCAACCTTCTACTAATGAAAGCAATAGGCTGATCATTACCATCAAAATTCAGTTGAGACAGAACAGCTCCCACACCCAACTCAGAAGCATCTGTTTGGACAATGAATGGCTTGGAGTAATCTGGACTCTTGAGGATAGGTGCTGTGCACATGGCCTGCTTTAGGTCATTGAATGCTTTCTGACAGCTTGCTGTCCACTGAACTTTCTTTGGCATCTTTTTGCTTGTCAGGTCATTAAGGGGGGTCACTATGGACCCATAATTTCTGACAAACTTCCTATAGTACCCAGTCAGGCCCAAGAAAGCTCGAACCTGAGTCTGGGTGATTGGAGGAGTCCAGTCCTTGATGGCCTGTATCTTACTCTCCAGTGGCTGAACCTGGCCTCCACCTACAAGGTGGCCCAGGTATACAACCTGTGACTGCCCTATCTGGCACTTGGTGGCCTTGATAGTGAGGCCTGCCTTTTGCAGGGCCTCTAACACTTTCCTCAGGTGGACCAGGTGATCCTCCCAGGTGGAGCTAAAGACAGCAATATCGTCAAGATAAGCTGCACAGAAGTCATCCAGCCCAGTGAGGACTTGATTCACCAACCTTTGGAAGGTGGCAGGTGCATTTTTCAGTCCAAAGGGCATTACCACAAATTGATAATGCCCTCCAGGGGTAGAAAATGCTGTCTTAGGTTTGGCTTCCTCAGCTAACCTGATTTGCCAATACCCAGCTGTCAAATCAAATGTGCTTAAGAAGTTGGCAGAAGCCAATCTATCTATAAGCTCATCTGCTCTTGGTATTGGGTGGGCATCAGTCTTAGTGACTGCATTGAGGCCTCTGTAGTCTACGCAAAACCTCATCTCTCTCTTACCACCCTGGGTGTGAGGCTTTGGCACTAGAACTACTGGGCTAGCCCAAGGGCTATCTGAGGGCTCAATGACTCCCAGTTCCAACATTTTCTGCACTTCAGTTTTGATGCAGTCTCTAACATGATCAGGCTGCCTGTAGATTTTACTCTTGACAGGCAGACTGTCTCCAGTGTCAACATCATGGGTACACCAATCAGTTTGGCTGGGTGTCAGAGAGAACATATGTCGAAAGGATTGCAGAACTTGCCTGCAATCCTGTTGCTGATGTTCAGTGAGGCTGCCACAAAAGACAACACCATCAACTGACCCATCATCAGGATTCTGAGTGAGCAGGTCTGGGAGAGGGTCACTCTCTTCCTCCTGTCCCTCATCTGTGGCCATGAGCAAGCTCATGTCCTTCCTGTCAACATATGCCTTGAGCCTGTTAACATGGAGCACTCTGAGAGGGCTCCTGGGAGTTCCAAGGTCCACCAAGTAGGTAACCTCTCCCTTTTGCTCAATGATGGTGTGGGGCCCAGACCATTTGTCTTTCAGAGCTGCTGGGGCCACTGGCTCCAGCACCCACACCTTCTGTCCTGGCTGGTACACAGTCAGTACAGCCTTTTGGTCATGCCAAGCTTTTTGAAGTTCCTGGCTGGCCTCAAGGTTTTTAGATGCCTTTTCCATATACTCAGCCATCCTGGAGCGGAGACCAAGTACATAGTCCACTATGTTGGTTGCAGGCTTTTTGAGAGGTCTCTCCCATCCTTCCTTCACCAAACACAGGGGTCCCCTTACAGGATGCCCATACAGAAGCTCAAAAGGGCTGTAGCCAACCCCCTTCTGTGGGACCTCTCTGTAAGCAAACAAGAGGCAGGGGATCAGGACATCCCATCTTCTCCTAAGAGGTTCAGGTAGGCCATGAATCATCCCTTTCAGGGTCCTGTTGAATCTCTCAACAAGCCCATTGCATTGTGGATGATAGGGTGTGGTGAACTTGTAGTTCACACCACACTCTTTCCACATGGCAGTCAGATATCCTGACATGAAGTTTGTACCTCTGTCAGAAACGACCTCCTTAGGGAAACCCACTCTGGAGAACACTCCAACTAGGGCTCTTGCCACTACAGGGGCTGTAGTGGTCCTAAGGGGAATAGCCTCAGGATACCTGGTGGCATGGTCCACCACCACCAGTATAAACTTGTGTCCTGATGCTGTCTGGGGTTCCATTGGACCAACAATGTCAATCCCCACTCTTTCAAAGGGAACCCCCACCACAGGTAGTGGTATGAGGGGGGCCTTTGTTGTGCCACCTGACTTACCACTGGCTTGGCAAGTGACACATGAGCGACAAAACTCCTTGGTATTCTCATTCATATGGGGCCAGTGAAAGTGTGAGACAAGCCTGTCCCAAGTCTTTGTCTGACCTAAATGACCTGCAAGGGGAATCTCATGGGCCAAGGTGAGAAGGAAACCTCTCAGAGACAAGGGGATGACCAGCCTCCTGGTTGCACCAGGCTTGGGGTCTCTTGACTCAGAGTACAGGAGTCCATCTTCCCAGTATACCCTGTGGGCACCTGTGGCATTCCCTGCAGCCTCAGCAGCAGCCTGCTGTCTGAGGGGTTCAAGGGAAGGGCAGCTCAACTGTTCCTTCCCCAGGTCTGCTCTGGAGGGTCCCCCTGAGCCCAGAAACTCAACTTGATCAAGTTCAAGCTCTTTAGGCTCAGTTTCCCTCAGCTCTTCTAGATCAGCCTCCTCAGAGACTTGATCCTCAACCTGGGGCAAGGGGGAAGGCAAAGCCTTACCCTTACTGCTCTTCTTCTTGGGAGGTGTCTGGTCCATAGTTTCAGGATCCAGCACCTGTTCAGTGGGGCATCTTCTGGCCTGTGACCTAGTCACAGCAAGCACATGTGCTGGCAAGCCTAACATCTCCATGTGAGTCCTCTGCTCCACTTCTGACCATTGTGATGACTCCAAATCATTGCCCAACAAACAATCAACTGGGAGGTCTGAACTGACTACAACTTTCTTTTGTCCCTTCACTCCACCCCAGGAGAAAGCTACAATTGCCACACTATGACTAGTAGTGACATTGCTGGCATTGGTCACCAGGAAATCAGTACCTGGCATGATCTGTCCAGGGTCCACAAAGTTAGGTGTCACCATGGTGACACTGGCACAAGTGTCCCTATAGGCCTGAGCCATTTTGCCATTAATCAAAGGTGTCTGCCTGTATTTGCCCAAAGTATTGGGACTTATTTCAGGGGACATATCCATATCCCCTGTACAGACAAGGACAGCCTGAGTGAGTGTGCCAACTAAGTTGTCAGACCCCTCAGTACCCAAGGTTAACCCAACTAATGCCTTGGGAGTGACACTACCACTACTGACTGTACTAGGGGGTGCAGTTGCTTTAGGAGCTGTAGTGGCAGGAGTTTGTCCTCCTCTTTTGGTGCACTCACTAAACCAGTGAGATTTACTTTTGCAGTACTGGCACCACCTTTTTGACTGGCCTTCTTGAGTCTTCTTCTTCTGGGAAGCCTGACCCCCACCCTCTTTGGTTTGTTGGGGACCTGGTGAAGACTTCTGGTCATTTTGCTCATTCTTAACATTACCCTTCTGGTCTGCTTTCTTCTGACCACCCTGGTTCTGGTTCTGCTTGATCCTTGTCCTGACCCATTTGTCTGCCTTCTTTCCCAATTCTTGGGGAGAGGTCAGATCTGAATCAACAAGGTGCTGGTGCAGCAACTGGTTCTGACAATTGTTTAAAATTTGTTCTCTCATCATTAGATTATACAATCCTGTGTAATCTGTAACCTTGCTACCCAGCAACCAGCCCTCCAAAGCCTTAGTGGCACAATCCACAAAATCAGACCAGTCCTGAGACTGAGTTTTCTGGGTGTCTCTGAACAGCAACCTGTACTGCTCAGTGGTTAAACCAAACCCATCAACCAGTGTATTCTTCAGGACCTGGTAATTGTTAGCATCCTCCACTCTTGTAGTGAGGAGCTTATCTCTACCTTTACCATCAAAGGAGAGCCACAGTATAGCTGCCCACTGACTCTGGGGAATGTTCTGCACAGTGCAGGCCCTCTCCAGAGCAGCCATCCATTTCTGGATGTCATCCCCTTGCTTAAAGGGGGGCACTATTTTAGTCAGGTGTTTAGTATCTAAACCCTTCTCTCTATCTCTTGGGAGATTGCTGCCACCAGTGGGAGCTAGCCCACTCATCTGCTGCTCTCTTGCCAGGGCAAGCTTCTCTTTGGCCAGGGCAATTTCTTCCCTTTCAATCCTCAGCTCAGCTTGTCTCATCCTAGCCTCATGCTCCCTTCTCTGAGGGGAAGTAAATCTCCTCTGTGGAGGATTCCTTCTCCCCTGAGAAGAGGCATTAGAGTGCAGAGATCTATTGGAGTCCCTAGAAAGAGATCTATCTCTCCTAACTCCAAGGTTAGGCCCACTTCGGGTTAGTACTGGGGGGCCCCCAGATCCTAGCCCAAGTAAGTCTAAGTTGGTCCTAGTTAGCCTTCTGACTACCTCAAGACCCTTGTCTACCTCATCCCCAGAGAGTACCTCCTCATCCTCCTCCTCAACTGCTGAATCAGTGTTGGGGAGGTCTGGATCCCCAGAGGTTCCCTCTAAGGCTGGCATGCTCTCATGTAACTGAGAGAGCTTTCTGGCATCATATGTCTCTAAGAGACCTATCAGAAAGGGAAGGGTGGGGTTAGACCCCTGCTTCAGTTTCCTGGAGACACAGAGTTGCCTCATCTCCTGAAAATTGAGAGCTGCATATCTTGAAGTGACCTGTGGAGGGTCAACACTGACCAGGGGAGTCTCAGTAGAGTCCCCCTGAGTCGACATGCTTTTCTAGTGAGGTGTAAGTGGTGCACTTACCTACACTATATGTTTGCCTACTGATCCCTTGCTAGAGTTGTAGTTTAGGGTGTGCTAGGCCCTAGGAGCTACAACAGCTGGTTCAGTAGAACTCAGAGTATTCTAAGCTAAGTTATATGTACCTTTAGTACTTATGTGATCTTTCACAAGATATTCTTAGGGCATGTGTGGTAAAACAACAGCAAGCTCAAATCCCAACCGCTGCTCACCAATGTGAGAAGTTGGCCTGATGTGCAGTGCTCACTATTCTAGTGATCACTATATATCAGTCCAAACAACCCTTATTGATGATTGGTTGTAAGTCAACCTTATAGACCAGCTATCCTAGTAGCATGGATACGAGCAGTCTAAGGCTAAGACTCTAGAGGGCGTGTTAAGCCAGCTGTTTTACCATCACATTACCCCTTGAACACCCAGTGAAAGGACACCACACAAGTGTTATGAAAATAAACAATGTATTTATTAGAATCACAACAACCCTGTACTCTTTATGAGGACAGGGTGCTAAGCACACAACAAAACTCTTACGAAAATACTTTTAAGTTAGCACGTTACACAAATGCCCGAGGGGCACGAAAAACCATATACTTTCAAAGTGGAATGCGAATTACTAGCAGGTAAGTAACAGTTCTACTAGGCTTTGGAATCGCTAGGACTGGACTAGGGAATCGTTAGATTACTACTAGGAGGCCTAGGGGACTCGGGTGCAGAGTGTGCACTCTCACGCGGGATGCGGGACAAAGTCTATGGAAGCTAGAATTCACAAAGATAGTGTTCACGGGCGAACCCGACCTGGTAGGGAGAAAATGACAGTGGATCCTGACCCTTGGATAGTGAGGCTATGCTGGGACACCGGAGTGCCGAAGTTACCTAGCCCAGGGGCTGCAGCTGCATAGGTCTGAAAAGACGTCGGGGATCTCGTTGCCGGACCAGGAGCCTGGAAGGAAGAAGTTGCTGGCAGGCGACCAGTGAAGGAAAGTTCGATGGATCCAAGCCTGGATCAAGGAAGAAGAAACCTGAAAGCAGAGGGGACCAAGTTCTTGAATCACTAGCCAGTGATTAAGTGGGCATCAGGATGGCACCGGGCGAAGTCACCGCAGTCAGGTGAGTGGGCGCTGCTGGGCTCTGCAGTCTCTCGGACCAGGAGGCGTTGTCGGCGACCAGGATGGAGGTGCGAGCTGTCCCACGAAGGATGAAGTCGTTGGCGTCGAAGTTACCCAGGATTGGGCAACAAGCCTTGGCTAATTCAAGCCCACGCGGTGGACTCAAAATGGCGTCTTGAGTGGACCAGGAGGGTCCGGGGTGCTCCTCTTCTGGAAGGGAGCAAGGGCCAGTCTGGAGCAACCAGACCAGCAGCAGAAATGTCGTCGGGCGTCGTCAGGAAGGCCACAAGCCAACGGGCTAGTAGCCAAACAACGCGGTGAGCAGCGGAAAGCAGAAGGGCCCCACGCAGATCGTGGAGATGCTGGGGGGCTGCACTTCGGAGCTGGAGCTGCTCAGAGTCGGGGCTTCTCGGACCCCAAAGCACTCACCAGTAGATTACTCGGCGGGCTTGCTGGAAAGAAGTCGTGCAGTCTTGCAGATGGCCGGTCCCTTGAGGTCTCGTCGCACCCACGGTTCTCAGCTGGGCTGTAGAGGTGGGTAGAGGTCAGAGGTGCCAGGGAAGCCGGTTCTCGTCGAGCTGGGCAGTCGGATTCCGGAGGAAGGACTTACAGCAGACCGCAGTGTTCTTAGATGGTGCCTGCGGATGCAGGGTGACTACTCCTTAGTCACAAGGGAGAAATCTTAGGAAGAAGTCTTGAGTTCCTTTCGCAGAAAGTAGTTTCAGGATTCAAAGATGATCTGATTTGGAAGGGGGCCAGTCTCTACCTTTATCCTGTAAAAAGGGGCTGGCACGCGACTAAGTCCTGCCCTATGGGTGGGACTAGGAGGGGGGTGGTTACACCCACTTCCTTGGCGGGCTTTTCCCCAGCACAGGGTCTGGAGTGACCCTGGAACTGGTTCAAGCCGGCCTATGCACAGTGAGCACCGGGGTGCTACTTGCAGTCACCTTCCTCTAAAGCCCTGCCTACCTACAATACACAAAACCCTGTCTGGGACGGTGCTGGCACCGCCCCTGGCAGGAAACCCTTTGTCCTTATCTCCTGCTCTGGGAGGACTCCCAGCAGCAGGAGGGCAGACTTGTGTCTCGGTGGCAGCATCCATTTTGTGGATGCTAAGGCTCTGTCTGACTTTTAACCGGGTTATAGGTTACAGGCATGTCGTGTCCCTCTAGAAGGGTGGAATGCTAACCCCGTCGCCAGAATTGGCGAGGGGTTAGTATTCCAATTCGTATGACACCTTACTCGACATGTTTTGATAAAGCGATACCAGAGTTGGCACATAACCGCGAGGATTATAATGCACTTAAGAGTATATGGTATGCGATATCATGGAAACGGCTAAGGGATAGATCCCGAAAGCCGCAGACAGGCTCAGCTCATGCCAGAGCACCATCTCACACGATTCCAAGCACTCTGCCTTCAGGATTGTTAAGGCCTGCCATAGGAGTGACTGATAGGAGATCTGTGTGTCCATTTTAGGGTTAGATATAGGTATACTATATCTATAGCAAAGGGTGAGTACACCACCTTGCCCCAGCTGTCGTGCAGCCAGTTGTGTCAGTTTTAGTTAGTCAATCCAGGGGTGGCATAATACATGCTTCAGCCCCTGGGAGACTTCTGGGTGCACCTCAGCCCTGGGTACAGGGACTTGGAGAGGGCCCAGTGCCAATTCAGTACCTGAGTACAATTTGGATAGAGAGAACAGCTAGGCTGTGGGTCTGATTAGCAGGCCCACAGCCAGGGAAAGTCGTAAACCAGTGCAGCAAAAAGCAAAAATCTGGGTGATCATAGGATTGCAGACCCTACTCTCCTACACTGGGCATACTGAAACTTCAGGTCCCACTGCAGAGCCCGCATCCGCCACCTGGTGTGATGCACCAGTAGGATGCAGGAGGCCATCAGCCCCAGAAGCCGCAGCGTCAACCTGACCGAGACCCGGGATAACGGCTGAAAGATGGGAATCAGAGCCTGAATATCCCGGACCCGCTGTTCGGGTGGATAAACCCGAAACCGCGCAGAGTCGAGAACCGCTCCGATGAAAAGGAGCTTCTGAGAGGGGCGCCTTCATCAACCAGTCGTCGAGGTAGGGGGAAGACTGAAACCCCTAACCTGCGCAGATGAGCTGCGACCACCGCCATCACCTTTGTGAACACCCGTGGGGCGCTGGTAAGGCCGAAGGGGAGCACGGTAAACTGAAAGTGCTCGTGGCCAACCATGAACCGCAGGTAGCGCCGGTGGGCCGGCAGGACGGGGATGTGGAAATAAGCGTCCTGCAAGTCCAACGCTACCATCCAGTCTCCTGGGTCCAGGGCAGCTAGGACCTGAGCCACTGTCAGCATTTTGAACTTCTCCTTCCGGAGGAAGCCGTTGACGTTCCTTAGGTCCAAGATAGGGCGTAGGCCCCCCTTGCCCTCTTGGGTATCAGAAAGTAGTGGGAGTAGCAACCACATCCTACTTCTGGCCCGGGAACGCGCTCGATGGCCCCCTTGGCCAAGAGGGCCGTTACCTGCTCCTGCAGAAGTCGCAAATGATCCCCTGATACACGGTGGTTCTGCGGTGGCATGGCTGGAGGAGTCGCCTCGAAGGGGAGGGAGTAGCCCCTTTGGACGATTTGCAGCACCCACCTGTCCGAAGTGACAGTGCGCCAGTGGAGGTGGAGATGGCGAACCCTGCCCCCCACTGGCGTCACATGGGCCTGAAAGCACGGACTAGGAGGATTTTGAGGCGGATGCTGCGGGGGAAGGTGTGGACTGACCTCGCCGTTGACCCCGACCGCCGGGACGGCAGTTCCCACGGCCGCCACCGCGTTGGGTATTACCTTGCGGCGCGCGCTGGCAGCACGTGTGGGTACACCCCTTCCGTGGCCACGAAAGGAGTGAAAGGCAGCCGATTGCTGGCGCGGGGCCGAGAGGCCCAAGGACTTGGCCGTAGCCCTGGAGTCCTTAAAGCGCTCAAGCGCATGGTCTGCCTTGTCGCCAAAGAGGCGACGGCCATCAAACGGCATGTCCATCAGAGTGTTTTGGAGATCGGCCGAAAAGTTGGCGGACCTCAACCAGGCGTGGCGTCAGACTGCCACCGTCGTTGCCATCGCTCTACCTAGCGAGTCGGTGGTATCCAGCCCACACCGGATAGAATATTTGGCTGCATCCCGGCCCTCCACAAGGGCTTGGCCGAGTTTGGCCCGTACCTCCAACGGACACTCTGGCAGCACTTCCGCAACCATATCCCACAGAGAGTGGGTGTAGCGGCCCAAGAGGCATGCGGTATTGGAAGACCGCAGACCCAGACTAAGGGATGAGAAGATCTTTTTACCGTACTGCTTGTTCCTCTTGGATTCCTTGTCCGGCGGCGCCGACAGGAATGCGGTCTGGGAATTGGAGGCCTGGATGACCAGGCTCTCGGGGGTGGGATGGGTGGACAGGAAACATGGTCCGCCCGGGGCTGGGCGGTGGCGTCTGGCCACATTCCTATCTACGGGCGAACCCGTAGCGGGCTTGGACCAAGTGCCCAGAAGAACGTCGGTCAAGGCCTCATTAAAGGGCAGCAGAGGCTCGGTCGAGCTTGACTGCGGTTTAAGGACCTCAGTAAGGAGTTTAGTCCTCACGGCCGCGACGGGGAGCTCAAGGCCCAAGGCCTTGGCAGCCGTCATCAACACCACACTGTAGGTTGCCCCCTCCTCTGAAGCCACGGAAGGAGGGGAGACAAAACCAGTGTCTGGAGAGGTGTCCAGCCCACTGGCCTCCCCAAGGTCTCCTGCCCAGTCCTCATGAGACTGACACTCTCGGGTCAGAGGGTCCTCAGACCCCTCCCAATCCCCTTCATCACCCATCTCCTGATACTCCGGGTTTTCAACCAATGGGGCCTGTTCATAGAAGTGAAACTCTCCAAACGACGTCTGGAGCGGCGCCCATCGGGGCCGTCCCGACGTCGGAACAGGAACGAAGGAGGTATCGGGGACGGCGCCTCCCGAGGACGGTGCCGGAGGTGACACCTGATGGTCCGACGCCGGGGAGGTCGTAAGGTCCACCGGTGACGATCCAGATCCCGAAGAAGGTCTAGGGTGGTCCCGCGGCGACGGGCCCGAAGGCGCCGGGACCGCTGGACCCTGAGGCGCCGGGCCCGAAGGCACCGGCGGCGTCAGGATTGGGGGGCCCTGTGGCGCCGGGCCCGAAGGCGTCGGCGGCGTCGGGCCGAAGCACCCGACCCGCTAGAGGCCCCAGACGGGTCTGCTGGGCCCGAAGGCGCAGAGGAGCCCGTTGGAGGAGAGAGTTTCCGAGGAAGCGCTCGATCTCCTCCGGCGTCGCGTCTAGCCCAGGGACCGTAGGGTGTGGAGCTGGACTCGGCGCCCGCGACTCCGACGGAGCCGCGTGGGTGGTATCACCGGAACCCCTGGCCGAGTCGGGGGGGAGTCCGAAGAGCGATGACGCCTCTTGGACTTCCTGTGCTTCTTACCTGACGACGACTTCGACCCGGAGGAGTGCGGCCTACTCTCGGAACTGTGGTGGCTCCGAGCCCGCGACCTGTCCCTTGACCTCCCGTGGGACCGAGACCTCTCGCGGCGCGGGACCGAATGCCGGAGTTCGAGTCGCCTGCGGGACCGCTCCCGCCTGGCTTGCGAAGAGAGGGCCCGGCAGTAGGAGCAGGCCATGTCGTAGTGGTCAACGCCTAGACAAGTTAGACACAGGTGGTGAGGATCCGTGACCGACATCGTGCGGTCGCAATCCTCGCAGTGTTTAAAGCCAGGCATCCCTACGGCACCGATCGGAGTCGTAGACTTCGAGTGTAGGAGAGTAGGGTCTGCAATCCTATGATCACCCAGATTTTTGCTTTTTGCTGCACTGGTTTACGACTTTCCCTGGCTGTGGGCCTGCTAATCAGACCCACAGCCTAGCTGTTCTCTCTATCCAAATTGTACTCAGGTACTGAATTGGCACTGGGCCCTCTCCAAGTCCCTGTGCCCAGGGCTGAGGTGCACCCAGAAGTCTTCCAGGGGCTGAAGCATGTATTATGCCACCCCTGGGCTGACTAACTAAACTGACACAACTGGCTGCACAACAGCTGGGGCAAGGTGGTGTACTCACCCTTTGCTTTAGATATAGTATACCTATATCTAACCCTAAAATGGACACACGGATCTCCTATCAGTCACTCCTATGGCAGGCCTTAACAATCCTGAAGGCAGAGTGCTTGGAATCGTGTGAGATGGTGCTCTGGCATGAGCTGAGCCTGTCTACGGCTTTCGGGATCCATCCCTTAGCCGTTTCCATGATATCGCATACCATATACTCTTAAGTGCATTATAATCCTCGCGGTTATATGCCAACTCTGGTATCGCTTTATCAAAACATGTCGAGTAAGGTGTCATACGAATTGGAATACTAACCCCTCGCCAATTCTGGCGACGGGGTTAGCATTCCACCCTTCTAGAGGGACACGACATGTATGTAACCCCTAACCCCGGTTAAAGTCAAACAGAGCCTCAGCTCCACAAAATGGATGCTGCCACCGAGACACAAGTCTGCCCTCCTGCTGCTGGGAGTCCTCCCAGAGCAGGAGATAAGGACAAAGGGTTTCCTGCCAGGGGCGGTGCCAGCACCGTCCCAGACAGGATTTTGTGTATCCTAGGTAGGCAGGGCTTCAGAGGAAGGTGACTGCAAGTGGCACCCCGGTGCTCACTATGCATAGGCCGGCTTGAACCAGTTCCAGGGACACTCCAGACCCTGAGCTGGGGAAAAGCCCGCCAAGGAAGTGGGTGTAACCACCCCCCTCCTGGTCCCACCCATAGGGCAGGACTTAGTCGCGTGCCAGCCCCCTTTTCCCAGATAAAGGTAGGAACTGGCCCCCTTCCAAATTAGATCATCTTTGGAATCAAGACACGACTTTCTACGAAAGGACTTCAAGATTTCCTTCTTCAAGATTCTCCCTTGTGGCTAAGGAGTAGTCACCCTGCATCCGCAGGCACCATCGCAAGAACACTGCGGTCTGCTGTAAGTCCTTCCTCCGGAATCCGACTGCCCAGCTCGACAAGACCCGGCTTCCCTGGCACCTCCGACCTCTACTCACCTCTACAGCCAAGCTGAGAACCGTGAGTGCGACGAGACCTCAAAGGACCGACTATTGCCAAGACTGCACGACTTCTGCACAGCAAGCCCGCCGAGTAATTTCCTGCTGAGTGCTTTGGGGTCCGAGAAGCCCCGACCCTGAGCAGCTCCAGCACCGAAGATCAGCCCCCCAGCATCTCCACGATCGGCCCTTCTGCTTTTTGCTGCTCACCGCGTTGTTTGGCTACTAGCCCGCTGGCTTGTGGCCTTCTGAACGACGCCCGACGACATCACTGCTGCTGGTCTGGTTGCTCCAGACTGGCCCTTGCTCCCTTCCAGAAGAGGAGCACCCCGGACCCTCCTGGTCCACTCAAGACGCCATTTTGAGTCCACCGCGTGGGCTTGAATTAGCCAAGGCTTGTTGCCCAATCCTGGGTACTTCGACGCCGACAGCTTCAACCATCGTGGGACAGCTCTCCTCTCCATCCTGGTCGCCGACAGCGCCTCCTGGTCCGTGAGATCTGCAGAGCACAGCGTCGCCCACTCACCTAGTCGAGGTGACTACCATCCGGTGCCCTCCTGGTACCCACTGACTACTGGCTAGTAGTCACGAACTTGGTCCCCTCTGCTTTCAGGTGTCATCCATCGTCCAGATCCAGGCTTGGATCACTTCGAACTATCTTCACTGGTCGCCTGCCAGCATCTTTCTTCCAGGCTCCTGGTCCGGCAACGAGGATTCCCGACGTCTTTTGAGACCTATGCAGCTGCAGCCCCTGGGCTAGGTAACTTCGGCATTTCGGTGCCCCAGCATAACCTCACTATCCAAGGGTCGGGATCCACTGTCGTTTTCTCCCTACCAGGTCGGGTTCGCCCGTGAACACTAACTTTAGCGTTACTAGCTTCCATAGACTTTGTCCCGCATCCCGCGTGAGAGTGCACACTCTGCACCCGAGTCCCCTAGGTCTCCTAGAAGTAATCTAACGATTCCCTAGTCAAGTCCTAGCGATTCCAAAGCCTATTAGTACTGTACTTACCTGCTAGTAATTTCGCATTCCACTTTTAAAGTATATGGTTTTTCGTGCCCCTCGGGCATTTGTGTATACCGTGCTAACTTAAGTATTTTCGTAAGAGTTTTGTTGTGTGCCTAGCACCCTGTCCTCATAAAGAGTACAGGGTTGTTGTGATTCTAATAAATACACTGTTTATTTTCATAACACTTGTGTGGTGTCCTTTCACTGGGTGTTCAAGGGGTAATGTGATGGTAAAACAGCTGGCTTAACACGCCCTCTAGAGTCTTAGCCTTAGACTGCTCGTATCCATGCTACTAGGATAGCTGGTCTATAAGGTTGACTTACAACCAATCATCAATAAGGGTTGTTTGGACTGATACATAGTGATCACTAGAATAGTGAGCACTGCATATCAGGCCAACTTCTCACATTGGTGAGCAGCGGTTGGGATTTGAGCTTGCTGTTGTTTTACCACACATATCCTAAGAATATCTTGTGAAAGATCACATAAGTACTAAAGGTACATATAACTTAGCTTAGAATACTCTGAGTTCTACTGAACCAGCTGTTGTAGCTCCTAGGGCCTAGCACACCCTAAAACTACAACTCTAGCAAGGGATCAGTAGGCAAACATATAGTGTAGGTAAGTGCCCCACTTACACCTCACTAGAAAAGCATGTCTAACCATGGAGAGTCCACTGAGACTCCCCTGGTAAGTGTTGACCCTCCACAGGTCACTTCAAGATATGCAGCTCTCAGTTTCCAGGAGATGAGACAAGTCTGTACCTCCAGGAAACTGAAGCAGGGGTCTAACCCCACCATTCCCTTTCTGATAGGTCTCTTAGAGACATCTGATGCCAGAAAGATTTCTCAGTTACATGAGAACATGCCAGCCTTAGAGGGAACCTCTGGGGATCCAGACCTCCCCAACACTGCTACTGCAGTTGGAGAGGAGGAGGATCAGGAGGAACTCTCTGGGGATGAGGTAGACAAAGGTCTTGAGGTAGTCAGAAGGCTAACCAGGGCCATCTTAGACTTACTTGGGCTAGGATCTGGGGGACCCCCAGTACTAACCCGAAGTGGGCCTAACCATGGAGTTAGGAGAGATAGATCTCTTTCTAGGGACTCCAATAGATCTCTGCACTCTAATGCCTCTTCCCAGAGGAGGAGGAACTCTCCACAGAGGAGAGTGACTTCCCCTCAGAGAATAGAGCATGAAGCTAGAATGAGACAGGCTGCTCTGAGGATTGAAAGGGAAGAACTTGCCCTGGCCAAAGAAAAGCTTGCCTTTGCTAGAGACCAGCAGATGAGTGGGCTAGCTCCCACTGGTGGCAGCAATCTCCCAAGAGATAGAGAGAAGGGTTTAGATACTAAACACCTGACTAAAATAGGGCCCCCATTTAAGCAAGGGGATGATATCCAGAAATGGATGGCTGATTTGGAGAGGGCCTGCACTGTGCAGTGCATTCCCCGAAGTCAGTGGGCAGCTATACTGTGGCTCTCCTTTGATGGTAAAGGTAGAGATAAGCTCCTCACTACAAGAGTGGAGGATGCTAATGATTACCAGGTCCTGAAAAATGCACTGGTTGAAGGGTTTGGTTTAACCACTGAGCAGTACAGGTTGCTGTTCAGAGACACCCAGAAAACTCAGTCTCAGGACTGGTCTGACTTTGTGGATTGTGCCACTAAGGCTTTGCAGGGCTGGTTGCTGGGTAGCAAGGTTACAGATTACACAGGATTGTATAATCTTATGATGAGAGAACAAATTTTAAACAATTGTCAGAACCAGTTGTTGCACCAGCACCTTGTTGATTCAGATCTGACCTCTCCCCAAGAATTGGGAAAGAAGGCAGACAAATGGGTCAGGACAAGGATCAAGCAGAACCAGAACCAGAACCAGGGTGGTCAGAAGAAAGCAGACCAGAAGGGTAATGCAAAGAGTGAACAAAATGACCAGAAGTCTTCACCAGGTCCCCAACAAACCAAAGAGGGTGGGGGTCAGGCTTCCCAGAAGAAGAAGACTCAAGAAGGCCAGTCAAAAAGGTGGTGCCAGTACTGCAAAAGTAAATCTCACTGGTTTAGTGAGTGCACCAAAAGAGGAGGACAAACTCCTGCCACTACAGCCCCTAAGGCAACTGCACCCCCTAGTACAGTCAGTAGTGGTAGTGTACCTCCCAAGGCATTAGTTGGGTTAACCTTGGGTACTGAGGGGTCTGACAGCTTAGTTGGCACACTCACTCAGGCTGTCCTTGTCTGTACAGGGGATATGGATATATCCCCTGAGATAAGTCCCAATACTTTGGGCAAATACAGGCAGACACCTTTGATTAATGGCAAAATGGCTCAGGCCTATAGGGACACTTGTGCCAGTGTCACCATGGTGACACCTAACTTTGTGGACCCTGGACAGATCATGCCAGGTACTGATTTCCTGGTGACCAATGCCAGCAATGTCACTACTAGTCATAGTGTGGCAATTGTGGCTTTCTCCTGGGGTGGAGTGAAGGGACAAAAGAAAGTTGTAGTCAGTTCAGACCTCCCAGTTGATTGTTTGTTGGGCAATGATTTGGAGTCATCACAATGGTCAGAAGTGGAGCAGAGGACTCACATGGAAATGTTAGGCTTGCCAGCACATGTGCTTGCTGTGACTAGGTCACAGGCCAGAAAATGCCCCACTGAACAGGTGCTGGATCCTGAAATTATGGACCAGACACCTTCCAAGAAGAAGAGCAGTAGGGTTAAGGCTTTGCCTTCCCCCTTGCCCCAGGTTGAGGATCAAGTCTCTGAGGAGGCTGATCTGAGAGAACTGAGGGAAACTGAGCCTAAAGAGCTTGAACTTGATCAAGTTGAGTTTCTGGGCTCAGGGGGACCCTCCAGAGCAGACCTGGGGAAGGCACAGTTAGACTGCCCTTCCCTTGAACCCCTCAGACAGCAGGCTGCTGCTGAGGCTGCAGGGAATGCCACAGGTGCCCACAGGGTATACTGGGAAGATGGACTCCTGTACTCTGAGTCAAGAGACCCCAAGCCTGGTGCAACCAGGAGGCTGGTCATCCCCTTGTCTCTGAGAGGTTTCCTTCTCACCTTGGCCCATGAAATTCCCCTTGCAGGTCATTTAGGTCAGACAAAGACTTGGGACAGGCTTGTCTCACACTTTCACTGGCCCCATATGAATGAGAATACCAAGGAGTTTTGTCGCTCCTGTGTCACTTGCCAAGCCAGTGGTAAGTCAGGTGGCACAACAAAGGCCCCCCTCATACCACTACCTGTGGTGGGGGTTCCCTTTGAAAGAGTGGGGATTGACATTGTTGGTCCAATGGAACCCCAGACAGCATCAGGGCACAAGTTCATACTGGTGGTAGTGGATCATGCCACCAGGTATCCTGAAGCTATTCCACTTAGGACCACTACAGCACCTGTAGTGGCAAGGGCCCTAGTTGGAGTGTTCTCCAGAGTGGGCTTCCCTAAGGAGGTTGTTTCTGACAGAGGTACAAACTTCATGTCAGGATATCTGACTGCAATGTGGAAGGAGTGTGGTGTGAACTACAAGTTCACCACACCCTACCACCCACAATGCAATGGGCTTGTTGAGAGATTCAACAGGACCCTAAAAGGGATGATTCATGGGCTACCTGAAACTCTTAGGAGAAGATGGGATGTCCTGATCCCCTGCCTCTTGTTTGCTTACAGAGAGGTCCCACAGAAGGGGGTTGGCTACAGCCCTTTTGAGCTTCTGTATGGGCATCCTGTAAGAGGACCCCTGTGTTTGATGAAGGAAGGATGGGAGAGACCTCTCAAAAAACCTGCAACCAACATAGTGGACTATGTACTTGGTCTCCGCTCCAGGATGGCTGAGTATATGGAAAAGGCATCTAAAAACCTTGAGGCCAGCCAAGAACTTCAAAAAGCTTGGCATGACCAAAAGGCTGTTCTGACTGTGTACCAGCCAGGACAGAAGGTGTGGGTGCTGGAGCCAGTGGCCCCAGCAGCTCTGAAAGACAAATGGTCTGGGCCCCACACCATCATTGAGCAAAAGGGGGAGGTTACCTACTTGGTGGACCTTGGAACTCCCAGGAGCCCTCTCAGAGTGCCCCATGTTAACAGGCTCAAGGCATATGTTGACAGGAAGGACATGAGCTTGCTCATGGCCACAGATGAGGGACAGGAGGAAGAGAGTGACCCTCTCCCAGACCTGCTCACTCAGAATCCTGATGATGGATCAGTTGATGGTGTTGTCTTTTGTGGCAGCCTCACTGAACATCAGCAACAGGATTGCAGGCAAGTTCTGCAATCCTTCAGACATATGTTCTCTCTGACACCCAGCCAAACTGATTGGTGTACCCATGATGTTGACACTGGAGACAGTCTGCCTGTCAAGAGTAAAATCTACAGACAGCCTGATCATGTTAGAGACTGCATCAAAACTGAAGTGCAGAAAATGTTGGAGCTGGGAGTCATTGAGCCCTCAGATAGCCCTTGGGCTAGCCCAGTAGTTCTAGTGCCAAAGCCTCACACCCAGGGTGGTAAGAAAGAGATGAGGTTTTGCGTAGACTACAGAGGTCTCAATGCAGTCACTAAGACTGATGCCCACCCAATACCAAGAGCAGATGAACTTATAGATAAATTGGCTTCTGCCAACTTCTTAAGTACATTTGATTTGACAGCTGGGTATTGGCAAATCAGGTTAGCTGAGGAGGCCAAACCCAAGACAGCATTTTCTACCCCTGGAGGGCATTATCAGTTTGTGGTAATGCCCTTTGGACTGAAAAATGCACCTGCCACCTTCCAAAGGTTGGTGAATCAAGTCCTCACTGGGCTGGATGACTTCTGTGCAGCATATCTAGACGATATTGCTGTCTTTAGCTCCACCTGGGAGGATCACCTGGTCCACCTGAGGAAAGTGTTAGAGGCTCTGCAAAAGGCAGGCCTCACTATCAAGGCCACAAAGTGCCAGATAGGGCAGACACAGGTTGTATACCTGGGCCACCTTGTAGGTGGAGGCCAGGTTCAGCCACTGGAGAGTAAGATACAGGCCATCAAGGACTGGACTCCTCCAATCACCCAGACTCAAGTTCGAGCTTTCTTGGGCCTGACTGGGTACTATAGGAAGTTTGTCAGAAATTATGGGTCCATAGTGACCCCTCTTAATGACCTGACAAGCAAAAAGATACCAAAGAAAGTTCAGTGGACAGCAAGCTGTCAGAAAGCATTCAATGACCTAAAGCAGGCCATGTGCACAGCACCTATCCTAAAGAGTCCAGATTACTCCACGCCATTCATTGTCCAAACAGATGCTTCTGAGTTGGGTGTGGGAGCTGTTCTGTCTCAACTGAATTTTGATGGTAATGATCAGCCTATTGCTTTCATTAGTAGGAGGTTGACACCCAGAGAGAAAAATTGGTCAGCTATTGAGAGGGAGGCCTTTGCTGTGGTTTGGGCCCTGAAGAAGCTGAGGGCCTACTTGTTTGGCACTCACTTCACCATTCAGACCGACCATAAGCCCCTCTTGTGGCTAAATCAGATGAAGGGTGAAAACCCCAAACTGCTTAGGTGGTCCATTTCCCTACAGGGGATGGATTTTACAGTGGAGCATAGACCTGGTACTGATCACAGCAATGCTGATGGGCTCTCCAGGTATTTCCACTTAGAGCAAGAAGACTCACCTGGTCAAGGTTAGTTTATTGTCCCAAAGTTTGGGGGGGGGTCATGTAGGAGAGTAGGGTCTGCAATCCTATGATCACCCAGATTTTTGCTGCACTGGTTTACGACTTTCCCTGGCTGTGGGCCTGCAAATCAGACCCACAGCCTAGCTGTTCTCTCTATCCAAATTGTACTCAGGTACTGAATTGGCACTGGGCCCTCTCCAAGTCCCTGTACCCAGGGCTGAGGTGCACCCAGAAGTCTCCCAGGGGCTGAAGCATGTATTATGCCACCCCTGGGCTGACTAACTAAACTGACACAACTGGCTGCACGACAGCTGGGGCAAGGTGGTGTACTCACCCTTTGCTTTAGATATAGTATACCTATATCTAACCCTAAAATGGACACACGGATCTCCTATCAGTCACTCCTATGGCAGGCCTTAACAATCCTGAAGGCAGAGTGCTTGGAATCGTGTGAGATGGTGCTCTGGCATGAGCTGAGCCTGTCTACGGCTTTCGGGATCCATCCCTTAGCCGTTTCCATGATATCGCATACCATATACTCTTAAGTGCATTATAATCCTCGCGGTTATATGCCAACTCTGGTATCGCTTTATCAAAACATGTCGAGTAAGGTGTCATACGAATTGGAATACTAACCCCTCGCCAATTCTGGCGACGGGGTTAGCATTCCACCCTTCTAGAGGGACACGACATGTATGTAACCCCTAACCCCGGTTAAAGTCAAACAGAGCCTCAGCTCCACAAAATGGATGCTGCCACCGAGACACAAGTCTGCCCTCCTGCTGCTGGGAGTCCTCCCAGAGCAGGAGATAAGGACAAAGGGTTTCCTGCCAGGGGCGGTGCCAGCACCGTCCCAGACAGGATTTTGTGTATCCTAGGTAGGCAGGGCTTCAGAGGAAGGTGACTGCAAGTGGCACCCCGGTGCTCACTATGCATAGGCCGGCTTGAACCAGTTCCAGGGACACTCCAGACCCTGAGCTGGGGAAAAGCCCGCCAAGGAAGTGGGTGTAACCACCCCCCTCCTGGTCCCACCCATAGGGCAGGACTTAGTCGCGTGCCAGCCCCCTTTTCCCAGATAAAGGTAGGAACTGGCCCCCTTCCAAATTAGATCATCTTTGGAATCAAGACACGACTTTCTACGAAAGGACTTCAAGATTTCCTTCTTCAAGATTCTCCCTTGTGGCTAAGGAGTAGTCACCCTGCATCCGCAGGCACCATCGCAAGAACACTGCGGTCTGCTGTAAGTCCTTCCTCCGGAATCCGACTGCCCAGCTCGACAACACCCGGCTTCCCTGGCACCTCCGACCTCTACAGCCAAGCTGAGAACCGTGAGTGCGACGAGACCTCAAGGGACCGACTATTGCCAAGACTGCACGACTTCTGCACAGCAAGCCCGCCGAGTAATTTCCTGGTGAGTGCTTTGGGGTCCGAGAAGCCCCGACCCTGAGCAGCTCCAGCACCGAAGATCAGCCCCCCAGCATCTCCACGATCGGCGTGGGGCCCTTCTGCTTTTTGCTGCTCACCGCGTTGTTTGGCTACTAGCCCGCTGGCTTGTGGCCTTCTGAACGACGCCCGACGACATCACTGCTGCTGGTCTGGTTGCTCCAGACTGGCCCTTGCTCCCTTCCAGAAGAGGAGCACCCCGGACCCTCCTGGTCCACTCAAGACGCCATTTTGAGTCCACCGCGTGGGCTTGAATTAGCCAAGGCTTGTTGCCCAATCCTGGGTACTTCGACGCCGACAGCTTCAACCATCGTGGGACAGCTCTCCTCTCCATCCTGGTCGCCGACAGCGCCTCCTGGTCCGTGAGATCTGCAGAGCACAGCGTCGCCCACTCACCTAGTCGAGGTGACTACCATCCGGTGCCTTCCTGGTACCCACTGACTACTGGCTAGTAGTCACGAACTTGGTCCCCTCTGCTTTCAGGTGTCATCCATCGTCCAGATCCAGGCTTGGATCACTTCGAACTATCTTCACTGGTCGCCTGCCAGCATCTTTCTTCCAGGCTCCTGGTCCGGCAACGAGGATTCCCGACGTCTTTTGAGACCTATGCAGCTGCAGCCCCTGGGCTAGGTAACTTCGGCATTTCGGTGCCCCAGCATAACCTCACTATCCAAGGGTCGGGATCCACTGTCGTTTTCTCCCTACCAGGTCGGGTTCGCCCGTGAACACTAACTTTAGCGTTACTAGTTTCCATAGACTTTGTCCCGCATCCCGCGTGAGAGTGCACACTCTGCACCCGAGTCCCCTATGTCTCCTAGAAGTAATCTAACGATTCCCTAGTCAAGTCCTAGCGATTCCAAAGCCTATTAGTACTGTACTTACCTGCTAGTAATTTCGCATTCCACTTTTAAAGTATATGGTTTTTCGTGCCCCTCGGGCATTTGTGTATACCGTGCTAACTTAAGTATTTTCGTAAGAGTTTTGTTGTGTGCCTAGCACCCTGTCCTCATAAAGAGTACAGGGTTGTTGTGATTCTAATAAATACACTGTTTATTTTCATAACACTTGTGTGGTGTCCTTTCACTGGGTGTTCAAGGGGTAATGTGATGGTAAAACAGCTGGCTTAACACGCCCTCTAGAGTCTTAGCCTTAGACTGCTCGTATCCATGCTACTAGGATAGCTGGTCTATAAGGTTGACTTACAACCAATCATCAATAAGGGTTGTTTGGACTGATACATAGTGATCACTAGAATAGTGAGCACTGCATATCAGGCCAACTTCTCACATCGAGAAATGATCAAAAAAAGATCCAAAAAGTTAGTCAAAAATTTACTATAGGTTACTGCTTTTTCCAGATCTGCGGTTGCTGGCGCGGAAAAAAGAACTGACGTCAGCACGCGGAGGCGGCGTCTAAGTACTCCGACGACGTCATCACGGCACCCACGACGGACGCGGAGCCGCAGACGACGCCTACCGACGCGCAAGGGTACTGCTACGCAAAAGTTTCCGGATCCAGTCTGACGCCTGGGAATATTCTAAGGTAAGGAATCTAATACTAACGTGTCTCTTTCAGATGTAATTATCAAGATGCAATAACGCTAAAGCATAAACATTGATAACCCCAAGTATATCAGTTTTAGTCATTTCTAGGAACACCTTTAACCCAACAGGTCCTAAAGAGTGTAACGGTAACCTTTTGTTTTGCTCAGGGGCCATTTTACCAGCTTCGGCCACAGCTTCAATGTAATTTATAAAATAAGCCTTCCATTCTAACCATTTAGGTTCTGAACCAGAAGCCTAAAATGCTTGGGGTGGGTTGATGTTATAGCTTTGGTTGCTCATGATGAGTGGACTTGTAGAGTGTCCTTACTTCACACGAGGACTAGTTCACTGTCCTGAATTTCACTTCCTGAGCAAAACGATGAACTGTATGTAATTATAAGTAACTGCCAAATTATTGCGCAAAATATAACCCACAACAAATAAATTACAGTGTTAAAATGTCAGTTGGTGAGTCGGTTATTAATTTAATCTCTTTGTAGAAAGCTTGAAGGCAAATGAATCCTGCTTTCACTCCTTTTATTTTTCTGAAAAGAAATCAATATGGCCGCTGCGTGAGGTCTCGTAACCTGACCCCCGTGATGGTGCAATTCCTGGAATAGAGGATCCTTCACATACTCTCACAACTCACAGTTTTTGCATGCTCTGCGCAAATGAGCATCGGAGTCCGCCTACCTCGCATTGTCGGAACGTCCTCTTGATGCGTGTGTGCACGTGAGTCTCGGAGTCAGCCTACGTCGCACTGCCTGGACGCCCTCATGACGCTCGGCATGCAGTGCTTTCACGTTGCAGGAACGGCTGCCCTCGCATAGCGTGAATGCCCTGCTGGAGATCACGATACAGCCAATAACTCCCGCTGCAACACTCAGCACTTATTAAGTAATGCTGATTTAATCCAATTGAGGCAATCCTTGTGGTATGGGCCAGCTTGTAGAAGTCATTCCCAATAGGATCCAAGGGACACACTTAATCCAAAGGTGGCAAACAGGAATCAATTTGTAGAATTATCCAGGTGGAGAAGTGTGGCTCAATGGTTAGAGCGGCAGACCCTGATGCAGAGGTCTAGCCCGGGACCAGGGTTCGATTCCCCGCCTTGGCGGGTCTTGGGCTTAAAATTCCACAGACCTGATAATTCTCGCCTTGGTGCCTATTCCAATCATGGAGTCCCACTCTGCAACTCTGGGCAATAGCTTGCTTAATCTCCACAACGGCCCCCACAACGCTAAGGATGCCTGGCCTCCACCTTGGGGGTGCCCAGGAGTGGACACCTCACAGGGAAAGCCAGGATGGATTCCACAGCGGTATTCGTACAAGCTCCTTGAGACCCTTGCGGGTGAGTAGTGCGCTATACAAGTATCAATTTACATTATATTACATTTACATCCATAAATGGTTGTTCTCGTAGGTTCAAATCCATCCCTTCCTCAACCCTCGTCGTCATTGTTGTAAAGGAACACTCT
The DNA here is from genome assembly GCF_964261635.1 of Lissotriton helveticus. Lineage (NCBI taxonomy): Eukaryota > Metazoa > Chordata > Amphibia > Caudata > Salamandridae > Lissotriton > Lissotriton helveticus. The sequence continues at coordinate 458,367,551 of NC_136059.1, read as the reverse complement.
GCAACTGTAACTTGAAGTTCCTTTATTGTAGTTGAGGAGCATAGGTAAACACATCAATAACTTCCTATGCTCACCAACTAACTGCCCAGCCTTGCTATCGCAATGGAGCCTCTAGCAGCTCGACTGCGCCAACATCATACCCAGATGGGCATTGGCTTGCGGCCCATGCTCATCTCAATGTGTGCGGACGATATCACCCTTTTCGTCTGCCACCCCCGGGAGAATCTCAACCCTCTGGTCCAGTAGGTGAAACGTTTTGGTGGCTACTCCGGCATCCAGGTCAACTGGAGTAAGTCTTTGTTATTTCCTCTCACTGATGCCACAACGCCATTTGACCGGGAGTATCCTTTCATGTGGGCGACTGAACCCACCAGGTATCTTGGAATTTGGCTCAGTAGGGACGTTGATGAGCTCTGGAGGTCCAACTTCGGTTGTGTGGTGGACTGGCTGGAGACTAAGATCCTCTTTGGAACCGTCTTCCACTTTCTTTGGCCGGACGCACAGATTTTAAACTCTATGCCCTCAGCTTCCAGGCCAGCTTTCTTCATTTCTGGCTCCACCCCACTCCATTTGAGCCTCATGTTGCAGTTGAGGCTGATCTGGCTGCCCCGTGGCCACTCTCTACTGCTTTATTCGCCCGACGCGTCCCCGGTGCGCTGAGATTGACACGGTCGAGACTCTACGCTGGGCCTGGGAGGGACTCCGGAAAGTTTCAGGCCTGGGCTTGCTCTCTGCAGCTGCAATGCCTTCTGCCCGACATCCCGCTTTTCCTCCACTACAATCTTTGGGGATGCCGAAACATGCTACTCATCTTTTGCTGTCCACTGTGTCTGATCTTTACCCTGAGAATACATTCTACACGCTGGCTACTGACTCTGACCCTAAGGACACTCTGCTCTATTATCAGTTAAGGGCGATATGCAGAAAGCTCCACCCATCTTTCCCCCAGCCCCCTCCCTCGCTGGCCACTCTCAACCTCCTTTATACATACTCCTTTCCACATAAATTGATTACCAGACTCTATGCTACCATGCTGGAGGGCTCCTCCATATCCACTGACAGGACGCGAGTTGCATGGAAATCGGACCTGGCCATTTCAATACCCCAAGCCGACTGGCTTTACTGTTGCTCCCAAATTAAACGTCTCTCCCCTAACTATCAAATGCGCCTTATCCATTTTAAATATCTCCACAGGCTCTACTGGACCCCCATGCAGCTGCACAAAATGGGCCTTATTGCAAGCGATAGATGCCTACGCTGCTCTGCGCCGGCGGCAGACTTCGCCCACCTGGCTTAGCTGTGTCCCAAGGTCTCCACTTATTGGCATGAGGTATGCGCTGTTATATCCCTGACACTCTGCTTTGCCTTCTAGGCTTTGTCAAATTATACCTGGATGCCTCCCGCAAACTGATTGCTATGTTGCTAGTCCTTGCGCTGCTGTTGCTAGTCCTTGCGCTGCGCAGGGTTTCCATGTGCTGGGGTCGCTGACTCGCACCGAGGGTGTCCCTCTGGTTGGAGAATGCTTACTGTTGCCAGACTCTCCTGTCCAAATTCTGGGACTTAATGCCCTCTAGATCCCGCCCGCTAGATATATGGGGTCCGCTAGTATCCTATCTTCTTAGTCACGGTTCCCAGCACTCGGAGGCCTCCACCCCCGCTCTCCCCGCCATCGATGCGGCCGCAGACCCATGAGTCACCCTCTCCCTGCCTCTCTTTTGCCCCCCTGCCTACGCTCCCCCCTTAGTATGTGTAGTGCCCTCCTTCGATAAATTTTTTGCTGTGTTTTTAGAGAAACTACACTTTTAGATCACGGCCGCCATTGATTGCGGTATTTGTAACCGACTGTTCCCGACTCTGCATTGCATATTGTATTGCATAATTTTTTGCCATGGTGTCACTTTGTAACTGTGATGTATTTGAATCTTCAATAAAGGTTTATGAAAGAAAAAAACGAACTGCCCAGCCTAGTTACACACTTGAACATACACATTCTACAATGACATAGGAATACATTCCACGAACATCATCGAGACATTCCATGTTACTAAGCAACAAGAACATAACACCCATTCTGCCATTGGTATTGCCTTTTAACTCGAATTGATGAAGGGACAACATATCTACTTACACATAAATATTGAATTAAGCTCGAAGGTAAAGATAAAAACTTTAAAGGATAATCCTTTACAGTTAAAATACAATCAGATTCTAAGAGAGCTGCCACTGTTTTGCTGCTTCTCACATTCGTTCAAAAATTTAATTAAAAAGGTAAAAATGTAATGGTCTGAAATTAGACAAACCGAAAGAAGAGAAATAATGGAGACAAGTGTTGCACAAAAGATAACGAATATATCGAAATGAAATGATGAAAAGGTCTGGTTTTTGTGTGCATATTTTATATAGCGCGAACTCGACCCGAAGGTATTGGAGCGCTTTACTTGAGCACCGTATTTACATTACACATCCAGGCACGGGGAGATTAAGTGATTTGCCCAGAATCACAGGATGTGGACTCGACCTTGAGGCTCGAACCCTGGTTTTCGACACCAGCGTCGGGCTTTTAAGCAGACGGACACACTGAAAAAGTTAGACACTTCGGTGCAGGTAATTTGATTTTTTTTTTCTCAGGCTACCTTGTGAGACCGTGCTAACCCGATTTAGTATGAAGTAACTCCGGCCGGAGCTAGACAGAAACTGAGGGTTGCACTGGGTCTTTGCGCTAACTAGGCACACACAGTGAGTGGGCTGGCAGTCACGAATTACCTTGATGATGTTCACAGACACTGTAAGATTGTAGAATAGCCCCAGAAAAAAAGAATACAATTCTAGGTTCTCATTGCAACACAGCTGTTCCGCTCATAGAGTTCACAGAAGACCATCGCTCCGGACCACCACCCGCATTTGTATGTTAAAAATATGTATTTATCTAAAGTTAAACTTACCCCAAGCTCTAAGGAGTATGCAGATGTGTTTCATGGCACAGCTTTAATCTTCAGTAGGATGGTTTGGTCTGCAGAAGGTCTTTGTTCATCTGTTGCATTTACCGGGTGATTCATACTGCTTAGTGCAGCTTCCGCTTTTTAAACGGGGGTATGCCAGTTTTTTTTTGCACTTTTATATAGCGCGAACTCGACCGGAAGGTATAGGGTACTTTACATGAGCACAAGTTAACCCAAACAAGGACGCATTCATGTTTAGTAGGCACAGGAAGATTAAGTGATTTGTCTAGAATCACAGAACGCTTCTATCCGACGCCGAGACTCGAACCTGGTTCCCCAGCTCCAAATTCGGCAGCTCTGGCATATTGAAACGTGTCTCTTTGAAGAGAATAAGGACTCTGTATATTATCAAGAAGCGGCAACGAGAAACTAGCATAATGTAAAGATGGGCAGACGCCACTACCAAGAACGCGTTTTATTTTCCGTAATCTTTAATTACAGGTCTGGCTTGATACCGCCACAGTGTCTGTGCCTTTACTGGTCAGCCGAGAAAAAAAACTTTTAAGAAGCAGTACCGAGTCAGGGACTTTGCTTCAACCAAAATTACCAGATTATTCGGAGTACCGCTTTTGATTCGACGAACAGTTTGGCGTGCTTGCTTACACTGAAAAATAATGCTTGTATTGCACTATCCCCTTGTGGGGAAAGTATGCCCAACACAACAGGAGGGTTATGGTGACCAGCCATTGCCCAGAGTTTAGGTCTGATCTGTTTATTATGGAAAAAGTAGGACAAAGGAACTAAGCCGGACATATTTATTGCAGTGGCGGCTGGTGACATTTGAGAGTGGTGCTGCATAAAAATTCAGGGTGGGTGCACGGGTGCAAGTGCAGCGAGCGAGCCTGGCTGTCAAAAGAGAGGAGGGTTCAGGGCGTTATCCCCCTAGAAATTTTTGAAAAAAATTGTAGACAAATGGTGAATTTATAAACATATTTGACCTAGCCAGAAGGTCAATAAAGCAATTGTTAAATTGTGTTATGACTTCAATAAAGGGATTTCATATGATAACAATGTAAGTAGTTACTTATTCAATATAACCACAGAACTTCCGAACTGACTTTGAGATAACAATGCTGCCTACCTCAGATTGCTTTATTTATTGATATACCGTTACAAATGAAATCTGCTGAGGAGAAAGTTATTGTGATTTGTTAGATTGGACACAATGTTCATTCCCTGACAAATTGCTTAAATGTACTGCGTGCATTTGGGAGGGGCTTAAAAGGCTGCTTTCTCCAAACCACCATCCATTTGTCAGATCAATAAACACTGGGCTGAGGATGGGCTGTAAACTACTAGGAGAAGAAATTCCATGCCTTTGATGCACAGCACAACTAGCCAAGTGAAGCAAGCAAAGACATCAGGGACCCGGGCATATAATAGCATTGGGAACATATCATGACGTATCACAGTGAAGAAATGAAACTAGGGAGTCTCCCATGCATTATTTTGCACAATCCCCAATGCATATAACTGAACTGAGGCGTGATGCAGAAGAAACGCAGTTTGTGACAAGCCAGCCCATGTTATATATTAGGTATAGATTTTCCTGGAGTGTATTAGGTCCATTAGAGTGGTTTCTAGAAATTCTTTGTTTCTTTTCTAGCCATCAATAGTAATGTGTTGCAATATAAGCACCACTGAATGCCTTAAGCAATGGCATTGATTCCCTGACCTACCGTTGCTCCGCAATCAATATGTTAAGGATTGTAATGTAAACACCTCAGGCCACACATAGTTATGTAAGTTTAAACACAGAAAATTAGAGTGAAGTAAGCCCGCGAGGAACAAAATCATTGTAACTGAGACTGTCAGTACAGTGCCTGTCAGGCGTGACACTGAAATTGTGAACCGAGGGCAAGGCAAACTAATGGCACATTATGAACCCCATACACAAAACTAAACTGCTCTTCAATCAATGATCCCAGCCGTAGTTAAGAAAAACCGAAACAAAAAACAGACTCAACTAACAACTTAATTTATGTATGATTTCTTTTATCTTGTTTTTTTTTTACACTCCGACCCAAAGTGCTTCTGACTCGAGGCTGGGCAGCGTCAAGCAAGAGAGGTGACACATTCAGAAAGAATACCTCTCTCTGACTCCACCGCTTGATTCTTCCTCATGTGCGACGCGCCTGCTGTGCTGCAGGGCTGTCCCTGACTGCCTGTGATAGCAGGTAGGCTAAGTTAATGTAGCAGTGCCATTTAGCATGGTACTGCCATCAAGTTGTTCCTGCATGCCTTGCTGCCTTGATCACCTTGGGCATTTCACTCCCCAAGACACTGGCTGCAATCAGTGAGAGGAATTCTGTGGTGGTGACAAATGGCCTAATGCACAGGAGGGGTCTCTTCGACAAAGAGACTAAAAGAGCAGCATACCAACAGCAGAAACACATTAATGGCCAACCATGCTGTATTTTTGTCTTGTAAATATAGCGCAAACTCAAACCCGAATGTTAGAAATGGGATTTCCGGTTGGCTAAGGTTTGCGCCAAAGTCAGGCAGAAACCACCATTCCTACGTCAGGGCAAGGGAGTTACACGCCAAAGATAACCCCTGCTCACCCTCTAGGCAACGTGGCGCGAGCAGTAAGGCTTATCCCAGACAAACGAGGGGTAGGCTCCCTCTTTTAAAATTTAAATATAAAGCGGGGTGAGCACCCGCTAGGTCAATGAAAGAAATAGCGGCAAGGTCCCTGGCGGGGTGGGCACCTGCCAGGGGACTTAAAATCTCGGCAAATATGCGGCGGGGGCAGCCGCGAAGATGGCTCCCACTGCGGCCAAAATGCAGGATGGGCTCCTGTTTTCCCCTAGAACAAACAGGGGCAAGTGGCCATTTAAATCAGCGCTCCTGGGGGCACAAATCCAGCGCTCCCCGGCGCTGCAGTAATAGTTTATTAGCATAGTTAATTAAAACCATTGCAATTCATCCTTAAAAACACTAATATACGCACAATACATTTTTCAACACTTGAATAAAATTACATTCACATAAAATGCATAGTCTAAATTATAATTCCTTTCAAAAATTCATGAGATTTAATATATGTAAGTGAGAATTAAAATAATAATCATGTTGTTCTAGATGTCCTCTGTAAGTTATGGCAAGGGGAGGAATTCCAGTGTTCTCTTTTCTTCCACCTTCCCTAATTTAATATTTTATAGACCACCAGTAAGGGATTCTGATTTGCTTAATAACCTCTAAAAACATGACGGGGGGTCAATTTTCTGCATCTTTGTTTCTACCTCCTTCAAGTACTTCACCAGGCTGCAGTTCAACTGCGGGTCGCTGGGTGCAAAGCAGGCAAGAACTGCCTGTCTTCTTGAGCGTATTCCACGCTGGTTAAAATGGTATTTCAATAACCGTTTCCTTTCCACCAACAATTTCTCACAGGAGCACAGCAAATGTTCCATATCTTCCGGCGCCATGCCGCATAAACGACAGAGGGTACCCCCATTAACCCTCAGACATTGCGGGAGATGGTGTATGCAGGGTAACATGCCCAGTCTATATTTGAGGAACTTCAGTTTTATATAACGTGAGTACCCGAGGTCAAGATAACTGTTGGCCTTGTTTAGAATAGGAGTTTAAGACAATCCACCCATGTGACCTCTTCGCAACACACCCTTTATCTTCAGTCCATGATAGATGTTTTACTGTTTTCTTTACTAATCTTTTGATCGTAGTATGATTAGTAGGGGTGTTCCACAGCTCCTGTAACCCTAGATTCACTAGGCTGTTTTTCAAATATCTGGCGGCTGGCGATGCCGGATTCCGTTCTAATTCTGACCATAAATAGCTATTTAAGGTTCCTTTGTTTGCCTTACGGACTTTGTTCCAAGTAATTATAAATGCACCTTGTCTTGCCAGAGACTGCTTCTGGCCTCCAAATTCCAGCCTAAATTGGGCCGGAGAGGTTTGTTTTGGCAATCTGAATATGGTTCTATATGCTGCTGCCACAGTTCTATCTAGAGTCGCTGCATCCCTTCCTCTCTGTACTTCACTCCCATAAGTAGTTGTGGGCAGCAGTTTAGCTCTTATAACTTGTGCCAGGGGCAGAAGTGATGGACCAGTGAGTTTGCCATTTAGTTTTTTTTAGTGAAATTGAAATCACAATGCCTTTTCCTCTAATGCTTGCTTTCTGAATGGTAAACTGGCCGCTGTTGTCGATTTTGACTCCCAGGTACTTGTACACTGTTGTGTCTTCAATACGATTGTTGTTCCAAAACCAGCCATAATTAGTTTTCCCTTTTTTGTTAATTGACATAGTTTGTGTCTTCTGTAAATTTATCGTCAGTTGATTACCATCCGAATACAGTCGAGTTGCATTCACAAGATTTTGCAGCCCTATTTTTGTTTGACTAATTAGCACTATGTCATCTGCATATAGTAATGATGGTAGTATTTGGCCTCCTAGTTTCGGTGCATGGGAATTACAGTTGTTTCAAATTGGAATTAAATCTCCTAAGAACAAATTAAAAAGGGTTGGGAACAAGACACATCCCTGTTTTAGGCCCTTGTTAGTTGGGATACGTCTGGACAGATGGGATCCATCACCCAACTTCACATGTATCCACGTGTTACTATGCAGGTTAATCAGTAGGTCTAGCAAGGGCCTCGGGATCCCCCACTTATTCAGTTTGGACGACAGGAGATTCCGATTAATATGGTCGAAGGCTGCCTTATAGTCGATAAAGCACAGATGGATTGGCATTTTGGTGGTTTTGGCTTAATCAATTAACAAGGCCATTGTCAAGATGTTCGTTGTTGTCCCAACAGTTTTGGCAAAACCTGTTTGATTTGCAGGGATTAAGGAATTTTCTGTAGCCCAGGCCTGCAATTCTTCCAAGAGGATTCCGGTAAAATACTTGGCCTCATTATCCATGAGGGCGATCAGTCTGTAATTACTTGGTCGCGATTTGTCCCTTGATTTGAGTATAGGAGAGATAATCGAGCCCTTCCAGGAGGCAGGTAGTATATTAAACTGTATTATTTCCTTGAATAGTGGCTCTAGTGCTCCAGCCCATTCCCTATCGCTCAGTTTGTAAAGAATGGGAGGAATACCGTTCGGGCCTGGCGCCCCTTCCCTTCTTCCCTTTTTAATTTGGCGCGTGATTATTTTTTGTAGATTTGTCTCTCCTGTATTCATGGATGTATTGTCACCTTCTTGTTGATGAAGAGTTTCACACAGTGTTATTAATTTGTTTTCCTCATTTTCAATCTCAAAATCGGAGGCCCTTAGTTGTGTGAAATGATCTTTGAGATACTTTGCCCATGCTGCTTCGCTGATGTTAGAAGATACTCCATCATGCATGGGATTTAAAAAGGAATTGATTGATTTCCAGAATTTTGCCCCATCGTTCTGTTTTATGTCAGCGTGAAGTTTTGCCCATAAACTGTCCTCCATTTTCTTTGTTTGCTTCCCACTTTGTCTTTTTCAAAGAAGCCTTCAGTTTCCGTAGACGGTCATGTTTCACCGCATCTCTTGGAGAGTACCTAAGTTGGCGCATTATTTGGTAGATACATTTCTTTGTGCGTTTTATCTTCACTTGATGTTCCTTTGTAAGTGAGGTCATATTTTTATCAGTCCGTCCTGTTTGAAGTTTCGGTGTTGTGGAATAGCCTGCCATTATTGTTGTAAAACACTCCCATTTCGCAACTCCACTTGCTCCGATTCTTCCCTCAAAATGCAGTTTCGCCCTATCATGCAAGCTTCCCTGCTGCCGAATATTTAATCCTTTTATAGTTGACAGTATAAACTGAGTCAATAGGGACCAGAGACTGCTCAAATTTAGGCTTGCAGATGTTCAATGTGATTTCCTGGGGGCAATGATCACTGTCGTTTTTTTTCCCTATTTGGAAAGAGGTGACATGATGAAAGAGAGATAATGACAAACGTATAATCCAAGATTTTGCTAAACCTTGATGAGTGAAACGTACATGCTGGTGGAGTGTCTCCAACGAGTCTTCCATTTAGTACTATAATATTATAGGACTCAAGGTTCTCTAATGCCTGCTTATCTAATTTAGTATATTTTGATGTTTCTGAAATTACTTGGTATGGTATATTCCAGGCTATATTTTGAAGATGATTCTCGTCGTCTGTTGTGTTCCCCATCAAATTAAGATCAAAGTCGCCAGTGAGCATGACATCCATAGTCGAAGTTTAGATTGTAGTTTCCTCTAGGTAGTTACATAGTTCTTTTATTACCTTTCCTTTTTGGATGAACGTAAGCGTTAATTAAGATTAAGTTTGCGCCCCTCTTGCCTTGTTCCAAGGTATGAAGATTGAGTGTCAGCAAGTTGGGAGTGGGCGGTCCAAATTCCTTGATCTCGTGGGCACTTGCCGCCGAAACATAAGTCACAAGGCCCCCTTGAAGATGACCATATTTTGCAGCTCTCACCGCGCTTGTAAAAAAACGTAGATAGCCAAGCAGATGCGGTGGTTCTTCTTGCCAGGTCTCCTGAAAGGTCATAATATCAAAGGATCTTATGTAACTGACAAATTCTTGGTTGTTCATTTTGGAGGCGAGGCCATTGACATTCCATGAGCATATTCTGTAGTTCTTATGTCCACTCGATATAGGCAGATTCGTTGTTGGTCATTTTGCTTGATTGTTAATTGTTCTGGCGAACCATCTCAGGTCAGGTGTACCTGTTGATCCACCATCTGAGGCGTGTCCCCTGGCTTCCAGATCTTCCGTAATTCTTGCTCCAGTGTTCCCTATTGCGCCTCGGAGTACTGACATTCCAGATCTATTGTTGCAGTTCTGTGCTCCTTCTCTTCCTGAGGGGAGTAATAGATCGGGGTATTTTGGTTTTATATAAGGGGCAATTGAGATTCCCCAGTTTTTGAAGGTTTGACTCTCAGCCAGTATGTTCTGTGCAACTGAAGAAGTAGTCCATGTTGCCTTTGTTTTTTCCGCCTTTGAGCCTACTTCTGCAATAAATTCGATGGAGACTAGATTCAGGGTAGTCACACTGGCCATAGATGTAACATGAGATAACAGCCGTAAGATGTTCCCTCTATTCAATATGTCATGCCTACCTTTCGAGATGTAGTCCGGGATAAACCATACAATATTTGCTGTTGTGTTTCTGCTGTCTTCGGACTTCCTGTTTTTGTTCTCAGCATTTCCTCCATGTACAAATACGTGTTCTTGCGCTTCTCTGGGTAATGCTCGATATATAGAAGATTCCACTCCAGTATTCCCTTCGGGGTGTATTTTCTGTTGTCCTCCAATGTTTGTTATCTGATTCCCGTTCCTTTGTCTGAGGGCAGATGGTTCCGATCCCCCACCACTTGTGCGTTCCTTGATGTCTATTCTTGGATTTGCCCTTGTCTGTGTAGATATAGGTGTTTGTCTACTTTGCACCGGTATGTTCTCATCTAACTCTTCTATGGCTCTCCCCATTATTTTGGTTAGAGAGTGCTGGACGCTATCGCTCCCGGGCGCTGCTCCACTGATTACATTAGGATTCCTTGTAGAGTTGATGATCAGGCCGCCTTGCTTGCTTTGAACTGGATCTTGTTGTTTTTTTCTTTTTTCCAGACTTGGAGGAGAGGGTCTGTTAGTTTCTTCTTGGTGTGGGACTTCTATTCCTTCCGTCTTCTCGGTGTCCTTAATGGTCTCTCCTTCTTCATCGTCAGTTTTGATGTTGTTTAGTCCGCCTTGATTGGCCTGGGGCGTTGACACGAAGAGGTGGCTGAATCCCACTCTATCTAGATTAATTTTTTTATTTCTGCCTTTGCGTTTGTTTGCCCGCTTTGCATTTAAAGGATTATCAACCCTTTCATTTAGTTGATCTCCAGGCAGTTTGTAATCCGTATTCTGGTCACTTTGGCCTCTCCTTTCCGGTTCTTGTAGATCTGTTTCTCCGATACCTCAGTGTGGACGTTTTCAGTGATTGCGGGTGGTGCTATGATATTTATTTTATCTATTTTGTTCGTGGTGTGGCTTTCTGGAGGATGCTTGTCTGTCTCCCCGACTATTTGACTGTTGCACCAGTGTCTCCCTTTTCCTTGTGATAGTGATTTTATTAATGTGCATAAATAACTCACCATTGATGGAAGTGTGGCCATTTTGTCAATTATTGGGCCGCATCCACAGCCCAGGGACTTGTTTTGAACCTGATCCTGTTTGTTTTGTAGTAGTGTATTTAATGTGCCCAACTTCCCGTCAATTGCGACCACAAAGACCGCCAGTGTGTCTAAAAGCGTCAATTGGGTGTCCATCTTATCTGACTGGTAGTGGAGCGCTTCTACCAATAGTTGGACTGTTTTTAACAGGCTCTGCCATGCTGTATCCTGGGTAGCGTTTTTTTGTATTTCCTCATTGCTAGCAGGATTTGTTGTTTCGTCTCGAGTTTCAATTGTGAGTCCTGTTTGTATTCACATATTTTGTCATTTGTTTTGGAGTTCAGCCCGCTCCCACTTTTGTCTTCGGTGTAAGCAGCCATAAGACCTTCCCATTCCTCCGTTCCGGGGTCTGTGGCGATTTCTATTTCTTCTAGTTTCCCAGCTGATTTTAGTCCCTCCGTTTCAAGGTATGAGGCCATTTCTATTTCTTCTAGTGTCCCAGTTAAGTTTGGTCCCAAGATCCGATCTTTGAATCCTCCCCCCCCCCAGTAGATGACTCTAGCTGGGAGTTTGATGTTGCGTCAATTAAAAATGGGGTGCTTGTTTTTTCCTGTATTGACCCCTTCATTCCTTGATCGGGGTTAGTGCACCTTTGCAAGGGTTTTTCCCACGGGCTTTATTGGCTTTGCATTTTTGGTGTCATAACTATTGCACAGTTACCAAGTCTGTTTTTCTTTTTTCTTGGTCCATTGCCATTAGACAGATCCAAGCTGGTTTCGAGCTTGTCCTGATTTCTTTTTTGTGCGTCGTCCGCCCTTTTATTTGCTTCATATTGCCTGTGAATTTGGACGACCTTGACTTCTCCTGTTTGTATATTGTCTATATTTTCAAAAGTCATCCGTGTTTTGTTGGAATACGGAGTTGAAGTTATTTGTAGAGGGCTTTGACTGCTCTGCTGTTGTCTCTTTTTTGGTCTGGGCTCTCCCCTTTGTGAGTTGAAGTCCGCTCTTTTGTGATTAATGATAGTTGTTTTGTTTGAAAAGGTTGAAGAGGTGATTGAAGTCCTGGCACCTCTTTTGTATTTGAAATTAGGGCGTCCCCCACATTTTTCAGGAAGCTAAATTTTGTAAAGATTTTCAGTTGATATGAGAACTGCCTTATTATTGATTTATTGCTAGTTTCCGTTTTTGGTGATTGCCCACTCTTTTCTGATACAGAGGAGTTTCTATCTGCTGGTATTTCTATTTCAATGAGAGTACTATTTATCAGGTTTGCTTGACCAGCTTCTTGTGGTGTTTCATCACTTACATCCTCCAACACGTTTATTTTTCGTTTACGTTTTTTTTACTCTCGTTTAGCTGTTATATTGCCACGAGTGCAATCTGACCTCATAATGCCCTTTTTCTTTAGTTCCTGTCTTTCCGTTCCACACAGTCAATAAAAGCTTGGTGGTTTGTGACACGATCAATGACCGCTCCCACGATCGTGCCACCCCCACGACCTGTGCGCTTCTGTAAACCTCCTATAGTTGTTTTTAGGTAATATAAGTGCCAGTTAGTTGGAAGGTTCGCCCGTTTTTGCAGTTTTTTGGCTCACACTTCCCTACAGATTGATTAGGACTGTAGGAGAGTAGGGTCTGCAATCCTATGATCACCCAGATTTTTGCTTTTTGCTGCACTGGTTTACGACTTTCCCTGGCTGTGGGCCTGCTAATCAGACCCACAGCCTAGCTGTTCTCTCTATCCAAATTGTACTCAGGTACTGAATTGGCACTGGGCCCTCTCCAAGTCCCTGTACCCAGGGCTGAGGTGCACCCAGAAGTCTCCCAGGGGCTGAAGCATGTATTATGCCACCCCTGGATTGACTAACTAAAACTGACACAACTGGCTGCACGACAGCTGGGGCAAGGTGGTGTACTCACCCTTTGCTATAGATATAGTATACCTATATCTAACCCTAAAATGGACACACAGATCTCCTATCAGTCACTCCTATGGCAGGCCTTAACAATCCTGAAGGCAGAGTGCTTGGAATCGTGTGAGATGGTGCTCTGGCATGAGCTGAGCCTGTCTGCGGCTTTCGGGATCTATCCCTTAGCCGTTTCCATGATATCGCATACCATATACTCTTAAGTGCATTATAATCCTCGCGGTTATGTGCCAACTCTGGTATCGCTTTATCAAAACATGTCGAGTAAGGTGTCATACGAATTGGAATACTAACCCCTCGCCAATTCTGGCGACGGGGTTAGCATTCCACCCTTCTAGAGGGACACGACATGCCTGTAACCTATAACCCGGTTAAAAGTCAGACAGAGCCTTAGCATCCACAAAATGGATGCTGCCACCGAGACACAAGTCTGCCCTCCTGCTGCTGGGAGTCCTCCCAGAGCAGGAGATAAGGACAAAGGGTTTCCTGCCAGGGGCGGTGCCAGCACCGTCCCAGACAGGGTTTTGTGTATTGTAGGTAGGCAGGGCTTTAGAGGAAGGTGACTGCAAGTAGCACCCCGGTGCTCACTGTGCATAGGCCGGCTTGAACCAGTTCCAGGGTCACTCCAGACCCTGTGCTGGGGAAAAGCCCGCCAAGGAAGTGGGTGTAACCACCCCCCTCCTAGTCCCACCCATAGGGCAGGACTTAGTCGCGTGCCAGCCCCTTTTTACAGGATAAAGGTAGAGACTGGCCCCCTTCCAGATCAGATCATCTTTGAATCCTGAAACTACTTTCTGCGAAAGGAACTCAAGACTTCTTCCTAAGATTTCTCCCTTGTGACTAAGGAGTAGTCACCCTGCATCCGCAGGCACCATCTAAGAACACTGCGGTCTGCTGTAAGTCCTTCCTCCGGAATCCGACTGCCCAGCTCGACGAGAACCGGCTTCCCTGGCACCTCTGACCTCTACCCACCTCTACAGCCCAGCTGAGAACCGTGGGTGCGACGAGACCTCAAGGGACCGGCCATCTGCAAGACTGCACGACTTCTTTCCAGCAAGCCCGCCGAGTAATCTACTGGTGAGTGCTTTGGGGTCCGAGAAGCCCCGACTCTGAGCAGCTCCAGCTCCGAAGTGCAGCCCCCCAGCATCTCCACGATCTGCGTGGGGCCCTTCTGCTTTCCGCTGCTCACCGCGTTGTTTGGCTACTAGCCCGTTGGCTTGTGGCCTTCCTGACGACGCCCGACGACATTTCTGCTGCTGGTCTGGTTGCTCCAGACTGGCCCTTGCTCCCTTCCAGAAGAGGAGCACCCCGGACCCTCCTGGTCCACTCAAGACGCCATTTTGAGTCCACCGCGTGGGCTTGAATTAGCCAAGGCTTGTTGCCCAATCCTGGGTAACTTCGACGCCAACGACTTCATCCTTCGTGGGACAGCTCGCACCTCCATCCTGGTCGCCGACAACGCCTCCTGGTCCGAGAGACTGCAGAGCCCAGCAGCGCCCACTCACCTGACTGCGGTGACTTCGCCCGGTGCCATCCTGGTGCCCACTTAATCACTGGCTAGTGATTCAAGAACTTGGTCCCCTCTGCTTTCAGGTTTCTTCTTCCTTGATCCAGGCTTGGATCCATCGAACTTTCCTTCACTGGTCGCCTGCCAGCAACTTCTTCCTTCCAGGCTCCTGGTCCGGCAACGAGATCCCCGACGTCTTTTCAGACCTATGCAGCTGCAGCCCCTGGGCTAGGTAACTTCGGCACTCCGGTGTCCCAGCATAGCCTCACTATCCAAGGGTCAGGATCCACTGTCATTTTCTCCCTACCAGGTCGGGTTCGCCCGTGAACACTATCTTTGTGAATTCTAGCTTCCATAGACTTTGTCCCGCATCCCGCGTGAGAGTGCACACTCTGCACCCGAGTCCCCTAGGCCTCCTAGTAGTAATCTAACGATTCCCTAGTCCAGTCCTAGCGATTCCAAAGCCTAGTAGAACTGTTACTTACCTGCTAGTAATTCGCATTCCACTTTGAAAGTATATGGTTTTTCGTGCCCCTCGGGCATTTGTGTAACGTGCTAACTTAAAAGTATTTTCGTAAGAGTTTTGTTGTGTGCTTAGCACCCTGTCCTCATAAAGAGTAAAGGGTTGTTGTGATTCTAATAAATACATTGTTTATTTTCATAACACTTGTGTGGTGTCCTTTCACTGGGTGTTCAAGGGGTAATGTGATGGTAAAACAGCTGGCTTAACACGCCCTCTAGAGTCTTAGCCTTAGACTGCTCGTATCCATGCTACTAGGATAGCTGGTCTATAAGGTTGACTTACAACCAATCATCAATAAGGGTTGTTTGGACTGATATATAGTGATCACTAGAATAGTGAGCACTGCACATCAGGCCAACTTCTCACAAGGACCTCTCCCGGTTTTTCAATAATAAAACTGAAAACTCCTTTCCCCCGCTCGGCTGGTACGCAGTTGCTCAATGTTATACAGTTATTGCTCAGTTATAACTCCTTACCCTTTTCCCTGTACCCTGTGCCTTGCAGGGGGCAACTTTTTCCCCCCACTCTCTGCCACACCAACAGTCACAACGAACCACTCCCGTCGGCTTACCTCCAGGCCTGTCTGCTCCGCGGAGAGCCCGCCCAGCCTGCCAGACCTCAAGCCAGCCGCCGAATATGACAACGGGACAAAGCAATGCAGCGTGGCAGAGATATGGTGGCGATCAGCTTGAGCAGCAGCCGTCAGGAAAGGCAGCCGTCAGGTAGCAGATAGCACTGATAACGGTGGAGGGGAGGTGGATCGTCAAAGGTCAGACAGCAGCAATCATCAGAAAGAGCGGCCGCTGTCCGGAAGGGTCGCTGTAAAGCAAAGTCTAGGGCGCCCCTTCAGCAATTCTGCTCAGTTTGCCAGCCGTGAGCTTCGTAAGCCGTTAGCTCCGGCCGTGAGGCAGGATAGCCAGAAGTTGTTTCGACACCAGCCCCTTACCCCCGTCCCAATATGCTTCAGGGCGTAAATGTCCGAGTAGAGGGGCCCACCAGATGGGGTATCCAGTGAGTTCAACAGTCCCTTCACCAGACTTTGATATCCAGTTTTACCAGTTCAGTTGTTCAGTAGTGATACCTGTGATGCCTGCCTCGTCCCTGCTCTGGCTACTCTGGCCGCAGAGTACCAGCGGCTCACGGTGCAGCTGCTCCAGCCGTGGGGCACAGTTTTGGACTGCTGCTGCCATTGGGTAAAGCACCAGCGGAGCCGGCCACAAACAAGGTTCAGGCGGCTACGGACGTGAGGCCGTGAGACAAACAGTAGCGGCTCTGGCCGCTAAGCACGATTCAAACTGCCCCTGCCATGGGGCTCCGGCTGCAGACAAAGCTCGAGCGGCTGCTAAACTGAGTTCAAGCGGCCCCGGCCGCAGAGGCAAGGCTGAGTCAGGTGGCTCTGGCCGCAAGCGAGGGTCGAGCGGCTCTGGCCGCTAAAGCAGGCTGGCTGGAGCAGGCTCCCAGCAGGTTCCCAGCAGTGGAGCGGAGCAGAACCCCAGCATAAAAAGCGAACAGACTGCCGAGCTGCCGGGTAGCGGATTAGCAGCTGACAGAGAACCAAGAAGTAGGGGCAAAGTGCTCCCCAGCACCAGGTGGCCCCAAAGTCCAGCAACAAGTCCTTCAGGAGGTGGGGGGGGGGGGGCAAGGCTGGGCCCAGGGCCAGCTCACAGGGTCCTCATAGGCAGGGAGGCAATCCCCAGTGGAGGTCCTCCTGGTGCCCAGCATCAGCAGGCCCCCCTCCAAAGTCAGAGAACATTTTCATGGGGTCAAAGCCCCTCTTTTATACACCTTTTCCCTTTGTCTCAGGGTGCAGGGTGGGGGCAAACTAGTCGCAGCTGGTTTTGGAGCACTTTGTTGTGCTCAGCCGCCCTTTCCATTCACTGGCCAGGCTAGGGACATTAGACGCACCACAGGGAGCGGAGCCAGCATTGTGTGGGGAAAGCCCAGCCCTATTCAGGTCCCAGGTGTACCCCTCCCTCACATTACACATGCAGATCTCCCATTCACCACCGGGGCAGACCCATCCTGACTCCTGGAGCCTGGCACACCAGCAGGTCACAGCCAATTACAAGCCAGCACATTCACTGCACAGGTACACCAACTTCTAGAAGTGGCACTTCCACACTAGACACATTCACGCCACACACATCATCGTGCAGCATTTAATCACACGAGTCCGTACATACCAAACTCGAGCTTGCACTCCCCACGCATCAGGAACTACCATGGACACATCCATTCCCCATGCATTCCTATGGGAGGGCAGGCCAACCTCACCACACGCACGCACTTTACCCTGGGACACAGTCGTAAAGTGCGCAGAAACCAAAAATCACTATCACCAGGTCACCAGGTCACCATTAAAAAGCAAAAAGTTCAGGGGTGAACCTGCCAGAAGGGCCAAGTCCAACACAACCCCCTTCCAGCCAAAACACAGAGTAGACCAATCACCCCCGTGATGGGCTTCCCTGCTTGGGGCGATAGAACACGGACAGAACCCGCAACTGCAGGGGCACCCTCCTGTTCTACGCCACGGTGAACCCATCGGGTTCCTTCTAAAACCACTGTCTGGACCAACTGGGCTACCCCACTGGTACTCCCCAGCTGTCCGCGGCCAGGACCAGGCCCTGGGACACCCAGGTGCCACCGGTCCTTGCCTATTCACAGAGTGGGGGGTAGGAACCCCTGGCATATAGTGGCTATTCTCCATTCTTCCTGTCTTACCCCCTCAGGTTGCACCGGGGTCAGAGGCGGGCTCTCCCACCCTCTGCACCCCCTTCCAGAGTTCTGCACCCTCCCAACTGGAGAGGTACCCCTGGAAGATGAACCGGTCAGGACGCTGCTTACAGACGTCCTACCCTTCAAGTCAGGCGGATCCTGAACCTGGCCTTCCAACCTCTGGTCTAGGACCTTTGGAGGAATAACTGACTGGCACTCCAGGACTTCTGGGGATTCACACACTATCCCCCTGAGGCTGACACATGACTCATGTGTCGTGTGACTGTCTGTCTGGCACACATCTCCCGTCCCCTGTCCACCTGACAGTGCGTGAAGACCCCCCAGAACAGAAGTGGCGCCACCCAGGTCCCTCAAGAAGATCTAGCCCAACTGGCTAGTCCCTGGTCCACTGGTTCTTCCACTGGGGAACACATCCCCCATTCACACCTCACTTCGGACTCCTGTGCCCTCCCAACTGGATTGGCACTGCCGGACACTGGAACCCCTGGAGCTCTAGTTACAGATGCTCCAAGTTCCCTATACACTAGGAGATCCTCCTCAAATGGACTAACAGGACAGTTTAGGTCCCCAACCTAGTGTTCCCTCAAGAAACCACCCAGGTTCTGAGATAGGGCTTCGGGCATCTGGGGACTCTCAGCCACCCACTGACTCCCTCTCCACTGAGATAGGTAGTAAGCCTCTACACCCCTGTCACTATACTGGGACCTAGCTGGGCTACACCGAGCCTCTTCCACGACGCTGGGCTGGAAGATACCTGAACCACTATTTTTGGAATCACTCATTAATGACTCCTAAGAACCTCTGGCCCTTTCCCAGCGGTCTGCTTCCTTGGCAAGCATCCAAGGGCAAAAGGAATCATACCTTAACAGGTGCTGGCGCAACTCCGGCCCACAACGACTGAGCACCTGCTCCTTGAGAACAATGTCAAACAGTTTGTTAAAATCAGGTCCCGTGGGAACCTCTAACCACTCAATCAGTGCCCACTGACATTCCTCCGTGAAGTCCTCCCAAGACTGGTGAGACAGTTTCCTACTGTCCCTGAATTTCAACCCAGAAAATCATAACTGTGCGCAGGGGATAATCTACCTTCCAGAGCTAATTTCTCTCTGGCGAAGGCCCTCTCAGCCTCCTCTATCCTCTCCTGCACTAAGACCCTCTCAGTCTCTAGCTTTTGTTGCTCAAGGGCCAACGTCTTAAGACTCAACTCATGAGCCCATAATGCCATTTTCTCCTCTAAGGCTAACTTCCTATTCTCCTCTGGGGACAGGGAAAGGGATGAGGTGCTGCCTCCTACACTGGACCCAGCAAGGGACTCCCTATCTATGGGGTCTTCACTATCTGCTGGTGTCCCTGTACTGTTATTTTCTTCCTCCCCTTCAGACTCTTCAGGGCTCCCCTCAGACCCACCACCCTCATGGTGTGAGCCCCGGGCCCTCTCCTCACCGTGCTTACGCTCCCAGTCATCCTTCTGCCATTGTGTTAGGTTTTCCCTAAGCTGGGACTGGATGTCTGACTCATTCAGTGCGATGTCTCTCTCTTCGCTAAACTCTCTCAACTCATGCATAAACAGACCCCAGACATTAAAAGCAGACTCCATCTTGGCAGGATGCTCACAGACACGTGCAACACAGGGGACTTAACTGTCTGAGCTGAAGCAAGAGTACACAATTCACAAAGCTCCCTATCCCAGAGAACTCACACATTCGTCTAGTGCCACACACCATTCATCTACACACATCCCCCCTCGGACTGGTAAGGCAGTTTCTACCACCCCTGATTTCGCAACCAGACTACACGTGACACAGGTACCAAACTCTGGAAGCGGGGCGGGGAACAAATGTACTGGACACTATTACGCTGCTACCACTGGATCCCACCCTCTGGTGAATCCAGAAAATTCAAAACTGCACTTAGGGGATAGAAACCACCCTGAGCTAGTGACACCTAACTCACAGTGCACAAGAAACACATTTCCAAAGAAATGACATTTAGAACAATTTTGAAACAATAATCCCCAAAATGTGATGATCTAAAATGCAGAGTTTTGTGGTGCAGCCAGCTGCCGCTGTGGTACAACGCAAACACAAATCCGGATCCCTTCCGCTGCCTACCAATGTTAGAAATGGGATTTCCAGTTGGCTAAGGTTTGCGCCAAAGTCAGGCAGAAACCACCATTCCTACGTCAAGGCAAGGGAGTTACACGCCAAAGATAACCCCTGCTCACCCTCTAGGCAACGTGGCGCGAGCAGTAAGGCTTATCCCGGACAAACGAGGGGTAGGCTCCCTCTTTTAAAATTTAAATATAAAGCGGGGTGAGCACCCGCTAGAGCAATGAAAGAAATAGCGGCAAGGTCACTGGCGGGGTCGGCACCTGCCAGGGGACTTAAAATATCGGCAAATATGCGGCGGGGGAAGCCCCGAAGACGGCTCCCATGGCGGCCAAAATGCAGGATGGGCTCCTGCTTTCCCCTAGAACAGGTGTCGCCAACCGGTCGATCGCGAGCTACCGGTAGCTCGCGCTGATAGCGTCGCAATTTGGTTGCCCATTGACATTGTTGGAACACTTCGGCCTTTTTCCATTGTAGATGTAGACGTTGTCTGCCCTAGCCAAACAAGTAGCTCCGATTGGCTTAACTGAAGAGGGGTGGGCCAAATAGTATTACGTCAATCCTCCAGTAGCCTCTGCGCCGTACAGAGCAGCAGGCATGGAGGAGCAGAACGGCCGGTGCGAGGAAGCGTGCAGGTGGCGCATGCAGTATTAAACTGCTACCGGGACCTTTGGCACCTGCTTTGTTCAGCCTGCCAGCAGTTCGACCGGAGGGGCAAGTAAGCTTAAGGAGCCCTGCGCAGGCCTCATCAGCTCCACACCCGTAGCGAGCCCATAATCTGGCCTGATAGTTGAATAGGTGCGCAGCTCATTGCAGTCCAGGGCACATGAAACCAAACAAAATAAAAACAGATGAGAAAGCTGCCATGAAATATATCGTGTTTATGACATTCATGATCTCTGGTGTTTCAATTAGGCTTCATGTTTGCACACTACAATGAAACGGAAAGTAATTTGTATTTCCACTTCAAGAGGGTATCAATGTTAAATGCAAACCATTGACTAAAATCATACATATAGAATTCTTAATTTGCACAGAAACACTTCAATTGCATAAAAGATAATAAGTGCTATGTGAGAAGTTGGCCTGATATGCAGTGCTCACTATTCTAGTGATCACTATGTATCAGTCCAGACAACCCTTATTGATGATTGGTTGTAAGTCAACCTTATAGACCAGCTATCCTAGTAGCATGGATACGAGCAGTCTAAGGCTAAGACTCTAGAGGGCGTGTTAAGCCAGCTGTTTTACCATCACATTACCCCTTGAACACCAAGTGAAAGGACACCACACAAGTTGTTATCAAAAATAAAGTATATTTATTTATAACAGGACTACCCTGGCTCTTTATGAGGCAGGGAGCTAAGCACACAACAAAACTCTTAAAGAAACACTGAATGTCGCACAATTTACACAGATGCCCGAGGGGCACGAAAAACCATATACTATGAAAATGGAATGCGAAATTACTAGCAGGTAAGTAATACTTTTCTAGACTTTAGAATCGCTAGGCCTACAATACTAAACACTTAGGTTAGGAGCAGGAGGCCTGTGGACGTCGTGTGCAGAGTGGGAACTCTCACGCGTAAGGCGGGAAAAAGTCTATGGATGCTAGCAATTGACAAAGTTACTGTTCTCGGGCGAACCCGACTAGGTGGGTCGAAAACGGGAGTGGATCCGAACACTTAGGGTGTTGGACTATGCTGGAGCACCGGAGTACTCAGTTTACCTAGCCCAGGGGCTGCGGCTGCATAGGGTTGAAGTTGCGTCGGAAACCCTCGTTGAAGAACCAGGAGCCTGAAGAAAGAAGTTGCTGGCAGGCGGCCAGTGAAGAAAGTTCGTGGAGATCCAAGCCTGGATCCGGGGAGAAGAAAACCTGTAAGCAGAGGGGACCAAGTTCTGAATCACTAGCCAGTGATTAAGTGGGCACCAGAGTGGCACCGGACGAAGTCACCTCGACCAGGTGAGTGGGCGCTGCTGGGCTCTGCAGTCTCTCGGACCAGGAGGCGTTGTCGGCGACCAGGATGGAGGTGCGAGCTGTCCCACGAAGGTACTTGCTGTCGACGTCGCTGGACCCAGGATTGGGGCAACAAGTCTTGGCAAATGCAAGGCCCACGCGGTGGACCTAAAATGGCGTCTTGAGGGGACCAGGAGGGTCCAGGGTGCTCCTCTTTTGGAGGGGAGCAAGGGCTAGTCTGGAGCAACCAGACCAGCAGTGTTTGTCGTCGTGGAGCGTCGTAAAAGGGCCACTAGCCAACGGGCAAGTGACCGGGACAACGCGGTGAGCAGCCAAGAGCAGAAGGGCCCCACGCAGATCTCGTGGATGCAGGGGGGCTGAACTTCGGTGCTGGAGCTGCTCAGGGTCGGGGCTTCTCTTACCCCAAAGAACTCAGTCGAGGGTCACTCGGTGGTCGTGCTGGACAAGCGTCGTGCAGTTCTGAAGATGGCCGGTCCCTCGAGGTCTCGTCACACCCACGAATCTCAGCGTAACTGATGATGTAGGTAGAGGTCAGAGGTGCCAGGGAAGCCGGTTCTCGTCGTGCTGGAGCAGTCTTGATCCGAAGGAGAGACTGGCAACAAACCGCGATGCTTGGTTGGTGCCTGCTGCTGCAGGGTGACTACTCCTTAGTCACAAGGGAGAAAATCTTGAGAAGAGTCTTGAGTTCTTCGTGTAGAAGGTCGGTTCAGGATTCAAAGATTGATCTAATTTGGAAGGGGGCCTGCTCCTACCTTTATCCTGAAAAAGGGGTCTGGCACGCGACTAAGTCCTGCCCTATGGGTGGGACTAGGAGGGGGGTGGTTACACCCCTCTCCTTTGGCGGGCTTTCCCCAGCTCAGGGTCTGGTGTGCCCCTGGAACTGGTTCAAGCCGGCCTATGCACAGTGAGCACCGGGGTGCCACTTGCAGTCACCTTCCTCTAAAGCCCTGCCTACCTAGGATACACAAAATCCTGTCTGGGACGGTGCTGGCACCGCCCCTGACAGGAAACCCTTTGTCCTTGCCTCCTGCGCTGGGAGGACTCCCAGCAGAAGGAGGGCAGACTTGTGTCTCAGTGGCAGCATCCATTTTGTGGAGCTAAGGCTCTGTCTGACTTTAACCGGGGTTACAGGTTACCAACATGTCGTGTCCCTCTAGAAGGGTGGAATGCTAACCCCGTCGCCAGAATTGGCGAGGGGTTAGTATTCCAATTCGTATGACACCTTACTCGACATGTTTTGATAAAGCGATACCAGAGTTGGCATATAACCGCAAGGATTATAATGCACTTAAGAGTATATGGTATGCGTTATCAGGGAAACGGCTAAGGGATAGATCCCGAAAGCCGCAGACAGGCTCAGCTCATTCCAGAGCACCATCTCACACGATTCCAAGCACTCTGCCGTCAGGATTGTCAAGGCCTGCCATAGGAGTGACTGATAGGAGATCTGTGTGCCCATTTTAGGGTTAGATATAGGTATACTATATCTAAAGCAAAGGGTGATTACACCACCTTGCCCCAGCTGTCGTGCAGCCAGTTGTGTCAGATTTGGATGGCCAGCCAGGGGTGGCATAATACATGCTGCAGCCCCTGGTAGGCCCTGGGTACACCTATGCCCTGGGTACCTAAGGTACACTGTTCAGGGACTGATAAGGTGACTCAGTATCCAATTAGATATGTACCTAAGGTACATGGAATCCATTTTACAGCGAGAGCAGTAGGCCTGGGGTCCTGAATAGCAGGGCCCCAGGTCAACTAAGTCAGAAAACCAGCAAAACACCAGGCAAAAAGTTGGGGGCAACCATAGTCAGGGATCTACCTTCCTACATGCTAAAATACCCAGGTTTAGCTGAAATGTTAAAAACAGTGTTTCCTATGAGTGTCACTTTCCAAAAACTAAGGCTCACTTAAATAAAACATGATTGGACATGCTTGCTGCCTGTTTGCATTCAGTCTCATGCCAGATCCTTTTTAGGGTGATGCAATGCTTGTCAGAACGTTAAAAAGTGGCCATCATGTGGAGGGAAGTTAACTGTTATATCATGATCCATTATGTCAAGTGTTCTTGATGACGGTGGGTGTTCCCTCCGCATCCATTATGTACGAAGTGTGCGTGCTGCCAGGGTGTACGATGCACAACATATGCATTACCTACTCCATTACTGGAAGCAGCAGAGGTAGGAGGCCCCAAGGTGCACTCTGTCCCACTATCATGTTACATATAAAACATCTTGAATCAGCAGATAAACAGTGTTTTCGCTGTCACATTGCATGACTGTCAAGGTGGGATACACGTGGTGGTAGTTCGTCCGGTCAAGTTCACAAAAACTCGCCCATTCTCTGCAGTGAGGGTAGCTTTTGAAGTGTGTGAATGCACAAATCACAAAATGCAGTTTTGAAGAGGGATACTTTTTAAAAATTCGGGAAGTTTTGAATAAAAAATATTGTAATTTAAGTAACACAGTAACTAATACAAAGGAAGACTGGAAGAGCAAGGTGTTAATGTGTCTTTATAAAAATATATGTCCATTTTCCATTTCCACGTTGCATTGTGGGCCTTGTGTATGTGCTTTTAGTATTGCAATTTTGGGCTCTAAATGTCGCCATGCAAAATGTAATCTAAAAGTCTGGAGTGGACTGTCTGAAAGTGTTACAACCCATATGAAGTCACTTGACTTGCCAGGATATTATTAAATTCATTTCAGTAAAAAAATAACCCGCTTGCCCTCATCAATAGACTAACTGCACTCAGTGATTGTGCAGCCAACAGTAGCTCAAACATGTAGTTCCCTTACAAGTGGGCGCGGGGGGTCTCTCAGAAAATGCGCGAGTTGCTTGGTCTTTAGTAGCTCACGATGAACTTGACTGACCAGAAGTAGCTCTCGATACAGAAAAGGTTGGAGACCGATGCCCTAGAACGAACAGGGGCAAGTGGCCATTTAAATCAGCGCTCCTGGGGGGACAAATCCAACGCTCCCCGGCGCTGCAGGAACCAAGAAGTAGGGGCAAAGCGCTCCCCAGCACCAGGTAGCTCCAAAGTTCAGCAACAAGTCCTTCAGGAGGTAGGGGGGGAGGGGCAAGGCTGGGCCCGGGGGCCAGCTCACAGGGTCCTCCTAGGCAGGGAGGCGATCCCCAGTGGCGGTCCTCCTGGTGAACAGCAGCAGCAGGCCCCCCTCCAAAGTAAGATCAGCAAGAGAACATTTTCATGGGGTCACAGCCCCTCTTTTATACACCTTTTCCCTTTGTCTCAGGGTGCAGGCAAACCAGTCGCAGCTGGTTTTGGAGCACTTTGTTGTGCTCAGCCACCCTTTCCATTCACTGGCCAGGCTAGGGACATTAGACGCACCACAAGGGGCGGAGCCAGCATTGTGTTGGGAAAGCCCAGCCCTATTCAGGTCCCAGGTGTACCCCTCCCTCACATTACACATGCAGATCTCCCATTCACCACCGGAGCAGACCCATCCTGACTCCTGGAGCCTGGCACACCAGCCAGTCACAGCCAATTACAAGCCAGCACATTCACTGCACAGGTACACCAACTTCTAGAAGTGACACTGTAGGAAGGTGGATATCTGACTATGGTTACCCCCAACTTTTTGCCTAGTGTTTTGCTGGTTTTTGACTTAGTTGGCCTGGGATCCTGCTATTCAGGACCCCAGGCTTCCTGCTCTCTCTGTTAAAATGGACTCCATGTACCTTAGGTACATATCTAATTGGATACTGGGTCACCTTATCAGTCCCTGTACAGTGTACCTTAGGTACCCAGGGCATAGGTGTACCCAGGGCCTACCAGGGGCTGCAGAATGTATTATACCACCCCTGGCTGGCCATCCAAACTGACACAACTGGCTGCTAAGACAGCTGGGGCAAGGTGGTGTAACCACCCTTTGCTGTAGATATAGTATACCTATATCTAACCCCAAAATGGACACATATATTCCTATAAGTCACTCCTATGGCAGGCCTTATCAATCCTGAAGGCAGAGTGCTTGGAATTATGTGTGATGGTGCTCTAGCATGAGCTGAGCCTGTCTGCAGCTTTCGGAACGAAGTCCTTTAGCTGTTTCCATGATAACACTATACCATATACTCGTGCATTATAATCCTCGCGGTTATTGCTAACTTTGGTATAGCATTATCAAAACATGTCGAGTAAGGTGTCATACGAATTGGAATACTACCCCCTCGCCAGTTCTGGCGACGGGGGTATCATTCCACCCTTTTAGAGGAACACGACATGTATGTAACTGTGAACCCTGGATAAAGTTAAGCAGAGCCTCAGCATCACAAAATGGATGCTGCCACCACAGACACAAGTCTGACCTCCTGCTGCTGGGAGTCTTTCCAGCG
The DNA here is from genome assembly GCF_964261635.1 of Lissotriton helveticus. NCBI lineage: Eukaryota > Metazoa > Chordata > Amphibia > Caudata > Salamandridae > Lissotriton > Lissotriton helveticus. The sequence continues at coordinate 458,341,341 of NC_136059.1, read as the reverse complement.
AGGGAGGCCTGGACAAAGGGTTTCCTGCCTTGGGAGGTGCTAGCACCACCCCAGACAGGATTTTGTGTATTGAGGTAGGGAGGCCTGAAAGGAATGAGACATGCCTGGGGCACACAAGGTGTCCCTGTGCATACCCCGGTTCAAACCAGTTGCTGGGGCACTCCAGCCCCAGCTCTGGCGCGAAAACGGACAAAGGATAGGGGGTGTAACCACCCCCCTTCCTGGTCACACCCATGGGAGGGACCTAGTCACTAGTGCAGCCCCCTTTAGCAGGATAAAGGTAGGAGCTGGTCCCATTCCAAGTTAGATTATTCTGAACAACTTTCACAAGAAGAAACTCTGGACTTCGACGTTCTGCTCCACAGAAGACGGAAGAATCTCCCTTGTGAGCAAGGAGTGACCACCCTGCAACTGCAGGCACCATCAAGCGTCCTAGCGATCCACTTTGTCGTCCTTCCTGCCGGATGCACAAGTTACTACTTGGGTAACGATATATCTGTAAGAGACATTAGTTAGTATTAGATTCCTTACCTTAGAATACCCCCAGGCGTCAGACTGGATCCGGAAATTTTTGCAGAGCAGTACCCTTGCGCGTCGGTAGGCGTCGTCTGCGGACCGCGTCCGTCGCCGTGGGCGCCGTGATGACGTCGTCGGAGTACTTATACGCCGCCTCCGCGTGCTGACGTCAATTCTTAGACACAGCTTTTCCGCGCCAGAAACGCAGAGCCATGTTAAAAAACCAACACTGGTGCCATTGAAACTAGGGCCCTGAAAGGGGACAACCCTAACCCTAGATATTGGTTCGCAGAACGGGGAGGAGGGGTGAGTCGGTAAGGAATCTAATACTAACTAATGTCTCTTACAGATATATCGTTAGACAAGTAGTAACTTGTGCATCTGAAAGAGACACGTTAGTATTAGATTCCTTACCTTAGAATAGATACCCCAGCAATACCAACCCCGGTAGTGGGTCTGCGAACCAATAATCCCACCAGAAAGTCCTGGAGGACGGAACGGCCAAAGAAGCCATCCCTCCGGACTTGACTGTCCAGGCAGTAGTGTCTTGCAAACGTGTGCAGCGATGCCCACGTAGCTGCCTGACAGATATCCTGTAAGGGCACACTCCGGCCCAGGGCAGTTGTAGTTGCCGTGGCTCGGGTGGAATGAGCCCGTAATCCAACAGGGGGCTCCTTTCTAGCCAAGGAGTAGCATGCCTGGATACACAAGATGATCCACCGGGAGATGGTCCACTTGTGCACCGCTTTCCCCTTCTTAGCGCCCACGTAACCAACAAAGAGTTGGTCATCCACCCGGAACTGGCGTGTGCGATCCAAGTAAAATGAGAGCGCACGTTTTGGGTCCAGACGGTGGAGCCGCTCTTCCTCTTTAGAGGGATGCGGTGGCGGGAAGAAGGTTGGCAAGGTGATAGACTGCCCGATGTGGAAGGCCGTGACAACCTTGGGCAGGAAAGATGGTTTGGTACGCAGCACCACTTTGTCCGGATGGACAGAAAGGAAAGGTGGAGTACAAGAAAGGGCCTGGAGCTCACTCACTCTCCTGGCAGAGGTGATGGCAACCAGGAAAGCAGTCTTCAAGGTCAGAAGGCGAAGAGTACAGTTGTGAAGTGGCTCAAAGGGAGCGCACATCAGAAACGTAAGAACCAGGTTCAAGTCCCACTGAGGCATCACAAACGGAAAAGGAGGAAACGTGTGAGTGATGCCCTTTAGAAATCTATTTACAATAGGGGACTTGAACAAAGAAGGTTGATCAGGCAGCCTCAGAAAGGCCGAAAGGGTAGAAAGGTAGCCCTTGATAGTGCCCAGAGCCCTGCTGGGCAAGAGAAAGAAGGAAGAGAAGAACCTCAGAAAGAGGGGCAGCAAGAGGATCCACAGCCTTTGCTGTGCACCATGCCACAAATCTGTTCCACCTGCAGGCGTATACTGACTTTGTGGAGGGGCGCCTGGCTGCCAGAATGACGTTACAGACTTCAGGAGGCAAGTCAAATGGCCTCAACTGTCGCCGCTTAATCTCCAAGCATGGAGGTGGAGACTGGACAGGTTCGGGTGGAGGACCGTCCCCTGCTGCTGCGACAGAAGGTCCTCCTGAAGAGGCAGACGAACCGGGGGATCGACTGACATACTGAGTAGCTCTGGATACCAGTACCTTCGTGCCTAGTCCGGAGCCACAAGGATGACTTGGGCCCGGTCGCGCTTGATCTTCTTCAGCACTCTGGGCAGAAGTGGTATAGGTGGAAAGGCGTACAACAGACCGCAACTCCACTCGCGACGAAAAGCGTCTCCGAGCGAGTGCCGCCTGGAAATTCCAACGCGCAGAACTGATGACATTGCGCGTTCTCTTCGGTGGCGAATAGATCTAACCAAGGCTCTCCCCATTGCTGAAAGAGGCCTTGCGCCACTTCCGAGTTCAGACGCCATTCGTGATCCATCATGCACCGACGGCTGAGCTCGTCCGCCCTGGCGTTCAGAGAACCTGCCAGGTGTTGAGCCACCAGGGTCACGCCCTGGCGTTCCAGCCATTGCCAGAGGTGCAGAGCCTCCAGGCAAAGGGTCCACGACCCCACCCCGCCCTGTTTGTTGCAGTACCATATGGCAGTGGTGTTGTCCGTGAACACCTTCACTACACTCCCGCTGACAGAGGGGAGGAATGCCTTCAGCGCTAGACGAATCGCCCGTAACTCCAACAGGTTGATGTGGAGCCGGGCCTCCGCCGGAGACCAGAGGCCTCTGATCTCCGCCTCTCCCATGTGGCCACCCCATCCCTGGAGGGACGCGTCCGTCACAACTACGTGCTCCGGTTGGGGAAGGGAGAGGGATCTGCTGCTGACCCAATCGCGGTCCGTGAGCCACCACTGTAGCTGTCTCGCAGTTCCCTCCGAGATCAGGACGTGGTCGGATAGGTTGCCCTGATGCTGGGCCCACTGAAACTTCAGGTCCCACTGCAGAGCCCGCATCCTCCACCTGGCGTGATGCACCAACAGGATGCAGGAGGCCATCAGCCCCAGAAGCCGCAGTGTCAACCTGACCGAGATCCGGGATAACGGCTGAAAGATGGGAATCAGAGCCTGAATATACCGGACCCGCTGTTCGGGTGGATAAACCCGAAACCTCGCCGAGTCGAGAACCGCTCCGATGAAAAGGAGCTTCTGAGAGGGGCACAGGTGTGACTTCGGCACATTGATGGAGAACCCCAGCCGGTGCAGGAGGTCTGCCGTAGTCTGGAGGTGGCTGACGACTGTCTGGGGCGAGCCCGCCTTCAACAACCAGTCGTCGAGGTAGGGTAAGACTGATACCCCTAACCTGCGCAGATGAGCTGCGACCACCGCCATCACCTTTGTGAACACCCGTGGACCGCAGGTAGCGCCGGTGGGCCGGCAGGACGGGGATGTGGAAATAAGCGTCCTGCAAGTCCAACGCTACCATCCAGTCTCCTGGGTCCAGGGCAGCTAGGACCTGAGCCAGTGTCAGCATCTTGAACTTCTCCTTCCGGAGGAAGCCGTTGACGTTCCTTAGGTCCAAGATAGGGCGCAGGCCCCCTTTGCCCTTCTTGGGTACCAGAAAGTAGTGGGAGTAGCAACCACACCTTACTTCTGGCCGAGGAACGCGCTCGATGGCCCCCTCGTGGTTTTCAGCTGACTGCGGTAGATAATAGCAATCCCCCCTCCCGTTTTTATTTGTCTATCTTGCCTGAGAATATTCTAGCCTTCCGGTACGGCTACTAGGAGATCGGGGTCAGACGCCGGGTTAGTCCAAGTTTCTGTTAGAAACAGTATGTCCAATTTTTCACTACAAATGACATCAGCAATTGCCTCTTTATGCTTACTTAACGATCTAACATTAATAAGTGAGGCTTTGATATGTTTGGGATTAGTTTTGGGGGACAGGGTATAAGCATGTATCAATTGAGGGGCCTCCAGTTTAAAACCACAATGAGTGCATGGTTTGAGATAATAGAGGGGATCATGTAGATTGTAGGTACAATGTAAACATGCCATGGGGGGTGAAGATTGAGGAGGGCTTGATGGTGGTAGGTATGAGGTGGAACTGGGACCGATGGGCCAGAGTTTGTGGCCCTGGGCGCGGTCCTGGTCGCCTGCAGCATCTTTCTTCAAGGCTCCATTGACTTCGACGCGGAAACCCGACACACTTTGACATCTATGCACCCGCAGCCCGTGGGTGAGGTAACAAGAGCATTTCGGTGCTCAAGGGTAGATTGACTCTCCTAGTGTCCAGGTATCCTGTCGTTTTAGTCGTAACTAGTAGGAACTGTCTTTTACTTACCTTTTCGTAATTTGTTCTGCCCATTGACTTTGTTCCACATCTCACGTGTGAGTTCACACTCTGCACACGCGTCCCGTGGGCCTCCTGATACTTACCTAAGGTTAGGGTAGGGTAGTACCAGCGAACCTACAGCCTCTGGGCATCTTCATTCCCTAAATCTTTCTACTTATACCATTTACTTATTATATGGTTTGCCGTGCCCCTAGGGCACAATTGTAATTTTGTGCAACTTATCGTATTTTTCCTAAGAGATTGTCATGTGCTTAGCCCTCTGATCTCATAAAGAGTTCAGAGGTGTTTGTTATTAATAAATATATTGTTTATTTTCATAACAACCTGTGTGGTGTCCTTTCATCTGGTATTCAAGGGGTTATATGTGGTAAAACAGCTGGCTTCACATGCCAAAAGAGTTTAGCCTAAGACTGCTTTGTCCATGCTACCATTATGATAGCTGGTCTATAAGGTTGACTTACAACCAATCACCATAAGGGTTGTTTGGACTGATACAAGGTGATCACTATAACTAGTGAGCATCATATATCAGGCCAACTTCTCACAGACACTTCCACACTAGACACATTCACGCCGCACACATCATCGCACAGCATTTAATCACACGAGTCCGCACATACCAAACTCGAGCTTGCACTCCCCACGCATCAGGAACTGACATGGACACATACATTCCCCATGCATTCCTATGGGAGGGCAGGCCAACCTCACCACACACATGCACTTTACCCTGGGACACAGTGGTAAAGTGCGCAGAAACCAAAAATCACTATCACCAGGTCACCATTAAAAAGCAAAAAGTTCAGGGGTGAACCGCCAGAAGGGCCAAGTCCAACACCGAAGGTACAGCAAATGCTTCATATGAGCCCCAGTTGCACTGCATTCCAGACGTACACATTCATTTTTTGGCACAGAGATTCAAGTGATTTCAAATAACTTAAATTTGTCCGTGCTAATTTGCCCAGAATCACAGGATGTAGAGCCTCCCGCTTGGACTCGAACGCTGGTTCCCCAAATACAATGTCGGCCGCTCTAACAGTTAAGCTATATCCTCTCCGCATGGCTGTATAAACAAGCATTTACAATGCAACAGTCTCGCCTTTGCAAAAGTTAGAGCTATTGGCATTGTAAATGACAATTTTTTTATTTATGTGTTGGTTTTGAATTTGTCATTTACAATGCCAATAGCTTAATCTCTCGCAAATGAGAGACCTATTGCATTTGCAGACACACACACACACACACACAGATGTGGTGGTGGTGGATGTGGTGTGGATGTGGTAGTGGTGGTGGATGTGGTGGTGATGGTGTATGTGGTGGTGTTGGTAGATGGGGTGGTGGATGTGGTGGCGGTGGATGTGGTGGTGGATGTGGTGGTGGGGGTGGTGGATTGTGGTGGTGGAATGTGGTGGTGGTGTTGATGGTGGATGTGGTGGAGGTGGTGGTAGTGGAGGTGGTGGTAGTGGCGGTGGTGGTAGTGGAGGTGGTGGTAGTGGAGGTGGTGGTAGTGGAGGTGGTGGTAGTGGATGTGGTGGTAGTGGATGTGGTGGTAGTGGATGTGGTGGTAGTGGATGTGGTGGTAGTGGATGTGGTGGTAGTGGATGTGGTGGTAGTGGATGTGATGGTAGTGGATGTGGTGGTAGTGGATGTGGTGGTGGTGGATGTGGTGGATGTGGCGGTGGTGGATGTGGCGGTGGTGGATGTGGCGGTGGTGGATGTGGTGGTGGATGTGGTGGTGGTGGATGTGGTGGTGATGGGTGTGATGGATGTGGTGGTGGTGGATGTGGTGGTGATGGAGGATGTGGTGGTGATGGAGGATGTGGTGGTGATGGAGGATGTGGTGGTGATGGAGGATGTGGTGGTTGATGTGGTGGACGCTTCCAGGACTGCTGAGCAGGGGCCTCTGCCCCCTTCGAGGCATTTTCTCCGCATTCCTGTCAGGACGTCTGGGAAGCCCCGTCCCTTTCAGACTGGGGAGCAAATTTCCAACACTAGGAAAGTTAAACCAAAATCGTATCTCGTAGTTGGTCTAATTCTGCCTCAATCAAACCAGTTGACTACCACAGACCGTAACAATTAATTGTTAAAGGAGAGTCAGTTCTAGTAACTGTTCCCGAATTTCTGTTAGTGGGTGGCTCTTCGAGCTACCCCCTCGATGCAACGTCGATCACATATCACCCTCATTTTGTTTGTTAAACTTGGCGGATAGGAGGGATCGCACTCCCACTGCGGCCCTCCTCTCCTCGAGCACTGCGTCGGGGGCCCGCTCCGCTCTCTCCATCACCACCCCCTTTTGTACCGCTTTTGGCCGCCATAAGTGTGGCAGGGTATGCTCAGACATGAGTCCCTTGCTCACTTTGCCACTGGATTCAAGCAAGCCGGGCTGAAGACGGCTGGAATGCCAGAAACCGGTCCTCGGAAGCTTGTTTCCGGTCCAGGGAAGACATAGCTTGGCAGTTCGGGCTGGACTGTTCCCATGAGGCACAGGGTCAGACTGATTTGCATATAACCATGTCTGAACCGAGGTGGCAAAGTGGGCTAAAGAACGGTGTTGGATTAAACCCAGATCTTTTGACTGGGTGTGAGTGTTTGATTGATTTAGATGCTCTGTCCATCACCACCCCCTTTTGTACCGCTCTCACCACAGCAAGCAGTGCCGGGTGAAAGCTGTAATTTACTCAGATTTAATCTGTCCTGGTGCATCAGAGAGCCAGCAGTGTCACCCGATAGCTGGAGACCTCGCTGTGCTTCCTTTCTTGGGAGATAGTTAATTAACATTTTTATGACGGCGCTGAGGTTTGAGGCGCGGTGAGCTCCTTTCAAGCAGAAATGTAGCAGGCAGCTCCCAAAGAGACATCACCCGCTCTCCTCACTATGAAAATCAATCATTATACGCACGTTCTATCGCTTTCCTCCCCTCCCCTGAAATGGCTGCCACACAGGAGGGATATTTACATCCTGTAATACCAAAAGTCAGCGACGACTCCTGTCGCACAAGTTACTACTCGTGTAACGATATATCTGTAAGAGACATTAGTTAGTGATAGATTCCTTAGAATATCCCCAGGCGTCAGACTGGATCCGGAAAATTTTGCGTAGAAATACCCCTGCGCGCCGGCAGGCATCGTCCGCGGCTGGCGTCGATATCGCTGAAACGACGTCGTCGGAGTACTTAGATGCCGCCCTCGCGCGCGGACGTCAGTTCTGATACACAGCTTTTCCGCGCCAGATACGCAGAGCCATGATAGAACCAACACTGGTGCCATGAAACTAGGGCCCTGAAAGGGGATGACCTTAACCCTAGATATCGGTTCGCAGAACGGGGAGGATGGCTGGGTCGGTAAGGAATCTATCACTAACTAATGTCTCTTACAGATATATCGTTACACAAGTAGTAACTTGTGCATCTGAAAGACACACGTTAGTGATAGATTCCTTACCTTAGAATAGATACCCCAGCAATACCAACCCCGGTGGTGGGTCTGCGAACCAATAATCACACCAGAAAGTCCTGGAGGACGGAACGGCCAGAGAAGCCATCCCTCCGGACTTGGCTGTCCGGCAGTAGTGTCTCGCAAACGTGTGCAGCGAGGCCCACGTAGCTGCCTGACAAATGTCCTGCAAGGGTACTCCTCGGCCTAGGGCAGTCGTAGTCGCCGTGGTCCAAGTGGAATGAGCCCTCAGCCCAACAGGGGGTTCCTTCTTAGCCAAGGAGTAACACGCCTGGATGCACAAGATTATCCGTCGAGAGATGGTCCGCTTGTGCACCGCCCGTCCCTTCTTAGCGCCCACGTAACCAACAAAGAGTTGGTCATCCACCCGGAACTGGCGTGTGTGCGGTCTAGATAGAATGACAGCGCACGTTTTGGGTCCAGACGATGGAGCCGCTCTTCCTCTTTAGAGGGAGGCGGAAGGTGGGCAAGGTGATGTACTGCCCGATGTGGAAGGCTGTGACTACCTTAGGCAGGAAAGAGGGTCTCGTCCGCAACACAACCTTGTCCGGATGGACAGAAAGGAAAGGAGGTTTGGAAGAAAGAGCCTGGAGCTCACTCACTCTCCTGGCAGAGGTGATGGCAACCAGGAAAGCAGTCTTTAGAGTAAGAAGACGGAGAGGACAGTTATGGAGTGGCTCAAAGGGAGCACACATTAGGTAAGTAAGAACAAGGTTCAAGTCCCACTGAGGCATCACGAATGGAACAGGAGGGAACATGTAAGTGATGCCCTTCAAAAACCTATTTACAATGTGGGACTTGAACAAAGATGGCTGATCAGGTAGCCTTAAGAAGGCGGAAAGGGCAGAAAGGTAGCCCTTGATAGTGCCCAGAGCAGAGCCCTGCTGGGCAAGAGAAAGAAGGAAGAGGAGAACCTCAGAAAGGGGTGCAGAGAGAAGATTCACAGCCTTTGCTGTGCACCATGCCACAAATCTGTTCCACCTGCAGGCGTATACCGACTTTGTGGAGGGACGCCTGGCTGCCAGAATGACATTACAGACTTCAGGAGGCAAGTGAAATGGCCTCAACTGTCGCCGCTCAATCTCCAAGCTTGTAGGTGGAGACTGGACAGGTTCGGGTGGAAGACCGACCCCTGCTGCTGCAACAGAAGGTCCTCCCGAAGAGGCAGACGAATCGGGGGATCGACAGACATGCTGAGTAGCTCGGGATACCAGTATCTCCGTGCCCAGTCCGGAGCCACAAGGATAACTTGGGCCCGGTTGCGCCTGATCTTCTTCAGCACTCTGGGCAGAAGTGGTATAGGCGGAAAGGCGTACAACAGACCGCAACTCCACTCGTGACGAAGAGCGTCTCAGAGCGAGTGCCGCCTTGGAAATTCCAACGCGCAGAACTGATGACATTGCGCGTTCTCTTCAGTGGCGAATAGATCTAACCAAGGCTCTCCCCACTGCTGAAAGAGGCCTTGCGCCACATCCAAGTTCGTCCGCCATTCGTGTTCCATCATGCACCGATGGCTGAGTTTGTCCGCCCTGGCGTTCAGAGAACCTGTCAGGTGTTGAACCACCAGGGTCATGCCCTGATGTTCCAGCCACTGCCAGAGGCGCAGAGCCTCCTGGCATAGGGTCCACGACCCCACCCGCCCTGTTTGTTGCAGTACCACATGGCGGTGGTGTTGACCGTGAACACCTGCACTACACTCCCCCGGACAGAGGGGAGGAATGCCTTCAGTGCAAGTCGGATCGCCCGCAGCTCCAAAAGGTTGATGTGGAGATGGGACTCCGCCGGAGACCAGAGGCCTCTGATCTCCGCCTCTCCCATGTGGCCCCCCCAGCCCTAGAGGGACGCACCCGTCACAACTATGTGCTACGGTTGGGGTAGGGAGAGGGATCTGCCGCTGACCCAATCGCGGTCCGTGAGCCACCACTGCAACTGTCTTGCAGTTCCCTCCGAGATCAAGACATGGTCGGACAAGTTGCCCTGATGCTGGGCCCACTGAAACTTCAGGTCCCACTGCAGAGCCCGCATCCGCCACCGGGCGTGATGCACCAGAAGGATGCAGGAGGCCATCAGCCCCAGAAGCCGCAGCGTCAACCTGACCCAGACTCGGGATAAAGGCTCAAAGACCAGAATCAGAGCCAAAATATCTCGAACCCGCTGTTCGGGAGGATAAACCGGAAACTGCGCCGAGTCTAGAACCGCTCCGATGAAGAGGAGCTTCTGAGAGGGACACAGCTGTGACTTCGGCACACTGATGGAGAACCCCAGCAAGTGCAGGAGGTCGGCCGTAGTCTGGAGGTGGCTGACGACTGTCTGGGACGAGCTCGCCTTCAACAACCAGTCTTCGAGGTAGGGAAAGACTGAAACCCCTAACCTGCGCAGATGAGCTGCGACCACCGCCATCACTTTCGTGAACACCCGTGGGGCACTGGTAAGGCCGAAGGGGAGCACGGTAAATTGAAAGTGCTCGTGGCCTACCGTGAACTGCAGGTAACGCCGGTGGGCCGGCAGGACGGGGATATGAAACTAAGCGTCCTGCAAGTCCAACGTTACCATCCAGTCTCCAGGGTCTAGGGCAGCTAAGAACTGAGCCAATGTCAGCATCTTGAACTTCTCCTTCCGGAGGAAGCCGTTGACATTCCGTAGGTCCAAGATAGGGCGTAGGCCCCTTTTGCCCTTCTTGGGAACCAGAAAGTAGTGGGAGTAATAACCACACCCTACTTCTGGCCCAGGAACGCGCTCGATGGCCCCTTTGGCCAAGAGGGCCGAAACTTCCTCTTGCAGAAGTTGCAAGTGATCCCCCGACACGCGGTGGTACTGCGGTGGCATGGCTGGAGGGGTCGCCTTGAAGGGGAGGGAGTAGCCCATTCGGACAATTTGCAGCACCCACCTGTCCAACGTGACAGTGCACCAGTGGAAGAGGTGATGGCGGACCCTGCCTCCCACTGGCGTCACATGGGCGTGAAAGCACGGACTAGGAGGGCTTTCAGGCGGGTGCTGCAGGGGAAGGTGTGGACTGGCCTCGCCGTTGTCCCCGATCGCCGCCACGGCGGGTTCCACGGCCACCACCGCGCTGTGTAGTAGTCTGTGGTGCGTGGCTGGCAGCACATGTGGGAGCGCCCCTTCCTTGGCCACGAAAGGAGCGAAAGGCTCCTGTTTGCTGGCGTGGGACCGAGAGGCCCAAGGACTTGGCCGTAGCCCAGGAGTCCTTAAAACGCTCAAGCGCATGGTCTGCCTTGTCGCCAAATAGGCGACGGCCATCAAACGGCATGTCCAGAAAGGTGGCCTGGACATCGGCCGAAAAGTTGGCAGCCCTCAACCAGGCGTGGCGTCGAACTGCCACCGTCGTTGCCATCGCTCTGCCCAGTGAGTCCGTGGTATCCAGCCCACACCGGATGGAGTAGCGCCCTGCATCTCGACCCTCCGCAAGGGCTTGGGCGAGTTTAGCCTGGACCTCCTCCGGGCATTGTGGCAGCACGTCCGCGACCGTGTCCCACAGGGTGTGGGTGTAGCGGCCCATGAGGCATGCGGTATTGACAGACCGTGTAGGAAGGTAGATATCTGACTATGGTTACCCCCAACTTTTTGCCTAGTGTTTTGCTGGTTTTGACTTAGTTGGCCTGGGATCCTGCTATTCAGGACCCCAGGCTTCCTGCTCTCTCTGTTAAAATGGACTCCATGTACCTTAGATACATATCTAATTGTATACTGGGTCACCTTATCAGTCCCTGTACAGTGTACCTTAGGTACCCAGGGCATAGGTGCACCCAGGGCCTACCAGGGGCTGCAGCATGTATTATGCCACCCCTGGCTGGCCATCCAAACTGACACAACTGGCTGCTAAGACAGCTGGGGCAAGGTGGTGTAATCACCCTTTGCTGTAGATATAGTATACCTATATCTAACCCCAAAATGGACACATATACTCCTATCAGTCACTCCTATGGCAGGCCTTATCTATCCTGAAGGCAGAGTGCTTGGAATTATGTGAGATGGTGCCCTAGCATGAGCTGAGCCTGTCTGCAGCTTGCGGAACTAAGTCCTTATAGCTGTTCCATGATAACGCTATACCATATACTCTTAAGTGCATTATAATCCTCGCGGTTATTGCTAACTTTGGTATAGCATTATCAAAACATGTCGAGTAAGGTGTCATACGAATTGGAATACTACCACCTCGCCAGTTCTGGCGACGGGGGTAGCATTCCACCCTTTTAGAGGGACACGACATGTATGTACCCGGTTAAAGTTAAGCAGAGCCTCAGCATCACAAAATGGATGCTGCCACCTGTGAGAAGTTGGCCTGATGTGCAGTGCTCACTATTCTAGTGATCACTATATATCAGTCCAAACAACCCTTATTGATGATTGGTTGTAAGTCAACCTTATAGACCAGCTATCCTAGTAGCATGGATACGAGCAGTCTAAGGCTAAGACTCTAGAGGGCGTGTTAAGCCAGCTGTTTTACCATCACATTACCCCTTGAACACCCAGTGAAAGGACACCACACAAGTTGTTATGAAAATAAACAGTGTATTTATTTATAACAAGACTACCCTGGCTCTTTATGAGACAGGGAGCTAAGCACACAACAAAACTCTTACGAAAATACTTTTAAGTTAGCACGTTACACAAATGCCCGAGGGGCACGAAAAACCATATACGCTAAAAGTGGAATGCGAATTACTAGCAGGTAAGTAACAGTTCTAATAGGCTTTGGAATCGCTAGGACTGGACTAGGGAATCGTTAGATTACTACTAGGAGGCCTAGGGGACTCGGGTGCAGAGTGTGCACTCTCACGCGGGATGCGGGACAAAGTCTATGGAAGCTAGAATTCACAAAGTTAGTGTTCACGGGCGAACCCGACCTGGTAGGGAGAAAACGACAGTGGATCCTGACCCTTGGATAGTGAGGCTATGCTGGGACACCGGAGTGCCGAAGTTACCTAGCCCAGGGGCTGCAGCTGCATAGGTCTGAAAAGACGTCGGGGATCTCGTTGCCGGACCAGGAGCCTGGAAGGAAGAAGTTGCTGGCAGGCGACCAGTGAAGGAAAGTTCGATGGATCCAAGCCTGGATCAAGGAAGAAGAAAACCTGAAAGCAGAGGGGACCAAGTTCTTGAATCACTAGCCAGTGATTAAGTGGGCACCAGGATGGCACCGGGCGAAGTCACCGCAGTCAGGTGAGTGGGCACTGCTGGGCTCTGCAGTCTCTCGGACCAGGAGGCGTTGTCGGCGACCAGGATGGAGGTGCGAGCTGTCCCACGAAGGATGAAGTCGTTGGCGTCGAAGTTACCCAGGATTGGGCAACAAGCCTTGGCTAATTCAAGCCCACGCGGTGGACTCAAAATGGCGTCTTGAGTGGACCAGGAGGGTCCAGGGTGCTCCTCTTCTGGAAGGGAGCAAGGGCCAGTCTGGAGCAACCAGACTAGCAGCAGAAATGTCGTCGGGCATCGTCAGGAAGGCCACAAGCCAACGGGCTAGTAGCCAAACAACGCGGTGAGCAGCGGAAAGCAGAAGGGCCCCACGCAGATCGTGGAGATGCTGGGGGGCTGCACTTCGGAGCTGGAGCTGCTCAGAGTCGGGGCTTCTCGGACCCCAAAGCACTCACCAGTAGATTACTCGGCGGGCTTGCTGGAAAGAAGTCGTGCAGTCTTGCAGATGGCCGGTCCCTTGAGGTCTCGTCGCACCCACGGTTCTCAGCTGGGCTGTAGAGGTGGGTAGAGGTCAGAGGTGCCAGGGAAGCCGGTTCTCGTCGAGCTGGGCAGTCGGATTCCGGAGGAAGGACTTACAGCAGACCGCAGTGTTCTTGGATGGTGCCTGCGGATGCAGGGTGACTACTCCTTAGTCACAAGGGAGAAATCTTAGGAAGAAGTCTTGAGTTCCTTTCGCAGAAAGTAGTTTCAGGATTCAAAGATGATCTGCTTTGGAAGGGGGCCAGTCTCTACCTTTATCCTGTAAAAAGGGGCTGGCACGCGACTAAGTCCTGCCCTATGGGTGGGACTAGGAGGGGGGTGGTTACACCCACTTCCTTGGCGGGCTTTTCCCCAGCACAGGGTCTGGAGTGACCCTGGAACTGGTTCCAGCCAGCCTATGCACAGTGAGCACCGGGGTGCCACGTGCAGTCACCTTCCTCTAAAGCCCTGCCTACCTACAATACACAAAACCCTGTCTGGGACGGTGCTGGCACCGCCCCTGGCAGGAAACCCTTTGTCCTTATCTCCTGCTCTGGGAGGACTCCCAGCAGCAGGAGGGCAGACTTGTGTCTCGGTGGCAGCATCCATTTTGTGGATGCTAAGGCTCTGTCTGACTTTTAACCGGGTTATAGGTTACAGGCATGTCGTGTCCCTCTAGAAGGGTGGAATGCTAACCCCGTCGCCAGAATTGGCGAGGGGTTAGTATTCCAATTCGTATGACACCTTACTCGACATGTTTTGATAAAGCGATACCAGAGTTGGCACATAACCGCGAGGATTATAATGCACTTAAGAGTATATGGTATGCGATATCATGGAAACGGCTAAGGGATGGATCCCGAAAGCCGCAGACAGGCTCAGCTCATGCCAGAGCACCATCTCACACGATTCCAAGCACTCTGCCTTCAGGATGGTTAAGGCCTGCTATAGGAGTGACTGATAGGAGATCTGTGTGTCCATTTTTAGGGTTAGATATAGGTATACTATATCTAAAGCAAAGGGTGAGTACACCACCTTGCCCCAGCTGTCGTGCAGCCAGTTGTGTCAGTTTTAGTTAGTCAATCCAGGGGTGGCATAATACATGCTTCAGCCCCTGGGAGACTTCTGGGTGCACCTCAGCCCTGGGTACAGGGACTTGGAGAGGGCCCAGTGCCAATTCAGTACCTGAGTACAATTTGGATAGAGAGAACAGCTAGGCTGTGGGTCTGATTAGCAGGCCCACAGCCAGGGAAAGTCGTAAACCAGTGCAGCAAAAAGCAAAAATCTGGGTGATCATAGGATTGCAGACCCTACTCTCCTACATGACCCCCCCCCCAAACTTTGGGACAATAAGCTAACCTTGACCAGGTGAGTCTTCTTGCTCTAAGTGGAAATACCTGGAGAGCCCATCAGCATTGCTGTGATCAGTCCCAGGTCTATGCTCCACTGTAAAATCCATCCCCTGTAGGGAAATGGACCACCTAAGCAGTTTGGGGTTTTCACCCTTCATCTGATTTAGCCACAAGAGGGGCTTATGGTCTGTCTGAATGGTGAAGTGAGTGCCAAACAAGTAGGCCCTCAGCTTCTTCAGGGCCCAGACCACAGCAAAGGCCTCCCTCTCAATAGCTGACCAATTTTTCTCTCTGGGTGTCAACCTCCTACTAATGAAAGCAATAGGCTGATCATTACCATCAAAATTCAGTTGAGACAGAACAGCTCCCACACCCAACTCAGAAGCATCTGTTTGGACAATGAATGGCTTGGAGTAATCTGGACTCTTGAGGATAGGTGCTGTGCACATGGCCTGCTTTAGGTCATTGAATGCTTTCTGACAGCTTGCTGTCTACTGAACTTTCTTTGGCATCTTTTTGCTTGTCAGGTCGTTAAGGGGGGTCACTATGGACCCATAATTTCTGACAAACTTCCTATAGTACCCAGTCAGGCCCAAGAAAGCTCGAACCTGAGTCTGGGTGATTGGAGGAGTCCAGTCCTTGATGGCCTGTATCTTACTCTCCAGTGGCTGAACCTGGCCTCCACCTACAAGGTGGCCCAGGTATACAACCTGTGACTGCCCTATCTGGCACTTTGTGGCCTTGATAGTGAGGCCTGCCTTTTGCAGGGCCTCTAACACTTTCCTCAGGTGGACCAGGTGATCCTCCCAGGTGGAGCTAAAGACAGCAATATCGTCAAGATAAGCTGCACAGAAGTCATCCAGCCCAGTGAGGACTTGATTCACCAACCTTTGGAAGGTGGCAGGTGCATTTTTCAGTCCAAAGGGCATTACCACAAATTGATAATGCCCTCCAGGGGTAAAAAATGCTGTCTTAGGTTTGGCTTCCTCAGCTAACCTGATTTGCCAATACCCAGCTGTCAAATCAAATGTGCTTAAGAAGTTGGCAGAAGCCAATCTATCTATAAGCTCATCTGCTCTTGGTATTGGGTGGGCATCAGTCTTAGTGACTGCATTGAGGCCTCTGTAGTCTACGCAAAACCTCATCTCTCTCTTACCACCCTGGGTGTGAGGCTTTGGCACTAGAACTACTGGGCTAGCCCAAGGGCTATCTGAGGGCTCAATGACTCCCAGTTCCAACATTTTCTGCACTTCAGTTTTGATGCAGTCTCTAACATGATCAGGCTGCCTGTAGATTTTACTCTTGACAGGCAGACTGTCTCCAGTGTCAACATCATGGGTACACCAATCAGTTTGGCTGGGTGTCAGAGAGAACATATGTCGAAAGGATTGCAGAACTTGCCTGCAATCCTGTTGCTGATGTTCAGTGAGGCTGCCACAAAAGACAACACCATCAACTGACCCATCATCAGGATTCTGAGTGAGCAGGTCTGGGAGAGGGTCACTCTCTTCCTCCTGTCCCTCATCTGTGGCCATGAGCAAGCTCATGTCCTTCCTGTCAACATATGCCTTGAGCCTGTTAACATGGAGCACTCTGAGAGGGCTCCTGGGAGTTCCAAGGTCCACCAAGTAGGTAACCTCTCCCTTTTGCTCAATGATGGTGTGGGGCCCAGACCATTTGTCTTTCAGAGCTGCTGGGGCCACTGGCTCCAGCACCCACACCTTCTGTCCTGGCTGGTACACAGTCAGTACAGCCTTTTGGTCATGCCAAGCTTTTTGAAGTTCCTGGCTGGCCTCAAGGTTTTTAGATGCCTTCTCCATATACTCAGCCATCCTGGAGCGGAGACCAAGTACATAGTCCACTATGTTGGTTGCAGGCTTTTTGAGAGGTCTCTCCCATCCTTCCTTCACCAAACACAGGGGTCCTCTTACAGGATGCCCATACAGAAGCTCAAAAGGGCTGTAGCCAACCCCCTTCTGTGGGACCTCTCTGTAAGCAAACAAGAGGCAGGGGATCAGGACATCCCATCTTCTCCTAAGAGGTTCAGGTAGTCCATGAATCATCCCTTTCAGGGTCCTGTTGAATCTCTCAACAAGCCCATTGCATTGTGGATGATAGGGTGTGGTGAACTTGTAGTTCACACCACACTCTTTCCACATGGCAGTCAGATAGCCTGACATGAAGTTTGTACCTCTGTCAGAAACGACCTCCTTAGGGAAACCCACTCTGGAGAACACTCCAACTAGGGCTCTTGCCACTACAGGGGCTGTAGTGGTCCTAAGGGGAATAGCCTCAGGATACCTGGTGGCATGGTCCACCACCACCAGTATAAACTTGTGTCCTGATGCTGTCTGGGGTTCCATTGGACCAACAATGTCAATCCCCACTCTTTCAAAGGGAACCCCCACCACAGGTAGTGGTATGAGGGGGGCCTTTGTTGTGCCACCTGACTTACCACTGGCTTGGCAAGTGACACATGAGCGACAAAACTCCTTGGTATTCTCATTCATATGGGGCCAGTGAAAGTGTGAGACAAGCCTGTCCCAAGTCTTTGTCTGACCTAAATGACCTGCAAGGGGAATCTCATGGGCCAAGGTGAGAAGGAAACCTCTCAGAGACAAGGGGATGACCAGCCTCCTGGTTGCACCAGGCTTGGGGTCTCTTGACTCAGAGTACAGGAGTCCATCTTCCCAGTATACCCTGTGGGCACCTGTGGCATTCCCTGCAGCCTCAGCAGCAGCCTGCTGTCTGAGGGGTTCAAGGGAAGGGCAGCTCAACTGTTCCTTCCCCAGGTCTGCTCTGGAGGGTCCCCCTGAGCCCAGAAACTCAACTTGATCAAGTTCAAGCTCTTTAGGCTCAGTTTCCCTCAGCTCTTCTAGATCAGCCTCCTCAGAGACTTGATCCTCAACCTGGGGCAAGGGGGAAGGCAAAGCCTTACCCTTACTGCTCTTCTTCTTGGAAGGTGTCTGGCCCATAATTTCAGGATCCAGCACCTGTTCAGTGGGGCATCTTCTGGCCTGTGACCTAGTCACAGCAAGCACATGTGCTGGCAAGCCTAACATCTCCATGTGAGTCCTCTGCTCCACTTCTGACCATTGTGATGACTCCAAATCATTGCCCAACAAACAATCAACTGGGAGGTCTGAACTGACTACAACTTTCTTTTGTCCCTTCACTCCACCCCAGGAGAAAGCCACAATTGCCACACTATGACTAGTGGTGACATTGCTGGCATTGGTCACCAGGAAATCAGTACCTGGCATGATCTGTCCAGGGTCCACAAAGTTAGGTGTCACCATGGTGACACTGGCACAAGTGTCCCTATAGGCCTGAGCCATCTTGCCATTAATCAAAGGTGTCTGCCTGTATTTGCCCAAAGTATTGGGACTTATTTCAGGGGACATATCCATATCCCCTGTACAGACAAGGACAGCCTGAGTGAGTGTGCCAACTAAGTTGTCAGACCCCTCAGTACCCAAGGTTAACCCAACTAATGCCTTGGGAGTGACACTACCACTACTGACTGTACTAGGGGGTGCAGTTGCTTTAGGAGCTGTAGTGGCAGGAGTTTGTCCTCCTCCTCTTTTGGTGCACTCACTAAACCAGTGAGATTTACTTTTGCAGTACTGGCACCACCTTTTTGACTGGCCTTCTTGAGTCTTCTTCTTCTGGGAAGCCTGACCCCCACCCTCTTTGGTTTGTTGGGGACCTGGTGAAGACTTCTGGTCATTTTGCTCATTCTTAACATTACCCTTCTGGTCTGCTTTCTTCTGGCCACCCTGGTTCTGGTTCTGGTTCTGCTTGATCCTTGTCCTGACCCATTTGTCTGCCTTCTTTCCCAATTCTTGGGGAGAGGTCAGATCTGAATCAACAAGGTGCTGGTGCAGCAACTGGTTCTGACAATTGTTCAAAATTTGTTCTCTCATCATTAGAGTATACAATCCTGTGTAATCTGTAACCTTGCTACCCAGCAACCAGCCCTCCAAAGCCTTAGTGGCACAATCCACAAAATCAGACCAGTCCTGAGATGAGTTTTCTGGGTGTCTCTGAACAGCAACCTGTACTGCTCAGTGGTTAAACCAAACCCATCAACCAGTGTATTCTTCAGGACCTGGTAATTGTTAGCATCCTCCACTCTTGTAGTGAGGAGCTTATCTCTACCTTTACCATCAAAGGAGAGCCACAGTATAGCTGCCCACTGACTCTGGGGAATGTTCTGCACAGTGCAGGCCCTCTCCAGAGCAGCCATCCATTTCTGGATGTCATCCCCTTGCTTAAAGGGGGGCACTATTTTAGTCAGGTGTTTAGTATCTAAACCCTTCTCTCTATCTCTTGGGAGATTGCTGCCACCAGTGGGAGCTAGCCCACTCATCTGCTGCTCTCTTGCCAGGGCAAGCTTCTCTTTGGCCAGGGCAATTTCTTCCCTTTCAATCCTCAGTTCAGCTTGTCTCATCCTAGCCTCATGCTCCCTTCTCTGAGGGGAAGTAAATCTCCTCTGTGGAGGATTCCTTCTCCCCTGAGAAGAGGCATTAGAGTGCAGAGATCTATTGGAGTCCCTAGAAAGAGATCTATCTCTCCTAACTCCAAGGTTAGGCCCACTTCGGGTTAGTACTGGGGGTCCCCCAGATCCTAGCCCAAGTAAGTCTAAGTTGGTCCTAGTTAGCCTTCTGACTACCTCAAGACCCTTGTCTACCTCATCCCCAGAGAGTACCTCCTGATCCTCCTCCTCAACTGCTGAATCAGTGTTGGGGAGGTCTGGATCCCCAGAGGTTCCCTCTAAGGCTGGCATGCTCTCATGTAACTGAGAGAGCTTTCTGGCATCATATGTCTCTAAGAGACCTATCAGAAAGGGAATGGTGGGGTTAGACCCCTGCTTCAGTTTCCTGGAGACACAGATTTGTCTCATCTCCTGAAAACTGAGAGCTGCATATCTTGAAGTGACCTGTGGAGGGTCAACACTGACCAGGGGAGTCTCAGTAGAGTCCCCCTGAGTCGACATGCTTTTCTAGTGAGGTGTAAGTGGTGCACTTACCTATACTATATGTTTGCCTACTGATCCCTTGCTAGAGTTGTAGTTTAGGGTGTGCTAGGCCCTAGGAGCTACAACAGCTGGTTCAGTAGAACTCAGAGTATTCTAAGCTAAGTTATATGTACCTTTAGTACTTATGTGATCTTTCACAAGATATTCTTAGGGCATGTGTGGTAAAACAACAGCAAGCTCAAATCCCAACCGCTGCTCACCAATGTGAGAAGTTGGCCTGATGTGCAGTGCTCACTATTCTAGTGATCACTATATATCAGTCCAAACAACCCTTATTGATGATTGGTTGTAAGTCAACCTTATAGACCAGCTATCCTAGTAGCATGGATACGAGCAGTCTAAGGCTAAGACTCTAGAGGGCGTGTTAAGCCAGCTGTTTTACCATCACATTACCCCTTGAACACCCAGTGAAAGGACACCACACAAGTTGTTATGAAAATAAACAGTGTATTTATTTATAACAAGACTACCCTGGCTCTTTATGAGACAGGGAGCTAAGCACACAACAAAACTCTTACGAAAATACTTTTAAGTTAGCACGTTACACAAATGCCCGAGGGGCACGAAAAACCATATACGCTAAAAGTGGAATGCGAATTACTAGCAGGTAAGTAACAGTTCTAATAGGCTTTGGAATCGCTAGGACTGGACTAGGGAATCGTTAGATTACTACTAGGAGGCCTAGGGGACTCGGGTGCAGAGTGTGCACTCTCACGCGGGATGCGGGACAAAGTCTATGGAAGCTAGAATTCACAAAGTTAGTGTTCACGGGCGAACCCGACCTGGTAGGGAGAAAACGACAGTGGATCCTGACCCTTGGATAGTGAGGCTATGCTGGGACACCGGAGTGCCGAAGTTACCTAGCCCAGGGGCTGCAGCTGCATAGGTCTGAAAAGACGTCGGGGATCTCGTTGCCGGACCAGGAGCCTGGAAGGAAGAAGTTGCTGGCAGGCGACCAGTGAAGGAAAGTTCGATGGATCCAAGCCTGGATCAAGGAAGAAGAAAACCTGAAAGCAGAGGGGACCAAGTTCTTGAATCACTAGCCAGTGATTAAGTGGGCACCAGGATGGCACCGGGCGAAGTCACCGCAGTCAGGTGAGTGGGCACTGCTGGGCTCTGCAGTCTCTCGGACCAGGAGGCGTTGTCGGCGACCAGGATGGAGGTGCGAGCTGTCCCACGAAGGATGAAGTCGTTGGCGTCGAAGTTACCCAGGATTGGGCAACAAGCCTTGGCTAATTCAAGCCCACGCGGTGGACTCAAAATGGCGTCTTGAGTGGACCAGGAGGGTCCAGGGTGCTCCTCTTCTGGAAGGGAGCAAGGGCCAGTCTGGAGCAACCAGACTAGCAGCAGAAATGTCGTCGGGCGTCGTCAGGAAGGCCACAAGCCAACGGGCTAGTAGCCAAACAACGCGGTGAGCAGCGGAAAGCAGAAGGGCCCCACGCAGATCGTGGAGATGCTGGGGGGCTGCACTTCGGAGCTGGAGCTGCTCAGAGTCGGGGCTTCTCGGACCCCAAAGCACTCACCAGTAGATTACTCGGCGGGCTTGCTGGAAAGAAGTCGTGCAGTCTTGCAGATGGCCGGTCCCTTGAGGTCTCGTCGCACCCACAGTTCTCAGCTGGGCTGTAGAGGTGGGTAGAGGTCAGAGGTGCCAGGGAAGCCGGTTCTCGTCGAGCTGGGCAGTCGGATTCCGGAGGAAGGACTTACAGCAGACCGCAGTGTTCTTGGATGGTGCCTGCGGATGCAGGGTGACTACTCCTTAGTCACAAGGGAGAAATCTTAGGAAGAAGTCTTGAGTTCCTTTCGCAGAAAGTAGTTTCAGGATTCAAAGATGATCTGCTTTGGAAGGGGGCCAGTCTCTACCTTTATCCTGTAAAAAGGGGCTGGCACGCGACTAAGTCCTGCCCTATGGGTGGGACTAGGAGGGGGGTGGTTACACCCACTTCCTTGGCGGGCTTTTCCCCAGCACAGGGTCTGGAGTGACCCTGGAACTGGTTCCAGCCAGCCTATGCACAGTGAGCACCGGGGTGCCACGTGCAGTCACCTTCCTCTAAAGCCCTGCCTACCTACAATACACAAAACCCTGTCTGGGACGGTGCTGGCACCGCCCCTGGCAGGAAACCCTTTGTCCTTATCTCCTGCTCTGGGAGGACTCCCAGCAGCAGGAGGGCAGACTTGTGTCTCGGTGGCAGCATCCATTTTGTGGATGCTAAGGCTCTGTCTGACTTTTAACCGGGTTATAGGTTACAGGCATGTCGTGTCCCTCTAGAAGGGTGGAATGCTAACCCCGTCGCCAGAATTGGCGAGGGGTTAGTATTCCAATTCGTATGACACCTTACTCGACATGTTTTGATAAAGCGATACCAGAGTTGGCACATAACCGCGAGGATTATAATGCACTTAAGAGTATATGGTATGCGATATCATGGAAACGGCTAAGGGATGGATCCCGAAAGCCGCAGACAGGCTCAGCTCATGCCAGAGCACCATCTCACACGATTCCAAGCACTCTGCCTTCAGGATGGTTAAGGCCTGCTATAGGAGTGACTGATAGGAGATCTGTGTGTCCATTTTTAGGGTTAGATATAGGTATACTATATCTAAAGCAAAGGGTGAGTACACCACCTTGCCCCAGCTGTCGTGCAGCCAGTTGTGTCAGTTTTAGTTAGTCAATCCAGGGGTGGCATAATACATGCTTCAGCCCCTGGGAGACTTCTGGGTGCACCTCAGCCCTGGGTACAGGGACTTGGAGAGGGCCCAGTGCCAATTCAGTACCTGAGTACAATTTGGATAGAGAGAACAGCTAGGCTGTGGGTCTGATTAGCAGGCCCACAGCCAGGGAAAGTCGTAAACCAGTGCAGCAAAAAGCAAAAATCTGGGTGATCATAGGATTGCAGACCCTACTCTCCTACACCACCACATACACAAGTCTGACCTCCTGCTGCTGGGAGTCCTTCCAGCGAGGGAGGCCTGGATAAAGGGTTTCTTGCCGTGAGAGGTGCTAGCACCACCCCAGACAGGATTTTGTGTATTGAGGTAGGGAGGCCTGAAAGGAATGTGACATGCCTGGGGCACACAAGGTGTCCCTGTGCATACACCGGTTCAAACCAGTTGCTGGGGTACTCCAGCCCCAGCTCTGGCGCCAAACCGGACAAAGGATAGGGGGTGTAACCACCCCCCTTCCTGGTCCCACCCATAGGAGGGACCTAGTCGTAGTACAGCCCCCTTTAGCAGGATAAAGGTAGGAGCTGGTCCCATTCCAAATGAGATTATCCTGAATTGAAACTTTACAAGAAGAAACTCTGGACTTCGACGTTCTGCTCCACAGAAGACTGAAGAATCTCCCTTGTGGGCAAGGAGTGTCCACCCTGCAACTGCAGGCATCATCAAGCGTCCTAGTGGTCCACTTTGTCGTCCTTCCTGCCGGATCCAGACTTCAGAGCCCGACGAGACCCAGACTCCCACCTCTCCGACCTCTACCTACATCTGCAGCACAGCTGAGACCTGTGGGTGCGACGAGACACGTGGGACCGGCCATCTTGAAGAGACTGCACTTCGCTTCCAGCACGACTTCTGAGGCCTCCTTGAGTAAGTGATTTGGGGATTGAGAAGCCCCAGCCCCGAGCAGCTCCTGCACCGAAGACCAGCCCTCCAGCGTCCACGAGATCTGCGAGGGGCCCTTTTGCTTGGTTGCTGCTCGACGCGTTGTCTGGTCACTTGACGGCTGGCTAGTGACCTCCTAGACAACGATCCTTGAAATCTACACTGCTGGTCTGGTTGCTCCAGACTGGCCCTTGCTCCCTTCCAAAAGAGGAGCACCCTGGGCCCTCCTGGTCCACTCCAGACGCCGTTTCCACTCACCGCGTGGGTTGCCTTTGCCAAGGCCTGTTGACTCCAAATCCGGATCCAACACCGCCGACAGCGAGAGCCTGCGTGGGACAGCTCGTGCCTCCATCCTGGTCGTCGAAGACACCTCCTAGTCCACGTGGCTGCGGAGACAAGCGTCCACTCTTCACCTGATCGCGACAACAGCATCTGGTTCCCTCCTAGTTCCACACCGGTCACTGGCTAGTGACTTTGAACACTGTCCCCTCTGCTTTCAGGTCCTCTTCTTCCCGATCCACCCGTGGATCGCGCCGGACATCTTCCTCCTCGTCGCCTACAGCATCTTTCTTCAAGGCTCCATTGACTTCGACGCGGAAACCCGACACACTTTGACACCTATGCACCCGCAGCACGTGGGTGAGGTAACAAGAGCATTTCGGTGCTCAAGGGTAGATTGACTCTCCTAGTGTCCAGGTATCCAGTCGTTTTAGTCGTAACTAGTAGGAGCTGTCTTTTACTTACCTTTTCGTAATTTGTTCTGCCCATTGACTTTGTTCCGCATCCCTCGTGTGAGTTCACACTCTGCACACGCCTCCCGTGGGCCTCCTGATACTTACCCAAGGTTAGGGTAGGGTAGTCCCAGCGAACCTACAGCCTCTGGGTATCTTCATTTTCTAAATCGTGTTTCTTAACCCATTTACTTAGTATATGGATTGCCGTGCCTCTAGGGCACCATTGTAATTTTGTGCAACTTATTGTATTTTTCCTAAGAGATTGTCATGTGCTTAGCCCTCTGATCTCATAAAGAGTTCAGAGGTGTTTGTTATTAATAAATATATTGTTTATTTTCATAACAACCTGTGTGGTGTCCTTTCATCTGGTATTCAAGGGGTTATATGTGGTAAAACAGCTGGCTTCACATGCCAAAAGAGTTTAGCCTAAGACTGCTTTGTCCATGCTACCATTAGGATAGCTGGTCTATAAGGTTGACTTACAACCAATCACCATAAGGGTTGTTTGGACTGATACAAGGTGATCACTAGAACTAGTGAACATCATGTATCAGGCCAACTTCTCACAGACCGCAGTCCCAAACTCAGGGACGAGAACACTTTCTTTCCGAATTGCTCGTACCTCTTGGATTCCCGATCGGGTGGAGCCGTCGGGAATGCAGTCTGTGAAGTGGAGGCCTGGATGACCAGGCTCTCGGGGGTGGGATGGGTGGACAAAAAGCAAGGGTCGCCCGGGGCCGATCGGTAGCATCTGGCCACGTTCCTATCCACAGGCTGACCTGTAGCGGGCTTGGACCAAGGGTCCACAAAAACGTCACACAGGGCCTCATTAAACGGCAGCAGAGGCTCAGTGGAGCATGCCTTCGGTTTAAGGACCTCAGTGAGGAGGTTAGTCCTCACGGCCGCGACGGGGAGCGTCAGGCCCAAGGCCTTGGCTGCTCGCAGCAACACTACACTATAGGCAGCCCCCTTCTCCTTAGCCACGGTGGGAGAGGAGACAAATCCACTGGCCTCCCCAAGCTCATATGTCCAGTCCTGTGGAGACTGGCACTCCTGTGCCAGAGGGTCCATAGACCCCTCCCAATCACCCATCTCCTGAAGTTCAGGGTCAATGGATGGGGCCGGTTCGTGGAAATAGAAATCTCCAAACGACGTCGAGAGCGGGGCCCTGTGGCGCCGCTCCTGCGGCTGAACTGAATCGAGGGGAGGATTGGGGACGGCGCCGACAAGCGGTGCCGGGGGTGACTCCCGCTGGGCCGGCGCCGGTGAGGTCGACTGGCGACGACCCGGATCCAGAAGTGGATCCAGTGAGGGCCTGCGGCGCCGAGACCTAAGTCGCTGGTGGTGCCAGGGCCAAGGCACCCGACGGCGTCGGAGCCGAAGCACCCGACTCGCCAGTCCCTCTAGCCGGGAGCGTTGGGCCCGAAGGCGCCACAGAACCCGGCTGAGGAGGGAGGGACCTCATGGCCATGAGGTACCGCTCTACCTCCTCCGGCGTTGCATCGTACCCAGGGACCTGCAGGTGTGGGGCAGGATGCGGCGTCTGCGACTCCGTCAGAGCCGCGTGGGTGGTGTCACCCGAACCCCCGGCTGCGTCGTGCGAGTGTCGGGGTGGGTCGGAGGAACGATGACGTCGCTCCGACCGCTCATGCCTCTTACCTGAGGAAGATCCCAACGACCGATGCCGACACCCGGAGCTACGAGGGCTCCGACCCCGCAACCGGTCCTTCGACCTCCTGTGGGACCGGGACGTGGAACGGCGCGGGGCCGACTGCCGGAGCTCCAGTCGCTTGCGGAACCGCTCCCGCCTAGCCTTCGACGTCAAGGCCCGGCAGTCGGGGCAGGTGCGGTCGTCGTGGTCGAGGCCTAGACACTGAAGGCACCGGCGATGGGGGTAGGTAACCAACATCAGTCGGTCGCACCTGGAGCAAGGTTTGAAACCGGGCATCCCTACCGGCACCGTAGGAGTCTATGAGACTCGAAAAAGAGACTATCAAAAAGATCAAAAAGTTTAGTCAAAAAGTGACTACGGCGTAGAGCTTCTCCGGATCTGTTAGCTGGTGCAGAAAAAAGAAGAACTGACGTCAGCGCGCGAGGGCGGCATCTAAGTACTTCGACGACGTCGTTCTGGCGCTAACGACGCCGACGATGGCCGCGGACGACGCCTGCCGGCGCGCAGGGTATTGCTACGCAAAATTTTCCGTATCCAGTCTGATGCCTGGGGATATTCTAAGGTAAGGAATATATCACTAAAGTGTCTTTCAAATTCGGTATTTCATTGTGGATTCGCTATTTTATTAATGAGTTGTCCGATTATTCCTATTGGATCGTGTGCATCAGCCACCCTTCTATTTGTGATATTCGAATTGCTTTCACCCTTATTCAACAACTCCTAATATATATAACGCGGGCAAAAACACAATGTGTATACATCCCAAAACGCACCCGGTTTACATACAAATAAGTAATATAACAAGTGTGCTATGAGATTCTTTTCATAAGAATTCCTGTGTCTCGGATCGTCTTCATGGACGTGATGTGGCCCAATAGCCAGAGCTACCTACTTTGGAAATGGGGAACCAGGGCCAAGTCCCAGCGTCGGTTCAACACCCTGTGATTCTGAACAAATCACTTACTGTCTCCATGCCTGTCTAAGCCCCGTCCTTTTCAGACTGGGGGCGTGTTTTTTGTTGAGTGACAGATGACATCACGGATAGAAAGGACAGCAAAAACACGCCCCTCAACCGGAAACGGACGAGGCTTAGAGTGACAGACAGAGCTCTACTCCAATGGCTGGCCGCCATTTAGGAAGCCAGCCAATGGAGAAGAGCTGGTTCGTTTACCTCCCTACTCTAAGACATAATTTCTCGCCCAGCGAGACTTCGCAAGCGTAGCCTACACAGGTCGAGACCTAAACAGCAGAGTGAATAGTGTGAAGGTGCACTTGCTTTTTTATACTATTGTGTGTAGCGTTTCTTCAATGCTTAATAAACGGGTGCTACAGTACTTGACCCGCTGTCAATCTGGATACCGGAAACTGAAGCACAAGTTACTTACCTTCGGTAACGATAGATCTGTAAGAAACAGTAGTTGGTATTAGATTCCTTACCTTAGAATATCCCCAGGCATCAGACTGGATCCGGAAACATTTGCGTAGCAGTACCCTTGCACGTCGGTAGGCGTCGTCTGCGGCTCCGCGTCCGTCGTCGGGATGACGTCGCCGGGGTACTTAGACGTCGCCCTCGCACGCTGACGTCAGTTCTTATACACAGCTTTTCCGCGCCAGAAACGCAGAGCCATGATAAAAACCAAAACTGGTGCCATGAAACTAGGGCCCTGAAAGGGGATGTCTTTAACCCTAGATATCGGTTCGCAGAACGGGGAGGATGGGTGGGGTGGTAAGGAATCTAATACCAACTACTGTTTCTTACAGATATATTGTTACCAAAGGTAAGTAACTTGTGCTTTCTGAAAGAAACAGGTTAGTATTAGATTCCTTACCTTAGAATAGATACCTCAGCAATACCAACCCCGGTGGTGGGTCTGCGAACCAATGATCAAACCAGAAAGTCCTGGAGAACGGAACGGCCGAAAAAGCCATCTCTCCTGACTTGGCTGTCCAGGCAGTAGTGTCTTGCAAACGTGTGCAGCGAGGTCCACATAGCCGCCTGACAGATGTCCTGAAAGGGGACTCCCCGGCCCAGGGCAGTAGTAGCCGCCGTGGCCCGAGTGGAATGGGCCCTCAGCCCAACAGGAGGCTCCTTCTTAGCCAAAGAGTAGCATGCCTTGATGCACAACACGGCTCACCGAGAGATGGTCCGTTTGTGCACCGCCCACCCCTTCTTAGCGCCCACGTAACCAACAAAGAGTTGGTCATCCACCTGGAACTGGCGTGTGCGATTCAGATAGTATGACAGCGCACATTAAGGGTCCAGACGGTGGAGCCGCTCTTCCTCTTGGATGCGGAAAGAAGGTGGGCAAGGTGATGGACTGCCCGATGTGGAAGGCTGTGACTACCTTGGGCAGGAAAGAGGGTCTCGTCTGCAACACAACCTTGTCCGGATGGACAGAAAGGAAAGGAGGTTTAGAGGAAAGAGCCTGGAGTTCACTCACCCTCCTGGCAGAGGTGATGCCAACCAGGAAAGCAGTCTTCAAAGTAAGAAGGCGGAGAGGACAGTTATGAAGCAGCTCAAAAGGAGCGCACATCAGGTAAGTCAGAACCAGGTTCAAGTCCCACTGGGGCATCACGAAAGGAACAGGGGGGGAAACATATGAGTGATGCCCTTCAAGAATCTGTTAACAATCGGGGACTTGAACAAAGAAGGCTGATCAGGTAGCCTCAAGAAGGCGGAAGGGCAGAAAGGTAGCCCTTGATAGTGCCCAGAGCAGAGCCCTGCTGGGCAAGAGAAAGAAGGAAGAGGAGAACCTCAGAAAGGGGTGCAGAGAGTGGGTCCACAGCCTTTGATGTGAACCATGCCACAAATCTGTTCCACCTGCAGGCGTATACCGACTTTGTGGAGGGACGCCTGGCTGCCAGAATCACATTACAAACTTCGGGAGGGAAGTCAAATGGCGTCAACTGTCGTCGCTCAATCTCCAAGCATGAAGGTGGAGACTGGACAGGTTCGGGTGGAGGACCGTCCCCTGCTGCTGCGACAGAAGGTCCTCCCGAAAAGGCAGACGAATTGGGGGATCGACAGACATGCTGAGTAGCTCTGGATACCAATATCTTTGTGCCCAGTCCGGAGCCACAAGGATGACTTGGGCCAGGTCGCGCCTGATCTTCAGCACTCTGAGCAGAAGTGGTATAGGTGGAAAGGCGTAACACAGACCGCAGCTCCACTCGCGACGAAAAGCGTCTCCGAGCGAATGCCGCCTTGGAAATTCCAACGCGCAGAACTGATGACATTGCGCGTTCTCTTCTGTGGCGAATAGATCTAACCAAGGCTCTCCCCACTGCTGAAAGAGGTCTTGCGCCACGTCTGAGTTCAGACGCCATTCGTGATCCATCATGCACCGACGGCTGAGTTCGTCCGCCCTGGCGTTCAGAGAACCTGCCAGGTGTTGAACCACCAGGGTCACGGCCTGATGTTCCAGCCACTACCAGAGGCGCAGAGCCTCCTGGCATAGGGTCCACGACCCCACCACGCCCTGTTTGTTGCAGTACCACATGGCGGTGGTGTTGTCCGTGAACACCTGCACTACACTCCCCCGGACAGAGGAGAGGAATGCCTTCAGAGCAAGCCGGATCGCCCGCAGCTCCAGAAGGTTGATGTGGAGCCGGGACTCTGCCGGAGACCAGAGGCCTCTGATCTCCGCCTCTCCCATGTGGCCCCCCCAGCCCTGGAGGGACGCGTCCGTCACAACTACGTGCTCCGGCTGAGGTAGGGAGCAGGATCTGCCGCTGACCCAATCGCTGTCCGTGAGCTACCACTGCAACTGTCTTGCAGTGCCCTCCGAGATCAAGATATGGTCGGACAAATAGCCCTGATGCTGGGCCCACTGAAACTTCAGGTCCCACTGCAGAGCCCTCATCCGCCACCGGGCGTGATGCACCAGAAGGATGCAGGAGGCCATCAGCCCCAGAAGCTGCAGCGTCAACCTGACCGAGACCCAGGATAACGGCTGAAAGATCGGAATCAGAGCCTGAATATCCCGAACCCGCTGTTCGGGAGGATAAACCCGAAACTGCACCGAGTCTAGAACTGCTCCGATGAAGAGGAGCTTCTGAGAGGGACACAGGTGTGACTTCGGCACATTGATGGAGAACCCCAGCAGGTGCAGGAGGTCGGCCGTAGTCTGGAGGTGGCGGACTACTGTCTGGGGCGAGCCCGCCTTCAACAACCAGTCGTCAAGGTAGGGGAAGACTGAAACCCCTAACCTGCGCAGATGAGATGCGACCACCGCCATCACTTTCGTGAACACCCGTGGGGCGCTTGTAAGGCCGAAGGGGAGCACGGTAAACCGAAAGTGCTCGTGGCCTACCGTGAACCGCAGGTAACGCCGGTGGGCCGGTGTGAGAAGTTGGCCTAATATGCAGTGCTCACTATTCTAGTGATCACTATGTATCAGTCCAAACAACCCTTATTGATGATTGGTTGTAAGTCAACCTTATAGACCAGCTATCCTAGTAGCATGGATACGAGCAGTCTAAGGCTAAGACTCTAGAGGGCGTGTTAAGCCATCTGTTTTACCATCACATATACCCCTTGAACACCAAGTGAAAGGACACCACACAAGTTGTTATGAAAATAAATGTATATTTATTTCTAACAAGACTACCCTGGCTCTTTATGAGACAGGGAGCTAAGCACACAACAGAACTCTTATAAAAATACTTAAAGTCGCACAATTTACACAAATGCCCGAGGGGCACGAAAAACCATATACACAAGAAGTGGAATGCGAAATTACTAGCAGGTAAGTACTATTCTCATAGGCTTTAGAATCGCTAGGACTGGACTACTGAACCTTTAGATTACTAGCAGGAGACCTAGGGACGTCGTGTGCAGATTGGGAACTCTCACGCGTAAGGCGGGAAAAAGTCTATGGAGGCTAGCAATTGCAAAGTTACTGTTCTCGGGCGAACCCGACTAGGTGGGTCGAAAACAAGAGTGGATCCGAACACTTAGGGTGTTGGACTATGCTGGAGCACCGGAGTACTCGGTTTACCTAGCCCAGGGTCTGCGGCCGCATAGTGTTCAAGTTGCGTCGGAAACCCTCGTTGAAGAACCAGGAGCCTGAAGAAAGAAGTTGCTGGCAGGCGGCCAGTGAAGAAGTTCGTGGTGATCCAAGCCTGGATCAGGGAAGAAGACGACCTGTAAGCAGAGGGGACCAAGTTCTGAATCACTAGCCAGTGATTTAGGTGGGCACCAGGATGGCACCGGACGAAGTCACCTCGACCAGGTGAGTGGGCGCTGCTGGGCTCTGCAGTCTCTCGGACCAGGAGGCGTTGTCGGCGACCAGGATGGAGGTGCGAGCTGTCCCACGAAGGTATCTGCTGTCGACGTCTCTGGACCCAGGATTGGGGCAACAAGTCTTGGCAAATGCAAGGCCCACGCGGTGGACCTAAAATGGCGTCTGGAGTGGACCAGGAGGGTCCAGGGTGCTCCTCTGTTGGAGGGGAGCCAGGGCCAGTCTGGAGCTACCAGACCAGCAGTGGTTGTTGTCGTGAAGCGTCGAAAAAGGGCCACTAGCCAACGGGCAAGTGACCTGGACAACGAGGTGAGCAGCAAAGAGCAGAAGGGCCCCACGCAGATCTCGTGGATGCAAGGGGGCTGTACTTCGGTGCTGGAGCTGCTCAGGGTCGGGGCTTCTCTTACCCCAAAGCACTCGGTCGAGGGTCACTCGGTGGTCGTGCTGGACAAGCGTCGTGCAGTTCTGAAGATGGCCGGTCCCTCGAGGTCTCGTCGCACCCACGGATCACAGCTGGGCTGATGATGTAGGTTGAGGTCAGAGGTGCCAGGGAAGCCGGTTCTCGTCGTGCTGAAGCAGTCTTGATCCGAAGGAGAGACTGGCAACAAACCGCGATGCTTGGTTGGTGCCTGCTGCTGCAGGGTGACTACTCCTTAGTCACAAGGGAGAAATCTTGAGAAGAGTCTTGAGTTCTTCGTGTAGAAGGTCGGTTCAGGATTCAAAGATTGATCTAATTTGGAAGGGGGCCTGCTCCTACCTTTATCCTGCAAAAGGGGGCTGGCACGCGACTAAGTCCTGCCCTATGGGTGGGACCAGGAGGGGGGTGGTTACACCCCTCTCCTTTGGCGGGCTTTTCCCCAGCTCAGGGGCTGGTGTGCCCCTGGAACTGGTTCAAGCCGGCCTATTTATTTATTTTATTTTTTTTATTTTCAGGTTTGTATGGCTCTGTGAATCGACTCCCGAAGGAGTATCTCCGCGCCTTAGGCCACAACCAGAGAACAGAAACTCGTCATCATTTTAATGAAATAGGCAAGAGATCAGTCAGATTAGAGATTTGAAGAGGAATGTTTTAAGTTTTTTCCTAAAAGGGAAATGTTCCCTACATACTCTAATTTCCTTCGGGAGTAGGTTCCACAACTTTGGACCCGCTACCGATAGGGCCCTTCCCCCCTTTCTTGCCTTCATGGCCCTGGGGACACATAGTAGTTCCTGATCTCCTGATCTCAGGAATCTGGACGGCACATAAGGGATAAATTTCTCAGTGAGGTAACCAGGACCTATTCCAGTCAAGCATTTGTGGATGACGCAGCAGATCTTAAACATCACCCTCTGCTTAACTGGAAGCCAGTGCAGTTTGGCCAACAATGGTTTTGAGGGAGTGCGGGGCGGGACATTCAGAACCAGTCGTGCAGCCGTGTTTTGCACAACCTGCAATCTAGCAAAGATGCCCTCGTTGGCAGCTAGCATTAACCCATTGCAGTAGTCCAGCCTGCTTAAAACTAGCGACTGGACCAACGTTCTCCTGGTGGTATCTGGTAGCAGGGGGAATACTCTCCTGAGAAGCCCGATGACATGGAAGCATGAGCCCACCACTTGATTAGTTTGTTGTGTGAGGGTAAGCTCATGGTCCAGTTTGACTCCCAGGTCTTTTACCACGGTTTTGGGCACAGGGACCGGGCCAAGATCTTGAGGCCACCAGTCCGGGGTCCACAACCGTTTGGCCTCTCCGAATAGCATAACCTCCGTTTTGGAGACGTTACACTGCAAATAATTAGCTGCCATCCAGCGGGCCACCTCCTTCATCCCTCGGGCGAAGGAGTCCCGCACCTCAGGAGTCATCGTTTTAAAAGGGAAGAGGAGTTGGGTATCATCCGCGTATGATACTGGAATGAACCCGTGGGATCTCATGATGTTAGCTAGGGGGGCCACGTAGATGTTAAATAACGTGGGGCTCAAACAGGAGCCCTGTGGCACCCCCTTTGAGATCACCACCTCCTCTGATTGGTATGGCCCCAAGATGACTCTCTGGGTGCGTTCGCTGAAAAAGCTCCTGAGCCAGGCCAGGGCCTTGCCTTCCAGACCGATGTCAGCTAGTCTGGAGGTCATGATGTCGTGTGACACAGTGTCAAACGCCGCTGACAAATCCAGAAGCACCAGAACAACGGAATAGCCCTTGTCCTGTAGCCTCTGGAGATTGTCAGCGACAGACAGCAAGGCAGTCTCAGTACTGTGCCTGGGCCTGAAGCCCGACTGGGAGGGGTCCAGTACACCTGCGTGTTCAATAAATTTTGACAAATGCTGATTCACATGCCTCTCAGCAAGCTTCCCTATAAAAGGGAGAAGAGAGATCGGTCTCAGATTTGTCAACTCAGACCAAGGGATCGAGTTGTTCTTGCGCAGAGGTCTCACAAGTGCCTGTTTCCACTCCAACGGTACTTCCCCAGTAAGCAAAGACAAGTTAACTATCTGCCGTATTCCAGCCCCCAAAACCTCCAGCAAAGTTGGCATAATACGTGCTGGGATGATGTCAGACTGGCACCCACTCTTTGTTTGCATAACAAGGGCAGTCAACTCTTCCATAGAGATAAGTGGGAAGGCGATAAGCGTCTTAGCCTCGTTGTCTGAAGTCATGGTATATAACGGGATTTGACAGTCAGTTGTCACTGGATTATTGGAGAGGGATTTTGATGTTAGTATTTTATTGTAAATGGCGTCAATTTTCCTTACAAAAAACTGTGAGATGTTGTCACAGAGTTCTTGGGATTCGACCCCTTCAGTGTCACAGGCAGTGGGCTTGGTGAATGTCTGCAAAATTGTATACAAGGTTTTTGCATTGGAGCCAGCAGCTGATAGTTGAGCTGCTATGTGTTGTTTCCTGGCAGCTCGGATAGCCTTATGATAGTTTCTAGACGACTTCCTGAGGTTCTCCTTATCGTCTGCCTTATGTGTGACTCTCCATTTTTTCTCCAACCTTCTCATGGTCTTTTTTTGCTGCCTGAGATCTCCAGTAAACCAGACTTCTTGTTTGGGGGCCGGTCGTGGTTTATAGGTTCTTAGTGGGGCCACATGGTTGATAGTTGTTGATACAGCGTCACTGAAAGCCTTTAGAGCTAGGGTGGCGTCATCACCAAATGCTTCCCACTTGGGTTCCGAGTAATTGACCCTGAAGTTGTCAGGGGTTAATCTGTACCAGGGCCTTCTAACATTGGCCATCTTCCTATGGATAGCTTTGGCTTTGTTGTTGGCACGAGTGTAAAACACAATGACTGAGTGGTCAGTCCAATCAACTTGGTTGGGGGTAAGACAATTAATAGCTACTGAGTTGCAGAGCACTAGGTCGAGGGTATGGCCCGCAGAATGGGTCGGCCCCTGATTCTTTTTAGTAAGTCCAAGTGTGGCGAGGTCTGTTAACACAGTCTGTGCATCGATGCACGAGGTGATCTCACTGTGGATATTAAAATCCCCCACCAGAATGAACTCAGAGTTGGCTTGCATGTGGGGTGCCAGAAGTTCCATTAATTTAATGGAAAAGGACCCGCACGAGCCAGGAGGGCGGTACAAAAGTGCACCTTTCCTCATTTCCCTAGCAGTAGGGTTGATCGTGAAAATCATGAGCTCCATATCTGGGGTGCACACAGTTTCTATAACTGCGACCTCCATCTCCTGTTTAAACACAATAGCTAGCCCTCCTCCCGTTTTAGTCGGGCGGTCCGACCTAGCTATTTTGTACCCCGTTGGTACCCCCAGTGTGATAGCTGGGACTGTGTGAGGCTTAAGCCAGGTCTCCGTTAAGAAACACAGATGAGGCCTCTCCGTTGTAATGAGGTCCCAAACCTGTGTAGCATGAGAGACTAGGGAGCGGACATTACACAACAAGTTTTTACATGTTAGGGGCGAATTATTAGGGGCATTGGAATCAAGTATTACAGAGTTGTTGTTGTGGGCTGAAATGGCACACTTTCCAGGGCTGGGTGTAATTACCCCGGTGTTGGAAAATTGGGTGTGACATCTCAAGCAAGTGAAGGGTCCTCCCACACTGGAGCGTGTCCGGTGGGGGCACAATGTAATAACATATCTGCCTATATCCATGAGACTCCTACGTGAATATGACAGAACAGTGTCCTGACCCCTCTCTGTAGGAAGTGTCCTGACCGCCATGGCCCTCTGCCCCTAGCCCCGTCCTGTCGCGGACGGGCGCAGACGGGCTGGTCTTTGGCTCGTCTTAGGCGCAGGCTTAGGCGCCACACTGCGCGTCAACACTGCGCGTTGGACCGACGAGTTGCTTTATGGCCCTTGAGTTTGGGAAGCTAGAGCGCTAACCGCTCCCCTCCCACGATGTTCCTGGCTCTGCCCCGCCTTCCGCACCCGTGATAGGCTGGAGGGTATGCACAGTGAGCACCGGGGTGCCACTTGCAGTCACCTTCCTCTAAAGCCCTGCCTACCTAGGATACACAAAATCCTGTCTGGGACGGTGCTGGCACCGCCCCTGACAGGAAACCCTTTGTCCTTGCCTCCTGCGCTGGGAGGACTCCCAGCAACAGGAGGGCAGACTTGTGTCTCGGTGGCAGCATCCATTTTGTGGAGCTAAGGCTCTGTCTGACTTTAACCGGGGTTAAAGGTTACCACCATGTCGTGTCCCTCTAGAAGGGTGGAATGCTAACCCCGTCGCCAGAATTGGCGAGGGGTTAGTATTCCAATTCGTATGACACCTTACTCGACATGTTTTGATAAAGCGATACCAGAGTTGGCATATAACCGCGAGGATTATAATGCACTTAAGAGTATATGGTATGCGTTATCATGGAAACGGCTAAGGGATAGATCCCGAAAGCCGCAGACAGGCTCAGCTCATGCCAGAGCACCATCTCACACGATTCCAAGCACTCTGCCTTCAGGATTGTCAAGGCCTGCCATAGGAGTGACTGATAGGAGATCTGTGTGTCCATTTAGGTTTAGATATAGGTATTGTGAGAAGTTGGCCTGATGTGCAGTGTTCACTATTCTAGTGATCACTATATATCAGTCCAAACAACCCTTATTGATGATTGGTTGTAAGTCAACCTTATAGACCAGCTATCCTAGTAGCATGGATACGAGCAGTCTAAGGCTAAGACTCTAGAGGGCGTGTTAAGCCAGCTGTTTTACCATCACATTACCCCTTGAACACCCAGTGAAAGGACACCACACAAGTGTTATGAAAATAAACAGTGTATTTATTAGAATCACAACAACCCTGTACTCTTTATGAGGACAGGGTGCTAGGCACACAACAAAACTCTTACGAAAATACTTAAGTTAGCACAGTATATACAAATGCCCGAGGGGCACGGAAAACCATATACTCTAAAAGTGGAATGCGAAATTACTAGCAGGTAAGTATAGTACTAATAGGCTTTGGAATCGCTAGGACTTGACTATAGAATCGTTAGATTACTTCTAGGAGGCCTAGGGGACTCGGGTGCAGAGTGTGCACTCTCACGCGGGATGCGGGACAAAGTCTATGGTAGCTAGTAAAGTTAAAGTTAGTGTTCACGGGCGAACCCGACCTGGTAGGGAGAAAACGACAGTGGATCCTGACCCTTGGATAGTGAGGCTATGCTGGGGCACCGAAATGCCGAAGTTACCTAGCCCAGGGGCTGCAGCTGCATGTGTCTCAAAAGACGTCGGGAATCCTCGTTGACGGACCAGGAGCCTGGAAGAAAGATGCTGGCAGGCGACCAGTGAAGATAGTTCGAAGTAATCCAAGCCTGGATCTGGAAGATGGATGACACCTGAAAGCAGAGGGGACCAAGTTCGTGACTACTAGCCAGTAGTCAGTGGGCACCAGGAGGGCACCGGATGGTAGTCACCTCGACTAGGTGAGTGGGCGACGCTGTGCTCTGCAGATCTCACGGACCAGGAGGCGTTGTCGGCGACCAGGATGGAGAGGCGAGCTGTCCCACGATGGATGAAGCTGTCGGCGTCGAAGTACCCAGGATTAGGCAACAAAGCCTTGGCTAATTCAAGCCCACGCGGTGGACTCAAAATGGCGTCTTGAGTGGACCAGGAGGGTCCGGGGTGCTCCTCTTCTGGAAGGGAGCAAGAGCCAGTCTGGAGCAACCAGACCAGCAGCAGTGATGTCGTCGGGCGTCGTTCAGAAGGCCACAAGCCAGCGGGCTAGTAGCCAAACAACACGGTGAGCAGCAAAAAGCAGAAGGGCCCCACGCCGATCGTGGAGATGCTGGGGGGCTGCAGCTGCTCAGGGTCGGGGCTTCTCGGACCCCAAAGCACTCGCCAGGAGATTACTCGGCGGGCTTGCTGTGCAGAAGTCGTGCAGTCTTGGAAATAGTCGGCCCCTTGAGGTCTTGTCGCACTCACGGTTCTCAGCTTGGCTGTAGAGGTGAGTAGAGGTCGGAGGTGCCAGGGAAGCCGGGTCTTGTCGAGCTGGGCAGTCGGATTCCGGAGGAAGGACTTACAGCAGACCGCAGTGTTCTTGCGATGGTGCCTGCGGATGCAGGGTGACTACTCCTTAGTCACAAGGGAGAATCTTGAAGAAGGAAATCTTGAAGTCCTTTCGCAGAAAGTCGTGTCTTGATTCCAAAGATGATCTAATTTGGAAGGGGGCCAGCTCCTACCTTTATCTGGGAAAAGGGGTCTGGCACGCGACTAAGTCCTGCCCTATGGGTGGGACCAGGAGGGGGGTGGTTACACCCCCTTCCTTGGCGGGCTTTTCCCCAGCTCGGGGTCTGGAGTGTCCCTGGAACTGGTTCAAGCCGGCCTATGCACAGTGAGCACCGGGGTGCCACTTGCAGTCACCTTCCTCTGAAGCCCTGCCTACCTAGGATACACAAAATCCTGTCTGGGACGGTGCTGGCACCGCCCCTGGCAGGAAACCCTTTGTCCTTATCTCCTGCTCTGGGAGGACTCCCAGCAGCAGGAGGGCAGACTTGTGTCTCGGTGGCAGCATCCATTTTGTGGAGCTGAGGCTCTGTTTGACTTTAACCGGGGTTAGGGGTTACATACATGTCGTGTCCCTCTAGAAGGGTGGAATGCTAACCCCGTCGCCAGAATTGGCGAGGGGTTAGTATTCCAATTCGTATGACACCTTACTCGACATGTTTTGATAAAGCGATACCAGAGTTGGCATATAACCGCGAGGATTATAATGCACTTAAGAGTATATGGTATGCGATACCATGGAAACGGCTAAGGGATGGATCCCGAAAGCCGCAGACAGGCTCAGCTCATGCCAGAGCACCATCTCACACGATTCCAAGCACTCTGCCTTCAGGATTGTTAAGGCCTGCCATAGGAGTGACTGATAGGAGATCTGTGTGTCCATTTTAGGGTTAGATATAGGTATACTATATCTAAAGCAAAGGGTGATTACACCACCTTGCCCCAGCTGTCAAGCAGCCAGTTGTGTCAGATTTGGATGGCCAGCCAGGGGTGGCATAATACATGCTGCAGCCCCTGGTAGGCCCTGGGTACACCTATGCCCTGGGTACCTAAGGTACACTGTACAGGGACTGGTAAGGTGACTCAGTATCCAATTTAGATATGTACCTAAGGTACATGGAATCCATTTTACAGAGAGAGCAGTAGGCCTGGGGTCCTGAATAGCAGGGCCCCAGGTCAACTAAGTCAGAAAACCAGCAAAACACCAGGCAAAAAGTTGGGGGCAACCATCGTCAGGGATCTACCTTCCTACAACGTCGTACTGGCATTCTCGTGACAGAGGGTCCTCAGACCCCTCCCAACCCTCTCCATAATCGTCCTCATCGCCATAGTTTGAGTCAACGATATAGACCGGCTCCTCGGAGCCAATGGGCCCCAACGGGGCCGGACTCGGCGTCGGACGATGCCGGTCCGACTCCGCGTCCGGATTCGGAGAGGGAATGGGGGTGGCGCCGCTGGAGCCCCGACGCCGGCCGGAACCGGCGTCGGAGTCACGGCACCGCGCGGAGGCGGCACCACGGGTCGCCCCGATGGAATCGGCGCCGGAGAGGCCGGTTGACCAGCCGGCGACGACCCTGAAGGGCCCAGCGGCG
Organism: Lissotriton helveticus; assembly: GCF_964261635.1. NCBI lineage: Eukaryota > Metazoa > Chordata > Amphibia > Caudata > Salamandridae > Lissotriton > Lissotriton helveticus. The sequence continues at coordinate 458,302,237 of NC_136059.1, read as the reverse complement.
CCGGGGCCGGAACCGCCGGCGGCGTCGGGGCAGGTGCACCCGAACCGCTCGGGCCCCCAGACGGGACCGACGGGCCCGCAGGCGCAGTAGGCCCCGCCGGAGGAGACAGCGCCCTCATGGCCATGAGGAACTCCTCAATCTCCTCGCGTGACGCGCCTTCCCCAGGGACCGACGGGTATGGGGCAGGCGTCGGCGACCCACGCGGGGCCGCGGGGGTGGGGCCACCCGAACCCCCGGCCGCATCACGCGGGTGTCGGGGGGAGTCGGGGGTGCGATGACGACGCCCCGACTTCTTGTGTCGCTTACCTGAGGAACCGGAGGAATGGTGACGACTTCCGGAGCGCTCGTGGCGGCTCCGCGACCGTTCTCTCGACCGCTCCCTCGACCTCCGTCCGGACCGGGACCGCTCTCGACGCGGGGCAGACACCCGGAGCTCGAGTAGCTTGCGGGACCGCTCCCGCCTAGCCTTACTCGTCAAGGCCCGGCAGTCGACGCAGGACTCCACGTCGTGGTCCGCGCCCAGACACCGGAGGCAGAGTCGATGGTGGTCGGTGACCGACATCAGGCGGTCGCACCCGTCACAACTTTTAAAACCGGGCATCCTACCGGCACCTGAAAGAGTTAGAGTTAACAAAAACTTAGGTCAAAAGACCGGAGTACTGCTCTTCGGATCTGCGCTAACTGGCACGGAAAAAAGAAGAACTGACGTCAGCGCGCGGAGGCGGCGTCTATATACTCCAGCGACGTCATCACGGCGCACGACGCCGAGGAGCCGCAGGGGACGCCTGCAGACGACGCCTACCGACGCGCAGGGGTACTGCTACGCAAAAGTTTCCGGATCCAGACTGACGCCTGGGGATATTCTAAGGTAAGGAATCTAATACTAACCTGTTTCTTTCAGATCTCAACGGTAGGTAAAGACAGATTGAGCAGCTCCGCAGCCTTCTTAATGACAACATGGTAGGGTGCCACGTCCTTAGATGGTGCATCAGAAACCGATGGCAAACCCCACTCAGGAGAGAGTTCCAGGCCACTAGCACTATGCAGGTCCTCAAAACAGTCCCCTTGATCCAGAAGTTCTCCTTCCTCTACTTCAGGATCTTCGTACTCCTTTTTCCCCCAAGAGGTGTTGAGCTCTGCGCCTCGACCACTCCAAACGAATCGAAGTCGTCGGATCCGGTAATGACTCCGACGGAGCCGGCGTCGAACGAGGAGCCGGAACAGCTGGAGGACGAGAATCTCGAACAGGCGTCGTACCTCGATCCAGTTCTCGAGGTCGCTCCGGAGCCGGCGAATCCGTGCGCGGAGTCGATGACCTCGGCGGCGCCGTACCTAGCCAAGGTGTATAAGGCGTCAGCATAAAAGGTGCCGGAGCGTAAGCTTGAGGAACACCCAAGTTAAAAGACAACGGACCCATGGGACCAGCCGGTGCACCAGAGCGGTACATTGCCCTCGCATAAACGCCAAACATGGCATTAAGGAAATGTGAGGGGTCCTGTCCAGGACCAGGAAAGGGAGGGTACAAACCCATCGGCTGCTCCGGCATCGGTTCTCCCGGACCTTCTTGATCCCCTGAGTTTTCCACCGGAGTCGGTGCCTGAGGAATCTCCTCGTCTTCTTCATGCGCCGAAGAATGACGCAAATCCGGATTCGGTTCTTGCTCCGGATCCGGGGAACCCTCACGAGATCGCTCAGGCGAAGGTGACACGAAGTCCTTGTGATGTTTACGTGAAGAAGACTTCCTCTTCGAGTCTGAAGACTCTTTGCTAGAGTGATGTCTTGAGCTATGCTTCCTCCTCTTGTGCTTCTTCTTCGAGGAGCCCGAAGCATGACCCGAAGCCGACTTCGATCTGGACCTCGACGCCGATCTTGACCTCGACTTCGATCTCGACCTCTGCTTCGACCTCGAGCGTCTAGATGTTGACCTCGAAGACCTTCCAGCTTCTTTTCCTTTCACCTTGGCCAGCAGAGCCTTTGGGTTCATCTTGAAGCAGGATCGGCAGCTCTTGACATCATGGTCCGAACCAAGACACCACAAACAATCGTCGTGCGGATCGGTACTAGACATCATCCGGGCACACGATCTGCACTGTTTAAACCCCGTCTTCCTCGACGACATCCTCGACGAAGAATAGACACTCGACAGAGAAACAGTAACACAAAATAGCAACAAGTTACTATCTGAATCACAGAAGTTCCCAGAAACCGCTAGCGTCGACGACGCGGAAAAAAGGAACTGATGTCATCACGCCGACGTGGGTCTAATAAGGAGTCGGTGACGTCAGACGGAGTCGCGCGTGGTGCCGTGCTCCTATGACGTCGTCCACGCCGGCGTGCTACAAAGAATTTTCCGAACGTTGCTAACGCAGGGGGGATATTCACAAGGTGAGGAATCCACAAGGCAGATGTATCTATCAGAAAAGGATAGTGGGGTGAGGAAGAATGAAGTAGGGGCTCCAAGGAAGGAATGGCATTGTTTAGCCACTAATCCTTCTCTGCATGCAATTGCCCAAGACAAGGTTCCAATACTTACGGGAGAACCGGCAGAGGATTCTCGCTGGTTTCACAGTTGGATATTGTCTATGTCGAAGAATTATCCCCGACTAAGCGCACGGTCAGACTGAGCAAAAGAAAAATTCATAATGACCCTTGGTTCTCAAAAGAACTGGAGGGACTTCATCTGCAGTGTAAACAGCTGGAACGCAGTTGGAGAAAGGGATACAATGCATCTAACCTACAGATCTTTGAAACTATTAGGAAAAGATACCATTCAGCCATTAAATCAGCAAAAAAAGAATATTTTAATAATAAAATAACTGGCACAGCATAATCAAAAGGAAATCTTCACAATTGTAAAATCTTTCACAGATCCTAAAGGCGTACATGTAGAAATTCCTCCCTCTCAAAAGCTATGTAATGAAATCGTGATATACTTTGAAGATAAGATCAAGGCCATCCTAAAGAACTTTGTGATTCATAATTACTCAGAGTCTACTGAGGGACAGTTGTCCAAAAATGGAGATGACAGATCTGGCCTTCAAGCCTTTCAAATGGCTATGCTTGCCCAGACCAAGGTGGCGATATTGGCCTGTAAATGGGGCTCTCCATTGGACGCCGGGCCCCCGATTTTATTACACCATATCATTGATATTGTGAACCCGGTGATCAATAATATTGCGAATTCATCATCACTCTCTAACGGTTTTGTACCGGATGAATGGAAATTTGCCATAGTGAAACCATTTAAGAAAAAACTGAACACCGATCCCTCTAATCTCTCTAATTACAGGCGCATATCCTGGTTACCATTCTTAGGTAAGATCATAGAGAGAATAGTATACAAACAACTTTCCAGTTACTCAGAGTCAACACAGATTTTCCATCACCGCCAATCCGGTTTTCGACCAAAGCACTTACTGAGTCAGCGTTACTCGAGATATCGGACACCATTAAATTTATAACGGACGACGGCAAAAAGGCAGTCTTGATTCTTTTAGACTGGTCTGCTGCATTTGATTCCATCTCACATAACAGCCTGCTAGCCAGATTGAGATCCTGTGGCATATCAGATTCCGCATTGGCATGGATTACATCTTTCCTGTCAAATAGGAAGCAGGTGATCTCACTGGGATCTTTCCTCTCACCAGCACGTACCGTTACTACTGTTGTACCACAGGGGGCTGCTTTGAGTCCACTTTTATTCAATATATACATGGCCCCTCCTATTTAGTTGATTTCGACCTATGGTATCGAAATCACACCATACGCCGACGATACTCAATTGATTGTCATTAAACAAGGATTCTACAGATGAGGAAGAAAATTTCAACTCTTGTTTCACAGGAGTTATAAAATAGATGAAAGATCACCATCTCTGCTGTAACACTGATAAAACAGAAATTCTACCCATCGGTAAAATCAACTTTTTTCAACCAAAGGACTGGTGGCCAGATAATACCACAGCCCCCCCCCCCCCCCCCCATCAACGGTGACGGTTGTAAAAAATCTAGGCGTTTGGTTTGATTCTTCCCTTTCTTTTAAACCCCATGTTGTGAGAAGTTAGCTTGGCATATGATGGCCACTATTCTAGTGGGCAGACATTGATTTCACAGCTATTAGTACCTGGGCACATTTTACCAACCAATTATTACATGCAGTGCCCGCAAAGAGTAAAACTGAGCAGCAGATATTTCAATCACATATTTCACCAGCAACAAAAAAACTAAAGTTTCGCAGAATTCGAACCCTTCGGCAATCAAGAAAGAGCCCAGACAATAAAACAAAATTTCTCAATTATAAGCAAGCTCAAGCAGCCTTCAAGTTCGCCATACGTAGGGGAAAACGAGAAGCTTCCGATCAATTTTGGTTGAAGCTCTTCCATGAAAGCAGGAATTCAAATTCAAAGCAATTCTGGTCCCTGGTGAACAGGAGCCAGCGAGGCTGAACTGGCCATGGCAACGCAAACATCAATGCAGACAAATGGATTTACTTATCTGCTCACTATAAGATCATCCATTACAAAGATAACTGTCCTACTTCGCCAAGCATAAATAACGCAACAATATTTTCGTTGGAGTCTGCTAATCAAATACGGCCGCAGTCAAGCCCCTTACCCATTAGCACACCTGAAGAGCCCGTCCACACAAGTAAGAATAACACCAATTCTATCACTGAAAATCTAACAGTGACACCCGAAGGAATAAAGCACAGGATCCTGCGCTCTGTAAAGAAAGCCAGGGCTGATGGCGCGCCAGGTCAACACGGCCTCCCCCAGGCACTGTTCAAAACAGAAGCTGAATTCTGGTCAGAGCATTTGACCCCCCTGTTTTTGGAATGCCGATCAAACTACGAAGTTCCCGACTCTTGGAGAGGTGCAATCATCCATCCCATTTACAAGAATGGGAAGAGAAATATCCCTAGTAACTACCGAATGATAGCCCTCCTTGATGTGGAGTCTAAATACTATGTCAGTATTCTATTGGAAGATCTCTTGACCTGGGCCAATGAAACAAAACGCCTCCCCTTTAATCAAACAGGTTTCGTGGCTAAATCCGGAACAACAACCAACCTACTGACATTATCTGTCCTAATAGAGAAAGCTACTGTGCAACAAATTCAACTGCACTGTTGCTTCGTGGACTTTGACCACGTGCCTCGGGACATATTGTGGCAAAAACTAAAAGGCTGGGGAGTACCTCAGTCCTTCAAACTAGCTATAGTTCAACTCCACTCCAAAACGTGGATAAAAATCAAGTTGGGTGAAGGCTCCCACGTTTCCAGGAAGATTGAGACCAGCAGTGGAATAAAACAAGGTTGGGTGCGGGCCCTACTCCTTTTTAACCAGTTCATATCGGACCTTTCACCAATCCTTGACTACGTTAATTGTCATCCCCCTCAATTAGACGGAGTGCGAATCAGTAACCTCCTATACGCCGACGATCTGGTGCTGCTCAGCCACACGAAGGTGGGCTTACAGAGGCTACTTGATGTACTGCTCCCCTATACCGAAAACAACCTTTAAGAGCTAAATCTATCAAATACAAAAACAATCACCTTTGGGAAACCTAAGAAGTTGCGCGGAGGGTGGCACTTCGACAACGTAAAAATTGATTAAACACCTCACTATAAGTATCTGGTAATATTGTTTGATACCAGAAGCTCATTTGCTAGGCAAAAAGAAGCGCTGAGAACCAAAGCTCTGGCTTTAGAGGCTGCAGCAACAAAATTGTCAAAAAAACTATTAGGTCCCAGCTTTATCCCACTGCTAAAAGTGATAAAGGCAAAAACATCTAATTCCCTGACGTATGGCTGGCCAAGAGATAATGAAGGGAACTACAAACACTCTTTGTAGGAGAGTGGGGTCTGCAATCCTATGGTTACCCCATATTTTTGCTTTTTGCTTCACTGGTTTACGACTTTCCCTGGCTGTGGGCCTGCTAATCAGACCCACAGCCTAGCTGTTCTCTCTCTAAATTGACAACCATGTACTTTAGGTGCATTTACCAATTGGTACTGGGCCATCTTATCAGTCCCTGTACTGTGTACCTTGGGTATCCAGGGCATAGGTGTACCCAGGGCCTACCAGGGGCTGAAGCATGTATTATGCCACCCCTGGCTGGCTATCTAAAACTGACAACTGGCTGCACGACAGCTGGGGCAAGGTGGTGTAATCACCCTTTGCTGTAGATATAGTATACCTATATCTAACCCTAAAATGGATACACAACCTCCTATCAGTCACTCCTATGGCAGGCCTTAACAATCCTGAAGGCAGAGTGCTTGGAATTATGCGAGATGGTGCTCTGGCATGAGCTGAGCCCGTCTGCAGCTTGCGGAACCAAGTCCTAATAGCTGTTCCACGATAACGCTATACCATATACTCAAGTGCATTATCAACCTCGCGCTTAAATGCTAACTCTGGTATAACATTATCAAAACATGTCGAGTAAGGTGTCATACGAATTGGAATACTACCCCCTCGCCAATTCTGGCGACGGGGGTAGCATTCCACCCTTCTAGAGGGGCACGACATGTATGTAACTGTGAACCCCCGTTAAAGTTAACTCGAGCCTCAGCATCACAAAATGGATGCTGCCACCACAGACGCAAGTCTGACCTCCTGCTGCTGGGAGTCCTTCCAGCGAGGGAGGCTTGGACAAAGGGTTTCCTGCCTTGGGAGGTGCTAGCACCACCCCAGACAGGATTTTGTGTATTGGGTAGGACCGGCCTGAAAGGAATGAGACATGCCTGGGACACACAAGGTGCCCTGTGCATACACCGGCTCAAACCAGTTGCTGGGGCACCCCTGCCCCAGTTCTGGCGCGAAGCCGGACAAAGGATAGGGGGTGTAACCACCCCCCTTCCTGTTCCCACCCAGGGGAGGGACCTAGTCAGTAGTGCAGCCCCCTTTAGCAGGATAAAGGTAGGAGCTGGTCCCATTCCAGATTAGATTAATCCTGAACTACTCTACAAGAAGAAACTCTGGACTTCGACGTTCTGCTCCACAGAAGACTGAAGAATCTCCCTTGTGGGCAAGGAGTGTCCACCCTGCAACTGCAGGCACCATCAAGCGTCCAGCGGCTTCCCTTTGTCGTCTTCCTTCCAGGATCCAGACTTCAGAGCCCGACGAGACCAGGATACCCAGACCTCTCCGACCTCAACTCACATCTGCAGCACAGCTGAGATCCGTGGGTGAGACGAGACACGTGGGACCGGCCATCTTGAAAGAACCTGCACTTCGCTTCCAGCACGACTCCCGAGTTAAACTCGACCAAGTGCTTTGGGGATTGAGAAGCCCCAGCCCCTGCACTGAAGATCAGCCCTCCAGCATCCACGAGATCTGCGTGGGTCCCTTCTGCTTGTTTGCTGCTCGACGCGTTGTCTGGTCACTTGCCGGCTGGCTAGTGGCCTCCTAGACGACAAACTTTGAAATCTTTGCTGCTGGTCTGGTTGCTCCAGACTGGCCCTTGCTCCCTTCCAAAAGAGGGGCACCCCGGACTCTCCTAGTCTGCACCAGACGCCTTTTCCACTCACCGCGTGGGATGCCTTTGCCAAGGCCTGTTGACGCCGATTCCGGAACAGACACCGCCGACAGCGAGCCTGCGTGGGACAGCTCGTGCCTCCATCCTGGTCGTCGAAGACGCCTCCTTGTCCACGTGGCTGCAGAGTCAAGCGTCCACTCTTCACTTGATCGCGACGAAGACATCTGGTTCCTTCCTGGTTCCACTCCAGTCACTGGCTAGTGACTGAACATTGTCCCCTCTGCTTTCAGGTCTTCAGCATCTCTGATCCATCCTTGGATCACACCGGACATCTTCCTCCTGGTCGCCTGCAGCATCTTTTCTTTCAGGCTCCATTGACTTCAACGCAGAAACCTGACACGACTTCGCACCTATGCACCCGCAGCCCGTGGGTGAGGTAACGAGAGCATTTCGGTGCTCAAGGGTAGCTTGACTCTCCTAGTGTCCAGATTCACAGTCGTTTTAGTCCTACCTAGTCAGGATTGTCCGTACTTACCTTTTTCTTGAACTGTACTGTCCATAGACAGTGTTACGCATCCAGCGTGTGAGTTCACACTCTGCACCCGCGTCCCGTGGGCCTCCTATTACTTACCTAAGGTTAGGATAGCGTAGTCCCAGCGGTCCTGCAGCCTCTGGACAGCTCTGTGAGAAGTTGGCCTGATATATGATGTTCACTAATTCTAGTGATCACCTTGTATCAGTCCAAACAACCCTTATGGTGATTGGTTGTAAAGTCAACCTTATAGACCAGCTATCCTAGTAGCGTAGACAAAAGCAGTCTTTAGGCTAAACTCTGAATGGCATGAGAAGCCAGCTGTTTTACCACATATAACCCTTTGAATACCAAGTGAAAGGACACCACACAGGTTGCTATGAAAATAAACAGATATTTATTAACTAACATACACCTCTGGACTCTTTATGAGGTCAGAGGGCTAAGCACATGACAATACTACAAAAGAAATACGAGTTCGCACAATATCTACAAGTGTGCCTGAGGGGCACGGTAAACCATATACTAAAAACAATGGAATGCGAGGAAAGAAAGTACTGTAAGGAGATCCAGAGGCTGGAGGATCGCTGGGACTACGCTACGAACTAGGTAAGTAAGGAGCAGGAGGCCCACGGGACTCACGTGCAGAGTGGAAACTCTCACGCGGGATGCGTACCAACGTCTATGGATGCTACAGTTTGGAAAGTTACGGATTCCGGACGAATCCGGCTGGATGGAGGGAAAACCACAGTGGACCTGAATACTAGGATAGTGAACACTGACTTCAGCACCTAGAAGCTTTAGTTACCTAACCCACAGGCTGCGGGTGCATAGGGCTGAAGTGGTGTCGGGTTTGCTGCGTTGATCCCGGTGATGCCTGAAACAAGGAGTTGCTGGCAGGCAGCCAGATGGAGGAGTTCGGTGGTTCCAAGGATGGAACTGGAAGGAAGAAGTCCTGAAAGGGAAGGGGACAGAGTCTTGGTCACTAGCCAGTGACGGTGCTGGAACCAGGAGGGAACCAGATGCTGTCGCCGCAGTCAGGTGAAGGAAGGGTCGCTTCTCTCTGTAGCTGCGCTGACCAGGAGCTGCTCTTCACGACCAGGCTGAAGGCACGAGCTGTCCCACGTAGTCTGCTGCTGTCGGCGGTGTCGGATCGTCGATCTGGACAACAGGCCTTGGCTAATGTAAGCCACGCGGTGAAACAAAGATGGCGTCTGGTGCGGACCAGGAGGGTCCGGGGTGCTTCTCGTTCACAGGGAAGCAAGGGCCAGTCTGGGGGACCAGACTAGCAGTGTTGGATTCTTCGGATCGTCGTCTCAGAGGTCACGAGCCAGCCGGCAAGTGACCAGACAACAGGAGATGCAGCAACCAGGCAAAAGGGCCCCACGCAGATCTCGTGGATGCTGGGGGGCTGGTCTTTGGTGCAGGAGCTGCGTCGGTGTAGGGCTTCTCAGACCCTGATGCACTCACTCGAGGATCCCTCGGTGGTCGTGCTGGAAGCGCTGCGCAGGTTTTCTCAAGATGGCCCTCTCCACGTTGCTCGTCGCACCCACGGGTCCCAGCTGTGCTGTGGATGTGGGTAGAGGTCAGAGAGGTCCGGGTCTTGTCGAGCTGGATCGTCGGATTCCGGGATGGAAGGACTTTGCAGCAAACCGCACAGGAGCTTGATGGTGCCTGCGAAGCAGGATGGTCACTCCCTGACCATAGGGGAGATTCTTCAGTCTTCTGATGTTCAGGAGGTCGAAGGTCAAGAGTTTCTTCGTGGAAGTTGTCAAGATTAATCCAACTGGGAATGGGACCAACTCCTACCTTTATTCAGCTAAAGGGGGCTGCACTACGACTAGGTCCCTCCCCTGGGTGGGACCAGGAAGGGGGGTGGTTACACCCCCTATCCTTTGTCCAATTTCCCGCCAGAGCTGGGGCTGGAGTGCCCCAGCAACTGGTTGGAACCGGTGTATGCACAGAGCACCTTGTGTGCCCCAGGCATGTCTCATTCCTTTCACCCTTGGCCTACCTAATACACTAAATCCTGTCTGGGGTGGTGCTAACACCTTCCAAGGCAGGAAACCCTTTGTCTGAGCCTCCTTCGCTGGAAGGACTCCCAGCAGCAGGAGGTCAGACTTGTGTCTGTGGTGGCAGCATCCATCTTGTGATGCTGAGGCTCGAGTTAACTTTAACCGGGGTTTACAGTTACATACATGTCGTGTCCCTCTAGAAGGGTGGAATGCTACCCCCGTCGCCAGAATTGGCGAGGGGGTAGTATTCCAATTCGTATGACACCTTACTCGACATGTTTTGATAATGCTATGCCAAAGTTAGCATTTAACCGCGAGGATTATAATGCACTTAAGAGTATGGTATAGCGTTATCATGGAACAGCTATTAGGACTTGGTTCCGCAAGCTGCAAACGGGCTCAGCTCATGCCAGAGCACCATCTCACATAATTCCAAGCACTCTGCCTTCAGGATTGATAAGGCCTTCTCTAGGAGTGACTGATAGGAACAAATGTGTCCATTTTAGGTTTAGATATAGGGGACTATATCTAGAGCAAAGGGTGATTACACCACCTTGCCCCAGCTGTCATGCAGCCAGTTGTGTCTATTTTGGATGGCCAGCCAGGGGTGGCATAATACATGCTGCAGCCCCTGGTAGGCCCTGGGTACACCTATGCCCTGGATACCTAAGGTATACTGTACAGGGTCTGATAAGGTGACTCAGTATCCCATCAGATATGTACCTAGGGTACATGGAGTCCATTTTAACAGAGAGAGCAGGAAGCCTGGGGTCCTGATTAGCAGGATCCCAGGCCAACTAAGTCAAAAACCAGCAAAACACTAGGCAAAAAGTTGGGGGCAACCATAGTCCGATATCCACCTTCCTACAAGCTCCATTTCTTCTATCGACTCTCACATTCCATTTACTTAGTATATGGTTTGTCGTGGCCCTAGGGCACCATTGTAATTTTGTGCAACTTATCGTATTTTTCCAAAGAGATTGTCATGTGCTTAGCCCTCTGACCTCATAAAGAGTTCAGAGGTGTTTGTTATTAATAAATATACTGTTTATTTTCATAACCTGTGTGGTGTCCTTTCATCTGGTATTAAAGGGGTTATATTGTGGTAAAACAGCTGGCTTCACATGCCAAAAGAGTTTACCCTAAGACTGCTTTGTCCATGCTACCATTAGGATAGCTGGTCTATAAGGTTGACTTACAACCAATCACCATAAGGGTTGTTTGGACTGATACAAGGTGATCACTAGAACTAGTGAACATCATATAATCAGGCCAACTTCTCACACTCTTCTAAATAAACTGACAACTAAAATCTTTAAACGTGCATTCCATCTTCCGAACTCAGCATCACCGACACAAGTCCGCCTGGAATTTGGCTTACTGGATCACCATGGCGTAGAAGCTGGGGCGTTCATTAAAGTTATGCAATAGACTGCGTCAAGCCCGGGAAGATTCACTGGAGGCCAGACTCTGGCAAGAAATCCAGAAAAGTTATGCCAGCCATAAATATCGGCTCCATTTGGAGCACAGTTTACAATTACTTGGCATTAATAATTTTTTGGGAACAAACCCCCCCCAGTCTGCATTAAAGCTAGCTATCAAGAAGTGTACTAGGTTGTGGTCCTTTCATTCAGACAGGGCAACGCTGTCAAAAAGGAAACACGCCTGGGCAGTAATCACTAACTTTAACCCAGGAGTAGAATCCCTTCATCTATCAACTACCACAGCACTGTACCTGAAACGAAAGTTCCTGGCACTGAGGTTGGGTGAATGGCCCTTTTTGAAAAATCTTCCAAAATGGCGCTGGAAAGACAGCCACACCCAATGCAGGCTGTGTGGTTACCACACCGAGGGGTTGGAATACATAGTCTGCTTATGTCCAACAATGCTTACCTCTAGACGCTTATTATTGCGAGAAGAATGGATAAGACTTGGAATTCGATAATGCCGCCAAGCCATAATAGCAGCCTTCAACCCGGATAACATAAAGCTGCATATCGGGTTAACAAAATTTATAACTAAAGCACTAAGCCAGTTGGAAGTTATCAGGGCCGCCACCCCTGTCCCGTTAAAGCCGAGGGAAACTTCATTACTGGATACACCAATGCCTTGTCGGCTATTAACAAACTGCCGATTCAAACTTGGTTCGCGACACTTACACCAGTTAAGAAGCTAAGTAGAGTTTTAATCAAAATGTTACTCCAACAATTTTTTTTTACAACTCATTATTTTATGAACACGATGCATGTTTTTATATTGTAAGGTTTTTAATTTACCAACAATAAAAATTTTTTTTAGAGTGGGCACCCTGCACCAGTCTAAACGACCCTTATTTATGGTGGTTGTAAAGTTAACCTTATAGACAAGGTATCCTAGTGGTAGCATGGGCCAGCAGTCTTAGGCTAAAACTTCAGAGAGCATGTGAAGCCAGCTGTTTTACCAATTATATTTATTTATTTATTTTGAAGCTTATAAAGCGGGAAACCCAACAGGGGTGTCCCGGCGCTGCGGACAACAGACAAGCAGAATGGTTCAGCGTGGCCTAGATTTGGGAATTATAATCCCTTGAATACCAAATGAAAGGACACACCACAAGGTATATATAAAATATATATGTATTTATTTCTAACTCAACCCCTCTGCACTCTTTATGAGGTCAGAGATCGAAGTACATCACAAGTTAATCAATTAGCATACGATAAGTTGCAAATACAGTTTTGCCCTAGGGGCCTCACAAACCATATAATAAGTAAGTGGTATAAGAACCACTTCAGAAATAGTGAATAGGGCTAGGGCCTTGGGAATCGCTGGGGCTACACTACACAACCAAAGGTTAGGAAGGAGGAGACCCACGAGAGACGCCTGCAGTGTCTAAACACAGGCGTGAGTTCCCATTGACTTATAATGGAGAACGAAGAAGTTACAAAGTTACTGTTTACGGGCACTTCCGGATGGACTACGACAAAACCCCTTTAGACTAGGACACTTCGAGAGTCAAGACCCACGGGAGGAACGGAGTACTCGTGTTACCTCACCCAGGGAAGCCGGGTGCATAGGTGCCTTTTGGTGTCAGGTTTGGTCGATGCTTTCAATTGAGATCTGCAAAGAAGTGCTGCAGGCGGCCAGAGGAAGAGTGTCCGGGTGGATCGAAGAACTGAAGAACCTGAAAGCAGACGGGACAGAGTCTGGGTCACTAGCCAGGAACCAGGAAGGAACCAGGTGATGTCGCGATGATCTCAGGTGAAGAAGTGAAGCTTGCCTCTGCAGCCAAGAGGACCATGAGTCGTCGATGACGACCAGGAACTGGATTCGAGCTGTCCCACGTAGGATCTAGTTGACTGCGGTGTCTGTATCCGGACTGGACCCAAAAAGCCTTGGCAAACGCAATCCAAGCAGGAAGTGAAGATGGGCTTCAGGTCAGACCAGCAAGGTCTGGGGAGCTTCTCCTTTGCAGGGAAGCTGGAGCAAGCCTGGAGCAAGCAGGAAAGCAAGTTGGTTTCAAAGGCTTGTCTTCAGGGGGCTCACTAGCCAACGGGCTAGCAACCGGGAAGACGCGTCGAGCTGAAATGTAAGAGCAGGCCCCATGCGGCACTCGTGGAGTGAGGGGGGCTGAGCTTCTGTGCAAATGGTGCTCGGGTCTGGGGCTTCTCGTACCCCAATGCACAACTGCGAGGGTACCTCTGTAGTTGAGCTGTTAGCAAAATGCAGGATGTCCAGGGAGTCCGGTCTCACGTCTCTCGTGTCCGCCACGGGTCTCAGCTTTGCTGTGGGTTGGAGTCAAAGAAGTCTGGAAGTCCAGGTCCTGCATCGCTAAGTCTTCGGGATCCGTCGGGAGCAACGACAGAGCAGACCGGCAAGTTACTGGTGGTGTCTGTTTGCACAGGGTGGTCACTCCTTGACCACAAGGCAATGTCTTCAGTCTTCTAGTAGGTATAGAACGTCGAAGGTCCAACAGTTCGTTTCAGAGTTTCTTTCCAGTATAATCTTAAGTCCCAGGGACACAGCTCCAATCTTTATACTAATCTAGGCGGCTGGATTACCTGCTAGGTCCCTCCTGTGGGTGGACCTGGGAAGGGGGTGGTTACACCCCTTTCCCTTTGTTCAGTTTCGCGCCAGAGCGGGACTGGAGTGCCTCAGCAACTGGTTTGAACCGGGCTATGCATGGAGCACCTTGTGTGCCCCAGGCAGTGTCTCGTTTTGCAGCCCTCCCTACCCCAATACACTAAAAGCCTGTCTGGGGAGGTGCTAGCACCTCCCAAGGCAGGAAACCTATTGTCTAGGCCTCTCCTGCCGAAGTTTCGTCCAGCAGCAGGTCAGATTCGTGTCTGTGGCAGCAGCATCCATTTTTTTGATGCTGAGGCTCCGTTTAACTTTAACCGGGTAAAGCAGTAACCAACACGTCTTCTCCCTCTAGAAGGGTGGAATGCTACCCCCACCGCCAGAACTGGCGAGGGGTGGTATTCCAAAGTGTTTGACACCTTACACGACATGTTTTGATAAAGCCAGACCAAGGTTCGCATTAACCGCGAGGATTATAATGCACTTAAGAGTATATGGTATGGCTATACCATAGAACAGCCATAAGGACATGGTTCCGAAAGATGCAGGGGGGCTCAGCTCATGCCAGAGTACCCTCTCACATAAAACCAAGTACTCTGCCTGTAGGATTGTCGAGGCCTACCATAGGAGTTACTTATAGGTACATATGTAGCAAGCGTGGCTCAGTGGTTAGAGGCGGCAGACCCGGAAGCTGAGATCGACCGTGGACCAGGGTTCGATTCCCCGCCTCGGCTCGGGTCTCGAGCTCAAAATTCCACGGACTCGATAATTCTCGCTCTGGTGCCTACTCAACTCACGGGGTCACGCTCTGCGACTCTGGGCAATAGCTTGCTTAATCTCCACTGCGGCCCCTCGCGGCGGGATGCCTGGCTCTCACCTTGTGGACACCCTGCCGGGGTTTCTCACAGGGGAATCAGGGGAATACCAGGACGAGTTCCCTAAGCAAGCGCCGGGACGCTTACGGGCAGCTGTGCGCTTTACAAGTCCAGCACATTTACATTTACATGTGTCTATATATAAGGTAGATATAGGTATACTATATCTAAGTAAGGAGTGATTACACCACCTTACCCAAACTGAGTGATCAGCCTGTGGTGTCAGTTTGGATGGCCAGCCAGGGGTGGCATAATACATGCTGCAGCCCCTGGTAGGCCTTGGATGCACCTATGCCCTGGGTAACTATGGTACACTATACAGGGGCTCACAGAGGTGACCCAATTCCCAATCAGGTATGTACCTAAAGTACATGGTATCAATTTAGAGAGAGAACAGCTGGGCTGTGGGTTTGATTAGCAGGCCCACAGCCACATTAAATTCGAAAAACCAGAAAAGCACAGCAAAAAGTGCGGTGACCATAGGAAGCAGACCCTACTCTCCTACACATGTCCTGAAGATAACCGGGACCTGTTTCGGGCTTATAAAACCTTGAGAACGTTTTTCAATCTGATTCCGTTGGCCGCTAAGAAAACAGTGGCAGTGGCAGTGGCTGTGAGAAGTTGGCCTGGTATATGATGTTCAATATTCTAGTGAGAACCTTGCACCAGTCCAAACAACCCTTATGGTGATGGTTGTAAAGTCAACCTTATAGACCAGCTATCCTAGTGGTAGCATGGACAAAGCAGTCTTAGGCTAAAACGTCAGAGAGCATGTGAAGCCAGCCGTTTTACCATATGTAACCGCTTGAATACCAAATGAAAGGACACCACACAGGTTATATATAAAATATATATGTATTCATTATAAACACAACCCCTCTGAACTCTTTGAGGTCAGAGGCTAAAGCACATAACAAGTTACTCAATTATCATACAATAAGTTGCACAATATACAGTAGGGCCCTAGGGGCACGTAAAACCATATACTAAAATAGTGGTATAAGAAGCACGTCACAAACACAGGATAGTCCTAGGGAATCGCTGGGGCTACGCTGTACTAATGAGAGTTAGGGAGCAGGAGGCCCAAGGGATGTCTATTCACACACGCGAGTTACCATAGAGATAGAATGGTAACGAAAGAATTGGAAACTAGTTCTTTTAGGACACTTCCGGATGGACTAGGAGAAAGCTACTTAAAGCACAAGTTACTACTTGTGTAACAATATATCTGTAAGAGACATTAGTTAGTATTAGATTCCTTACCTTAGAATATCCCCAGGCGTCAGACTGGATCCGGAAACTTTTGCGTAGCAGAACCCTTGCGCGTCGGTAGGCGTCGTCTGCGGCTCCGCGTCAGTCGTCGTGGGCGCCGTGATGACGTCGTCGGAGTACTTAGACGCCGCCTCCGTGTGCTGACGTCAGTTCTTAGACACAGCTTTTCCGCGCCAGAAACGCAGAGCCATGTTAAAAACCAAAACTGGTGCCATTGAAAGTACGGCCCTGAAGGGGACAACCCTAACCCTAGATATTGGTTCGCAGAATGGGGAGGACGGGTGGGTCGGTAAGGAATCTAATACTAACTAATGTCTCTTACAGATATATCGTTACACAAGTAGTAACTTGTGCATCTGAAAGAGACACGTTAGTATTAGATTCCTTACCTTAGAATAGATACCCCAGCAATACCAACCCCGGTGGTGGGTCTGCGAACCAATAATCACACCAGAAAGTCCTGGAGGACGGAACGGCCAAAGAAGCCATCCCTCCGGACTTGGCTGTCCAGGCAGTAGTGTCTTGCAAACGTGTGCAGCGATGCCCACGTAGCTGCCTGACAGATGTCTTGTAAGGGCACACCCCTGCCCAGGGCAGTGGTAGTTGCCGTGGCTCGGGTAGAATGAGCCCGCAATCCAGCAGGGGGCTCCTTCCTAGCCAACGAGTAGCATGCCTGGATACACAAGATGATCCACCGGGAGATGGTCCTCTTGTGCACCGCTTTCCCCTTCTTAGCGCCCACGTAACCAACAAAGAGTTGGTCATCCACCCGGAACTGGCGTGTGCGATCCAGATAGAACGAGAGCGCACGTTTTGGGTCCAGACGATGGAGCCGCTCTTCCTCTTTAGAGGGATGCGGTGGCGGAAAGAAGGTAGGCAAGGTGATAGACTGCCCAATGTGGAAGGCCGTGACAACCTTGGGCAGGAAAGATGGTTTGGTACGAAGCACCACTTTGTCCGGATGGACAGAAAGGAAAGGTGGAGTACAAGAAAGAGCCTGGAGCTCACTCACTCTCCTGGCAGAGGTGATGGCAACCAGGAAAGCAGTCTTCAAAGTCAGAAGGCGAAGAGGGCAATTGTGAAGTGGCTCAAAGGGCGCGCACATCAGAAAAAGGTTCAAGTCCCACTGAGGCATCACAAACGGAACAGGAGGAAAAGTGTGAGTGATGCCCTTAAGAAATCTGTTTACAATAGGGGACTTGAACAAAGAAGGCTGATCAGGTAGCCTGAGACAGGCTGAAAGGGCAGAAAGGTAGCCCTTGATAGTGCCCAGAGCTGGGCAAGAGAAAGAAGGAAGAGAAGAACCTCTGAAAGAGGGGCAGCAAGAGGATCCACAGCCTTTGCTGTGCACCATGCCACAAATCTGTTCCACCTGCAGGCGTATACCGACTTTGTGGAGGGACGCCTGGCTGCCAGAATGACGTTACAGACTTCAGGAGGCAAGTCAAATGGCCTCAACTGTCGCCGCTCAATCTCCAAGCATGGAGGTGGAGACTGGACAGGTTCGGGTGGAGGACCGTCCCTTGCTGCTGCGACAGAAGGTCCTCCTGAAGAGGCAGACGAACCGGGGGATCGACTGACATACTGAGTAGCTCGGCAAACCAGTACTTTCGAGCCGAATCCGGAGCCACAAGGATGACTTGGGCCCGGTCGCGCCTGATCTTCTTCAGCACTCTGGGCAGAAGTAGTATAGGCGGAAAGGCGTACAACAGACCGCAACTCCACTCGCGACGAAAAGCGTCTCCGAGCGAGTGCCGCCTTGAAAATTCCAACGCGCAGAACTGATGACATTGCGCGTTCTCTTCGATGGCGAACAGATCTAACTAAGGCTCTCCCCATCGATGAAAGAGGCCTTGTGCCACGTCAGAGTTCAGACGCCATTCGTGATCCATCATGCACCGACGGCTGAGCTTGTCCGCCCTGGCGTTCAGAGAACCTGCCAGGTGTTGAGCCACCAGGGTCACGCCCTGGCGTTCCAGCCATTGCCAGAGGCGCAGAGCCTCCTGGCAAAGGGTCCACGATCCCACCCCGCCCTGTTTGTTGCAGTACCACATGGCGGTGGTGTTGTCGGTGAACACCTGCACTACACCCCCCCGGATAGAAGGGAGGAATGATTTCAGCGCTAGACGAATCGCCCGTAACTCCAACAGGTTGATGTGGAGCCGGGCCTCCGCCGGAGACGAGAGGCCTCCGATCTCCGCCTCTCCCATGTGGCCTCCCCAGCCCTGGAGGGACGTGTCCGTCACAACTACGTGCTCCGGTTGGGGAAGGGAGAGGGATCTGCCGCTGACCCAATCGCGGTCCGTGAGCCACCACTGCAGCTGTCTCGCAGTGCCCTCCGAGATCAGGACGTGGTCGGATAGGTTGCCCTGATGCTGGGCCCACTGACACTTCAGGTCCCACAGCAGAGCCCGCATCCGCCACCTGGCGTGATGCACCAGCAGGATGCAGGAGGCCATCAGCCCCAGAAGCCGCAGCGTCAACCTGACCGAGACCCGGGATAACGGCTGAAAGATGGGAATCAGAGCCTGAATATCCCAGACCCGCTGTTCGGGTGGATAAACCCGAAACCGCGCCGAGAACCGCTCCGATGAAAAGGAGCTTCTGAGAGGGGCACAGGTGTAACTTCGGCACATTGATGGAGAACCCCAGCCTGTGCAGGAGATCTGCCGTAGTCTGGAGGTGGCTGACGACTGTCTGGGGCGAGCCCGCCTTCAACAACCAGTCGTCGAGGTAGGGGAAGACTGAAACCCCTAACCTGCGCAGATGAGCTGCGACCACCGCCATCACCTTTGTGAACACCCGTGGGGCGCTGGTAAGGCCGAAGGGGAGCACGGTAAACTGAAAGCGCTCGTGACCAACCGTGAACCGCAGGTAGCGCCGGTGGGCCGGCAGGTGGAAATAAGCGTCCTGCAAGTCCAATCCTACCATCCAGTCTCCTGGGTCCAGGGCAGCTAGGACCTGAGGCAGTGTCAGCATCTTGAACTTCTCCTTCCGGAGGAAGCCGTTGACGTTCCGTAGGTCCAAGATAGGGCGTAGGCCCCCTTTGCCCTTCTTGGGTACCAGAAAGTAGCGGGAGTAGAAACCACACCCTACTTCTGGCCCAGGAACGCGCTTGATGGCCCCCTTGACCAAGAGGGCCGTAACTTCCTCCTGCAAAAGTCGCAAATAATCCCCCGATACACGGTGGTTCTGCGGTGGCATGGCTGGAGGAGTCGCCTCGAAGGGGAGGGAGTAGCCCCTTTGGACGATCTTCAGCACCCACCTGTCCGAAGTGACGGTGCGCCAGTGGAGGTGGTGATGGCGAACCCTGCCCCCCCACTGGCGTCACATGGGCCTGGAAGCACGGACTAGGAGGGTTTAGAGGCGGATGCTGCGGGGGAAGGTGTGGACTGACCTCGCCGTTGTCCCCGACCGCCGGTTCCCATGGCGGCCACCGCGTTGGGTATTACCCTGCGGAGCGTGGCTGGCAGCACGAAAGGAATGAAAGGCAGCCGATTGCTGGCGCGGGGCCGAGAGGCCCAAGGACTTGGCCGTTGCCCTGGAGTCCTTAAAGCGCTCGAGCGCATGGTCTGCCTTGTCGCCAAAGAGGCGACGGCCATCAAACGGCATGTCCATCAAGGTGTTCTGGACATCGGCCGAAAAGTTGGCGGACCTCAGCCAGGCGTGGCGTCTGACCGCCACCGTCGTTGCCATCGCTCTACCTAGTGAGTCGGTGGTATCCAGCCCACACCGTATAGAATATTTGGCTGCATCCCGGCCCTCCACAAGGGCTTGGCCGAGTTTGGCCCGTACCTCCAACGGACACTCTGGCAGCACTTCCGCGACCGTATCCCACAGAGAGTGGGTGTAGCAGCCCAAGAGGCATGAGGTGTTGGAAGACCGCAGTCCCAGACTAAGGGACGAGAAGATGTTTTTGCCGTACTGCTCGTACCTCTTGGATTCCCTGCCCGGCGGTGCCGACGGGAATGCGGTCTGGGAATTGGAGGCCTGGATGACCAGGCTCTCGGGGGTAGGATGGGTGGACAGGAAAGATGGGTCACCCGGGGCGGGCGGTGGCGTCTGGCCACGTTCCTATCTACGGGCGAACCCGTAGCGGGCTTAGACCAAGTGCCCAGAAGAACATCTGACAAGGCCTCATTAAACGGCAGCAGAGGCTCGGCCAACTTCTCACACGATCCAGATAGTAAGAGAGCACACGTTTTGGGTACAGACGGTGGAGCCTCTCTTCCTCTTTCGAGGGATGCGGAAAGAAGGTGGGCAAGGTAATGGACTGCCCGATGTGGAAGGCCGTGACAACCTTGGGCAGGAAAGAGGGTCTTGTCCGCAACACAACCTTGTCCGGATGGACAGAAAGGAAAGGAGGTGTGGAAGGAAGAGCCTGGAACTCACTCACTCTCCTGGCAACCAGGAAAGCAGTCTTCAGAGTAAGAAGACGGAGAGGACAGTTATGGAGTGGCTCAAAGGGAGCACACATTAGGTAAATAAGAACAAGGTTCAAGTCCCACTGGGGCATCACGAAAGTAACAGGAGGGAACATGTGTGTGATGCCCTTCAAAAACCTATTTACAATTGGGGACTTGAACAAGGAAGGCTGATCAGGTAGACTTAAGAAGGCGGAAAGAGCAGAAAGGTACCCCTTGATAGTGCCCAGAGCAGAGCCCTGCTGGGCAAGAGAAAGAAGGAAGAGGAAAACCTCAGAAAGGGGTGCAGAGAATGGATCCACAGCCTTTGCTGTGCACCATGCCACAAATCTGTTCCACCTGCAGGCGTATATCGACTTTGTGGAGGGACGCCTGGCTGCCAGAATGACATTACAAACTTTGGGAGGCAAGTCAAATGGCCTCAACTGCCGCCGCTCAATCTCCAAGCTTGTAGGTGGAGACTGGACAGGTTCGGGTGGAGGACCGTCCCTGCTGCTGCGACAGAAGGTCCTCCCGAAGAGGCAGACGAATCGGGGGATCGACTGACATGCTGAGTAGCTCGGGATACCAGTAGCTTTGTGCCCTGTCCGGAGCCACAAGGATAACCTGGGCCCGGTCGCGCCTGATCTTCTTCAGCACTCTGGACAGAAGTGGTATAGGCGGAAAGGGGTACAATAGACTGCAACTCCACTCGTGATGAAAAGTGTCTCCGAGCGAGTGCCGCCTTGGAAATTCCAACGCGCAGAACTGATGACATTGCGCGTTCTCTTCTGTGGCGAATAGATCTAACCAAGGCTCTCCCCACTGCTGAAAGAAACCTTGCGCCACGTCCGAGTTCAGACGCCATTCGTGATCCATCATGCACCGACGGCTGAGTTCGTCCGCCCTGGCATTCAGAGAACCTGCCAGGTGTTGAACATCCAGGGTCACGCCCTGATGTTCCAGCCACTGCCAGAGGCGCAGAGCCTCCTGGCATAGGGTCCACGAACCCACCCCGCCCTGTTTGTTGCAGTACCACATGGCGGTGGTGTTGTCCGTGAACACCTGCACTACACTCCCCCGGACAGAGGGGAGGAAAGCCTTCAGTGCTAGTCGGATCGCCCGCAGCTCCAAAAAGTTGATATGGAGCCGGGACTCCGCCGGAGACCAGAGGCCTCTGATCTCCGCCTCCCCCATGTGGCCTTCCCAGCCCTGGAGGGACGCGTCCGTCACAACCACGTGCTCCGGGTGGGGTAGGGAGAGGGATCTGCCATTGACCCAATCGCGGTCCATGAGCCACCACTGCAACTGTCTTGCAGTGCCCTCCGAGATCAAGACATGATCGGACAAGTTGCCCTGATGCAGGGCCCACTGAAACTTCAGGTCCCACTGCAGAGCCCGCATCCGCCACCAGGTGTGATGCACCAGAAGGATGCAGGAGGCAATCAGCCCCAGAAGCCGCAGTGTCAACCTGACCGAGACTCGGGATAAAGGCTGAAAGATCGGAATCAGAGCCTGAATATCCCGAACCCGCTGTTCGGGAGGATAAACCCGAAACTGCGCCGAGTCTCAAACCGCCCCGATGAAGAGGAGCTTCTGAGAGGGACACAGGTGTGACTTCGGCACGTTGATGGAGAACCCCAGCAAGTGCAGGAGGTCGGCCGTAGTCTGGAGGTTGCTGACGACTGTCTGGGGCGAGCCCGCCTTCAACAACCAGTCGTGGAGGTAGGGGAAGACTCGTAGCCGTGAACTCTGCTGTCACTCTACCGGTGTGGTTCATCTCATCAGGGTGTAAGGCGGGAAATTACTTCGCTTCGTGGTGCTCTCTTGACTCTTGCCTGTGCGCTCACGCCGATTTGCGGCCAATACCTGCTGGATTTTTAAACCAACTTGAGGCGTGGGACTGCGAGGACCAGCAGTCTCTGCGCTTCATCATCCCGCGCACCTGGGTCCTCTTCCCGCTCCCCTGCCCTGTGGCTTTATACAGCTCGCGGCCCCGGCTCAGCGGGTTTGGTACGAAGCACCACTTTGTCCGGATGGACAGAAAGGAAAGGTGGAGTACAAGAAAGAGCCTGGAGCTCACTCACTCTCCTGGCAGAGGTGATGGCAACCAGGAAAGCAGTCTTCAAAGTCAGAAGGCGAAGAGGGCAATTGTGAAGTGGCTCAAAGGGCGCGCACATCAGAAAAAGGTTCAAGTCCCACTGAGGCATCACAAACGGAACAGGAGGAAAAGTGTGAGTGATGCCCTTAAGAAATCTGTTTACAATAGGGGACTTGAACAAAGAAGGCTGATCAGGTAGCCTGAGACAGGCTGAAAGGGCAGAAAGGTAGCCCTTGATAGTGCCCAGAGCTGGGCAAGAGAAAGAAGGAAGAGAAGAACCTCTGAAAGAGGGGCAGCAAGAGGATCCACAGCCTTTGCTGTGCACCATGCCACAAATCTGTTCCACCTGCAGGCGTATACCGACTTTGTGGAGGGACGCCTGGCTGCCAGAATGACGTTACAGACTTCAGGAGGCAAGTCAAATGGCCTCAACTGTCGCCGCTCAATCTCCAAGCATGGAGGTGGAGACTGGACAGGTTCGGGTGGAGGACCGTCCCTTGCTGCTGCGACAGAAGGTCCTCCTGAAGAGGCAGACGAACCGGGGGATCGACTGACATACTGAGTAGCTCGGCAAACCAGTACTTTCGAGCCGAATCCGGAGCCACAAGGATGACTTGGGCCCGGTCGCGCCTGATCTTCTTCAGCACTCTGGGCAGAAGTAGTATAGGCGGAAAGGCGTACAACAGACCGCAACTCCACTCGCGACGAAAAGCGTCTCCGAGCGAGTGCCGCCTTGAAAATTCCAACGCGCAGAACTGATGACATTGCGCGTTCTCTTCGATGGCGAACAGATCTAACTAAGGCTCTCCCCATCGATGAAAGAGGCCTTGTGCCACGTCAGAGTTCAGACGCCATTCGTGATCCATCATGCACCGACGGCTGAGCTTGTCCGCCCTGGCGTTCAGAGAACCTGCCAGGTGTTGAGCCACCAGGGTCACGCCCTGGCGTTCCAGCCATTGCCAGAGGCGCAGAGCCTCCTGGCAAAGGGTCCACGATCCCACCCCGCCCTGTTTGTTGCAGTACCACATGGCGGTGGTGTTGTCGGTGAACACCTGCACTACACCCCCCCGGATAGAAGGGAGGAATGATTTCAGCGCTAGACGAATCGCCCGTAACTCCAACAGGTTGATGTGGAGCCGGGCCTCCGCCGGAGACGAGAGGCCTCCGATCTCCGCCTCTCCCATGTGGCCTCCCCAGCCCTGGAGGGACGTGTCCGTCACAACTACGTGCTCCGGTTGGGGAAGGGAGAGGGATCTGCCGCTGACCCAATCGCGGTCCGTGAGCCACCACTGCAGCTGTCTCGCAGTGCCCTCCGAGATCAGGACGTGGTCGGATAGGTTGCCCTGATGCTGGGCCCACTGACACTTCAGGTCCCACAGCAGAGCCCGCATCCGCCACCTGGCGTGATGCACCAGCAGGATGCAGGAGGCCATCAGCCCCAGAAGCCGCAGCGTCAACCTGACCGAGACCCGGGATAACGGCTGAAAGATGGGAATCAGAGCCTGAATATCCCAGACCCGCTGTTCGGGTGGATAAACCCGAAACCGCGCCGAGAACCGCTCCGATGAAAAGGAGCTTCTGAGAGGGGCACAGGTGTAACTTCGGCACATTGATGGAGAACCCCAGCCTGTGCAGGAGATCTGCCGTAGTCTGGAGGTGGCTGACGACTGTCTGGGGCGAGCCCGCCTTCAACAACCAGTCGTCGAGGTAGGGGAAGACTGAAACCCCTAACCTGCGCAGATGAGCTGCGACCACCGCCATCACCTTTGTGAACACCCGTGGGGCGCTGGTAAGGCCGAAGGGGAGCACGGTAAACTGAAAGCGCTCGTGACCAACCGTGAACCGCAGGTAGCGCCGGTGGGCCGGCAGGTGGAAATAAGCGTCCTGCAAGTCCAATCCTACCATCCAGTCTCCTGGGTCCAGGGCAGCTAGGACCTGAGGCAGTGTCAGCATCTTGAACTTCTCCTTCCGGAGGAAGCCGTTGACGTTCCGTAGGTCCAAGATAGGGCGTAGGCCCCCTTTGCCCTTCTTGGGTACCAGAAAGTAGCGGGAGTAGAAACCACACCCTACTTCTGGCCCAGGAACGCGCTTGATGGCCCCCTTGACCAAGAGGGCCGTAACTTCCTCCTGCAAAAGTCGCAAATAATCCCCCGATACACGGTGGTTCTGCGGTGGCATGGCTGGAGGAGTCGCCTCGAAGGGGAGGGAGTAGCCCCTTTGGACGATCTTCAGCACCCACCTGTCCGAAGTGACGGTGCGCCAGTGGAGGTGGTGATGGCGAACCCTGCCCCCCCACTGGCGTCACATGGGCCTGGAAGCACGGACTAGGAGGGTTTAGAGGCGGATGCTGCGGGGGAAGGTGTGGACTGACCTCGCCGTTGTCCCCGACCGCCGGTTCCCATGGCGGCCACCGCGTTGGGTATTACCCTGCGGAGCGTGGCTGGCAGCACGAAAGGAATGAAAGGCAGCCGATTGCTGGCGCGGGGCCGAGAGGCCCAAGGACTTGGCCGTTGCCCTGGAGTCCTTAAAGCGCTCGAGCGCATGGTCTGCCTTGTCGCCAAAGAGGCGACGGCCATCAAACGGCATGTCCATCAAGGTGTTCTGGACATCGGCCGAAAAGTTGGCGGACCTCAGCCAGGCGTGGCGTCTGACCGCCACCGTCGTTGCCATCGCTCTACCTAGTGAGTCGGTGGTATCCAGCCCACACCGTATAGAATATTTGGCTGCATCCCGGCCCTCCACAAGGGCTTGGCCGAGTTTGGCCCGTACCTCCAACGGACACTCTGGCAGCACTTCCGCGACCGTATCCCACAGAGAGTGGGTGTAGCAGCCCAAGAGGCATGAGGTGTTGGAAGACCGCAGTCCCAGACTAAGGGACGAGAAGATGTTTTTGCCGTACTGCTCGTACCTCTTGGATTCCCTGCCCGGCGGTGCCGACGGGAATGCGGTCTGGGAATTGGAGGCCTGGATGACCAGGCTCTCGGGGGTAGGATGGGTGGACAGGAAAGATGGGTCACCCGGGGCGGGCGGTGGCGTCTGGCCACGTTCCTATCTACGGGCGAACCCGTAGCGGGCTTAGACCAAGTGCCCAGAAGAACATCTGACAAGGCCTCATTAAACGGCAGCAGAGGCTCGGCCAACTTCTCACACGATCCAGATAGTAAGAGAGCACACGTTTTGGGTACAGACGGTGGAGCCTCTCTTCCTCTTTCGAGGGATGCGGAAAGAAGGTGGGCAAGGTAATGGACTGCCCGATGTGGAAGGCCGTGACAACCTTGGGCAGGAAAGAGGGTCTTGTCCGCAACACAACCTTGTCCGGATGGACAGAAAGGAAAGGAGGTGTGGAAGGAAGAGCCTGGAACTCACTCACTCTCCTGGCAACCAGGAAAGCAGTCTTCAGAGTAAGAAGACGGAGAGGACAGTTATGGAGTGGCTCAAAGGGAGCACACATTAGGTAAATAAGAACAAGGTTCAAGTCCCACTGGGGCATCACGAAAGTAACAGGAGGGAACATGTGTGTGATGCCCTTCAAAAACCTATTTACAATTGGGGACTTGAACAAGGAAGGCTGATCAGGTAGACTTAAGAAGGCGGAAAGAGCAGAAAGGTACCCCTTGATAGTGCCCAGAGCAGAGCCCTGCTGGGCAAGAGAAAGAAGGAAGAGGAAAACCTCAGAAAGGGGTGCAGAGAATGGATCCACAGCCTTTGCTGTGCACCATGCCACAAATCTGTTCCACCTGCAGGCGTATATCGACTTTGTGGAGGGACGCCTGGCTGCCAGAATGACATTACAAACTTTGGGAGGCAAGTCAAATGGCCTCAACTGCCGCCGCTCAATCTCCAAGCTTGTAGGTGGAGACTGGACAGGTTCGGGTGGAGGACCGTCCCCTGCTGCTGCGACAGAAGGTCCTCCCGAAGAGGCAGACGAATCGGGGGATCGACTGACATGCTGAGTAGCTCGGGATACCAGTAGCTTTGTGCCCTGTCCGGAGCCACAAGGATAACCTGGGCCCGGTCGCGCCTGATCTTCTTCAGCACTCTGGACAGAAGTGGTATAGGCGGAAAGGGGTACAATAGACTGCAACTCCACTCGTGATGAAAAGTGTCTCCGAGCGAGTGCCGCCTTGGAAATTCCAACGCGCAGAACTGATGACATTGCGCGTTCTCTTCTGTGGCGAATAGATCTAACCAAGGCTCTCCCCACTGCTGAAAGAAACCTTGCGCCACGTCCGAGTTCAGACGCCATTCGTGATCCATCATGCACCGACGGCTGAGTTCGTCCGCCCTGGCATTCAGAGAACCTGCCAGGTGTTGAACATCCAGGGTCACGCCCTGATGTTCCAGCCACTGCCAGAGGCGCAGAGCCTCCTGGCATAGGGTCCACGAACCCACCCCGCCCTGTTTGTTGCAGTACCACATGGCGGTGGTGTTGTCCGTGAACACCTGCACTACACTCCCCCGGACAGAGGGGAGGAAAGCCTTCAGTGCTAGTCGGATCGCCCGCAGCTCCAAAAAGTTGATATGGAGCCGGGACTCCGCCGGAGACCAGAGGCCTCTGATCTCCGCCTCCCCCATGTGGCCTTCCCAGCCCTGGAGGGACGCGTCCGTCACAACCACGTGCTCCGGGTGGGGTAGGGAGAGGGATCTGCCATTGACCCAATCGCGGTCCATGAGCCACCACTGCAACTGTCTTGCAGTGCCCTCCGAGATCAAGACATGATCGGACAAGTTGCCCTGATGCAGGGCCCACTGAAACTTCAGGTCCCACTGCAGAGCCCGCATCCGCCACCAGGTGTGATGCACCAGAAGGATGCAGGAGGCAATCAGCCCCAGAAGCCGCAGTGTCAACCTGACCGAGACTCGGGATAAAGGCTGAAAGATCGGAATCAGAGCCTGAATATCCCGAACCCGCTGTTCGGGAGGATAAACCCGAAACTGCGCCGAGTCTCAAACCGCCCCGATGAAGAGGAGCTTCTGAGAGGGACACAGGTGTGACTTCGGCACGTTGATGGAGAACCCCAGCAAGTGCAGGAGGTCGGCCGTAGTCTGGAGGTTGCTGACGACTGTCTGGGGCGAGCCCGCCTTCAACAACCAGTCGTGGAGGTAGGGGAAGACTCGTAGCCGTGAACTCTGCTGTCACTCTACCGGTGTGGTTCATCTCATCAGGGTGTAAGGCGGGAAATTACTTCGCTTCGTGGTGCTCTCTTGACTCTTGCCTGTGCGCTCACGCCGATTTGCGGCCAATACCTGCTGGATTTTTAAACCAACTTGAGGCGTGGGACTGCGAGGACCAGCAGTCTCTGCGCTTCATCATCCCGCGCACCTGGGTCCTCTTCCCGCTCCCCTGCCCTGTGGCTTTATACAGCTCGCGGCCCCGGCTCAGCGGGTTTGGTACGAAGCACCACTTTGTCCGGATGGACAGAAAGGAAAGGTGGAGTACAAGAAAGAGCCTGGAGCTCACTCACTCTCCTGGCAGAGGTGATGGCAACCAGGAAAGCAGTCTTCAAAGTCAGAAGGCGAAGAGGGCAATTGTGAAGTGGCTCAAAGGGCGCGCACATCAGAAAAAGGTTCAAGTCCCACTGAGGCATCACAAACGGAACAGGAGGAAAAGTGTGAGTGATGCCCTTAAGAAATCTGTTTACAATAGGGGACTTGAACAAAGAAGGCTGATCAGGTAGCCTGAGACAGGCTGAAAGGGCAGAAAGGTAGCCCTTGATAGTGCCCAGAGCTGGGCAAGAGAAAGAAGGAAGAGAAGAACCTCTGAAAGAGGGGCAGCAAGAGGATCCACAGCCTTTGCTGTGCACCATGCCACAAATCTGTTCCACCTGCAGGCGTATACCGACTTTGTGGAGGGACGCCTGGCTGCCAGAATGACGTTACAGACTTCAGGAGGCAAGTCAAATGGCCTCAACTGTCGCCGCTCAATCTCCAAGCATGGAGGTGGAGACTGGACAGGTTCGGGTGGAGGACCGTCCCTTGCTGCTGCGACAGAAGGTCCTCCTGAAGAGGCAGACGAACCGGGGGATCGACTGACATACTGAGTAGCTCGGCAAACCAGTACTTTCGAGCCGAATCCGGAGCCACAAGGATGACTTGGGCCCGGTCGCGCCTGATCTTCTTCAGCACTCTGGGCAGAAGTAGTATAGGCGGAAAGGCGTACAACAGACCGCAACTCCACTCGCGACGAAAAGCGTCTCCGAGCGAGTGCCGCCTTGAAAATTCCAACGCGCAGAACTGATGACATTGCGCGTTCTCTTCGATGGCGAACAGATCTAACTAAGGCTCTCCCCATCGATGAAAGAGGCCTTGTGCCACGTCAGAGTTCAGACGCCATTCGTGATCCATCATGCACCGACGGCTGAGCTTGTCCGCCCTGGCGTTCAGAGAACCTGCCAGGTGTTGAGCCACCAGGGTCACGCCCTGGCGTTCCAGCCATTGCCAGAGGCGCAGAGCCTCCTGGCAAAGGGTCCACGATCCCACCCCGCCCTGTTTGTTGCAGTACCACATGGCGGTGGTGTTGTCGGTGAACACCTGCACTACACCCCCCCGGATAGAAGGGAGGAATGATTTCAGCGCTAGACGAATCGCCCGTAACTCCAACAGGTTGATGTGGAGCCGGGCCTCCGCCGGAGACGAGAGGCCTCCGATCTCCGCCTCTCCCATGTGGCCTCCCCAGCCCTGGAGGGACGTGTCCGTCACAACTACGTGCTCCGGTTGGGGAAGGGAGAGGGATCTGCCGCTGACCCAATCGCGGTCCGTGAGCCACCACTGCAGCTGTCTCGCAGTGCCCTCCGAGATCAGGACGTGGTCGGATAGGTTGCCCTGATGCTGGGCCCACTGACACTTCAGGTCCCACAGCAGAGCCCGCATCCGCCACCTGGCGTGATGCACCAGCAGGATGCAGGAGGCCATCAGCCCCAGAAGCCACAGCGTCAACCTGACCGAGACCCGGGATAACGGCTGAAAGATGGGAATCAGAGCCTGAATATCCCAGACCCGCTGTTCGGGTGGATAAACCCGAAACCGCGCCGAGAACCGCTCCGATGAAAAGGAGCTTCTGAGAGGGGCACAGGTGTAACTTCGGCACATTGATGGAGAACCCCAGCCTGTGCAGGAGATCTGCCGTAGTCTGGAGGTGGCTGACGACTGTCTGGGGCGAGCCCGCCTTCAACAACCAGTCGTCGAGGTAGGGGAAGACTGAAACCCCTAACCTGCGCAGATGAGCTGCGACCACCGCCATCACCTTTGTGAACACCCGTGGGGCGCTGGTAAGGCCGAAGGGGAGCACGGTAAACTGAAAGCGCTCGTGACCAACCGTGAACCGCAGGTAGCGCCGGTGGGCCGGCAGGTGGAAATAAGCGTCCTGCAAGTCCAATCCTACCATCCAGTCTCCTGGGTCCAGGGCAGCTAGGACCTGAGGCAGTGTCAGCATCTTGAACTTCTCCTTCCGGAGGAAGCCGTTGACGTTCCATAGGTCCAAGATAGGGCGTAGGCCCCCTTTGCCCTTCTTGGGTACCAGAAAGTAGCGGGAGTAGAAACCACACCCTACTTCTGGCCCAGGAACGCGCTTGATGGCCCCCTTGACCAAGAGGGCCGTAACTTCCTCCTGCAAAAGTCGCAAATAATCCCCCGATACACGGTGGTTCTGCGGTGGCATGGCTGGAGGAGTCGCCTCGAAGGGGAGGGAGTAGCCCCTTTGGACGATCTTCAGCACCCACCTGTCCGAAGTGACGGTGCGCCAGTGGAGGTGGTGATGGCGAACCCTGCCCCCCCACTGGCGTCACATGGGCCTGGAAGCACGGACTAGGAGGGTTTAGAGGCGGATGCTGCGGGGGAAGGTGTGGACTGACCTCGCCGTTGTCCCCGACCGCCGGTTCCCATGGCGGCCACCGCGTTGGGTATTACCCTGCGGAGCGTGGCTGGCAGCACGAAAGGAATGAAAGGCAGCCGATTGCTGGCGCGGGGCCGAGAGGCCCAAGGACTTGGCCGTTGCCCTGGAGTCCTTAAAGCGCTCGAGCGCATGGTCTGCCTTGTCGCCAAAGAGGCGACGGCCATCAAACGGCATGTCCATCAAGGTGTTCTGGACATCGGCCGAAAAGTTGGCGGACCTCAGCCAGGCGTGGCGTCTGACCGCCACCGTCGTTGCCATCGCTCTACCTAGTGAGTCGGTGGTATCCAGCCCACACCGTATAGAATATTTGGCTGCATCCCGGCCCTCCACAAGGGCTTGGCCGAGTTTGGCCCGTACCTCCAACGGACACTCTGGCAGCACTTCCGCGACCGTATCCCACAGAGAGTGGGTGTAGCAGCCCAAGAGGCATGAGGTGTTGGAAGACCGCAGTCCCAGACTAAGGGACGAGAAGATGTTTTTGCCGTACTGCTCGTACCTCTTGGATTCCCTGCCCGGCGGTGCCGACGGGAATGCGGTCTGGGAATTGGAGGCCTGGATGACCAGGCTCTCGGGGGTAGGATGGGTGGACAGGAAAGATGGGTCACCCGGGGCGGGCGGTGGCGTCTGGCCACGTTCCTATCTACGGGCGAACCCGTAGCGGGCTTAGACCAAGTGCCCAGAAGAACATCTGACAAGGCCTCATTAAACGGCAGCAGAGGCTCGGCCAACTTCTCACACGATCCAGATAGTAAGAGAGCACACGTTTTGGGTACAGACGGTGGAGCCTCTCTTCCTCTTTCGAGGGATGCGGAAAGAAGGTGGGCAAGGTAATGGACTGCCCGATGTGGAAGGCCGTGACAACCTTGGGCAGGAAAGAGGGTCTTGTCCGCAACACAACCTTGTCCGGATGGACAGAAAGGAAAGGAGGTGTGGAAGGAAGAGCCTGGAACTCACTCACTCTCCTGGCAACCAGGAAAGCAGTCTTCAGAGTAAGAAGACGGAGAGGACAGTTATGGAGTGGCTCAAAGGGAGCACACATTAGGTAAATAAGAACAAGGTTCAAGTCCCACTGGGGCATCACGAAAGTAACAGGAGGGAACATGTGTGTGATGCCCTTCAAAAACCTATTTACAATTGGGGACTTGAACAAGGAAGGCTGATCAGGTAGACTTAAGAAGGCGGAAAGAGCAGAAAGGTACCCCTTGATAGTGCCCAGAGCAGAGCCCTGCTGGGCAAGAGAAAGAAGGAAGAGGAAAACCTCAGAAAGGGGTGCAGAGAATGGATCCACAGCCTTTGCTGTGCACCATGCCACAAATCTGTTCCACCTGCAGGCGTATATCGACTTTGTGGAGGGACGCCTGGCTGCCAGAATGACATTACAAACTTTGGGAGGCAAGTCAAATGGCCTCAACTGCCGCCGCTCAATCTCCAAGCTTGTAGGTGGAGACTGGACAGGTTCGGGTGGAGGACCGTCCCCTGCTGCTGCGACAGAAGGTCCTCCCGAAGAGGCAGACGAATCGGGGGATCGACTGACATGCTGAGTAGCTCGGGATACCAGTAGCTTTGTGCCCTGTCCGGAGCCACAAGGATAACCTGGGCCCGGTCGCGCCTGATCTTCTTCAGCACTCTGGACAGAAGTGGTATAGGCGGAAAGGGGTACAATAGACTGCAACTCCACTCGTGATGAAAAGTGTCTCCGAGCGAGTGCCGCCTTGGAAATTCCAACGCGCAGAACTGATGACATTGCGCGTTCTCTTCTGTGGCGAATAGATCTAACCAAGGCTCTCCCCACTGCTGAAAGAAACCTTGCGCCACGTCCGAGTTCAGACGCCATTCGTGATCCATCATGCACCGACGGCTGAGTTCGTCCGCCCTGGCATTCAGAGAACCTGCCAGGTGTTGAACATCCAGGGTCACGCCCTGATGTTCCAGCCACTGCCAGAGGCGCAGAGCCTCCTGGCATAGGGTCCACGAACCCACCCCGCCCTGTTTGTTGCAGTACCACATGGCGGTGGTGTTGTCCGTGAACACCTGCACTACACTCCCCCGGACAGAGGGGAGGAAAGCCTTCAGTGCTAGTCGGATCGCCCGCAGCTCCAAAAAGTTGATATGGAGCCGGGACTCCGCCGGAGACCAGAGGCCTCTGATCTCCGCCTCCCCCATGTGGCCTTCCCAGCCCTGGAGGGACGCGTCCGTCACAACCACGTGCTCCGGGTGGGGTAGGGAGAGGGATCTGCCATTGACCCAATCGCGGTCCATGAGCCACCACTGCAACTGTCTTGCAGTGCCCTCCGAGATCAAGACATGATCGGACAAGTTGCCCTGATGCAGGGCCCACTGAAACTTCAGGTCCCACTGCAGAGCCCGCATCCGCCACCAGGCGTGATGCACCAGAAGGATGCAGGAGGCAATCAGCCCCAGAAGCCGCAGTGTCAACCTGACCGAGACTCGGGATAAAGGCTGAAAGATCGGAATCAGAGCCTGAATATCCCGAACCCGCTGTTCGGGAGGATAAACCCGAAACTGCGCCGAGTCTCAAACCGCCCCGATGAAGAGGAGCTTCTGAGAGGGACACAGGTGTGACTTCGGCACGTTGATGGAGAACCCCAGCAAGTGCAGGAGGTCGGCCGTAGTCTGGAGGTTGGTGACGACTGTCTGGGGCGAGCCCGCCTTCAACAACCAGTCGTGGAGGTAGGGGAAGACTCGTAGCCGTGAACTCTGCTGTCACTCTACCGGTGTGGTTCATCTCATCAGGGTGTAAGGCGGGAAATTACTTTGCTTCGTGGTGCTCTCTTGACTCTTGCCTGTGCGCTCACGCCGATTTGCGGCCAATACCTGCTGGATTTTTAAACCAACTTGAGGCGTGGGACTGCGAGGACCAGCAGTCTCTGCGCTTCATCATCCCGCGCACCTGGGTCCTCTTCCCGCTCCCCTGCCCTGTGGCTTTATACAGCTCGCGGCCCCGGCTCAGCGGGAGCCGCTCGCAGCCGTGAACTCTGCTGTCACTCTACCGGTGTGGTTTGTGAGAAGTTGGCCTGATATATGATGTTCACTAATTCTAGTGATCACCTTGTATCAGTCCAAACAACCCTTATGGTGATTGGTTGTAAAGTCAACCGTATAGACCAGCTATCCTAGTAGCGTGGACAAAAGCAGTCTTTAGGCTAAACTCTTTTGGCATGTGAAGCCAGCTGTTTTACCACAATATAACCCCTTGAATACCAGATGAAAGGACACCACACAGGTTGTTATGAAAATAAACGATATATTAATTAATAACAACACCTCTGAACTCTTTATGAGGTCAGAGGGCTAAGCACATGACAATACTACAAAAGAAATACGAGTTCGCACAATATCTACAAGTGTGCCTGAGGGGCACGGCAAACCATATACTCAGAACAATGGAATGCGAGGAAGGAAAATACTGTAAGGAGATCCAGAGGCTGGAGGATCGCTGGGACTACGCTACAAACTAGGTAAGTAAGGAGCAGGAGGCCCACGGGACTCCCGTGCAGAGTGGGAACTCTCACGCGGGATGCGTACCAACGTCTATGGATCTTACAGTTTGGAAAGTTACGGATTCCGGACAAACCCGGCTGGATGGAGGGAAAACAACAGTGGACCTGGACACTAGGATAGTGGACACAGACTTCTGCACCTAGAAGCTTTAGTTACCTAACCCACAGGCCGCGGGTGCATAGGGCTGAAGTTGCGTCGGGTTTGCTGCGTTGATCCCGGTGATGCCTGCAACAAGTAGTTGCTGGCAGGCAGCCAGATGGAGGAGTCCGGTGGTTCCAAGGATGGAACCAGGAAGAAGGAAGTCCTGAAAAGGAAGGGGACAGAGTCTTGGTCACTAGCCAGTGACGGTGCTGGAACCAGGAGCTGTCGCCGCGTTCGGGTGAAGGAGGGGTCGCTTCTCTCTGTAGCTGCGCGGACCAGGAGCTGCTCTTCACAACCAGGCTGGAGGCACGAGCTGTCCCACGTAGTCTGCTGCTGTTGGCGGTGTCGGATCGTCGATCTGCACAACAGGCCTTGGCTAATGCAAGCCACGCGGTGGAACGTCTGGTGCGGACCAGGAGGGTCCGGGGTGCTTCTCTTTCACAAGGAAGCAAGGGCCAGTCTGGGGGACCAGATCAGCAGTGTCGATTTCTTCAGGTCGTCGTCTCAGAGGTCACTAGCCAGCCGGCAAGTGACCAGACAACAGGAAGGGCAGCAACCAGGCAAAAGGGCCCCACTCAGATCACGGGGCTGCTGGTCTTTGGTGCAGGAGCTGCGTCGGTGTGGGGCTTCTCAGTCCCCAATGCACTCACTCGAGGAACCCTCAGGAGTCGTGCTGGAAGCGCTGTGCAGGTTTCTTCAAGATGGCCGTCTTCACGTTGCTCGTCGCACCCACGGGTCCCAGCTGTGCTGTGGATGTGGGTAGAGGTCAGAGAGGTCTGGAGGTCCGGGTCTTGTCGAGCTGGGTCGTCGGATTACGGGATGGAAGGACTCTGCAGCAAACCGCACAGGAGCTTGATGGTGCCTGCGAAGCAGGATGGTCACTCCCTGACCATAGGGGAGATTCTTCAGTCTTCTGATTATCAGGAGGTCGAAGGTCAAGAGTTCTTCGTGGAAGTTGTCAAGAGTAATCTAATCTGGAATGGGACCAGCTCCTACCTTTATTCAGCTAAAGGGGGCTGCACTACGACTAGGTCCCTCCCCTGGGTGGGACCAGGAAGGGGGGTGGTTACACCCCCTATCCTTTGTCCAGTTTCCCGCCAGAGCTGGGGCTGGAGTGCCCCAGCAACTGGTTGGAACCGGTGTATGCACAGGGCTCCTTGTGTGCCCCAGGCATGTCTCATTCCCTTCAGCCTGAGCCTACCTAATACACAAAATCCTGTCTGGGGTGGTGCTAGAACCTCCCAAGGCAGGAAACCCTTTGTCTGAGCCTCCCTCGCTGGAAGGACTCCCAGCAGCAGGAGGTCAGACTTGTGTCTGTGGTGGCAGCATCCATTTTGTGATGCTGAGGCTTGAGGAACAAGTTACTTACCTTCGGTAACGATATATCTGTAAGAAACAGTAGTTAGTATTAGATTCCTTACCTTAGAATATCCCCAGGCGTCAGTCTGGATCCGGAAACTTTTGCGTAGCAGTACCCCTGCGCGTCGGTAGGCGTCGTCTGCAGGCGTCCCCTGCGGCTCCGCGTCGTCGGCGTCGTGATGACGTCGCTGGAGTATATAGACGCCGCCTCCGCGCGCTGACGTCAGTTCTTTGCACACAGCTTTTCCGCGCCAGAACACGCAGAGCCATGTGAGAACCAACACTGGTGCCATTTGAAACTAGGGCCCTGAAAGGGATGTCCTTAACCCTAGGTATCAGTTCGCAGAACGGGGAGGATGGGCGGGGCGGTAAGGAATCTAATACTAACTACTGTTTCTTACAGATATATCGTTACCGAAGGTAAGTAACTTGTTCATCTGAAAGAAACAGGTTAGTATTAGATTCCTTACCTTAGAATAGATACCCCAGCAATACCAACCCCGGTGGTGGGTCTGCGAACCAATACAACCTACACCAGAAAGTCCTGGAGGACCGAACGGCCAAAGAAGCCATCCCTCCGGACTTGACTGTCCAGGCAGTAGTGCCTCGCAAAGGTGTGCAGCGAGGCCCACGTGGCCGCCTGGCAAATGTCCTGCAAAGGGACTCCCCGGCCCAGGGCAGTAGTAGCCGCCGTGGCCCGAGTGGAATGGGCCCTCAGCCCAACAGGAGGCTCCTTCCGAGCCAAAGAGTAGCATGCTTTGATGCACAGGACGACCCACCGAGAGATGGTCCGTTTCTGTACCGCCCTTCCCTTCTTCTCACCCACGTAGCCAACAAACAGTTGGTCATCCACCCGGAACTGGCGTGTGCGATCCATATAGAATGAAAGCGCACGTTTTGGGTCCAGACGATGGAGCCGCTCTTCATCCTTTGAAGGATGCGGAGGCGGGAAGAAAGAGGGCAAGGTGATGGACTGCCCAATGTGAAAAGCAGAGACTACCTTGGGCAGGAAAGAAGGTCTAGTCCGAAGAACCACCTTATCAGGATGAACAGACAAGAAAGGAGGTTGAATAGAAAGAGCCTGGAGCTCACTCACTCTCCTGGCAGAGGTGATGGCTACCAGGAAGGCCGTCTTTAAGGTGAGAAGACGGAGAGGACAGGAATGAAGGGGCTCAAAGGGAGCGCACATCAGGAAAGTCAAAACCAGGTTCAAGTCCCACTGAGGCATCACGAACGGAGTTGGAGGATACATGTGCGTGATGCCCTTCAAGAATCTCAACACAATAGGGGACTTGAACAAAGATGGCTGATCAGGTAGCCTCAAGAAGGCGGAAAGGGCAGAAAGATAGCCCTTGATAGTGCCCAGAGCAGAGCCCTGCTGGGCAAGGGAAAGGAGGAAGAGGAGAACCTCAGACAGAGGGGCAGAAAGGGGATCCACAGCCTTCGCTGTGCACCATGCCACAAATCTGTTCCACCGGCAGGCGTATACCGACTTTGTGGAGGGACGCCTGGCTGCCAGAATGACATCACAGACTTCAGGAGGCAAGTCAAATGGCCTCAACTGCCGCCGCTCAATCTCCACGCATGGAGGTGGAGACTGGACAGGTTCGGGTGGAGGACCGTCCCCTGCTGCTGCGACAGAAGGTCCTCCTGAAGGGGCAGGCGGATCGAGGGACCGACTGTCATGCTGAGTAGCTCGGGATACCAGTACCTTCGAGCCCAGTCCGGAGCCACAAGGATAACTTGGGCCCGGTCGCGCCTGATCTTCTTCAGCACTCTGGGCAGAAGTGGTATAGGCGGAAAGGCGTACAACAGACCGCAACTCCACTCGCGCCGAAAGGCGTCGCCGAGCGAGTGCCGTCTTGGAAACTCCAACGCGCAGAACTGATGACATTGCGCGTTCTCTTCTGTGGCGAATAGATCTAACCAAGGCTCTCCCCATTGCTGAAAGAGGCCTCTCGCCACATCCGAGTTCAGACGCCATTCGTGATCCACCGAGCACCGACGGCTGAGTTCGTCCGCCCTGGCGTTCAGAGAACCTGCCAGGTGTTGAACCGTCAGAGTCACGCCCTGACGTTCCAGCCATTGCCAGAGGCGCAGAGCCTCTTGGCAAAGGGTCCACGACCCCACACCGCCCTGTTTGTTGCAGTACCACATGGCGGTGGTGTTGTCCGTGAACACCTGCACTACACTCCCGTTGACAAAGGGGAGGAATGCCTTCAGTGCTAGGCGAATCGCCCGCAGCTCCAACATGTTGATATGGAGCCGGGACTCCGCCGGAGACCAGAGGCCTCTGATCTC
This sequence comes from Lissotriton helveticus, assembly GCF_964261635.1. Lineage (NCBI taxonomy): Eukaryota > Metazoa > Chordata > Amphibia > Caudata > Salamandridae > Lissotriton > Lissotriton helveticus. Next base: position 458,264,285 of record NC_136059.1, on the reverse strand, counting down.
CGCCTCTCCCAAGTGGCCACCCCAGCCTTGGAGGGACGCGTCCGTCACAACCACGTGCTCCGGTTGGGGAAGGGAGAGGGATCTGCCCCTGACCCAATCGCGGTCCGTAAGCCACCACTGCAACTGTCTCGCAGTGCCCTCCGAGATCAGGACATGGTCGGATAGGTTGCCCTGATGCTGGGCCCACTGAAACTTCAGGTCCCACTGCAGAGCCCGCATCCGCCATCTGGCGTGATGCACCAGAAGGATGCAGGAGGCCATCAGCCCCAGAAGCCGCAGCGTCAACCTGACCGAAACCCGGGATAACGGCTGAAAGATGGGAATCAGAGCCTGAATATCCCGGACCCGCCGTTCCGGAGGATAAACCCGAAACTGCGCCGAGTCGAGAACCGCTCCGATGAAAAGGAGCTTTTGAGAGGGACACAGGTGTGATTTCGGCACATTGATGGAAAACCCCAGCTCGTGCAGGAGGTCTGCCGTCATCTGAAGGTGGTGGACGACTGTCTGGGGCGAGCCCGCCTTCAACAGCCAGTCGTCGAGGTAGGGGAAGACTGAAACCCCTAACCGGCGCAGATGAGCTGCGACCACCGCCATCACTTTCGTGAACACCCGTGGGGCGCTTGTCAGGCCGAATGGGAGCACGATAAACTGAAAGTGCTCGTGGCCTACCGTGAACCGCAGGTAACGCCGGTGGGCCGGCAGGACGGGGATGTGAAAGTACGCATCCTGCAAGTCCAACGCTACCATCCAGTCTTGTGGGTCTAGAGCAGCCAAGACCTGAGCCAAAGTCAACATCTTGAACTTCTCCTTCCGGAGGAAGCCGTTGACGTTCCGTAGATCCAAGATAGGACGCAGGCCTCCCTTGTCCTTCTTGGGTACCAGAAAGTAGTGGGAGTAGCAACCACACCCTACTTCTGGCCCAGGAACGCGCTCGATGGCCCCCTTGGCCAAGAGGGCCGTAACTTCCTCCTGCAGAAGTGTCAAGTGGTCCCCCGACACACGGTGGTTCTGCGGTGGCATGGCTGGAGGAGTGGACTCGAAGGGGAGGGCATAGCCCCTTCGGACAAGCTGCAGCACCCACCTGTCCGATGTTATCGCGCGCCAGCGGGAGTGGTGATGGCGAACCCTGCCACCCACTGGCGTCACGTGAGCCCGAAAGCTCGGACTAGGAAGGCTTGGATGCCGCAGCGGAGGGAGGCGTGGACTGACCACGACGCTGGCCTCTACCGCCACCACGGCGGAAACCACGGGCGCCACCGCGCTGGGGAGCGCTCTGCGCCGCGTGGCTGGCAGCACGTGTGGGACCTCCCCTCCCTTGGCCACGAAAGGGCCGAAACGAACCCGTCTGCTGGCGCTGGGTCGAGAGACCCAAGGACTTGGCCGTGACCCTGGAGTCCTTGAAGCGCTCCAGCGCGTGGTCCGCTTTGTCACCAAATAGGCGACTGCCATCAAATGGCATGTCCATAAGTGTATTTTGGACGTCTGGTGAGAAGTTGGCAGATCTCAGCCAGGCATGGCGACGAATCGCCACCGTAGTGGACATGGCCCGTCCCAGTGAGTCCGTGGTGTCCAGACCACAACGGATCGAGTACCGCGCCGCATCCCGGCCTTCAACCAAGGCCCGGGTGAGCTTGTCCCGCACTTCCTGGGGGCATTGCGGCAAACACTCCTCGACCGTATCCCACAGGGAGTGTGTGTAGCGGCCCAAGAGGCACGCGGTGTTACAAGACCGCAGTCCAGCGCTCAAAGAGGAAAACACTTTTTTACCAAATTGGTCGTACCTCTTTGATTCCCGGTCGGGCGGAGCCGACGGAAATGCGGACTGTGAAGTGGAGGCCTGGATCACCAGACTCTCCGGGGAGGGATGGGTGGACAGGAAGGCAGGGTCGTCCGAGCAGGGACGGTGACGCCTGGCAACGTTCCGGTCAACCGGCGCACCAGAAGCGGGCCTGGACCAGGTGCCCAGAAGGACATCCGTCAGGGCCTCATTAAACGGCAGCAGAGGCTCCTGGGGGCATGACTGCGGTTTAAAAACTTCCGTCAGGATATTCGGTTTGACCTTCGCGACAGGGAGCTCAAGGTGTAAGGCCTTGGCAGCCCTCATCAGGACCACCGAATAGGCAGCACCCGCCTCGGACGCCACAGGGGACGGAGAGACAAACCCAGGGTTGGGCGACTCGTCCAGGCCACTGGCATCACCCAGATCACCTACCCAGTCCACATCGTACTGGCAGGCACGGGATAGAGGGTCCTCAGACCCCTCCCAACCCTCTCCATACTCCTCCTCGTCATACCCATATTCTGGGTCGACGATATAGACATCGGGGTCAACGGGCCCCATCGGCGTCGGGTCCGGCGTCGGCCGACGCCGGTCCGGCTCCGAGTCCGGAGTCGGGGAGGAAAGGGGGGTGGCGCCGCGCGGCGTCGGTGCCGGGGACCCGACGCCGGCCGGAGCCGACGGCGGAGTCGCTGCACCACGCGGGGGCGGTACCACGGGTTGGCCCACAGGAACCGACGCCGGAGAGGCCGGGAGACCAGCCGGCGACGAACCAGAGGGAACCAGCGGCGCCGGGGCCGGAGCCACCGGCGGCGCCGGGGCAGGAGCACCCGAACCGCTCGGGCCCCCAGACGGGACCGACGGGCCCGCAGGCGCCGAAGGCCCCGCCGGAGAAGACCTCGCCCTCATAGCAATGAGGAAGGCCTCGATCTCCTCACGCGACGCGCCTTCCCCAGGGACCGACAGGTGTGGGGTAGACGGCGTCGGCGACCCATGCGGGACCGCGGGGGTGGGGTCACCCGAGCCCCCGGCCGCAGCACGCGGGCGTCGGGGGGAGTCGGGGGTGCGATGGCGACGCCCCGACTTCTTGTGCTTACCTGACGAGCCGGAGGAATGGTGGCGACTCCCGGAGCGCCCATGGCGGCTCCGCGACCGCTCCCTCGACCGCTCCCTCGACCTCCGACCGGACCGGGACCGCTCTCGACGCGGGGCCGACAACCGGAGCTCGAGAAGCTTGCGGGACCGCTCCCGCCTAGCTTTTCCAGTCAAGGCCCGACAGTCGACGCAGGACTCCACGTCGTGGTCCGCGCCCAGACACCGGAGGCAGAGTCGATGGTGGTCGGTGACCGACATCAGGCGGTCGCACTCGTCACAACTCTTGAAACCGGGCATCCTACCGGCACCGTAAAGATCAATCAGTTAACAAAAAACGTGGTCAAAAGACCGGAGTACTGCTCTTCGGATCTGCGCTAACTGGCGCGGAAAAAAGAAGGACTGACGTCAGCGCGCGGAGGCGGCGTCTATATACTCCAGCGACGTCATCACGGCGCACGACGCCGACGACGCGGAGCCGCAGGGGACGCCTGCAGACGACGCCTACCGACGCGCAGGGGTACTGCTACGCAAAAGTTTCCGGATCCAGACTGACGCCTGGGGATATTCTAAGGTAAGGAATCTAATACTAACCTGTTTCTTTCAGATTTAACTTTAACCGGGGTTTACAGTTACATACATGTCGTGTCCCTCTAGAAGGGTGGAATGCTAACCCCGTCGCCAGAATTGGCGAGGGGTTAGTATTCCAATTCGTATGACACCTTACTCGACATGTTTTGATAATGCTATGCCAAAGTTAGCATTTAACCGCGAGGATTATAATGCACTTAAGAGTATATGGTATAGCGTTATCATGGAACAGCTATAAGGACTTGGTTCCGCAAGCTGCAAACGAGCTCAGCTCATGCCAGAGCACCATCTCACATAATTCCAAGCACTCTGCCTTCAGGATTGATAAGGCCTGCCATAGGAGTGACCGATAGGAATATATGTGTCCATTTTAGGGTTAGATCTAGGAATACTATATCTAAAGCAAAGGGTGATTACACCACCTTGCCCCAGCTGTCATGCAGCCAGTTGTGTCAGATTTGGGTGGCCAGCCAGGGGTGGCATAATACATGCTGCAGCCCCTGGTAGGTCCTGGGTACACCTATGCCCTGGATACCTAAGGTATACGGTACAGGGACTGATAAGGTGGCCCAGTACCAATTGGTATGTACCTAGGGTACATGGAATCCATTTTACAGAGAGAGCAGTGGGCCTGGGGTCCTGAATAGCAGGGCCCCAGGTCAACTAAGTCGAAAAATCAGCAAAACACCAGGCAAAAAGTTGGGGGCAACCATAGTCAGATATCCACCTTCCTACATGGTTCATCTCATCAGGGTGTAAAGCGGGAAATTACTACACTTCGTGGTGCTCTCTTGACTCTTGCCTGTGCGCTCACGCCGATTTGGGGCCAATACCTGCTGGATTTTTAAACCAACTTGAGGTGTGGGACTGGGAGGACCAGCAGTCTGTGCGCTTCATCATCCCATGCACCTGGGTCCTCTTCCCGCCCCCCTGCCGCCTATATAACATCGAATACTCCCGCGGGACGAAGACCGGGGCGAAGCCCGGGCAAAGGGCGGGCCGCTTAAGGCCGTCAAAGGACGTTTAAGGCCGGGCCGTCCCTCTAACCTGCCCTCCTTCCGGCCGTTGGTGTGTAAACTTTGTTTTGTTCTATTTGTTTGTTCTTTTAATCTGGTAGTACTAATATTGCTCAGAGCTACTCCCAATATGCCTTTACGTTCAGGTGAAGAGAGAACTGTGCAAGTGTCGACACAAAGTGGCACGGTTACTGGGAACCTTGATGCTTTCTTCAAATGGGTTACAGGCATCTTAGAGAAGGAAATAGCCTTCGCTGAGAAGCGCTTATCCCTGGACCTTATCTCCGGAAAACGATCTTCCCTAGGACATATTGGGTCAGTGGTATCCCCCGCTATTCAAGCCCCCATAATGAGTCAGGAGTTACATCAAGACTCTATGCTGGTAGAATCAAGTCAGGAAGTGGATTGTTCAATACTAATTACAATAGATGGTGGCACGCCTTCTAGCACCATCAATCATAGTGGTGTCGAATGTTCGATGCCTTCAAGTCCCGAACCAAATAATCTAAATAAGGGTGGAATTCGAGATTCCAAGTGTGGGAAAAGGAGGGATGGAGCCGGTAAGGGGGGTACTGCCAAGATTCCTAAATTAAACCTCATATCCCAGCCTCTTCAGGTTCTAATTAGTCCCCCGCTTCCCATACTGGTACCATCCGACACTGCTGGTCAATGCCTAACTTGTAGATGTAAGGAGGATGGTCTTTTGGGTAAGATGGAATTCCTAATTAAATCCCTCATGTTACCCTTAATGGAACGTGCTAGGCTAACGAATCAGAAACTTGATAAGTTGGAGAATCTAGTTACTGCCAACACCAGCATACTTAATAACTTACTAAACACACCGAATAACCCTAAAGCTACTACTACCGCTGCTAAAGCAGTGGGGTCTGGTGTGACTACTAATAATTCGGTTCCTCCAATTAGTGGTAAGCCAACGAACAAACAGCAAGGTCGAATACAGTTGGAGAAAGCCACCGCGAGTAATAACTTGGTGGCTACTATTAGAGGAGGGCCCCCGAAGGAAGGTAGTAGGTCCAACCCACAGCCATCTTTAGGTACACAATCAAGGGCTGGGCAGGCTAGACAGCTTACCCTATCGGGGAAGATGGTCCCTAAACAGAGCCCCCCCAGTATTGACCTTCCCCCGGACGCCACCCCATATACCATCATACTGACGGGTGTCTCATCTATTGGGGAGGATAAAACTGAATCATTTAGGGACCTGAAAAACAAAGTTGTTTTTTGGTTGAACAAAAATAGAACACTTCCCCCCTCCTCTAACACAGAGATCTTAAGCGTTAGAAGAGTAAATTGGGTGGGACACAACCCAAAGGACCTAGAGGGCGATTGTGTCATCAAAAACTTCAGGGACCCCTGGGTGGTGGACTTTGTGCGTAGAGAACCGAGATTTGGCAGGATGGGTGATGTCCAATCACTGGACCTCCAGTACTTCTATCCTAAAAGGATCAATGAACCCCCTTATAACCAGATTAAAACCCAGCTAGAGCAGACCCTTTGGTAGATTTCCTCATGTATTGACTCGACATATTCCACCTTTCCCCCACCTGTACAATCGCTTTGAACCATTATCTGGTTTGGAGTGCATTGATTGACTTTCTTCTTTGGCTGGTGGGGACATCCAAACTGCAAACTATGTTAGTGATGATGCAGGACTCAGTATAAGTGAGGAATGTGGGGATGACTATAGTAAGGGTCCCGATACTGGGCCTACGGAAGTGGCCCTAAAGGGCCAGGAAGGGGGTTATGAAGTGGAAGGGTCTCCTAGGTGTATTATAGTTTGTGACCATCCAGTTAGAACAGCACCGATAGAGGGTGGGGGGTTAGGATATAATCTGGGAGCTACACTCCGTCAATTGACTACTCAAGATTGCATGCTCCAATTGGCCTCATGGAACATCGCAGGGCTCAAAAGGAAACTTGAATCAGCTGACTGGGCAGATTTTATAGATGAGTTTGATATCCTGATTTTTCAAGAAAGCTGGGCTATCGACCCGATTTATCGGGCAGGTTATTTAAATTTCTTCAAACCAGCAACCCGGGGAAACAAAGGCAGAGTATCAGGTGGATTAAATATATGGGTGAGGTAGTCCATCAGTTATAGGCCAGTAGAAGTGCTAGTCCACAACTCTGATATCCTGGGAATTAAGCTGCGCAGGGAAAATTATCAGGACATTTTCATTATTAACATTTACGCCCGTGGATTACCTGGAGGATGGAGCCCGGCAATTATTGATGAGTTAGACTCTTACCTGGAATTAATTGGGAGGGATAAATTTATAATTGTTGCAGGGGACTTAAACTGCACTTTCGAACCATGGTTGTGTGAGGGTGGGGACATTCGCGCTGAGGAAGACGCTGTATGGAATGTCCCAAACCTGGCATTGAATCCTATTGCACAAGTTACTACTTGTGTAACGATATATCTGTAAGAGACATTAGTTAGTATTAGATTCCTTACCTTAGAATATCCCCAGGCGTCAGACTGGATCCAGAAATGTTTGCGTAGCAGTACCCTTGCGCGTCGGTAGGCGTCGTCTGCGGCTCCGCGTCCGGCGTCGTGATGACGTCGTTGGAATACTTAGACGCCGCCTCCGCGTGCTGTCAGTTCTTAGACACAGCTTTTCCGCGCCAGAAACGCAGAGCCATGTTAAAAACCAACACTGGTGCCATTGAAACTAGGGCCCTGAAAAGGGACAACCCTAACTCTAGATATTGGTTCCCAGAACGGGGAGGATGGGTGGGTCGGTAAGGAATCTAATACTAACTAATGTCTCTTACAGATATATCGTTACACAAGTAGTAACTTGTGCATCTGAAAGAGACACGTTAGTATTAGATTCCTTACCTTAGAATAGATACCCCAGCAATACCAACCCGGTGGTGGGTCTGCGAACCAATAATCACACCAGAAAGTCCTGGAGGACGGAACGGCCGAAGAAGCCATTTGTCCGGACTTGGCTGTCCAGGCAGTAGTGTCTTGCAAACGTGTGCAGCGACGCCCACGTAGCTGCCTGACAGATGTCTTGTAAGGGCACACCCCTGCCCAGGGCAGTGGTAGCCGCCGTCGCTCGGGTAGAATGAGCCCGCAGTCCAACCGGGGGCTCCTTCCTAGCCAAGGAGTAGCATGCCTGGATACACAGGATGATCCACCGAGAGATGGTCCTCTTGTGCACCGCTTTCCCCTTCTTCGCGCCCACGTAACCAACAAAGAGTTGGTCATCCACCCGGAACTGGCGTGTGCGATCCAAGTAGAATGAGAGCGCACGTTTTGGGTCATGACGGTGGAGCCGCTCTTCCTCTTTAGAGGGATGCGGTGGCGGGAAGAAGGTTGGCAAGGTTATAGACTGCCCGATGTGGAAGGCCGTGACAACCTTGGGCAGGAAAGGAGGTTTGGTACGCAGCACCACTTTGTCCGGATGGACAGAAAGGAAAGGTGGAGCACAAGAAAGGGCCTGGAGCTCACTCACTCTCCTGGCAGAGGTGATGGCAACCAGGAAAGCAGTCTTCAGAGTTAGAAGGCGTAGAGGACAGTTGTGAAGTGGCTCAAAGGGAGCGCACATCAGGAATGTAAGAACCAGGTTCAAGTCCCACTGAGGCATCACAAACGGAACAGGAGGAAACGCGTGTGTGATGCCCTTAAGAAATCTATTAACAATAGGGGACTTGAACAAAGAAGGTTGATCAGGCTGCCTGAGAAAGGCTGAAAGGGCAGAAAGGTAGCCCTTGATAGTGCCCAGAGCAGAGCCCTGCTGGGCAAGAGAAAGAAGGAAGAGAAGGACTTCAGAAAGAGGGGCATTGAGGGGATCCACAGCCTTTGCTGTGCACCATGCCACAAATCTGTTCCACCTGCAGGCGTATACCGACTTTGTGGAGGGACGCCTGGCTGCCAGAATGATGTTACAAACTTCAGGAGGCAAGTCAAATGGCCTCAACTGTCGCCGCACAATCTCCAAGCATGGAGGTGGAGACTGGACAGGTTCGGGTGGAGGACCGTCCCCTGCTGCTGCGACAGAAGGTCCTCCTGAAGAGGCAGACGAACCGGGGGATCGACTGACATACTGAGTAGCTCTGGATACCAGTACCTTCTCGCCCAGTCCGGAGCCACAAGGATGACTTGGGCCCGGTCGCGCTTGATCTTCTTCAGCACTCTGGGCAGAAGTGGTATAGGCGGAAAGGCGTACAACAGACCGCAACTCCACTCGCGACGAAAAGCGTCTCCGAGCGAGTGACGCCTTGGAAATTCCAACGCGCAGAACTGATGACATTGCGCGTTCTCTTCGGTGGCGAATAGATCTAACCAAGGCTCCCCCCATCGCTGAAAGAGGCCTTGCGCCACGTCAGAGTTCAGACGCCATTCGTGATCCATCATGCACCGACGGCTGAGCTCATCCGCCCTGGCGTTCAGAGAACCTGCCAGGTATTGAGCCACCAGGGTCATGCCCTGGCGTTCCAGCCATTGCCAAAGGCGAAGAGCCTCTTGACAAAGGATCCACGACCTCACCCTGCCCTGTTTGTTGCAGTACCACATGGCGGTGGTGTTGTCCGTGAACACCTGCACTACACTCCCCCGGACAGAGGGGAGGAATGCCTTCAGTGCCAGACGAATCGCCCTGAGCTCCAACAAGTTGATGTGGAGCCGGGTCTCCGCCGGAGACCAGAGGCCTCTGATCTCCGCCTCTCCCATGTGGCCTCCCCAGCCCTGGAGGGACGCGTCCGTCACAACTACGTGCTCCGGTTGGGGAAGGGAGAGGGATCTGCCGCCGACCCAATCGCGGTCCGTAAGCCACCACTGCAGCTGTCTCGCAGTGCCCTCCGAGATCAGGACGTGGTCGGATAGGTTGCCCTGATGCTGGGCCCTGTGAGAAGTTGACCTGATATATAGTGCTCACTATTCTAGTGATCACTTTGTATCATACCAAACGACCCTTATTGATGATTGGTTGTATGTCAACCTTATTAGACCAGCTATCCTAGTAGTGTGGACAAGAGCAGTCTTTAGGCTAAACTCTAGAGGGCGTGTTAAGCCAGCTGTTTTACCATCACATATACCTCTTGAACACCAAGTGAAAGGACACCACACAAGTTGTTATGAAAATAAAGGATATTTATTAATCACAAGTCTACCCTGAACTCTTTATGAGTCAGGGAGCTAAGCACAATACAAATCTCTTACGAAAATACTACAAGTTGCACAATTTACACAAATGCCCGAGGGGCACGAAAAACCATATACTTCAAAAGTGAATTGCGAAATGCTAGCAGGTAAGCAACACGATCCAGAGGCTTCAGGACCGCTAGGACTACCTTACTGAACCCGGCACAAAGTCTATGGATGCTAGCAGTTTCTTAAGTTACTGTTTCCGGACGAATCCGACTAGATAGACTAAAAACGACAAAGGATCTGGACACTAGGATAGTGAACCTGTGCTGGAGCACCGAAATGCTCGAGTTACCTAGCCCAGGGGCTGCGGCTGCATAGGGTTCAAAAGACGTCGGGAATCCTCGTTGTAGTCTATGGAGCCTGAAAGAAGATGTTACTGGCAGGCGACCAGTGAAGATGTTCGGTGTGATCCAAGGCTGGATCAGTGAAGGAGACGACCTGAAAGCAGAGGGGACTCAGTTCTCAATCACTAGCCAGTGATTGTGTGGGCACCAGGATGGCACCGGATGAAGTCACCGCAATCAGGTGAGTGGGCGACGCTGGACTCTGCAGTCACACGGGCCAGGAGGCGTTGTCGGCATCCAGGCTGGAGGTGCGAGCTGTCCCACGATGGTGTCTGCTGTCGGCGATGCTGGATCCAAGATTGGAGCAACAACCCTTGGCAAAGGCAAGCCCACGCGGTGGAGTCAAAATGGCGTCTGGAGTGGACCAGGAGGGTCCAGGGTACTTCTTGTTGGACAAGGAGCAAGGGCCAGTCTAGGGGACCTAGACCAGTGGTGAAATCGTCGTGGTACGTCGTCAGGAGGGCCACTAGCCAACGGGCAAGTGACCGGACAACGTGGCAAGCAGCAAGGAAGCAGAAGGGCCCCACGCAGATCTCGTGGATGCTGGAGGGCTGGACTTCGGTGCTGGAGCTGCTTAGGGTTGGGGCTTCTCAAACCCCAGTGCACTCACTCGAGGGTCCCTCGGGGGTCGTGCTGGTTAAGCGTCGTGCAGGTCTTGAAAATAGCCGGTCCCACGGGTCTCGTCACACCCACGAATCTCAGCTGGGCTGATGATGCAGGTAGAGGTCCGAGATGGCGGGGAATCCGGGTCTCGTCGAGCTGGGCAGTCTTGATCCGGAGGATGGACGTGCAGCAAACCGCAAGCGCTTAGATGGTGCCTGCTGGTGCAGGGTGGATACTCCTTAGCCACAAGGGAGAGTCTTCAGAGAGTGACAAGAGTTCCTTTCGTGGAAAGTAGTTCAAGTTTCAAGATGATCTAAATTGGGAAGAGGGCCTGCTCCTACCTTTATTCTAAAAAAAGGGGCTGGCACGCGACTAGGTCCTGCCCATGGGTGGGACCAGGAGGGGGGTGGTTACACCCCTCTCCTTTGTCCGGTCTCTCCCCAGCTCAGGGGCTGGTGTGCCCCTGGAACTGGTTTGAGCCGGCATATGCACAGTGAGCACCGGGGTGCCACTTGCAGTCACCTCCCGCTCAGCCCTGCCTACCTGGGATACACAAAATCCTGTCTGGGATGGTGCTGGCACCGCCCCTGACAGGAAACCCTTTGTCCAGGCCTCCCTCGCTGGAAGGACTCCCAGCAGCAGGAGGTCAGACTTGTGTCTGTGGTGGCAGCATCCATTTTGTGGAGCTGAGGCTGTGTTCAACTTTAACCGGGGTTACAGCTACCAACATGTCTTCTCCCTCTAGAGGGGTGGAATGCTACCCCCGTCGCCAGAACTGGCGAGGGGGTAGTATTCCAAAGCGTATGACACCTTACACAACATGTTTAGATAATGTCAGACCAAAGTTACCATAACCGCGAGGATTATAAGGCACTTAAAAGTATATGGTCTGACGCTATCATGGAAACGGCTAAGGGATAGATCCCGAAGGCCGCAGACAGGCTCAGCTCATGCCAGAGCACTAATCTCACACGATTCCAAGCACTCTGCCTCCAGGATTGTTAAGGCCTGCCATAGGAGTGACTGATAGGAGATCTGTGTGCCCATTTTAGGTTTAGATATAGGAATACTATATCTAAAGCAAAGGGTGATTACACCACCTTGCCCCAGCTGTCAAGCAGCCAGTTGTGTCTGTTTTGGATGGCCATCCAGGGGTGACATAATACATGCTGCAGCCCCTGGTAGGTCCTGTGTGCACCTATGCCCTGGGTACCTAAGGTACACTGTACAGGGGCTGATAAGGTGACTCAGTATCCAATTAGGTATGTACCTAGGGTACATGGAATCCATTTTACAGAGAGAGCAGTGGGCCTGGGGTCCTGAATAGCAGGGCCCCAGGTCAACTAAGTCGAAAAACCAGCAAAACACCAGGCAAAAAGTTGGGGGCAACCATAGTCAGATATCCACCTTCCTACAGGCCCACTGCAGAGCCCGCATCCGCCACCTGGCGTGATGCACCAGTAGGATGCAGGAGGACATCAGCCCCAGAAGCCCCAGCGTCAACCTGACCAAAACCCGGGATAACGGCTGAAAGATGGGAATCAGAGCCTGAATATCCCGAACCCGCTGTTCGGGCGGATAAACCCGAAACCGCGCCGAGTCCAGAACCGCTCCGATGAAGAGGAGCTTCTGAGATGGGCACAGGTGCGACTTCGGCACATTGATGGAGAACCCCAGCTGGTGCAGGAGGTCTGCCGTAGTCTGGAGGTGGCTGACGACTGTCTGGGGCGAGCCCGCCTTCAACAGCCAGTCGTCGAGGTAGGGGAAGACTGAAACCCCCAACCTGCGCAGATGAGCCGCGACCACCGCCATCACCTTTGTGAACACCCGTGGGGCGCTGGTAAGGCCGAAGGGGAGCACGGTAAACTGAAAGTGCTCGTGGCCAACCGTGAACCGCAGGTAGCGCCGGTGGGCCGGCAGGACGGGGATGTGGAAATAAGCGTCCTGCAAGTCCAACGCTACCATCCTGTCTCCTGGATCCAGGGCAGCTAAGACCTGAGCCAGTGTCAGCATCTTGAACTTCTCCTTCCGGAGGAAGCAGTTGACGTTCCGTAGGTCCAAGATAGAGCGCAGGCCCCCTTTGCCCTTCTTGGGTACCAGTAAGTAGTGGGAGTAGCAACCACACCCTACTTCTGGCCCAGGAACGCGCTCGATGGCCCATTTGGCCAAGAGGGCCGTAACTTCCTCCTGCAGAAGTCGCAAGTGATCCCCCGATACACGGTGGTTCTGCGGTGGCATGGCTGGAGGAGTCGCCTCGAAGGGGAGGGAGTAGCCCCTTCGGACGATCTGCAGCACCCACCTGTCCGACGTGACAGTGCAACAGTGGAGGTGGTGATGGCGAACCCTGCCCCCCACTGGCGTCACATGGGCCTGAAAGCACGGACTAGGAGGGTTTTGAGGCGGATGCTGCGGGGGAAGGTGTGGACAGACCTCGCCGCTGCCCACGACCGCCTGGACGGCGGTTCCCACGGCCGCCACCGCGTTGGCTATTGCCCTGCGGTGCGTGGCTGGCGGCACGTGCGGGCGCACCCCTTCCGTGGCCGCGAAAGGAGTGATAGGCAGCCGGTTGCTGGTGTTGGCCCGAGAGGCCCAAGGACTTGGCCGTAGCCCTGGAGTCCTTAAAACGCTCAAGCGCATGGTCTGCCTTGTCGCCAAAGAGGCGACGGCCATCGAACGGCATGTCCATGAGCGTGCTCTGGACATCTGCCGAGAAGTTGGCGGACCTCAGCCAGGCGTGGCGTCTGACCGCCATCGTCGTTGCCATCGCTCTACCTAGCGAGTCAGTGGTATCCAGCCCACACCGGATGGAATACTTGGCTGCATCCCGGCCCTCCACAAGGGCTTGGCCGAGTTTGGCCCGTACCTCCAACGGACACTCTGGCAGCACTTCCGCGACCTTATCCCACACAGAGTGGGTGTAACGTCCCAAGAGGCAGGCGGTGTTGGAAGACCGCAGGCCCAAACTAATGGATGAGAAGATCTTCTTCCCATACTGGTCATACCTCTTGGATTCCCGATCCGGCGGGGCCGACGGGAATGCGGTTTGGGAATTGGAGGCCTGGATGACCAGGCTCTCGGGGGTAGGGTGGGAGGACAGAAAACATGGGTCGCCCGGGGCTGGGCGGTGGCGTCTAGCCACGTTCCTATCTACGGGCGAACCCGTAGCGGGCTTGGACCAAGTGCCCAGAAGAACGTCAGTCAAGGCCTCATTAAAGGGCAGCAGAGGCTCGGCCGAGCTTGACTGCGGTTTAAGGACCTCAGTGAGGAGGTTAGTCCTCATGGTCGCGACGGGGAGCTCAAGGCTCAAGGCCTTGGCAGGCCTCATCAGCACCACACTATATGTTGCCCCCTCCTCCGAAGCCACGGTAGGAGGGGAGACAAACCCAGTGTCTGGAGAGGTGTCCAGGCCACTGGCCTCCCCAAGGTCTCCTGTCCAGTCCTCATGAGACTGACACTCCCTGGTCAGAGGGTCCTCAGACCCCTCCCAGTCCTCTTCTTCACCCATCTCCTGAAATTCAGGGTCCTCAACCAATGGGGCCTGTTCATAAAAGTGAAATTCACCCAACGGCGTCTGGAGCGGCGCCCAAGGGGGCCGTCCCGACGGCCGAACAGGAACGGAAGGAGGACCGGGGTCGGCGCCGCCCAAGGACGGCGCCGGAGGCGACACCTGAGGGTCCGACGCCGGGGAGGCCGTCAGATCCACCGGCGACGAACCAGATCCCGAAGGAGGACCGGCGGCGTCCTGCGGCGCCGGGCCCGAAGGCGCCGGCGGCGTCGGAACAACTGGGACCTGCGGCGCCGGGCCCGAAGGCATCGGCGGCGTCGGGGCCGAAGCACCCGACGGCGTCTGGGCCGGAGCCGCCGACCCGCTAGGGCTCCCAGACGGGTCCGCTGGGCCCGGAGGCGCCGCGGAGCCGGTCGGAGGAGAGAGTTTCCGCATGGCCATGAGGAAGCGCTCGACCTCCTCCGGCGTCGCGTTGAGCCCAGGGACCGTAGGGTATGGGGCTGGACGCGGCGCCCGCGACTCCGACGGAGCCGCGTGGGCGGTGTCACCCGAACCCCTGGCCGCATCGCGCGAGCGTCGGGGGGAGTCTGAGGAGCGATGACGCCGCTTGGACTTCTTGTGCCGCTTACCTGACGACTTCGACCCGGAGGAGTGCGGCCTACTCTCGGAGCTGTGGTGGCTCCGGGCCCGCGACCTGTCCCTCGACCTCCCATGGGATCGGGACCTCTCGCGGCGCGGGACCGACTGCCGGAGTTCGAGTCGCCTGCGGGACCGCTCCCGCCTGGCTTTCGAAGAGAGGGCCCGGCAGTCGGAGCAGGCCTTGTCGTCGTGGTCGACGCCCAAACACGACAAACACACACGGTGAGGATCCGTGACCGACATCAGCCGGTCGCAATGCTTGAAGCCGGGCATCCCTATCGGCACCGTTCTGGAGTCGAGAGACTACGAAATAGTAATCAAAAAGGATCAAAAAGTTTAGTCAAAATTGACCAGGGTTACTGCTTTTTCCAGATCTGCGCTTGCTGGCGCGGAAAAAAGAAGAACTGACGCCAGCACGCGGAGGCGGCGTCTAAGTACTCCGACGACGTCATCACGGCGCCCACGACGGACGCGGAGCCGCAGACGACGCCTACCGACGGGCAAGGGTACTGCTACGCAAAAGTTTCCGGATCCAGTCTGACGCCTGGGGATATTCTAAGGTAAGGAATCTTATACTAACGTGTCTCTTTCAGATAAGTCCTTTACCAGTAAATGGCGAGGCCAGTCATCTGAGCATTGCCCCTGGTGCACAAGTTATTACTTGTGTAACGATATATCTGTAAGAGACATTATTTAGTGATAGATTCCTTACCTTAGAATATCCCCAGGCGTCAGACTGGATCCGTAAATTTTTGCGTAGCAGTACCCTTGCGCGTCGGTAGGCGTCGTCTGCGGCTCCGCGTCCTTCGTCGGCGCCGTGATGACGTCGTCGGAGTACTTAGACGCTGCCTCCGCGTGCTGACGTCAGTTCTTAGACACAGCTTTTCCGCGCTAGAAGCGCTGAGCCATGTTAAAAACCAACACTGGTGCCATTGAAACTAGGGCCCATAAAGGAGATGACCTTAACCCTAGATATCGGTTCGCAGAACGGGGAGGATGGGTGGGTTGGTAAGGAATCTATCACTAACTAATGTCTCTTACAGATGAACAATAGTTACTTACCTGTAATCTGTGGTTCTCCAGTATTGGTGTCTTTCATAGATTCACATGCCTGAATCATTCCCCGTCGTCGGAGTAGGAGTCCCACGGTATATAAAAAAGCAGTAATAAGCCATTTGTACATAGCAAATAACAGTTACAATAAACCAGGAAGTGAAGTAGCCTCAGCTACCAATGAAAAAACTTCCACATTAGTGACCATCCAAGTCATTATGTTAGACCAAACTGCAGCCAATCAGGCCACAGCTCCCACCTAGGTATTCTCCCCAGAGACCCAGGCTGTCAGATTTTTGTAGCACTGGAGTGTACCAGAGTATATACAGCTATATCATAACAGTCTGGGTGAGACTCTGAGGGGAGGTGGGTGGGTGCATGTGAATCTATGAAAGACACCAATACTGGAGAACCACAGATTACAGGTAAGTAACTATTGTTCTTCTCCAGTATTTGGGGTGTCTTTCATAGATTCACATGCCTGAATCCGAGTAGTTAGCAGTAACACAATATCTCGCTCTTATACGCCAAAACATAGTTATCATGCATAAACAGAAAGCAATGCAACATCATAAGAAAGCGTAAAGAGTGGAAAGGAGGTGGGAGAGAACACCAGAGGCTCACCTTACTGAAACAGATTTCGCAGGACTGCTCTCCCCACCGAGGCATCGGTGTCGCTTGAAGAATCCAGACAGTAATGCCTCGTGAATGTGTGCCTGCTGGACCATGTTGCTGCTCTGCAAATATGCGGGAGAGGCACACCAGCAAATAACGCAGTTGAAGAGGAGACTGCTCTTGTAGAATGGGCTCTAGGTAAGGTCTGTAAGGGTTTACCTGCTTGTTGATGGCATAACCCTATCGTGGATGAGACCCACCTGGCGATAGTCTGTTTTGAAACAGCACACCCTTGTCTTGGTCTGCCATATGCCACAAATAGCTGATCCGTCTTCCTGATGGCAGCTGTTCTTGAAAGATAAAATTTAAGGCATCTCTTAATGTCTAATGTGTGTAAAGTCCGCTCAGCTGGTGACTGCGGATTGGGAAAAAATGTCTTAAGTATCACAGGCTCATTGAGATGAAAATCCGATGGTACTTTGGGCATGTACTTCTGTAGGAGAGTAGGGTCTGCAATCCTATGATCACCCAGATTTTTGCTTTTTGCTGCACTGGTTTACGACTTTCCCTGGCTGTGGGCCTGCTAATCAGACCCACAGCCTAGCTGTTCTCTCTATCCAAATTGTACCCAGGTACTGAATTGGCACTGGGCCCTCTCCAAGTCCCTGTACCCAGGGCTGAGGTGCACCCAGAAGTCTCCCAGGGGCTGAAGCATGTATTATGCCACCCCTGGATTGACTAACTAAAACTGACACAACTGGCTGCACGACAGCTGGGGCAAGGTGGTGTACTCACCCTTTGCTTTAGATATAGTATACCTATATCTAACCCTAAAATGGACACACAGATCTCCTATCAGTCACTCCTATGGCAGGCCTTAACAATCCTGAAGGCAGAGTGCTTGGAATCGTGTGAGATGGTGCTCTGGCATGAGCTGAGCCTGTCTGCGGCTTTCGGGATCTATCCCTTAGCCGTTTCCATGATATCGCATACCATATACTCTTAAGTGCATTATAATCCTCGCGGTTATGTGCCAACTCTGGTATCGCTTTATCAAAACATGTCGAGTAAGGTGTCATACGACTTGGAATACTAACCCCTCGCCAATTCTGGCGACGGGGTTAGCATTCCACCCTTCTAGAGGGACACGACATGCCTGTAACCTATAACCCGGTTAAACGTCAGACAGAGCCTTAGCATCCACAAAATGGATGCTGCCACCGAGACACAAGTCTGCCCTCCTGCTGCTGGGAGTCCTCCCAGAGCAGGAGATAAGGACAAAGGGTTTCCTGCCAGGGGCGGTGCCAGCACCGTCCCAGACAGGGTTTTGTGTATTGTAGGTAGGCAGGGCTTTAGAGGAAGGTGACTGCAAGTAGCACCCCGGTGCTCACTATGCATAGGCCGGCTTGAACCAGTTCCAGGGTCATTCCAGACCCTGTGCTGGGGAAAAGCCCGCCAAGGAAGTGGGTGTAACCACCCCCCTCCTAGTCCCACCCATAGGGCAGGACTTAGTCGCGTGCCAGCCCCTTTTTACAGGATAAAGGTAGAGACTGGCCCCCTTCCAAATCAGATCATCTTTGAATCCTGAAACTACTTTCTGCGAAAGGAACTCAAGACTTCTTCCTAAGATTTCTCCCTTGTGACTAAGGAGTAGTCACCCTGCATCCGCAGGCACCATCTAAGAACACTGCGGTCTGCTGTAAGTCCTTCCTCCGGAATCCGACTGCCCAGCTCGACGAGAACCGGCTTCCCTGGCACCTCTGACCTCTACCCACCTCTACAGCCCAGCTGAGAACCGTGGGTGCGACGAGACCTCAAGGGACCGGCCATCTGCAAGACTGCACGACTTCTTTCCAGCAAGCCCGCCGAGTATTCCACTGGTGAGTGCTTTGGGGTCCGAGAAGCCCCGACTCTGAGCAGCTCCAGCTCCGAAGTGCAACCCCCCAGCATCTCCACGATCTGCGTGGGGCCCTTCTGCTTTCCGCTGCTCACCGCGTTGTTTGGCTACTAGCCCGTTGGCTTGTGGCCTTCCTGACGACGCCCGACGACATTTCTGCTGCTGGTCTGGTTGCTCCAGACTGGCCCTTGCTCCCTTCCAGAAGAGGAGCACCCCGGACCCTCCTGGTCCACTCAAGACGCCATTTTGAGTCCACCGCGTGGGCTTGAATTAGCCAAGGCTTGTTGCCCAATCCTGGGTAACTTCGACGCCAACGACTTCATCCTTCGTGGGACAGCTCGCACCTCCATCCTGGTCGCCGACAACGCCTCCTGGTCCGAGAGACTGCAGAGCCCAGCAGCGCCCACTCACCTGACTGCGGTGACTTCGCCCGGTGCCATCCTGGTGCCCACTTAATCACTGGCTAGTGATTCAAGAACTTGGTCCCCTCTGCTTTCAGGTTTTCTTCTTCCTTGATCCAGGCTTGGATCCATCGAACTTTCCTTCACTGGTCGCCTGCCAGCAACTTCTTCCTTCCAGGCTCCTGGTCCGGCAACGAGATCCCCGACGTCTTTTCAGACCTATGCAGCTGCAGCCCCTGGGCTAGGTAACTTCGGCACTTCGGTGTCCCAGCATAGCCTCACTATCCTAGGGTCAGGATCCACTGTCGTTTTCTTCCCACCAGGTCGGGTTCGCCCGTGAACACTAACTTTGCCTTTACTAGCCTCCATAGACTTTGTCCCGCATCCCGCGTGAGAGTGCACACTCTGCACCCGAGTCCCCTGGGCCTCCTAGTAGTAATCTAACGATTCCCTAGTCAAGTCCTAGCGATTCCAAAGCCTATTAGAACTGTTACTTACCTGCTAGTAATTCGCATTCCACTTTTTAAGTATATGGTTTTTCGTGCCCCTCGGGCATTTGTGTATAACGTGCTAACTTAAGTATTTTCGTAAGAGTTTTGTTGTGTGCCTAGCACCCTGTCCTCATAAAGAGTACAGGGTTGTTGTGATTCTAATAAATACACTGTTTATTTTCATAACACTTGTGTGGTGTCCTTTCACTGGGTGTTCAAGGGGTAATGTGATGGTAAAACAGCTGGCTTAACACGCCCTCTAGAGTCTTAGCCTTAGACTGCTCGTATCCATGCTACTAGGATAGCTGGTCTATAAGGTTGACTTACAACCAATCATCAATAAGGGTTGTTTGGACTGATATATAGTGATCACTAGAATAGTGAACACTGCACATCAGGCCAACTTCTCACATTGGTGAGCAGCGGTTGGGATTTGAGCTTGCTGTTGTTTTACCACACATGCCCTAAGAATATCTTGTGAAAGATCACATAAGTACTAAAGGTACATATAACTTAGCTTAGAATACTCTGAGTTCTACTGAACCAGCTGTTGTAGCTCCTAGGGCCTAGCACACCCTAAACTACAACTCTAGCAAGGGATCAGTAGGCAAACATATAGTGTAGGTAAGTGCACCACTTACACCTCACTAGAAAAGCATGTCGACTCAGGGGGACTCTACTGAGACTCCCCTGGTCAGTGTTGACCCTCCACAGGTCACTTCGAGATATGCAGCTCTCAATTTTCAGGAGATGAGACAAATCTGTGTCTCCAGGAAACTGAAGCAGGGGTCTAACCCCACCCTTCCCTTTCTGATAGGTCTCTTAGAGACATATGATGCCAGAAAGCTCTCTCAGTTACATGGGAGCATGCCAGCCTTAGAGGGAACCTCTGGGGATCCAGACCTCCCCAACACTGATTCAGCAGTTGAGGAGGAGGATCAGGAGGTACTCTCTGGGGATGAGGCAGACAAGAATCTTGAGGTAGTCAGAAGGCTAACCAAGACCAACTTAGACTTACTTGGGCTAGGATCTGGGGGCCCCCCAGTACTAACCCGAAGTGGGCCTAACCTTGGAGTTAGGAGAGATAGATCTCTTTCTAGGGACTCCAATAGATCTCTGCACTCTAATGCCTCTTCTCAGGGGAGAAGGAATCCTCCACAGAGGAGATTTACTTCCCCTCAGAGAAGGGAGCATGAGGCTAGGATGAGACAAGCTGAACTGAGGATTGAAAGGGAAGAAATTGCCCTGGCCAAAGAGAAGCTTGCCCTGGCAAGAGAGCAGCAGATGAGTGGGCTAGCTCCCACTGGTGGCAGCAATCTCCCAAGAGATAGAGAGAAGGGTTTAGATACTAAACACCTGACTAAAATAGTGCCCCCCTTTAAGCAAGGGGATGACATCCAGAAATGGATGGCTGCTCTGGAGAGGGCCTGCACTGTGCAGAACATTCCCCAGAGTCAGTGGGCAGCTATACTGTGGCTCTCCTTTGATGGTAAAGGTAGAGATAAGCTCCTCACTACAAGAGTGGAGGATGCTAACAATTACCAGGTCCTGAAGAATACACTGGTTGATGGGTTTGGTTTAACCACTGAGCAGTACAGGTTACTGTTCAGAGACACCCAGAAAACTCAGTCTCAGGACTGGTCTGATTTTGTGGATTGTGCCACTAAGGCTTTGGAGGGCTGGTTGCTGGGTAGCAAGGTTACAGATTACACAGGATTGTATAATCTAATGATGAGAGAACAAATTTTGAACAATTGTCAGAACCAGTTGCTGCACCAGCACCTTGTTGATTCAGATCTGACCTCTCCCCAAGAATTGGGAAAGAAGGCAGACAAATGGGTCAGGACAAGGATCAAGCAGAACCAGAACCAGAACCAGGGTGGTCAGAAGAAAGCAGACCAGAAGGGTAATGTTAAGAATGAGCAAAATGACCAGAAGTCTTCACCAGGTCCCCAACAAACCAAAGAGGGTGGGGGTCAGGCTTCCCAGAAGAAGAAGGCTCAAGAAGGCCAGTCAAAAAGGTGGTGCCAGTACTGCAAAAGTAAATCTCACTGGTTTAGTGAGTGCACCAAAAGAGGAGGACAAACTCCTGCCACTACAGCTCCTAAAGCAACTGCACCCCCTAGTACAGTCAGTAGTGGTAGTGTCACTCCCAAGGCATTAGTTGGGTTAACCTTGGGTACTGAGGGGTCTGACAACTTAGTTGGCACACTCACTCAGGCTGTCCTTGTCTGTACAGGGGATATGGATATGTCCCCTGAAATAAGTCCCAATACTTTGGGCAAATACAGGCAGACACCTTTGATTAATGGCAAAATGGCTCAGGCCTATAGGGACACTTGTGCCAGTGTCACCATGGTGACACCTAACTTTGTGGACCCTGGACAGATCATGCCAGGTACTGATTTCCTGGTGACCAATGCCAGCAATGTCACTACTAGTCATAGTGTGGCAATTGTAGCTTTCTCCTGGGGTGGAGTGAAGGGACAAAAGAAAGTTGTAGTCAGTTCAGACCTCCCAGTTGATTGTTTGTTGGGCAATGATTTGGAGTCATCACAATGGTCAGAAGTGGAGCAGAGGACTCACATGGAGATGTTAGGCTTGCCAGCACATGTGCTTGCTGTGACTAGGTCACAGGCCAGAAGATGCCCCACTGAACAGGTGCTGGATCCTGAAATTATGGACCAGACACCTCCCAAGAAGAAGAGCAGTAAGGGTAAGGCTTTGCCTTCCCCCTTGCCCCAGGTTGAGGATCAAGTCTCTGAGGAGGCTGATCTAGCAGAGCTGAGGGAAACTGAGCCTAAAGAGCTTGAACTTGATCAAGTTGAGTTTCTGGGCTCAGGGGGACCCTCCAGAGCAGACCTGGGGAAGGAACAGTTGAGCTGCCCTTCCCTTGAACCCCTCAGACAGCAGGCTGCTGCTGAGGCTGCAGGGAATGCCACAGGTGCCCACAGGGTATACTGGGAAGATGGACTCCTGTACTCTGAGTCAAGAGACCCCAAGCCTGGTGCAACCAGGAGGCTGGTCATCCCCTTGTCTCTGAGAGGTTTCCTTCTCACCTTGGCCCATGAGATTCCCCTTGCAGGTCATTTAGGTCAGACAAAGACTTGGGACAGGCTTGTCTCACACTTTCACTGGCCCCATATGAATGAGAATACCAAGGAGTTTTGTCGCTCATGTGTCACTTGCCAAGCCAGTGGTAAGTCAGGTGGCACAACAAAGGCCCCCCTCATACCACTACCTGTGGTGGGGGTTCCCTTTGAAAGAGTGGGGATTGACATTGTTGGTCCAATGGAACCCCAGACAGCATCAGGACACAAGTTTATACTGGTGGTGGTGGACCATGCCACCAGGTATCCTGAGGCTATTCCCCTTAGGACCACTACAGCCCCTGTAGTGGCAAGAGCCCTAGTTGGAGTGTTCTCCAGAGTGGGTTTCCCTAAGGAGGTCGTTTCTGACAGAGGTACAAACTTCATGTCAGGATATCTGACTGCCATGTGGAAAGAGTGTGGTGTGAACTACAAGTTCACCACACCCTATCATCCACAATGCAATGGGCTTGTTGAGAGATTCAACAGGACCCTGAAAGGGATGATTCATGGACTACCTGAACCTCTTAGGAGAAGATGGGATGTCCTGATCCCCTGCCTCCTGTTTGCTTACAGAGAGGTCCCACAGAAGGGGGTTGGCTACAGCCCTTTTGAGCTTCTGTATGGGCATCCTGTAAGAGGACCCCTGTGTTTGGTGAAGGAAGGATGGGAGAGACCTCTCAAAAAGCCTGCAACCAACATAGTGGACTATGTACTTGGTCTCCGCTCCAGGATGGCTGAGTATATGGAGAAGGCATCTAAAAACCTTGAGGCCAGCCAGGAACTTCAAAAAGCTTGGCATGACCAAAAGGCTGTACTGACTGTGTACCAGCCAGGACAGAAGGTGTGGGTGCTGGAGCCAGTGGCCCCAGCAGCTCTGAAAGACAAATGGTCTGGGCCCCACACCATCATTGAGCAAAAGGGAGAGGTTACCTACTTGGTGGACCTTGGAACTCCCAGGAGCCCTCTCAGAGTGCTCCATGTTAACAGGCTCAAAGCATATGTTGACAGGAAGGACATGAGCTTGCTCATGGCCACAGATGAGGGACAGGAGGAAGAGAGTGACCCTCTCCCAGACCTGCTCACTCAGAATCCTGATGATGGGTCAGTTGATGGTGTTGTCTTTTGTGGCAGCCTCACTGAACATCAGCAACAGGATTGCAGGCAAGTTCTGCAATCCTTTCGACATATGTTCTCTCTGACACCCAGCCAAACTGATTGGTGTACCCATGATGTTGACACTGGAGACAGTCTGCCTGTCAAGAGTAAAATCTACAGACAGCCTGATCATGTTAGAGACTGCATAAAAACTGAAGTGCAGAAAATGTTGGAACTGGGAGTCATTGAGCCCTCAGATAGCCCTTGGGCTAGCCCAGTAGTTCTAGTGCCAAAGCCTCACACCCAGGGTGGTAAGAGAGAGATGAGGTTTTGCGTAGACTACAGAGGCCTCAATGCAGTCACTAAGACTGATGCCCACCCAATCCCAAGAGCAGATGAGCTTATAGATAGATTGGCTTCTGCCAACTTCTTAAGCACATTTGATTTGACAGCTGGGTATTGGCAAATCAGGTTAGCTGAGGAAGCCAAACCTAAGACAGCATTTTCTACCCCTGGAGGGCATTATCAATTTGTGGTAATGCCCTTTGGACTGAAAAATGCACCTGCCACCTTCCAAAGGTTGGTGAATCAAGTCCTCACTGGGCTGGATGACTTCTGTGCAGCTTATCTTGACGATATTGCTGTCTTTAGCTCCACCTGGGAGGATCACCTGGTCCACCTGAGGAAAGTGTTAGAGGCCCTGCAAAAGGCAGGCCTCACTATCAAGGCCACAAAGTGCCAGATAGGGCAGACACAGGTTGTATACCTGGGCCACCTTGTAGGTGGAGGCCAGGTTCAGCCACTGGAGAGTAAGATACAGGCCATCAAGGACTGGACTCCTCCAATCACCCAGACTCAGGTTCGAGCTTTCTTGGGCCTGACTGGGTACTATAGGAAGTTTGTCAGAAATTATGGGTCCATAGTGACCCCCCTTAATGACCTGACAAGCAAGAAGATGCCAAAGAAAGTTCAGTGGACAGCAAGCTGTCAGAAAGCATTCAATGACCTAAAGCAGGCCATGTGCACAGCACCTATCCTCAAGAGTCCAGATTACTCCAAGCCATTCATTGTCCAAACAGATGCTTCTGAGTTGGGTGTGGGAGCTGTTCTGTCTCAACTGAATTTTGATGGTAATGATCAGCCTATTGCTTTCATTAGTAGAAGGTTGACACCCAGAGAGAAAAATTGGTCAGCTATTGAGAGGGAGGCCTTTGCTGTGGTCTGGGCCCTGAAGAAGCTGAGGGCCTACTTGTTTGGCACTCACTTCACCATTCAGACAGACCATAAGCCCCTCTTGTGGCTAAATCAGATGAAGGGTGAAAACCCCAAACTGCTTAGGTGGTCCATTTCCCTACAGGGGATGGATTTTACAGTGGAGCATAGACCTGGGACTGATCACAGCAATGCTGATGGGCTCTCCAGGTATTTCCACTTAGAGCAAGAAGACTCACCTGGTCAAGGTTAGTTTATTGTCCCAAAGTTTGGGGGGGGGTCATGTAGGAGAGTAGGGTCTGCAATCCTATGATCACCCAGATTTTTGCTTTTTGCTGCACTGGTTTACGACTTTCCCTGGCTGTGGGCCTGCTAATCAGACCCACAGCCTAGCTGTTCTCTCTATCCAAATTGTACCCAGGTACTGAATTGGCACTGGGCCCTCTCCAAGTCCCTGTACCCAGGGCTGAGGTGCACCCAGAAGTCTCCCAGGGGCTGAAGCATGTATTATGCCACCCCTGGATTGACTAACTAAAACTGACACAACTGGCTGCACGACAGCTGGGGCAAGGTGGTGTACTCACCCTTTGCTTTAGATATAGTATACCTATATCTAACCCTAAAATGGACACACAGATCTCCTATCAGTCACTCCTATGGCAGGCCTTAACAATCCTGAAGGCAGAGTGCTTGGAATCGTGTGAGATGGTGCTCTGGCATGAGCTGAGCCTGTCTGCGGCTTTCGGGATCTATCCCTTAGCCGTTTCCATGATATCGCATACCATATACTCTTAAGTGCATTATAATCCTCGCGGTTATGTGCCAACTCTGGTATCGCTTTATCAAAACATGTCGAGTAAGGTGTCATACGACTTGGAATACTAACCCCTCGCCAATTCTGGCGACGGGGTTAGCATTCCACCCTTCTAGAGGGACACGACATGCCTGTAACCTATAACCCGGTTAAACGTCAGACAGAGCCTTAGCATCCACAAAATGGATGCTGCCACCGAGACACAAGTCTGCCCTCCTGCTGCTGGGAGTCCTCCCAGAGCAGGAGATAAGGACAAAGGGTTTCCTGCCAGGGGCGGTGCCAGCACCGTCCCAGACAGGGTTTTGTGTATTGTAGGTAGGCAGGGCTTTAGAGGAAGGTGACTGCAAGTAGCACCCCGGTGCTCACTATGCATAGGCCGGCTTGAACCAGTTCCAGGGTCATTCCAGACCCTGTGCTGGGGAAAAGCCCGCCAAGGAAGTGGGTGTAACCACCCCCCTCCTAGTCCCACCCATAGGGCAGGACTTAGTCGCGTGCCAGCCCCTTTTTACAGGATAAAGGTAGAGACTGGCCCCCTTCCAAATCAGATCATCTTTGAATCCTGAAACTACTTTCTGCGAAAGGAACTCAAGACTTCTTCCTAAGATT
The DNA here is from genome assembly GCF_964261635.1 of Lissotriton helveticus. Classification (NCBI taxonomy): domain Eukaryota; kingdom Metazoa; phylum Chordata; class Amphibia; order Caudata; family Salamandridae; genus Lissotriton; species Lissotriton helveticus. The sequence continues at coordinate 458,238,260 of NC_136059.1, read as the reverse complement.
TCTCCCTTGTGACTAAGGAGTAGTCACCCTGCATCCGCAGGCACCATCTAAGAACACTGCGGTCTGCTGTAAGTCCTTCCTCCGGAATCCGACTGCCCAGCTCGACGAGAACCGGCTTCCCTGGCACCTCTGACCTCTACCCACCTCTACAGCCCAGCTGAGAACCGTGGGTGCGACGAGACCTCAAGGGACCGGCCATCTGCAAGACTGCACGACTTCTTTCCAGCAAGCCCGCCGAGTATTCCACTGGTGAGTGCTTTGGGGTCCGAGAAGCCCCGACTCTGAGCAGCTCCAGCTCCGAAGTGCAACCCCCCAGCATCTCCACGATCTGCGTGGGGCCCTTCTGCTTTCCGCTGCTCACCGCGTTGTTTGGCTACTAGCCCGTTGGCTTGTGGCCTTCCTGACGACGCCCGACGACATTTCTGCTGCTGGTCTGGTTGCTCCAGACTGGCCCTTGCTCCCTTCCAGAAGAGGAGCACCCCGGACCCTCCTGGTCCACTCAAGACGCCATTTTGAGTCCACCGCGTGGGCTTGAATTAGCCAAGGCTTGTTGCCCAATCCTGGGTAACTTCGACGCCAACGACTTCATCCTTCGTGGGACAGCTCGCACCTCCATCCTGGTCGCCGACAACGCCTCCTGGTCCGAGAGACTGCAGAGCCCAGCAGCGCCCACTCACCTGACTGCGGTGACTTCGCCCGGTGCCATCCTGGTGCCCACTTAATCACTGGCTAGTGATTCAAGAACTTGGTCCCCTCTGCTTTCAGGTTTTCTTCTTCCTTGATCCAGGCTTGGATCCATCGAACTTTCCTTCACTGGTCGCCTGCCAGCAACTTCTTCCTTCCAGGCTCCTGGTCCGGCAACGAGATCCCCGACGTCTTTTCAGACCTATGCAGCTGCAGCCCCTGGGCTAGGTAACTTCGGCACTTCGGTGTCCCAGCATAGCCTCACTATCCTAGGGTCAGGATCCACTGTCGTTTTCTTCCCACCAGGTCGGGTTCGCCCGTGAACACTAACTTTGCCTTTACTAGCCTCCATAGACTTTGTCCCGCATCCCGCGTGAGAGTGCACACTCTGCACCCGAGTCCCCTGGGCCTCCTAGTAGTAATCTAACGATTCCCTAGTCAAGTCCTAGCGATTCCAAAGCCTATTAGAACTGTTACTTACCTGCTAGTAATTCGCATTCCACTTTTTAAGTATATGGTTTTTCGTGCCCCTCGGGCATTTGTGTATAACGTGCTAACTTAAGTATTTTCGTAAGAGTTTTGTTGTGTGCCTAGCACCCTGTCCTCATAAAGAGTACAGGGTTGTTGTGATTCTAATAAATACACTGTTTATTTTCATAACACTTGTGTGGTGTCCTTTCACTGGGTGTTCAAGGGGTAATGTGATGGTAAAACAGCTGGCTTAACACGCCCTCTAGAGTCTTAGCCTTAGACTGCTCGTATCCATGCTACTAGGATAGCTGGTCTATAAGGTTGACTTACAACCAATCATCAATAAGGGTTGTTTGGACTGATATATAGTGATCACTAGAATAGTGAACACTGCACATCAGGCCAACTTCTCACAACTTCGGGTTGGTGCGTAGTATCACAGAGTCAGGTGTGAATTGCAAGAATGGTGGCTTAATGGTGAATGCTTGCATGTCACTCACTCGTCTGGCCGATGTTAGTGCCAGCAGCAATGCAACCTTCCAAGTGATGAACTTGAGATCGACCTTATGAATAGGCTCAAAGGGATGGCGAAGAAGCTGTGCTAGGACTATATTTAAATGCCAAGATGGAGGTGGCCGGCGTACAGGTGGAAACATACGAAATAAGCCTTTAAAGAATTGTTGTATTATCCTTGAGGAGTATAGAGAAGTCTTACCGTCTTGACGGTATCGTGATATGGCGGCCAAGAACACTTTAAGTGTTGAGTGCGCCAAACCTGATTTAGCGAGCTGCAAAAAGAAGGGTAATATCGCTTCTGGCTTCGCAGTCATTGGATGCAAATTCATAGTTTGGCACCAAACACAGAAACGTTTCCACTTTAGTTTGTAAGTTTTGTTTGTGGAAGGCGCCCTAGCATTGGCCAGGACTTCCTGACAGTCTTGTGGAATGTTCAAGTGCGCAAACTCGTGGTGTTGAGGAGCCAAGCCGATAATTTCAGAGATTGAGGGTCTGGATGAAACACCTTGCCTTCTTGGATTGTTAGAAGGTGTGGAATTCTGGGCAGTTGAATTGGCTCGCATTCTGATAGAAGGAGAAGCTGCGTGAACCAATATTGTCGTGGCCACCGTGGAGCAATCAGGATAATTCGACACGGTTGCTTTCTCATTTTCTTGATGACTTTGGGTATGAGCGGAATTGGCGGGAAGGCGTAGGCAAAGATCCGTTCCCAATTGAGTGAGAGAGCGTCCCCGCAAGAGTCCCTGTGGGGAATCCAGCTCGCAAAGTGAGTACATTTCTTGTTCTGATAAGTTGCAAACAGGTCCAGATCGGGGAGACCCCATCTCTGGAAGATCCGATCCAGCGCCGGCTGATGCAGTTCCCATTCGTGAGTGCTGTTCTTGGATCTGCTCAGCGAATCTGCCAATACATTGGCTACTCCCGGAACATGCACCGCTGACAAGTTGATGTCGTGATCCAGAGCCCAAGTCCAGATCTCTTGAGCCTGTTGAGACAACCGGGCTGATCTTGTGCCCCCCTGCTTGTTCAGGTAATGCATGCTCGTTGTGTTGTCTGTTCGAATCAACACTGTGGAGCCTTGTAGGATTGCCAGAAAGGATTTTAGGGCGAGGAAAATGGCTCGTAACTCCAGCAGATTGATGTGCCATTTCTTCTGTTGAGCGTCCCATTTGCCGCTGATCGTCATCCCTTGAAGGTGAGCGCCCCAACCTTCTAGGGAGGCATCCGTGGTCAAGATGAACCTTGGGACTTCTGCGAGGAAGGCACAGCCGATTTGTAGGTTGCGTGCCTGATTCCACCACAGGATTGTGTCCTTCATTCGAGGCGTCAGTGTAATGAGATCCTCGAAGGACCCCGATACCTGCACCCATTGGTGACTGAGTTCCTCTTGTAATGGTCTCATCCTCAGACGACAGTTTGGAGTGAGAGGGATGCACGAAGAGATCATCCCTAGGAAAGATTTGAATCTCCGAACAGAAACGTACTCTTTTTTGAGGAGTGTGGTTGCCATCGTTCTGATCTTTTGCTGCCTTTCGTTTGAAATGAAGACCTGGGCGAGCTTGGAATCCAGTGTTGCTCCTAAGAAGGACTTTCTTTGAGATGGAATTAGATCTGACTTCTCGAAGTTCACTGAAAACCCCAGGCTTTGAAAGAGGCAAAGGCATTTTTGGACATGGTCGTTTGCTGTGGCGTAGGAATTGGCCTTGATAAGGCAATCGTCCAGATAAGGGTATATTTGAATTCCCTGCAATCGTAGGTGCGCCGCTACGGGTGCTAGCATTTTCGTGAATACTCTCGGGGCTGAACGCAGTCCAAAGGGAAGCACCTTGAATTGGAAATCCCTGCCAGCCACTCTGAACCTTAGGAACTTCCTGTGTCTGGGGAAGATAGGGACGTGGAAGTAGGCATCCTGAAGGTCGAGTGTTGCCAAGTGGTCCCCTTCTGCCAAAAACTGTAGGATCTCCTGGAGTGTCAACATTCTGAACGTCAATTTTTTGATGAATTTGTTCAGGGCACGCAAATCGAGGATTGGGCGCCATTCCCCTGATTTTTTGCGTATCAAGAAAAAACGAGAGTAGAAACCTGTCCCTCTCTGGTGTCGAGGTACTCTCTCGATTGCCCCTTTTCGAATCATGGAATTGATTTGGATGAAGAGTTCCTTGAGATGTGCTGGGGGCGGCCCTTTTGGAGGAGAATTTGGAGGGGTTTTTACAAATTCTAAAATGTGTCCCTTGGATACCACATCCAGCACCCATTTGTCTGTAGTAATCTTGGACCATTTTGAGTAATGTTGGGATATTCTTCCTCCAATTTGTTTTTGGCGGGGACACTTTGGCGGCAGGAAGTGAACTTCACTTCTTGTTGGTGTTATCTCTTCCACGATATGTTGGTTTTCCTCGGGGCTGTGTGTAAGAGTTACGTCTTTGGCCATAAGGCTGTTGCTTATATGGCTGGTACCTCTGTGTGTTTTGAGAAGTGGTGTAGTTACGCTGTTGGTAATATCCTCCCCTATTGGAGAAATTTCCCCTTCCTCTTGCGCCACGAAAGGAAGATTTACGAAACTGCAGAGTGCCCAAAGATCGTGCAGTTTCAGTATCCTTTTTGATGGCCTGCAAAGCTTCATCCACGTGCGAGCCGAATAGGAACTCGCCATCATAAGGCATATTTAAGACCTTGGACTGTACTTCATGTCTAAAAGATGTAGATTTCAACCATCCCTCTCTCCGAAGGACTGCGGCTCCTGCCAATTGTCTGAAGCCTGTAGCTGCTACATCCACTGCGGCGTCAATGATCTCTGACGATGCACACTCCCCTTCTTGTAGAATTTTGATCGCCTCAGACCGGTCCGGTTCAGGCAGTTTCTTAATATAAGGCGAAATGTCAGACCACATTTGCCTATCGTATCGGCCAAGAATCGCCATAGAATTAGCAACCCTGACTGTGGTTGCTGCAATCGTGGAGACTTTTTTGCCAATGGTATCGAGTCGTCTTCCGTCTCTATCTGTAGGCGTGGAGATTTGAGATGATGGGTTTTTCGCCCTCTTTTGAGCTGCTTGTGCAATGACTGAGTCTGTCTTGGCCTGTCCAATCAGGCAAGCCGGTGAAGAAGCAGGCGCTCTGTATTTTTTATCCACTCGTGGCAAAACTGGAGGTAAAGAGTTTGGAGTGGCCATGATCTTTAGACCTTCTTTCCAAATAAACTCTATGATCGGTATTGACCAGCTCTGTCTTTGGGAGAGATTCTTGAAATCATACAGGAAACAATCATCCTGTTTTGTCTCCATGGTAATGAGAAATCGTTTGGTAGCGTTATCCATAATTCTATGGAAATTTGCAATATCCACCGGTGGTGATTCAGCCTTTGGCTGTTCATCTGGAGCAGGGGAGTCAGCCTGATAATCTTCATACTCCGACGAATCCGAGTCATCCAATTCTCCTTCTTCCTGAGCCTCCTCTTCAGAGTTGTCGTCCACCGGTTGAGTAGATGGTACCGGCATGGATGGGGCATGTACCGATTCTTCCCTGTTAGGAGGGACCGAATGCGGAGTACCTCTAGGCGGGGGGGAAGTGATGTGTGATTCGCCCGATTCCGAGGGCGGAAACCGTTGATAATAATCATCCAACATGGACATCAAATTTCTAAATAATTCCATGGGCATTTGTGTCCCTGACGGGGGTGCAGGATCCAACCCTGTGTGTTGCGTCACCTGCTCCTCTTCCTCTTGTTCCTTAACGTGTATGAGCAAGTCAGATGGACTTGTAGCCGCCGGAAACAAGTCTCCACCAGAGTCCTCGTCGGAATCCAAAAGCCTGTCTGGCATCGTGAGTGGTGACATACATGCAGACTCTGATGGGCGTTGTAAAATCGCCGCAGTGGTGGCTGGAGAAGGCAACGATATGGTGCTGCTCTTTGCAGACCATACTTGAAGATCTGTGCAAGTTGACAGTTTTGGCGTCATTGGATTCCCTTGGGCCATCGAGAAGTCCTGTGGCATTGACTTTGCTGTGAGGGACGAACTCGCCGTCGTCGACGACTGTGGCTGGAGAGGTCTCGTTGACGATCCATTTTTCGATGTCGACGACGGAACAATTTTCTTCGTCGACGGGGCCGTCGACGGCGTTATCTTCTTCGTCGACGAGGCCGTCGTCGACGACGACTTCGTCGACGGGGCCGTCGACGGTGTCTTCTTCGTCGACGGTTGGATCGTCGACGGAGTCTTCCTCGTCGACGATGAGTCCGTCGACGGGTGCTTCGGCGACGGTGAAGCCGTCGACGGCAAGGCTTTCTTCGTCGACGGTAGTGTCGTCGTCGACGGGATGGGATTTTTCGACGCTGAGGAGGGCTTCGTCGACGGAGGCTCGTCGACGGTAGGTGAAATTTTCTTCGTCGACGAGATGGGACGAATTTGAACATGCACATAAGTAGGTGAGGACACCGAGGACACCACTAAAGAGGGTTTTGGTGAGGAGTAGGTCACAGTAGAAGTGACTGTAGTGGCAGTCTGACAGGAAACCGGCAGAGAAGGTGCTGCCTTGGTTGTAGGCCTCTGAGGTGACAATAAAGGAACAGTCTTTTTAATGACAGGCTGTTTGACAGATTTTTGACAGGCTTTCTTCACCTTAGAAGTTGAAGGTTCCTCAGCAGCGTGCTGGGCCTGTTTCGCCACCTTAGCCTTAGGGGTAGTTACTGTACCCTCAGCTATTCTCTTCCTAGATCCCATAGAAGACATAGAGGCCAAACTTCCTACCTCAGAGAGTGGCAAGTCCTTGTCCTTATTCCGTTGTATCCATAGTAGGAGGCGACCCTCTCTGTCCCTGAGGGTTTTAGTTGGAAAAGTGCGACAAATCTTGCATTCCTTAGCCTGATGGTCTGGATACAAGCAGTAAATGCAGAGAGAATGAGGGTCTTCCTTGAAGAGCCTTGCCTTGCCACAAGAGTCACAAGCCCTGAAAAGGGACTTAGATGTGGACATGTTGGAAAGAAGAAAACTTTCAAAATTTCAAAGTAGAAGAAGAAAAAACTGAGCAGAGCTCAGAGAGACTCCCTATCACACGACGTGCGGTAAAAAATCTGACAGCCTGGGTCTCTGGGGAGAATACCTAGGTGGGAGCTGTGGCCTGATTGGCTGCAGTTTGGTCTAACATAATGACTTGGATGGTCACTAATGTGGAAGTTTTTTCATTGGTAGCTGAGGCTACTTCACTTCCTGGTTTATTGTAACTGTTATTTGCTATGTACAAATGGCTTATTACTGCTTTTTTATATACCGTGGGACTCCTACTCCGACGACGGGGAATGATTCAGGCATGTGAATCTATGAAAGACACCCCAAATACTGGAGAAATATCGTTACACAAGTAGTAACTTGTGCATCTGAAAGAGACACGTTAGTATTAGATTCCTTACCTTAGAATAGATACCCCAGCAATACCAACCCCGGTGGTGGGTCTGTGTGAGAAGTTGGCCTGATGTGCAGTGTTCACTATTCTAGTGATCACTATATATCAGTCCAAACAACCCTTATTGATGATTGGTTGTAAGTCAACCTTATAGACCAGCTATCCTAGTAGCATGGATACGAGCAGTCTAAGGCTAAGACTCTAGGGGGCGTGTTAAGCCAGCTGTTTTACCATCACATTACCCCTTGAACACCCAGTGAAAGGACACCACACAAGTGTTATGAAAATAAACAGTGTATTTATTAGAATCACAACAACCCTGTACTCTTTATGAGGACAGGGTGCTAGGCACACAACAAAACTCTTACGAAAATACTTAAGTTAGCACGGTATACACAAATGCCCGAGGGGCACGAAAAACCATATACTTTAAAAGTGGAATGCGAAATTACTAGCAGGTAAGTACAGTACTAATAGGCTTTGGAATCGCTAGGACTTGACTATGGAATCGTTAGATTACTTCTAGGAGGCCTAGGGGACTCGGGTGCAGAGTGTGCACTCTCACGCGGGATGCGGGACAAAGTCTATGGAAGCTAATAACGCTAAAGTTAGTGTTCACGGGCGAACCCGACCTGGTAGGGAGAAAACGACAGTGGATCCTGACCCTTGGATAGTGAGGCTATGCTGGGGCACCGAAATGCCGAAGTTACCTAGCCCAGGGGCTGCAGCTGCATAGGTCTCAAAAGACGTCGGGAATCCTTGTTGCCGGACCAGGAGCCTGGAAGAAAAGATGCTGGCAGGCGACCAGTGAAGATAGTTCGAGTTGATCCAAGCCTGGATCTGGAAGATGGATGACACCAGAAAGCAGAGGGGACCAAGTTCGTGACTACTAGCCAGTAGTCAGTGGGCACCAGGAGGGCACCGGATGGCAGTCACCTCGACTAGGTGAGTGGGCGACGCTGGCTCTGCAGATCTCACGGACCAGGAGGCGTTGTCGGCGACCAGGATGGAGAGGCGAGCTGTCCCACGATGGATGAAGCTGTCGGCGTCGAAGTTACCCAGGATTGGGCAACAAGCCTTGGCTAATTCAAGCCCACGCGGTGTACTCAAAATGGCGTCTGGAGTGGACCAGGAGGGTCCGGGGTGCTCCTCTTCGGGAAGGGAGCAAGGGCCAGTCTGGAGCAACCAGACCAGCAGCAGTGATGTCGTCGGGCGTCGTTCAGAAGGCCACAAGCCAGCGGGCTAGTAGCCAAACAACGCGGTGAGCAGCAAAAAGCAGAAGGGCCCCACGCAGATCGTGGAGATGCTGGGAGGCTGCACTTCGGTGCTGGAGCTGCTCAGGGTCGGGGCTTCTCGGACCCCAAAGCACTCACCAGGAAATTACTCGGCGGGCTTGCTGTGCAGAAGTCGTGCAGTCTCGCAGATGGCCAGTGTGAGAAGTTGGCCTGATGTGCAGTGCTCACTATTCTAGTGATCACTATATATCAGTCCAAACAACCCTTATTGATGATTGGTTGTAAGTCAACCTTATAGACCAGCTATCCTAGTAGCATGGATACGAGCAGTCTAAGGCTAAGACTCTAGAGGGCGTGTTAAGCCAGCTGTTTTACCATCACATTACCCCTTGAACACCCAGTGAAAGGACACCACACAAGTTGTTATGAAAATAAACAGTGTATTTATTTATAACAAGACTACCCTGGCTCTTTATGAGACAGGGAGCTAAGCACACAACAAAACTCTTACGAAAATACTTTTAAGTTAGCACGTTACACAAATGCCCGAGGGGCACGAAAAACCATATACTCTAAAAGTGGAATGCGAATTACTAGCAGGTAAGTAACAGTTCTAATAGGCTTTGGAATCGCTAGGACTGGACTAGGGAATCGTTAGATTACTACTAGGAGGCCCAGGGGACTCGGGTGCAGAGTGTGCACTCTCACGCGGGATGCGGGACAAAGTCTATGGAAGCTAGAATTCACAAAGTTAGTGTTCACGGGCGAACCCGACCTGGTAGGGAGGAAACGACAGTGGATCCTGACCCTTGGATAGTGAGGCTATGCTGGGACACCGGAGTGCCGAAGTTACCTAGCCCAGGGGCTGCAGCTGCATAGGTCTGAAAAGACGTCGGGGATCTCGTTGCCGGACCAGGAGCCTGGAAGGAAGAAGTTGCTGGCAGGCGACCAGTAAAGAAAAGTTCGATGGATCCAAGCCTGGATCAAGGAAGAAGAAAACCTGAAAGCAGAGGGGACCAAGTTCTTGAATCACTAGCCAGTGATTAAGTGGGCACCAGGATGGCACCGGGCGAAGTCACCGCAGTCAGGTGAGTGGGCGCTGCTGGGCTCTGCAGTCTCTCGGACCAGGAGGCGTTGTCGGCGACCAGGATGGAGGTGCGAGCTGTCCCACGAAGGATGAAGTCGTCGGCGTCGAAGTTACCCAGGAGTGGGCAACAAGCCTTGGCTAATTCAAGCCCACGCGGTGGACTCAAAATGGCGTCTTGAGTGGACCAGGAGGGTCCGGGGTGCTCCTCTTCTGGAAGGGAGCAAGGGCCAGTCTGGAGCAACCAGACCAGCAGCAGAAATGTCGTCGGGCGTCGTCAGGAAGGCCACAAGCCAACGGGCTAGTAGCCAAACAACGCGGTGAGCAGCGGAAAGCAGAAGGGCCCCACGCAGATCGTGGAGATGCTGGGGGGCTGCACTTCGGAGCTGGAGCTGCTCAGAGTCGGGGCTTCTCGGACCCCAAAGCACTCACCAGTAGATTACTCGGCGGGCTTGCTGGAAAGAAGTCGTGCAGTCTTGAAGATGGCCGGTCCCTCGAGGTCTCGTCACACCCACGAATCTCAGCGTGACTGATGATGCAGGTAGAGGTCAGAGGTGCCAGGGAAGCCGGTTCTCGTCGAGCTGGGCAGTCTTGATCCGGAGGAGAGACTTGCAGCAGACCGCAGTGTTCTTAGATGGTGCCTGCGGATGCAGGGTGACTACTCCTTAGTCACAAGGGAGAAATCTTAGGAAGAAGTCTTGAGTTCCTTTCGTGGAAAGTAGTTTCAGGATTCAAAGATGATCTGATTTGGAAGGGGGCCAGTCTCTACCTTTATCCTGTAAAAAGGGGCTGGCACGCGACTAAGTCCTGCCCTATGGGTGGGACTGGGAGGGGGGTGGTTACACCCACTTCCTTGGCGGGCTTTTCCCCAGCACAGGGTCTGGAGTGACCCTGGAACTGGTTCCAGCCAGCCTATGCACAGTGAGCACCGGGGTGCCACGTGCAGTCACCTTCCTCTAAAGCCCTGCCTACCTACAATACACAAAACCCTGTCTGGGACGGTGCTGGCACCGCCCCTGGCAGGAAACCCTTTGTCCTTATCTCCTGCTCTGGGAGGACTCCCAGCAGCAGGAGGGCAGACTTGTGTCTCGGTGGCAGCATCCATTTTGTGGATGCTACGGCTCTGTCTGACTTTTAACCGGGTTATAGGTTACAGGCATGTCGTGTCCCTCTAGAAGGGTGGAATGCTAACCCCGTCGCCAGAATTGGCGAGGGGTTAGTATTCCAATTCGTATGACACCTTACTCGACATGTTTTGATAAAGCGATACCAGAGTTGGCACATAACCGCGAGGATTATAATGCACTTAAGAGTATATGGTATGCGATATCATGGAAACGGCTAAGGGATAGATCCCGAAAGCCGCAGATAGGCTCAGCTCATGCCAGAGCACCATCTCACACGATTCCAAGCACTCTGCCTTCAGGATTGTTAAGGCCTGCCATAGGAGTGACTGATAGGAGATCTGTGTGTCCATTTTAGGGTTAGATATAGGTATACTATATCTAAAGCAAAGGGTGAGTACACCACCTTGCCCCAGCTGTCGTGCAGCCAGTTGTGTCAGTTTTAGTTAGTCAATCCAGGGGTGGCACAATACATGCTTCAGCCCCTGGGAGACTTCTGGGTGCACCTCAGCCCTGGGTACAGGGACTTGGAGAGGGCCCAGGGCCAATTCAGTACCTGAGTACAATTTGGATAGAGAGAACAGCTAGGCTGTGGGTCTGATTAGCAGGCCCACAGCCAGGGAAAGTCGTAAACCAGTGCAGCAAAAAGCAAAAAATCGGGGTGATCATAGGATTGCAGACCCTACTCTCCTACAGCCAGTCCCTCGAGGTCTCGTCGCACCCACGGTTCTCAGCTGGGCTGTAGAGGTGGGTAGAGGTCAGAGGTGCCAGGGAAGCCGGTTCTCGTCGAGCTGGGCAGTCGGATTCCGGAGGAAGGACTTGCAGCAGACAGCAGTGTTCTTGCGATGGTGCCTGCGGATGCAGGGTGACTACTCCTTAGCCACAAGGGAGAAATCTTAGGAAGAAGTCTTGAGTTCCTTTCGTAGAAAGTAGTTTCAGGATTCAAAGATGATCTAATTTGGAAGGGGGCCTGCTCCTACCTTTATCTGGGAAAAGGGGGCTGGCACGCGACTAAGTCCTGCCCTAGGGGTGGGACCAGGAGGGGGGTGGTTACACCCACTTCCTTGGCAGGCTTTTCCCCAGCACAGGGTCTGGAGTGTCCCTGGAACTGTTTCAAGCCAGCCTATGCACAGTGAGCACCGGGGTGCCACGTGCAGTCACCTTCCTCTGAAGCCCTGCCTACCTACAATACACAAAATCCTGTCTGGGACGGTGCTGGCACCGCCCCTGGCAGGAAACCCTTTGTCCTTATCTCCTGCTCTGGGAGGACTCCCAGCAGCAGGAGGGCAGACTTGTGTCTCGGTGGCAGCATCCATTTTGTGGGTGCTAAGGCTCTGTCTGACTTTAACCGGGGTTAGGGGTTACATACATGTTGTGTCCCTCTAGAAGGGTGGAATGCTAACCCCGTCGCCAGAATTGGCGAGGGGTTAGTATTCCAATTCGTATGACACCTTACTCGACATGTTTTGATAAAGCGATACCAGAGTTGGCATATAACTGCGAGGATTATAATGCACTTAAGAGTATATGGTATGCGATATCATGGAAACGGCTAAGGGATGGATCCCGAAAGCCGCAGACAGGCTCAGCTCATGCCAGAGCACCATCTCACACGATTCCAAGCACTCTGCCTTCAGGATTGTTAAGGCCTGCCATAGGAGTGACTGATAGGAGATCTGTGTGTCCATTTTAGGGTTAGATATAGGTATACTATATCTAAAGCAAAGGGTGAGTACACCACCTTGCCCCAGCTGTCGTGCAGCCAGTTGTGTCAGTTTAGTTAGTCAGCCCAGGGGTGGCATAATATATGCTTCAGCCCCTGGGAGACTTCTGGGTACACCTCAGCCCTGGGGGTACAGGGACTTGGAGAGGGCCCAGTGCCAATTCAGTACCTGAGTACAATTTGGATAGAGAGAACAGCTAGGCTGTGGGTCTGATTAGCAGGCCCACAGCCAGGGAAAGTCGTAAACCAGTGCAGCAAAAATCTGGGTGATCATAGGATTGCAGACCCTACTCTCCTACAGTCTGCGAACCAATTAACACACCAGAAAGTCGTGGAGGACGGAACGGCCAAATAAGCCATCCCTCAGGACTTGGCTGTCCAGGCAGTAGTGTCTTGCAAACGTGTGCAGCAAGGCCCACGTAGCTGCCTGGCAAATGTCCTGCAAGGGCACTCCCCGGCCCAGGGCAGTGGTAGTCGCCGTGGCCTGAGTGGAATGAGCCCTTAATCCAACAGGGGGCTCCTCCTTAGCCAAGGAGTAACATGCCTGGATACACAAGATAGATGATCCACCGAGAGATGGTCCGCTTGTGCACCGCCTTTCCCTTCTTAGCGCCCACATAACCAACAAAGAGTTGGTCATCCACCCGGAACTGGCGTGTGCGATCCAGATAGTAAGAGAGCGCACGTTTTGGGTCCAGACGGTGGAGCCTCTCTTCCTCTTTCGACGGATGCGGAGGCGGAAAGAAGGTGGGCAAGGTAATGGACTGCCCGATGTGGAAGGCCGTAACAACCTTGGGCAGGAAAGAGGGTCTTGTCCGCAACACAACCTTGTCCGGATAGACAGAGAGGAAAGGAGGTGTGGAAGAAAGAGCCTGGAGCTCCCTCACTCTCCTGGCAGAGGTGATGGCAACCAGGAAAGCAGTCTTCAAAGTAAGAAGACGGAGAGGACAGTTATGGAGCGGCTCAAAAGGGAGCACACATTAGGTAAGTAAGTACAAGGTTCAAGTCCCACTGGGGCATCACGAAAGGTACAGGAGGAAACGTGTGTGATGCCCTTCAGAAACAAGTTACAATAGGGGACTTGAACAAAGAAGTTTGATCAGGCAGCCTTAGAAAGGCTGAAAGGGCAGAAAGGTAGCCCTTGATAGGGCCCTGTTGGGCAAGAGAAAGAAGGAAGAGAAGAACCTCAGAAAGAGGGGCAGAAAGTGGATCCACAGCCTTTGCTGTGCACCATGCCACAAACTTATTCCACCTGCAGGCGTATACCGATTTTGAGGAGGGACGCCTGGCTGCCAGAATTATATTACAGACTTCAGGAGGCAATTCAAATGGCCTCAACTGTCGCCGCTCAATCTCCACGCATGGAGGTGGAGACTGGACAGGTTCGGGTGGAGGACCGTCCCCTGCTGCTGCGACAGAAGGTCCTCCTGAAGAGGCAGACGAACCGGGGGATCGACTGACATACTGAGTAGCTCGGGATACCAGTACCTTCGTGCCCAGTCCGGAGCCACAAGGATGACTTGGGCCCGGTCGCGCTTGATCTGCTTCAGCACTCTGGGCAGAAGTGGTATAGGCGGAAAGGCGTAAAACAGACCGCAACTCCACTCGCGATGAAAAGCGTCTCCGAGCGAGTGCCGCCTTCGAAATTCCAACGCGCAGTACTGATGACATTGCGCATTCTCTTCGGTGGCGAATAGATCTAACCAAGGCTTTCCCCACTGCTGAAAGAGGCCTTGCGCCACGTCTGAATTCACACGCCATTCGTGATCCATCATGCACCGATGGCTGAGCTTGTCCACCCTGGCATTCAGAGAACCTGCCAGGTGTTGAACCACCAGGGTCACGCCCTGATGTTCCAGCCACTGCCAGAGGCGCAGAGCCTCGTGGCAAAGGGTCCACGACCCCACCCCGCCCTGTTTGTTGCAGTACCACATGGCGGTGGTGTTGTCCGTGAACACCTGCACTACACTCCCACGGACAGAGGGGAGGAATGCCTTCAGTGCTAGACGAATCGCCCGCAGCTCCAAAAGGTTGATATGGAGCCGGGACTCCGCCGGAGAACAGAGGCCTCTGATCTCTGCCTCTCCCATGTGGCCTCCCCAGCCCTGGAGGGACGCATCCGTCACAATTACGTGCTCCGGTTGGGGAAGGGAGAGGGATTTGCCGCTGACCCAATCGCGGTCCGTGAGCCACCACTGCAGCTGTCTTGCAGTGCCCTCTGAGATCAGGACATGGTCGGGTAGGTTGCCCTGATGCTGGGCCCACTGAAACTTCAGGTCCCACTGCAGAGCCCGCATCCGCCACCGGGCGTGATGCACCAGAAGGATGCAGGAGGCAATCAGCCCCAGAAGCCGCAGCGTCAACCTGACCGAGATTCGAGATAATGGCTGAAAGATCGGAATCAGAGCCTGAATATCCCGAACCCGCTGTTCGGGAGGATAAACCCGAAACTGAGGCTAGAACCGCTCCGATGAAGAGGAGCGTCTGACTTCGACACATTGATGGAGAACCCCAGCAGGTGAAAGAGGTCGGCCGGAGTCTGGAGGTGGCTGACTACTGTTTGCGGCGAGTCCGCCTTCAACAACCAGTCGTCTGGGTAGGGGAAGACTGAAACCCCAACCTGCGCAGACGAGCTGCGACCACCGCCATCACCTTTGTGAACACCCGTGGGGCGCTGGTAAGGCCGAAGGGGAGCACGGTATACTGAAAGTGCTCGTGGCCAACCGTGAACCGCAGGTAACGCCGGCAGGACGGGAATGTGGAAATAAGCGTCCTGCAAGTCTAACGCTACCATCCAGTCTCCTGGGTCCAGGGCAGCTAAAACCTGAGCCAGTGTCAGCATTTTGAACTTCTCCTTCCGGAGGAAGCCGTTGACGTTCCGTAGGTCAGAGATAGGCGTAGGCCCCCTTTGCCCTTCTTGGGTACCAGAAAGTAGTGGGAGTAGCAACCACACCCGACTTCTGGCCCAGGAACGCGCTCGATGGCCCCTTGGCCAAGAGGGCCGTAACTTCCTCCTGCAGATGTCACAAATGATCCCCCGATACGCGGTGGTATTGCGGTGGCATGGCTGGAGGGGTCGCCACGAAGGGGAGGGAGTAGCCCCTTCGGACGATTTGCAGCACCCACCTGTCCGATGTGACAGTGCGCCAGTGGAGGAGGTGATGGCGAACCCTGCCCCCCACTGGCATCACATGGGCCTGAAAGCACGGACTAGGTGGGTTTTGAGGCGGATGCTGCAGGGGAGGGTGTGGACTGGCCTTGCCGTTGTCCCCGACCGCCTCCACGGCGGTTTCCACGGCCGCCACCGCGCTGGATGTTCGTCTGCGGTGCGTGGCTGGCAGCACGTGTGGGGGCGCCCCTTCCTTGGCCACGAAAGGAGCGAAAGGCACCCGTTTGCTGGCGCGGGCCGAGAGGCCCAAGGACCTGGCAATAGCCCTGGAGTCCTTAAAGCGCTCAAGCGCATGGTCTACCTTGTCGCCAAAAAGGCGACGGCCATCAAACAGCATGTCCATGAGTGTATTCTGGACATCGGCCGAGAAGTTGGCGGACCTCAACCAGGCGTGGCGACGAATCGCCACAGTCGTTGCCATCGCTCTGCCCAGTGAGTCGGTGGTATCCAGCCCACACCGGATAGAATACCGCGCTGCGTCTCGGCCCTCCAGAAGGACCTGGCCGAGTTTAGCCCGTACCTCCAACGGGCATTTTGGCAGCACGTCCGCGACCGTATCCCACAGAGAGTGGGTGTAGCGGCCCAAGAGGCATGCGGTGTTGGAAGACCGCAGTCCCATACTTAGGGAGGAGAATACCTTTTTGCGGTACTGTTCATACCTCTTGGATTCCCTGTCAGGTCGAACTGACGGGAATGCGGTCTGGGAATTCGAAGTTTGGATTACCAGGCTCTCAGGGGTGGGCTGGGTGGACAGGAAACAAGGGTCGCCCGGGGCCAGGCGGTGGCGTTTGGCCACGTTCCTATCTACAGGCGAACCTGTAGCGGGCCTGGACCAAGTGCCCAAAAGAACGTCGGTTAAGGCCTCATTAAATGGCAGCAGCGGCTCAGCTGAGCTTGACTGCAGTTTAAGGACCTCAGTGAGGAGGTTAATCCTCACGGCCGCGACGGGGAGCTCAAGGCCCAAGGCCTTGGCAGCCCGCGTCAGCACCACACTGTAGGTTGCCCCCTCCTCCGTAGCCACGGTAGGAGGTGAGACAAATCCAGTCTGGCGAGGTGTCCGGACCACTGGCATCCTCAAGTCCACCTGTCCAGTCCTCCTGGGACTGACTCTCGTGTCAGCGGGTCTTCAGACCCCTCCCAATACTCCTCATCACCCATCTCCTGATATTCAGGGGTGTCAAACGATGGGGCCTGTTCATTGAAGTAAAACTCTCCAAACTGCGTCGAGGCTGGGCGCCGCTCCGGCGCCGGAACCGGATCGAGGGAGGCATCGGGGACGGCGCCGCCCGAAGACGGCGCCGGAGGGGACACCTGAGGGACCAGCGCAAGTGAGGTAGTCAGGTCAACCGGCGACGACCCGGATGCAGAAGCAGATCCAGCGGGACCCTGTGGCATCGGGGCCGAAGCCCCCGACCCGCTAGGGCCCCCAGACGCGTCGACTGGGCCCCAAGGCGCCTCGGAGCCCGCCGGAGTGAGGGACCTCATGGCAATGAGGAAACGCTCTATCTCCACCGGCGTCGCGTGCGGCCCAGGGACCGGAGGGTGTGGGGCCAGACGCGACGACCGCGACACTTACGGAGCCGCGTGGGCGGTGTCACCCGAACCCGTCGCGCGAGAGTCGGAAGAGCGATGACGTCTCTTCGACTTCGAACCTGAGGAGTGATGTCGACTCCCGGAGCTATGATGGCTCCGCTCCCGCGACCTGTCCCTCGACCTCTGTCCGGACCGGGACCTCTCGCGGCGCGGGGCCAACTGCCTGAGCTCGAGTCGCTTGCGGGACCGCTCCCGCCTAGCTTTCGAAGTCAGGGCCCGGCAGTCGGAGCAGGTCTTGCCGTCACGGTCGACGCCGAGACAGTGGAGGCACCGGCGGTGAGGGCCGGTGACCGACATCAGTCGGTCGCAGTCCTCACAAGGCTTAAAACCTGGCATCCCTACCGGCACCGTTCGGAGTCGAAGACTCGAAAAATGATCAAAAAGGATCGTAAAAAGTTTAGTCAAAAAATGACTAAGGTACCACTTTTCCGGATCTGCGCTGCTGGCGCGGAAAAAAGGAGAACTGACGTCAGCACGCAGATGCGGCGTCTAAGTAATCCGACGACGTCATCACGGCGCCCACGACGGACGCGGAGCCGCAGACAACGCCTACCGACGCGCAAGGGTACTGCTACGCAAAAATTTCCGGATCCAGTCTGACGCCTGGGGATATTCTAAGGTAAGGAATCTATCACTAACGTGTCTCTTTCAGATCTGGTTATTGATCTGAATGCCAGTAAAGATGCCACTTGCGGGGGTCCCTGTGGAATTTAACGTGTCCTTGTGGGTCGGTGTCAAAGGGATGGCGCACAGTGTTTGTGAGGGTGGTCCGCTCGTGGGCAGCAGGGCGCGCCAGGCTGGGCTCAGCTGACAGGCGCGTTTAACCGTATTACCCCCATAAAGTGATAAAATAACATTTAGCAAGGTGCCTAGGGTTCAACAGGCGGGGGGGGGGGGGGAGGGGGGCTGAAAGGATGGAGCCTTGTTTGCAGAGACCCTTGTGTCTGGCAGCGAGGGCTGGGATGAAAGTTGCCGGCCTGCACACCTCGGCCGAGGGGGCTCTCCAAGGAGACCTCCAGGGAATAGAGGGGCACGAGATGCGATTGTTTCTCCACGTACAGCCATGTGAGAAGAGGAGCCCAGCTTGTACGTTTCAACACAACTAATCCGTGTTATCCACGAGTGAAAACTTTGCCAGAGAGCAGGAGACGCTGTCCTTGCACGGGAGCGCCCAGCTAGACCAAGATATCAACTTTACCTACCAACTCCTCCTGCACGGTGCGTCCCTCCCACTCGTCTTTGAATTAAGAAACGTCAACATATTATAGTTTCTCCTCCAGAAACCCCATAAGCAAGTCAAAACAGAAACGAGACACCCCTATCTTTATGGCAGAATCGTTTGAGTGTGTATATCCTTTGAACTGCAGAGTAAAACATATCACCGAATAGCAGCCAACCAACTTCAAAAAGCAACACTTTATTTCTATTTTTTTTATTTTTAAGACTCGGATTCTGATATCTTATAAGACCAGCGCTCGCCAGGCAGCCACGGTTTATTTTTGCATCTGGCTTTCACTTTAAAGTAAAAGCCAGATGCAAAAATAAACACACCGAGGAGCTTGTCTTTATGGGGCCATGTGTTTTGAAACACATGGCCACATAAAGATAAGTATCCTTTTGCGACGGGAGTAAGTCAAGTGAGACCGTCCTAGTGGGACGGCTTAAAGAGAGAAAACTCTACGTAACAAAGTGCTCTTTCCCAATGACTGGCCACTGTTTAGGCTAAACGGTGACACAGGCCAATGGGAAAGAGGGGCGGGGCTTAAAGCCCACTAGTGAAAGCCACTCTAAATCATTAAATCTCACGAGCTAGACTGCGCATGTGCGCAGTCCACCCCAGCTCGATCTAAAAAACCGTAGGGGGCACTGCAGAGAGCGGAGGGAGGTTGTGCAAGTTAGACGGCATTACTGATGCTCTGCCCAACTTCGAGTGGCGCTGAAGCGGCGTCGGGAGAATAAAGTGTTGTGATGTCAATCGACGCCGCCGTCAGTGTATCGGGCACAGGCGCTGAAGATGTGAACCCCCAAAGGGTTATGCACTGACGCAGGAATGGATTTGAAAACTGAATCAGAACGCACAACTAAAGCAGAGGGCGAACCCCCTGGTGTGGATATGATCAAAGCCCTCCACACCTCCTTGGGGCCCAAAGGTGCTCCAGGGGAAGGTCAAGACCCAAAGATATGATGAAGAGAAAGATAATATTCTCGCATCCGGGTATTCCCGCATCCGGGTCACAGGCACCCCAGCTCCAGGGAAGGTGGGGAGGCGTGGGGTAGACTAGAGTGACGACTCCGCAACCAAAGCAGGAGAAGAGGCCTCAGGCATTGAAGTCGGAAGAGGCCGCAACTTTGACCGTTGGTGCTCAGACTTACCTGGGGCATCGATGTAGAATGATGTCCACAGGAACGGCTTGTAAAGCAAGTGAGAGAGCGAGAATGATGGGAAGGCTTGGAAGACTTAGACAGCCGCATTGCCAGGAGCTTCATCTGGCAATCCCTCAGCGCCTTCGGACGAAGTTGACGGCAAGAGTCACACATGTCGTGTACTCCCAGGAACCACATACAAATAGAGTGAGGGTATGAGGACGACGTTTGACGACTACAGGACTCGCAAGGCTTGAAGCCTGAAGACATAGGTAGAAAAGGCACTGTTACATCGATGAGAAGTCAAAGTAGGCCAAAAAGCTGCCAGTGGTACCGCTACTGGATCAGCACTGAAGCGTTGCAAAAAAGAATCTGACGCCAGTACATCATGGGAGGGCTTATATGAACTCCGGTCATGTCACATTCAGTTGTAGACGTGGCTACGGAGTAGCTCAAAGCCCTCTACTGACATGCAAAGGTACTTCTGTGAAAAATGGCCGGAACCAGTCTGGCACTTGGGGAGAATTCTTAGTAAGGAATCAGCAACTAGATGTCTCTATCAGATACAAATTCATAAAAGATCTAATGGTCAATGATCTTTTTATCCAGCTTTTCATTCCCAAAGATTATGTTCTAATGTCAGAAGCTAAAGTTTTCTGCTTTACCTTCATCCCAACAGCCACATCTTTTAAGTGACATCCACACAGCAGACACTCATACATTCTGCTTTTCATGAACTAAGATAGAAGTAAGAAATCCATTTGTAAGAACTATTGACAAACATATGAACACATGAACTCGGAATTAAAACAACACCCTCAGAGCTAATATGGAATTAAAAAGCACTAGACTCAGACTTTACTAGGAAGCAAACTAAGAAAAGTATGCAGAACAAAAAACGGAGAGAGTGGGAACGCAACTATGTAGAGGACAGGGCTCCATTAATTCCCTTTTTTCTTTTGACTCTTTCAGGTTACATCACCCAGTTACCATGCAGTACAAAGCTTTCAATACTTGGCAATGGTCCACAAACATTTTATTAACAGACAACTATATATAATATTTTACAGAATGTAAAGATCCAGTCATTATGACTAGGGAAAAAGTAAATTCCACAGGTGATGACACTTTCTAAAACATAACTAAGCTTGTATGAAAAAGAAATCCAGCAAACAGTTTTTTTAATAACTTTCTTAGTAGTAGATCTGGAGCATAGACATTGGTTGCTTTTCAATCAATCCCATGATGCATCGTCGTCAACAGCAGCAAATGCAGACTGCGCATGCCCTCCAGGAATGTGCGATACACCCTGTAAAACAGCCAAATAAGTTTAGCTCTTTGTTTTATTTAATACTAGTTTTAGTTGCAAAACAATTTCCAATAATACAGTACATTGTTTTACTGTGCTGGCAATGGAACCCGCTTCTCCAAACTATTCATTATTAAAAACTATGAGTGAGTACATAGCTAAACCAATAACCTGTGCGGAATATGCACCTTCACCAGTATCCTTGTAGGAGAGATCAGATAAGCAGAAGGATCTAACCAATTGCAGAAGTGTTAGTATTACTACTTCAATGAAAAGTTTCAATCATTTCAGACACAGTCAAATAAAATGCAGATTGGCTCCGTGTGGAATGTTATGAAATGGGTCCCATTAAAGGGGGCACAAGTAACCCTGGACATTTTTCTCCCATGATGGGCCTCCTCAGTGAGCTTCAGACTGCACGTCTAGGAAAATCCATAATACTTTTGCTAGACTCATGTGGCCAATTCTTTCTGTAATTCTGCAGTGTGCTAACAGACTATGGAATGGAATATTGCACAAAGCAGGTGCCATTTAATTTTCTCTAAAAGAGCACAGATTCCATTTGAAAAAAACTCCTTGATCTATGGAGAAGAGGATGTAAACCCGTCAGATGATGCTTCTTGGTCTCGCTGGATATAGAAACGCTTCCCTCCTATTGTTGCCAAGAGACACAAGTCTCAATTTCAATGTTTGCTACAGCTTTAAAGTAGTGGTGACTCGATTGGTCTAGCCTCCCATCAGAGGTCTTTTCTCTCAGAGAACGAGCTCAAAGGCCCTCATAATGCTCCTTCACAGTGAAAACAAATTTTTATGCAGATAACAATCCATCTGGATAAGGTGTCGGGGCTACCAGAAACACCCACATAAAATTGGTCATCTACCCGTGCACGATAGTGTGATCGATTTCAAAGTTAAGCGCTCTATTGGGGTTACAATGTTGAAGCCTCTACTACTTAGAGGGATGCAGCAGAAAGAAGGAAAATGCTACTTACCCAGTATGCATCTGTTCTTGGCATATAGATCTGTAGAGTCATATGCTGTGCACAGATCCTCATCTAGTGTTGGGGCTGGATGTTTGCACTTTGTTTTTCTTCAAATAAGTATTTCCAGTCATGAGGTAGGTGACTCCTTTCGGTGATAGTGCACATGGGCATCGACTCCATTGTTAAGATTGATTTCCCGCAGAGACTGATAAAGGAGTTAGTAAGAGTAGTAAATGGAGATGTCCATTAATGCATGTATCGAAGTAAGATGTTACTGCAACAGGTATAGGTACCCGGGAAGGCAGTTGGACGCATATTACTCTACAGCTCTATATGCTAAGAACAGATGCATAATGGGGAAGCAGCATTTTCTGTTCGAGGCATATGAGCTGTAGATCATATGCTGTGCATAGACTATATAACAGTTATCTCCCAAAGCGGTGGCTAAGCTGTATCTGTTGCAGTGGTCTGAAATAGTGTACGTAAAACAGCCTGGCCCACTCTAGCTTGTTGTCTAGCTAACACAGCGACACAATAGTGCTTTGTGAATGTGCGAGGTGTAGACCATGTTGCAGCTTTGCATATGTCATCTAAGGGTATATTTCTTAAGAATGCCACAGAAGACCCCAGTTTGCGTGTACAGTGTGCTCTAGGGGGAACTGGTAACGTTGGTTTTTCTTTAGCATAGCATATTTGAGTGCACTTGACTATCCACCTTTCAATACCTTATTTTGATATGGGATTGCCTTTGTGTGGTGGAGCAAAAGCGACAAAAAGTTGATTTGTGTTACGGAAAGGTTTTGTCCTTTCTATGTAATAAAGCAATGCTCTCTTCACATCTAATGTGTGATGGGCACGTTCTGCCACTGAATCTGGTTGAGGTTAGAACATAAGTAACTCAACAGATGGATTGATATGAAAAGCAGAAATGACTTTAGGAAGGAATTTAGGAATAGTCCGAAGAACCAATTTATTTTGATGCATTTGTAAAAAAGGGTTCATCTATAGTTAATGCCTGAAGCTCACCCACTCTTCTGAGTGATGCGATAGCAACTAGGAAAGCAACTTTCCATGTGAGAAATACAGTTCACAAAGGGTGTACCCATTAGTCTGGTGGGAACAATGTTGGGATTCCACACTGGAGCAGGTGGACATCTCGGGGGAATGACTCTTAAGTCCCTCCATAAAGGCTTTGATAACAGGTACTCTAAAAAGAGATAGATGTTGTCTATTCCTGAGGTATGCAGCTATTGCAGCCAGATGTAAATGTATGGATGTGTAGCTAAATTAGAACGTTGTAGATGTAACAAATAACATACAATGTTTTGTACAGAAGCATCAAGCGGGTCGATGTGGTTGTTATTACAGTACATCACAAACAGCTTCCACTTTGCTGCATAGCAGGCTCTTGTAGTAAGGCGTCTAGCCTCTTTGGTAATATTCATGCAGTCTGGTGGTAGATTAAGATAGCCAAACTCCAAGACTTCAGGAGACAGATCGCCAGACTGAGTTGACTGTGGCGTGGATGTCTTATGTCTCCATGGCTCTGTGTGAGGAGATTGGGTGTAAGACATAGTTTTTGGTGAGGAACTAATAGTTCCAATAGGGTTGTGAACCAAGGTTGACATGCCTATTTGGGAGCAACCAGGATTAGTGTCAGGGATGCTTGTTTCAGTTTCCGAACCAATGATTGAATGAGTGGGAGAGGCGGAAAAGCGGAAGCAAATATCCCTGACCAATTCATCCGTGGTGCATTGCCTTTGCACAATGGGATACCTTGATGCGAAGTTTGGGCATTTGGAGTTTAGAAGTGATGTGAACAGGTCTATGTGTGGGAATCCCCACATTTAGAAAATTGGGAGTAAAACTTGAGGGTGTATTTCCCCTTTGTGGATTGCGGTGTCCGACAACTGAGCAAATATGCCATCTGATTGTCTACTCCTGGAAGGTGTTCTGCTAGGAGATATATTTTGTGTTGTATGGCCCATTTCCAAATGGTCTGTGCTAGCTGTGACAGCTGGCGAGAGTGTGTCCCTCCCTGTTTTTGTATGTAGTACATGGCTGTCATATTGTCTGTACGAATTAGGACAGTCTTGTGTACTAGCTGAACTTGAAATGCTTTCAGGGCTAGAAAAATTGCAAGCAGCTCTAGATAATTAATATGAAGCTGTTTCTGTTACAAGCCCCAAATGCCCTGAATTGTGTGGCTTTGGAGAGGAGTTCCCCAGCATGTCAGTGATGCGTCTGCTGTCAGTACTATCTGTGGAACCGGGTTCGCTGAAGGGACGCCCTTTTAAAAGGTTTTGTGTGTTCCACCACAGCAGAGAGCGATGGGTGCGGCGGTCTACTAACACTAGATCTGATAATGGACCGTGACCTTGGTTCCACCGACGTGCTAAACATTCCTGTAGGGGATACATCTGAAGTCTTGCGTAGGGGACTATATAAATGCAAGACGCCATCATTCCAAGTAACTGCATGAACACTTGAGCTGGTAAAGAGGGTTGAGGCTGAAACTGAGACATCAGGGTTGTGTATTCCGGACTCATGTCTAGAGTTGGGTATGCTAGAGCTTTCTGTGTGTTTTATAGTAGCTCCTAGATATGCTTGAGAAGTGGATGGGATTTGGACAGATTTACTGTGAATCCTAGCTCGTGGAAAAATTACATTTTTTTGTGTGTGGCGTAGACAGCTGGTGTGAGAGCTGGCTTTTATGAGCCAGTCGTGTAAGTATGGGCAGACATGTATATGTTGTCGTCTTAGATGGGCTGCGACTACTGCCAAGCATTTTGTGAAAACCCTGTGTGCGGTTGCAACTCCGAATGGGAGAAGAAATGCGTTACTTACCTGTAACTGCAGTTATCCAGTATTGGTATCTTTCATAGATTCACATGCCTGAATCATTCCCGGTCGTAGGGGTGGGAGTCACCGGTATATAATAACAGTAATGTCATATAGACATATACATACTAATAGGCCAGAGGCCTCACATTAGTAACCTATCCATGTCCTTTTGTAAAAAGGACCAAACTTTGGCCAGGAGCCAATCAGCTACTACCACCCTCTAGAACCTTCCTGGAAGGAGCCCTAGTCCCTCAGATTTTCGTAAGCACAGTGCTAAGTAGTACCTACTGAGAGAACTAAGGTGAGCCCTTCCAGGGGAGGCGGGTGGGTTGCATGTGAATCTATGAAAGATACCAATACTGGATAACTGCAGTTACAGGTAAGTAACGCATTTCTTATCCAGTATTATGGGTATCTGTGAGAAGTTGGCCTGATATATGATGTTCACTAGTTCTAGTGATCACCTTGTATCAGTCCAAACAACCCTTATGGTGATTGGTTGTAAAGTCAACCGTATAGACCAGCTATCCTAGTAGCGTGGACAAAAGCAGTCTTTTAGGCTAATCTCTTTTGGCATGTGAAGCCAGCTGTTTTACCACAATATAACCCCTTGAATACCAGATGAAAGGACACCACACAGGTTGTTATGAAAATAAACAATCTATTTATTAATAACAACACCTCTGAACTCTTTATGAGATCAGAGGGCTAAGCACATGACAATACTAAAAAGGAAATACGAGTTCGCACAATATTTACACAAGTGCCTTAGGGGCACGACAAACCATATACTCAAAACAATGGAATGCGAGGAAGGAAAATACTGTAAGGAGATCCAGAGGCTGGAGGATCGCTGGGACTACGCTACAAACTAGGTAAGTAAGGAGCAGGAGGCCCACCGGACTCACGTGCAGAGTGGGAACTCTCACGCGGGATGCGTACCAACGTCTATGGATCGTACAGTTTGGAAAGTTACAGATTCCGGACGAACCCGGCTGGATGGAGGGAAAACAACAGTGGACCTGGACACTAGGATAGTGGACACAGACTTCAGCACATAGAAGCTTTAGTTACCTAACCCACAGGCTGCGGGTGCATAGGGCTGAAGTTGCGTCGGGTTTGCTGCGTTGATCCCGGTGATGCCTGAAACAAGGAGTTGCTGGCAGGCAGCCAGATGGAGGAGTCCGGTGGTTTCAAGGGTGGAACTAGGAAGAAGGAAGTCCTGAAAAGGAAGGGGACAGAGTCTCGGTCACTAGCCAGTGACGGTGCTGGAACCAGGAGGGAACCAGATGCTGTCGCCGCAGTCAGGTGATGGAAGGGTCGCTTCTCTCTGTAGCTGCGCGGACCAGGAGCTGCTCTTCACGACCAGGCTGGAGGCACGTGCTGTCCCACGTAGTCTGGTGCTGTCGGCGGTGTCGGATCGTCGATCTGGACAACAGGCCTTGGCTAGTGCAAGCCACGCGGTGAAACAAAGATGGCGTCTTGAGTGGACCAGGAGGGTCCGGGATGCTCCTCTTTTACAAGAAAGCAAGGGCAGGCCTGGGGGACCAGACTAGCAGTGTTGAAATCTTCGGGTCGTCGTCTCAGAGGGCACAAGCCAGCCGGCAAGTGACCAGACAACAGGAAGTGCAGCAACCAGGCAAAAGGGCCCCACGCAGATCACGGGGATGCTGGGGGGCTGATCTTTGGTGCAGGAGCTGCGTCGGTGTGGGGCTTCTCAGTCCCCAATGCACTCACTTGAGGAACCCTCAGGGGTCGTGCAGGAAGCGCTGTGCAGGTTTCTTCAAGATGGCCGTCTCCACGTTGCTCGTCGCACCCACGGGTCCCAGCTGTGCTGTGGATGTGGGTAGAGGTCAGAGAGGTCTGGAGGTCCGGGTCTTGTCGAGCTGGGTCGTCGGATTCCAGGATGGAAGGACTCTGCAGCAAACCGCACAGGAGCTTGATGGTGCCTGCGAAGCAGGATGGTCACTCCCTGACCATAGGGGAGATTCTTCAGTCTTCTGATGGATCAGGAGGTCGAAGGTCAAGAGTTTCTTCGTGGAAGGTTGTCAAGATTAATCTAATCTGGAATGGGACCAGCTCCTACCTTTATTCGGCTAAAGGGGGCTGCACTACGACTAGGTCCCTCCCCTGGGCGGGACCAGGAAGGGGGGTGGTTACACCCCCTATCCTTTGTCCAGTTTCCCGCCAGAGCTGGGGCTGGAGTGCCCCAGCAACTGGTTGGAACCGGTGTATGCACAGGGCACCTTGTGTGCCCCAGACATGTCTCATTCCTTTCAGCCTGAGCCTACCTAATACACAAAATCCTGTCTGGGGTGGTGCTAGCACCTCCCAAGGCAGGAAACCCTTTGTCTGAATCTCCCTCGCTGGAAAGACTCCCAGCAGCAGGAGGTCAGACTTGTGTCTGTGGTGGCAGCATCCATTTTGTGATGCTGAGGCTTGAGTTAACTTTAACCGGGGTTTACAGTTACATGCATGTCGTGTCCCTCTAGAAGGGTGGAATGCTAACCCCGTCGCCAGAATTGGCGAGGGGTTAGTATTCCAATTCGTATGACACCTTACTCGACATGTTTTGATAATGCTATGCCAAAGTTAGCATTTAACCGCGAGGATTATAATGCACTTAAGAGTATATGGTATAGCGTTATCATGGAACAGCTATAAGGACTTCGTTCCGCAAGCTGCAAACGGGCTCAGCTCATGCCAGAGCACCATCTCACATAATTTCAAGCACTCTGCCTTCAGGATTGATAAGGCATGCCATAGGAGTGACTGAAAGGAATATATGTGTCCATTTTAGGGTTAGATATAGGAATACTATATCTAAAGCAAAGGGTGATTACACCACCTTGCCCCAGCTGTCGTACAGCCAGTTGTGTCAGATTTGGATGACCAGCCAGGGGTGGCATAATGAACAAGTTACTTACCTTCGGTAACGATATATCTGTAAGAAACAGTAGTTAGTATTAGATTCCTTACCTTAGAATATCCCCAGGCGTCAGTCTGGATCCGGAAACTTTTGCGTAGCAGTACCCCTGCGCGTCGGTAGGCGTCGTCTGTAGGCATCCCCTGCGGCTCCGCGTCGTCGGCGTCGTGCGCCGTGATGACGTCGCTGGAGTATATAGACGCCGCCTCCGCGCGCTGACGTCAGTTCTTTGCACACAGCTTTTCCGCGCCAGAACACGCAGAGCCATGTGAGAACCAACACTGGTGCCATGTGAAACTAGGGCCCTGAAAGGGATGTCCTTAACCCTAGGTATCAGTTCGCAGAACGGGGAGGAGGGGCGGTAAGGAATCTAATACTAACTACTGTTTCTTACAGATATATTGTTACCGAAGGTAAGTAACTTGTTCATTTGAAAGAAACAGGTTAGTATTAGATTCCTTACTTTAGAATAGATACCCCAGCAATACCAACCCCGGTGGTGGGTCTGCGAACCAATACAATCCTACACCAGAAAATCCTGGAGGACCAAACGGCCAAAGAAGCCATCCCTCCGGACTTGACTGTCCAGGCAGTAATGCCTCGCAAAGGTGTGCAGCGAGGCCCACGTAGCCGCCTGGCAAATGTCCTGCAAAGGGACTCCCCGGCCCAGGGCAGTAGTAGCCGCCGTGGCCCGAGTGGAATGGGCCCTCAGCCCAACAGGAGGCTCCTTCCGAGCCAAAGAGTAGCATGCTTTGATGCACAGGACGACCCACCGAGAGATGGTTCGTTTCTGTACCGCCCTTCCCTTCTTCTCACCCACGTAGCCAACAAACAGTTGGTCATCCACCCGGAACTGGCGTGTGCGATCCATGTAAAATGAAAGCGCACGTTTTGGGTCCAGACGATGGAGCCGCTCTTCATCCTTTGAAGGATGCGGAGGCGGGAAGAAGGAGGGTAAGGTGATGGACTGCCCGATGTGAAAAGCAGAAACTACTTTGGGCAGGAAAGAAGGCCTAGTCCTAAGAACCACCTTGTCAGGATGGACGGACAAGAAAGGAGGTTTAACAGAAAGAGCCTGGAGCTCACTCACTCTCCTGGCAGAGGTGATGGCAACCAGGAAGGCCGTCTTTAAAGCGAGAAGACGGAGAGGACAGGAATGAAGCGGCTCAAAGGGAGCACACATCAAGAATGTCAGAACGAGGTTCAAGTCCCACTGAGGCATCACGAACGGAACAGGAGGATACATGTGCGTGATGCCTTTCAAGAATCTCAGTACAATAGGAGACTTGAATAAGGATGGCTGATCAGGTAGCCTTAAGAAGGCGGAAAGGGCAGAAAGATAGCCCTTGATAGTGCCCAGAGCAGAGCCCTGCTGGGCAAGGGAAAGAAGGAAGAGGAGAACCTCGGAAAGAGGGGCAGAAAGGGGATCCACAGCCTTTGCTGTGCACCATGCCACAAATCTGTTCCACCGGCAGGCGTATACCGACTTTGTGGAGGGACGCCTGGCTGCCAGAATCACATCACAGACTTCAGGAGGCAAGTCAAATGGCCTCAACTGTCGCCGCTCAATCTCCAAGCATGGAGGTGGAGACTGGACAGGTTCGGGTGGAGGACCGTCCCCTGCTGCTGCGACAGAAGGTCCTCCTGAAGGGGCAGGCGGATCGAGGGACCGACTGACATGCTGAGTAGCTCGGGATACCAGTACCTTCGAGCCCAGTCCGGAGCCACAAGGATAACTTGGGCCCGGTCGCGCCTGATCTTCTTCAGCACTCTGGGCAGAAGTGGTATAGGCGGAAAGGCGTACAACAGACCGCAACTCCACTCGCGCCGAAAGGCGTCGCCGAGCGAGTGCCGTCTTGGAAACTCCAATGCGCAGAACTGATGACATTGCGCGTTCTCTTCTGTGGCGAATAGATCTAACCAAGGCTCTCCCCATTGCAGAAAGAGGCCTCTCGCCACGTCCGAGTTCAGACGCCATTCGTGATCCACCGAGCACGGACGGCTGAGTTCGTCCGCCCTGGCGTTCAGAGAACCTGCCAGGTGTTGAACCGTCAGAGTCACGCCCTGACGTTCCAGCCATTGCCAGAGACGCAGGGCCTCCTGGCAAAGGGCCCACGACCCCACACCGCCCTGTTTGTTGCAGTACCACATGGCGGTGGTGTTGTCCGTGAACACCTGCACTACACTCCCGTTGACAAAGGGGAGGAATGCCTTCAGTGCTAGGCGAATCGCCCGCAGCTCCAACATGTTGATATGGAGCCGGGACTCCGCCGGAGACCAGATGCCTCTGATCTCCGCCTCTCCCAAGTGGCCACCCCAGCCCTGGAGGGACGCGTCCGTCACAACCACGTGCTCCGGTTGGGGAAGGGAGAGGGATCTGCCTCTGACCCAATCGCGGTCCGTAAGCCACCACTGCAACTGTCTCGCAGTGCCCTCCGAGATCAGGACATGGTCGGAAAGGTTGCCCTGATGCTGGGCCCACTGAAACTTCAGGTCCCACTGCAGAGCCCGCATCCGCCATCTGGCGTGATGCACCAGAAGGATGCAGGAGGCCATCAGCCCCAGAAGCCGCAGTGTCAACCTGACCGAAACCCGGGATAACGGCTGAAAGATGGGAATCAAGGCCTGGATATCCCGGACCCGCCGTTCCGGAGGATAAACCCGAAACTGCGCCGAGTCGAGAACCGCTCCGATGAAAAGGAGCTTTTGAGAGGGACACAGGTGTGATTTCGGCACATTGATGGAAAACCCCAGCTCGTGCAGGAGGTCTGCCGTCATCTGGAGGTGGTGGACGACTGTGTGGGGCGAGCCCGCCTTCAACAACCAGTCGTCGAGGTAGGGGAAGACTGAAACCCCTAACCGGCGCAGATGAGCTGCGACCACCGCCATCACCTTCGTGAACACCCGTGGGGCGCTGGTAAGGCCGAATGGGAGCACGATAAACTGAAAGTGCTCGTGGCCTACCGTGAACCGCAGGTAACGCCGGTGGGCCGGCAGGAGGGGGATGTGAAAATACGCATCCTGCAAGTCCAACGCTACCATCCAGTCTTGCGGGTCCAGAGCAGCCAAGACCTGAGCCAAAGTCAACATCTTGAACTTCTTCCGGAGGAAGCCGTTGACGTTCCGTAGGTCCAAGATAGGACGCAGGCCCCCCTTGTCCTTCTTGGGTACCAGAAAGTAGTGGGAGTAGCAACCACACCCTACTTCTGGCCCAGGAACGCGCTCGATGGCCCCCTTGGCCAAGAGGGCCGTAACTTCCTCCTGCAGAAGTGTCAAGTGGTCCCCCGACACACGGTGGTTCTGCGGTGGCATGGCTGGAGGAGAGGTCTCGAAGGGGAGGGAGTAGCCCCTTCGGACGAGCTGCAGCACCCACCTGTCCGACGTGATAGTGCGCCAGCGGGAGTGGTGATGGCGAACCCTGCCACCCACTGGCGTCACATGGGCCTGAAAGCTCGGACTAGGAGGATTTGGAGGCTGCTGCGGGGGGAGGTGTGGACTGACCTCGCCGCTGTCCCCGACCGCCACCACGGCGGAATCCACGGCCGCCACCGCGCTGAGGAGCGTTCTGTGGTGCGTGGCTGGCAGCACGTGTGGGACCGCCCCTTCCGTGGCCACGAAAGGAGCGAAACGAACCCGTTTGCTGGCGCTGGGTAGAGAGACCCAAGGACTTGGCCGTGACCCTGGAGTCCTTGAAGCGCTCAAGCGCGTTGTCCGCTTTGTCGCCGAACAGGCGACTGCCATCGAATGGCATGTCCATCAGGGCATTCTGGACATCCGGCGAGAAGTTGGCGGATCTCAGCCAAGCATGGCGACGAATCGCCACCGTCGTGGACATCGCCCTTCCCAGCGAGTCGGTCGTGTCAAGACCACACCGTATGGAATACCTCGCCGCGTCCCGGCCTTCAACCAAGGCCTGGTTGAGCTTGTCCCGCACCTCCTGCGGGCATTGCGGCAGACACTCCGCGACCGTATCCCACAAAGAGTGGGTGTAGCGGCCTAAGAGGCATGCGGTATTGCAAGACCGCAGTCCTGCACTCAGAGACGAGAAGACCTTTTTGCCAAACTGGTCATATCGCTTAGATTCCCGATCGGGCGGAGCCGTCGGGAATGCGGACTGGGAAGTGGAGGCCTGGATCACCAGACTCTCAGGGGAGGGATGGGTGGAGAGGAAGGCAGGGTCGTCCGAACACGGACGGTGACGCCTGGCAACGTTTCGGTCAACAGGTGGACCGGAAGCGGGCCTGGACCAGGTGCCCAAAAGGACATCCGTCAAGGCGTCATTAAACGGCAGCAGAGGCTCCTGTGGGCATGACTGCGGTTTGAATACCTCGGTGAGGATGTTAGGCTTCACCTTAGCGACGGGGAGCTCAAGGCTCAAGGCCTTGGCAGCCCTCATCAGTACCACCGAATAGGCAGCCCCAGCCTCCGACGCCACAGTGGGAGGCGAGACAAACCCAGGGTTCGGCGATTCGTCCAGACCACTGGCATCACCTAAATCACCAACCCAGTCCACATCGTACTGGCATGCACGTGACAAAGGGTCCTCAGACCCCTCCCAACCCTCTCCATAATCGTCCTCATCGCCATAGTTCGAGTCAACGATATAGACCGGCTCCTCGGAGCCAAGGGGCCCCAACGGCGCCGGACTCGGCGTCGGACGACGCCGGTCCGACTCCGCGTCAGGAGTCAGAGAGGGAATGGGGGTGGCACCGCGCGGCGCCGGAGCCCCGACGCCGGCCGGAACCGACGGCGGAGTCACGGCGCCGCGCGGAGGCGGTACCACGGGCTGCCCCGATGGAATCGGCGCCGGAGAGGCCGGTTGACCAGCCGGCGACGACCCTGAAGGGCCCAGCGGCGCCGGGGCCGGAGCCGCCGGCGGCGTCGGGGCCGCCGGCGGCGTCGGGGCAGGTGCACCCGAACCGCTCGGGCCCCCAGACGGGACCGACGGGCCCGCAGGCGCCGTAGGCCCCGCCGGAGGAGACATCGCCCTCATAGCCATGAGGAACTCCTCAATCTCCTCGCGCAACGCGCCTTCCCCAGGGACCGACGGGTATGGGGCGGACGGCGTCGGCGACCCACGCGGGGGTGGGGCCACCCGAACCCCCGGCCGCATCACGCGGGCGTCGGGGGTACGGTGACGACGCCCCGACTTCTTGTGTCGCTTACCTGAGGAACCGGAGGAATGGTGACGACTCCCGGAGCGCTCATGGCGGCTCCGCGATCGCTCTCTCGACCGCTCCCTCGACCTCCGGCCGGACCGGGACCGCTCTCGACGCGGGGCCGACACCCGGAGCTCGAGCAGCTTGCGGGACCGCTCCCGCCTAGCCTTACTCGTCAAGGCCCGGCAGTCGACGCAGGACTCCACGTCGTGGTCCGCGCCCAGACACCGGAGGCAGAGTCGATGGTGGTCGGTGACCGACATCATGCGGTCGCACCCGTTGCAACTTTTAAAACCGGGCACCCTACCGGCACCTGAAAGAGTTAGATGTAACAAAAACTTGGTCAAAAGACCAGAGTACTGCTCTTCGGATCTGCGCTAACTGGCGCGGAAAAAAGAAGAACTGACGTCAGCGCGCGGAGGTGGCGTCTATATACTCCAGCGACGTCATCACGGCGCACGACGCCGACGACGCTGAGCCGCAGGGGACGCCTGCAGACGACGCCTACCGACGCGCAGGGGTACTGCTACGCCAAAGTTTCCGGATCCAGACTGACGCCTGGGGATATTCTAAGGTAAGGAATCTAATACTAACCTGTTTCTTTCAGATATCCATTTTACAGAGAGCAGTGGGCATGGGGTCCTGAATAGCAGGGCCCAGGTCAACTAAGTCGGAAAACCAGCAAAACACCGGGCAAAAAGTTGGGGGCAACCATAGTCAGATATCCACCTTCCTACATACATAGTCAGATATCCACCTTCCTACAGTATCTTTCATAGATTCACAAGCCTGAATCAGAGTAGCAAGCATTAGGCAGCACATTTCGCATAATATAGCATGTAAGACACTTGATAACAACTTATCAATAGTGCAAAGCAATAAACTGCAAACAGTAGCAGGATAAGAAATGTGCAATTAGGTAATAGGAAAGGTGGGATGAAAGGAAGAAGGCTCACCTCTAATGAAATAGATGACGGAGCACCGCCTGACCCACTGCTGCATCCTTCATAAGTTCTGAATCCAAGCAGTAGTGCTTGGTGAACGTATGTGGTGTTTTCCATGTGGCCGCTCTGCAAATGTCGACAATGGGCACCCCAGAAAAGAGTGCCATGGAGGTGGAAACCGCTCTAGTGGAATGGGCCCGAACCTTGGAGGGCAGAGGATGTCCCGCCTGCTGATGGCAGAAGGCAATGGCCGCAGAGATCCATCTTGAAATGCTCTGCTTTGACAGTGGTAAGCCCTTCCTGGGCCTGCTCAAGGCAATAAACAATTGGTTGGACTTGCGAAATTGTTCCGTTCTATGAATGGAGAATTTTAGACATCTTTTCAGATCTAAGGAATGTAGAGATCTCTCCGCTGCTGAAGATGGATTCGGGAAGAAAGATCTCAGGACAATAGGTTCGTTTAGATGAAAAGTAGACGGAACCTTTGGTATGAATTTGGGGTTAGTCCGTAGAATGACCCTGTCCTGTTTGAACTGAAGAAACGGGTCTTGAATAGAGAAAGCCTGCAGTTCACTCACTCTCCTTGCCGACGTGAGAGCCAGCAAAAGAGCTGTTTTCCATGACAAGTATTTGAGATCTGCTTTATGCATTGGCTCAAAGGGGTGTTTCATCAATTGAGCCAAGACCACATTGAGTTGCCATGTAGGTGGTAAAGATTTTATTGGAGGGTAAGTCCTGAATAAGCCTTTCAGAAACTGCTTGACCAGACTATTGGACCATAGTGAAATTCCAGACGAAGAGCGCCTGAACCGAGATATGGCTGCCAGGTGGACTTTAATTGAGGCATGGGCCAGTCCCGAGTTGGCCAGGTGAAGCAGGTAAGGCAGAAGTTGAGCCGGAGATGACAAGAATGGGTGCAGGTTGTTAGCTTTACACCACAAACAGAATCTCTTCCACTTAAGGGAATACTTTTTGATGGTACTGTCAGCCCGGGCCCGGGCTAAGACAACTCTGCAGTCCTGAGGAATATCTAAGTCCTGGAACTCTCTGAACTCAGGAACCAAGCCGATAATCTGAGAGATGTCGGATCTGGATGTTGGACTTGCCCCTGGGTTCATAGTGAGGAGATGCGGGTAAGGCCTGAATGGAATCGGAGGCTCCAGTGACAGAATGTGTAGTTCTGTAAACCAATGTTGGCGCGGCCACGCTGGGGCTACCAGGATCAGGGTGCAACGCTACGCTTTCAGTTTCCGGATGACCCTGGGGATCAGGGGAAATGGAGGAAAAGCGTAAGCAAAGACGTTGCACCATGCCATCGAAAATGCATCCCCGAGAGATCCTTTCTGGGGATGCCAACTTGCATAGTGTTGGCATTTTGCGTTGATCTTCGTTGCAAATAGATCCAGTTGAGGTCTGCCCCATCGGGAGAACACAGTGTCGAGAGCATGTTGGTCGAGCTCCCACTCGTGACAAATGGAGCGTTGCCTGCTTAGTGAGTCCGCCAGGGTGTTGTCCGCTCCTGGGACATACTCCTCTCTCAGCGAAATGTTGTGTTGGAGTAGCCACTTCTAAATTCGCTGTGATTCTTGAGATAATGTCATGGATCGAGTTCCTCCTTGCTTGTTTAAATAGTGCATTGTGGTGGTGTTGTCCGTCCTCATAAGCACTGGGGAGTTCCAGATCCGAGGCAGGAATGCTCGAAGTGCCAGGTATACTGCCCTCAGCTCTAGCAAGTTGATGTGGAGCTGTTTTTCTGCTAGCGACCACTGACCATGAATTTGAAGTTCCTGCAGGAACGCACCCCAACCTTCCAATGATGCATCCGTTGTTATCACGTGTGGGGAGATTGGAAGTAGGAATGGAAGGCCCAGGTTTAGGTTTATTGTTTGAAGCCACCAGTGCAGGGCCTTCACCATAGACTGAGTGATCCTGATAAGATCGTTGAAGGATCCCGTACACTGGATCCACTGAGAGGATAACGCCTCCTGTAAGGGACGCATACGGAGGCGGCAGTGTGGTATTAGGAGGATATTGGAGGACATCATTCCTAGTAATGACTTGAAGAGTCGCACCTTGATGGTCTTCTTGACTTGAATGTGGGCTGCAAGAGACCTCAGTTTGACCTGACGCTCTTCTGACGGGAAGGCCTTCTCCTGATACGTGTCTAGAGTTGCTCCCAGGACAGTGAGGCGGTGAGAGGGCTGCAATACTGACTTTTCCTGGTTGAGCATAAGCCCCAGGCTCTCGAAGAGCTGGAGACAAGCGTTGGAAGATCCTCTTACGCCTTCTAGAGTAGGAGACTTGATGAGCCAATCGTCCAGGTAAGGGAATACCTGGTGATGGTGCTGGCGAAGGTACGCTGCCACTGGAGACAGGCATTTTGTAAAGATGCGTGGCGCCGACTTTAGGCCAAATGGCAACACTCTGAATTGGTAGTGTCTGCCCGCCACTACAAACCTTGGGTATTGGCGGTGACTTTTGTGGATGAGTATGTGAAAATAGGGGTCCTGGAGGTCTAAGGACACCATGAAATCTTTGGAATTGAGTAGCTGTAACACCTCCTGAATGGATACCATACGGAACGATTGTTTCTTGAGGTATCTGTTGAGGTTCCTTAGATCCAATATAGGTCTCCATTTCTTCTCCTTTTTCCGTATTAGGAAGAATCGGGAATAGAATCCTTTCCCCCTCTGACCTCTGGGAACTCTTTCTACGGCTCTTTTCTGGAGCATTAGTGAGAGTTCCGCTTGAAGGAGATGCAGATTCTTGTGCTGCACGGGACCTGGGGGGTTCGAAGGAGGAGTTTCCACGAACTCCAAAGTATGGCCAAACCGAACCAGTTGTAGGACCCAACGATCCGTCGTTATTTTTTGCCAAATGTGTAGGAAGTTGGAAATCTTTCCTCCAACTACGTAATGTGGAGAAGAAGTGGAGGCCTGTAGGAGAAAGAAGTCATTGTCTTCTGGTATCCTTCTTTCCTCCTCTCCCTCGAAAGGAAGACTTATTGTACGAGGACTGGCCTTGTTGCTGCCCCTGTTGGAATGGAGGCTTTTATTGCTGGGACGAGCCGTAGGAGGTTTTGTATTCCTGATAGCCACCTCTTGTCTGCTGGCCTCTTCCTCTGGAGCCCCGAAAGGAAGTATTTCTGTACTGGAGGGTACCCAAGGCTTTTGCGGTCTCCGTATCTTTCTTGATACCCTGTAGCATTTCATCAATATGCTCCCCAAAGAGCAGGTCTCCGTTAAACGGCATGTCCAGTACTTTGGACTGTACTTCCGGCCGGAAGGATGTAGACTTAAGCCATCCCTGGCGTCTAAGGACCGCTGCCCCCGCTAGCTGCCGAAATCCTGTTGAGGCGATATCCATCGCCACGTCAATCATTTCCGAGGCGGACCGCTCTCCCTCAAGGAGGATCTTCTTTACCTCTTCTTTCTGCTCTTCTGGCAGTGTGCCTAGATATGGGGCAACATCCGACCACATCTGGCGATTGTAACGCCCTAAAAGCGCTCGCGAGTTTGCCGCCCTGACCGTAAGGGCCGACATCGACGAGAATCTCTTCCCGATGTTATTCAGTTTACGGCCTGCCTTATCCGGGGGCGCAGTCAGCGTAGCAGCTGGGTTGTTGGATTTTCGCTGCGCGCTTGGGTGATAAGAGTCTGGTTTGGTATGGCCTGTAAGGCATGCCGGAGCTGAGTCCGGGGCCTTATACTTCTTATCAAGCCTAATCGGCACTGGTTGCAAAGATGAGGGGTTTTTCATTATCTTTACCCCCTGGTCCCAGATGTAATCGATAATAGGGATTGACCGAACCGTCTTCTTGAATGGCTCTTTGAAGTCATATAGGAAGCAATCCTGAGGTTGCGTGGTCATCTCTATTTTGAACCTTGCTGCTGCTCTCTCCACGACATTATGAAATCCCCCGATATCTTCTGGGGGTTAATCCGCCTGAGCCTGGTCTGGGGAAGACGGACGTTCAATGACAGTCATCCCACTCGTCATCCTGTATTTCTCCCTCCTCCTGTTGACCTTCGTCATCTTCTCCTACTGCTTCCTCCTCCTCTTCTACAGAAGACGGTAGAGGAGGCAAAGTCACAGGGTCCTGGCAAATGACCAGTGGTGGTGGTCTAGGGCGAGGAAGAGGAGCTGGTGTCACAAGAGTTTGAGGCACCACCGAAGGAGGCGGAGTAGGCGGAAACCGCTGCTTGTAGTCCGCTATGAGGAATTGAAGGTCCGTGACTATTGAGGCCGGGAGGCACACCATAGGCTGTGGAGGCGGTTGATATTCCTCCTGGCATGGCACTTCTGCCTGACCAAGGTCTTCATAGTCCGAAATCTCTTGGACCTTTACATTGAATTGTGAAGGACTTCTTGCAGTGTGGAACAAGGCACCATCATCAGAATCCTCAGTCTCCAGAAAGTGGACCGGCAGCAGTGGCTGGACCTTGCTAGGAGATGTAGTCTCTGGCGTCAGCTTACGCGCTGACATCTTGAAGTGTGTATAAATACACTTCAGCTTAGGAGATTCTTCCGTCGACGGGCCTGTCGACGGGGTGGTCATCAGCGGAGGGATGCTGTCAGCCACAGCAGACATCTCTGTAGTCTTCGTCGACGACGGTAGCGTCGTCGACGATGGCAGCGTCGTCGACGATGGCTTAGTCGTCGACGATGGCTTAGTCGACGATGGTGCTGCCGTCGACTGCTTCGTCGACGATGACATCATCGACGAGGTTGTCTACTTCGATGGGACCTTCGTCGACGACGATGGTTTCGACTTAGTCGACGCGGAAACTATCGTCGACGGAAGCGTCGTCGACACTTTTTTGACAGGAATTATTGAGGAAATTGACCTACCCGTCGACGACTATGCTGAGGTAGTTGTCGACAAGGTGGTGAAGGTTGAAGCGGTCGTCGTAGAGATGGTTACCGTCGACGCGGTCACAGGCAAGGCAGAAGACACCAGCACAGGCTTCTTAAAGGTGGCTTCCTGAAGAGAAGTCTTAACTGTCATTGCCTTAGAAGGACCCTCTGGAGACTTTGGCGTCTTCTTTTGAGGTGGCCCATCAGACGGACCTGGAGATGTCTGTCTTGGCCGTTTGGCAGAGGAGTGTGAGCTCCTGAAGGAACACTCGCTCTCACCTGAGGAGACGGTTTGATCCTTGTCCTTTAGTCTCTGAAGCCACAGAAGCAGGCGACTGTGAGAAGTTGGCCTGATATATGATGCTCACTAGTTCTAGTGATCACCTTGTATCAGTCCAAACAACCCTTATGGTGATTGGTTGTAAGTCAACCTTATAGACCAGCAATTCTAATGGTAGCATGGACAAAGCAGTCCTAGGCTAAACTCTTTTGGCATGTGAAGCCAGCTGTTTTACCACAATATAACCCCTTGAACACCAGATTAAAGGACACCACACAGGTTGTTACGAAAATAAACAATATATTTATTAATAACAACACCTCTGAACTCTTTATGAGGTCAGAGGGCTAAGCACATGACAATCTCTTACGAAAAATACTACAAGTTGCACAAAATTTACAATGGTGCCCTAGGGGCACGACAAACCATATACTAAGTAAGTGGAATGTGAGAGTCGATAAAAGGAATGGAGCTGTCCAGAGGCTGTAGGATCGATGGGACCACGCTACACTAACTTCAGGTAGGTAATAGGAGGCCCACAGAACACGTGTGCAGAGTGTGAACTCACACGCGAGATGCGTAACAACGTCTATGGACAGCACAGTTCAAGTAAAAGGTGAGTACGGACAATCCTGACTAGGTAGGACTAAAACGACTGTGGAACTGGACACTAGGACAGTTCAACTACCCGCGAGCACCAAAATGCTCTCGTTACCTCACCCACGGGCTGCGGGTGCATAGGTGCCAAAGTGTGTCGGGTTCTCGCGTTGAAGTCAATGGAGCCTGAAAGAAAAGATGCTGCAGGCGACCAGGAGGAAGATGTCCGGTGCGATCCAAGGGTGGATCGGTGAAGAAGACCTGAAAGCAGAGGGGACAATGTTCACAGTCACTAGCCAGTGACTGGAGTGGAACCAGGAAGGAACCAGATGTCGTCGTCGCGATCAGGTGAAGAGTGGACGCTTGACTCTGCAGCCACGTGGACCAGGAGGTGTCTTCGACGACCAGGATGGAGGCACGAGCTGTCCCACGCAGGCTCTCGCTGTCGGCGGTGTTGGATCCGGAATCGGCGTCAACAGGCCTTGGCAAAGGCAACCCACGCGGTGAGTGGAGAAAGCGTCTGGTGCGGACTAGGAGAGTCCGGGGTGCCCCTCTTTTGGAAGGGAGCAAGGGCCAGTCTGGAGCAACCAGACCAGCAGCAAAGATTCAAAGGTTCGTCGTCTAGGAGGCCACTAGCCAGCCGGCAAGTGACCAGACAACGCCTCGAGCAGCAAACAAGCAGAAGGGCCCCACGCAGATCTCGTGGATGCTGGAGGGCTGATCTTCGGTGCAGGGGCTGCTAGGGGCTGGGGCTTCTAAGTCCCCAAAGCACTTGGTCGAGTTTACCTCGAGAGTCGTGCTGGAAGCGAAGTGCAGGTTCGTTTAAGATGGCCGATCCCACGTGTCTCGTCGCACCCACGGGTATCAGCTTTGCTGCAGATGTGAGTTGAGGTCGGAGAGGTCTGGGAATCCGGTTCTCGTCGGGCTCTGAAGTCTGGATCCTCGAGGGAAAACGACAAAGTGAAGCCGCTGGACGCTTGATGGTGCCTGCAGTTGCAGGGTGGACACTCCTTGTCCACAAGGGAGATTCTTCAGTCTTCTGTGGAGCAGAACGTCGAAGGGCAGAGTTTCTTCTTGTTGAATAGTTCAGGATAATCTAATTTGGAATGGGACCAGCTCCTACCTTTATTCTCCTAAAGGGGGCTGCACAACTGACTAGGTCCCTCCCCTGGGTGGGACCAGGAAGGGGGGTGGCTACACCCCCTATCCTTTGTCCAGTTTCCCGCCAGAGCTGGGGCAGGGATGCCCCAGCAACTGGTTTGAACCGGTGTATGCACAGGGCACCTTGTGTGCCCCAGGCATGTTTCATTCCTTTCAGGCCTATCCTCCCCAATACACAAAATCCTGTCTGGGGTGGTGCTAGCACCTCCCAAGGCAGGAAACCCTTTGTCTGAATCTCCCTCGCTGGAAGGACTCCCAGCAGCAGGAGGTCAGACTTGTGTCTGTGGTGGCATCATCCATTTTGTGATGCTGAGGCTTGAGTTAACTTTAACCGGGGTTTACAGTTACATGCATGTCGTGTCCCTCTAGAAGGGTGGAATGCTAACCCCGTCGCCAGAATTGGCGAGGGGTTAGTATTCCAATTCGTGTGACACCTTACTCGACATGTTTTGATAATGCTATGCC
Source organism: Lissotriton helveticus (assembly GCF_964261635.1). Classification (NCBI taxonomy): domain Eukaryota; kingdom Metazoa; phylum Chordata; class Amphibia; order Caudata; family Salamandridae; genus Lissotriton; species Lissotriton helveticus. The sequence goes on along the minus strand of NC_136059.1, from coordinate 458,197,372 downwards.
AAAGTTAGCATTTAACCGCGAGGATTATAATGCACTTAAGAGTATATGGTATAGCGTTATCATGGAACAGCTATTAGGACTTGGTTCCGCAAGCTGCAGACGGGCTCAGCTCATGCCAGAGCACCATCTCACATAATTCCAAGCACTCTGCCTTCAGGATTGTTAAGGCCTGCCATAGGAGTGACTGATAGGAGGATATGTGTCCATTTTAGGGTTAGATATAGGTATACTATATCTACAGCAAAGGGTGATTACACCACCTTGCCCCAGCTGTCGTGCAGCCAGTTGTGTCAGTTTTAGATGGCCAGCCAGGGGTGGCATAATACATGCTTCAGCCCCTCGTAGGCCCTGGGTACACCTATGCCCTGGATACCTAAGGTATACTGTACAGGGACTGATAAGGTGGCCCAGTACCAATTGGTAAATGCACCTAAGGTACATGGTTGTCAATTTAGAGAGAGAACAGCTAGGCTGTGGGTCTGATTAGCAGGCCCACAGCCAGGGAAAGTCGTAAACCAGTGAAGCAAAAAGCAAAAACCTGGGGCGACCATAGGATTGCAGACCCCACTCTCCTACATAAACCCCCCCCCCCCCCAAACTTAGGGACATTAAACTAACCATGACCAGGTGAGTCTTCCTGTTGTAAGTGGAAATACCTGGAGAGACCATCTGCATTGCCATGGTCAGTCCCTGGTCTGTGCTCCACTGTAAAGTCCATCCCCTGTAGGGAACTGGACCACCTAAGAAGTTAAGGGTTTTCACCCTTCATCTGATTTAGCCATAAGAGGGGCTTATGGTCGGTCTGAATCTTGAAGTGAGTTCCAAACAAGTATGGCCTCAACTTCTTCAGGGCCCAAACCACAGCAAAGGCCTCCCTCTCAATAGCTGACCAACGTTTCTCTCTAGGTGTCAGCCTTCTGCTTATAAAAGCAATAGGCTGGTCATGACCATCAATATTCAGTTGAGATAGAACAGCTCCCACACCCAACTCAGATGCATCTGTTTGGACAACGAAGGTTTTGGAGTAGTCAGTGTAGGAGAGTAGGGTCTGCAATCCTATGATCACCCACATTTTTTTTGCTGTTTGCTTCACTGGTTTACGACTTTCCCTGGCTGTGGGCCTGCTAATCAGACCCACAGCCTAGCTGTTCTCTCTATTCCAAATTGTACCCAGGTACTGAATTGGCACTGGGCCCTCTCTTGAGTCCCTGTACCCAGGGCAGAGGTGCACCCAGAGGCACCCCTGGGCTGACTAACTAAAGAGACACAACTGGCTGCTTGACAGCTGGGGCAATGTGGTGTATTCACCCTTTGCTTTAGATATAGTATACCTATATCTAAACCTAAAATGGGCACACAGACCTATCAGTCACTCCTATGGCAGGCCTTAACAATCCTGAAGGCAGAGTGCTTGGAATCGTGTGAGATAGTGCTCTGGCATGAGCTGAGCCTGTCTGCGGCCTTCGGGATCTATCCCTTAGCCGTTTCCATGATAGCGTCAGACCATATACTTTTAAGTGCCTTATAATCCTCGCGGTTATGGTAACTTTGGTCCGACATTATCTAAACATGTCGTGTAAGGTGTCATACGCTTTGGAATACTACCCCCTCGCCAGTTCTGGCGACGGGGGTAGCATTCCACCCCTCTAGAGGGAGAAGACATGTTGGTAGCTGTAACCCCGGTTAAAGTTGAACACAGCCTCAGCTCCACAAAAGGGATGCTGCCACCGAGACACAAGTCTGCCCTCCTGCTGCTGGGAGTCCTTCCAGCGAGGGAGGCCTGGACAAAGGGTTTCCTGTCAGGGGCGGTGCCAGCACCATCCCAGACAGGATTTTGTGTATCCCAGGTAGGCAGGGCTGAAAGGAAGGTGACTGCAAGTGGCACCACGGTGCTCACTGTGCATAGGCCGGCTCAAACCAGTTCCAGAGGCACACCAGCCCCTGAGCTGGGGAGAGACCGGACAAAGGAGAGGGGTGTAACCACCCCCCTCCTGGTCCCACCCATGGGCAGGACCTAGTCGCGTGCCAGCCCCTTTTTTTTTTAGAATAAAGGTAGGAGCAGGCCCCCTTCCCAAATTGGATAATCTTGAAACTTGAACTACTTTCCACGAAAGGAACTCTTGACATTCTCGGAAGACTCTCCCTTGTGGCTAAGGAGTAGCCACCCTGCACCATCGAAGCGCTTGCGGTTTGCTGGACGTCCATCCTCCGGATCAAGACTGACCAGCTCGACGAGACCCGGATTCCCGTCCATCTCTGTCCTCTACCTGCATCATCAGCCCAGCTGAGAATCGTGGGTGTGACGAGACCCGAGGGACCGGCCATCTTCAAGACCTGCACAACGCTTCACCAGCACGACCACCGAGGGACCCTCGAGTGAGTGCACTGGAGTTTGAGAAGCCCCAACCCTGAGCAGCTCCAGCACCGAAGTCCAGCCCCCCAGCATCCACGAGATCTGCGTGGGGCCCTTCTGCTTCCTCGCTGCTATCACGTTGTCCGGTCACTTGCCCGTTGGCTAGTGGCCCTCCTGACAACGTACCACGACGATTTCACCACTGGTCTAGGTCCCCTAGACTGGCCCTTGCTCCTTGTTCAACAAGGAGTGCCCTGGACCCTCCTGGTCCACTCCAGACGCCATCTTGACTCCACCGCGTGGGCTTGTGTGAGAAGTTGGCCTGATGTGCAGTGTTCACTATTCTAGTGATCACTATATATCAGTCCAAACAACCCTTATTGATGATTGGTTGTAAGTCAACTTTATAGACCAGCTATCCTAGTAGCATGGATACGAGCAGTCTAAGGCTAAGACTCTAGAGGGCGTGTTAAGCCAGCTGTTTTACCATCACATTACCCCTTGAACACCCAGTGAAAGGACACCACACAAGTGTTATGAAAATAAACAATGTATTTATTAGAATCACAACAACCCTGTACTCTTTATGAGGACAGGGTGCTAAGCACACAACAAAACTCTTACGAAAATACTTAAGTTAGCACGGTATACACAAATGCCCGAGGGGCGCGAAAAACCATATACTTTAAAAGTGGAATGCGAAATTACTAGCAGGTAAGTACAGTACTAATAGGCTTTGGAATCGCTAGGACTTGACTATAGAATAGTTAGATTACTTCTAGGAGACCTAGGGGACTCGGGTGCAGAGTGTGCACTCTCACGCGGGATGCGGGACAAAGTCTATGGAAGCTAGTAAAGTTAAAGTTAGTGTTTACGGGCGAACCCGACCTGGTAGGAAGAAAACGACAGTGGATCCTGACCCTTGGATAGTGAGGCTATGCTGGGGCACCGAAATGCCGAAGTTACCTAGCCCAGGGGCTGCAGCTGCATAGGTCTCAAAAGACGTCGGGAATCCTCGTTGCCGGACCAGGAGCCTGGAAGAAAAGATGCTGGCAGGCGACCAGTGAAGATAGTTCGAGTTGATCCAAGCCTGGATCTGGAAGATGGATGACACCTGAAAGCAGAGGGGACCAAGTTCGTGACTACTAGCCAGTAGTCAGTGGGCACCAGGAGGGCACCGGATGGCAGTCACCTCGACTAGGTGAGTGGGCGACTCTGGCTCTGCAGATCTCACGGACCAGGAGGCGTTGTCGGCGACCAGGATGGAGAGGCGAGCTGTCCCACGATGGATGAAGCTGTCGGCGTCGAAGTTACCCAGGATTGGGCAACAAGCCTTGGCTAATTCAAGCCCACGCGGTGGACTCAAAATGGCGTCTTGAGTGGACCAGGAGGGTCCGGGGTGCTCCTCTTCGGGAAGGGAGCAAGGGCCAGTCTGGAGCAACCAGACCAGCAGCAGTGATGTCGTCGGGCGTCGTTCAGAAGGCCACAAGCCAGCGGGCTAGTAGCCAAACAACGCGGTGAGCAGCAAAAAGCAGAAGGGCCCCACGCAGATCGTGGAGATGCTGGGAGGCTGCACTTCGGTGCTGGAGCTGCTCAGGGTCGGGGCTTCTCGGACCCCAAAGCACTCACCAGGAAATTACTCGGCGGGCTTGCTGTGCAGAAGTCGTGCAGTCTTGAAGATGGCCGGTCCCTCGAGGTCTCGTCGCACCCACGGTTCTCAGCTTGGCTGTAGAGGTGGGTAGAGGTCAGAGGTGCCAGGGAAGCCGGTTCTCGTCGAGCTGGGCAGTCGGATTCCGGAGGAAGGACGTGCAGCAGACCGCAGTGTTCTTGATGGTGCCTGCGGATGCAGGGTGACTACTCCTTAGCCACAAGGAAGAAATCTTAGGAAGAAGTCTTGAGTTCCTTTCGTAGAAAGTAGTTTCAGGATTCAAAGATGATCTGATTTGGAAGGGGGCCAGTCCCTACCTTTATCTGGGAAAAGGGGGCTGGCACGCGACTAAGTCCTGCCCTAGGGGTGGGACCAGGAGGGGGGGGGTTACACCCACTTCCTTGGCGGGCTTTTCCCCAGTACAGGGTCTGGAGTGTCCCTGGAACTGGTTCAAGCCAGCCTATGCACAGTGAGCACTGGGGTGCCACGTGCAGTCACCTTCCTCTGAAGCCCTGCCTACCTACAATACACAAAATCCTGTCTGGGACGGTGCTGGCACCGCCCCTGGCAGGAAACCCTTTGTCCTTATCTCCTGCTCTGGGAGGACTCCCAGCAGCAGGAGGGCAGACTTGTGTCTCGGTGGCAGCATCCATTTTGTGGATGCTAAGGCTCTGTCTGACTTTAACCGGGGTTACAGGTTACATACATGTCGTGTCCCTCTAGAAGGGTGGAATGCTAACCCCGTCGCCAGAATTGGCGAGGGGTTAGTATTCCAATTCGTATGACACCTTACTCGACATGTTTTGATAAAGCGATACCAGAGTTGGCATATAACCGCGAGGATTATAATGCACTTAAGAGTATATGGTATGCGATATCATGGAAACGGCTAAGGGATGGATCCCGAAAGCCGCAGACAGGCTCAGCTCATGCCAGAGCACCATCTCACACGATTCCAAGCACTCTGCCTTCAGGATTGTTAAGGCCTGCCATAGGAGTGACTGATAGGAGATCTGTGTGTCCATTTTAGGGTTAGATATAGGTATACTATATCTAAAGCAAAGGGTGAGTACACCACCTTGCCCCAGCTGTCGTGCAGCCAGTTGTGTCAGTTTAGTTAGTCAGCCCAGGGGTGGCATAATACATGCTTCAGCCCCTGGGAGACTTCTGAGTACACCTCAGCCCTGGGTACAGGGACTTGGAGAGGGCCCAGTGCCAATTCAGTACCTGAGTACAATTTGGATAGAGAGAACAGCTAGGCTGTGGGTCTGATTAGCAGGCCCATAGCCAGGGAAAGTCGTAAACCAGTGCAGCAAAAAGCAAAAATCTGGGTGATCATAGGATTGCAGACCCTACTCTCCTACAGCTTGCCTTTGCCACGGTTTGTTGCTCCTATCCTGGATCCAGCATCGCCGACAGCAGACACCATCGTGGGACAGCTTGCACCTCCAGCCTGGTCGCCGACAACGCCTCCTGGCCCGTGTGCCTGCAATGTCCAGCGTCACCCACTTGCCTGATCGCGGCGACTTCATCCGGTGCCATCCTGGTGCCCACTCAATCACTGGCTAGTGATTAAGAACTGAGTCCCCTCTGCTTTCAGGTCGTCCTCTTCACCGATCCAGCCTTGGATCACACCGAACTTCTTCACTGGTCGCCTGCCAGCAACTTCTTCTTTCAGGCTCCATAGACTACAACGAGGATTCCTGACGTCACTTGAACCCTATGCAGCCGCAGCCCCTGGGCTAGGTAACTCGAGCATTTCGGTGTTCCAGCACAGGTTCACTATCCTAGTGTCCAGATCCTTTTTCGTTTTAAGTCTACCTAGTCGGATTCGTCCGGAAACAGTAACTTTAGAATTGCTAGCATCCATAGACTTTGTCCCGCATCCCGCGTAAGAGTTCCCACTCTGCACCCGGGTTCCCTAGGCCTCCTGCTCCTAACCTAAGGGTTCAGTAAGGTAGTCCTAGCGGTCCTGAAGTCTCTGGATGGTGTTACTTACCTGCTAGTATTTCGCATTCCACTTTCTGAATACATGGTTTTTCGTGCCCCTCGGGCATTTGTGTAATTTCTGCGACTTGCAATATTTTCGTAAGAGTTTTGTGTTGTGCTTAGCTCCCTGACTCATAAAGAGTTCAGGGTAGACTTGTTATAAATAAATATACTTCATTTTCATAACAACTTGTGTGGTGTCCTTTCACTTGGTGTTCAAGGGGTATATGTGATAGTAAAACAGCTTGCTTAACGCGCCCTCTAGAGTTTAGCCTAAAGACTGCTCTTGTCCATGCTACTAGGATAGCTGGTCTATCATGTTGACTTACAACCAATCATCAATAAGGGTTGTTTGGTATGATACAAAGTGATCACTAGAATAGTGAGCACTATATATCAGGCCAACTTCTCACATTGGTGAGCAGCGGTTGGGATTTGAGCTTGCTGTTTTACCACACACGTATCCTAAGAATATCATTTGAAAGATTACATAAGTACCAAGGTACATATAACTTAGCTTAGAATACTCTGAGTTCTACTGAACCAGCTGTTGTAGTGTAACAGGGCTTAGCACACCCTAACTACAACTCTAGCAAGGGATCAGTAGGTAAACCCATAGTGTAGGTAGGTGCATCACTTACACCACACTAGAAGCATGTCTACCCATGGAGAGTCTTCAGAGACTCCCCTAGTGGTTAGTGACCCTCCACAGGTCCTTTCCAGATATGCAGCTCTCAGTTTCCAGGAGATGAGACAATTGTGTACCTCCAGGAAATTGAAACAGGGTTCTAACCCTACCACTCCCTTTCTGTTAGGTCTCTTAGAGACATATGATGCTAGGAAAGCTTCTCATACAGATGGGAACATGCCAGCCTAGAGGGTACCCTTGGTGATCCAGACCTCCTTGACACTGAAAATGTAGCTGAGGAGGAGGATGAAGAGGATCCTTCTGGGGATGAGGCAGACAACAGGCCTGAGCTAGTCAGCAGACTTACTAGGGCCAACTTAGACCTACATAGGGAAGGATCTGGGGGACCCCCAGTACTGACCCTAAGCAGGCCTAACTTTGGAGTTAGAAGAGATAGATCTCATTCTAGGGACTCCAATAGATCTGTGCACTCTCATGCCTCTTCCCAGAGGAGAATGACTTCTTCCCAGAGAAGAGAACATGAAGCAAGGATGAAACAGGCTAATCTGAGGATCCAGAGGGAAGAACTTGCCCTTGCCAAAGAGAAGCTTGCCTTTGCTAGAGAGCAACAGTTGAGTGGGGTAGTCCCCACTGGTGGCAGCATTATCCCTAGAGATAAAGACAGGAGTTTAGACACTAAGCACCTGAGTAAAATAGTGCCCCCCTTTAGACAAGGGGATGACATCCACAAATGGATGACTGCTCTGGAGAGGGCCTGCACTGTCCAGTGCATCCCCCAGAGTCAGTGGGCAGCTATATTGTGGCTCTCCTTTGAAGGCAAAGGTAGAGATAAGCTCCTCACTACTAGAGTGGAGGATTGTAGGAAGGTAGATCCCTGACTATGGTTGCCCCCAACTTTTTGCCTGGTGTTTTGCTGGTTTTCTGACTTAGTTGACCTGGGACCCTGCTATTCAGGGCCCCAGGCCTACTGCTCTCTCTGTAAAATGGATTCCATGTACCTTAGGTACATATCTAAATTGGATACTGAGTCACCTTATCAGTCCCTGTACAGTGTACCTTAGGTACCCAGGGCATAGGTGTACCCAGGGCCTACCAGGGGCTGCAGCATGTATTATGCCACCCCTGGCTGGCCATCCAAATCTGACACAACTGGCTGCTTGACAGCTGGGGCAAGGTGGTGTAATCACCCTTTGCTTTAGATATAGTATACCTATATCTAACCCTAAAATGGACACACAGATCTCCTATCAGTCACTCCTATGGCAGGCCTTAACAATCGTGAAGGCAGAGTGCTTGGAATCGTGTGAGATGGTGCTCTGGCATGAGCTGAGCCTGTCTGCGGCTTTCGGGATCCATCCCTTAGCCGTTTCCATGATATCGCATACCATATACTCTTAAGTGCATTATAATCCTCGCGGTTATATGCCAACTCTGGTATCGCTTTATCAAAACATGTCGAGTAAGGTGTCATACGAATTGGAATACTAACCCCTCGCCAATTCTGGCGACGGGGTTAGCATTCCACCCTTCTAGAGGGACACGACATGCATGTAACCTATAACCCGGTTAAAAGTCAGACAGAGCCTTAGCATCCACAAGATGGATGCTGCCACCGAGACACAAGTCTGCCCTCCTGCTGCTGGGAGTCCTCCCAGAGCAGGAGATAAGGACAAAGGGTTTCCTGCCAGGGGCGGTGCCAGCACCGTCCCAGACAGGGTTTTGTGTATTGTAGGTAGGCAGGGCTTCAGAGGAAGGTGACTGCACGTGGCACCCCGGTGCTCACTGTGCATAGGCTGGCTTAAACCAGTTCCAGGGACACTCCAGACCCTGTGCTGGGGAAAAGCCCGCCAAGGAAGTGGGTGTAACCACCCCCCTCCTGGTCCCACCCCTAGGGCAGGACTTAGTCGCGTGCCAGCCCCCTTTTCCAAGATAAAGGTAGAGACTGGCCCCCTTCCAAATCAGATCATCTTTGGAATCAAGATACCACTTTCCACGAAAGGACTTCACGATTTCTTCCTCAAGATTCTCCCTTGTGGCTAAGGAGTAGTCACCCTGCATCCGCAGGCACCATCCAAGAACACTGCGGTCTGCTGCACGTCCTTCCTCCGGAATCCGACTGCCCAGCTCGACGAGACCCGGCTTCCCTGGCACCTCTGACCTCTACCCACCTCTACAGCACAGCTGAGAACCGTGGGTGCGACGAGACCTCGAGGGACCGGCCATCGCCAAGACTGCACGACTTCTGCACAGCAAGCCCACCGAGTAATTTCCTGGTGAGTGCTTTGGGGTCCGAGAAACCCCCACCCTGAGCAGCTCCAGCACCGAAGAGCAGCCCCCCAGCATCTCCACGATCGGCGTGGGGCCCTTCTGCTTTCTGCTGCTCACCGCGTTGTTTGGCTACTAGCCCGCTGGCTTGTGGCCTTCCGAACGACGCCCGACGACAACACTGCTGCTGGTCTGGTTGCTCCAGACTGGCCCTTGCTTCCCTCCATCGGAGAAGTACCCTGGACCCTCCTGGTCCGGCTAAGACGCCATTTTAGGTCCACCGCGTGGGCCTTGCATTTGCCAAGACTTGTTGCCCAATCCTGGGTCCAGCGACGTCGACAGCAAGAACCTTCGTGGGACAGCTCGCACCTCCATCCTGGTCGCCGACAACGCCTCCTGGTCCGAGAGACTGCAGAGCCCAGCAGCGCCCACTCACCTGACTGCGGTGACTTCGCCCGGTGCCATCCTGGTGCCCACTTAATCACTGGCTAGTGATTCAAGAACTTGGTCCCCTCTGCTTTCAGGTTTCCTTCTTCCTTGATCCAGGCTTGGATCCATCGAACTTTTCTTCACTGGTCGCCTGCCAGCAACTTCCTTCTTCCAGGCTCCTGGTCCGGCAACGAGATTCCCGACGTCTTTTCAGACCTATGCAGCTGCAGCCCCTGGGCTAGGTAACTTCGGCACTTCGGTGTCCCAGCATAGCCTCACTATCCAAGGGTCAGGATCCACTGTCGTTTTCTCCCTACCAGGTCGGGTTCGCCCGTGAACACTAACTTTGTCTTTACTAGCCTCCATAGACTTTGTCCCGCATCCCGCGTGAGAGTGCACACTCTGCACCAGAGTCCCCTAGGTCTCCTAGAAGTAATCTAACGATTCCCTAGTCAAGTCCTAGCGATTCCAAAGCCTATTAGTACTGTACTTACCTGCTAGTAATTTCGCATTCCACTTTTAGAGTATATGGTTTTTCGTGCCCCTCGGGCATTTGTGTATAACGTGCTAACTTAAGTATTTTCATAAGAGTTTTGTTGTGTGCTTAGCACCCTGTCCTCATAAAGAGTACAGGGTTGTTGTGATTCTAATAAATACACTGTTTATTTTCATAACACTTGTGTGGTGTCCTTTCACTGGGTGTTCAAGGGGTAATGTGATGGTAAAACAGCTGGCTTAACACGCCCTCTAGAGTCTTAGCCTTAGACTGCTCGTATCCATGCTACTAGGATAGCTGGTCTATAAGGTTGACTTACAACCAATCATCAATAAGGGTTGTTTGGACTGATATATAGTGATCACCAGAATAGTGAACACTGCACATCATGCCAACTTCTCACAAGGATGCTAACAATTACCAAGTCCTGAAAAATACACTGGTTGATGGGTTTGGCTTAACAACTGAGCAGTACAGGTTGCTGTTCAGAGACACCCAGAAAATTCAGTCTCAGGATTGGGCTGACTTTCTTGATTGTGCCACTAAGGCTTTGGAAGGCTGGTTACTGGGTAGCAAGGTTACTGATTACACAGGGTTGTATAATCTTATCATGAGAGAACAGATTTTAAATAACTGTCAGAACCAGTTGTTGCACCAGCACCTTGTTGATTCAGATCTGACCTCTCCCCAAGAGTTGGGAAAGAAGGCAGACAGATGGGTCAGAACAAGGGTCAAGCAGAACCAGACTCAGAACCAGGGTGGTCAGAAGAAAGCAGACCAAAAGAGTAGTAACTAGAGTGAACAAAATGACCAGAAGTCTTCAACAGGTCCCCAACAATCCAAAGAGGGTGGGGGTCAGGCTTCACAGCAGAAAAGAAGACTCAAGAAGGCCAGTCAAAAAGGTGGTGCCAATACTGTAAAAGTAAGACTCACTGGTTTAGTGAGTGCACCAAGAAAGGAGGGCAAACTCCTACCACTACAGCCCCTAAGGCACCTGCACCCCCTAGAACAGCCAGTAGTGGTAGTGCACCTCCCAAGGGAATAGTTGGGTTAACCTTGGGAACTGAGGGGTATGACAACTTAGTTGGCACACTCACTCAGGCTGTCCTTGTCTGTACAGGGGATGTGGATATATCCCCTGGTGCCAGTCCCAATACTTTGGGCAAATACAGGCAGACGCCTTTAATTAATGGAAAAATGGCTCAGGCCTACAGGGACACTTGTGCCAGTGTCAAAATGGTGACACCTAACTTTGTGATCCCTGGACAGACCATGCCAGGTACAGATTACCTGGTGACCAATGCCAGCAATGTCACTACCCATCATAGTATGGCAGTTGTTGATTTCTCCTGGGGAGGGGTAAGTGGCCCAAAGAAAGTTGTGGTTAGTTCAGACCTCCCAGTAGAATGTCTGTTGGGCAATGATTTGGAAACATCCCTATGGTCAGAAGTGGAGCAGAGGACTCACATGGAAATGTTAGGCTTGCCAGCACATGTCCTTGCTGTGACTAGGTCACAGGCCAAAAGATGCCCCACTGAACAGGTGCTGGATCCTGGAACAATGGACCAGACACCACCCAAGAGAAGGAGCAGTAGGGTTAAGGCATCGCCTTCCCCCAGGTTGTGGATCAAGTCTCTGAGGAGGCTGACCTTAAGGAACTGAGGGAAACTGAGCCTAAAGAGCTTGAACCTGATCAGGTTGAGTTTCTGGGCTCAGGGGGACCCTCCAGGGAAGACCTGGGGAAGGCACAGTTAGACTGCCCCTCACTTGAACCCCTCAGACAGCAGGCTGATGCTGAGGCTGCAGGGAACGCCACAGGTACCCACAAGGTATACTGGGATGATGGACTCCTGTACTCTGAGTCAAGAGACCCCAAGCCTGGTACAACCAGGGGCGTGGCCAGCAACATGGCCGACTAGACGTGCCTGAACAGAGCTCCGGCCGAGCCTGCTTATTATCCGGCATTCACTATCCCCCAAGACCCAGAACCGGCACCAAAAGTGAGGAACTGACGCCCGGACGCCTGCCAAGGGCTGCTGCAGTCCCGAAACGGAGCCGACCCCGCCTGGCCATTGTGCGTGACGGTGTCTCCTCTATGCCCCGGAGATCGTCCTGACGGCCTGGGAGACGGGAGGAAGAGGAGCGCGCCAAGTGCCGGCATTCCCGCAAATAGCTGTCGCGGGCTGATGGAGGCTTGATCGGGTGCTCGGCCACCGGGCGGACGATCACACACCGCCGCCGCCGGACAGCGGGAGCAGGACGGAGGTGACCGACGACCACCAACTCAAGATGGCGACCGTCGTGGCGATGGAGAGGTAGCGACGGCGAGATCCCCGCATTGGTTCCGACGCTGTGCAGATTCTGTGCCTGGGAGCAGAGACGGAGGGCCGGTGAGCCTTCCACCGAGGTGAGGAGGGCCGCACCTGTCCTGGGCCTGGCGCTGGGGTTGATCTCGGTGGCGGCGCCCGCCTTTACCAAGATGGCGGCCGCGCACTGACGACCCACGGAGAGACGGACCTCGAGCCACGACAGACTACGGAGGCCTGCTCCTCCTGCCCTGGAACTCCTGTGGCCCGCTCCGGCTCGGGAGTGGCTGGTTGTCACCGCCGGCACCACCCTGCCTGTGCCCACGCCTGGTGATCCGGCACTGCGACAGGGAGAATCCCGGGGGGGACGCGCACGAGGCACAGGCTGAGGAGCACCCCCTGGCCCCCGCGACGCGGACAGGGGTGAAGACGGGGCCTCCTCCAGTATTGCAGCCGGGGTGAATCTGCGACCAGGGCCCGGCCCCAGCGCTCCACATCAGGACAGGGAGTGTACGCGGGCCCCGGCCCAGAGGTTCCCAGGACCATAATTAGGGGTCGCCCAAGGGCATTGCGTTGTCGAGGCGCTACTTCACTCTGCCTCTGTTCCCGGCGCACGGCCGAGCCCAGGGAGGCAAGTTCATCCCAGAAGCCCCTGGCCGCTAGACAACGCCGCTATGGGTAAGAATGCAACGGCACCCAAGACCAAGGGGCAAGGCCCAATGGACAATTTCGCTGCTCCGCGTCCCGCGGTGGAACAACGGCCCGTGCAATCAGGAGCACGTAATGACACGGACATGCTGCTGGAGGCCATACAGGCGTCTAGAACGGACATCCAAGCTTCACGAGCGGCCTTGGAAACCAAAATCGGGGAGGTAGGATCCGAGGTTACGCTGCTACGCCAGGACTTTCGTAACTTAACCGACAGGGTCACGGTGACTGAGACAAGGTTGACGGACAATGAGAAGTCGGTGGCTGAGCTAAGGAAGGACATGGCAGAGCTCCAGGCCTCCCACCGTCAACTTCTGTGGAAGGTGGACGATGCCGAGAACAGGTCAAGGCGGAACAACCTGCGCTTCGTGGGCTTTAGAGAAGGGATTGAAGAAAGGAGTATGTCCGCCTTCCTCCTTGACTGGCTCAAAAAGACCTTCCCTACGGCGCGGTTTTCCCCGTGTTTTATCATAGAGAGGGCGCACAGGGCGCTCTTGGCCAAACCGCCGGAGGGTGCGAGACCAAGACCGGTCATAGCCCGGTTTCTGAACTTTGCCGATCGAGATCTGATATTGCGAGAGGCCAGGACACTGGGTGAGATCCGCTTTGAAAACGCCACCATAATGATCTTCCCGGACTACAGTCAGGAAGTCTCCAAACAACGCCGCTCCTTTGACGCCGTAAAAGCAAAGCTGAGGTCCCTCAACATCCAGTATATGCTCCTCTTCCCGGCCAAGCTCAAGGTCATTTATCAGGACAAATCCATCTTTTTTGCACACCCGGACGACGCGTGGCAATGGCTGGAGGAGCGGCCTATCCTGAATAGTAGGGAGGCGGCGGGCCGGGCAGAGCTAGACCGGTCAATACGGGAACGTCCGACATGGGAGAGGCCGAAGCCGCAAAGACGGAGATTGAAGAGGACACAGCACAAGACGCCGCAAACTCCATACAGGACCAGCAACCAGCAGTACAGGAGGCGAGGCAGGTCGGCGTCACCGGGCTCCGACTCCGTGGCAGGCTCGAGGTTTGGTAGCCTGAGAAATGGAATCCGCTCGGAGGAAGAAGAAATAGAGGAATCGGAGGGCCACGCATCCGGAGGAGAGGAGGATGATACAAGGAGTGATTCGTTGCACCCTCTGGCCAAAGAGATCCGGCAGCTGGAGCAAGACTCTACAGGTCGTGAGGAACGGATGGACACACAAGACTCACACTCGTGAACAACGATGCACTGGGAAAGGGAAAAAAAGATGACGGCTCGGCGATGCAGAGCAAGCAAGTTGGCACCCCCCTAGTACTGTTTTTTGTGTTTTTTAGCACTGGTTGAGGTTTCTTGAGGGTGGGATGTGTGGGAGGGCGACAGGCCTACTCCCGTGGATAGTTGAGACCCGGATGGGGATGCAACTGGAAGGGGAGGGAGGTGGGGTGGGGGGAGCGGGATGGGGCTTTGTTACCATGTTACCCCACGTTGGGGATGTTGAGAGAGCTGGGGAGGGAGGGGGGAAGTTCGTCAAAAAACAGCAGCAGCAGCAAGTTCGGGAAAGTTTACCCTTGCCACCGTCCCGGCCCTGGGGCCCGGTGCTGGATAGTCCTCAAGTGGAACAATGGCGAGTACACTAGCTACACCCCACGGTGAAGGCGCTGGGGTTAAGGCGCTGACCTGGAACGTAAACGGACTGGGTTCCAAAATTAAGAGGAGCCTGGTCACTGCATATATTAAACGAGTGGCACCTGACATCGTTTTCCTCCAGGAAACACATTTGAGGGGGAACCGCTGTGCCTTTTTAGCGCGCGGGCAGTACACAGTTCTGGCACACGCGGGTTACACCATGGACTCACGGGGCACGGCAATACTAGTTAGGAAAACAGCACCTTTCGCAGTCACACGTACATGGTTAGACCCACAGGGCTCGTTTGCCGGGGTGCAGGGGACATGGAGGAGGCGCAGGTACACTCTACTGTCGGTCTATGCTCCACCCAAATTACAAACACGAACAATGCAGGAGATCACGGCCATTCTGCTAGACACGGCGGACACAATACAGATTGTGGGGGGGGATTTCAATGACGTGATGAGCACGGCGCGCGATAGATCTGGGAACCCCCACACAGTGGCTGCAGAGACGGCTTTGGCGCGCAGAATGGACACGATCGGTCTTACTGACGTTTGGCGGTGGCTACATCCTGCCCACGTGGCCTACTCATTTTACTCTGGGGCCCACAAGGTCTTCTCTAGGCTAGATTACATTTTCACATCTAGGCAGGAGCTTTCGGCGGGAGACGAGGCGGACTATAGGGCGAGGGGTATCTCGGACCATTCTCCGCTGTTCGTACACATAGGTCGGGGAAGGGGGAGAGGCCAGGCACAGTGGCATATGTCGCCATGGGATGTACAGACTCCTGAAATTCTGAGGGGCATAAGAGCGGATATCAAAGTTTTTATGGCCGAAAATGAGGGATCGGTACAGTCCGGAGTGACACTGTGGGAAGCCATGAAAACGGTGTTGAGGGACCGCTTCCAATCCAGGGTAGGGGAGGCCAGAAGGAAACGCACGGAAGCCATAGCGAAGGAGGAGGCAAACATCTTGACCCGAGAGGCAGAATATCACAGAACGAAGGAGGAGGTTGATCTTAGACTACTGCTAGATACGCAAAGGCTGTATAGAGAACTAAGTACGGACGAGGCGCGTACACAGGCGCTGGCCACCCTACATCGCTTATACGATGTTGGCGACAAATCCGGTAAACTCATGGCATGGTTGAGCAGGCGCGAGAGAGCTGCCAGGTGGGTGGATTGGGTTGAGCTCCCTAGTAAGGCGCGGGCGTCCACAGACGGCGCCATTGCAGAGGCCTTTGCGACCTATTACGAAGACTTCTACAGGGCGAGGGACCTAGGGGACTGCGAGGTGGCGCGATCGTTCCTGGGTAGCGTGGACATTCCGCAGTTGACCCCTGAAGATAGTGAGGCTTTGGAAGCCGCCCTGTCCCTAGATGAAATTGCAGAGGCGATGGCTGCCCTGAAACCGGGGAAGGCTCCGGGACCTAATGGTTTCCCGGCGGAGTTCTTCAAACGAACGGGGGACCTCCTTTCGTCTCACATGAAGTCGCTGTATGAGGGTGCGTTTGCCTCCGGAGGCCTCCCGCCGGACCTGGCCCTAGCTACCATAATCCCGATCCACAAGGAAGGCAAGCCCCTTGGAGACTGTTCCTCCTATCGCCCAATCTCGTTGCTAAATATTGAGACCAAAATCCTAGCCACTATTCTTGCAAGGCGCTTGCGTCAGGTAATTACGGGCCTGATCCACCCGGACCAGTCCGGGTTCCTGCCGGACAGGGCCACCAAACTCAACCTGCGGCGCGCCCACAACTGGCTCCAAGAAGTCTGTGACAGGAGGGAGCCACATTGGTTCCTCTCCTTGGACGCGGAAAAAGCGTTCGATGCGGTCCACTGGCCTTTCCTAATGGGGACCCTTGAACGGTTTGGGTTTGGGCCCAAGTTCCAGCGCTGGGTGAAACTTCTATACTCGAAACCTAGGGCTAGAGTGCGCGTAAACGGGCGAATGTCGAGAGAGTTCGCGATAGAGCGGGGGACGCGACAGGGGTGTCCGCTATCCCCACTCCTTTTTACCCTCACGATCGAGATCCTTGCGATCCGCATCCGGCTCAACCGAGCTGTGACTGGCTTCCACTGGGGGGAATCGGCCACTGACCAGGAGAAGATCTCCCTTTACGCCGATGATGTGCTGCTGTATGTGACCGACCCGGCCACGACGATACCGGCCTTATTCAGGGAACTGGATGACTTTGGGGCGGTAGCCGGCCATACTATAAACTGGCATAAGTCGGTCCTCTACGACCCACAAGGTGCCCCGCGAGGGGAGGAGCTGCCTGAGCTGCTCATTCACACCACGGCAGGCTTCCGGTATCTGGGGGTCTTTCTCACCCGAGATGTGCAGCGCTCCTACACGGACAATGTCGATAGAATTTTGGTGGCGGCAAAGGCGGAGATGGATAGGTGGCGGCCGCTCCCGCTCACCATTTTGGGCAGGGCTGCCCTGTATAAAATGATCCTACTCCCAAAGTTTTTATACGCCCTGCAAAATGAGTATTATCCCCTCCCGGCTCAGACTCTGCGGAAAATCCATACCGATCTCCGCTCCTTCTTGTGGCTGGGGAAGCAGGCCCGGGTGGCACTCACGACTTTGCAGCGCCACCAATATAGTGGGGGTCTCTCCTTGCCTAATTTGGAGGCCTATTACTGGGCGGAACACCTCACCCCGATCAACGATTGGATACACGCCCCGGCGGACCACCCCACCTATGCACTAGAGAGGTCTAAATGGGGCAATAAGACGGTGCTCCACTTTTTATATGGGGGGAGGGGAGGCCGCCAGCTTCTTCCCGGGACTAGGATCACCCTGACGGCGTGGCGCAGAGCGTCGGTTAGAATGGGTTGGCATGAAAGCCTCACCCGCCAAACCCCCCTATGGGCATGTAGGTGGCTGACTGAACTGAACAAGTTGCGCGGGTTTCAAAGGTGGGATGACATTGGCATCTCCACAGTTGGGGATGTCATAGCAAAGGGGGAGCTTAAAACATTCCGAGCACTGCAACAGGAGTTTGGACTCCAGAGAACCCAATATTACAAATACATACAGCTGCGACATGCATGGGGAGCCCAACACATATCTCTCACTGACATTCCCCAGTTTGCACCACTTGAGGGCCGCCTACTGCAAGAACAGATGCAGAGGGGGGCGGTATCCATGACCTACAAAACACTGACAAATAACATGTTGGGTGATCTACAGGTCCTCAGGGAGAGGTGGGAGGCGGATGTGGGCACGCTGGAGGACCTAGACTGGGAACTCATACTCATGCACCCCCGAGAAGTGGCCATAAAATCGAGGCTTCGCCTCATTCAGTTTAAGGTCCTTCATCGGGCATACTTTGACAGGGTGAGGCTTTTCCGGATGGGGAGGGTTACTAACACCGCATGTCTACGATGCCAGCACCCAACGGGCGACTTCTTCCACATCATCTGGGGATGCACAGTGATACAGGAATATTGGGACGAGATTTTCAATGAATTGAGTGAGATACTGGAGGTGGAGATACCCAGGGACCCCAAATTGGCGCTCTTGGGAATGTCCACAGAGGTGGATATCACGCGATACTTGCTCATTTTTCTGCTGCTGGCCCTGGTGGTCGCAAAAAGGGACATTGCAAGACTGTGGGGGGCGCCTGGAAAACCAAATCTCGAGGAATGGAGAAGAGGCCTGGATATGTATATGGCAGCTGAACGTGTTACGTATAAAGCTAGGGGGTGCCCCCGAAAATTTAGAAAAATATGGGCCAAGTGGAGGCACTACCATGGACTGGAGTAGGGGGGCGGGACAGGGGGGGGAAGTGGGCGGGTGGTAGGATGAAGCACAGACATGGTGTGTAGGCCGCTGATTCCAGCATATGTGCATTTGAAGGCTAAGGGCCATGGGGAGTGCTTATACTTATTGACACACAACTTTGAGGACCGAGAGAGCCATGAGGGGCGGGGGGGGGGGGGGGGGGTGGTTGGAAGGGTTCATGCTGCTGGGGGGGGAGGGGAAGATGGGTGGGGGGGGCTTCGAGCAGAGGTCCCTCAGTTACTGCCTTTACTTATAGTTGATGGGGGGGGGGGGGAGTTCGGGGTGAAAATGAAAAATAATAAGTTCGTCGGGATGAATGCAATGTAACTGTCTATTTAAAAAGTTGCGTAACGGCGGGTAGAGCGGAATGTTGACGCTCCCCCGCGATGTCTTGTTCATGGTACTAATGATTCACCTGATGCAACAATAAAAAGAATTTACAAAAAAAAAAAAAAGCCTGGTACAACCAGGAGGCTGGTCATCCCTTTGTCTCAGAGAGGTTTCCTTCTTACCTTGGCCCATGAGATTCCCCTTGCAGGACACTTAGGCCAGAACAAGACTTGGGACAGGCTTGTCACACACTTTCACTGGCCTCACATGAATGAAGATACCAAGGAGTTTTGTCGCTCCTGTGTCACTTGCCAAGCCAGTGGTAAGTCAGGTGGCACAACAAAGGCCCCCCTCATACCACTACCTGTGGTGGGGGTACCCTTTGAGAGAGAGGGGATTGACATTGTTGGTCCAATGGAACCCCAGACAGCATCAGGGCACACGTTTATACTGGTGGTGGTGGATCATGCCACCAGGTATCCTGAAGCTATTCCCCTTAGGACCACTACAGCACCTGTTGTGGCAAGGGCCCTACTTGGAGTGTTCTCCAGAGTGGGCTTCCCTAAGGAGGTCGTCTCTGACAGAGGTGCAAACTTCATGCCAGGATATCGGACTGCAATGTAGAAGGAGTGTGGTGTCAACTACAAGTTCACCACACTATCACCCACAGTGCAATGGGCTTGTTGAGAGATTCAACAGGACCCTCAAAGGGATGATTCATAGACTACCTGAAAAGCTCAGGCGTAGATGGGATGTCCCGATACCCTGCCTCTTGTTTGCTTACAGAGAGGTCCCACAGAAGGGGGTTGGCTACAGCCCTTTTGAACTTCTGTATGGGCATCCTGTAAGGGGACCCCTTTGTTTGGTAAAGGAAGGATGGGAGAGACCTCTCAAAAAGCCTGCAACAAACATTGTGGACTATGTACTTGGTCTCCGCTCCAGGATGGCTGAGTACATGGAAAAGGCATCTAAAAACCTGGAGGCAAGCCAAGAGTTACAAAAAGCTTGGCATGACCAAAAGGCTGTCCTGACTGTTTACCAGCCTGGACAGAAGGTGTGGGTGCTGGAGCCAGTGGCCCCAGCAGCACTCAAAGACAAATGGTCTGGGCCCCACACAATCATTGAGCAAAAGGGAGAGGTCACCTACCTGGTGGACCTTGGAACTCACAGGAGCCCACTCAGGGTGCTCCATGTAAGCAGGCTCAAAGCATATGTCAACTGGGAGGACATGGGCTTGCTCATGGCCACAGATGAGGGACAGGAGGAGGAGAGTGACCCTCTCCCAGACCTGCTCACTCAGAACCCTGATGATGGGTCAGTAGATGGTGTTGTCTTTTGTGGCAGCCTCTCTGAACATCAACAAAAGGATTGTAAACAGGTTCTTCAATCCTTTAGACATATGTTCTCTCTGACACCCAGTCAAACCAATTGGTGTACCCATGAGGTTGACACTGGAGACAGTCTGCCTGTCAAGAGTAAAATCTACAGACAGCCTGATCATGTCAGAGACTGCATCAAGACAGAAGTGCAGAAAATGTTGGAGCTGGGAGTCATTGAGCCCTCAGATAGCCCTTGGGCTAGTCCAGTAGTTCTAGTGCCAAAGCCTCACACCCAGGGTGGTAGGAAAGAGATGAGGTTTTGCGTAGACTACAGAGGTCTCAATGTAGTCACTAAGACTGATGCCCACCCAATACCAAGAGCAGATCAACTTATAGATAGATTGGCTGCTGCCAACTACTTAAGTACATTTGACCTGACAGCTGGGTATTGGCAAATCAGGTTAGCTGAGGAGGCCAAGCCCAAAACAGCATTTTCTACCCCTGGTGGGCATTATCAGTTTGTGGTAATGCCCTTGGGTTTGAAAAATGCACCTGCCACCTTCCAAAGGCTGGTGAATCAAGTTCTCACTGGGTTGGATGACTTCTGTGCAGCATATCATGATGATATAGCTGTCTTTAGCTCCACCTGGGAGGATCACCTGGTCCACCTGAGGAAAGTGTTAGAGGCACTGCAGAAGGCAGGTCTCACTATCAAGGCCACTAAGTGCCAGATAGGGCAGACAGAAGTTGTATACCTGGGCCACCTTGTAGGTGGAGGCCAGGTTCAGCCATTGGAGAGCAAGATACAGGCCATCAAGGACTGGGCTCCTCCAACCACCCAGACTCAGGTTCGAGCTTTCTTGGGCCTGACTGGATATTACAGGAAATTTGTCAGAAATTATGGATCCATTGTGACTCCACTTAATGACCTGACAAGTAAAAAGATGCCAAAGAAAGTTCAGTGGACAGCAAGCTGTCAAAAAGCATTTGATGACCTAAAGCAGGCCATGTGCACAGCACCTATCCTAAAGAGTCCAGACTACTCCAAAACATTCATTGTCCAGACAGATGCTTCTGAGTTGGGTGTGGGAGCTGTTCTATCTCAGCTGAATTTTGATGGTCATGACCAGCCCATTGCTTTTATTAGCAGAAGGCTGACCCCCAGAGAGAAGAATTGGTCAGCTATTGAGAGGGAGGCCTTTGCTGTGGTTTGGGCCCTGAAGAAGTTGAGGTCATACTTGTTTGGCACTCACTTCAAGATTCAGACCGACCATAAGCCCCTCTTGTGGCTAAATCAGATGAAGGGTGAAAACCCCAAACTACTTAGGTGGTCCATTTCCCTACAGGGGATGGATTTTACAGTGGAACATAGACCTGGCACTGATCATGGCAATGCAGATGGGCTCTCCAGGTATTTCCACTTAGAGCAAGAAGACTCACCTGGTCAAGGTTAGCTTATTGTCCCAAAGTTTGGGGGGGGGGTCATGTAGGAGAGTAGGGTCTGCAATCCTATGATCACCCAGTTTTTTTGCTTTTTGCTTCACTGGTTTACGACTTTCCCTGGCTGTGGGCCTGCTAATCAGACCCACAGCCTAGCTGTTCTCTCTATTCCAAATTGTACCCAGGTACTGAATTGGCACTGGGCCCTCTCTCGAGTCCCTGTACCCAGGGCAGAGGTGCACCCAGAGGTCTCCCAGGGGCTGCAGCATGTATTATGCCACCCCTGGGCTGACTAACTAAACAGACACAACTGGCTGCTTGACAGCTGGGGCAAGGTGGTGTATTCACCCTTTGCTTTAGATATAGTATACCTATATCTAAACCTAAAATGGGCACACAGACCTCCTATCAGTCACTCCTATGGCAGGCCTTAACAATCCTGAAGGCAGAGTGCTTGGAATCGTGTGAGATAGTGCTCTGGCATGAATCGAGCCGGTCTGCGGCCTTCGGGATCTATCCCTTAGCCGTTTCCATGATAGCGTCAGACCATATACTTTTAAGTGCCTTATAATCCTCGCGGTTATGGTAACTTTGGTCCGACATTATCTAAACGCACAAGTTACTACTTGTGTAACGATATATCTGTAAGAGACATTAGTTAGTATTAGATTCCTTACCTTAGAATATCCCCAGGCGTCAGACTGGATCCGGAAACTTTTGCGTAGCAGTACCCTTGCGCGTCGGTAGGCGTCATCTGCGGCTCCGCGTCCGTCGTCGGCGTCGTGATGACGTCGTCGGAGTACTTAGACGCCGCCTCCGCGTGCTGACGTCAGTTCTTAGACACAGCTTTTCCGCGCCAGAAACGCAGAGCCATGTCAAAAAACAACACTGGTGCCATTGAAACTAGGGCCCTGAAAGGGGACAACCCCAACCCTAGATATTGGTTCGCAGAACGGGGAGGATGGGTGGGTCGGTAAGGAATCTAATACTAACTAATGTCTCTTACAGATATATCGTTACACAAGTAGTAACTTGTGCATCTGAAAGAGACACGTTAGTATTAGATTCCTTACCTTAGAATAGATACCCCAGCAATACCAACCCCGGTGGTGGGTCTGCGAACCAATAATCACACCAGAAAGTCCTGGAGGACGGAACGGCCAAAGAAGCCATCCCTCCGGACTTGGCTGTCCAGGCAGTAGTGTCTCGCAAACGTGTGCAGCGATGCCCACGTAGCTGCCTGACAGATGTCTTGTAAGGGCACACCCCTGCCCAGGGCAGTGGTAGTCGCCGTGGCTCGGGTGGAATGAGCCCGCAATCCAGCCGGGGGCTCCTTCCTAGCCAAAGAGTAGCATGCCTGGATACACAAGATGATCCACCGGGAGATGGTCCTCTTGTGCACCGCTTTCCCCTTCTTAGCGCCCACGTAATCAACAAAGAGTTGGTCATCCACCCGGAACTGGCGTGTGCGACTCAAATAAAATGAGAGTGCACGTTTTGGGTCCAGACGGTGGAGCCGCTCTTCCTCTTTAGAGGGATGCGGTGGCAGGAAGAAGGTTGGCAAGGTGATAGACTGCCCAATGTGGAAGGCCGTGACAACCTTGGGCAGGAAAGAAGGTTTGGTACGTAGCACCACTTTGTCCGGATGGACAGAAAGGAAAGGTGGAGTACAAGAAAGAGCCTGGAGCTCACTCACTCTCCTGGCAGATGTGATGGCAACCAGGAAAGCCGTCTTTAGAGTCAGAAGACGAAGAGGACAGTTGTGAAGTGGCTCAAAGGGAGCGCACATCAGGAAGGTAAGAACAAGGTTCAAGTCCCACTGGGGCATCACGAAGGGAACAGGAGGGAACATGTGCGTGATGCCCTTAAGAAAACGATTTACAATAGGGGACTTGAACAAAGAAGGCTGATCAGGTAGCCTTAAGAAGGCAGAAAGGGCAGAAAGGTAGCCCTTGACAGTGCCCAGAGCAGAGCCCTGCTGGGCAAGAGAAAGAAGGAAGAGGAGAACCTCAGAAAGGGGGGCAGAGAGTGGATCCACAGCCTTTGCTGTGCACCATGCCACAAATCTGTTCCACCTGCAGGCGTATACCGACTTTGTGGAGGGACGCCTGGCTGCCAGAACGACATCACAGACTTCGGGAGGCAAGTCAAATGGCCTCAACTGTCGCCGCTCAATCTCCAAGCTTGTAGGTGGAGACTGGACAGGTTCGGGTGGAGGACCGTCCCCTGCTGCTGCGACAGAAGGTCCTCCCGAAGGGGCAGACGAATCGGGGGATCTACTGACATGCTGAGTAGCTCGGAATACCAGTATCTTCGTGCCCAATCCGGAGCCACAAGGATGACTTGGGCCCGGTCGCGCCTGATCTTCTTCAGCACTCTGGGCAGAAGTGGTATAGGCGGAAAGGCGTACAACAGACCGCAACTCCACTCGCGACGAAAAGCGTCTCCGAGCGAGTGCCGCCTTGGAAATTCCAACGCGCAGAATTGATGACATTGCGCGTTCTCTTCGGTGGCGAATAGATCTAACCAAGGCTCTCCCCATTGCTGAAAGAGGCCTTGCGCCACGTCTGAGTTCAGACGCCATTCGTGATCCATCATGCACCGACGGCTGAGTTAGTCCGCCCTGGCATTCATAGAACCTGCCAGGCGTTGAACCACCAGGGTCACACCCTGACTTTCCAGCCACTGCCAGAGGCGCAGAGCCTCCTGGCATAGGGTCCATGACCCCACCCCGCCCTGTTTGTTGCAGTACCACATGGCGGTGGTGTTGTCCGTGAATACCTGCACTACACTCCCCCGGACAGAGGGGAGGAATGCCTTCAGCGCTAGACGAATCGCCCGTAACTCCAACAGGTTGATGTGGAGCCGGGCCTCCGCCGGAGACCAGAGTCCTCTGATCTCCGCCTCTCCCATGTGGCCACCCCAGCCCTGGAGGGACGCGTCCGTCACAACTACGTGCTCCGGGTGGGGTAGGGAGAAGACCGTAGTCAATGCCTTAGTAGAAGACCGTAGTCAATGCCTTAGTAACTTCTCGGCTTGACTACGGTAACATCTTGTACCTGGGTGCAAACAAAGCAGTAGTAAAACGCTTGCAACTGGTACAAAATGCTGCGGCCAGACTGCTTTGTAGAATCCCCAGACACGCCAGGATTACTAAACATCTCAGGGACCTTCACTGGCTCAGGGCTGAAAACCGGATTCGCTTTAAAACCCTGAGCTACCTGTTTAAAATCAAAGCTGGGACCGCTCCCAAGTATCTTCAAGATCTTGCCAAGCCCTACCTTCCCAATCGTAATCTTCGTTCTGTTACATCAGCGACCTTTACGGTACCCAGGTATAAACGGGCTAGACTGGGCGGGAGATCCTTCTCATATCTGGGTCCAACTCTTTGGAATACATTGCCCACCCAAATACGCAAAGAAGAAAACTACAGGAACTTTAGGAAAAGTGTAAAGACCTGGTTGTTCGACAAATAAATACCCTCTGACTTGTTCTCTCTCTAGCTGTGCCCTGTGTTTCATTAATTCGGCGCCGGGAAACCCTTTGTGGGTAGCTGTGCGCCTTATAAATACTATAAAATAAATAAAATAAATAGGGAGAGGGACCTGCCACTGACCCAATCGCGGTCCGTGAGCCACCACTGCAACTGTCTTGCAGTGCGCTCCGAGATCAAGACGTGATCGGACAAGTTGCCCTGATGCTGGGCCCACTGAAACTTCAGGTCCCACTGCAGAGCCCGCATCCGCCACCGGGCGTGACGCACCAGTAGGATGTAGGAGGCCATCAGCCCCAGAAGCCGCAGCGTCAACCTGACCGAGACTCGGGATAAAGGCCGAAAGATGGGAACCAGAGCCTGAATATCCCAAACCCGCTGTTCGGGAGGGTAAACCCGAAACTGCGCCGAGTCTAGAACCGCTCCGATGAAGAGGAGCTTCTGAGAGGGACACAGGTGCGACTTCGGCACATTGATGGAGAACCCCAGCAAATGCAGGAGGTCGGCCGTAGTCTGGAGGTGGTTGACGACTGTTTGGGGCGAGCCGGCCTTCAACAACCAGTCGTCGAGGTAGGGGAAGACTGACACCCCTAACCTGCGCAGATGAGCTGCGACCACCGCCATCACCTTCGTGAACACCCGTGGGGAGCTGGTAAGGCCAAAGGGGAGCACGGTAAACTGAAAATGCTCGTGGCCTAACGTGAACCACAGGTAACGCCGGTGGGCCGGCAGGACGGGGATGTGAAAATAAGCGTCCTGCAAGTCCAACGCTACCATCCAGTCTCCGGGGTCCAGGGCAGCCAAGACCTGAGCCAAAGTAAGCATCTTGAACTTCTCTTGACGGAGGAAGCCGTTGACGTTCCGTAGGTCCAAGATCGGGCGCAGGCCCCCCTTGCCCTTCTTGGGCACCAGAAAGTAGTGGGAGTAACATCCACACCCTACTTCTGGCCCAGGAACGCGCTCGATGTCCCCCTTGGCCAAGAGGGCCGTGACTTCCTCTTGCAGAAGTTGCAAGTGATCCCCCCGACACGCGGTGGAATGGCTGGAGGGGTCGCCTCGAAGGGGAGGGAGTAGCCCCTTCGGACGATTTGCAGCACCCACTTGTCCGATGTGACAGTGCACCAGTGGAAGTGGTGATGGCGAACCCTGCCTCCCACAGGCGTCACATGGGCCTGAAAGCTCGGACTAGGAAGGTTTGGAGGCAGGTGCTGCGGAGGGACGTGTGGACTGGCCTCGCCGCTGACCCCGACCGCCACGGCGGTTCCCACGGCCGCCACCGCGCTGCTGTGTATTCTGCGGTGCGTGGCTGGCAGCACGTGTGGGGATGCCCCTTCCGTGGCCACGAAGGGAGCGAAAGGCACCCGATTGCTGGCGCGTGGTCGAGAGACCTAAGGACTTGGCCGTAGCCCTGGAGTCCTTAAAGCGCTCCAGCGCATGGTCTGCCTTGTCGCCAAAAAGGCGACGGCCATCGAACGGCATATCCAGGAGGGTGGCCTGGACATCGGCCGAGAAATTGGCGGACCTCAACCAGGCGTGGCGTCGAACCGCCACCGTCGTTGCCATCGCCCTGCCCAGTGAGTCTGTGGTATCCAGTCCACACCGGATAGAGTATCGTGCCGCATCTCGACCCTCCACAAGGGCTTGGGCGAGTTTAGCCCGGACCTCCTCCGGGCATTGTGGCAGCACGTCCGCGACCGTGTCCCACAGGGTGTGGGTGTAGCGGCCCAAGAGACACGCGTGTTGACAGACCGCAGTCCCAAACTCAGGGACGAGAACACTTTCTTTCCGAACTGTTCGTATCTCTTGGATTCCCGATCGGGCGGCGCCGTCGGGAATGCGGTCTGGGAAACGGAGGCCTGGATAACCAGGCTCTCGGGGGTGGGGTGGGTGGACAAAAAGCAAGGTTCGCCCGGGGTCGGGCGGTAGCGTCTGGCCACGTTCCTATCCACAGGCGGACCTGTGGCGGGCTTTGACCAAGTGCCCACAAGAACGTCACATAGGGCTTCATTAAACAGCAGTAGAGGCTCACCGGAGCTTGCCTGCGGTTTAAGAACCTCAGTGAGGAGGTTAGTCCTCATGGCCGCGACGGGGAGCTCCAGGCCCAAGGCCTTGGCTGCCCTCATCAACACTACGCTGTAAGCAGCCCCCTCCTCCGTAGCCACGGTGGGAGGGGAGACAAATCCAGTGTCTGGCGAGGTGTCAATACCACTGGCCTCCCCAAGCTCATATGTCCAGTCCTCCTGTGACTGGCAATCTTGTGCCAGAGGGTCCTCAGACCCCTCCCAATCACCTCCGTCATCAGTCTCCTGTAATCCAGGGTCAACAGACTGGGCCTCCTCATGGAAATAGAAATCTCCAAAGGCCGTCGGAAGCGGCGGCCAACGGCGCCGGTCCGGCGCCAGAGTCGGACCGAAGGGAAGATTGGGGACGGCGTCCACAATGGGCGCCGGGGGCGACACTCTCGGGGCCTGCGCCGGTGAGGTCGACCGGCGACGACCCGGATCCGGAAGCGGATCCAGTGAGGTCCCGCGGCGCCGGGACCGAAGTCGCCGGCGGAGCCGGGGCCGAAGCACCCTGCGGCGTCGAAGGGCCCGACCCGCTAGGGCCTCCAGCCGGGACCGCTGGGCCCGGAGGCGCCCGGCCGAGGAGGGAGGGACTTCATGGCCATAAGGTACCGCTCGACCTCCTCCGGCGTCGCGCCGTGCCCAGGGACCCGAAGGTGTGGAGCAGGCGGCGACGCTTGCGACTCTCGCGGAGCCGCGTGGGCGGTGTCGCCCGAACCCCCGGCCGCATCGTGCGAGCGTCGGGGTGGGTCGGAGAAGCGATGATGCTGCTCCGACCTCTCATGCCTCTTACCTGAGGACTTGGATACCGACGACCGATGTCCACTCCCGGAGCTGCGAGGACTCCGACCCCGCGACCGGTCCCTCGACCTCCCGTGGGACCGGGACCTGGAACGGCGCGGGGCCGACTGCCGGAGCTCGAGTCGCTTGCGGGACCGCTCCCGCCAAGCCTTCGACGTCAGGGGCCGGCAGTCGGAGCAGGTGCGGTCGTCATGGTCGAGGCCTAAGCACTTCAGGCACCGGCGATGGGGGTCCGTAACCGACATCAGTCGGTCGCACTTCGAACAGGGCTTGAACCCGGGCATCCCTACCGGCACCGATAGAGTCGAGGACTCAAGAAAGAAAGGATTGAAAAAGATCAAAAAGTTTAGTCAAAAAATTACTAGGGGTAGAGCTTCTCCGGATCTGCGCTAGCTGGCGCAGAAAAAAGAAGAACTGACGTCAGCGCGCATGGGTGGCGTCTAAGTACTCCGACGACGTCATTCCGGCGCTAACGACGCCGACGACGGACGCGGAGCCGCAGACGACGCCAACCGACGCGCAGGGGTATTGCTACGCAAAAATTTCCAGATCCAGTCTGACGCCTGGGGATATTCTAAGGTAAGGAATCTATCACTAACGTGTCTCTTTCAGATTGTTCGAACGGGGCATAGCTCTTCCTCTGAGCTATCTTCCATGGCCCCATAGGCCTCATTGTCGTCTCCTACCTCGTCGACTACTTCTTCTACGTCTAGGCCTTCGACATCCGCTTGATAGTCGTAGTCGATTTCCTCCGCCGGAGGTGAAATCTGCAACTGAACGTCGTGTTCGTCTGCTTCTTCGCTGTCTAAGATGTCCACCGGTGCCGGGGCCGACTGCCGGGCCTCCATGCGCGCCACGCGCCGAAGCCGAATCGTCTTCTTCGAACGAAACCTGGAACAAGCCATACAGCTGGCTTCATCGTGGTCCGGCGACAGGCCCTTGTTGCACACCGGGTGGACGTCGATGTGTGGGTACTTCGATCCGCACACGGGACACTTCTTGAACGGGCTCCGTTCCAGGTTGTGTCGTCGAAGGTCTTGCTGCGTCGACTGGGCCTCAATCACCGAAGAGTCACGTGACTCCCTGGATGTCCAACTCGGGAACCGAGTCGGAACGGAACTGGGCACCGAACGCAAAACAATACCGACGGTTTGAAAAAGGCCTTGTGGCCTCGAAAAAGTGTATGTTGATTCCGAACTGGAGATAACGAAATTACATCCGAACCCAATGGCGGAAAAAACCAATCTGAGGATGGAGTCGATGCCCATGCGCACTGTAGTCCAGGGGAGGACCCACCTAGCTCGTGATACTTTGAAGACTCTTCCAGGACAACAATGTGCAATCATCCGGACCCAACACTAGGCGGCGATCTATGCTATAGATATGAATTCAGCAGCCCACATGCCTCGAACTTATGTGAGATGGCGCTCTGGCATGATCTGAGCCCGTTTGCAGCTTGCGGAAGCAAGTCCTAATAGCTGTTCCATGATAACGCTATACCATATACTCTTAAGTGCATTATCAACCTCGCGGTTAAATGCCAACTCTGGTATAACATCAAAACATGTCGAGTAAGGTGTCATACGAATTGGAATACTATCCCCTCGCCAATTCTGGCGACGGGGGTAGCATTCCACCCTTCTAGAGGGAGACGACATGTATGTAACTGCGAACCCCGGTTAAAATTAACTCGAGACTCAGCATCACAAAATGGATGCTGCCACCACAGACACAAGTCTGACCTCCTGCTGCTGGGAGTCCTTCCAGCGAGGACGGCTTGGACAAAGGGTTTCCTGCCTTGGGAGGTGCTAGCACCACCCCAGACAGGATTTTGTGTATTGAGGTAGGGAGGCCTGAAAGGAATGAGACATGCCTGGGGCACACAAGGTGCCCTGTGCATACACCGGTTCAAACCAGTTGCTGGGGCATCCCAGCACCAGCTCTGGCGGGTGTGAGAAGTTGGCCTGATGTGCAGTGCTCACTATTCTAGTGATCACTATATATCAGTCCAACCAACCCTTATTGATGATTGGTTGTAAGTCAACCTTATAGACCAGCTATCCTAGTAGCATGGATACGAGCAGTCTAAGGCTAAGACTCTAGGGGGCGTGTTAAGCCAGCTGTTTTACCATCACACTACCCCTTGAACACCAAGTGAAAGGACACCACACAAGTTGTTATGAAAATAAACAGTGTATTTATTTATAACAAGACTACCCTGGCTCTTTATGAGACAGGGAGCTAAGCACACAACAAAACTCTTATGAAAATACTTTAAGTCGCACAATTTACACAAATGCCCGAGGGGCACGAAAAACCATATACTCTAAAAGTGGAATGCGAATTACTAGCAGGTAAGTAACGATTCTCAGAGGCTTTAGAAACGCTAGGCCTACAATACTGAACACTCAGGTTAGGAGCAGGAGGTCTAGGGGAGCCACGTGCAGAGTGGGAACTCTCACGCGTAAGGCGGGAAAAAGCCTATGGAAGCTAGAATTCACAAAGTCACTGTTCTCGGGCGAACCCGACTAGCTGGGACGAAAACGGGAGTGGATCCGAACACTTGGAGTGTTGGACTATGCTGAGGCACCGGAGTGCTGGATTTACCTAGCCCAGGGGCTGCGGCTGCATAGGGTTCAAGTTGCGTCGGAAACCCACGTTGACGGACCAGGAGCCTGAAGAGGAAGTTGCTGGCAGGCGGCCAGTGAAGAAAAGTTCGAAGAGATCCAAGCCTGGATCAGGGAAGAAGAAAACCTGAAAGCAGAGGGGACCAAGTTCTTTAATCACTAGCCAGTGATTAAGTGGGCACCAGGATGGCACCGGGCGAAGTCACCGCAGTCAGGTGAGTGGGCGCTGCTGGGCTCTGCAGTCTCTCGGACCAGGAGGCGTTGTCGGCGACCAGGGTGGAGGTGCGAGCTGTCCCACGAAGGTTCTTGCTGTCGACGTCGCTGGACCCAGGATTGGGGCAACAAGTCTTGGCAAATGCAAGGCCCACGCGGTGGACCTAAAATGGCGTCTTGAGTGGACTAGGAGGGTCCAGGGGACTTCTCCGATGGAGGGAAGCAAGGGCCAGTCTGGAGCAACCAGACCAGCAGCAGTGATGTCGTCGGGCGTCGTTAAGAAGGCCACAAGCCAGCGGGCTAGTAGCCAAACAACGCGGTGAGCAGCAAAAAGCAGAAGGGCCCCACGCAGATCGTGGAGATGCTGGGAGGCTGAACTTCGGTGCTGGAGCTGCTCAGGGTCGGGGCTTCTCGGACCCCAAAGCACTCACCAGGGGATTCCTCGGCGGTCGTGCTGGAAAGAAGTCGTGCAGTCTTGAAGATGGCCGGTCCCTCGAGGTCTCGTCGCACCCACGGTTCTCAGCTTAGCTGTAGAGGTGGGTAGAGGTCAGAGGTGCCAGGGAAGCCGGTTCTCGTCGAGCTGGGCAGTCGGATTCCGGAGGAAGGACTTGCAGCAGACCGCAGTGTTCTTAAGATGGTGCCTGCGGATGCAGGGTGACTACTCCTTAGTCACAAGGGAAAATCTTGAAGAAGAAATCTTGAAGTCCTTTCGTGGAAAGTCGTGTCTTGATTCCAAAGATGATCTAATTTGGAAGGGGGCCAGTTCCTACCTTTATTCTAAAAAAGGGGGCTGGCACGCGACTAAGTCCTGCCCTATGGGTGGGACTAGGAGGGGGGTGGTTACACCCCTCTCCTTTGGCGGGCTTTCCCCAGGCCAGGGGCTGGAGTGCCCCTGGAACTGGTTTCAGCCGGCCTATGCACAGTGAGCACCGGGGTGCCACTTGCAGTCACCTTCCTCTGAAGCCCTGCCTACCTAGAATACACAAAACCCTGTCTGGGACGGTGCTGGCACCGCCCCTGGCAGGAAACCCTTTGTCTTTGCCTCCTGCTCTGGGAGGACTCCCAGCAGCAGGAGGGCAGACTTGTGTCTCGGTGGCAGCATCCATTTTGTGGAGCTAAGGCTCTGCTTGACTTTAACCGGGGTTACAGGTTACCATCATGTCGTGTCCCTCTAGAAGGGTGGAATGCTAACCCCGTCGCCAGAATTGGCGAGGGGTTAGTATTCCAATTCGTATGACACCTTACTCGACATATTTTGATAAAGCGATACCAGAGTTGGCATATAACCGCGAGGATTATAATGCACTTAAGAGTATATGGTATGCGATATCATGGAAACGGCTAAGGGATAGATCCCGAAAGCCGCAGACAGGCTCAGCTCATGCCAGAGCACCATCTCACACGATTCCAAGCACTCTGCCTTCAGGATTGTCAAGGCCTGCCATAGGAGTGACTGATAGGAGATCGGTGTGTCCATTTAGGGTTAGATATAGGAATACTATATCTAAAGCAAAGGGTGATTACACCACCTTGCCCCAGCTGTCGTGCAGCCAGTTGTGTCAGATTTGGATGGCCAGCCAGGGGTGGCATAATACATGCTGCAGCCCCTGGTAGGCCCTGGGTACACCTATGCCCTGGGTACCTAAGGTATACTGTACAGGGACTGATAAGGTGACTCAGTATCCAATTAGATATGTACCTAAGGTACATGGAATCCATTTTACAGAGAGAGCAGTAGGCCTGGGGCCCTGAATAGCAGGGTCCCAGGTCAACTAAGTCAGAAAACCAGCAAAACACCAGGCAAAAAGTTGGGGGCAACCATAGTCAGGGATCTACCTTCCTACAGTAAGTACTGGACTAATAGGCTTTGGAGTCGCTAGGACTTGACTACTGAACCCTTAGATTACGAATAGGAGGCCTAGGGGACTCGGGTGCAGAGTGTGCACTCTAACGCGGGAAGCGGGACAAAGTCTATGGAGGCTAGTAAAGACAAAGTTAGTGTTCTCGGGCGAACCCGACTAGGTAGGTCAAAAACGACAGCGGATCTGGACCCTTGGATAGTGAGGCTATGCTGGGGCACCGAAATGCCGAAGTTACCTAGCCCAGGGGCTGCGGCTGCATAGGTCTGAAAAGACGTCGGGATTCTTCGTTGACGAACCAGGAGCCTGAAGAAAAGGAGTTGCTGGCAGGCGACCAGTGAAGATTGTTAGGGTGATCCAAGCCTGGATCGAAGATGGATGACACCTGAAAGCAGAGGGGACCAAGTTCGTGACTACTAGCCAGTAGTCAGGTGGCACCAGGAGGGCACCGGATGGTAGTCACCTCAATCAATCAATCAAAGGCATTTGTAGAGCGCACTACTTACCCGGAGGGTCTCAAGGCGCTTGGGGGGGCGCTGCTACTGCTCGAACAGCCAGGTCTTGAGCTTCTTCCTGAAGGAGAGGTGGTCTTGGGTCAGGCGCAGGTCGGGAGGGAGGGAGTTCCAGGTCTTGGCGGCCAGGTAGGAGAAGGACCTGCCTCCTGTTGTCGCTCTTCGGATGCGGGGGACGGCGGCGAGGGCGTGGTTGGTCGATCGGAGGTGGCGTTTGGGGGCGTAGAAGTTGAGGCGGTTGTTGAGGTAGCTCGGGCCTTGGTCGTGTAGGGCTTTGTGTGCGTGGGTGAGGAGACGGAAGGTGATTCTCTTGTTGACGGGGAGCCAGTGCAGGTCTCTTAGATGTCCTGAGATGTGGCTGCGTCGGGGGATGTCGAGGATCAGTCTGGCTGAGGCGTTCTGGATCCGCTGGAGTCTCTTCTGGAGCTTGGCGGTGGTTCCGGCGTAGAGGGCGTTGCCGTAGTCCAGTCGGCTGGTGACGAGGGCCTGGGTGACCGTCTTCCTGGTCTCGGTGGGGATCCACCGGAAGATCTTCCGTAGCATGCGCAGGATGTTAAAGCAGGATGCGGAGACGGCGTTGACTTGTCTGGTCATGGAGAGGGAGGAGTCCAGGATGAAGCCCAGGTTGCGTGCGTGGTCTGTCGGTTTGGGTGCGGTGCCCAGGGCGGGGGGCCACCAGGAGTCGTCCCAGGCGGAGGAGCCCAGGATGAGGACTTCCGTCTTGTCTGAGTTCAGTTTCAGGCGGCTGGTCGTCATCCACTCGGCTACTTCTTTCATCCCTTCGTGCAGGTTGGCTCTGGCGGCGGCGGGGTCGTTGGTCAGGGAGAGGATCAGCTGGGTGACGTCGGCGTAGGAAATGATGTTGAGGTTGTGTTGGCGTGCGATGGCCGCGAGGGGGCTCATGTAGACGTTGAAGAGGGTGGGGCTCAGCGAGGATCCTTGAGGGACGCCGCAGATGACTTCGGTGGCCTCTGACTTGTACGGTGGTAGACGGACTCTCTGTGTTCTTCCGTCGAGGAAGGAGATGATCCATTCCAGTGCCTTCTCCTGGATTCCGACGTTGCTGAGGCGCTGCACTAGGGTGCGGTGGCAGACGGTGTCGAATGCCGCGGAGAGGTCTAGGAGGATGAGGGCCGCTGTTTCTCCGTTGTCCATCAGGGTTCGGATGTCATCGGTGGCGGTGATGAGGGCGGTCTCGGTGCTGTGGTTGGCACGGAAGCCAGACTGTGAGGGGTCGAGGGATCCATTCGTCTCGAGGAAGGCGGCCAGCTGTTTGTTGACGGTCTTCTCGATGACTTTGGCTGGAAACGGGAGGAGCGAGATGGGGCGGTAATTCTTGAGTTCGGTGGGGTCCGCTGTAGGTTTCTTGAGTAGAGCGCTGAGTTTGGCGTGCTTCCAACTCTCCGGGAAGGTGGCGGTGTCGAAGGATGTGTTGATGATGTCCCGCAGGTGGGGTGCGATGACAGCGTCGGCCTTGTTGAAGACGTGGTGAGGGCAGGGGTCGGATGGGGATCCGGAGTGGATGGAGTTCATCATGCGCACGGTGTCTTCGGTGCAGATCGGAGTCCAGGCGCGGAGGGTGGTGGTGGGGGGCGGTGGTTCTGTCGTGGCGTGCGTCGGTTGAGTGCTGAAGCTGTTGTGTATGTCCGCGATCTTGTTGTGGAAGTAGGAGGCGAGGGAGTTGCAGAGGTCTTGCGACGGGGTGATGTCGTTGTTTCCGGCGTTGGGGCTGGAGAGCTCTTTCACGATGTTGAAGAGTTCCTTGCAGTTGTGTGCGTTGATGTCCAGCCGGTCCTTGAATGCAGTTTTCTTGGTGGCGCGGATCAGTTGGTGGTGCTTTCGGGTGGCAAGCTTGAGGGTGGTCATGTTGTCCGGTGTTGGTCCCCTTCTCCAGGCTTTCTCGAGGGCTCTGCAGTTCTTCTTGGAGCTCTTGAGTTAGTCGGTGAACCATGGGGCCTTCTTGTTGCCGGGTCTGCTGGGCGGGGTCCTCAGTGGGGCGAGTTCGTCCGCGCAGTTGGTGATCCACTTCGTGAGGTTGTCGGCGGCCTGGCTGGGGTTCGCTGAGCTGGCGGGTGCTGGCTCAGGGAAGCGGCGAGCTGGTCGGCTGTGATCTTGTTCCAGCTTCTTCGCGCAACCTGTTGCTGGTGGTGGTGGATCGTCGTTCTTTTGAAGGTGAAGTTGACGCAGCTGTGGTCCGTCCAGTGGAGTCCGGTGGCGTGGTTGAAGGTGATGTCTTTGCTGGATGAGAAGACGGCGTCGAGTGTGTGTCCGGCGAGGTGGGTGGGGGTGGACACCAGCTGCTTGAGACCGAGGTTGGCGAGGTTGTCCAGCAGGGTGATGGTGTTGCGGTCGTTGTTGTTCTCCAGGTGGAAGTTGATGTCCCCCAGGAGGATGTAGTCAGCGGAGGGGAGGGCATGCGGGCTGATGAAGTCGGCGATGTCCTCGCTGAATTGTGTGCGTGGTCCCGGGGGTCGGTAGATGAGGGTGCCTCTGAGGGTGGTCTTGGGGTCCGTGTGGATCTGGAAGTGCAGGTGTTCGGCCGTTGTCAGGGTGTCGTCGGTGTCGGTCTTGATGCGGATGGTGTCCCTGTAGATGATGGCGATGCCTCCTCCTGTGTTGTTGATGCGGTCCCTTCGGATGATTTTGTAGCCCTCTGGGATGGCGATGGCGATGGCGATGTCAGGCGCTGAGGAGTCGTTCATCCAGGTTTCCGTGAGGAAGGCGACGTCAGGGGCTATGGTGTCGAGGAGGTTCCAGAGTTCGATGGCGTCTCTGTGGACGGAGCGGGTGTTGAGGAGGATGCACTTCAGGTGGTTGCTGCTGGTGTTAGGCTTGGCGGGTGTTGGTGCGGGGTTGGTCCGGATGCAGGTGAACTTGCAGGCGTGGCAGCTGAAGGGTCCGTGGGTTCGTCTCGGGGTGGCTCGGTAGCAGCCCGGGATTCGGCCGGTGTTGAGTGCGTTGAGTTTGGTGGCGTTGTAGGTCCGTCGGGTCGGCTTCCGTCGGTGGGGGCCAGGGATCCTGGCACTGGGGGCGGACGGGCTTACCTTTGGCGCACCTTCGGCGCTCATTCGGTGCTCCCGCTGCGCGCGTCCGCTGCGCGGTCGCTCGGGGGGGTGACATAAATCTGTAGCAGGGAGGGCGGGTCAGCTGGGAGGCGGAAGCGGGGCGGCCAATGGGATGGAGGTGGGCGGGGCCGCAGGGAGGCAGCGGCGGGAATCGGCGATCGGCGATCACGGGCGGCTCAGCGGCGGCTGGGTCGCTCTGGCGGCAGGCAGGCAGACAGGAAGGAGAGTGGCAGCAGGGGGGGTGACCAGGCCTCGACTAGGTGAGTGGGCGACGCTGGGCTCTGCAGTCTCACGGACCAGGAGGCGTTGTCGGCGACCAGGATGGAGGTGCGCGCTGTCCCACGATGGATGATGCTGTCGACGTCGCTGGACCCAGGATTGGGGCAACAAGTCTTGGCAAATTCAAGCCCACGCGGTGGACCTAAAATGGCGTCTGGAGTGGACCAGGAGGGTCCGGGGTGCTCCTCTCTTGGGAGGGAGCAAGGGCCAGTCTGGAGCAACCAGACCAGCAGCAGTGATGTCGTCGTTAAGAAGGCCACAAGCCAGCGGGCTAGTAGCCAAACAACGCGGTGAGCAGCAAAAAGCAGAAGGGCCCCACGCAGATCGTGGAGATGCTGGGAGGCTGAACTTCGGTGCCGGGGCTGCTCAGGGTCGGGGCTTCTCGGACCCCAAAGCACTCACCAGAGGATCCCTCGGCGGTCGTGCTAGAAAGAAGTCGTGCAGTCCTGAAGATGGCCGGTCCCTCAAGGTCTCGTCGCACCCACGGTTCTCAGCTTAGCTGCAGAGGTGGGTAGAGGTCAGAGGTGCCAGGGAAGCCGGTTCTCGTCGAGCTGGGCAGTCGGATTCCTGAGGAAGGACTTGCAGCAGACCGCAGTGTTCTTAAGATGGTGCCTGCGGATGCAGGGTGACTACTCCTTAGTCACAAGGGAGAATCTTAAAGAAGAAATCTTGAAGTCCTTTCGTAGAAAGTCGTGTCTTGATTCCAAAGATGATCTAATTTGGAAGGGGGCCTGCTCCTACCTTTATCCTGAAAAAGGGGGCTGGCACGCGACTAAGTCCTGCCCTATGGGTGGGACCAGGAGGGGGGTGGCTACACCCCTCTCCTTTGGCGGTCTTTCCCCAGGTCAGGGGCTGGAGTGCCCCTGGAACTGGTTTCAGCCGGCCTATGCACAGTGAGCACCGGGGTGCACTTGCAGTCACCTTCCTCTAAAGCCCTGCCTACCTAGAATACACAAAACCTTGTCTGGGACGGTGCTGGCACCGCCCCTGGCAGGAAACCCTTTGTCCTTGCCTCCTGCTCTGGGAGGACTCCCAGCAGCAGGAG
This sequence comes from Lissotriton helveticus, assembly GCF_964261635.1. Classification (NCBI taxonomy): domain Eukaryota; kingdom Metazoa; phylum Chordata; class Amphibia; order Caudata; family Salamandridae; genus Lissotriton; species Lissotriton helveticus. The sequence continues at coordinate 458,160,081 of NC_136059.1, read as the reverse complement.
GGCAGACTTGTGTCTCGGTGGCAGCATCCATTTTGTGGAGCTAAGGCTCTGTCTGACTTTAACCGGGGTTACAGGTTACCATCATGTCGTGTCCCTCTAGAAGGGTGGAATGCTAACCCCGTCGCCAGAATTGGCGAGGGGTTAGTATTCCAATTCGTATGACACCTTACTCGACATGTTTTGATAAAGTGATACCAGAGTTGGCATATAACCGCGAGGATTATAATGCACTTAAGAGTATATGGTATGCGATATCATGGAAACGGCTAAGGGATAGATCCCGAAAGCCGCAGACAGGCTCAGCTCATGCCAGAGCACCATCTCACACGATTCCAAGCACTCTGCCTTCAGGATTGTCAAGGCCTGCCATAGGAGTGACTGATAGGAGATCTGTGTGTCCATTTAGGGTTAGATATAGGAATACTATATCTAAAGCAAAGGGTGATTACACCACCTTGCCCCAGCTGTCAAGCAGCCAGTTGTGTCTGTTTGGTTAGTCAGCCCAGGGGTGGCATAATACATGCTGCAGCCCCTGGGAGACTTCTGGGTGCACCTCAGCCCTGGGTACAGGGACTCAGAAGGGCCCAGTGCCAATTCAGTACCTGAGTACAATTTGGATAGAGAGAACAGCTAGGCTGTGGGTCTGATTAGCAGGCCCACAGCCAGGGAAAGTCGTAAACCAGTGAAGCAAAAAGCAAAAATCTGGGTGATCATAGGATTGCAGACCCTACTCTCCTACAGCGGGAAACCGGACAAAGGATAGGGGGTGTAGCCACCCCCTTCCTGGTCCCACCCAGGGGAGGGACCTAGTCAGTAGTGCAGCCCCCTTTAGGAGAATAAAGGTAGGAGCTGGTCCCATTCCAAATTAGATTATCCTGAACTATTCTACAAGAAGAAACTCTGGCCTTCGACGTTCTGCTCCACAGAAGACTGAAGAATCTCCCTTGTGGACAAGGAATGTCCACCCTGCACAAGCGGGCACTATCAAGCGTCCAGCGGCTTCACTTTGTCGTCTTCCCTCGAGGATCCAGACTTCAGAGCCCGACGAGACCCGGATTCCCAGACCTCTCCGACCTCAACTCACATCTGCAGCAAAGCTGAGACCCGTGGGTGCGACGAGACACGTGGGACCGGACATCTTGAACGAACCTGCACTTCGCTTCCAGCATGACTCCCGAGGTAAACTCGACCAAGTGCTTTGGGGATTGAGAAGCCCCAGCCCCGAGCAGCTCCTGCACCGAGGATCAGCCCTCCAGCATCCACGAGATCTGCGTGGGGCCCTTCTGCTTGGTTCCTGCTCGATGCGTTGTCTGGTCACTTGCCGGCTGGCTAGTGGCCTCCTAGACGACGGACTTTGAAATCTTCACTGCTGGTCTGGTTGCTCCAGACTGACCCTTGCTCCCTTCCAAAAGAGGGGCACCCCGGACTCTCCTAGTCCGCACCAGACGCTTTCTTCACTCACCGCGTGGGTTGCCTTTGCCAAGGCCTGTTGCCTCCAATCCCGGATCCAACATCGCCGACAGCGAGAGCCTGCGTGGGACAGCTCGTGCCTCCATCCTGGTCGTCGAAGACACCTCCTGGTCCACGTGGCTGCAGAGTCAAGCGTCCACTCTTCACCTGATCGCGACGTCGACATCTGGTTCCTTCCTGGTTCCACTCCGGTCACTGGGTAGTGACTGTGAACATTGTCCCCTCTGCTTTCAGGTCTCCTTCTTCAACAATCCACCCTTGGATTGCACCGGACATCTTCCTCCTGGTCGCCTGCAGCATCTTTTCTTTCAGGCTCCATTGACTTCAACGCGAGAACCCGACGCACTTTGAACCCTATGCACCCGCAGCCCGTGGGTGAGGTAACAAGAGCATTTCGGTGCTCAAGGGTAGTTTAACTGTCCTAGTGTTCAGTTCCACAGTCATTGTTGTCCTATCTAGTCAGGAGTGTCCGTACTCACCTCTTTCTTGAACTGTACTGTCCCTAGACGCTGTTACGCATCTCGCGTGTGAGTTCACACTCTGCACACGCGTTCCGTGGGCCTCCTAGTACTTACCTGAAGTTAGTGTAGCGTGGTCCCATCGATCCTACAGCCTCTGGACGGCTCCATTTCCTTTATCGGCTTTCACATTCCACTTACTGAGTATATGGTTTGTCGTGCCCCTAGGGCACCATTGTAATTTTGTGCGACGTGTAGTATTTTTCGTAAGAGATTGTCATGTGCTTAGCCCTCTGATCTCATAAAGAGTTCAGAGGTGTTGTTATTAATAAATATACTGTTTATTTTCATAACAACCTGTGTGGTGTCCTTTCACTTGGTATTCAAGGGGTTATATTGTGGTAAAACAGCTGGCTTCACATGCCAAAAGAGTTTAGCCTAAGACTGCTTTGTCCATGCTACCATTAGGATAGCTGGTCTATAAGGTTGACTTACAACCAATCACCATAAGGGTTGTTTGGACTGATACAAGGTGATCACTAGAACTAGTGAGCATCATATATCAGGCCAACTTCTCACACACCCCAGACAGGACTTTGTGTATTGGGACAGGGAGGGCTGAATAGATTGAGACATTGCCTGAGGCACCTTAGGTGCTCCATGCATACCCCGGTTCAAACCGGTTGCCGAGGCACTCCAGCCCCAGCTCTGGCGCGAAACTGGACAAAGGAGAGGAGGTGTAACCACCCCCCTTCCTGGTCCCACCCATAGGAGGGACCTAGAAAGTAATCCAGCCCTTTTAGTTGTATAAAAGTAGGAGCCGAGTCCTGAGACTTTAGATTTGATCCTGAACTGAAACGAAACTCTGGACCTTCGACGTTCTGCTGAAGACTGAAGCATCTCCCTTGTGGCCAAGGAGTGACAACCTGGGCAACCAGGCACCATCCAGCAAATCAACGGCTTGCTTTGTCGACGCTCCCGCCGGGACCCGAGCACAGAGCCTGACAAGACCCAGACTTACAGACCTCTCTGACCCTCTTTTCATGACTGCAGCATAGCTGAGATCCGTGGAGGCGGCGAGACATGTGGGACCGGACATCTTGAAAAGTCTAAGACTTGCTAACTGTGCAGCTCCTGGGGTATCCTCACAGCTGTGCACTGGGGATTGAGAAGCCCCAAATCCGAGCTCCACCTGCACCGAAGATCAGCCCTCCACACTCTACGAGTTCTGCTTGCGGCTCTTCTGCTTGTGTTCTGCTCAACGCGTTGTCCGGTTGCTGGTCCGCTGACTGGTAGCCTCTGTGACGACAATCCTTTTGAACCAACTCGCTGGTCTGGTTGCTCCAGACTGGCCCTTGCCTCCCTGCAAAGGTGAGGCACCTCAGACCTTGCTGGTCTGCATCAGAAGCCTTCTTTGAATCCTGAGTGGGTTGCCTTTGCCAAGGCTTGTTGACTCCAATCCGGCAGTCTACCCCTCCATCTGCGAGAACCTTCGTGGGACAGCTCCTCTCCAGCATCTGGTCGTCCTCAACGCCTCCTGGTCTGCGTGGCTGAAGAGACAAGCTTCACGACAGCACCCGATTGCTCCTCGTCGTCGTCTGGTTCCTTCCTGGTTCCACCCGGTCACTGGCTAGTGACCCAGACTGTCCCCACTGCTTTCAGGTCTTCATCCTCGATCCACCCTTGGATCCACCCGGACGTCTTCCTCCTGGTCGCCTGCAGCATCTTTCCTCCAGGTCTCCATAGGCTTCAACGGCGAAACCCAACACATCTTCACACCTATGCACCCGCTTCCTGTGGGTGAGGAAACGCAAGTACTTCGGTGCTCCCAAGGGTATTGACTATCCAAGTGTCTAGGTTTTTAGTCGTTTCCTCCTAGCTAAACCGGAAGTGTCCTAAATCCTTCTTTTTCTAAACTCTAAGTTCCCGTTGACTTAACATTGACTCGCGTGTGTGTGTGTAAAGAAACTGCACGCGCCGCCTGTGGGCCTCCTACTCCTAACCTAAGGTTCAGATAGTGTAGCCCCAGAGATTCTCTAGGCCCTAGGCCTTTCCTTTTCTCGTGACGTGGTACTTACACCACTTTCTTAATATATGGTTTGCTTCGCGCCTAGGGCCTAACTGTAAATTGTGCAACTTAACGTATTCTGACTAAGTAACTTGTTATGTGCTTTTGCCTCTGATCTCATAAAGAGTTCAGAGGAGTGTGTTAGTAAATAAATACATATATATTTTATATATATCCTGTGTGGTGTCCCTTCATTTGGTATTCAAGGGGTTACATATGGTAAAACAGCTGGCTTTACACGCCCTCAAGAGTCTTTTAGCCTAAGACTGTTCTGTCCACGCTACCACTAGGATAGCTGGTCTATAAGGTTGACTTACACCCATCACCATAAGGGTTGTTTGGACTGGTGCAAGGTGTTCAGTAGAATAGTGAACATCAGGCCAACTTCTCACATTGGCCACCCGCATCAGCACCATACTATAAGCAGCCCCCTCCTCCGTAGCCACGGTAGGAGGGGATATCAAGCCAGTGTCAGTTGAAGTGTCAAGACCAATGACTTTCCCTAGCTCGTCTGTCCAGTTCTGAAATGACTGACACTCCCGTGTCAGAGGGTTCTCAGACCTCTCCTAATCCCCCTTGTCCTCCATCTCCTGAAATTCAGGGTCAAAGGATGGAGCCGGATCAAAGAAGAATTGCTCCTCAGCCGGCGTCGAATGCGGCGTCCATTGACGCTGTTCTGATGCCGGATCCGGACCGAGGGAGGGATCAGGGACGGCACCGGGGGCGACACCCTGGGGTTCAACGCCGGCGGGGTCGTAAGGTTGACCAGCGGCTACTCCGAACCATATCCAGCAGGGGCCTGCGGCGCCGGGACCGTAGTCGCCAACGGCACCGGGGCCAAAGCATCCGGCCCGCATGGACTCCCAGTCCGGGCTGCGGGGCCCGAAGGCGCTCCCGCGGGACCCGACGTAAGAGAGAGGGACCTCATGGCCAGGAAGAAGGCCCCGATCTCCTCCAGCGTCGCGTTCAGCTCAGGGACCGGCGGTTATGGAGCTGGCCGCTGCGCCTGCGGCTCTGGCGGAGCCGTGGGGGCGGTGTTGCCCGAACCCCCGGCCGCATCGTGTGAGCGTCGGGGGGAGTCGGAAGAGTGATGTAGTCTCTGACTTCTTGTGCCTCTTACCTGAGGACTTGGAGCCCGACGAATGGTGACTGCTCGCCAGGCTTCGATGACTGTGACCCCGCGACCGGTCCCTCGACCCCCTCCTGTACCGGGACCTTGAGCGGCGCCTGGCCGACTGCCGGAGCTCGAGGCACTTAACCCCATCCGCGCTAAGCGTTTTACCGCTGTGCTCTAAAGATGCGCAATTACCGCGTTACATGACGAGCTCAGCTAGTCATGAGCGTGGAAGGGGTTAAGGGACCGCTCCCGCCTAGCCTTCGACGTCAAGGCCCGGCAGTCGGGGCACGACCGGTCGAACTGGTCGGCCACAAGGCAATAGAGGCACCGGCGGTGGGGATCGGTAACCGACATCAGTCGGTTGCAGTCGGTACAGGGCTTGAACCCGGGCATCCCTACTGGCACCGAGAGTCGTAAAGACTTTAGAAGTGATCAAAAAGGATCGAAAAAAAGTTTAGGCAAAAAATGAGTAAGGTACTGCTACTTCCGAACCTGCGCTTGCTGGCACGGAAAAAAGAAGAACGGACATTAGCACGCGGAATCTAAGTACTCCGACGACGTCATCACGGCGCCAACGACGCAGATGACGGACGCGGAGCCGCGGACGACGCGCAAGAGTACTGCTACGCAAAACTTTCCGGATCCAGTCTGACGCCTGGGGATATTCTAAGGTAAAGAATCTTACACTAACCTGTTTCTTTCAGATGCGCTCTAGCGCATTGTCTGCCTTGTTTCCGAAAAGGCGACAGCCATCAAAGGGAATGTCCATAAGAGTGAAGTGGACATCCCTCAAAAAACCAGTTGTAGCGCCGAAGGGCTATGAATATGGAAATCGGCCTGCCTTGTGAGTCGGCAGTCTCCAGCCCACAGCGGATGGTAAACCTTGCTGCGTCTCTCCCCTCGGCAATTAAACGGGAGAGCATGGCCCGGGCCTCCTCCGGGCACTGTGGCAGCACCTGCACTACAGTATCCCACACAGAGTGAGTGTACCGGCCCAACAGACATGCGGTGTTTACCAACCGCAGTACCAAGCTGGAGGAAGAAACCATCATCTTCCCAAGGTAGTGCAGCTTTTTGGATACCCTTGTGAGGGGTGCGTCGGGAATGCACCTTTGGACATGAAGGCTTGGACCACCAAGCTATCAGGGGTGGGGTGTTGGGAGAGGAAAGTGGGTCGCCCGGGGTGGTGGCGTTGAGCAATCATCCTGTCCCACAGGAGCCCCTGTGTTGGGCCTGGACCAGGTGCCCAAAAGGACTTCTGTGAGGGCTTCATTAAACGGCAGCATGGGCTCCAAAGAGCTTGCTGCCGGTTGAAGCACCTCCATCAGGTGGTTAGTCCTGACAGCCACCGTAGGTAGCTCGAGGTGGAGAGCCTCAGCCACCCTACGCAACACCACTGCGTATGACTCTCCCTCCTCCATAGCCACGGTAGGAGGAGACAACTTGTCAAGGTCTGGGGAAGGTATCCAGACAACTGGCTTTCCCCAGGTCCTCTCAACAGGCCTGTTCATAACCTAGCTGGTCGGGTAAAGGGTCTCCAGACTTCTCCCAGTCCTCCTCACCCTCTTCTGGCTGCCAATCTGGTCTGAACGATCCAGAGTAGAACAGGAGCACAAAAGTACCCGTCTGCATCGGATTCGGCATCGGTCAACACCGGTCGGGCTCCGCGTCTACCTCAAAGTGGAGGCCGGGGTCGACATAGGCTGAGGACACAGCAGACGCCGGCTGTGAACGTGTTGCCAGTGGAGGTGTTACAAGGTCGACCGGCGCTAATCCGGATACAGGCCTGGATCCAAGGGGACTCTGCAGTGCCAGAGCCTAAGGTGCGCCGGCGGAATCAGGCTGCACAAAGATGGCATATGCATCACTTCGTAGAAAGCTCTGAGCTGGGCAGGGGTTGCCCCGAGCTCCCGGGAAGGGAGGGAAGCCCGGAAACAACCCTGCGGGCTCTGCACGCGGAACGGAACCACCCGCATCCCTTGTTGTATACACACACACAACACAGAGTTCAGGGAAGTGTCCAACATAATGGGATCTTGTAAGTACATATATAAATGGTCAGCCTCACAATGTTGGGGAAAACACTCTCCCTCATCACCATTGTCATTCCAAAAGGAAAGCTGACTGATCAGAGGCTGAACTCAAAAGATGTTGGAGTGCAGCTTTAAGGCAAAGTCCTGATTCTGTCTGAATGGACTGGGCCAGGTGCATTGGCACGCAACCTCTGTCAAGATGGATTCGGCTCAGTCAGAAAGGACAATAGGAATGGAGGCATCCTCAGGCACTGTTTGCAACGGCACAGAAGTCAAAGGGACTGGGGTGGATCTTGATGTTCGACTGGAAGTTGGCTTAGGCGTTGGAGTGGAGCCTGAAGGGGGTTCAGAAGGCACGGAATGCGCCGAGGGCAGACCTGCCAGTGGTACCCCATCAGAAAGCTTCCAAAGATCAGTGGGGCTTAAAGGCATGCCAGAGGGAGCTGGAAGGATGCCAAAAATGTCCAACATGGCCTCTCAGTAGGTTTTCTATTGGCAAACTCTAAAGGGCACTAAACACGGAGTACATTAGGATCTGTCACAGAATCAGCTCATCGGCGGCGGACCTTGATAGAGACAGTGGGGCATCCTGACACCTTCGCAACTTCTCAGGTTCAGAGTGGTGGTACAGAGACAACTCCCGCTTGGCCTTTTTGTGCCTCCATTTGGACTTCGATTTACCGGAAGACTTGGACCTAATGATCACCTGTCATGAGAACGGGCCAAAGTTCCATCCATCAAGTCGGAGTTCCCAAAGTGCTTTTGGGCGTTTGGCAAAGTACAGCTTGGCTTCACTATCCTGTATCAAGGGCAAACTACTCACAGGACAGTTGTGTGCTGAACTCAAAACCAAAATGGCAGACTTTGTGGGTATCTGATATAGACAACCGTTTGTGATAGTCCCTACAAGGATTAAGCTCTGCATAGATACCCCCACCTTGTGCCTGGTGTCAGTGTTTTGAGTGTAGTTAACTAGGATCCTGCTGAACAGGACCCCAGTGGCAGTGCTCTCTCCTTTAAATTATATGGTACTTTGTACACACCACAATTGGCATAGTGGGATTCCATAATAAGTCCTTAGTACATGTTACGGAGATACCCAAAGTCTCCCATGAGCTTCAGCATATATTGTGCCACCCATGGGATCCCATGCAAATTGTGTCTGCAGAGCTGCCATTGCAGTCTGTGTGAAAAGGTGCTTGCACCTTTCACTTTGGATATATACGGTTTCCCTTATATCGCAGTCACTGAACTTTTAACCCACAAGTCACCCCTAAGATAGGCCCTTCAGTCTATGGGCAAGGTGCATAGTTCTAAGTGTGTGGGTACCCCTGCACGAGCAGAGGTACCCCTACAAAATCTAAGACTCCATTCTCTGGGCTTTTGTATTGTAGTGTAATTCCAATATTCCCAATAGGCTCTGCGCATTGGAACAACAAACGATAGTTTAGACGTAGGACTTAGGTCGGCTAGGTCTCTATTGAATATGTTAGACTTAATTATGAATGCCAGCTAGCTCAGAGGTCACTAGAAACTTTCTCGAGTACACAAGAAGGGATTAGTTTCTGACAACCGCATAACCATGACAACTTTGCTCCCTCCAGAATAAGGAGTATACCTCCAGAGTCGCGGAAACAATAGATAACTATTTTACTCAGTCAATCGTGCATGCTTAGTGTGAGAAGTTGGCCTGATATATGATGTTCACTAGTTCTAGTGACCACCTTGTATCAGTCCAAAACAACCCTTATGGTGATTGGTTGTAAAGTCAACCGTATAGACCAGCTATCCTAGTAGCGTGGACAAAAGCAGTCTTTTAGGCTAATCTCTTTTGGCATGTGAAGCCAGCTGTTTTACCACAATATAACCCCTTGAATACCAGATGAAGGGACACCACACAGGTTATGAAAATAAACAATCTATTTATTAATAACAACACCTCTGAACTCTTTATGAGATCAGAGGGCTAAGCACATGACAATACTAAAAAGGAAATACGAGTTTGCACAATATTTACACAAGTGCCTTAGGGGCACGACAAACCATATACTCAAAACAATGGAATGCGAGGAAGAAAAATACTGTAAGGAGATCCAGAGGCTGGAGGATCGCTGGGACTACGCTACAAACTAGGCAAGTAAGGAGCAGGAGGCCCACGGGACTCACGTGCAGAGTGGGAACTCTCACGCGGGATGCGTACCAACATCTATGGATCTTACAGTTTGGAAAGTTACGGATTCCGGACGAACCCGGCTGGATGGAGGGAAAACAACAGTGGACCTGGACACTAGGATAGTGGACACAGACTTCAGCACCTAGAAGCTTTAGTTACCTAACCCACAGGCTGCGGGTGCATAGGGCTGAAGTTGCGTCGGGTTTGCTGCGTTGATCCCGGTGATGCCTGAAACAAGGAGTTGCTGGCAGGCAGCCAGATGGAGGAGTCCGGTGGTTCCAAGGATGGAACTAGGAAGAAGGAAGTCCTGAAAAGGAAAGGGACAGAGTCTCGGTCACTAGCCAGTGACGGTGCTGGAACCAGGAGGGAACCAGATGCTGTCGCCGCAGTCAGGCGATGGAAGGGTCGCTTCTCTCTGTAGCTGCGCGGACCAGGAGCTGCTCTTCACGACCAGGCTGGAGGCACGAGCTGTCCCAAGTAGTCTGCTGCTGTCGGCGGTGTCGGATCGTCGATCTGGACAACAGGCATTGGCTAATGCAAGCCACACGGTGAAACAAAGATGGCGTCTTGAGTGGACCAGGAGGGTCCGGGATGCTCCTCTTTTACAAGGAAGCAAGGGCCAGCCTGGGGGGCCAGACAAGCAGTGTTGAAATCTTCGGGTCGTCGTCTCAGAGGGCACAAGCCAGCCGGCAAGTGACCAGACAACAGGAAGTGCAGCAACCAGGCAAAAGGGCCCCACGAAGATCACGGGGATGCTGGGGGGCTGGTCTTTGGTGCAGGAGCTGCGTCGGTGTGGGGCTTCTCAGTCCCCAATACACTCACTTTAGGAACCCTCAGGGGTCGTGCAGGAAGCGCGGTGCAGGTTTCTTCAAGATGGCCGTCTCCACGTTGCTCGTCACACCCACGGGTCCCAGCTGTGCTGTGGATGTGGGTAGAGGTCAGAGAGGTCTGGAGGTCCGGGTCTTGTCGAGCTGGGTCGTCGGATTCCGGGATGGAAGGACTCTGCAGCAAACCGCACAGGAGCATGATGGTGCCTGCGAAGCAGGATGGTCACTCCCTGACCATAGGGGAGATTCTTCAGTCTTCTGATGGATCAGGAGGTCGAAGGTCAAGAGTTTCTTCGTGGAAGGTTGTTAAGATTAATCTAATTTTGAATGGGACCAGCTCCTACCTTTATTCAGCTAAAGGGGGCTGCACTACAACTAGGTCCCTCCCCTGGGTGGGATAAGGAAGGGGGGTGGTTACACCCCCTATCCTTTGTCCAGTTTCCCGCCAGAGCTGGGGCTGGAGTGCCCCAGCAACTGGTTGGAACCGGTGTATGCACAGGGCACCTTGTGTGCCCCAGGCATGTCTCATTCCTTTCAGCCTGAGCCTACCTAATACACAAAATCCTGTCTGGGGGGGTGCTAGCACCTCCCAAGGCAGGAAACCCTTTGTCTGAATCTCCCTCGCTGGAAGGACTCCCAGCAGCAGGAGGTCAGACTTGTGTCTGTGGTGGCAGCATCCATTTTGTGATGCTGAGGCTTGAGTTAACTTTAACCGGGGTTTACAGTTACATGCATATCGTGTCCCTCTTGAAGGGTGGAATGCTAACCCCGTCGCCAGAATTGGTGAGGGGTTAGTATTCCAATTCGTATGACACCTTACTCGACATGTTTTGATAATGCTATGCCAAAGTTAGCATTTAACCGCGAGGATTATAATGCACTTAAGAGTATATGGTATAGCGTTATCATGGAACAGCTATAAGGACTTGGTTCCGCAAGCTGCAAACGGGCTCAGCTCATGCCAGAGCACCATCTCACATAATTCCAAGCACTCTGCCTTCAGGATTGATAAGGCCTGCTATAGGAGTGACTGATAGGAATATATGTGTCCATTTTAGGGTTAGATATAGGAATACTATATCTAAAGCAAAGGGTGATTACACCACCTTGCCCCAGCTGTTGTGCAGCCAGTTGTGTCAGATTTGGGTGGCCAGCCAGGGGTGGCATAATACATGCTGCAGCCCCTGGTAGGCCCTGGGTACACCTATGCCCTGGATACCTAAGGTATACTGTACAGGGACTGATAAGGTGGCCCAGTACCAATTGGTAAATGCACCTAAGGTACATGCTTGTCAATTTAGAGAGAGAACAGCTAGGCTGTGGGTCTGATTAACAGGCCCACAGCCAGGGAAAGTCGTAAATCAGTGAAGCAAAAAGCAAAAATCTGGGGTGGCCATGGGATTGCAGACCCCACTCTCCTACACTTAGTTTCACCAGAAGCGCAGAGAAATAGAGAGACTGCGTTTTCAATAAAAGAGGTTATTTATTGAACAGTCTTCTTTCTCATGCAAGAGAAGTGAGTTGCCACAATTGCAATACTTGTTATTAAGTAAAGTGCGTACAGTAAAAGGAGTATTATGAAATAATACTGTACAAGCATTGCATGGTTTCTAAGCCATACGGTGTTTAAAATGGATAAAATATATACATAGCTAAAATTATGACTAAACGTACTCAACTGGTGCTTCTAAGATACACCTACCCCGGTGTACCTACCCTAAGCCTAGTACGTGGGAAGGAGTAAGTGAGCTGCAGTTTAAGTTAAGATAGTTTCTGCCAAGAATCTGAATCAAGAATTCTCTAAGGGTCTAATCAGCTCCGTACCTTGTTTATAGAATGAAGGAGGTCTTGTATCTCTCTCTCAGGACTCGATCTCCCAGCAACCCGCAAGGGTGACCGGGAAACACTGGAGCTGGATTTCTCGGCAGGAGAAAAGAAAGCGTCTCTCTCAGTGCGTCAATGGGAGGGTCGGCTTCCTTCGGCACTCGCTACAGCAGGGCGTCGGGCAAGTAGATAGCTGATCTGCTCCAAACCACTGTGTGTTTTGCTAGGGCAGATGCTGGTATATTTATACCTGGAAGGTGCAGAGTTTGACGTAAGGTTGGACATAAGATGTCACTAAGAACTCGCAGTTCTTTTAGGACTCCAGGAGTTCTAGGACAAATCAATACAGAAGCAGGGGGAATTCCCGGGCTGCTGGAGGCTTGGTTTGTTTAAGAACACGATGTGTTTTCTAGGAGTCTATGGGAGTAGCCTTGCCGTATTTGGACTGCATTGGCTATGACTTAATATGGGTATGATTCTTATGCCTTTATAAGGATATGATTTGTTATAACCACATAAGGACATAAATCGTGAATATTTAAATAGGGTCCTAGATACGTTTACAACACCCAATCCACGTATAATGTCCATCATTACTAAATACTAAGCAATTTTAAACATATGACTATGCATGTGTTTTCCATCCCATCCCAAAATACATAAAATGCATTTGAAATGGTATATACACGAAAAATGAGTATTATACTGTACGTTTTCAAGCAGTGGTATCATTCAGATAATGCATATATAGTAAGTTGAAATATTAGCTGAATGAATCACGAAAATTACATTTATGAAATGGCTCTCAATACAGAAGAGAAGGTCGAGACCATTTCATCACATATTTATACAAGATTGTACATGTGCTAGAGGCTGAATCAAAATATTGTCTCTAGAGTTTCAAAATAGAAATCTTGTTCTCCAAGAATAGTTCTACTTTAAGCAGAGTATCATGTGCCCAAAAAAGTAAATATTTTGGGAACGGGGAAAAATAATTTCGCTTTCAGGGCAAAAATAGTTCCACAGTTTTTTTTTTTTAAAGTTCTGTTTTTCAAAATTAAGGTGAAATTCAGAGTTCAGGGAACGTTATGTGGTTGTGTTTTCAAAAGTTATTCTCGTTGTTAGGAGAGAACATTAGCTCAGATAGGCTGGCAAAGAATTTGTCTATAACAGTAGGTGAAAGTTGGACCATGTCCGAAAAAGTAGAAATAGTGCATATATGAGAAGCATTGCCGTCATCGGTGTTTAGATCAGCAATGGTCACAGAAGGTTGTACCTGTGTGCCACTTTCATCTCATACCTCACCGTCACCTAATCGTAATGGTGAGGTCTCAACGAATGCCGTCATCAGAATAGGTAGCCGCTGGGGACAACACGTTGCATGAGCCGTTACCGAACCGAGCAAAGTATCGATATTCATAGGTACTGCTGATGGTAGTGTGAGACAGACGTCCAACACGCATTCTTCTCTGCAAAGCAGGCATCGTAGAACAGGTAGGATGCAATCTTGCCAGATTGGTCTGAATGAAAGAAACCAGGTAGTATTCAGATCTCTTAGCCGAGTCAAGCCGAGTACTTTAGTTATCCGGTCTCGGTATCTCATCGCTAGGATCGTTTCTTCCATGGTAGCCTGAGTTTTGTTTGAGGCTGGATTTGCCATATCGGAGCAGAAGGAACAAAAATAATATTCCTGCTACGAGTCCCAAGATGAGAGGCAGGCTGCCGAACACAGAGTGCACGAAATTCGGGAAGATGCCCAGGACTGCTTCAAAGGGTGCTAATAGTCCTGAAAAAACTGTCTTAAATACATGTGCGATGCCACTGGTATCAGACATGTTTAAGATTTGACCTAACATTTCTACGAAATGCACGGGGCAATTTGTCGATAATAATGTATGTATCTCTGCTGCTGTCTTTGCAACTTGCAGATCATACGTTTCTCTAGACGAGGCTAAAGGCACAGTTGTTTGTAAAAGATTGGATTTCATTCTGCTTAAAGTATCAATTCGAATAGAAGAGATATTCAGAGAAGGCCATATCCTTGCCTCCTTGTTCGGTTTGCTGCTTGGATACAATACTTGCATACAGCAAGTGACCCTGGAAGTTACACTGACGAGATATGCCCTCCCTGGCACCATGCCACAACAGCTGCGGTCACTTATTATAACGTAACTGCCGTTGGAAAGTTGTCTGAAAAAAGGCTCTATTTGTGTAGCAGGGGTGCCGCGCAGGTGGCATGAAAGATTATTTGATGAACCTTCGCAGGCTCCATGCAAGTTAATTCCTTGACACAGAAGTGTACAGCTTAGTGAATTTTTACAGTTGTTACCACTAAGAAATACCTCTTTTTTACCCCCACTCTAACATCTATGTGTATAAGGTAGATTCCAGGTTGACTTGATGTAACCTTTACCCAACCTTTCATATAGGCCTGCTGGTATGTTCTTTTGGCAATATTGAAACTGAAAAGTCGTTATCGGAATTATAATTGTGCCATGTATTATCCATTCAATGACAGGTCTTTCGGAGACTGTCCCTGGCAATCTTTCTAGTTTTTCAATGCTCAGCACCGTATAGTCTGCTCCTTTTTGTGCCAAAGAGATTTGTTTATCAGTAAGGTTAAAGATAGAAAATAATGACCTTGTGTTGATTAGATGTCATGGCACGTAGCATGAACGGAGGTTTTGTAACCTCCAGCCTAACTGTACAATAGAACGTAATTGGGACTGGCCATGTTGTAACATTAGCATATCCTGTTCTATTATATCAATAGCAGATGACACAAGGCTGTCCAGTGAATAAATTCTGGAGGACAGAGTCATTAGCCCATTGTCCACTACAGACAGTGATTTTTCCAAATGAATACGATCAATTTCTCGTATTTTTTCAGCAGTTTCAATTTGCGTTACTTTCCAAGCTTCGTTGTAAGCAGCGTATATACCGGCGTAGATGAAACATTTTTGACGCTGTTTGCGAGGTCCCAATATGAAATCTCGCAAGTCCGCACCTTCTTTAAGTAAAGTCAAGTGTTGCTTAATTTCAGGCAGTGTGGATTTCTGTAGCCATTCGAGGCATAGTTTTCCTACACTGTATGTTGTAATTATCCCTGGATGTTGTCTCTGGGAATATCTTGGGTCTGGCCTGATCTGTTTGAACCCCTGTGTTTTATTCAGGAATCTATCTTGACAGTTATTAGTGTCTGTGGGCCAGATCAACCATTTTCTCCAATCAGGATTAGTTCTGTTTCGGTGTAAAATATGGGATACGTCTATTTCCGCATCTGTAGAGCTATTACTATCAGGTATGGGCTTTGGTATAGACGGTTTGTTTAAGTCCTTTATCTTGGCTAGGCCAAGACAGGTTGACCCTTAGTTGGTCCCACCAGGTTGAGCTTATGGCTTTAAAACACCTACAGATAGGTGGTGCCTTGATAAAAGAACATAAAGGTTCTTTTACTCGGCCAATCTCACCGCTACTTAAGATATATGGGTCTAAGGTTTTACCCTCAGTCTTATATGGGGCGGAACTATGGGGTTTTAGCAAATTGGATCCCCTGAGAACAGCCCAAAATAAATTGCTTAGGGTGGTAACGGGCCTCCCTCAGTCAACTACTAGGATCCCGCTTTTGTACGACCTTGGGTGCCAACACGTGGAGGATCAAGCGAGGTTCCGCCCACTGGCATTTTGGCGACGTCTATGGACAACGCCGGAACTTTTTCTTTATGCAAAGGCTTGCTCGGAGGTTAAAGATCTTTATGGTTCCTCCAACATAGGCTGGTTTAAGGATTTAAGTTCTTCCCTTTTAGCCCTGGGGTATGGTGACCTGTGGACAAGCCTAGAATCTGCTATCTTCCCCACAAAAAAAGATCTAAAAATGCGATATTGGGACTGGGTGGTCAACAAGAGACACATGAGATTGTGCTCAAGCAATCTTACAGGTCTATTCATTGTCCATAAAGACATTCCCAAGCTTGAAATATATTGGGACATTATTACAAAGCCCCTGGATCGCAAACTGTTCCACCAGTTCAGATGTGGCTCGTTGCCCCTACGGGATTTCACCAAAAAGTGGGGTTCTGGTGGGTCTGGGCAATGTCCAAAATGTCCAGGTCAGGGAGAAAGTTTAGACCACTTCTTGTTTGTATGTCCTTTGTACTCTGCCCCTAGAGCCAAATGGTTAAGCCCGGTTTGTAGAAGCCTAGGTACCCGCTCAGCTGTCGAAGCAAGTCGAATTCTAAAAACTAACCTAACCCCATTAATTGTTGTGGGGGTAGCAAAATATCTAGGCTGGGCTTGGCTACTTAGAAGCAGGTATATTAAAAATATTTAACCGGGGGTTCTTACCAATGTTCCTGCTTTCTTGTTTCGAATAGCTTATTATACTGTATCCATCGGTTATGCCTTGTGTTAATGCTTTCTTGTTTTTACTTTTATGAAGTCTGTATATGTGATTTAATATGGTCTTAGAGTATTTTTATTATGTATATATTGTATTTTATGTCTTTTATGATGCATTAATCGAATAAAGACTTCTTGAACTTGAAAGGTTGTTTGTTGAATGGTGTCATTCAGGAACATTATTTGTTCTGGGATCATGCAGGCTCTGAATAATGATTCTAGACCTTGTACCTGCCAATCTTTTGTACCCCAGATGTTTTTTGTCTCAATGTTGTTTTTCCAAAATTCAAAACCAAATGCAGACATTTTTTCATAAAATGTTGTGGAATATATCCATTTAGTGTTTGTCAACATGTTTTTCATTCCTGTCTTATTTAAAACCTTAAAAAAAAAAAAACGTTTCTGGATCAGTGATATTAAACCCTGAGAAGGATGGGAATTTCTCATAAAATTTTTCGAGCTGCCATTTGGCTGTGTTGGACAATGTTCCCATTGATTATAAGCAAAAACATTTCTAGGATTAGCTGATTTATGCAAATAGTGATGCCCATAACAGGGCTCGAAAATTCCACTCGACCGCTCGCATAGTCGAGCTAAATTTAACAAGGTCGAGCTGTTTTTAGGTCCTTCTCGCCCTTTCTGGCGAGTAGGAAAACAAACCAACTTTTGTCCTCTGTCTATGAAAACGGAGCAAATGTGTCAAGATAACAAGAATTAAGGGCATTTTTATTGCTCACAAAGTTAATGGGCAATAAAGATGCCTTTAAATCTTGTTATCTTGTCACATTTGCTCCGCTTTCAGAGACGGAGGTCAAGTAGGTTGCAGTCAGGTCGAGGACATTTTTTAAGGTACTAGTCCTGCAGGACTAGTACCATTTTTTTGATTTTTCGAGCCCTGCATAATGATTAAAGCAATACATTTCTTCATAATCTGATGAACCTTCTAAATAATCATGTTCTGTAAATTTTGCTGACATTTCTAAATCTGACATCATATTATTAATATTTTCAAAGTTCCAATCATCAGAGAAAGTACTAGGTGATACAAAGCCACTTAATGAAACCTTGAACTGATGTGGATATTTCAATAGTTCAACCGGGCCATAGATGTCGTAATCAGTAGCGTCCCATGCTACACCACCAGGTATAGGAATGGCTGTGATGTTTACTGATGATAGTTCTCTTTTTTCAATGTGAGAAGATCTGTGAGGCTTGAGAACCAAGTTGATGTTTTGACTTGCTGTGTCCATTGAACAAGTTACTTACCTTCGGTAACGATATATCTGTAAGAAACAGTAGTTAGTATTAGATTCCTTACCTTAGAATATCCCCAGGCGTCAGTCTGGATCCGGAAACTTTTGCGTAGCAGTACCCCTGCGCGTCGGTAGGCGTCGTCTGCAGGCGTCCCCTGCGGCTCCGCGTCGTCGGCGTCGTGATGACGTCGCTGGAGTATATAGACGCCGCCTCCGCGCGCTGACGTCAGTTCTTTGCACACAGCTTTTCCGCGCCAGAACACGCAGAGCCATGTGAGAACCAACACTGGTGCCATTTGAAACTAGGGCCCTGAAAGGGATGTCCTTAACCCTAGGTATCAGTTCGCAGAACGGGGAGGATGGGCGGGGCGGTAAGGAATCTAATACTAACTACTGTTTCTTACAGATATATCGTTACCGAAGGTAAGTAACTTGTTCATCTGAAAGAAACAGGTTAGTATTAGATTCCTTACCTTAGAATAGATACCCCAGCAATACCAACCCCGGTGGTGGGTCTGCGAACCAATACAACCTACACCAGAAAGTCCTGGAGGACCGAACGGCCAAAGAAGCCATCCCTCCGGACTTGACTGTCCAGGCAGTAGTGCCTCGCAAAGGTGTGCAGCGAGGCCCACGTGGCCGCCTGGCAAATGTCCTGCAAAGGGACTCCCCGGCCCAGGGCAGTAGTAGCCGCCGTGGCCCGAGTGGAATGGGCCCTCAGCCCAACAGGAGGCTCCTTCCGAGCCAAAGAGTAGCATGCTTTGATGCACAGGACGACCCACCGAGAGATGGTCCGTTTCTGTACCGCCCTTCCCTTCTTCTCACCCACGTAGCCAACAAACAGTTGGTCATCCACCCGGAACTGGCGTGTGCGATCCATATAGAATGAAAGCGCACGTTTTGGGTCCAGACGATGGAGCCGCTCTTCATCCTTTGAAGGATGCGGAGGCGGGAAGAAGGAGGGCAAGGTGATGGACTGCCCAATGTGAAAAGCAGAGACTACCTTGGGCAGGAAAGAAGGTCTAGTCCGAAGAACCACCTTATCAGGATGAACAGACAAGAAAGGAGGTTGAATAGAAAGAGCCTGGAGCTCACTCACTCTCCTGGCAGAGGTGATGGCTACCAGGAAGGCCGTCTTTAAGGTGAGAAGACGGAGAGGACAGGAATGAAGGGGCTCAAAGGGAGCGCACATCAGGAAAGTCAAAACCAGGTTCAAGTCCCACTGAGGCATCACGAACGGAGTTGGAGGATACATGTGCGTGATGCCCTTTAAGAATCTTAACACAATAGGGGTCTTGAACAAAGATGGCTGATCAGGTAGCCTCAAGAAGGCGGAAAGGGCAGAAAGATAGCCCTTGATAGTGCCCAGAGCAGAGCCCTGCTGGGCAAGGGAAAGGAGGAAGAGGAGAACCTCAGACAGAGGGGCAGAAAGGGGATCCACAGCCTTTGCTGTGCCCCATGCCACAAATCTGTTCCACCGGCAGGCGTATACCGACTTTGTGGAGGGACGCCTGGCTGCCAGAATGACATCACAGACTTCAGGAGGCAAGTCAAATGGCCTCAACTGTCGCCGCTCAATCTCCACGCATGGAGGTGGAGACTGGACAGGTTCGGGTGGAGGACCGTCCCCTGCTGCTGCGACAGAAGGTCCTCCTGAAGGGGCAGGCGGATCGAGGGACCGACTGTCATGCTGAGTAGCTCGGGATACCAGTACCTTCGAGCCCAGTCCGGAGCCACAAGGATAACTTGGGCCCGGTCGCGCCTGATCTTCTTCAGCACTCTGGGCAGAAGTGGTATAGGCGGAAAGGCGTACAACAGACCGCAACTCCACTCGCGCCGAAAGGCGTCGCCGAGCGAGTGCCGTCTTGGAAACTCCAACGCGCAGAACTGATGACATTGCGCGTTCTCTTCTGTGGCGAATAGATCTAACCAAGGCTCTCCCCATTGCTGAAAGAGGCCTCTCGCCACATCCGAGTTCAGACGCCATTCGTGATCCACCGAGCACCGACGAACAAGTTACTTACCTTCGGTAACGATATATCTGTAAGAAACAGTAGTTAGTATTAGATTCCTTACCTTAGAATATCCCCAGGCGTCAGTCTGGATCCGGAAACTTTTGCGTAGCAGTACCCCTGCGCGTCGGTAGGCGTCGTCTGCAGGCGTCCCCTGCGGCTCCGCGTCGTCGGCGTCGTGCGCCGTGATGACGTCGCTGGAGTATATAGACGCCGCCTCCGCGCGCTGACGTCAGTTCTTTGCACACAGCTTTTCCGCGCCAGAACACGCAGAGCCATGTGAGAACCAACACTGGTGCCATTTGAAACTAGGGCCCTGAAAGGGATGTCCCTAACCCTAGGTATCAGTTCGCAGAACGGGGAGGATGGGCGGGGCGGTAAGGAATCTAATACTAACTACTGTTTCTTACAGATATATCGTTACCGAAGGTAAGTAACTTGTTCATCTGAAAGAAACAGGTTAGTATTAGATTCCTTACCTTAGAATAGATACCCCAGCAATACCAACCCCGGTGGTGGGTCTGCGAACCAATACAACCTACACCAGAAAGTCCTGGAGGACCGAACGGCCAAAGAAGCCATCCCTCCGGACTTGACTGTCCAGGCAGTAGTGCCTCGCAAAGGTGTGCAGCGAGGCCCACGTGGCCGCCTGGCAAATGTCCTGCAAAGGGACTCCCCGGCCCAGGGCAGTAGAAGCCGCCGTGGCCCGAGTGGAATGGGCCCTCAGCCCAACAGGAGGCTCCTTCCGAGCCAAAGAGTAGCATGCTTTGATGCACAGGACGACCCACCGAGAGATGGTCCGTTTCTGTACCGCCCTTCCCTTCTTCTCACCCACGTAGCCAACAAACAGTTGGTCATCCACCCGGAACTGGCGTGTGCGATCCATATAGAATGAAAGCGCACGTTTTGGGTCCAGACGATGGAGCCGCTCTTCATCCTTTGAAGGATGCGGAGGCGGGAAGAAGGAGGGCAAGGTGATGGACTGCCCAATGTGAAAAGCAGAGACTACCTTGGGCAGGAAAGAAGGTCTGGTCCGAAGAACCACCTTATCAGGATGAACAGACAAGAAAGGAGGCTGAACAGAAAGAGCCTGGAGCTCACTCACTCTCCTGGCAGAGGTGATGGCTACCAGGAAGGCCGTCTTTAAGGTGAGAAGACGGAGAGGACAGGAATGAAGGGGCTCAAAGGGAGCGCACATCAGGAAAGTCAAAACCAGGTTCAAGTCCCACTGAGGCATCACGAACGGAGCTGGAGGATACATGTGCGTGATGCCCTTTAAGAATCTTAACACAATAGGGGACTTGAACAAAGATGGCTGATCAGGTAGCCTCAAGAAGGCGGAAAGGGCAGAAAGATAGCCCTTGATAGTGCCCAGAGCAGAGCCCTGCTGGGCAAGGGAAAGGAGGAAGAGGAGAACCTCAGATAGAGGGGCAGAAAGGGGATCCACAGCCTTTGCTGTGCACCATGCCACAAATCTGTTCCACCGGCAGGCGTATACCGACTTTGTGGAGGGACGCCTGGCTGCCAGAATGACATCACAGACTTCAGGAGGCAAGTCAAATGGCCTCAACTGTCGCCGCTCAATCTCCACGCATGGAGGTGGAGACTGGACAGGTTCGGGTGGAGGACCGTCCCCTGCTGCTGCGACAGAAGGTCCTCCTGAAGGGGCAGGCGGATCGAGGGACCGACTGTCATGCTGAGTAGCTCGGGATACCAGTACCTTCGAGCCCAGTCCGGAGCCACAAGGATAACTTGGGCCCGGTCGCGCCTGATCTTCTTCAGCACTCTGGGCAGAAGTGGTATAGGCGGAAAGGCGTACAACAGACCGCAACTCCACTCGCGCCGAAAGGCGTCGCCGAGCGAGTGCCGTCTTGGAAACTCCAACGCGCAGAACTGATGACATTGCGCGTTCTCTTCTGTGGCGAATAGATCTAACCAAGGCTCTCCCCATTGCTGAAAGAGGCCTCTCGCCACATCCGAGTTCAGACGCCATTCGTGATCCACCGAGCACCGACGGCTGAGTTCGTCCGCCCTGGCGTTCAGAGAACCTGCCAGGTGTTGAACCGTCAGAGTCACGCCCTGACGTTCCAGCCATTGCCAGAGGCGCAGAGCCTCTTGGCAAAGGGTCCACGACCCCACACCGCCCTGTTTGTTGCAGTACCACATGGCGGTGGTGTTGTCCGTGAACACCTGCACCACACTCCCGTTGACAAAGGGGAGGAATGCCTTCAGTGCCAGGCGAATCGCCCGCAGCTCCAACATGTTGATATGGAGCCGGGACTCCGCCGGAGACCAGAGGCCTCTGATCTCCGCCTCTCCCAAGTGGCCACCCCAGCCTTGGAGGGACGCGTCCGTCACAACCACGTGCTCCGGCTGGGGAAGGGAGAGGGATCTGCCCCTGACCCAATCGCGGTCTGTAAGCCACCACTGCAACTGTCTCGCAGTGCCCTCCGAGATCAGGACATGGTCGGATAGGTTGCCCTGATGCTGGGCCCACTGAAACTTCAGGTCCCACTGCAGAGCCCGCATCCGCCATCTGGCGTGATGCACCAGAAGGATGCAGGAGGCCATCAGCCCCAGAAGCCGCAGCGTCAACCTGACCGAAACCCGGGATAACGGCTGAAAGATGGGAATCAGAGCCTGAATATCCCGGACCCGCCGTTCCGGGGGAAAAACCCGAAACTGCGCCGAGTCGAGAACCGCTCCGATGAAGAGGAGCTTTTGAGAGGGACACAGGTGTGATTTCGGCACATTGATGGAAAACCCCAACTCGTGCAGGAGGTCTGCCGTCATCTGAAGGTGGTGGACGACTGTCTGGGGCGAGCCCGCCTTCAACAGCCAGTCGTCGAGGTAGGGGAAGACTGAAACCCCTAACCGGCGCAGATGAGCTGCGACCACCGCCATCACTTTCGTGAACACCCGTGGGGCGCTGGTAAGGCCGAATGGGAGCACGATAAACTGAAAATGCTCGCGGCCTACCGTGAACCGCAGGTAACGCCGGTGGGCCGGCAGGACGGGGATGTGAAAGTACGCATCCTGCAAGTCCAACGCTACCATCCAGTCTTGTGGGTCTAGAGCAGCCAAGACCTGAGCCAAAGTCAACATCTTGAACTTCTCCTTCCGGAGGAAGCCGTTGACGTTCCGTAGATCCAAGATAGGACGCAGGCCTCCCTTGTCCTTCTTGGGTACCAGAAAGTAGTGGGAGTAGCAACCACACCCTACTTCTGGCCCAGGAACGCGCTCGATGGCCCCCTTGGCCAAGAGGGCCGTAACTTCCTCCTGCAGAAGTGTCAAGTGGTCCCCCGACACACGGTGGTTCTGCGGTGGCATGGCTGGAGGAGTGGACTCGAAGGGGAGGGCATAGCCCCTTCGGACAAGCTGCAGCACCCACCTGTCCGATGTTATCGCGCGCCAGCGGGAGTGGTGATGGCGAACCCTGCCACCCACTGGCGTCACGTGAGCCCGAAAGCTCGGACTAGGAAGGCTTGGATGCCGCAGCGGAGGGAGGCGTGGACTGACCACGACGCTGGCCTCTACCGCCACCACGGCGGAAACCACGGGCGCCACCGCGCTGGGGAGCGCTCTGCGCCGCGTGGCTGGCAGCACGTGTGGGACCTCCTCTCCCTTGGCCACGAAAGGGCCGAAACGAACCCGTCTGCTGGCGCTGGGTCTGGGTCGAGAGACCCAAGGACTTGGCCGTGACCCTGGAGTCCTTGAAGCGCTCCAGCGCGTGGTCCGCTTTGTCACCAAATAGGCGACTGCCATCAAATGGCATGTCCATAAGCGTATTTTGGACGTCTGGTGAGAAGTTGGCAGATCTCAGCCAGGCATGGCGACGAATCGCCACCGTAGTGGACATGGCCCGTCCCAGTGAGTCCGTGGTGTCCAGACCACAACGGATCGAGTACCGCGCCGCATCCCGGCCTTCAACAAAGGCCCGGGTGAGCTTGTCCCGCACTTCCTGGGGGCATTGCGGCAAACACTCCTCGACCGTATCCCACAGGGAGTGGGTGTAGCGGCCCAAGAGGCACGCGGTGTTACAAGACCGCAGCCCAGCACTCAAAGAGGAAAACACTTTCTTTCCGAATTGGTCGTACCTCTTTGATTCCCGGTCGGGCGGAGCCGACGGAAATGCGGACTGCGAAGTGGAGGCCTGGATCACCAGACTCTCCGGGGAGGGATGGGTGGACAGGAAGGCAGGGTCGTCCGCGCAGGGACGGTGACGCCTGGCAACGTTCCGGTCAACCGGCGCACCAGAGGCGGGCCTGGACCAGGTGCCCAGAAGGACATCCGTCAGGGCCTCATTAAACGGCAGCAGAGGCTCCTGGGGGCATGACTGCGGTTTAAAAACTTCCGTCAGGATATTCGGTTTGACCTTCGCGACGGGGAGCTCAAGGTGTAAGGCCTTGGCAGCCCTCATCAGGACCACCGAATAGGCAGCACCCGCCTCGGACGCCACAGGGGACGGAGAGACAAACCCAGGGTTGGGCGACTCGTCCAGGCCACTGGCATCACCCAGATCACCTACCCAGTCCACATCGTACTGGCAGGCACGGGATAGAGGGTCCTCAGACCCCTCCCAACCCTCACCATACTCCTCCTCGTCATACCCATATTCTGGGTCGACGATATAGACATCGGGGTCAACAGGCCCCATCGGCGTCGGGTCCGGCGTCGGCCGACGCCGGTCCGGCTCCGAGTCCGGAGTCGGGGAGGAAAGGGGGGTGGCGCCGCGCGGCGTCGGTGCCGGGGACCCGACGCCGGCCGGAGCCGACGGCGGAGTCGCTGCACCACGCGGGGGCGGTACCATGGGCTGGCCCACAGGAACCGACGCCGGAGAGGCCGGGAGACCAGCCGGCGACGAACCAGAGGGAACCAGCGGCGCCGGGGCCGGAGCCACCGGCGGCGCCGGGGCAGGAGCACCCGAACCGCTCGGGCCCCCAGACGGGACCGACGGGCCCGCAGGCGCCGAAGGCCCCGCCGGAGAAGACCTCGCCCTCATAGCAATGAGGAAGGCCTCGATCTCCTCACGCGACGCGCCTTCCCCAGGGACCGACAGGTGTGGGGCAGACGGCGTCGGCGACCCATGCGGGACCGCGGGGGTGGGGTCACCCGAGCCCCCGGCCGCAGCACGCGGGCGTCGGGGGGAGTCGGGGGTGCGATGGCGACGCCCCGACTTCTTGTGCTTACCTGACGAGCCGGAGGAATGGTGGCGACTCCCGGAGCGCCCATGGCGGCTCCGCGACCGCTCCCTCGACCGCTCCCTCGACCTCCGACCGGACCGGGACCGCTCTCGACGCGGGGCCGACAACCGGAGTTCGAGAAGCTTGCGGGACCGCTCCCGCCTAGCTTTTCCAGTCAAGGCCCGACAGTCGACGCAGGACTCCACGTCGTGGTCCGCGCCCAGACACCGGAGGCAGAGTCGATGGTGGTCGGTGACCGACATCATGCGGTCGCACTCGTCACAACTCTTGAAACCGGGCATCCTACCGGCACCGTAAAGATCAATCAGTTAACAAAAAACTTGGTCAAAAGACCGGAGTACTGCTCTTCGGATCTGCGCTAACTGGCGCGGAAAAAAGAAGAACTGACGTCAGCGCGCGGAGGCGGCGTCTATATACTCCAGCGACGTCATCACGGCGCACGACGCCGACGACGCGGAGCCGCAGGGGACGCCTGCAGACGACGCCTACCGACGCGCAGGGGTACTGCTACGCAAAAGTTTCCGGATCCAGACTGACGCCTGGGGATATTCTAAGGTAAGGAATCTAATACTAACCTGTTTCTTTCAGATGGCTGAGTTCGTCCGCCCTGGCGTTCAGAGAACCTGCCAGGTGTTGAACCGTCAGAGTCACGCCCTGACGTTCCAGCCATTGCCAGAGGCGCAGAGCCTCTTGGCAAAGGGTCCACGACCCCACACCGCCCTGTTTGTTGCAGTACCACATGGCGGTGGTGTTGTCCGTGAACACCTGCACTACACTCCCGTTGACAAAGGGGAGGAATGCCTTCAGTGCTAGGCGAATCGCCCGCAGCTCCAACATGTTGATATGGAGCCGGGACTCCGCCGGAGACCAGAGGCCTCTGATCTCCGCCTCTCCCAAGTGGCCACCCCAGCCTTGGAGGGACGCGTCCGTCACAACCACGTGCTCCGGTTGGGGAAGGGAGAGGGATCTGCCCCTGACCCAATCGCGGTCCGTAAGCCACCACTGCAACTGTCTCGCAGTGCCCTCCGAGATCAGGACATGGTCGGATAGGTTGCCCTGATGCTGGGCCCACTGAAACTTCAGGTCCCACTGCAGAGCCCGCATCCGCCATCTGGCGTGATGCACCAGAAGGATGCAGGAGGCCATCAGCCCCAGAAGCCGCAGCGTCAACCTGACCGAAACCCGGGATAACGGCTGAAAGATGGGAATCAGAGCCTGAATATCCCGGACCCGCCGTTCCGGAGGATAAACCCGAAACTGCGCCGAGTCGAGAACCGCTCCGATGAAAAGGAGCTTTTGAGAGGGACACAGGTGTGATTTCGGCACATTGATGGAAAACCCCAGCTCGTGCAGGAGGTCTGCCGTCATCTGA
Organism: Lissotriton helveticus; assembly: GCF_964261635.1. NCBI lineage: Eukaryota > Metazoa > Chordata > Amphibia > Caudata > Salamandridae > Lissotriton > Lissotriton helveticus. The sequence continues at coordinate 458,133,872 of NC_136059.1, read as the reverse complement.
AGGTGGTGGACGACTGTCTGGGGCGAGCCCGCCTTCAATAGCCAGTCGTCGAGGTAGGGGAAGACTGAAACCCCTAACCGGCGCAGATGAGCTGCGACCACCGCCATCACTTTCGTGAACACCCGTGGGGCGCTGGTAAGGCCGAATGGGAGCACGATAAACTGAAAGTGCTCGTGGCCTACCGTGAACCGCAGGTAACGCCGGTGGGCCGGCAGGACGGGGATGTGAAAGTACGCATCCTGCAAGTCCAACGCTACCATCCAGTCTTGTGGGTCTAGAGCAGCCAAGACCTGAGCCAAAGTCAACATCTTGAACTTCTCCTTCCGGAGGAAGCCGTTGACGTTCCGTAGATCCAAGATAGGACGCAGGCCTCCCTTGTCCTTCTTGGGTACCAGAAAGTAGTGGGAGTAGCAACCACACCCTACTTCTGGCCCAGGAACGCGCTCGATGGCCCCCTTGGCCAAGAGGGCCGTAACTTCCTCCTGCAGAAGTGTCAAGTGGTCCCCCGACACACGGTGGTTCTGCGGTGGCATGGCTGGAGGAGTGGACTCGAAGGGGAGGGCATAGCCCCTTCGGACAAGCTGCAGCACCCACCTGTCCGATGTTATCGCGCGCCAGCGGGAGTGGTGATGGCGAACCCTGCCACCCACTGGCGTCACGTGAGCCCGAAAGCTCGGACTAGGAAGGCTTGGATGCCGCAGCGGAGGGAGGCGTGGACTGACCACGACGCTGGCCTCTACCGCCACCACGGCGGAAACCACGGGCGCCACCGCGCTGGGGAGCGCTCTGCGCCGCGTGGCTGGCAGCACGTTTGGGACCTCCTCTCCCTTGGCCACGAAAGGGCCGAAACGAACCCGTCTGCTGGCGCTGGGTCGAGAGACCCAAGGACTTGGCCGTGACCCTGGAGTCCTTGAAGCGCTCCAGCGCGTGGTCCGCTTTGTCACCAAATAGGCGACTGCCATCAAATGGCATGTCCATAAGTGTATTTTGGACGTCTGGTGAGAAGTTGGCAGATCTCAGCCAGGCATGGCGACGAATCGCCACCGTAGTGGACATGGCCCGTCCCAGTGAGTCCGTGGTGTCCAGACCACAACGGATCGAGTACCGCGCCGCATCCCGGCCTTCAACCAAGGCCCGGGTGAGCTTGTCCCGCACTTCCTGGGGGCATTGCGGCAAACACTCCTCGACCGTATCCCACAGGGAGTGGGTGTAGCGGCCCAAGAGGCACGCGGTGTTACAAGACCGCAGTCCAGCGCTCAAAGAGGAAAACACTTTTTTTCCAAATTGGTCGTACCTCTTTGATTCCCGGTCGGGCGGAGCCGACGGAAATGCGGACTGTGAAGTGGAGGCCTGGATCACCAGACTCTCCGGGGAGGGATGGGTGGACAGGAAGGCAGGGTCGTCCGAGCAGGGACGGTGACGCCTGGCAACGTTCCGGTCAACCGGCGCACCAGAAGCGGGCCTGGACCAGGTGCCCAGAAGGACATCCGTCAGGGCCTCATTAAACGGCAGCAGAGGCTCCTGGGGGCATGACTGCGGTTTAAAAACTTCCGTCAGGATATTCGGTTTGACCTTCGCGACGGGGAGCTCAAGGTGTAAGGCCTTGGCAGCCCTCATCAGGACCACCGAATAGGCAGCACCCGCCTCGGACGCCACAGGGGACGGAGAGACAAACCCAGGGTTGGGCGACTCGTCCAGGCCACTGGCATCACCCAGATCACCTACCCAGTCCACATCGTACTGGCAGGCACGGGATAGAGGGTCCTCAGACCCCTCCCAACCCTCTCCATACTCCTCCTCGTCATACCCATATTCTGGGTCGACGATATAGACATCGGGGTCAACGGGCCCCATCGACGTCGGGTCCGGCGTCGGCCGACGCCGGTCCGGCTCCGAGTCCGGAGTCGGGGAGGAAAGGGGGGTGGCGCCGCGCGGCGTCGGTGCCGGGGACCCGACGCCGGCCGGAGCCGACGGCGGAGTCGCTGCACCACGCGGGGGCGGTACCACGGGTTGGCCCACAGGAACCGACGCCGGAGAGGCCGGGAGACCAGCCGGCGACGAACCAGAGGGAACCAGCGGCGCCGGGGCCGGAGCCACCGGCGGCGCCGGGGCAGGAGCACCCGAACCGCTCGGGCCCCCAGACGGGACCGACGGGCCCGCAGGCGCCGAAGGCCCCGCCGGAGAAGACCTCGCCCTCATAGCAATGAGGAAGGCCTCGATCTCCTCACGCGACGCGCCTTCCCCAGGGACCGACAGGTGTGGGGTAGACGGCGTCGGCGACCCATGCGGGACCGCGGGGGTGGGGTCACCCGAGCCCCCGGCCGCAGCACGCGGGCGTCGGGGGGAGTCGGGGGTGCGATGGCGACGCCCCGACTTCTTGTGCTTACCTGACGAGCCGGAGGAATGGTGGCGACTCCCGGAGCGCCCATGGCGGCTCCGCGACCGCTCCCTCGACCGCTCCCTCGACCTCCGACCGGACCGGGACCGCTCTCGACGCGGGGCCGACAACCGGAGCTCGAGAAGCTTGCGGGACCGCTCCCGCCTAGCTTTTCCAGTCAAGGCCCGACAGTCGACGCAGGACTCCACGTCGTGGTCCGCGCCCAGACACCGGAGGCAGAGTCGATGGTGGTCGGTGACCGACATCAGGCGGTCGCACTCGTCACAACTCTTGAAACCGGGCATCCTACCGGCACCGTAAAGATCAATCAGTTAACAAAAAACTTGGTCAAAAGACCGGAGTACTGCTCTTCGGATCTGCGCTAACTGGCGCGGAAAAAAGAAGAACTGACGTCAGCGCGCGGAGGCGGCGTCTATATACTCCAGCGACGTCATCACGGCGCACGACGCCGACGACGCGGAGCCGCAGGGGACGCCTGCAGACGACGCCTACCGACGCGCAGGGGTACTGCTACGCAAAAGTTTCCGGATCCAGACTGACGCCTGGGGATATTCTAAGGTAAGGAATCTAATACTAACCTGTTTCTTTCAGATGTACTGTATTTTCCATCAATCTTTCTTCCCAAGCTTAAAACCAAAATGAGCCAGAGTAGGAGAAAAAGTACACCTAACACAATCCACTATTCAATCCATGGTGAAATCAGATATGTTTCTTTAAGATGATGAGAGTTCAGTTATTTTTCTTTTGAAAGTTTTATTTGCTGGCTTTTCTTCATGTTCACTTGGATCCTCAGAAAAGTCATCGAAATTGATGAAGTAACCAGATGCAGTTCTGTCAATTGTTGGAATTGCTTCCGGATTTTCATTAATCTTTGCATTTGTATAGTCAGAGGCTACATCATTGTAGATTGGTGTTTCTTGACGAACTGTTGCAATTTGGGTTTCAAGAGGCATAAGTTCCATGGCTTTGTTGCATAGTCCTTTATTCACTACAGGTTTATCAAATGTGAATAGTCTCTCAGTTTGAACCTCTTGAAATGTAGCAAGGTTTGGTTTTCTGCTACATCTTGGGAGTCCACTGGGCCTACTACTTATTATTGGCCACATGATTGTGGTTTTACCAGGTCGATTGATACAACTCTGTTCTCCTTTTTACCGGCAAGGGGCGGTAGAACTACTGATCTTGTTCCGCTGATAGCTAAGACAGGTACTGCTTTTCTGTAAGAAGGCCCAAATTCCTTCTTCACCGCGATCTTTTCTCTGACCAGATCCCCAATCTTTGGAATCCAGACAGGTCTTGCTGGGACAGGTGGTTTTTCTTCAGTGGCCGTTGGCTTTAGCTTTGTGTTACTTAGACTTCTTCTTGTTTCATTTAAGTCCTGTAAAACAGCCAAACGATCTTTGATATCAAAGGTTTTTTGTTCCACCACTGAAGTCGGACTATCGAGGTCTTCGATTATCATTCTAGTACCAAACAAAAGTTCATACGGAGTGATTCCACCCAGAGAATGTCTTGGCAGATTATTAAGACTACGTTGGACACTTATTAGGAGCTCCGGAATATACCTTGCGGGAACTCCAACTAATCCAAAACTGTGCCGCGCGCACACTTCTTCAGCTCCCCCGCAGGCTTTCAGCCAAACCCGGGTTGAGAAGCTTGCACTGGCTCCCTGTCAGGGAGAGAATCAATTTTAAATCTCTGTGCATCGCCCATCAGGCCTTCTGGGAAACAGGACCAGTGATTAATCACTCCCTAATTGCCCCACACCACCCAAGTAAACAGCTGCGCTCCTCACATGCCTTTCTAGCCACAGTCCCTAAGATCAGGAAATCAAGAGCAGGAGGCCGCTCATTCTCCTTTAATGTAGCTAAGCTGTGGAATACTCTTCCCCTCCACTTGAGATCTAATCCTAATTTGCTTTCTTTTCGTAAACAATTGAAAACGTTTTTGTTCAACAAATAGAGCTCTTTTCCCCGGCTTTTGGGCCTCTTCAGTTTGCACCTCTCTTAGCGCTTGGACGCCCCAGGGCAGATATTTGCGCTTTTTAAAATCCTTTTTCATTTCATTTCATTAGATGTTTGACCCACCCATCACCCGCACCTAATACTCTCGCTGTTATAGATTGCTTTATGTCATGGTTTTTTCTTTCCACTACCGCATTTCCCTCGGGATGGAATGGACTAGAGTACCGCAATGCAATGCCCATTCTGGCCATGGCCTCTGTAGGAAGGTAGAACCCTGACTATGGTTGCCCCCAACTTTTTGCCTGGTGTTTTGCTGGTTTTCTGACTTAGTTGACCTGAGGCCCTGCTATTCAGGACCTCAGGCCCACTGCTCTTTCTGTAAAATGGATTCCATGTACCTTAGGTACATATCTAAATTGGATACTGAGTCACCTTATCAGTCCCTATACAGTGTACCTTAGGTACCCAGGGCATAGGTGTACCCAGGGCCTACCAGGGGCTGCAGCATGTATTATGCCACCCCTGGCTGGCCATCCAAATCTGACACAACTGGCTGCTTGACAGCTGGGGCAAGGTGGTGTAATCACCCTTTGCTTTAGATATAGTATACCTATATCTAACCCTAAAATGGACACACAGATCTCCTATCAGTCACTCCTATGGCAGGCCTTAACAATCCTGAAGGCAGAGTGCTTGGAATCGTGTGAGATGGTGCTCTGGCATGAGCTGAGCCTGTCTGCGGCTTTCGGGATCTATCCCTTAGCCGTTTCCATGATATCGCATACCATATACTCTTAAGTGCATTATAATCCTCGCGGTTATATGCCAACTCTGGTATCGCTTTATCAAAACATGTCGAGTAAGGTGTCATACGAATTGGAATACTAACCCCTCGCCAATTCTGGCGACGGGGTTAGCATTCCACCCTTCTAGAGGGACACGACATGCATGTAACCTATAACCCGGTTAAAAGTCAGACAGAGCCTTAGCATCCACAAAATGGATGCTGCCACCGAGACACAAGTCTGCCCTCCTGCTGCTGGGAGTCCTCCCAGAGCAGGAGATAAGGACAAAGGGTTTCCTGCCAGGGGCGGTGCCAGCACCGTCCCAGACAGGGTTTTGTGTATTGTAGGTAGGCAGGGCTTTAGAGGAAGGTGACTGCACGTGGCACCCCGGTGCTCACTGTGCATAGGCTGGCTGGAACCAGTTCCAGGGTCACTCCAGACCCTGTGCTTGTGAAAAGCCCGCCAAGGAAGTGGGTGTAACCACCCCCCTCCTAGTCCCACCCATAGGGCAGGACTTAGTCGCGTGCCAGCCCCTTTTTACAGGATAAAGGTAGAGACTGGCCCCCTTCCAAATCAGATCATCTTTGAATCCTGAAACTACTTTCCACGAAAGGAACTCAAGACTTCTTCCTAAGATTTCTCCCTTGTGACTAAGGAGTAGTCACCCTGCATCCGCAGGCACCATCTAAGAACACTGCGGTCTGCTGCAAGTCCTTCCTCCGGAATCCGACTGCCCAGCTCGACGAGAACCGGCTTCCCTGGCCCCTCTGACCTCTACCTGCATCATCAGTCACGCTGAGATTCGTGGGTGTGACGAGACCTCGAGGGACCGGCCATCTTCAAGACTGCACGACTTCTTTCCAGCAAGCCCGCCGAGTGAATTCCTGGTGAGTGCTTTGGGGTCCGAGAAGCCCCCACCCTGAGCAGCTCCAGCACCGAAGAGCAGCCCCCCAGCATCTCCACGATCTGCGTGGGGCCCTTCTGCTTTTTACTGCTCACCGCGTTGTTTGGCTACTAGCCCGCTGGCTTGTGGCCTTCCTGACGACGCCCGACGACATTTCTGCTGCTGGTCTGGTTGCTCCAGACTGGCCCTTGCTTCCCTCCATTGGAGAAGTACCCTGGACCCTCCTGGTCCACCCAAGACGCCATTTTAGGTCCACCGCGTGGGCCTTGCATTTGCCAAGACTTGTTGCCCAATCCTGGGTCCAGCGACGTCGACAGCAAGAACCTTCGTGGGACAGCTCGCACCTCCATCCTGGTCGCCGACAACGCCTCCTGGTCCGAGAGACTGCAGAGCCCAGCAGCGCCCACTCACCTGACTGCGGTGACTTCGCCCGGTGCCATCCTGGTGCCCACTTAATCACTGGCTAGTGATTCAAGAACTTGGTCCCCTCTGCTTTCAGGTTTTCTTCTTCTTTGATCCAGGCTTGGATCCATCGAACTTTTCTTCACTGGTCGCCTGCCAGCAACTTCTTCCTTCCAGGCTCCTGGTACGGCAACGAGATCCCCGACGTCTTTTCAGACCTATGCAGCTGCAGCCCCTGGGCTAGGTAACTTCGGCACTTCGGTGTCCCAGCATAGCCTCACTATCCTAGGGTCAGGATCCACTGTCGTTTTCTTCCTACCAGGTCGGGTTCGCCCGTGAACACTAACTTTGCCTTTACTAGCCTCCATAGACTTTGTCCCGCATCCCGCGTGAGAGTGCACACTCTGCACCCGAGTCCCCTGGGTCTCCTAGTAGAAATCTAACGATTCCCTAGTCCAGTCCTAGCGATTCCAAAGCCTATTTGAACTGTTACTTACCTGCTAGTAATTCGCATTCCACTTTTAAAGTATATGGTTTTTCGTGCCCCTCGGGCATTTGTGTATAACGTGCTAACTTAAGTATTTTCGTAAGAGTTTTGTTGTGTGCCTAGCACCCTGTCCTCATAAAGAGTACAGGGTTGTTGTGATTCTAATAAATACACTGTTTATTTTCATAACACTTGTGTGGTGTCCTTTCACTGGGTGTTCAAGGGGTAATGTGATGGTAAAACAGCTGGCTTAACACGCCCTCTAGAGTCTTAGCCTTAGACTGCTCGTATCCATGCTACTAGGATAGCTGGTCTATAAGGTTGACTTACAACCAATCATCAATAAGGGTTGTTTGGACTGATATATAGTGATCACTAGAATAGTGAACACTGCACATCAGGCCAACTTCTCACAGCCTCCTTGTAAGCTCGAAAGCTAAACGCAGGACCCTGGTCAGAATGTGGCATGCCAATTGCGTATGTGCCGATACAGACTCGCAAATCTTTTATAACAGTTCGGGCGTCAGCCGAGCGCTGGGGCCACATCTAAATGAATCTCGTCTTAATATTTATGGGATTGCATTTATCCGTGTTTTTTGTCTGCGTGTAGATAGCCTAATGCTGTCTAATAGAGGTGTCTGGGCTGGTATCTGGTCCGGTTCACAACTGCGATCTCTGCTGCAGTCCTGACAATCCATTGCAAAGTTATAAATTTGCACGCTCATCCCCGGCCACCAGTATTGGGAATGTAATTCTATTAGAGATTTCAAGATCTCTTGGTGCCTCAGACCCATTCCCATGTGTGCTTCTTGAATCAAGTAAGCCCTCCGGTTCGTGTTTGGAATTACTCTGTCCCCCACTCCAGGGATTCGAGCAAAAGGAACTGAGTTTGCATCAATTATGTATGTATTGTTGAGTGGATAGTTAAGAGGTAATGCTGCATAGTCGCCTTTTAATGAGGCTTTTACTACCAGCACGGTTTCTCCATCTATTTGTTTCTTAGAACGCATTTTTGTAGCTACGGAAGCCGGTTGAACAGCTGCCGTTCTGGGTTTGTTAGCCAATGAATTCCCTGCAACGTGAACGCCATCACGTCGAAGACTCTGCGTATGTATCACGTGAGTCTTTCGTAGTTCTTTCTGTAAAATAACTACTTGTTCCCATAGTTTTTTATGCTTTATTGTGACACCTGACTCATCTTTGTAACCGTTTTCAATCCAGGTCTGCATGAAATTATTGTAAGAGTGGACGCAATAATACGAATCGCACACTACGAGTGTGGGGAATTCGCGATCGGCATTCTCAAGCGCCATCTTTAAAGCTCGTAGTTCAGCTCGCTGAGCTGTACAGTTTGAGTGATTCAGTTTTAGTGACCATTGGTGTGAATTTACTATGCGCCAGCGACCTTTAACAAACGCACATGCTGCATTGTAAACTCTTTTATCCAAAACGTAGTGTTGTGCAAATCTGTCTGTGTAGATTACACAGGTGTACTGTTCGAGAGGCAGAATTTCGATTGACAGAGGACATTCATGTTCGTATTCTAGATGTTCTAGTTTTTTCATTTTGGGATCAAATGCGTGTACCACATCTGTTACAGAAAGAGAATTTTTCCATTGTATCCATTTTGGATCTAATGCCATAGCATTTGGTATCCTTGGTCTTGTTACTGCCTCAAGGGCTGATACTGCTGTTAAAACAGATATTCTCTTCCCTTGCACTAGGGCTCTTTTTGCTACAGCAGTTTGGACCGCAGTCAGAATTTTTTCAGTAGAACTGAATTTCATTTCAGCTTGTGTGTACAAGTGAGATTTATAAGCTATTGGTACCGTTTCTCCCTTATAAGAGGTCAGGTACGTAAATCCGCATCTTCCTGGGATAACTCGGATTACAAGGTTGCGTTAGTTTGCGCGTGTTTGCAGTTTTGTTTAAGTTAACATGTCTGTTTGTATTGATCGTAACATTTTTGTGCGTTTGTGTCCAATTAATTGGTTTGAAATCAAGTTTTATTAATTCGTAGAGGGGTTTAACCTGCTCTGCATAATTTAGAATGTAAGATCTTCCAAAATTCAGGAAACGTAGAATTGATTGTAAGTTTTTCAGGGTTTTTGGAGCTTGGAGTACTGCACACTTCTCTAAGAAGTTGTCTGCTAGGCTTTTGCCTTCACTTGATAATTCATATCCTAAAAATAGGACAGTGATGTGGGCAATTCGTGACTTTTTAAAGTTGAATTTGTACCCTTCAGATGCAAACCCAAGTATAATGGTGTTTACTCTTTTCAAGTGTGTCTCCAGGTCATCGTCTGTAAGATAGATGTCATCGACATAAGATAATGCCTCATCACCATACATTTGTAGTAATTCTGTTACCCTGGCTGAAAATAATCCTGGGCTGTTCTTGAATCCCTGGGGGAGACGACAGAATTGCCTTTTGGCCCCCATACTTGAGAAAGCGGTCAAATACCTGCTTTGTGGTGTTATGTTTTGACAGAAAAAACCATTTGAAATATCTAATGTCGTTTTATATTTTTTGCGCACGATGTTATTCATTAGAGCTGCACTGTGTGAGTTTTGTACTGCAAATGTTTTGCAACAGGAGTTTAGGTGTCTGTAGTCCAAAAGCACAAGTTACTACTTGTGTAACGATATATCTGTAAGAGACATTAGTTAGTGATAGATTCCTTACCTTAGAATATCCCCAGGCCTCAGACTGGATCCGGAAATTTTTGCGTAGCAGTACCCTTGCGCGTCGGTAGGCGTCGTCGGCGCCATGATGATGTCGGAGTACTTAGACGCCGCCTCCGCGTGCTGACGTCTGTTCTTAGACACAGCTTTTCCGCGCCAGAAACGCAGAGCCATGCTAAAAACCAACACTGGTGCCTTGAAACTAGGGCCCTGAAAGGGGATGTCCTTAACCCTATATATCGGTTCGCAGAACGGGGAGGATGGGTGGGTCGGTAAGGAATCTATCACTAACTATTGTCTCTTACAGATATATTGTTACACAAGTAGTAACTTGTGCATCTGAAAGAGACACGTCAGTGATAGATTCCTTACCTTAGAATAGATACCCCAGCAATACCAACCCCGGTGGTGAGTCTGCGAACCAATAATCACACCAGAAAGTCCTGGAGGACGGAACGGCCAAAGAAGCCATCCCTCCGGACTTGACTGTCCAGGCAGTAGTGTCTCGCAAACGTGTGCAGCGAGGCCCACGTAGCCGCCTGGCAAACGTCCTGCAAGGGCACTCCCTGGCCCAGGGCAGTTGTAGTCGCCGTGGCTCGGGTGGAGTGAGCCCGCAATCCAACAGGGGGCTCCTTTTTAGCCAAGAAGTAACATGCCTGGATACACAAGATGATCCACCGAGAGATGGTCCGCTTGTGCACCGCCTTTCCCTTCTTAGCGCCCAAGTACCCAACAAAGAGTTGGTCATCCACCCGGAACTGGCGTGTGCGATCCAAATAGAATGGAAGCGCACGTTTTGGGTCCAGACGGTGGTGCCGCTCTTCCTCTTTAGAGGGACGTGGTGGCGGGAAGAAGGTGGGCAAGGTGATAGACTGCCCGATGTGGAAGGCCGTGACAACCTTGGGCAGGAAAGATGGCTTAGTACGCAATACAACCTTGTCCGGATGGACAGAAAAGAAGGGAGGAGTACAAGAAAGAGCCTGGAGCTCACTCATTCTCCTGGCAGAGGTGATGGCAACCAGGAAAGCGGTCTTCAGAGTAAGAAGGCGGAGTGGACAGTTGTGAAGTGTCTCAAAGGGAGCGCACATCAGAAATGTAAGAACAAGGTTCAAGTGCCACTGAGGCATCACAAACGGAACAGGAGGAAACGTGTGTGTGATGCCCTTCAGAAAGCGATTTACAATAGGGGACTTGAACAAGGAAGGTTGATCAGGCAGCCTTAGAAAGGCTGAAAGGGCCGCAAGGTAGCCCATGATAGTGCCCAGAGCAGAGCCCTGCTGGGCAAGAGAAAGAAGGAAGAGAAGAACCTCAGAGAGAGGGGCAGCAAGAGGATCCACAGCCTTTGCTGTGCACCATGCTACAAATCTGTTCCACCTGCAGGAGTTTACAGACTTAGTGGAGGGACGCCTGGCTGCCACAATGACGTTACAGACTTCAGGAGGCAAGTCAAATGGCCTCAACTGTCGCCGCTTAATCTCCAAGCATGGAGGTGGAGACTGGACAGGTTCGGGTGGAGGACCGTCCCCTGCTGCTGCGACAGAAGGTCCTCCCGAAGAGGCAGACGAACCGGGGGATCGACTGACATACTGAGTAGCTCTGGATACCAGTACCTTCGTGCCCAGTCCGGAGCCACAAGGATGACTTGGGCCCGGTCGCGCTTGACCTTCTTCAGCACTCTGGGCAGAAGTGGTATAGGCGGTAAGGCGTACAACAGACCGCAACTCCACTCGCGACGAAAAGCGTCTCCGAGCGAGTGGCGCCTTGGAAATGCCAACGCGCAGAACTAATGACATTGCGCGTTCTCTTCGGTGGCGAATAGATCTAACCAAGGCTCGCCCCATCGCTGAAAGAGGCCTTGCGCCACGTCAGAGTTCAGACGCCATTCGTGATCCATCATGCACCAACGGCTGAGCTCGTCCGCCCTGGCGTTCAGAGAACCTGCCAGGTGTTGAGCCACTAGGGTCACGCCCTGGCATTCCAACCACTGCCAGAGGCGCAGAGCCTCCTGGCAAAGGGTCCACGACCCCACCCGCCCTGTTTGTTGCAGTACCACATGGCGGTGGTGTTGTCCGTGAACACCTGCACTACACTCCCCCGGACAGAGGGGAGGAATTCCTTCAGTGCAAGATGAATCGCCCGCAACTCCAAAAGGTTGATGTGGAACCGGGCCTCCGCCGGAGACCAGAGGCCTCTGATCTCCGCCTCTCCCATGTGGCCCCCCCAGCCCTGGAGGGACGCGTCCGTCACAACTACGTGCTCCGGGTGGGGTAGGGAGAGGGATCTGCCGCTGACCCAATCGCGGTCCGTGAGTCACCACTGCAGCTGTCTCGCAGTGCCCTCGAGATCAGGACGTGGTTGGACAGGTTGCCCTGATGCTGGGCCCACTGAAACTTCAGGTCCCACTGCAGAGCCCGCATCCGCAATCTGGCGTGATGCACCAGTAGGATGCAAGAGGCCATCAGTCCCAGAAGCCTCAGCGTCAACCTGACCGAGACCCGGGATAAAGGCTGAAACAGTGGAATCAGAGCCTGAATATCCCGGACCCGCTGTTCGGGAGGATAAACCCGAAACCGCGCCGAGTCGAGAACCGCTCCGATGAAAAGGAGCTTCTGAGAGGGACACAGGTGGGACTTCAGCACATTGATGGAGAACCCCAGCTGGTGCAAGAGGTCGGCCATAGTCTGGAGGTGGCTGACGACTGTCTGGGGCGAGCCCGCCTTCAACAACCAGTTGCCGAGGTAGGGGAAGACTGAAACCCCTAACCAGAGCAGATGAGCTGCGACCACCGCCATCACCTTTGTGAACACCCGTGGGGCGCTGGTAAGGCCGAAGGGGAGCACGGTATACTGAAAGTGCTCGTGGCCTACCGTGAACCGTAGGTAACGCCGGTGGGCCGGCAGGACGGGGATGTGGAAATAAGCGTCCTGCAGGTTTAACGCTACCATCCAGTCTCCTGGGTCAAGGGCAGCAAAAACCTGAGCTAGAGTCAGCATTTTGAACTTCTCCTTCCGGAGGAAGCCGTTAATTCCGTAGGTCCAAGATAGGGCGTAGGCCCCCTTTGCCCTTCTTGGGTACCAGAAAGTAGTGGGAGTAGCAACCACACCCTACTTCTGGCCCAGGAACGCGCTCGATGGCCCCCTTGGCCAAGAGGGCCGTAACTTCCTCCTGCAGAAGTCGCACATGATCTCCCGATACGCGGAGGAAATACGGTGGCATGGCTGGAGGGGTCGTCTCAAAGGGGTGGGAGTAGACCCTTTGGACGATCTGCAGCACCCACCTGTCCGAAGTGACAGTGCGCCAGTGAGAGTGGTGATGGCGAACCCTGCCCCCCACTGGCGTCACATGGGCCGAAAAGCACGGACAAGGAGGGTTTTGAGGCAGATGCTGCAGGGGAAGGTGTGGACTGACCTCGCCGTTGTCCCCGACCGCCGCCACGGCGGTTTCCACGGCCGCCACCACGTTGGGTATTACCCTGCGGAGCGTGGCTGGCAGCACGTGTGGGTACACCCCTTCCGTGGCCACGAAAGGAGTGAAAGGCAGCAGATTGCTGGCGCGGGGCCGAGAGGCCCAAGGACTTGGCCGTAGCCCTGGAGTCCTTAAAGCGCTCAAGCGCATTGTCTGCCTTGTCGCCAAAAAGGCGACGGCCATCAAACGGCATGTCCATCAGTGTGTTTTGGACATCGGCTGAAAAGTTGGCAGACCTCAACCATGCGTGGCGTATGACCGCCACCGTCGTTGCCATCGCTCTACCTAGTGAGTCGGTGGTATCCAGCCCACACCGGATAGAAAATCGAGTTTGGCCCGTACCTCAAACGGACACTCTGGCAGCACTTCCGCAACCGTATCCCACAGAGAGTGGGTGTAGTGGCCCAAGAGGCATGCGGTGTTGGAAGACCGCAGTCCCAGACTAAGGGAGAAGATCTTTTTACCATACTGCTCGTACCTCTTGGATTTCCTGTCCGGCGGAGCCGACGGGAACGTGGTCTGGGAATTGGATGCCTGGATGACCAGGCTCTCGGGGTGGGGTGGGTGGACAGGAAACTTGGGTCGGCCGGGCGGTGGCGTCTGGCCACGTTCCTATCTACGGGCGAACCCGTAGCGGGCTTGGACCAAGTGCCCAAAAGAACGTCGGATAAGGCCTCATTAAAGGGCAGCAGAGGCTCGGCCGAGCTCGACTGCGGTTTAAGGACCTCAGTGAGGAGGTTAGTCCTCACGGCTGCGACGGGGAGCTCAAGGCCCAAGGCCTTTGCTGCCCTCATCAGCACCACACTGTAGGTTGCCCCCGCCTCCGACGCCACGGTAGGAGGTGAGACAAAACCAGTGTCCGGTGAGGTGTCCAGACCACTGGCATCCCCAAGTTCACCTGTCCAGTCCTCATGAGACTGACACTCTCTGGTCAGAGGGTCCTCAGACCCCTCCCAACCCTCCTCATCACCCATCTCCTGATAATCAGGGTTGTCAATGGATGGGTCCGGCTCATAGAAGTTAAACTCCCCAAGCGGCGTCGAATGCGGCGTCCAGCGTCGCCGCTCCGGTGCCGGGTCGAGGGAGGTATCGGGGACGGCTCCGCCCGAGGACGGCGCCAGAGGTGATAACTGACGGACCGAAGCCTGGGGGGTCGTAAGGTCCACCGGCAACGACCCAGATCCCGAAGCGGATCCAGTGGGTTCCTGCAACGCCAAGCCCGAAGGTGGCGTCGGGACCACGGGGCCCTGCGGCGCCGGGCCCGAAGCACCCGACGGCGTCGGGGCCAAAGCCCCCGACCCGCTAGGGGCCCCAGGCGGGTCCGCTGGGCCCGAAGGCGCTGCGGAGCCCGTTAGAGGAGAAAGGGACCTCATGGCCATGAGGAAGCGCTCGATCTCCTCCCGCGTCGCGTCTCGCCCAGGGACCGGAAGGTGTTGAGCTGGACGCGGTGCCAGTGACTACAACGGAGCCGCGTGGTCGGTGTCACCCGAACCCCCGGCCGCATCGTTCGAGCAACGTGGGGGGGGGGGGGGGTTCGGGATGGGGGGGGGGGGGGGTGGGAGTCAGAAAAGCGATGACGCCTCTTCGACTTCTTGTGTTTCTTACCTGACGACGACTTTGATCCGGAGGAGTGGTGCCGACTCTCGGAGCTGTGGTGGCTCCGACCCCGCGACCTGTCCCTCGACCTCCCTTGGGACCGGGACCTCTCGCGGCGCGGGCCGACTGCCGGAGTTCGAGTCGCCTGCGGGACCGCTCCCGCCTGGCTTTCAAGGATAGGGCCAGGCAGTCAGGGCAGGCCTTGTCGTCGTGGTCGACGCCTAGACAGAGTAGACACCAGCGGTGAGGATCCGTGACTGACATTGTGCGGTCGCAATCCTCGCAGTGCTTAAATCCAGGCATCCCTATGGCACCGATCGGAGTCGTCCGACTTAGAAAAGATTATCAAAATGATCCAAAAAGTTAGTAAAAAAGTGACTAAAGTACTGCTTTTTTCAGATCTGCGCTTGCTGGCGCGGAAAAAAGAAGAAATGACGTCAGCACGCGGAGGCGGCGTCTAAGTACTCCGACGACGTCATCACGGCGCCCACGACGGACGCGGAGCCGCAGACGACGCGCACCGACGCGCAAGGGTACTGCTATGCAAAAATTTCCGGATCCAGTCTGACGCCTGGGGATATTCTAAGGTAAGGCATCTATCACTAACGTGTCTCTTTCAGATCTAGACGATATGAATCGTCTGGCTTGGAGACAGGAAACAGAGGATTGTTCATTTGTGAGGTGCATGTTTCAATCACCCCCTGATATTCAAGTTGATCTAAGATCTCCCTGACTTGTTTTTTTAGCTTCTTGCTTAACAGGATAATGCCTCTGTGCAGTAGGTTGATTTATTAACTGAATTTTATGGTGAGGAGAATCCTCATCCTATCCTACATGATTTTTATATAATGCAGGGGCTTGGGCCACTGCCCATTTTCTAGCATATGTGTATTTTTTATGAATTGGAATGCGATTTGAGAAGGCAGGCATAATCATTTCTTCGTCATGTGGGCACTCCCTGACAAACTCTGGTGGCCAGTTTTTCTCTGCTAGCAGGATATCATAGCCTTTAGATAGGTTCTCCCAAAAGAGACATCATTTTTCTAGTTTTGTCCCCATCTATACGTAATGTTATTTCATATAATTTATGGGGCACACTAACTCTGGTGTCTGCAGTTTCCACCTGAATGTATTCATTCGTGTCCACTGTCTCCAGAAGATTCATCAGGATCTTGCGAGCTATGGTCACTTCTGCTGCGCTGTCTAGCATTGTCTGGGCCCATTCTCCGTTCTTGACTTGTGTCCACAGAATCCTCAGCATGTTTTATTTTAATACTGGCTACCTTCTTTTTGGGAAATTGTAATTTTTTACTTTGATGAGCAGGTTCCTTGTCTTTGGACTTGACGCGCTCTTCTTTATGTTCTGACCGTCCTCTTCTTTCCGATTTCTGTGAGGAAGTCTGAAAAGATCGAGAGGGACGTGTATCATTATCTTGATATATGTCAGGTTTTCTTAAATTATCCCCATTGCTAAGGTTGTATCTTTTTTCAGAGGGCTCCCGTTGTGGAGACCTGTCCCCTTGTCCTGGAGATTTATTTCTCCGTTGGGGAGACCTTCCTCTGGACTGAAACTGTTTTTCTCTGGGAGTTGTTTGTTTATTACCCTCCCACTTCTTTTTTGGCGTAATGAGATTATTCTTAATAAAGCTTTTTTCAGGATTTTCAGTTAGTTGTGGTTTTAGTGGTTTCCCACCCAAACTATCTCTACCTAATTCTTCATAGCATTATTGCATTATTCTGGAAAGATCAAAAGGTTGTTCTGCTATATCTGTTTCTTTGAATTTTTGGCGGATCGCCACAGATGCTGCTTCTCATTTTATGTTGGCTAATAGTATAGCCGAGACTTGCTTAAAGTCTTTCAGTAATTTCATACCTAGATTTAAAGCAGGCTCTGGACCGTATTCATTTTGAATCTGTTTTAATACGTCTGGTATAACACCAGGTGTTTTTGTGTATATTGAAGCAAAGAATGTTCCCCAAGTGTCACAGTCCTCCACATGTGGTGCGATCCCCATTGGTAGACAGATTGTCAGAATACTGTGTTTTTCATTAGGTGTAGTATCAGGAAATACTGCCTCTGAGTAATTTTTTGAGCTAACCAGAACGGAATTTGTTCCTGTTTTGCGGGTAATTTGCCAATGACTGATTGTATAGTCTGTGGTGTAATTTTATTTGTGTTCCCCTGGTGAGGGGTGTGCTGAGGAATTCTTATTGCTGGTTGGAATGTTAAAGTCCGCCTGACATATTGGACCAATTGTCTATGTATTTTAATTAGTTGTTTTAGGTGAACTAAAAGTTCTCCGCTTGACATTCCTTCAATGTCAGGATGTGGTGTATAGCTGGCTAGAACCGGCTGTGAGAAGTTGGCCTTATATATGGTGCTCACTAGTTCTAGTGATCACCTTGTCACAGTCCAAACAACCCTTTTGGTGATTGGTTGTAAGTCAACCTTATAGACCAGCTATCCTAATGGTAGCATGGACAAAGCAGTCTTAGGCTAAACTCTTTTGGCATGTGAAGCCAGCTGTTTTACCACATATAACCCCTTGAATACCAGATGAAAGGACACCACACAGGTTGTTATGAAAATAAACAATATATGTATTATTAACAAACACCTCTGAACTCTTTATGAGGTCAGAGGGCTAAGCACATGACAATCTCTTAGGAAAAATACGATAAGTTGCACAAAATTACAATGGTGCCCTAGGGGCACGACAAACCATATACTAAGTAAATGGTATAAGGAAATCGATAGAAGAAATGGAGCTGTCCAGAGGCTGTAGGTTCGCTGGGACTACACTATCCTAACCACAGGTAAGTAATAGGAGGCCCACGGAGCGCGTGTGCAGTGTGAACTCACACGCGAGATGCGGAACAAAGTCAATGGACAGTACAGTTTACGAAAAAGGTAAGTACGGACAGTCTTTACTATCTAGGACTAGAACGACTAGAAATCTGGATACTAGGAGAGTTAATCTACCCTTGAGCACCGAAATGCTCTTGTTACCTCACCCACGGGCTGCGGGTGCATAGGTGTCAGTGTGTCGGGTTTCCGCGTCGAAGTCTATGGAGCCTTGGAGAAAGATGCTGCAGGCGACCAGGAGGAAGATGTCCGGTGCGATCCACGGGTGGATCGAGGAAGAAGAGGACCTGAAAGCAGAGGGGACAATGTTCAAAGTCACTAGCCAGTGACCGGTGTGGAACAAGAAAGGAATCAGATGTCGTTGTCGCGATCAGGTGAAGAGTGGACGCTTGACTGCAGCCACGTGGACCAGGAGGTGTCTTAGACGACCAGGATGGAGGCACGAGCTGTCCCACGCAGACTCTCGCTGTCGGCGGTGTCTGTTCTGTATTCGGCGTCAACAGGCCTTTGCAAAGGCAACCCATGCGGTGAGTGGAAACGGCGTCTGGAGTGGACCAGGAGGGTCCGGGGTGCTCCTGTTTTGGAAGGGAGCAAGGGCCTGGCTGGGGCAACCAGACCAGCAGTGAATATTTCGCAGATCGTCGTCTAGGAGGTCACTAGCCAGCCGGCAAGTGACCAGACAACGCGTCGAGCAGCAACCAAGCAAAAGGGCCCCACGCAGATCTCGTGGATGCTGGAGGGCTGGTCTTCGGTGCAGGAGCTGCTCGGGGCTGGGGCTTCTCAGTCCCCAAAGCACTTCGTCGAGGTTACCTCAGAAGTCGTGCTGGAAGCGAAGTGCAGTTTCTTTAAAGATGGCCGGTCCCCCGTGTCTCGTCGCACCCACAGATCTCAGCTGGGCTGCAGATGTAGGTAGAGGTCGGAGAGGTCTGGAAGTCCGGGTCTCGTCGGGCTCTGAAGTCTGGATCCTCGAGGGAAGACAACAAAGGGAAGCCGCTGGACGCTTGATGGTGCCTGCTTGTGCAGGGTGGACACTCCTTGCCCACAAGGGAGATTTCTTCAGTCTTCTGTGTAGAAAGTCGAAGTCCAGAGTTTCTTCTTGTAGAGTTTCAGTTCAGGATTAATCTAATTTGGAATGGGACCAGCTCCTACCTTTATTCTCCTAAAGGGCGCTGCACTACGACTAGGTCCCTCCCATGGGTGGGACCAGTAAGGGGGATGGTTACACCCCCTATCCTTTGTCCAGCTTCGCGCCAGAGCTGGGGCAGGGGTGCCCCAGCAACTGGTTTGAACCGGTGTATGCACAGGGCACCTTGTGTGCCCCAGGCATGTCTCATTCCTTTCAGGCCGGTCCTACCCAATACACAAAATCCTGTCTGGGGTGGTGCTAGCACCTCCCAAGGCAGGAAACCCTTTGTCCAAGCCTCCCTCGCTGGAAGGACTCCCAGCAGCAGGAGGTCAGACTTGTGTCTGTGGTGGCAGCATCCATTTTGTGATGCTGAGGCTCGAGTTAACTTTAACCGGGGTTCACAGTTACATACATGTCGTTTCCCTCTAGAAGGGTGGAATGCTACCCCCGTCGCCAGAACTGGCGAGGGGGTAGTATTCCAATTCGTATGACACCTTACTCGACATGTTTTGATAATGCTATACACCAAAGTTCGCATTCAACCGCGAGGATTATAATGCACTTGAGTATATGGTATAGCGTTATCATGGAACAGCTATTAGGACTTGGTTCCGCAAGCTGCAGACGGGCTCAGCTCATGCCAGAGCACCAGCTCCCATAATTCCAAGCACTCTGCCCTCAGGATCGATAAGGCCTGCCATAGGAGTGACTGATAGGAGGATATGTGTCCATTTCAGGGTTAGATATAGGTATACTATATCTACAGCAAAGGGTGATTACACCACCTTGCCCCAGCTGTCTTACCAGCCAGTTGTGTCTGTTTAGAGGGCCAGCCAGGGGTGGCATAATACATGCTTCAACCCCTGGTAGGCCTTGGGTTCACCTATGCCCTGGGTACCTAAGGTACACTGTAGAGGGGCTGATAAAGTGTCCCAATACCAATTGGTAAATGCACCTAAAGTACATGGATGTCAATTTAGAGAGAGAACAGCTAGGCTGTGGGTCTGATTAGCAGGCCCACAGCCAGGGAAAGTCATAAACCAGTGAAGCAAAAAGCAAAAATCTGGGGTGACCATAGGATTGCAGACCCTACTCTCCTACACCGGCCATGTAGCTACTGGTCTACCTAGTGGACCGAGCCTGGTAAAGTGATTTTGATGTTTTAGGGTGCCATTATACCAGAGCTGATGCTCTTGGTAAGTTAGTGGAATTTCAACGTCCTCGAAAGGAACGTATTCCGTTGGAGGTTCCTCTATTTTGTAGTAGTGGAACTCGTGTGTCACAGCATTTGCTGCTGGAATATGTATCCATGAATAGAACACCGCTGTCTGCCCATATTCATGGGCCTCTACCACAAATATGACTGTACCACCTCTTGGTGATACTCCATTTTCGATAAGTTTTATAGTTATGGTTTTCCTTACATTTACCGGGATGATTATAGCATTCGGGTCATCTTGTTGGATACTTGTGTCCTCCGCTACTTGAGCTGCTATTCTAGCTCTCTCCCTTTCGTCGCCACTTTACGCCATATTCATGACTGAAAGTTTTTTGCAGAGCAAGTTTCAAGGAGACAAGATTAGGTGCACAATATTTTGGAACACTGTATCCTTCAAAGTTGACTAAACCAAAAACTAATACATAGGAATCTCTTCCTACTAAGTTTTGGCGGATATTAACCGTTTACCACTCCAGACGTCTATTGGAGTATTTTACAGGAAAAAGGGGTCTGTGTGAAAAGGACGACTGAGTTACTCTAGTATCTAGCGTTAAATTATCGCCTTACCAAACACGTTGGGCGCCATGTAGTGTAGTTCCTATATTCCCAATAGGCTCTGCGCATTGGAACAACAAACGATAGTTTAGACGTAGGACTTAGGTCGGCTAGGTCTCTATTGAATATGTTAGACTTAATTATGAATGCCAGCTAGCTCAGAGGTCACTAGAAACTTTCTCGAGTACACAAGAAGGGATTAGTTTCTGACAACCGCATAAACATGACAACTTTGCTCCCTCCAGAATAAGGAGTATACCTCCAGAGTCGCGGAAACAATAGATAACTATTTTACTCAGTCAATCGTGCATGCTTAGTTTCACCAGAAGCGCTGAGAAATAGAGAGACGGGCGTTTTCAATAAAAGAGGTTATTTATTGAACAGTCTTCTTTCTCATGCAAGAGAAGTGAGTTGCCACAATTGCAATACTGGTTATAAAGTAAAGTGCGCACAGTAAAAGGAGTATTATGAAATAATACTGTAAAAGCATGGTATGGTTTCTAAGCCATACGGTGTTTAAAATAGATCAAATATATACATAGATAAAATCATGACTAAACGTACTCAACTGGTGCTTCTAAGATACGCCTACCCCGGTGTACCTAACCGAAGCCTAGTACGTGGGAAGGAGTAAGTGAGCTGCAGTTTAAGTTAAGATAGCTTCTGCCAAGAATCTGAATCAAGAATTCTCTACGGGTCTAATCAGCTCCGTACCTTGTTTATAGAATGAAGGAGGTCTTGTGTCTCTCTCTCAGGACTCGATCTCTCAGCAACCCGCAAGGGTGACCCGGAATCACTGGAGCTGGATTTCTCGGCAGGAGAAAAGACAGAGTCTCTCTCAGTGCATCAATGGGAGGGTCGGCTTCCTTCGGCACTCGCTACAGCAGGGCGTCGGGCAAGTAGATAGCTGATCTGCTCCAAACCACCGTGTGTTTTGCTAGGGCAGATGCTGGTATATTTATACCTGGAAGGTGCAGAGTTTGACGTAAGGTTGGATATAAGACGTCACTAAGAACTCGCAGTTCTTTTAGGACTCCAGGAGTTCTAGGCCAAATCAATACAGAAGCAGGGGGAATTCCCGGGCTCCTGGAGGCTTGGTTTGTTTAAGAACGCGTTGTGCTTTCTAGGAGTCTATGGGAGTAGCCTTGCCGTATTTGGACTGCATTGGCTATGACTTAATATAGGTATGATTCTTATGCCTTTATAAGGATATGATTTGTTATAACCACATAAGGGCATAAATCGGGAATATTTAAATAGGGTCCTAGATACGTTTACAACAGTATGTGTGGGACAGCCATTATAAGGTATGAAGGGGACACTGGCAAATCAAGGTGTACAACTACATAATGATTCCTCCGAAACTTGTCATATTTGGTATCAAACATGTTGAAATGATACCATGTACTGGGGTACTTCTTAGAGAACCCCCTTATACCTACCGGTGTAGCCTAACCGGGTCTACCTGCCAGCCTGCACTGTTGCCAACCCTAGACAATGTTCTGCCCCCCCCCCCCCCCTGATGATGGATTTTCGGTGAAGGAGAGGTGTGACCACCTCGTCTTTAGAACAAAGTAGGGTGGGGGTACTACAGATCGCCACCAGACTGCACTGAAGGGCACATTTGGTGCCCTCTCTGCATAAACCAGTTTTGCCCAGTTCAGGAGCCCTAAGCTCCTGCTCTGGCGTGAGACTACACAAAGGGCAGGGGAGCGTACACCCCAATGTCCAGCTCATTGCTAGGGAGGTGCCCAGCACTCCGAGGTGGCCACTTGATTCTGCCATGTTGAATCTTGGCCACTGGGAGCATCTGACTGGCTAGGACAGCTAAGTAGCATCCCGTATCCCTCTGATAGGTGTGTCACCAGATAAGAGGTCCTTCCCTTTTTTAGGGTTACTTAAGGGCTCCCCTGAGGGTGGGTCCTTAACTTCATCCCGACAACAACTTCAAAATTCGACTGCCTCTGCCTGTCATCTGAAAACTGTTCAAAGTCTCTTCTGCTGGTGGACACTGGAACTCCCCTGTTCTTCAGGCCAGGATCTACGACAAGACTGCTTTTTGTGGGAAGATTCCTGCTGCATCTTTGTCCTTGTGCTCCAAGTTCTGCAACTCTGTGGCCGAGCATCCTCCGAGTCACCAGGACTCAGCCAGCATCCTAGCCAGAAGGAATCTCAATTGCAGTGAAGGAGTCACTTCCCTACATCCCTGTGACTCCATGTGTCTGCTGCCAGAGGGTCCTTAAGAGGGCACCATAGCTTTCTGCTGGGTCACCTCGGTGCTGGACCTGACTTTCTATTGCTGGGTTAGTCACACAGACCTTGCTGGTCTGCAAAAGAGCATCTTATGCGAATCCTGGTTTGTGTTTTCCAAGGCTTGTTTGTCATCCTGCCAGCCATTGCTCTTTGTGCACTTGTCGACCAGCGTGGGACAGCTTGTAGAAGACCCCTGTGCTCCTGCATCGTCATCTGGTCTCCACAGCTGCAGCTTCAACCTCACTGTGTTACAGCAAAAACCTCCGACAAGGCATGGTATTGTGCTCCTAGTCATCTCCGGGTGGTTTTGACTCTGTCCCCTCTGCTTGCAGGTTCTTCTCACCTGGATTCCACGTCCTTGTTCCACCGCACTGGTCCACGAGACTCTGTAGCTGCTCATCTTCCACAAACCTTCATTGGCGGCTACTGGTGGTTCTAACACCACTTCATCCCTATGCACATGAGCTCCTTGTGTAGGTATCCTCGGATGAGGTGGCTCTCCAACCTTCCTCGATCAAAGTGGTTCCTTTGGGGCCCTTTGGGAAGGGTCCTATAACTGTAAAAATCCAACCGCGACTTAGCCGGTGTTCTCCTATGGACGTCTGACCCTGTGTACCCATTTTGCACCCGGTCACCTTGGGGTCCCTGGCTACTCACTTGGGGTGCTTCCGTGTTTCCCCTGGTATCCTCCATCCTTGGGAATTAGTCCTGTTTGGATACTTATATCATATTCCATTATTTCAGTAGAATGTTTGGCCCCCTGATTGGGCCCTTTGTGTTTTCCTATGCTACTTATTTCTGAAGTATTTCTTGTGTGCATTCGATATCTCCAGGTAAGAGATATATATACACACACACCAAGTTAATGTCTAGTGTGTGCTAATAAACAGAAAGTATTTTATAGTCACCTGGCGTGGTTCTTTCTTGTGTGAAAAGCTTACCGACTATAGTAGTACATGCATCTGCCTTACACCCTCCTGAACAAACCTTAGATGCTCTCCACAGCACCCCCTTGAGAGCTCTGGTTTTCAGGGAACTAAACACTAATGGTTGCCTGAACAAAGTACACAGTGCCTCAGCATATACTGAACCAGCCTCCTACAGCGGGGTTCTCTGGTGCAAACTAGAAAAACACAGATTTTTCCCGATTAGGACAAATTTGGGAGCAAATTTTATATCAGGGTACCAAGGCATGAAAAGAAAGAAACGCACGTTGGTGACAGGGATGGCACTTATATGTAGCTCCATGAGACACTTTCTGGGATAATAAACTGGCTAAGCTGCACAACGCCGCCTACCTTCTGTTAAATCTTCAAGATCCTGTCTGGTGCCTGGGAATATTCTTAAGGTTAAATATCTGTGGTTAGAAGTATCCACCAGAAACCTTCTACAAGACCTTTTTGTTAGATAACATTATATCGAAATATTTGTTTTTAAATGATGAAAGACAATGTGAAGCGTTTAAATCAGGAAATACTCTGCTTACCCTTCTGCTGTCGACGGAGGCAAATGTACTTCCAATAGAACTAAATGTACCAGAAGCACTAAATGCTACTTCTTCTAGCCATGCTGGTACCTCTTGCTGAGCCTACAAAAAAAGAAAAAAAAGTAGTTAAATACTACAAAGTCAAGCACAACTAAAGGACAAGTTACGCACCTTCGGTAACACTATCTGTTAGAGACATTGTGAGAAGTTGGCTTGGTGAACAAGTTACTTACCTTCGGTAACGATATATCTGTAAGAAACAGTAGTTAGTATTAGATTCCTTACCTTAGAATATCCCCAGGCGTCAGTCTGGATCCGGAAACTTTTGCGTAGCAGTACCCCTGCGCGTCGGTAGGCGTCGTCTGCAGGCGTCCCCTGCGGCTCCGCGTCCGTCGTCGGGCGCTGTGATGACGTCGCTGGAGTATATAGACGCCGCCTCCGCGTGCTGACGTCAGTTCTTTGCACACAGCTTTTCCGCGCCAGAACACGCAGAGCCATGTGAGAACCAACACTGGTGCCATTTGAAACTAGGGCCCTGAAAGGGATGTCCTTAACCCTAGGTATCAGTTCGCAGAACGGGGAGGATGGGAGGGGCGGTAAGGAATCTAATACTAACTACTGTTTCTTACAGATATATCGTTACCGAAGGTAAGTAACTTGTTCATCTGAAAGAAACAGGTTAGTATTAGATTCCTTACCTTAGAATAGATACCCCAGCAATACCAACCCCGGTGGTGGGACTGCGAACCAATACAAACCTACACCAGAAAGTCCTGGAGGACCGAACGGCCAAAGAAGCCATCCCTCCGGACTTGACTGTCCAGGCAGTAGTGCCTCGCAAAGGTGTGCAGCGAGGCCCACGTAGCCGCCTGGCAAATGTCCTGCAAAGGGACTCCCCGGCCCAGGGCAGTAGTAGCCGCAGTGGCCCGAGTGGAATGGGCTCTCAGCCCAACAGGAGGCTCCTTTCGAGCCAAAGAGTAGCACGCTTTGATGCACAGGACGACCCACCGAGAGATGGTTCGTTTCTGTACCGCCCTTCCCTTCTTCTCACCCACGTAGCCAACAAACAGTTGGTCATCCACCCGGAACTGGCGTGTGCGATCCATATAAAATGAAAGCGCACGTTTTGGGTCCAGACGATGGAGCCGCTCTTCATCTTTTGAAGGATGCGGAGGCGGGAAGAAGGAGGGTAAGGTGATGGACTGCCCGATGTGAAAAGCAGAAACTACTTTGGGCAGGAAAGAAGGTCTAGTTCTCAGAACCACCTTGTCTGGATGAATGGACATGAAAGGAGGTTTGACAGAAAGAGCCTGGAGCTCACTCACTCTCCTGGCAGAGGTGATGGCAACCAGGAAGGCCGTCTTTAAAGTCAGAAGACGGAGAGGACAGGAATGAAGCGGCTCAAAGGGAGCGCACATCAAGAAAGTCAGAACCAGGTTCAAGTCCCACTGAGGCATCACGAACGGAACAGGTGGATACAAGTGCGTGATGCCCTTCAAGAATCTCGTTACAATAGGGGACTTGAACAAAGATGGCTAATCAGGTAGTCTTAAGAAGGCGGAAAGGGCAGAAAGGTAGCCCTTGATAGTGCCCAGAGCAGAGCCCTGCTGGGCAAGAGAGAGAAGAAAGAGGAGAACCTCGGAGAGAGGGGCATAAAGGGGATCCACAGCCTTTGCTGTGCACCATGCCACAAATCTGTTCCACCGGCAGGCGTATACCGACTTTGTGGAGGGACGCCTGGCTGCCAGAATCACATCACAGACTTCAGGAGGCAAGTCAAATGGCCTCAACAGTCGCCGCTCAATCTCCACGCATGGAGGTGGAGACTGGACAGGTTCGGGTGGAGGACCGTCCCCTGTTGCTGCGACAGAAGGTCCTCCTGAAGGGGCAGGCGGATCGAGGGACCGACTGACATGCCGAGTAGCTCGGGATACCAGTACCTTCGAGCCCAGTCCGGAGCCACAAGGATAACTTGGGCCCGGTCGCGCCTGATCTTCTTCAGCACTCTGGGCAGAAGTGGTATAGGCGGAAAGGCGTACAACAGACCGCAACTCCACTCGCGCCGAAAGGCGTCTCCGAGCGAGTGCCGTCTTGGAAACTCCAACGCGCAGAACTGATGACATTGCACGTTCTCTTCTGTGGCGAATAGATCTAACCAAGGCTCTCCCCATTGCAGAAAGAGGCCTCTCGCCACGTCCGAGTTCAGACGCCATTCGTGATCCACCGAGCACCGACGGCTGAGTTCGTCCGCCCTGGCGTTCAGAGAACCTGCCAGGTGTTGAACCGTCAGAGTCACGCTCTGACGTTCCAGCCATTGCCAGAGACGCAGGGCCTCCTGGCAAAGGGTCCACGACCCCACTCCGCCCTGCTTGTTGCAGTACCACATGGCGGTGGTGTTGTCCGTGAACACCTGCACTACACTCCCGTTGACAAAGGGGAGGAATGCCTTCAGTGCTAGGCGAATCGCCCGCAGCTCCAACATGTTGATATGGAGCCGGGACTCCGCCGGAGACCAGATGCCTCTGATCTCCGCCTCTCCCAAGTGGCCTCCCCAGCCCTGGAGGGACGCGTCCGTCACAACTACGCGCTCCGGTTGGGGAAGGGAGAGGGATCTGCCTCTGACCCAATCGCGGTCCGTAAGCCACCACTGCAACTGTCTCGCAGTGCCCTCCGAGATCAGGACATGGTCGGATAGGTTGCCTTGATGCTGGGCCCACTGAAACTTCAGGTCCCACTGCAGAGCCCGCATCCGCCACCTGGCGTGATGCACCAGAAGGATGCAGGAGGCCATCAGCCCCAGAAGCCGCAGCGTCAACCTGACCGAGACCCGGGATAACGGCTGAAAGATGGGAATCAAAGCCTGTATATCCCGGACCCGCCGTTCCGGAGGATAAACCCGAAACTGCGCCGAGTCGAGAACCGCTCCGATGAAAAGGAGCTTTTGAGAGGGACACAGGTGTGATTTCTGCACATTGATGGAAAACCCCAGCTCGTGCAGGAGGTCTGCCGTCATCTGAAGGTGGTGGACGACTGTCTGGGGCGAGCCCGCCTGCAACAACCAGTCGTCGAGGTAGGGGAAGACTGAAACCCCTAACCGGCGCAGATGAGCTGCGACCACCGCCATCACTTTCGTGAACACCCGTGGGGCGCTGGTAAGGCCGAATGGGAGCACGATAAACTGAAAGTGCTCGTGGCCTACTGTGAACCGCAGGTAACGCCGGTGGGCCGGCAGGACGGGGATGTGAAAATACGCATCCTGCAAGTCCAACGCCACCATCCAGTCGTGCGGGTCTAGAGCAGCCAAGACCTGAGCCAAAGTCAACATCTTGAACTTCTCCTTCCGGAGGAAGCCGTTGACGTTCCGTAGATCCAAGATAGGACGCAGGCCTCCCTTGTCCTTCTTGGGTACCAGAAAGTAGTGGGAATAGCAACCACACCCTACTTCTGGCCCAGGAACGCGCTCGATGGCCCCCTTGGCC
Source organism: Lissotriton helveticus (assembly GCF_964261635.1). Classification (NCBI taxonomy): domain Eukaryota; kingdom Metazoa; phylum Chordata; class Amphibia; order Caudata; family Salamandridae; genus Lissotriton; species Lissotriton helveticus. Next base: position 458,106,202 of record NC_136059.1, on the reverse strand, counting down.
AAGAGGGCCGTAACTTCCTTCTGCAGAAGTGTCAAGTGGTCCCCCGACACACGGTGGTTCTGCGGTGGCATGGCTGGAGGAGTGGTCTCGAAGGGGAGGGAGTAGCCCCTTCGGACAAGCTGCAGCACCCACCTGTCCGATGTGATAGTGCGCCAGCGGGAGTGGTGATGGCGAACCCTGCCACCCACTGGCGTCACATGGGCCTGAAAGCACGGACTAGGAGGATTTGGAGGCTGTCGCTGCGGGGGGAGGTGTGGTCTGACCTCGCTGTTGTCCCCGACCGCCTCCACGGCGGAATCCACGGCCGCCACCGCGTTGAGAAGTGTTCTGCGGTGCGTGGCTGGCAGCACGTGTGGGACCGCCCCTTCCTTGGCCACGAAAGGAGCGAAACAAACCCGTTTGCTGGCGCTGGGTCGAAAGACCCAAGGACTTGGCCGTGACCCTGGAGTCCTTGAAGCGCTCCAGCGCGTGGTCCGCCTTGTCGCCAAACAGGCGACTGCCATCGAACGGCATGTCCATCAAAGTATTTTGGACATCTGCCGAAAAATTGGCGGATCTCAGCCAGGCGTGGCGACGAATCGCCACCGTCGTGGACATCGCTCTGCCCAGCGAGTCGGTCGTATCAAGACCACACCTGATGGAATATCTTGCTGCATCTCGGCCTTCAATCATAGCCTGCCCGAGTTTTGCCCGTACCTCCTGCGGGCATTCAGGCAGCAACTCCGCGACCGTATCCCACAGAGAGTGGGTGTAGCGGCCCAAGAGGCATGCGGTGTTGCAAGACCGCAGTCCCAAACTCAGGGACGAGAAGACCTTCTTTTCATACTGGTCGTACCTCTTAGATTCCCGATCAGGCGGGGCCGACGGGAATGCGGTCTGGGAAGTTGAGGCCTGGATGACCAGACTCTCAGGGGTGGGATGGGTGGACAGGAACTTGGGGTCGTCCGGACACGGACGGTGGCGTCTGGCCACGTTCCTATCAACAGGCGAACCTGAAGCGGGCCTGGACCACGTGCCCAAAAGAACGTCTGTCAAGGCTTCGTTGAACGGCAGCAGAGGCTCCTGCGGGCATGCCTGCGGTTTGAAGACCTCGGTGAGGATGTTAGGCCTCACGACCGCGACGGGGAGCTCAAGGTGTAAGGCCTTGGCAGCCCTCATCAACACCACTGAATAAGCAGCCCCAGCCTCCGAGGCCACGGTAGGAGGCGAGACAAAACCAGGGTTAGGAGAGTCGTCCAGACCACTGGCGTCACCCAAATCACCTGTCCAGTCCACGTCAAACTGACACTCGCGTGACAGAGGGTCCTCAGACCCCTCCCAACCCTCTCCGTATTCTACATCATCCCCGTATTCGGAGTCAACAATGTAGACCGGCTCCTCGGGGCCCATGGGCCCCATCGGCGTCGGACTCGGCGTCGGCCGACGCCGGTCCGACTCCGCGTCCGGAGTCGGAGAGGGAATAGGGGTGGCGCCGCCCGGAGCCGGCGCCCCGACGCCGCGCGGAGGCGGCACCATGGGTTGCCCCGACGGAACCGGCGCCGGAGAGGCCGGTGGACCAACCAGCGTCGACCCCGAAGGGCCCAGCGGCGCCGGGGCCGGAGCACCCGACGGCGCCGGGGCAGGAGCACCCGAACCGCTCGGGCCCCCGGACGGGACCACCGGGGCCGCAGGCGCCGTAGGCCCCGTCGGAGGAGACAGTGCCCTCATGGCCATGAGGAACTCCTCTATCTCCTCGCGCGCCGTGCCCAGGGACCGTCGGGTATGGAGCAGGCAGCGTCGGCGACCCACGCGGAGCCGCGGGGGTGGGGCCACCCGAACCCCTGGCCGCATCGCGCGAGCGTCGGGGGGAGTCGGGGGTACGATGACGACGCCCCGACTTCTTGTGTTTCTTACCTGAGGAACTAGAGGAATGGCGACGACTTCCGGAGCGCTCGTGGCGGCTCCGCGACCGCTCCCTCGACCTCCGGCCGGACCGGGACCGCTCTCGACGCGGGGCCGACACCCGGAGCTCGAGTAGCTTGCGGGACCGCTCCCGCCTAGCCTTACTCGTCAAGGCCCGGCAGTCGACGCAGGAGTCCACGTCGTGGTCCGGGCCCAGGCACCGGAGGCAGAGTCGGTGGTGGTCCGTGACCGACATCGTGCGGTCACACCCATCACAGTTCTTAAAACCGGGCATCCTACCGGCACCTTAAGAGTAGATATAATCAAAAAACTATCGTCAAAAGACCGGAGTACTGCTCTTCGGATCTGCGCTAACTGGCGCGGAAAAAAGAAGAACTGACGTCAGCGCGCGGAGGCGGCGTCTATATACTCCAGCGACGTCATCACGGCGCACGACGACGGACGCGGAGCCGCAGGGGACGCCTGCAGACGACGCCTACCGACGCGCAGGGGTACTGCTACGCAAAAGTTTCCGGATCCAGACTGACGCCTGGGGATATTCTAAGGTAAGGAATCTAATACTAACCCGTTTCTTTCAGATATAATAAATACACGGGGCCAGGGGGACATCCTGACATCTCAGCTGCGATTGATCCTAATGAAAGTTTCCATTGAGGAGGGATTGCCCGATTTACAGCCTGATCCTCAGGGTGGGATCTGATGAGCCCAGGAGGGGGGGGGGGGGGGGGGGGGGGGGGGCAGGGGCGGGGCTGCGTTTGGTTGGTATTGCTTTAATTTATAGAAATGTTGTCAGGGGCAAGCAAGGGCGGAGGATTCACACTTCCAGTAGTACTTTCTCCTTGCGGGAGAGTCGGTGTCCGGACAATACTATTGAGGAGAATGCTGCTCTCTGCAGAGACAAGTATGTGCCTAACGAAATGCATCAAATACGACGCTCTTTAAACTTGTGCAGTCAAACCGGCTTTCTGCTACTGTTCCCCGGATAGTGTCAGGTCCCAAATGGACACACTGTTGCAGAGGAGCCATGTCCGGTCCGCGCGCATTCTGTGGCAGGATGTTGTATTTCCTGTCTGCAAACCAGGCCCCCATGGCACCCAGGAAACCTCCTGCTGCATGGCCCAGAGTTAAAGGAGGAAGCCGGCTTCACTTCTTCCTGACCTCGACATGTTCTTTTGCTGTGCCGTGTCCAGGCAGAGCCCAACTTGTGCTGAGTCTGGGTCATTGTGAGAGCAGGTGTCACAGATTGAGGCAAGATAGCACGGCTCGCTCTCAAACTCTGAAGAGGCAAGATAGTTCCACGGTGCCATGCCAGCAGCAGCTCCTCTCCGTGGATCATTCCAACAGCTATAAAGAGATTCGGGTAAGTCATATATTAATTTATTAATCTGCTACTGATGACATTTGGTATGTTTGTTACTAGAATGGGGAGGGGGCTCCAGCACGGCATAACGCCTTGGAAAATGGGCACAATAACGTTTTCTCTCTGTGCTGTAAATGCAGTGCCATCGAAGGTGGAAATTTTCTCTAAACTAGCAGCTTTTATGAGTTATTAGTGAAAAGTGTTAAATATCAGCTTTTATGATTTATTAGTGAAAAGTGTTAAATATCCGTGATTGACAGTGGCACAATCAAGCAGCAGCCTTTATTTTCCCAGTGCAAAGAAACTTGTTATGTCAGAGATGAGGCAGGCGATTAATGTTCCCGCTGGAGAGAGGTCAGAGTTTTATCTAGTGGCAGTTTCAGTTTTTACTTTAACTATGGAGTAGCCCAGGGGGTTAATATGCCTACTGGTACCGGCATATTGTATTGTATTTAACTGTATTGTATGTGGATAGCTCAGTGGGTTGCAGCTTTTGTCAGAGATACCTTTGTTACATGTGGTTCATCCACAACTGAAGCTGAGTTTGTGGTGGAGGGTGCTGATTTTTTAGAAATGAAATAATCGCTTTAAAAGCACCTGCTGCAGAGTTCGAATTTCTTGTTGCTCAAATGAGTGCGATTTCTGATATTTGTCTATTTCCATTGAATTCATTGCATGATGGTCGCAAGAAAGTGCCACACATTTAGTCATTGAATGACTCATAAATCCACTGAATGTATGAAAATGACACACACAAGCAATCTGAAACATTAGCAGCTAGACTGGGTGCAATTTCTGATATCTATATTATTCCCTTGTCTTCATTGCTTGATTTTGCTCACAAGAAAGGGTCACTCATAGTGGGACACACTGGTGCCTCAGACAGTGCCAGCCTCAAGGGGCAGAGTCACAGCGACATCACAGAGGCCACAGAGTACCACACTTGGGGCAGGGGGCAGAGGGACAGAACTGGTGCCTCGCAGCCTCAGACAGTACCACCAGACCCAGGGGGCAGACGGCACGCAGAAAGACATCACTGGGGGGTCGCAGAGAGTGCTAGACTCAGGGGTCAGAGAGGCATCACCGGCGAAGCCACAGTGTGTGCGAGGGCGGCTAAGGTGGCACAGAGGGATCTTTGGTCACAGTCACAGACTGTAAGAGACTCCGGGGTCAGAGAGAGGTGGCGTAATTCGAGAGAACGCACCCCCTGCAGCGGTGTCTGTTCCCACTTCCCAGGCTCCTGTTGAAATAGTCATGGCGGCTGAGGCCAGCCCTTACCAGGCTGAGCCCCGTGGCCCAGCCGGTGGTACCTCAGGCAGCAGGCTAAAGGAAGAAGTGCTGGCACCGGCCCTGGGCAAAGAGGTTCATCTCAAACTTCCGGCAGCGAGCAGGAGGGTCCTCGGAGGGGTGCAGCAGGCTCCAGAGGGTCTGAAGGAGAAGAGAGGCAGAGAGAGGCTCTTAGTTGACAATGCTTCAACAACAGAGGCAGCATGGGACTGAGGAGAGAGGTTCCTAGAACAGGGACAGCTTCCAGAGGGAGCTATACCCGGGGGTGTGGAAAGGTCACAGGTGTTCTGATAACAGCAGTGCTGTGGGAGGCGATAGGCTGGGATTATTGAAAGATGCTCCTATGCCAGGAATATTCAGGGCCGGGAGGGAAAGCCTGGGCTTGTGGAGAGAGCAGTACTGGGAAAGAGGTTCTTATTTTAGGAATCTTCAGCTCAGGGAGGTAGAGGCACAGGCTGGGGCTGTGGATGACTTGTGCAAATACTTCATTAGGTATGTTTAACTGCAGCTTCTCATGACATACAGTTAATTATTTGAGCCCAATGCATTCAGTGCAATTTACACCGCCTGGGTGCTGCTTCAGGACTGAGGAGTATTTCTGTGATATCTCTTTTAGTGAGTTTCTTGTGGCTGTAAAATCCCATTTAGAGCGCTGTATTATCAGAATGTCGTGCTTTCCTAACCCGCCTGCAGCTAGGTAATAATGTTTTTTTAAGACAGACTGCATGTGTGATTTGAGGCTGATGAAATATTGAGCGTCGGACACTAGCCTGGATGTTCCTAGAAGTAGAAGTAGTAGGGGAACCTCCTATCAAACCTTACTATGAGGAAGGCTCGTTTGCTGAAATTCATCTGTCTTTTTGCAGTGCCAGTTGAGGAAGTGGGTGGAGCTCATATAGAAAGTGGGTGTGGCCAATGAAGGAAGTGGGTGGAGCCGGAGAAAAGTAGGTGTGGCCTACAACAAAGATTTGAGCACCTGCACCTCATATTTTACAAATTAAGCACTGCTCGGGGGTGGGGTGGGGGACAGGAAACATGGGTCGCCCGGAGGCGGGCGGTGGCGTCTGGCCACGTTCCTATCTACGGGTGAACCCGTAGCGGGCTTGGACCAAGTGCCCAAAAGAACGTCGGTTAAGGCCTTGTTAAACGGCAGCAGAGGCTCGGCTGAGCATGACTGCGGCTTAAGGACCTCAGTGAGGAGGTTAGTCCTCACGGCCGCGACGGGGAGCTCAAGGCCCAAGGCCTTGGCCGCCCTCATCAACACCACACCTCCGTAGGTTGCCCCCTCCTCCGTAGCCACGCTAGGAGGTGAGACAAAGCCAGTGTCTGGCGAAGTGTCAATACCACTGGCGTCCCCAAGGTCACCTGCCCAGTCCTCATGAGACTGGCATTCACGTGCCAGAGGGTCCTCAGACCCCTCCCAATCCTCCTCATCACCCATCTCCTGGTATTCAGGGTAAGAATAGGATGGGTCCGGTTCATGGAAAGTAAACTCTCCGAACGGCGTCTGAAGCGGCGCCGGAACCGGGTCGAGGGAGGTCTCGGGAACGGCGCCGCCCGAGGACGGCGCCGGGGGTGACACCTGTGGGGCCGGCGTCGGGGAGGTCGTTAAATCCACCTGCGACGACCCGGATCCGGATCCAGCGGGGCCCTGCGGCGCCGGAGCCGAAGCCCCCGACCCGCTAGGGCCCCCAGACGGGTCCGCTGGGCCCGAAGGCGCCGCCTGATGAGAGAGAGTCCTCATGGCCATGAGGAACCGCTCGATCTCCTCCGGCGACGCGCGCGGCCCAGGGACCGGAAGGTATGGGGCCAGACGCGATGCCTGCGACTCAGACGGAGCCGCGTGGGCGGTGTCACCTGACCCCCTGGCCGCGTCGCGCGAGCATCGGGGGGGGGCGGGGGGGGGGGTCAGAAAAGCGATGACGTCTCTTCGACTTCTTGTGCTTACCTGACGACTTCGACCCGGAGGAGTGACGTCGACTCCCGGAGCTATGATGGCTCCTCTCCCGCGACCGGTCCCTCGACCTCCGGCCGGACCGGGACCTCTCTTGGCGCAGGACCGACTGCCGGAGCTCGAGCCGCTTACGGGACCGCTCCCGTCTAACTTTAGCAGTCAGGGCCCGGCAGTCGGAACAGGCCTTGTCGTCGTGGTCGACGCCGAGACAGTAGAGACACCGACGGTGAGGGTCGGTGACCGACATCAGTCGGTCGCAATCCTCACAGGGCTTGAAACCTGGCATCCCTACCGGCACAGTTCGGAGTCGAAGACTTCGAAAGGAAAGATCAAAAAGATCAAAAAGTTATAGTCAAAAAGTGACTAAGGTACCACTTTTTCCGGATCTGCGCTGCTGGCGCGGAAAAAAGAAGAACTGACGTCAGCATGCGGAGGCAGCGTCTAAGTACTCCGACGACGTCATCACGGCGCCCACGACGACAGACGCGGAGCCGCAGACGACGCCTACCGACGTGCAAGGGTACTGCTACGCAAAAAAATTCCGGATCCAGTCTGACGCCTGGGGATATTCTAAGGTAAGGAATCTATCACTAACGTGTCTCTTTCAGATAAAATAGACATCTTGGAGGTTGAAAATAGTTATAAAGTTGTTCTGGCATAAGAACTTTAGGACTTTCTTGAGGTACAACATTGGTAAAGTTGGCGCAAAGATCTAAAATCCTGCGCTACTTTCCTGATTTGCTTGTTGAGGAGGAACTGAGAGTAAACCCTAACCTTGTTGGAGATTCGGAACCACTCCGACGGTCTCTGTTGGTATCCATATAGACACTTGTGCAAACGACTCCCGTAGATGAGAAAGGTGGAGATCCCTTTGGAGGTGTATAAAAAAGGATATTTGACAAATTCTAGAGTGTGCCCTTGGGCATGACGTTTAAAAACCCAACGGTCCTCTGTCACCTTTGACCAATTGGAATAAAAGTGAGATTAGACCTCCGATGTTTTAGGAGGGAATAAAGGTGGGTTCAAGGTAATCCATTGTTTCTTAGAAGAGTTGCCTCGGCTGTACGATGATTTTCTATGTAGGAACTGTAGGTACTTTGCCCACGTGACTGCGTTTGATTTGAGTAACGCAGTTGGTTCGGATTGTAGGAGCCAATACTGGATGGAACTCCCTTGAAAAAAGGACGTGGATCTACGTCCTCGGCACCACGAAAAGGCTGCGATTCTATATCCAGAGGGTGCGGGCAGTATCTGTGTGCTGGCCAGAAGGGATCCTCAATCAAAAGGCAAGTGAAGTATTGAAGTCTGAACCTCCTTGCGAAAGACGTAGCATTGAAGCAAAAATGTCTTCGCCAGACTGCCCCTCTTGAGAGCTGTTGAAAACCTGTACACGCAATGTCCGCTGCACAGTGTATTATTTCTGATGCACTTCTCTCTCTCTCTCTCCCTCCTGCAGGATCTTCAAAGTAAGAGGCTTGGAGGATTCTGGAATAAGTTCTACTAGCGCCAACATGTCCGAGCACATCTGGCGGCATAACTGCCCACTGGCTTGCAAGATAATCACTGTGCCGCCTGAGTAATGACTGAGTCAGGGTAGGCTGAGAGACTAGAAAAGCAGGTGAATAGTGGGGAGCTTCACATGTCTTCTCAAGGCGTGGAAAAAACGCCGGCACAGAGTGTGGCCCCTGCATGAGTTTAACACCTTCTTTCTAAATAAAATCTATGATAGGAAGTGAACAAACTTGTTTCTGTTATTTCCCCAGGACGAGGGGAAAAGGGGAAAAACGATTTGCCACTCTCTTCATAAGGAGGAGAAAACCTCCAATATTCACCGAAGGTGAATGCAAAAGAACTCCAGTTGTAAGAGAAGACGTAATCCCGCTGTAGGAGAGTGGGGTCTGCAATCCTATGGTCACCCCAGATTTTTGCTTTTTGCTTCACTGGTTTACGACTTTCCCTGGCTGTGGGCCTGCTAATCAGACCCACAGCCTAGCTGTTCTCTCTCTAAATTGACAACCATGTACTTTAGGTGCATTTACCAATTGGTACTGTGCCCCCTTATCAGTCCCTGTACAGTATACCTTAGGTATCCAGGGCATAGGTGTACCCAGGGCCTACCAGGGGCTGAAGCATGTATTATGCCACCCCTGGCTGGCCATCTAAAACGGACAACTGGCTGCATGACAGCTGGGGCAAGGTGGTGTAATCACCCTTTGCTGTAGATATAGTATACCTATATCTAACCCTAAAATAGACACATATCCTCCTATCAGTCACTCCTATGGCAGGCCTTAACAATCCTGAAGGCAGAGTGCTTGGAATTATGTGAGATGGTGCTCTGGCATGAGCTGAGCCCGTCTGCAGCTTGTGGAACCAAGTCCTAATAGCTGTTCCATGATAACGCTATACCATATACTCTTAGGTGCATTATCGACCTGGCGGTTGAATGCTAACTCGGGTATAACATTATCAAAACATGTTGTGAGAAGTTGGCCTGATGTGCAGTGTTCACTATTCTAGTGATCACTATATATCAGTCCAAACAACCCTTATTGATGATTGGTTGTAAGTCAACCTTATAGACCAGCTATCCTAGTAGCATGGATACGAGCAGTCTAAGGCTAAGACTCTAGAGGGCGTGTTAAGCCAGCTGTTTTACCATCACATTACCCCTTGAACACCCAGTGAAAGGACACCACACAAGTGTTATGAAAATAAACAATGTATTTATTAGAATCACAACAACCCTGTACTCTTTATGAGGACAGGGTGCTAAGCACACAACAAAACTCTTATGAAAATACTTAAGTTAGCACGTTATACACAAATGCCCGAGGGGCACGAAAAACCATATACTTTAAAAGTGGAATGCGAAATTACTAGCAGGTAAGTACAGTACTAATAGGCTTTGGAATCGCTAGGACTTGACTAGGGAATCGTTAGATTACTTCTAGGAGACCTAGGGGACTCGGGTGCAGAGTGTGCACTCTCACGCGGGATGCGGGACAAAGTCTATGGAAGCTAGTAAAGGCAGAGTTAGTGTTCACGGGCGAACCCGACCTGGTAGGGAGAAAACGACAGTGGATCCTGACCCTAGGATAGTGAGGCTATGCTGGGACACCGAAGTGCCGAAGTTACCTAGCCCAGGGGCTGCAGCTGCATAGGTCTGAAAAGACGTCGGGGATCTCGTTGCCGGACCAGGAGCCTGGAAGAAGGAAGTTGCTGGCAGGCGACCAGTGAAGAAAAGTTCGATGGATCCAAGCCTGGATCAAGGAAGAAGAAAACCTGAAAGCAGAGGGGACCAAGTTCTTGAATCACTAGCCAGTGATTAAGTGGGCACCAGGATGGCACTGGGCGAAGTCACCGCAGTCAGGTGAGTGGGCGCTGCTGGGCTCTGCAGTCTCTCGGACCAGGAGGCGTTGTCGGCGACCAGGATGGAGGTGCGAGCTGTCCCACGAAGGTTCTTGCTGTCGACGTCGCTGGACCCAGGATTGGGCAACAAGTCTTGGCAAATGCAAGGCCCACGCGGTGGACCTAAAATGGCGTCTTAGCCGGACCAGGAGGGTCCAGGGTACTTCTCCGATGGAGGGAAGCAAGGGCCAGTCTGGAGCAACCAGACTAGCAGCAGTGATGTCGTCGGGCATCGTTCAGAAGGCCACAAGCCAGCGGGCTAGTAGCCAAACAACGCGGTGAGCAGCCAAAAGCAGAAGGGCCCCACGCAGATCGTGGAGATGCTGGGAGGCTGCACTTCGGTGCTGGAGCTGCTCAGGGTCGGGGCTTCTCGGACCCCAAAGCACTCCCCAGGAAATTACTCGGCGGGCTTGCTGTGCAGAAGTCGTGCAGTCTTGAAGATGGCCGGTCCCTCGAGGTCTCGTCACACCCACGAATCTCAGCGTGACTGATGATGTAGGTAGAGGTCAGAGGTGCCAGGGAAGCCGGTTCTCGTCGAGCTGGGCAGTCTTGATCCGGAGGAGAGACTTGCAGCAGACCGCAGTGTTCTTAAGATGGTGCCTGCGGATGCAGGGTGACTACTCCTTAGTCACAAGGGAGAAATCTTAGGAAGAAGTCTTGAGTTCCTTTCGTGGAAAGTAGTTTCAGGATTCAAAGATGATCTGATTTGGAAGGGGGCCAGTTCCTACCTTTATCCTGTAAAAAGGGGCTGGCACGCGACTAAGTCCTGCCCTAGGGGTGGGACTAGGAGGGGGGTGGTTACACCCACTTCCTTGGCGGGCTTTTCCCCAGCACAGGGTCTGGAGTGACCCTGGAACTGGTTCCAGCCAGCCTATGCACAGTGAGCACCGGGGTGCCACGTGCAGTCACCTTCCTCTGAAGCCCTGCCTACCTACAATACACAAACCCTGTCTGGGACGGTGCTGGCACCGCCCCTGGCAGGAAACCCTTTGTCCTTATCTCCTGCTCTGGGAGGACTCCCAGCAGCAGGAGGGCAGACTTGTGTCTCGGTGGCAGCATCCATTTTGTGGATGCTAAGGCTCTGTCTGATTTTAACCGGGGTTAGGGGTTACATACATGTCGTGTCCCTCTAGAAGGGTGGAATGCTAACCCCGTCGCCAGAATTGGCGAGGGGTTAGTATTCCAATTCGTATGACACCTTACTCGACATGTTTTGATAAAGCGATACCAGAGTTGGCATATAACCGCGAGGATTATAATGCACTTAAGAGTATATGGTATGCGATATCATGGAAACGGCTAAGGGATGGATCCCGAAAGCCGCAGACAGGCTCAGCTCATGCCAGAGCACCATCTCACACGATTCCAAGCACTCTGCCTTCAGGATTGTTAAGGCCTGCCATAGGAGTGACTGATAGGAGATCTGTGTGTCCATTTTAGGGTTAGATATAGGTATACTATACCTAAAGCAAGGGGTGAGTACACCACCTTGCCCCAGCTGTCGTGCAGCCAGTTGTGTCAGTTTAGATAGTCAGCCCAGGGGTGGCATAATACATGCTTCAGCCCCTGGGAGACTTCTGGGTACCTCAGCCCTGGGTACAGGGACTTAGAGAGGGCCCAGTGCCAATTCAGTACCTGAGTACAATTTGGATAGAGAGAACAGCTAGGCTGTGGGTCTGATTAGCAGGCCCACAGCCAGGGAAAGTCGTAAACCAGTGCAGCAAAAAGCAAAAATCTGGGTGATCATAGGATTGCAGACCCTACTCTCCTACACATGTTGAGTAAGGTGTCATACGAATTGGAATACTACCCCCTCGCCAATTTGTGACGGGGGTAGCATTCCACCCTTCTAGAGGGACACGACATGTATGTAACTGTGAACCCCGGTTAAAGTTAACTCGAGCCTTGGCATCACAAAATGGATGCTGCCACCACAGACACAAGTCTGACCTCCTGCTGCTGGGAGTCCTTCCAGCGAGGGCGGCTTGGACAAAGGGTTTCCTGCCTTGGGAGGTGCTAGCACCACCCCAGACAGGATTTTGTGTATTGAGGCAGGGAGGCTTGAAAGGAATGAGATGCCTGGGGCACACAAGGTGCCCTGTGCATACACCGGTTCAAACCAGTTGCTGGGGCATCCCTGCCCCAGCTCTGGCGTGAAAACCGGACAAAGGATAGGGGGTGTAACCACCCCCCTTCCTGGTCCCACCCAGGGGAGGGACCTAGTCAGTAGTGCAGCCCCCTTTAGGAGAATAAAGGTAGGAGCTGGTCCCATTCCAAATTAGATTATCCTGAACAATTCTACAAGAAGAAACTCTGGTCTTCGACGTTCTGCTCCACAGAAGACTGAAGAATCTCCCTTGTGGGCAAGGAGTGTCCACCCTGCAACTGCAGGCACCATCAAGCGTCCAGCGGCTTCACTTGGTCGTCTTCCCTCGAGGATACAGACTTCAGAGCCAGACGAGACCCGGATTCCCAGACCTCTCCGACCTCAACCTACATCTGCAGCACAGCTGAGATCCGTGGGTGCGACGAGACACGTGGGACCGGCCATCTTGAAAGAACCTGCACTTCGCTTTCAGCACGACTCCAGAGGTAAACTCGACCAAGTGCTTTGGGAACTGAGAAGCCCCAACCCCGAGCAGCTCCTGCACCGAAGACCAGCTCTCCAGCATCCACGAGATCTGCGTGGGGCCCTTCTGCTTGTTTGCTGCTTGACGTGTTGTCTGGTCACTTGCCGGCTGGCTAGTGGCCTCCTAGACGACAAACCTTGAAACTTTCACTGCTGGTCTGGTTGCTACAGACTGGCCCTTGCTCCCTTCCAAAAGAGGAGCACCCCGGACCCTCCTGGTCCACTCCAGACGCCTTTTCCACTCACAGCGTGGGTTGCCTTTGCCAAGGCCTGTTGACGCCGAATCCGGAACCAACACCGCCGACAGCGAGAGCCTGCGTGGGACAGCTCGTGCCTCCATCCTGGTCGTCCAAGACACCTCCTGGTCCACGTGGCTGCAGAGTCAAGCGTCCACTCTTCACTTGATCGCGACGACGACATCTGGTTCCTTCCTGGTTCCACTCCAGTCACTGGCTAGTGACTGTGAACATTATCCCCTCAGCTTTCAGGTCTTCAGCTTCCCTGATCCGTCCTTGGATCACACCGGACATCTTCCTCCTGGTCGCCTGCAGCATCTTTTCTTTCAGGCTCCATTGACTTAAGCACGAGAACCCGACGCACTTTGACCTCTATGCACCCGCAGCCCGTGGGTGAGGTAACGAGAGCATTTCGGTGCTCAAGGGTAGTTTAACTGTCCTAGTGTCCAGTTCCACAGTTGTTTTAGTCCTAACTGGTCAGGATTATCCGTACTTACCTTTTCTTTGAACTGTACTGTCCATACACGTTGTTACGCATCTCGCGTGTGAGTTCACACTCTGCACACGCGTCCCGTGGGCCTCCTATTACTTACCTAAGGTGAAGATAGCGTAGTCCTAGCGAACCTCCAGCCTCTGGACAGCTCCATTCGTACTATCGACTTTCACATTCCACTTACTTAGTATATGGTTTGTCGTGCCCCTAGGGCACCATTGTAATTCTGTGCAACTTGTCGTATTTTTCCTAAAAGATTGTCATGTGCTTAGCCCTCTGACCTCATAAAGAGTTCAGAGGTGTTTGTTATTAATAAATATATTGTTTATTTTCATAACAACCTGTGTGGTGTCCTTTCATCTGGTATTCAAGGGGTTATATTGTGGTAAAACAGCTGGCTTCACATGCCAAAAGAGTTTAGCCTAAGACTGCTTTGTCCATGCTACCATTAGGATAGCTGGTCTATAAGGTTGACTTACAACCAATCACCATAAGGGTTGTTTGGACTGATACAAGGTGATCACTAGAACTAGTGAGCATCATATATCAGGCCAACTTCTCACACCCGCCATGGTACAGTCCGTGGCAGTCTTGCTGTCAGAAATACATAATTCTGATCTGAAGAAAAACATGCTCATACGGCTATGTGCTGTCCAAGAAGAATAATGGCAGAAGTAAAAAGCCATCACGTGGATGTAGCGGAAAGCTGCCGTCGACAAAATAAATAGTCTACAAAAGCACTGTCGGTTAACGAAGTCAACTGGCGTCGAAGCTGAATGTTGACGAAGCTGAATGTTGACGAAGCTGAATGTTGACGAAGCTGAATGTTGACGAAGCTGAATGTTGACGAAGCTCACCGTCGACAGAGCTCACCGTCGACAGAGCTCACCGTCGACGGAGCTCACCGTCGGCGGAGCTCACAGTCTGCGGAGCTCACCATCCGCGGAGCTCACCATCCGCGGAGCTCACCATCCGCGGAGCTCACCATCCGCGGAGCTCACCATCCGCGGAGCTCACCATCCGCGGAGCTCACCGTCCATAGAGCTCAACGTCTATAGAGCTCAACGTCGTTGGCAAGCCTACCGTCGACGAGGCCACCGTCGACGAGCCTACCGCCGACGAGGCCACCGTCGGCGAGCCTACCGTCGGCGAGCCTACCGTCGGCGAGCCTACCGTCGGCGAGCCTACCGTCGGCGAGCCTACCGTCGGCGAGCCTACCGTCGGCGAGCCTACCGTCGGCGAGCCTACCGTCGGCGAGCCTACCGTCGGCGAGCCTACCGTCGGCGAGCCAACTGTCGACGAGGCCAACTGTCGACGAAACTCCCAGTGGTCAACGAGCCTGCAGTCGACAAGAGGGCACTGTCCTCACTGTCGTCGACGAATGCCTGGAGGCGCTGTCGTTGCAGAGCACCAGTGACGGCAGAGATTGTCCTCCGAGAGGACATCGACCGTATCGTCGACAAGCTGGCACATTTTCACGCAGAAAAGTGCGCAGAGTGAGTCTACACACCTGAGAGTAAATCTCGTGGGCGTAGATGTGGGAGGCACACTCTCAAAGAAGGCCAGAGACCCCTTAAGTGTGATGTTACTTCAGCTGGTGAAGTAGAGGAGAAGTATCACTTCAAACCTTAATGTGCAGGACAAACAAAAAAATCCTCCCACATCAGAAGGGGGGTATAGTCTAAGCACAAGAACAACCCCTTCTTCTCCTACCATGTCAGTGACAGGCAGAGTGCTGGTCCATATACTCTTCATGAGGGTTCACAGCAAAAGGTCTCAGCTTCCCACAAGTGACGCAGGGTCTGAAGGTAGACTTCATGTAAGACATTACAAAACTGTGAAGATAAATGAAGAAAATTGAAGAAAACTGAGCAGAGCTCAGGGAGACTCCCTTCACACGATGTGCGGTAGAAAATCTGAGAGCCTGAGCCTCTGGGGAGAACATTCTAGTGGGTGCTGTCACCTGATTGGCTGCAGTTTGGTCTATACAAAAT
Source organism: Lissotriton helveticus (assembly GCF_964261635.1). Taxonomy (NCBI): domain Eukaryota; kingdom Metazoa; phylum Chordata; class Amphibia; order Caudata; family Salamandridae; genus Lissotriton; species Lissotriton helveticus. The sequence goes on along the minus strand of NC_136059.1, from coordinate 458,090,936 downwards.
GACTAGGATAGTCATGAGTGTGGAAGTTTTTACTCTTGTAGCTTGGGCTACTTTACTTCCTGGTTGGTTATTACCAAGTTTTTCTAAGGATATTATTGCATATTACTGCTTTTTATATACCGTGGGACTCCCACTCCGACGACGGGGAATGATTCAGGCATGTGAATCTATGAAAGACACCCTAGTACTGGAGAACCAAAGTTCGCATACAACCGTGAGGATTATAATGCACTTAAGAGTATATGGTATGGCGTTATCATAAAACAGCTATAAGGACATGGTTCCGAAAGCTGCAGACAGGCTCAGCTCATGCTAGAGCACCCTCTCACACATAGCCAAGCACACTGCCTCCAGGATTGTTAAGGCCTGCCATAGGAGTGGCTTATAGGTTACTGTGTGTCTATATACAAGGATAGATATAGGAATACTATACCTAAGCAAGGATGATTTTATGACCTTGCCCCAGATGAATGATCAGCCAGTTGTGTCAGTTTGAGTGTCCAGCAGGGGTGGCATAAAACATGCTGCAGCCCCATGTAGGCCTTGGTTACGCCTATGACCTTAGTACCTAGGGTACACTTCTACAGGGGCTGGTAAGGTGAAGCAATTCCCAATTGTGGATCTACCTAGAGTACATGGTGTGAATTCAGAGAGAGTGCATCTGGGCTGTGGGTATGATTAGCAGGCCCACAGCCACATCTAAGTCGAAAACCAGTAAAGCAAAAGCAAAAAGTGGGGGTGACGATAGGAAGCAGACCTACTCTCCTACACAACCCCCCTCCCCCAAACTTAGGGACATTAAACTAACCTTGACCAGTTGAGTCTTCATGTTTTAAGTGGAAATATCAGGAGAGTCCATCTGCATTGGCATGGTCAGTCCCAGGTCTATGTTCCACTGTAAAGTCCATGCCCTGTAGGGAAATGGACCACCTAAGAAGTTTGGGATTTTCACCCTTCATCTGATTTAACCATAGGAGGGGCTTGTGGTCTGTCTGAATCTTGAAGTGAGTGCCAAACAAGCATGGCCTCAGCTTCTTCAGGGCCCAAACCACAGCAAAGGCCTCCCTCTCTATAGCTGACCAACGGTTCTCTCTAGGGGTCAGCCTTCTGCTTATGAAAGCAATGGGATGGTCTTGACCATCTATATTCAGTTGTAAAAGTACAGCTCCCACACCCAACTCAGAAGCATCTGTTTGGACTATGAACTCTTTGGAGTAATCTGGACTTTTCAGAATAGGTGCAGTACACATGGCCTGCTTCAGGTCATCAAATGCCTTTTGAAAGCTAACTGTCCACTGAACTTTCTTTGGCATCTTTTTGGAAGTTAAATCATTCAGTGGTGTCACAATGGACCCATAGTTTTTAACAATCTTCCTGTAGTACCCAGACAGGCCCAGGAAAGCTCTGACCCGTGTCTGGGTGATTGGAGGTGTCCAGTCTCTGATGGGCTGGATCTTGCTCTCCAGTGGTTGAACCTGACCCCCACCTACCAGGTGGCCCAGGCACACAACCTTGCTCTGGCCTATCTGGCACTTAGTGACCTTGATAATGAGGCCTGCCTTTTGCAGGGCCTCTAAAACATTCCTCAGGTGGACCAGGTGATCCTCCCAGGTGGAGCTAAAGACAGCAATATCATCTAGATAAGCTGCACAATAGCCATCCAGTCCTGTGAGAACTGGATTCACCAGCCTTTGGAAAGTGGAAGGTGCATTCATCAAACCAAAGGGCATTACCACAAATTGATAATGTCCACCTGGGGTCGAAAATGCTGTCTTGGCTTTTGCATCCTCAGCTAATCTGATTTGCCAGTAGCCTGCTGTCAGGTCAAATTTGCTCAAGAACTCGGCAGAAACCAATTTATCAATGGGGTGGGCATCTGTCCTAGTGACAGCATTGAGACCTCTGTAGTCCACACAAAACCTCATCTCTCTCTTACCATCTTGGGTGTGAGGTTTTGGCACCAGGACTACTGGACTGGCCCAAGGACTCTCTGAGGGCTCAATAACTCCCAGCTCCAACATCTTTTGGACCTCTGTCCTAATGTACTCCCTGACATGGTCAGGTTGCCTGTAGATTTTACTCTTGACAGGCAAGAGGTTTTTGGAAGACTTCTCCATATACTCAGCCATCCTGGAGCGGAGACCAAGTACATAGTCTACTATGTCCTGCTTAGGCTTTTTGAGAGGTAACTCCCATCCTTCCTTCACAAGACATAGGGGTCCTCTTACAGGATGCCCAAACAAAAGCTCAAAAGGGCTGTAGCCAACCCCTTTTTGTGGGACCTCTCTGTAAGCAAACAGAAGGCAGGGTAAAAGGATGTCCCATCTTCGCCTCAGCTTTTCAGGTAACCCTTTTATCATCCCTTTGTGGGTCTTGTTGAATCTTTCCACAAGCCCATTGCACTGTGGGTGATAGGGAGTGGTGAACTTATAGTTGACACCACACTCCTTCCACATTGCAGTCAAATATCCCAACATGAAGTTGGCACCTCTGTCAGAGACAACCTCCTTTGGAAACCCCACTCTGGAGAAAACTCCAAATCGGGCCCTTGCCACAACAGGAGCTGTTGTGGTCCTCAGGGGAATAGCTTCTGGATACCTGGTGGCATGATCCACTACCACCAGTATAAATCTGTGCCCAGATGCTGTTTGGGGGTCCATTGGTCCTACAATGTATATCCCCACTCTCTCAAAGGGTACCCCCACCACAGGTAGTGGTATGAGGGGGGCCTTTGTTGTGCCACCTGATTTGCCACTGGCTTGGCAGGTAACACAGGAGCGACAAAACTCCTTGGTATCTTCTGACATATGGGGCCAGTGAAAGTGAGGGACAAGCCTGTCCCAAGTCTTGTTCTGGCCTAGGTGTCCTGCTAAGGGAATATCATGGGCCAAGGTAAGAAGGAAGCCCCTAAATTGCAGAGGTATCACCAACCTCCTGGAAGCACCAGGCTTGGGGTCTCTAGCCTCTGAATAAAGGAGCCAATCATCCCAATACACGTTATGGGTACCTTGAGCATTCCCAGCAGCAGCCTGCTGTCTGGGGGGATCAAGAGAGGAACAGCCTAACTGTGCCTGTCTCAGATCTGCCCCAAGAAACTCAACCTGATCAGGCTCAAGCTCTTCTAGGACAGTTCCCTCTTGGATATCAGAATCATCTTCTTGGGAGGGCTGATCCTCAACCTGAGGCAGGGGGGAAGGCACTGCCTTAACCCTCTTGCTCTTTCTCTTGGGTAGTGTCTGGTCTATTGTTTCAAGATCCAGCACTGGTTCAGGTAAGCACTTTTTGGCCTGTGACCTGGTCAAGGACATGTGCTGATATTCCCAGCATTTATGCATGGGTCCTATACTCCACCTCAGACCAAACTGAGGTTTCAAGATCATTTCCTAACAGACACTCTACTGGAAGGTCTAAACTCACAACAACTCTTTTGAGGCCAGTTACCCCTCCCCAGGAGAAGTTAACTGCCATACTATGGGAGGTAGTGGCATTGCTAGTGTTGGTCACTAGGTAGTTTTCACCTAGTATGATCTGGTCAGGGTTCACAAAGTTAGCTGTCACCATGGTGACACTGGCACAAGTGTCCCTGTAGGCCTGAGCCATCTTATTATTAATAGAAGGTGTCTGTCTGTACTTGCTCAGATTACCGGGACTTACAGTAGAGGACATTGCTATGTCCCCATCACAGACAAGAACAGCCTGAGTTGGTACTCTGACTAGGCCAGAGTCCACCTCAGTTCCCAGGGTCAACCCTACTACATCCTTTTGCTGGGAACCACCACTAACAGCTGGACTAGGGGGAACAGTTGCCTTAGGGGCAATGGTGGTTGGTGCTGTGCCCTTCTTGGTGCACTCACTAAACCAGTGACAGACTGACTTACAGTATCCACACCAGGGCTTCTTTGGACCTTCTTGTTTTTGTTTGTTCTTTTTGGAGCCACCCTCCCCCTGTGCCTTTTGGGGGCCTGGGGAAGACTTCTGGTCTTTGTTTCTGCTGATTACCCTTCTGGTCTGCCTTTTTCTGATCACCCCCTTGGTTCTGGTTTTTCTGCTTGATCCTGGTTCTGACCCATTTGTCAGCCTTCTTTCCCAATTCTTGGGGAGAGGTCAGATCAGAGTCAATCAGGTACTGATGCAATATCTGTTTTTGACAGTTGCTAAGGATTTGCTCTCTCATGATCAAACTATACAATCCTGTATAGTCCCTAACTTGACTTCCCAATAACCAGCCTTCCAGAGCCTTAGTGGCACAATCAACAAAATCAGTCCAGTCCTGAGTCTGTGTCTTCTGGGTATCTCTGAACATCAACCTATACTGTTCAGTCGTTAGGCCAAACCAATCAATCAGAGCACTTTTCAGGACAGAGTAATTGTTAGCATCGCCATCACCAACTGTGAGGAGCTTATCTCTACCTTTTTCAGAAAAGGAGAGCCATAAGATTGCTGCCCATTGACTTTGGGGTACCTGCTGCACTTTGCAGGCCCTCTCCAAAGCAGTAATCCATTTGTGGATGTCATCCCCTTCTTTGTAGGGGGGCACAATCTTGCTTAGGTGTCTATTTTCATAGGACCTATCTTTATCCTTAGGGATATTGCTGCCACCAGTGGGTTCTAACCCACTCTCTCTATGCTCTGTAGCACGAGCAAGCTTCTCTTTGGCCAGGGCAACTTCAAGTTCCTGCCTCTCAATCCTAAGAGCAGCCTCTCTCATCTTTTCCTCATGTTCCCTTCTCTGAGGGGAAGTCATCCCTCTCTGAGTAAGGCCATGAGAGCTATTTGAAGCATGAGATCGGGAAGAGTCCCTGGAGTGGGATCTCCCTCCTCTCTGCCCCTGGTTAAGCCCACTTGGGGGTCTGTATGAGGGCTGCCCATACTGACTTCAATGTATGCTTAAGTTAGCCTGGCTAAGTCTTCTGACTGGGACCTGGCTGTTTGCCTCTAGATCAGAATCTTCCTCTTCTACCTCATCTGGTACTATATTATCAGTGGTATCCTCTGTGGAGGGCAGGACTTCATCTGAGCTACCTGAAGCACCTGAGTCCAGTGCCTTTTGAGCATCATACTCTTCTAAAAGCTCAACTAGGAATTAGAGGGTAGGGTTTGAACCCTGTTTTAGCCTTCTAGAAGTACACAATTGTCTCAATTCTTGGAAGAGTAAGACTTCATATCTTGAGGCAGTCCCCAAGGGATCTACCTCTGCAGGCAGAGAACCACTGGGGTTCACTGTCTGAGACATGGTTTCTAGTGAGGTGTGGTGTTGCACCTACCTACACTGTGCGTTTTCCTACAGAACCTTTCTAGGAGTTGTAGTCAGGGTGGGCTAGGCCCAGGCTCTACAATAGCTAAGTTCAGTAGAACTTAAGTATACTAAGACTTGTTTTTATATGTACCTATAGGTACCTATGTGATCTTTCAAATGATATCTCAAAATTACAAGTGGTAAAACAACAGCAAGCTCTAATCCCAACCGCTGCCACCAATGTGAGAAGTTGGCCTGGTATATGATGTTCACTATTCTAGTGAGCACCTTGCACCAGTCCAGACAACCCTTATGGTGATGGTTGTAAGTCAACCTTATAGACCAGCTATCCTAGTGGTAGCGTGGACCGAACAGTCTTAGGGTAAAAGACTCTTGGGGGCGTGTAAAGCCAGCTGTTTTACCATATGTAACCCCTTGAATATCAAATGAAAGGACACCACACAGGATATATATAAAATATATATGTATTTATTTACTAACACACTCCTCTGAACTCTTTATGAGTTCAGAGGCAAAAGCACATAACAAGTTACTCTTAGAAATACTTTGAATAGCACAATTTACAGTTAGGCCCTAGGGGCGCGTAAAACCATATACTAAGCAAGTGGTATAAGGACCACGACTTGTGAAAGGAGAAGGCCTAGGGCATCGCTGGGGCTACACTATCTGACCCTTAGGTTAGGAGTAGGAGGCCCACAGGCGGCGCCGTGCAGTGTCAGTACACTCACGCGAGAATCAATAGGAACTTAAAAGGTAAGTAAATGGAGTTTTAGGACACTTACGGTCTAACTAGGAAGATACAACTAATAAAACCAGACACTAGAATAGTCAATCCCTACAGGAGCACCGAAGTACTCGCGTTACCTCACCCACGGGCTGCGGGTGCATAGGTGTCAAAGTGTGTCGGGTTTTCTCGTTGATTCCTATGGAGCCTTGGAAGAAGATGCTGCAGGCTACCAGGAGGAAGATGTCCGGGTGGATCCAAGGGTGGATCGGAGTTGAAGAAGACCTGAAAGCAGAGGGGACAGAGTCTAGGTCACTAGCCAGTGACCGGGTGGAACCAGGAAGGAACCAGATGTCGTCGAGGAGCAGTCAGGTGCTGTCGTGAAGCTTGTCTTTGCAGCCACGCGGACCAGGAGGCGTCGAGGACGACCAGGTGCTGGAGAGGAGCTGTCCCACAAAGGCTCTCGCAGATGGAGGGGTAGATTTTAAGATCGGAGCCAACAAGCCTAAGCAAAGGCAACCCACGCAGGATACACAAAAGGTTTCTAGTGCAGACCAGGAGGGTCTGAGGTACTTCACCTTTTCAGGGAAGCAAGGGCCAGTCTGGAGCAACCAGACCAGCAATGGATTTTCAAAAGGATCGTCGTCACAGGGCTACTAGCCAACTCGCCAGCAACCGGGACAACGCGTCGAGCAGAACACAAGCAGAAGGGCCCCACGCAGATCTCGTGGAGTGTGGGGGGCTGGTCTTCGGTGCAGGTGGAGCTTGGTGTTGGGATGTCTAAATCCCCAGGGCACAGCTTCGAGTATGCCTCAGGAGCTGCGCTGTTAGCAAGTTGAAGACTTTCCAAGTTGCCTGTGTCCACGGGTTCCGACGCCTTCCACGGGGCTCAGCTGTGCTGGAGTCGTGCAGTGGGGTCAGAGAGGTCCGGGAGTCGAGGTCTTGTCAGGATCTGTGCTCAGGTTCCGGCGGGAACGGGGACAAAGCAAGCCATCAAGTTGCTGGATGGTGCCTGGTTGCCCAGGGTGGTCACTCCTTGGCCACAAGGGAGATTCTTCAGTCTTCAGCTCAGGTGAATGTCGAAGGGTCCAGAGTTTCGTTTCAAGTCGATTCCAGGATTAATCTGAAGTCTCCTGGGTCAGCTCCTACCTTTATAGAACTAAAGGGGGCTGGTTTACTCACTAGGTCCCTCCTATGGGTGGGACCAGGAAGGGGGGTGGTTACACCCCCTTTCCTTTGTCCAGTTTCGCGCCAGAGCTGGGTCTGGAGTGCCCCAGCACTGGTTTGAACTGGACTATGCATGGAGCACCTAGTGTGCCCCAGGCAGTGTCTCAATCCATTCAGACCTCCCTGTACCAATACACAAAATCCTGTCTGGGGTGGTGCTCGCACCTCTCCAGGCAGGAAACCTATTGCCCAAACCTCCGTGATTGCAAGGACTCCCAGCAGCAGGAGGTCAGACTTGTGTCTGTGGCAGCTGCATCCATTTTGTGACGCTGGGGCTCTGGTTAACTTTAACCGGGATAGTCAGCAACAACATGTCTTCTCCCTCTAGAAGGGTGGAATGCTACCCCCGTCGCCAGAATTGGCGAGGGGGTAGTATTCCAAAGCGTATGACACCTTACACGACATGTTTAGATAAAGCCAAACCCAAGTTAGCATTCAACCACGAGGATTATAATGCACTTAAGAGTATATGGTAAGACGATATCATAGAACAGCTATAAGGACATGGTTCGCAAGCTGCAGACAGGCTCAGCTCATGCTAGAGCACCATCTCACACATAACCAAGCACTCTGCCTCTAGGATTGTTAAGGCCTGCCATATGAGTGACTTATAGGTTACTGTGTCTATATTTAAGGGTAGATATAGGAATACTATACCTAAGCAAGGGGTGATTACATGACCTTGCCGCAGCTGAGTGATCAGCCAGTTGTGTCAGTTTGAGTGGCCAGCCCGGGGTGGCATAATACATGCTGCAGCCCCTGGTGGGCCTTGGTTACACCGATGCCCTGAGTACCTAGGGTACACTTCTACAGGGGCTGATCAGGTGAACCAATTCCCAATTGTGGATGTACCTAGAGTACATGGTGTGAATTTAGAGAGAGTGCATCTGGGCTGTGTGTCTGATTAGCAGGCCCACAGCCACATCTAAGTCGAAAACCAGTAAAGCAAAAGCAAAAAGTGGGGGTGACTATAGGAAGCAGACCCTACTCTCCTACAGTGTGATGTAAGAGATCGGCTCCCCACCCTGTGAGGGATGCGTCTGTTGTGAGCACTACTTGTGGAACAGGCTCGCGGAACGGCAGCCTCTTTGTCTAGTTTTTGGTGTTCCACCACTGCAGAGAGCGATGCGTGGGGCTGTCTACCAACACCAGGTCTGTTAGTTGACCTTGAGCTTGGTTCCACTGTTGTGCTAGGCATTCTTGTAACGGGCGCATTTGCAATCGTGCATGTGGTACTATTAAGCTGCAAGATGCCATCATGCCTATTAGTCTCATGAACACCCTGGCTTGCAGAGACTGTTGGTGTTGAAAGGCTGTGACTAAGGCTTGAATGCTCTATCCTTGCTGGACTGGGATACGCTAGAGCTGTAGATGTGTTTATTGTAGCCCCTAGATACTGATGTACATGCGAAGGCTGCAGGTGTGACTTGGTGTAGTTTATTGTAAACCCTAAGTTGTGCAATGTTTGAATTGTCTGATGTGTGTGTTGGACACACTGATTGAATGACTTGGCTTTTATGAGCCAGTCGTCCAGATAAGGGAAGACATGTATTTGTTGTCTTCTGAGATGTGCTGCTACCACTGCTAGACATTTTGTGAATACTCTGGGTGCCGTTGTCACTCCGAATGGGAGGACTTTGAACTGGTAGTGTTGTCCTTCCAGTACAAACCTTAGATACTTTCAGTGGGCAGGATGTATGGGGATATGGAAGTAGGCGTCCTTTAGATCTAGTTTTGTAAGGAAGTCGCCTTGTTGCAGCAGTGGAAGCACTTGTTGTAGAGTGATCATATGAAAATGATCTGATTGTATGTAATGGTTGAGGGGCCGGAGGTCGAGGATTGGCCTTAGTGTTCCGTCCTTTTTGGGAATTATAAAGTACAGCGAGTAAACCCCTGTTCCTTGTTCTTCTAAAGGAACTATCTGAATAGCATCTTTTTGTAGAAGTGATAGAACCTCCTGTTGAAGCAGAGTCAGATGGTCTGTAGACATTGGACGCTGCCTGGGAGGTATGTGTGGAGGGGTTGCAGTAAGTTCTAGGCAGTAGCCATGTTGGATAGTCTGTCTTACCCACTTGTCTGTTGCAATGGAGTTCCAGACAGGTAGGAACTGTGTTAATCTGCCCCCTACAGGAGTGGAATGCTGTGGGGGGAGCAGATGGAAGTCACTTCTTTGTGGCGGAAGAGGATCGGTTGTTATTGTTACCGCGACCTCTTCCTTTGTTATTATTGCCCCTGTATCCTCCTCTAAAGTATTGTTAGAAGATGTTTGGGATTTGAAAGATGTTGTAGTGTCTGCTCCAGTTTGTTTGGAGCCTCCTCTGTAAGAGGAGCGATGAAAGGAGCTTCTCACTGGTGTGGACTGTAAAGCCCCCATAGACTTTGCGGTGTCTATCTTTCTTCATTTTTTCCAGTGTAGTGTCTACTTCTGGGCCAAATAACTGGTTCTGATTAAATGGTTGGTTTACAATGGTGGTTTGCACTTCTTGATTAAACCCTGAAATGCGTAACCACGCATGTCTCCCGAGTATGACACTGGTGTTTACAGCTCTAGATGCTGTGTCTGCGACATCTAGCACGCATTTTATTGAGGCATTGGATATTAACTTGTCTTCCTGTATGAGGTCATTTGCTTGATCTTTGTACTGATCTGGTAGGTGCTCAAGTAGTTTTCTAATTGGTCATAATGAGCCCTATCGTAACGAGAGGAGGGCTTGTGTATTTGCTATACGCCAGATGTTTGTAGCTTGTGCAGCTATTCTCTTACCCGACGCGTCAATTACTTTTGATTCTTTGTCAGGTGGGGGTGCTTCGCCAGAAGTTTGAGAGTTTGCCCTCTTCCTAGCATTGGCCACAACTAATGAGTCTAGTGGCAGATGTCCTTTAATGTAGACCGGATCTGTGGGTGCTGGTTTATATTTTTTCTCCATTCTAGGGTTTAATATACTAGAGCGTACAGGGTCTTTAAATACCTCTGGAGCGTGTTTTATAACCCCCTTGATCATGGGAAGAATTTGAGCAGACCGCTGAGACTGCTCAAAAGTATCGAGGAGAAAATCCTCTTCTACGCTTTCGGAATGCATAGGGACTCCATAGTAAACAGCAGCTCTGTTTAACAGCTGACCAAAACCAATGGTATCTTCTGGAGTGGAAGGCTTTGATGGGTATGACTGCATTTCAGGGATGTCAGGCACATTTTGTGGGTTTGTAAAATTCCATATAGGTAAATGTTTGGGGTTTGAAAAATCCCATACACCCTCATCTACCTGGTATGAATCAGGGTCTTGCATGTCCTCCCCTCCACCCAAATTGCATTCATCCTCATTCTGTTGTGGGGAATGTGATGATAATGGAGAATGTACAGGAGAGATTTGAGGTGATATGTGAGGAGGAACAGGAGAAGAAGGAAAGAAAGGTATAGGAGAGGAAGGGTGCATAGGAGATGTTGCACAGTCCTTCTTGGCAGGAACCACAGATGTGGGTGGTGCATCTGCTGGTCTCTTCTTGTGAGGTGTAGCACCTACATGACCTGTTTTTTGGTCTATGTAGATCTTCTTTTGTCGAGGATCTGGTCTAAAAAGTTCTTCCTGCTCTACAACCTTCTTGGGCGTCGATTTTTTCGGTTCCAGAGGAGGTTGTCATGTCTCTTTAGCCTTGGGAGGTGTTATATCTTATCAGCAATACGTCCAGCAGGGAAAACTGGGGGAGGAGTGGCCATTATTATCAGTAAAAAACATCAACTCAGGCAACTACCATCCCTACTTTTGCCCAATACAGAAAATATAGTTGCCAAACTAGACACTGCCAATGGAACACTTGTATTGGTGCTACTGTATGGTCCACCTCATACAATGGCCACATTCCCCTCTATTTTAGCAGAGCAACTGGCTCTGTTAGCTATAGACCATTCTAAATTACTCCTGGCTGGAGATTAAAATTTTTGGTTTGATAACACGCTACTAGAACCTCAAGCAGCAGAGATGAAGGACCTTCTTAATGATATTAATTTAACACAACATATCAATACCTCGACCCATCAGAAGGGCCATAGTCTTGACCAAATCTGGTCTTCGAACCTATCAGTACACTCCATTGACATAAAACCTTGCAGCTGGTCTGACCATTTTAGCATAGGCTTCTCATTCCATATAGACAAAGCCACCCAATTCAAGCTGCAAATTAGCAGGACCACTCGGAAATGGAATTCTGTGGATATGCCAGCTTTTTTAAACTCTTTAAACACTTCCCTTCCCCCACAGAGTACGGATGTGGAGGTAGCAGACTTTAGGCTTAAAGAATGGCTAAACACAGCCATTAATGTCCATGCTCCCCCTATTTGCTTTGGTAGCTCTAGAAGCATGGATGCTCATAAATGGTTTACACCTCAGCTAAAAAAATTAAAACTGAAAGTTAGACAACAGGAGAGAGTATGGCGATCTAACTATTGCCCACAAGCTAGGGAAGCCTATTGTCTAGCTAGGAAAGCATATCAAAAAATCTTACATAATCACAAGACTGTTTACTTCTCAACGAAAATCTTAAGTTCCACCAATAAGTCAAAAGAAATCTTCAGAATTGTGAATGAATTATGTAATGACGATAGAACCTCCCCTCCGGTAGTCCCTACACAAACACTCTGCAATTCCCTAAATAACTTTTTTAGCGAAAAGATACTCGCCATCAAACAGATTATATCCAAACTCCCAGTTTGCGCCCCTTTGGATGACAGCTCTTTCAACCCATCAACACTACATTCTTTTCCTCTCATCGACTCAAAAGTTTTTTTTAGATCTATTGACTAGAGTCAAATCAGGATCTCCTGAGGATGTCTGCACCCCTCACATCATGAGGGAAATTGGTCGTGCCATCCCCCACGGCACGATACCATTGCTCAACAATTCACTCATGTCCGGGACGGTCCCCCGCAGTTTCAAGCAGGCCTTATTGATTCCCCTTACTAAAAAACCTGGTATAGACCCTCTCGACCTCACTAATTATCGGCCTATATCCCTTCTGCCCTATCTATCAAAGATTTTGGAGGCTCATGTCACCAATTGCCTTTCAAACTTTGTGGAAGATTCTGGTTATTTGCACCCTAACCAGGCAGGCTTTCGGCCTGGTCATTCCACAGAGGCAGTGATATTGGCCGTCCAGAACACCTTGAGGTCTAATGCTGACAAAAATCTACATCAGGCATTGGTGCTTCTTGACTTGTCTGCAGCATTCGACACGGTTGACTATTCCATCCTGGTCAACCGTGTTGAACAGGCCGGCCTCAGAGACTCTGCCTTGGCCTGGCTGCAATCTTTCATATCTGAACGCCCCCAGTCTGTTCAGCTTGGGTCTTTCACAGCTTCCAAAATTAACTCCTTCTGTGGGGTCCCCCAAGGCTCCTCCTTGTCTCCACTATTATTTAATTTATACATGCGGCCCCTCTTGTTTTCCTTGAGAGAGCACAAAGTCACTGCATACAACTATGCAGACGACTTACAGCTAGTTTTTACATTAAACTCACCTAATGCTGTTGAAGACTTTCAGGCAACTATGATCCAGATTCAGAGATGATGTCCCTAAACCATCTCAAACTGAACCCGGGGAAAACAGAATTGATTTTGCCCGTGAAGAGCGAGATTAGTTGGGGCCCACACTTCTGGCCTTCAGATATGGGCCTCCCTCCCAAAAAGTCCCAATCAGGAGAGAGTCTGGGAGTGACCATTAATGAGGACCTTGCCTTAAATTCCCAGATCGGAACAGTAGTCTCCTCAAGGTTTTTCCAACTAAGAAAAATAAAAAAAATTGCACACCTTCTTACCCACTCAGCCCTGATTCAAGTAGTTACTGCCCTAGTCCTTTCCCACATCGACTTTTCGAACAGTCTCTACCTAGGTTTGCCTGTAGGCCAACTCAGAACACTTTTGAGGTAATCAAAATTGGAACGGACACTGGTATCTACCATAACCATTGGTTATTGTTTGACAACCCTCATAAACGCTTAGAATGTTACGTTGCGGTATATCTTTTTATCCGCCCCTTCATTTGCGTTATGGCGTAGTCATTGGGCTGTCAAAGGACGTGTTGTATGCCAGCCTCACCAAAGGCAACCTCTGGTAAGAGTAGAAGTGTCCAGGAATGTTCGGACAGCAGCTAAGCAAAATGTAACTAGGGCAGTTACGAGGGATATTTAAAATATAGTGTCTAACCAGACAAAAACTTTATTATAAAGAGGTAGACACCTATGATTAAAATTAGTAGGTATATTTTATAATCAAGTTACCAGATTATAAATATGATCAAAATGTAGTCGACATGTTTCAGCTCACCTGGGCCCAGTCGGGTCTATGGAGCTTTCGTCAGGACAAAACAGGGGGATATATATAGTACTCACACGACTTGTGTAGTATTCAGAAAAAGTTTTTTTGTAGAACTCTCTAAGGATTTTCCTGCATTTAGGAAAGAAAAATAGGCATAGAGAGACATACTTTGCAATTTTCAACAGTAAACATTCATTGGCATATACCACGTTTCAAGACAGAATTTCTAGTTTATCTATCTGTTCAAGCAATCCATAGAATCAAAGGATACTTGTAAGGAGTGTGTGAGAAGTTGGCCTGATGTGCAGTGTTCACTATTCTAGTGATCACTATATATCAGTCCAAACAACCCTTATTGATGATTGGTTGTAAGTCAACCTTATAGACCAGCTATCCTAGTAGCATGGATACGAGCAGTCTAAGGCTAAGACTCTAGAGGGCGTGTTAAGCCAGCTGTTTTACCATCACATTACCCCTTGAACACCCAGTGAAAGGACACCACACAAGTGTTATGAAAATAAACAATGTATTTATTAGAATCACAACAACCCTGTACTCTTTATGAGGACAGGGTGCTAAGCACACAACAAAACTCTTATGAAAATACTTAAGTTAGCACGTTATACACAAATGCCCGAGGGGCACGAAAAACCATATACTCTAAAAGTGGAATGCAAGATTACTAGCAGGTAAGTACAGTACTAATAGGTTTTGGAATCGCTAGGACGTGACTAGGGAATCGTTAGATTACTTCTAGGAGACCTAGGGGACTCGGGTGCAGAGTGTGCACTCTCACGCGGGATGCGGGACAAAGTCTATGGAAGCTAGTAAAGGCAAAGTTAGTGTTCACGGGCGAACCCGACCTGGTAGGGAGAAAACGACAGTGGATCCTGACCCTTGGATAGTGAGGCTATGCTGGGACACCGAAGTGCCGAAGTTACCTAGCCCAGGGGCTGCAGCTGCATAGGTCTGAAAAGACGTCGGGAATCTCGTTGCCGGACCAGGAGCCTGGAAGAAGGAAGTTGCTGGCTGGCGACCAGTGAAGAAAAGTTCGATGGATCCAAGCCTGGATCAAGGGAGAAGGAAACCTGAAAGCAGAGGGGACCAAGTTCTTGAATCACTAGCCAGTGATTAAGTGGGCACCAGGATGGCACCGGGCGAAGTCACCGCAGTCAGGTGAGTGGGCGCTGCTGGGCTCTGCAGTCTCTCGGACCAGGAGGCGTTGTCGGCGACCAGGATGGAGGTGCGAGCTGTCCCACGAAGGTTCTTGCTGTCGACGTCGCTGGACCCAGGATTGGGCAACAAGTCTTGGCAAATGCAAGGCCCACGCGGTGGACCTAAAATGGCGTCTTAGCCGGACCAGGAGGGTCCAGGGTACTTCTCCGATGGAGGGAAGCAAGGGCCAGTCTGGAGCAACCAGACCAGCAGCAGTGTTGTCGTCGGGCGTCGTTCGGAAGGCCACAAGCCAGCGGGCTAGTAGCCAAACAACGCGGTGAGCAGCAAAAAGCAGAAGGGCCCCACGCCGATCGTGGAGATGCTGGGGGGCTGCTCTTCGGTGTTGGAGCTGCTCAGGGTGGGGGCTTCTCGGACCCCAAAGCACTCACCAGGAAATTACTCGGTGGGCTTGCTGTGCAGAAGTCGTGCAGTCTTGGCGATGGCCGGTCCCTCGAGGTCTCGTCGCACCCACGGTTCTCAGCTGTGCTGTAGAGGTGGGTAGAGGTCAGAGGTGCCAGGGAAGCCGGGTCTCGTCGAGCTGGGCAGTCGGATTCCGGAGGAAGGACGTGCAGCAGACCGCAGTGTTCTTAGATGGTGCCTGCGGATGCAGGGTGACTACTCCTTAGCCACAAGGGAGAATCTTGAGGAAGAAATCGTGAAGTCCTTTCGTGGAAAGTGGTATCTTGATTCCAAAGATGATCTGATTTGGAAGGGGGCCAGTCTCTACCTTTATCTTGGAAAAGGGGGCTGGCACGCGACTAAGTCCTGCCCTAGGGGTGGGACCAGGAGGGGGGTGGTTACACCCACTTCCTTGGCGGGCTTTTCCCCAGCACAGGGTCTGGAGTGTCCCTGGAACTGGTTTAAGCCAGCCTATGCACAGTGAGCACCGGGGTGCCACGTGCAGTCACCTTCCTCTGAAGCCCTGCCTACCTACAATACACAAAACCCTGTCTGGGACGGTGCTGGCACCACCCCTGGCAGGAAACCCTTTGTCCTTATCTCCTGCTCTGGGAGGACTCCCAGCAGCAGGAGGGCAGACTTGTGTCTCGGTGGCAGCATCCATTTTGTGGATGCTAAGGCTCTGTCTGACTTTTAACCGGGTTATAGGTTACATGCATGTCGTGTCCCTCTAGAAGGGTGGAATGCTAACCCCGTCGCCAGAATTGGCGAGGGGTTAGTATTCCAATTCGTATGACACCTTACTCGACATGTTTTGATAAAGCGATACCAGAGTTGGCATATAACCGCGAGGATTATAATGCACTTAAGAGTATATGGTATGCGATATCATGGAAACGGCTAAGGGATGGATCCCGAAAGCCGCAGACAGGCTCAGCTCATGCCAGAGCACCATCTCACACGATTCCAAGCACTCTGCCTTCAGGATTGTTAAGGCCTGCCATAGGAGTGACTGATAGGAGATCTGTGTGTCCATTTTAGGGTTAGATATAGGTATACTATATCTAAAGCAAAGGGTGAGTACACCACCTTGCCCCAGCTGTCCTGCAGCCAGTTGTGCCAGTTTAGTTAGTCAGCCCAGGGGTGGCATAATACATGCTTCAGCCCCTGGGAGACTTCTGGGTACACCTCAGCCCTGGGTACAGGGACTTGGAGAGGGCCCAGTGCCAATTCAGTACCTGAGTACAATTTGGATAGAGAGAACAGCTAGGCTGTGGGTCTGATTAGCAGGCCCACAGCCAGGGAAAGTCGTAAACCAGTGCAGCAAAAAGCAAAAATCTGGGTGATCATAGGATTGCAGACCCTACTCTCCTACAGAGTGCGTCGCTAATCGCACAGAAGAGCAAACATACAAACATGAAGTTAGAGCGCAAGCAGTTAAAGTCTCAACTGAGGGTGAGCATCGAACTGAAATCGCAGGCGGCATTCTGGTGTATAACGATGCCCCGGTAATTATTAGGGAACCTGTCGTTCTATATATTAGATGGCATAGACTTTTGCTCTTGCTAAAGTGTATATGGCAAAAAATGTGGCCTCACCTCCTAACTCGGTAGGAATAAAGGGCATTCATTCAATAGAAATTGTATTCACCATAAGCGAACAAAACAATTACCTTCATTAGGTTAGGAGTTCTCATCCTCAGGGTGCAAAGAGTCGCATGAGGATTCTGAATCTATACAGGATGAAAAGTTGTGTTAAATACCTGTATGCTGACGAGATGAAAAACGGCATCTCGGCGTCTGGAAACGCCGGTCTTACCCTCGTGTCCGAGTTTGAAGCTTCTTGTGCTGACTCTGCCCCCGGTAATGGAGGGCTCGTTTCCTGCCTCGATGTTACCTCATTAGTAGAAATAAAGAAAGGGTTCAGGATGTTGTGAAAATTACTTTAAAGATGGCGGTTTTGAGAAACAAATTGGTTAAAATTATTATTATCCCCATCTAGATCTCTGGAATGGCGTGAGCCATATTATTACAGTATTTGGTGAAGTAATACAGACAATCAGTAAAACTGGTGATAGGGAATATTATCATTCATCCCTGTTATGTGTGTTTTAAGACGCTCTACCCATCTTTGTTCTTTCTCGAATAGTCGTTGTTCAGCATTACTGTCTTTTGTCTGCAACATTTCTAAGACAGTCCATCTCAGATCATCGCAGGTATGGCCTGTGTCCACAAAATGTGCGCAGAGTTTGGTTGTCTTTTTCTTCAGTCGCACATTACTCCGATGTTCACCAATCCGGATTTTAATCCTTCTGCATGTCATACCCACGTATTGTTTTTCGCAGGGGCATGTCACTAGGTATATTACGTGGGTAGAGTTACAATTTGTATGTTGTTTTTGGGACCAGACAAAATCCTTCGTTAGTTGTAATGTTTTTGTTGTTTTTGTATATTTACACACACCACAGGTGCCACATGGATAGTGACCTGTGACTGGGGTCATGGTTGCATCTCAGATGGTTGATATAGATGGTCTTATTATCGGGCGTGTGTGGACAAGTGTATCCCGAAGATTCTTGGTTCTTTTATTGGCGAACCTCGGTTTGGGCCAATTCAGGTTACCCGATGTAATGATCTGCCAGTTTTTTCTGATTAGTTTTTGTACTTCGTAGGAGGCTGGGCAGAAAGTGGTGACACAGGTGACTAAATCTTTTATCGGCTCTTTTCGATGGATTTGGAGGAGACAGTCTCGTGGTTGATTGGACGCTCTTTTTTTGCATTTTGAGATTACCCTTGTTGTGTATATCAACCATCAGAGATGCAACCATGACCCCAGTCACAGGTCACTATCCATGTGGCACCTGTGGTGTGTGTAAATATACAAAAACAACAAAAACATTACAACTAACGAAGGATTTTGTCTGGTCCCAAAAACAACATACAAATTGTAACTCTACCCACGTAATATACCTAGTGACATGCGCCCCTGCGAAAAACAATACGTGGGTATGACATGCAGAAGGATTAAAATCCGGATTGGTGAACATCGGAGTAATGTGCGACTGAAGAAAAAGACAACCAAACTCTGCGCACATTTTGTGGACACAGGCCATACCTGCGATGATCTGAGATGGACTGTCTTAGAAATGTTGCAGACAAAAGACAGTAATGCTGAACAACGACTATTCGAGAAAGAACAAAGATGGGTCGAGCGTCTTAAAACACACATAACAGGGATGAATGATAATATTCCCTATCACCAGTTTTACTGATTGTCTGTATTACTTCACCAAATACTGTAATAATATGGCTCACGCCATTCCAGAGATCTAGATGGGGATAATAATAATTTTAACCAATTTGTTTCTCAAAACCGCCATCTTTAAAGTAATTTTCACAACATCCTGAACCCTTTCTTTATTTCTACTAATGAGGTAACATCGAGACAGGAAACGAGCCCTCCATTACCGGGGGCAGAGTCAGCACAAGAAGCTTCAAACTCGGACACGAGGGTAAGACCGGCGTTTCCAGACGCCGAGATGCCGTTTTTCATCTCGTCAGCATACAGGTATTTAACAAAATTTTTCATCCTGTATAGATTCAGAATCCTCATGCGACTCTTTGCGCCCTGAGGATGAGAACTCCTAACCTAATGAAGGTAATTGTTTTGTTCGCTTTTGGTGAATACAATTTCTATTGAATGAATGCCCTTTATTCCTACCGAGTTAGGAGGTGAGGCCACATTTTTTGCCATATACACTTTAGCAAGAGCAAAAGTCTATGCCATCTAATATATAGAACGACAGGTTCCCTAATAATTACCGGGGCATCGTTATACACCAGAATGCCGCCTGCTATTTCAGTTCGATGCTCACCCTCAGTTGAGACTTTAACTGCTTGCGCTCTAACTTCATGTTTGTATGTTTGCTCTTCTGTGCGATTAGCGACGCACTCCTTACAAGTATCCTTTGATTCTATGGATTGCTTGAACAGATAGATAAACTAGAGATTCTGTCTTGAAACGTGGTATATGCCAATGAATGTTTACTGTTGAAAATTGCAAAGTATGTCTCTCTATGCCTATTTTTCTTTCCTAAATGCAGGAAAATCCTTAGAGAGTTCTACAAAAAAACTTTTTCTGAATACTACACAAGTCGTGTGAGTACTATATATATCCCCCTGTTTTGTCCTGACGAAAGCTCCATAGACCCGGCTGGGCCCAGGTGAGCTGAAACATGTCGACTACATTTTGATCATATTTATAATCTGGTAACTTGATTATAAAATATACCTACTAATTTTAATCATAGGTGTCTACCTCTTTATAATAAAGTTTTTGTCTGGTTAGACACTATATTTTAAATATCCCTCGTAACTGCCCTAGTTACATTTTGCTTAGCTGCTGTCCGAACATTCCTGGACACTTCTACTCTTACCAGAGGTTGCCTTTGGTGAGGCTGGCATACAACACGTCCTTTGACAGCCCAATGACTACGCCATAACGCAAATGAAGGGGCGGATAAAAAGATATACCGCAACGTAACATTCTAAGCGTTTATGAAGGTTGTCAAACAATAACCAATGGTTATGGTAGATACCAGTGTCCGTTCCAATTTTGATTACCTCAATATTGAACCAGGGGAACCGAATGGACCATTATTCCTCTTCCCTCCGCCCTGATTAAACAACTCAGAACACTGCAACACCTCCAGAATCAAGCTGCCAGGCTGATCTGTAAGGTACCTAAATGGGAATCGATTAAATTAGGGCTAGAGAAACTGCATTGGCTACCTGTGGCCCAGAGAGCCGCATTCAAAGCCGGATGTATCATCTTCAAGGCTCTTCAAGGCAAGGCTCCCCTGTTCATACGGCAACTGATAGGGAGATACACCCCCTCGCGCAGTCTGCGATCAGCCCACAAAGATCTACTTGAGGTACCCCGGTTCAAGAGAAAGCGACAGGGAGGCAGTTGTTTCCACTTTCTAGCAGCCTCCCTGTGGAACTCTCTGCCTCTGACCCTTAGACAGAGTAAGGACCTTCTTGCCTTTAGAAAGGCATTTAAGACCTTCCTATTTACACAGGCCTACTTGAAATAGTGACTCCTGCTGGCATCTCTCTTGTTATGTTTTTTATCTCTCCTCAGCGCCAAG
Organism: Lissotriton helveticus; assembly: GCF_964261635.1. Lineage (NCBI taxonomy): Eukaryota > Metazoa > Chordata > Amphibia > Caudata > Salamandridae > Lissotriton > Lissotriton helveticus. Next base: position 458,070,657 of record NC_136059.1, on the reverse strand, counting down.
AAGCCCATGGGCGTATGCGCGCTTTATAAATTTTTAATTAACATAACGTCCTGGGCATTTTTTTTGGTGCCGAAGGTGTTGTTTTCGGCTTTGTAGTCATGTTCGAGGATTTGGGCACCTCAGAATCAGGCTTTGAGTTCTTCTGCGTCGAAGGTGTAGAAGTAGATGGCTTTGGAGCCGGTGCTTCTTTCGGTTTCGGTACTTCTTTATGTTTCGGTGCCGGTACGTCTTTATGTTTCGGTGCCGGTACGTCTTTATGTTTCGGTGCCGGTATGTCTTTATATTTCAGTGCCGGTACGGCTTTAGGCTTCGGTGCCCAAGAGTCTTTTGGCTTCGGTGCCGAAGGGTCTTTTGGCTTCGGTGCCGAAGGGTCTTTTGGCTTCGGTGCCGAAGGGTCTTTTGGCTTCGGTGCCGAAGGGTCTTTTGGCTTCGGTGCCGAAGGGTCTTTTGGCTTCGGTGCCGAAGGGTCTTTTGGCTTCGGTGCCGAAGGGTCTTTTGGCTTCGGTGCCGAAGGGTCTTTTGGCTTCGGTGCCGAAGGGTCTTTTGGCTTCGGTGCCGAAGGGTCTTTTGGCTTCGGTGCCGAAGGGTCTTTTGGCTTCGGTGCCGAAGGGTCTTTTGGCTTCGGTGCCGAAGGGTCTTTTGGCTTTGGCGCCGAGGCATCTTTTTTTTTGGTGCCCATGGAAGAGGTTTGCTCGGTATCGAGGCACTAGAAGGCTTAGTTTGTTTCTTCGGAGCCGGGCTGGAAAGCGGGGCTTTCGAAGCAGGTATTCGGTCTCAACTGGGTCCTTCGGGCGGAGTGCTGACCTTTGCCTTCAGTTTGGGCAGAATATGTGGTGCAGGGGCAGTAGTACTCACGGGCTGACCCAATGGAATGGAGTCATCGGAGTCGTCTGCCTCTGATACGATCTGGAGATCAGGTGAGTCTTCTTCGGGAACGAGAGGAACCTCTTCGTCGAAGATGTCTTCCGGTACTGGAGCTGATCTCATTTCGTGTCGACGTGCTCTCCGATCCCGGATGGTTTTCTTCGATCGGAAGCATGCACAAGCTGTGCAGGTCGACTCGTCGTGTTCCAGCGATAGACAGAGGTTGCAGACTTGTGGTGGTCGCTATGTGGAAACTTTGCGTGACATACCAGGCATCTCTTGAACGGAGTTCTTTCCATGTGGTGTAGGCTGCATGGCGTCGATAGGCCTAACGGCCCACATCGATGACCGGAATGGAAACAATGGCGTCGAAAAGTATTGTAGTCGATGTCAAAGGTAGTTATTGGAAGTTTGTGTGAGTTCTGCGCTTTGAAGTTGCTGAAAAGTGTTTTTCTAGCTGGAGCAGAGAAACTTTCATCCGAACCCAGTGGCGGAAAAAACAATCTAAGGATGGAGCCAATGCCCAAGCGCAGTATTGTCCAAGGGAGGAGTCACCTATCTCGTGACTACAAAGACTTCTTCCAAGAAGACAACAACCTGCAATCATCTGAGCCCAACACCAGGTGGCAATCTAATGCATAGTGTACAATCTGCAGCTCATATGCCTCGAACAGAAAGAACTGACGTCAGCGCGCATGGGCGGTGCCGGAGTAGCTCCTGTGATGTCATCCTGGCGACCATGACGCCAACAACTAACGCGAAGCCAACCAATGGCACCTTTCGACGCGCAGGGGTAATGCTGACGAAAAAATTCTCACGATCCAGTCTGATGCCTGGAGGTAATTCCAAGGTAAGGTATCTATAACTGTTTCCTTAAGATACCTGTTTTAAAGGGCCACCCTGTGAGTAATTGGAGTGATTTTCCTTGGGGGGAGGGAAGGAAATCAGTCAAAAGACAGCACTGGATCTCCGTCAGAAGGTGCAGAAAGAAAGGAACTGATGTTAACGTGGGGATTTGTGGTCCCACAGTGGCTGCGGCATCACATCCAGAAACTGAAAGACTTGATGTGGTGCCGCACAACGCTACCTGTCAACGCACAAGTGATTTGCTATTAAAGTTTCTGGATCCAGTCTGGCACCTGAGAAAATTCACAAGGTGAGTCTCGTCAGTTAGAAATCTATCATCATATTCTTCAGTCGCTTTACGCACAACAAACCGGTGTAAATACATATTTAAACAAAGTACTGTAGAATAGCTGAGAGAAATAAAAAAAACAACTGATGATGAGAACTCAAAATCCGTGATCTAGGTGCAGAAATAAACAGCTTACGCTAGCACCTCATGCAGTGAATAAGGTAGGCCCAGTATTGTAATTTCCTGGATGGGCTGAGTAACAAGCCATTGCATGTGCTATCATATTGCATTGAAGAGCTATTGCAGTGGACAATTTTTTGAATCAAGAGTAGCACTTATGGAGCATTCTTAAGACAAAAAATATGTGGAAAGAAATATTCATAAAAATTCTAATTTTTAGATGGCCTGGAATTCTTGCACAAAAGGATAAATACAACTACTGACACCAAATTTGGTGTCCAATACCATACATCTATTACAAAAAAATTATATGAAGGATACATAAAAACTTACATCTGACAACACCTTCACCAAGGAGCGTGCTACAGTGCGGTCCTCATTATCATCCGAGTCAAAGAATGTAATTGCTTTTCCGACATTTCCACAACGACCAGTGCGTCCAATTCTATGAACATATTCTTCAATGTTGTCAGAAAGGTCATAAATAATTACATGCTGTATATTTTCAATATCTAGGCCTCTGGCAGCCACATTAGTAGCAACAAGAACATTGCACTTTCCAAAACGAAAATCAGCAAGTGCTTCTTCCCTCTCTTTCTGTAGTCGATCGCTGCAAATGAAGAATTGGTAAAGAAAGATTACAATAATTTAAAATACACAGCTCAACATCATTGGTAATAGCATGAAAGAATATGCGCTCAACTATTACGACTAAAAGCCAATATTTTGATGCGTAAACAAAGCTCTGATAAACTAATCGGACAAGTTACTTACCTTTGGTAATTTGGCATATGATGTCCACCATTCTAGTGGGCACCTTGCACCAGTCTAAACGACCCTTACTGATGGTGGTTGTAAAGTCAACCTTATAGACAAGCTATCCTAGTGGTAGCATGGACCAGCAGTCTTAGGCTAAAACTTCAGAGAGCATGTGAAGCCAGCTGTTTTACCAATTATAATCCCTGGAATACCAAATGAAAGGACACCACACAAGGTATATATCAAATATATATGTATTTATTATTAACACAACCCCTCTGCACTCTTTATGAGGTCAGAGATCGAAGTACATCACAAGTTACTCAATTTGCATACAAAAACAGTTTTGCCCTAGGGGCCTCACAAACCATATACTAAGTAAGTGGTATAAGAACTGTGAGAAGTTGGCCTGATATATGATGTTCACTAGTTCTAGTGACCACCTTGTATCAGTCCAAACAACCCTTATGGTGATTGGTTGTAAGTCAACCTTATAGACCAGCTATCCTAATGGTAGCAAGGACAAAGCAGTCTTAGGCTAAACTCTTTCGGCATGTGAAGCCAGCTGTTTTACCACAATATAACCCCTTGAATACCAGATGAAAGGACACCACACAGGTTGTTATGAAAATAAACAGTATATTTATTAATAACAACACCTCTGAACTCTTTATGAGGTCAGAGGGCTAAGCACATGACAATCTCTTCTGAAAAATACGTTAAGTTGCACAAAATCACAATGGTGCCCTAGGGGCACGACAAACCATATACTAAGTAAGTGGAATGTGAAAGTCAATAGAAGGAATGGAGCTGTCCAGAGGCTGTAGGATCGATGGGACCACGCTACACTAACACTAGGTAAGTAATAGGAGGCCCACGGAACGCGTGTGCAGAGTGTGAACTCACACGCGAGATGCGTAACAACGTCTATGGACAGTACAGTTCAAGTTAAAGGTGAGTACGGACAATCCTGACTAGATAGGACTAAAACGACTGTGGAACTGGACACTAGGACAGTTAAACTACCCTTGAGCACCGAAATGCTCTTGTTACCTCACCCACGGACTGCGGGTGCACAGGTGTCAAAGTGCGTCGGGTTCTCGCGTTGAAGTCTATGGAGCCTGAAAGAAAAGATGCTGCAGGCGACCAGGAGGAAGATGTCCGGTGCAATCCACGGGTGGATTGTTGAAGAAGAAGACCTGAAAGCAGAGGGGACAATGTTCACAGTCACTAGCCAGTGACTGGAGTGGAACCAGGAAGGAACCAGATGTCGTCGTCTCGATCAGATGAAGAGTGGACGCTTGACTCTGCAGCCACGTGGACCAGGAGGTGTCTTCGACGACCAGGATGGAGGCACGAGCTGTCCCACGCAGGCTCTCGCTGTCGGCGGTGTTGGATCCGGAATCGGCGTCAACAGGCCTTGGCAAAGGCAACCCACGCGGTGAGTGAAGAAAGCGTCTGGTGCGGACTAGGAGAGTCCGGGGTGCCCCTCTTTTGGAAGGGAGCAAGGGCCAGTCTGGAGCAACCAGACCAGCAGCAAAGATTCAAAGGTTCGTCGTCTAGGAGGCCACTAGCCAGCCGGCAAGTGACCAGACAACGCCTCGAGCAGCAAACAAGCAGAAGGGCCCCACGCAGATCTCGTGGATGCTGGAGGGCTGATCTTCGGTGCAGGGGCTGCTCGGGGATGGGGCTTCTCAGTCCCCAAAGCACTTCGTCGAGTTTACCTCGGGAGTCGTGCTGGAAGCGAAGTGCAGTTTCTTCCAAGATGGCCGGTCCCTCGTTTCTCGTCGCACCCACGGGTCTCAGCTTTGCTGCAGATGTGGTTTGAGGTCGGAGAGGTCTGGGAATCCGGGTCTCGTCCGGCTCTGAAGTCTGGATCCTGGAAGGAAGACGACAAAGGGAAGCCGCTGGACGCTTGATGGTGCCTGCTTGTGCAGGTGGACACTCCTTGCCCACAAGGGAGATTCTTCAGTCTTCTGTGGAGCAGAACGTCGAAGACCAGAGTTTCTTATTGTAGCACAAGTTACTACTTGTGTAACGATATATCTGTAAGAGACATTAGTTACTGATAAGATTCCTTACCTTAGAATATCCCCAGGCGTCAGACTGGATCCGGAAATTTTTGCGTAGCAATACCCCTGCGCGTCGGTAGGCGTCGTCTGCGGCTCAGCGTCCGTCGTCGTTAGCGCCGGAATGACGTCGTCTGAGTACTTAGACGCCGCCCATGTGCGCTGACGTCAGTTCTGATACACAGCTTTACCGCGCCAGATACGCAGAGCCATGATAGAACCAACACTGGTGCCAAGAAACTAGGGCCCTCAAAGGGGATGACCGTAACCCTAGATATCGGTTCGCAGAACGGGGAGGATGGGTGGGTCGGTAAGGAATCTATCACTAACTAATGTCTCTTACAGATATATCGTTACACAAGTAGTAACTTGTGCATCTTAAAGAGACACGTTAGTGATAGAGTCCTTACCTTAGAATAGATACCCTAGCAATACCAAACCCGGTGGTGGGTCTGTGAACCAATAATCACACCAGAAAGTCCTGGAGGACGGAACGGCCAAAGAAGCCATCCCTCCGGACTTGACTGTCCAGGCAGTAGTGTCGTGCGAACGTGTGCAGCGAGGCCCACGTAGATGCCTGGCAAATGTCCTGTAAGGGCACTCCCCGGCCCAGGGCAGTTGTAGTCGCCGTGGCCCGAGTGGAATGAGCCCTCAATCCAACAGGGGGCTCCTTCTTAGCCATGGAGTAACATGCCTGGATACACAAGATGATCCACCGGGAGATGGTCCGCTTGTGTACCGCCTTCCCCTTCTTAGCACCCACGTAGCCAACAAAGAGTTGGTCATCCACCCAGAACAAATAGAATGAGAGCGCACGTTTTGGGTCCAGACGGTGGAGCCGCTCTTCCTCTTTAGAGGGATGCGGAGGAGGAAAGAAGGTTGGCAAGGGGATGGACTGCCCAATGTGGAAGGCTGAGACAACCTTGGGCAGGAAAGATGGCTTGGTACGCAACACAACCTTGTCCGGATGGACAGAAAGGAAAGGTGGAGTACAAGAAAGGGCCTGGAGCTCACTCACTCTCCTGGCAGAGGTGATGGCAACCAGGAAAGCAGTCTTTAGAGTCAGAAGACGAAGAGGACAGTTGTGAAGTGGCTCAAAGGGAGCGCACATCAGGAAGGTAAGAACAAGGTTCAAGTCCCACTGGGGCATCACGAAGGGAACATGTGCGTGATGCCTGTGAGAAGTTGGCCTGATATATGATGTTCACTAGTTCTAGTGATCACCTTGTATCAGTCTAAACAACCCTTATGGTGATTGGTTGTAAAGTCAACCGTATAGACCAGCTATCCTAGTATCGTGGACAAAAGCAGTCTTTTAGGCTAATCTCTTTTGGCATGTGAAGCCAGCTGTTTTACCACAATATAACCCCTTGAATACCAGATGAAAGGACACCACACAGGTTGTTATGAAAATAAACAATCTATTTATTAATAACACCACCTCTGAACTCTTTATGAGATCAGAGGGCTAAGCACATGACAATACTAAAAAGGAAATACGAGTTGGCACAATATTTACACAAGTGCCTTAGGGGCACGACAAACCATATACTCAAAACAATGGAATGCGAGGAAGAAAAATACTGTAAGGAGATCCAGAGGCTGGAGGATCGCTGGGACTACGCTACAAACTAGGCAAGTAAGGAGCAGGAGGCCCACGGGACTCACGTGCAGAGTAGGAACTCTCACGCGGGATGCGTACCAACGTCTATGGATCTTACAGTTTGGAAAGTTACGGATTCCGGACGAACCCGGCTGGATGGAGGGAAAACAACACTGGACCTGGACACAGACTTCAGCACCTTGAAGCTTTAGTTACCTAACCCACAGGCTGCGGGTGCATAGGGCTGAAGTTGCGTCGGGTTTGCTGCGTTGATCCCGGTGATGCCTGAAACAAGGAGTTGCTGGCAGGCAGCCAGATGGAGGAGTCCGGTGGTTCCAAGGATGGAACTAGGAAGAAGGAAGTCCTGAAAAGGAAGGGGACAGAGTCTCGGTCACTAGCAAGTGACGGTGCTGGAACCAGGAGGGAACCAGATGCTGTCGCCGCAGTCAGGTGATGGAAGGGTCGCTTCTCTCTGTAGCTGCGCGGACCAGGAGCTGCTCTTCACGACCAGGCTGGAGGCACGAGCTGTCCCACGTAGTCTGCTGCTGTCGGCGGTGTCGGATCGTCGATCTGGACAACAGGCCTTGGCTAATGCAAGCCACGCGGTGAAACAAAGATGGCGTCTTGAGTGGACCAGGAGGGTCCGGGATGCTCCTCTTTTACAAGGAAGCAAGGGCCAGCCTGGGGGACCAGACTAGCAGTGTTGAAATCTTCGGGTCGTCGTCTCAGAGGGCACAAGCCAGCCGGCAAGTGACCAGACAACAGGAAATGCAGCAACCAGGCAAAAGGGCCCCACGCAGATCACGGGGATGCTGGGGGGCTGGTCTTTGGTGCAGGAGCTGCGTCGGGGTGGGGCTTCTCAGTCCCCAATGCACTCACTTGAGGAACCCTCAGGGGTCGTGCAGGAAGCGCTGTGCAGGTTTCTTCAAGATGGCCGTCTCCACGTTGCTCGTCGCACCCACGGGTCCCAGCTGTGCTGTGGATGTGGGTAGAGGTCAGAGAGCTCTGGAGATCCGGGTCTTGTCGAGCTGGGTCGTCGGATTCCGGGATGGAAGGACTCTGCAGCAAACCGCACAGGTGCTTGATGGTGCCTGCGAAGCAGGATGGTCACTCCCTGACCATAGGGGAGATTCTTCAGTCTTCTGATGGATCAGGAGGTCGAAGGTCAAGGATTTCTTTGTGGAAGGTTGTCAAGATTAATCTAATTTGGAATGGGACCAGCTCCTACCTTTATTCGGCTAAAGGGGGCTGCACTACGACTAGGTCCCTCCCCTTTGTCCAGTTTCCCGCCAGAGCTGGGGCTGGAGTGCCCCAGCAACTGGTTGGAACCGGTGTATGCACAGGGCACCTTGTGTGCCCCAGGTTTGTCTCATTCCTTTCAGCCTGAGCCTACCTAATACACAAAATCCTGTCTGGGGTGGTGCTAGCACCTCCCAAGGCAGGAAACCCTTTGTCTGAATCTCCCTCGCTGGAAGGACTCCCAGCAGCAGGAGGTCAGACTTGTGTCTGTGGTGGCAGCATCCATTTTGTGATGCTGAGGCTTGAGTTAACTTTAACCGGGGTTTACAGTTACATGCATGTCGTGTCCCTCTAGAAGGATGGAATGCTATCCCCGTAGCCAGAATTGGCGAGGGGTTAGTATTCCAATTCGTATGACACCTTACTCGACATGTTTTGATAATGCTATGCCAAAGTTAGCATTTAACCGCGAGGATTATAATGCACTTAAGAGTATATGGTATAGCGTTATCATGGAACAGCTATAAGGACTTTGTTCCGCAAGCTGCAAACGGGCTCAGCTCATGCCAGAGCACCATCTCACATAATTCCAAGCACTCTGCCTTCAGGATTGATAAGGCCTGCCATAGGAGTGACTGATAGGAATATATGTGTCCATTTTAGGGTTAGATATAGGAATACTATATCTAAAGCAAAGGGTGATTACACCACCTTGCCCCAGCTGTCGTGCAGCCAGTTGTGTCAGATTTGGGTGGCCAGCCAGGGGTGGCATAATACATGCTGCAGCCCCTGGTAGGCCCTGGGTACACCTATGCCCTGGATACCTAAGGTATACTGTACAGGGACTGATAAGGTGGCCCAGTACCAATTGGTAAATGCACCTAAGGTACATGCTTGTCAATTTAGAGAGAGAACAGCTAGGCTGTGGGTCTGATTAGCAGGCCCACAGCCAGGGAAAGTCGTAAATCAGTGAAGCAAAAAGCAAAAATCTGGGGTGGCCATGGGATTGCAGACCCCACTCTCCAACATAACCCCCCCCCAAACTTAGGGACATTAAACTAACCTTGACCAGGTGAGTCTTCTTGTTCTAAGTGGAAGTACCTGGAGAGACCATCTGCATTACCATGGTCAGTCCCTGGGCGGTGCTCCACTGTAAAGTCCATCCCCTGTAGTGAAATGGACCACCTAAGAAGTTTGGGGTTTTCACCCTTCATTTGATTTAGCCATAAGAGGGGCTTATGGTCGGTCTGAATCTTGAAGTGAGTACCAAACAAGTATGGCCTCAACTTCTTCAGGGCCCAAACCACAGCAAAGGCCTCCCTCTCAATAGCTGACCAACGTTTCTCTCTCTAGGGGTCAGCCTTCTACTTATAAAAGCAATGGGCTGGTCATGACCATCATTATTCAGCTGAGATAGAACAGCTCCCACACCCAACTCAGAAGCATCTGTTTGGACAATGAAAAGTTTGGAGTAGTCTGGACTCTTGAGAATAGGTGCAGTGCACATGGCCTGCTTTAGGTCATCGAATGCCTTCTGACAGCTAACTGTCCACTGAACTTTCTTTGGCATTTTCTTACTTGTCAGGTCATTAAGCGGAGTCACAATGGTTCCATAATTTCTGACAAATTTCCTATAATAACCAGACAGGCCCAAGAAAGCTCTGACCTAGGTCTGGGTGGTTGGAGGAGCCCAGTCCATTATGGCCTGTATCCTGCACTCCAGAGGTTGAACTTGGCCTCCACCTACAAGGTGGCCCAAGTATACAACTTGACTCTGCCCTATCTGGCACTTAGTAGCCTTGATAGTGAGGCCTGCCTTTTGCAGTGCCTCTAAAACTTTCCTTAGGTGGATCAGGTGATCCTCCCAGGTGGAGCTAAAGACAGCAATATCGTCTAGATATGCTGCACAAAAGTCATCCAACCCAGTGAGAACTTGGTTCACCAACCTTTGAAAAGTGGCAGGTGCATTTTTCAAACCAAAGGGCATCACCACAAATTGGTAATGACCTCCTGGGGTAGAAAATGCCGTCTTGGCCTTGGCATCCTCAGCTAACCTGATTTGCCAATAACCAGCTGTCAGGTCAAATGTACTTAAGAAAGTTGCAGAAGCCAACTTATCTATCAGTTCATCTGCTCTTGGTATTGGATGAGCATCTGTCTTAGTGACAGCATTGAGACCCCTGTAGTCTACGCAAAACCTCATCTCTATCTTGCCATCCTGGGTGTGAGGTTTAGGCACTAGAACTACAGGACTAGCCCAAGGGCTCTCTGAGGGTTCAATGACTCCCAATTCCAACATCTTTTGTACTTCAGTTTTTATGCAGTCCCTGACGTGGACAGGTTGCCTGTAGATTTTACTCTTTATAGGCAGACTGTCTCCAGTGTTTACCTCATGTGTGCACCAGTTTGTCTGACTGGGGGTCAGAGAAAACATTTGTCTGAAGGATTGAAGGACTTGCTTACAATCCTGTTGCTGATGCTCAGAGAGGCTGTCAGAAAAGACTACACCATCTACTGACCCATCATCACGGTTCTGAGTGAGCAGGTCTGGGAGAGGGTCACTCTCTTCCTCCTGTCCCTCATCTGTGGCCATGAGCAAGCCCATGTCTTCCCTGTCAACAAATGCTTTGAGCCTATTCACATGAAGTACTCTGTGAGGGCTCCTGGGAGTTCCCATGTCCACCAAGTAGGTGACTTCTCCCTTTTGCTCAATGATGATGTGGGGTCCAGACCATTTGTCTTGGAGAGCTGCTGGGGCCATTGGCTCCAACACCCACACCTTCTGTCCTGCATGGTAAACAGTTAGGACAGCCTTTTGGTCATGCCAAGCTTTTTGAAGTTCTTGGCTGGCCTCCAGGTTTTTAGATGCCTTCTCCATGTACTCTGCCATCCTGGAGCGGAGACCAAGTACATAGTCCACTATGTCAAGTTTAGGCTTTCTGAGAGCTAACTCCCATCCTTCCTTCACAAGACATAGGGGTCCTCTTACAGGAAGGCCAAACAAAAGCTCAAAAGGGCTGTAACCAACCCCCTTCTGTGGGACCTCTCTGTAAGCAAACAGAAGGCAGGGTAAAAGGATGTCCCATCTTCGCCTAAGCTTTTCAGGTAACCCCTTTATCATCCCTTTGAGGGTCCTGTTGAGTCTTTCAACAAGCCCATTGCATTGTGGGTGATAGGGTGTGGTAAATTTGTAATTTACACCACATTCCTTCCACATAGCAGTCAAGTATCCTGACATGACATTTGCACCTCTGTCAGAGACGACCTCCTTAGGGAACCCCACTCTGGAGAAAACTCCAACCAGGGCCCTAGCCGCAACAGGAGCTGTAGTGGTCCTAAGGGGAATAGCTTCTGGATACCTGGTGGCATGATCCACTACCACCAGTATGAATCTGTGTCCAGATGCTGTTGGGGGGTCCATTGGTCCAACAATGTCAATCCCCACTCTTTCAAAGGGAACCCCCACTACAGGTAGTGGTATAAGGGGGGCCTTTGTTGTGCCACCTTATTTGCCACTGGCTTGGCAGGTGATACATGAGCGACAAAACTCTTTAGTGTCCTCAGACATATGGGGCCAGTGAAAGTGTGGGGCAAGCCTGTCCCAAGTCTTGTTCTGGCCTAAGTGACCTGCAAGGGGAATTTCATGGGCTAAGGTGAGAAGGAAACCTCTAAGAGACAAGGGGATGACCAGCCTCCTGGTAGCATCAGGCTTGGGGTCTCTTGCCTCAGAGTATAGGAGTCCATCGTCCCAATATACCTTATGGGCACCTGTAGCATTCCCTGCAGCCTCAGCAGCAGCCTGCTGTCTGAGGGGTTCAAGAGAGGAACAGTCTAACTGTGCCTGCCTCAAGTCTGCCCTGGAAGGTCCCCCTGTCCCAAGAAACTCAACCTGTTCAGGCTCAAGTTCTTCTAGGACAGTTCCTTCTGGGGTCTTGGGGTCAGTCTCCTGGGAGAGCTGATCCTCTACCTGAGGCAGGGGGGGGGGGAAGGGTCAACCTTACCCCTACTGCTCTTTCTCTTGGGTAGTGTCTGGTCCATTCTTCCAGGATCCAGCACTAGTTCAGCTGGGCATTTCTTGGCCTGTGACCTAGTCACAGCAAGGACATGTGCTGACAAACCTAACATTTCCACATGAGTCCTATACTCCACATCTGACCATAAGGAGGATTCCAAATCATTGCCCAGAAGACAGTCCACTGGGAGGTCTGAACTAACAACAACCCTTTTGAGGCCATTTACCCCTCCCCAGGAGAAGTTAACAAGTGCCATACTATGGGAGGTAGTGGCATTGCTAGCATTGGTCAACAGGTAGTCTGATCCTAGTATTACCTGGTCAGGGTCCACAAAGTTTGGTGTCACCATGGTGACACTGGCACAAGTGTCCCTGTAGGCCTGAGCCATTTTCCATTAATCAAAGGCGTCTGCCTGTACTTGCCCAGAGTACTGGGACTTATTGTAGGGGTCATATCCATGTCCCCAGTACAAACGAGAACAGCCTGAGTAGGTGTTCTGACTAAGTCAGAGCCCGCCTCAGTTCCCAGGGTTAACCCCACTATAGCCTTAGGAGGATTACTACCACTACTAACTGTACTTAGGGGCAGTAGTGGTAGGAGTTGGGCCTTTCTTGGTGCACTCACTAAACCAGTGAGTATTACTTTTGCAGTACTGGCACCATGGTTTCTTCTGACCATTATTCTTCTTCTTTTGGGAATTCTGGGACCCACCCTCTTTAGATTGTTGGGGCCCTGTTGAAGACTTCTGGTCATTTTGCTTATTCTCATTACCCTTGGGATCTGCTTTCTTCTGGCCACCACCCTGGTTCTGGTTCTGCTGATTGACCCTTGTCCTGGCCCATCTGTCTGCCTTCTTTCCCAATTCTTGGGGAGAGGTCAGATCCGAGTAAATAAGGTGCTGATGCAACAACTGATTCTGACAATTACTTAAGATTTGTTCTCTCATAATTAGATTATACAATCCTGTGTAATCAGTAACTTTACTTCCCAGTAACCAGCCTTCAAAAGCCTTAGTGGCACAATCAACAAAGTCAGCCCAATCCTGAGACTGAATTTTCTGGGTGTCCCTGAACAGCAACCTGTACTGCTCAGTTGTTAAGCCAAACCCATCAATCAGTGTATTCTTCAGGACTTGGTAATTGTTAGCATCCTCAGCTCTAGTAGTGAGGAGCTTATCTCTACCTTTACCTTCAAAGGAGAGCCACAATATAGCTGCCCACTGACTCTGGGGGATGCACTGGACAGTGTAGGCCCTCTCCAAAGCAGTCATCCATTTGTGGATGTCATCCCCTTGTTTAAAGGGGGGCACTATTTTACTCAGGTGTCTAGTATCAAAACTCCTGTCTTTATCCTTAGGGATATTGCTGCCACCAGTGGGGATTGTCCCACTCAACTGTTGCTCTCTAGCAAAGGCAAGCTTCTCCTTGGCAAGGGCAAGTTCTTCCCTCTGAATCCTCAGATTAGCCTGTTTCATCCTTCCTTCATGTTCTCTCCTCTGAGGGGAAGTCATTCTCCTCTGGGGAGAAATCATTCTCCTCTGAGAAGAGGCATGAGAGTGCACAGATCTATTGGAGTCCCTAGAATGAGACCTATCTCTTCTAACTCCAAAGTTAGGCCTGCTCAGGGTCAGTACTGGGGGTCCCCCAGATCCTTCCCTATGTAGGTCTAAGTTGGCCCTAGTAAGTCCGCTGACTGGCTCAGGACCATTGTCTGCCTCATCCCCAGAGATAGCCTTTTCATCCTCCTCCTCTGCATCTACTGTGTCATGAGGTCTGGATCACCAAGGGCACCTTCTAAGGCTGGCATGCTCCCATCTGTCTGAGAAGCTTTTCTAGCGTCATAAGTCTCTAAGAGACCAAACAGAAAAGGAGTGGTAGGGTTAGAACCCTGTTTTAGTTTCCTGGAGGTACACAATTGTCTCATCTCCTGGAAGATAAGGGCTGCATATCTGGAAGTGACCTGTGGAGGGTCAACAACCACAAGGGGAGTCTCTGAAGACTCTCCATGGGTAGACATGCTTCTAGTGTGGTGTAAGTGATGCACCTACCTACACTATGGGTTTTCCTACTGATCCCTTGCTAAGAGTTGTAGTCAGGGTGTGCTAGGCCCTTTCTACTACAACAGCTGGTTCAGTAGAACTCAGAGTATTTCTAAGCTTGTTATATGTACCTAGGTTCCTTATGTGATTTTTCAAATGATATTTTCAAGATTATACGTGGTAAAAACAACAGCAAGCTCAAATCCCAACCGCTGCACACCAATGTGAGAAGTTGGCCTGATATATGATGTTCACTAGTTCTAGTGATCACCTTGTATCAGTCCAAACATCCCTTATGGTGATTGGTTGTAAAGTCAACCGTATAGACCAGCTATCCTATAGCGTGGACAAAAGCAGTCTTTTAGGCTAATCTCTTTTGGCATGTGAAGCCAGCTGTTTTACCACAATATAACCCCTTGAATACCAGATGAAAGGACAACACACAGGTTGTTATGAAAATAAACAATCTATTCATTAATAACAACACCTCTGAACTCTTTATGAGATCAGAGGGCTAAGCACATGACCATACTAAAAAGGAAATACGAGTTCGCACAATATTTACACAAGTGCCTTAGGGGCACGACAAACCATATACTCAAAACAATGGAATGCGAGGAAGAAAAATACTGTGACCAGCCTGACTCGTGCAGCATTGGTCGCTCCCCCAGGCTCCCTGAACACTGGGTATCGTAGCGCTTTAATTGCAATTGCCACCAGCAGTGTTTGTGCTCTGCATTTCTGTAGCGCTATTTAGCTGAACTCTTAGCCCACATCGCGCGAGTGATATTCATCCCTGTAGCGCGAGTTAAGACTAATTTGCCTGCTGCGCTATTCACTATTATTGGTTCTGCCTGCTTCTAAGTTTATATGTGCCTATGCCCACTTTTCTAAATTAATTCCCTACTTGTGCCGATATCGTCGTGTTTGCGCTGTGTTTTGCGGACATTTTGTTTGTTGTTGTGACTGCCAGCCCGCCCCTCCACCCCGATCACACCTCCCTGCGGCCCCTCCCCCTCCACTATCCACTTATGACAGATGCTTTTGCGCGCAGCGTTCACGCGCAGTGGTCGCGCCGAAGGTGCGCCAAAGGTAAGCCCGTCTACACCCGTCCGCGCCTGGACCGGGCCCAGCGCCTGTCCCCCGCCGCACCCAACCCACTAGAATCACGTATGACGCCGCTACTCCCCTCGCCCTCAACCCCGGACGCACACCACAATGCTGCGATGCCACCCCAGGTCGTACCCACGGCCCATTCGCCTGCCTCTCATGCAAGTTCAACTGCTTCAGGACCCTCACCAAACCCACTTCCTCCACACACAGCTCCGAATCTTACCACCTGAAGTGCATCCTGCTGAACACCCGCTCGGTCCACAGACACGCAACGGAACTCTGGGACCTACTCGACACTGCGTCACCGGACATCGCCTTCCTTACTGAAACATGGATGAACGCATCATCAGCACCCGACATCGCCATAGCCATACCGGACGCTTACAAGATTATCCAAAAAGACCGCACCAATCAAACAGGAGGTGGCATCGCCATCATCCATAGAAACATCATCAAAATCACGACCAGCTCCGACGATAATCCTGCAACCGCCGAACATCTCCACTTCCAGATCCACACCGACCCTAGAACCACACTTAGAGGCACCCTTATCTACAGGCCTCCAGGAACGCGTACACAATTCAGCGAAGACATCACTGACTTCATCAGTCCACACGCCCTCGCCTCCGAGAACTACATTCTACTAGGAGACCTCAACTACCACCTTGAAAACAAACACGACAGCAACACCTCCACCCTTCTAGACAACCTGGCCAACCTAGGACTCAAACAACTTGTTGATACCCCCACTCATATAGCCGGACACACGCTCGACCCTATCTTCACCTCCTGCAAGCACATGTCCTTCGACCGCACCACAGCTCTCCACTGGACGGACCACAGCTGTGTTCACTTCAGCTACAAAACCACCCTGACCCACAACCGCCCACAACCTATTCCTCGGAGAAACTGGAACAAAATCACCTCAGACCAACTCCTCACTTCACTCAACCAAAACCCTCCCACCCTCTCACTGGACCCAAACCAAGCGGCCACCAATCTCAAGCAATTGATCGCCCACAGTGCTGACGAATTAGCACCCCTGAAAAAGCACCAGATCAAATCAACCAGCAAAAAGGCTCCCTGGTTCAATGATGACCTAAAATAATCCAAGAAGCTATGCCGCACCCTGGAGAAAACATGGAGAAAAAACCCAAACACCGACAACATGGCCACCCTCAAGGCAGCCACCCGCAAACACCACCAACTGATTCGAGCCACCAAGAAATCAGCATTCAAGGATCGTCTCGACAACAACACCCACAACAGCAAGGAACTCTTCAACATCGTAAAAGAATTCACCAACCCCACCGCAGCATCTAACGACATCACTCCCTCCCAAGACCTCTGCGATGCGTTATCCTCCTTCTTCTACAACAAAATCGCCGACATCCACAACAGCTTCGAGAATACTCCAAGCGATCAACCCTCCCCACCCCCCTCAGATCCTACTCCGCCAACCATCATCCTTAGCGCCTGGAACCCAGTCACCACCGTAGACACCATCCGCCTAATGAACTTAATCCACTCTGGATCGCCAACCGACCCCTGCCACCACCACATCTTCAACAAAGCCGACTCCATCATCGCACCCCATCTCCGTGATGTCATCAACTGCTCGTTCAACTCTGCCACCTTCCCAGAAAGCTGGAAACATGCCGAACTCAGCGCCCTTTTGAAGAAACCCACAGCAGACCCCTCTGAACTTAAAAACTACCGACCCATATCCCTCCTCCCATTCCCGGCCAAAGTCATTGAGAAAGCCGTCAATAGCCAACTCGCCGCCTTCCTTGAATCCAACAACTCCCTCGACCCCTCTCAGTCCGGATTTCGAGCCAAACACAGCACCGAAACCGTCCTCATTGCAGCAACAGACGACATCCGAACACTTCTGGACAACGGAGAAACAGTGGCCCTCATTCTACTCGACCTCTCCGCCGCTTTCGACACAGTCTGCCAAAGCACCCTCATACAACGCCTCAGCAACATCGGCATACAAGGAAAAGCATTGGACTGGTTCATCTCGTTCCTAGCTGGGAGAACTCAGAGTCCGACTTCCCCCATTCAACTCAGAGGCTACTGAAGTCATCTGTGGAGTTCCACAAGGATCATCACTCAGTCCCACCCTCTTCAACGTTTACATGAGCCCACTCGCGCCCATCGCGCGCCAACACAACCTCAACATCATCTCCTACGCCGACGACACCCAATTAATCCTCTCCCTCACCAAAGACCCCAACATCGCCAAACCCAATCTGCACGAAGGCATGAAAGAAGTAGCCGAATGGATGAAACATAGCCGCTTAAAACTCAACTCAGACAAAACGGAGGTGCTCATCCTAGGATCTTCCCCCTCTGCCTGGGAAGACTCTTGGTGGCCTTCCGCCCTGGGCACAGCACCCACACCCACAGACCATGCACGTATCCTTGGCTTCATCCTAGACTCCTCTCTCTCGATGTCCAGACAAGTCAACGCAGTCTCATCCTCCTGCTTCAACGTACTTCGCATTCTCAAAAAGATCTTCCGCTGGATCCCCCTCGAGACAAGAAAGACTGTCACCCACGCACTGGTCACAAGTCGACTGGATTATGGTAACACACTCTACGCCGGAATCACAGCAAAATTACAGAAAAAACTCCAACGCATCCATAACGCATCAGCGCGACTCATATTGGACATCCCTCGCCAAGACCACATCACCGGACACCTAAAAGACCTCCACTGGCTTCCCATCAACAAAAGAATTACATTCAGTCTTCTCACCCACGCACACAAGGCCCTCTACAATCTGGGACCCGAATGCCTCAACACTCGACTGTCCTTCTACAAACCCACCCGCCAACTAAGATCATCCAATCAAGCCCTCGCCGCAGTCCCGCGCATCCGAAAATCCACCATGGGAGGAAGATCCTTGTCCTTCCTGGCAGCCAAGACCTGGAACTCACTCCCCACTCGCCTCCGCCTTACTCAAAACCACATCTCCTTCAGAAAAGAACTTAAAACCTGGCTATTCGACAAATAATGAACCCCTTCCCAAGCGCCTTGAAACCCTCTGGGTGAGTAGTGCGCTATATAAATTCTTGAACTTGATCGCTGGGACTACGCTACAAACTAGGCAAGTAATGAGCAGGAGGCCCACGGGACTCACGTGCAGAGTGGGAACTCTCACGGGGGATGCGTACCAACGTCTATGGATCTTACAGTTTGGAAAGTTACGGATTCCGGACGAACCCGGCTGGATGGAGGGAAAACAACAGTGGACCTGGACACTAGGATAGTGGACACAGACTTCAGCACCTTCAAGCTTTAGTTACCTAACCCACAGGCTGCGGGTGCATAGGGCTGAAGTTGCGTCGGGTTTGCTGCGTTGATCCCGGTGATGCCTGAAACAAGGAGTTGCTGGCAGGCAGCCAGATGGAGGAGTCCGGTGGTTCCAAGGATGGAACTAGGAAGAAGGAAGTCCTGAAAAGGAAGGGGACAGAGTCTCGGTCACTAGCCAGTGACGGTGCTGGAACCAGGAGGGAACCAGATGCTGTCGCCGCAGTCAGGTGATGGAAGGGTCGCTTCTCTCTGTAGCTGCGCGGACCAGGAGCTGCTCTTCACGACCAGGCTGGAGGCACGAGCTGTCCCACGTAGTCTGCTGCTGTCGGCGGTGTCGGATCGTGGATCTGGACAACAGGCCTTGGCTAATGCAAGCCATGCGGTGAAACAAAGATGGCGTCTTGAGTGGACCAGGAGGGTCCGGGATGCTCCTCTTTTACAAGGAAGCAAGGGCCAGCCTGGGGGACCAGACTAGCAGTGTTGAAATCTTCGGGTCGTCGTATCAGAAAGCCAGCCGGCAAGTGACCAGACAACAGGAAATGCAGCAACCAGGCAAAAGGGCCCCACACAGATCACCGGGATGCTGGGGGGCTGGTCTTTGGTGCAGGAGCTGCGTCGGTGTGGGGCTTCTCAGTCCCCAATGCACTCACTTGAGGAACCCTCAGGGGTCGTGCAGGAAGCGCTGTGCAGGTTTCTTCAAGATGGCCGTCTCCACGTTGCTCGTCGCACCCACGGGTCCCAGCTGTGCTGTGGATGTGGGTAGAGGTCAGAGAGGTCTGGAGGTCCGGGTCTTGTCGAGCTGGGTCGTCAGATTCCGGGATGGAAGGACTCTGCAGCAAACCGCACAGGAGCTTGATGGTGCCTGCGAAGCAGGATGGTCACTCCCTGACCATAGGGGAGATTCTTCAGTCTTCTGATGGATCAGGAGGTCGAAGGTCAAGAGTTTCTTCGTGGAAGGTTGTCAAGATTAATCTAATTTGGAATGGGACCAGCTCCTACCTTTATTCGGCTAAAGGGGGCTGCACTACGACTAGGTCCCTCCCCTGGGTGGGACCAGGAAGGGGGGTGGTTACACCCCCTATCCTTTGTCCAGTTTCCCGCCAGAGCTGGGGCTGGAGTGCCCCAGCAACTGGTTGGAACCGGTGTATGCACAGGGCACCTTGTGTGCCCCAGGCATGTCTCATTCCTTTCAGCCTGAGCCTACCTAATACACAAAATCCTGTCTGGGGTGGTGCTAGCACCTCCCAAGGCAGGAAACCCTTTGTCTGAATCTCCCTTGCTGGAAGGACTGTGTCTGTAGTGGCAGAATCCATTTTGTGATGCTGAGGCTTGAGTTAACTTTAACCGGGGTTTACAGTTACATGCATGGTGTGTCCCTCTAGAAGGGTGGAATGCTAACCCCGTCGCCAGAATTGGCGAGGGGTTAGTATTCCAATTCGTATGACACCTTACTCGACATGTTTTGATAATGCTATGCCAAAGTTAGCATTTAACCGCGAGGATTATAATGCACTTAAGAGTATATGGTATAGCGTTATCATGGAACAGCTATAAGGACTTGGTTCCGCAAGCTGCAAACGGGCTCAGCTCATGCCAGAGCACCATCTCACATAATTCCAAGCACTCTGCCTTCAGGATTGATAAGGCCTGCCATAGGAGTGACTGATAGGAATATATGTGTCCATTTTAGGGTTAGATATAGGAATACTATATCTAAAGCAAAGGGTGATTACACCACCTTACCCCAGCTGTCGTGCAGCCAGTTGTGTCAGATTTGGGTGGCCAGCCAGGGGTGGCATAATACATGCTGCAGCCCCTGGTAGGCCCTGGGTACACCTATGCCCTGGATACCTAAGGTATACTGTACAGGGACTGATAAGGTGGCCCAGTACCAATTGGTAAATGCACCTAAGGTACATGCTTGTCAATTTAGAGAGAGAACAGCTAGGCTGTGGGTCTGATTAGCAGGCCCACAGCCAGGGAAAGTCGTAAATCAGTGAAGCAAAAAGCAAAAAATTTGGGGTGGCCATGGGATTGCAGACCCCACTCTCCTACAAGAACCACTACAGAAATAGTGAATAGGGGGGGCAAGATGGCCGCTGATGGACTGTAGTGAGTAGTCGCATCTCACTATTCCTCCCTTCCCTTCCGTTGCCTTGATGGACTGACACTGCCTCCCTACCCTGCGATGAGATTAGGTCTTAGGGAGCTCAAAAGCGGCAACCCCAGCGGCTCGGACGTCCTATCGTGTCGACAGTATACCGGCTGGTATATTAAATCAGCGTTCCTCCGAGCCCACAGAAGAATTTCGTCTCTCATCACGCTTGCTTACAAAGGAATTATTAGCATGCCGCCACGTACAAATAAAGCGAACGATGTCAAATATTTGGCAGCACAGAAGGACCTTGCTGGCAAAGACAAGAACAAGCCTAAGTCGGTAACCGGCTCTGTTGCCCAGCGGGGTAGCATAACTAGCATCACCAAAAGGACCTTGGCAAAGAAAACGGGTGAAACGCGGGCCAGCAATGAAGTCAAACCTACCTCTGGCACCTCCCGTGAAAGTGTCCCCGCTCGCTCTACACAATACAAAACAAAGGCAAAGGAGAACGCGATGCGGCAGCCCACCGTGGTAGAAAGTTTTGCCACCAAACCTGCGGAGAGTTCCGATGCTGCAGTCTGTAGCAGGAGGAGCGGCGAGAAGGATTCCATACCGCAGAATGTCCTAGAGGAGGCCAGCGCGCCGGTCACTAGACAACCGGTGCAGGCGCTGGCGACGGATCGGTGGCCTCTACAGAGATCACTACCCCAATCGAGAGCCTGCCACAAGGAGCGCCAGGATCCAACGAAGACATAGACACTGGGAGTTTTACAGCGAGTAAAAACACGACTGGGGTCAGAATTTCTGTTCAGGGCGGTGAGGGAGACCATGTTGGAGACAGTCTGGGTATCCCTAATGAAAACCACGCTCCCCCCACAGGCAGACCCCAGGGGATACCAACGTGCGCTGAATGGGCAGAGGGGAGACATGGCAGAGGTGGCACAATGAGCTCTTGGGGGAGTGACCCGGTTTTGGCGGCCCTGCAGCAAGAAGCGAATTTAGCAAGACATTGTGAGAATGGGGCCGGTGGCGGGGCTGCTTCACCAGACCGCTTCTATTCGGTCAATGAAGATTCAGAATCACTGGGCACGGATGAGGGGAGCACAGGAGAGTCCACTGACTCAGGGAGCAGTTCCACGGCTCCAAAATGTACGCAAAACAAACGCAGGTCCAGGAGGAAATCCAACCCCTCAGCCAGCCCCTCCGACCCCTCCAAAAAACTATTGTGGGACTACTCAGCCACTTCGCAGACCTATCAAGATATGGAGGATATTCCGCTTCTACCCGGGGGGCAGGCCTCACCCCATTTGTCACCCCAACCAGTCTCATTGGATTTGTTATTCAGTACCCTCAAATCTATGCAAAGTGAGGCTAGGGTTGAAAGCCGGAGGGCAAGGCAGGGGGCAAAGAAAATACAGAACACCCTAAGAAAGATGAACAAACTTTATGACGAGATCGCTGAAAGGGTCACCCAAGTAGAAGAAAGGACGGGGAAGCTGGAGGATGATTTCAATAGCTTCCATTCCTTTAAACAAGAACAGCAGAAAGTTGCAGAGTATGTACAATGGAAGATGGAAGACTATGAAAACCGGCAAAGACGCAATAACATTAGACTATTGGGTGTGGCGGAAGGGCTAGAAGGTCAAGATGTCGGGATGTTTGTTGTGAGCTTATGGAAAAGCCTTTCCGGAGCTATCTTCTTGGCAGTGGGAGGTCGAAATCCAGAGGGCGCATCGCTTCCCCCTCACACTTAAGAGAGGGCAGAGCGGATCCCAAGAGGGTAGACCTAGAGCGATCCTCATTTTTGTAGGTAATTTTCTATTGAGACAATTAATCTTCGAGAAAGCAAAACCAGAGGCTAAGCGATCTTTTAATAATGTCACGTTTTTTGCTAGGCCCGATTTTTGTTATGTTACTGTGGAGCGTAGGTGGAGATTAAGGCCGCTAATAGCCCCCCTACAGGCCCTTGGCTCAGAAGCATATTTGCTGTACCCTGCTAAGTTGAAAGTGATTACCAAAGGCCAGACGAAATTGTTCTTTTCTGAAATTAAGGCAAAGGAATACATGGTGGAGGTGTTGGGATAAAGGGAAGGGGGCCAGTGAGATTAATGGTATTAATGGTATTTCTTAGGATTGTTTGTAGCGTCTCATCGTAGAGGACACAGGGCTTGCTTTGTTAGACTTCAGGGGGTGGAAAGCACTTGGTTTGGTATGGGTTTTTTTATAGGGGAGGGAGGAGGAGGCGACTTCTGCATCCATTAGCGACCACACATAGGTCATGCTTGACCTATTTGCCCGTAATTTTGTTTAATTAAAAAACTTGTAAGTAAGCTAGAACAACCTTTTGATGTATTTTAATGGCTTGCCGAATTGCTTCAATTAATGTTTGCGGATTGAATGATCCCCAGAAAAGGCTTAGGGTGTCCGCACTGCTAAAGACTATGAGAATGGACATTGTCTGTTTACAGGAGACGCATGTAGAGGGGGGAAGGGGATTCCTTTTAGAGCAGCTAGGATTTACACTATTAGCTCATACAAAGCAGGGGTCCAAGACGAGGGGAGTGGCTATACTGGGCAAAGGGAGGGATAGCTTAGTAACAAAGAAAGAAGAGGATCAGTGGGGTAGGTGGGTCATCGCTGAAATAATGTACAAAGGTGATCAGTTTACGATGGTTTCGATATACAGCTCCACTGAGTATGATCCTGAGATATTTGAACATCTTGATGCAGAATTAGCCCAATGGCCCGAGCCAATTATATGTTGCAGGGATTTTAACATTAATATGCCTTCAGACTCTGAACTACAACTGGGACAAGGATACACCGGTAGAAAGAAGAGGACATATCGGGTTGTATCAGCTATGGCACAACATAATTCGCTGTCAGATTTATGGGCAAGGATGTATCCGCACCTGGATGGTAGCACATTTTACTCATCACCTCACAAAACTCTGGTCAGACTGGACTACTTTTTAATATCTAATTCCATAGTAGCAAGATCCCAAATTGAAAAGTATCCCCGAATAATATCGGATCATAATCCCTTGATTATAACTGTTAAATCGATGGGGGCAATGGTTAAGGAAAATACCTGGACCTTTGAAAGAGCTTTACTTAAAGACATTAGCTACATCAATCATATGAATAAGTGGATAAAGGAATTTTCGGAATTTAATAGTGGGAGCGCAGCCTCAGGGATTATCTGGGATGCATTTAAGGCGGGAGTCCGAGGGGAACAAAAGGGGGTGGTGATGGACGGAGCATCAGAACCAATCAAACACTCACACCCAGTCAAAAGATCTGGGTTTGATCCATCACCGTTCTTTAGCCCACTCTTCCACCCCAGTTCAGACATGACCATATGCAAATCAGTCTGACCCTGTGCCTCATGGGAACAGACCAGCCCGAACTGTCCGAGGGGAGACACTGTGCTACACAATGCATAAGCAGAAGTCCGAGAGAGCCAGAGTGGAGGGAATAGTTAGAACATTAGTTAAAGCAGAGGAGGAATTAAACCTGGTAATTCAGCGAAGTCTGCCCCTGGAACAGCTTTTGCTTAAAATTATTCTTTTCAAGGCGGAAGCGATAGAGGGCATTGCCAGCAATACGGTAGCGAGAGAGTGGGACATATCTTGGCCATCCGAACCAGACGCACAAGTTACTACTTGTGTAACGATATATCTGTAAGAGACATTGGTTAGTGATAGATTCCTTACCTTAGAATATCCAAAGGCGTCAGACTGGATCCGGAAAATTTGGCGTAGCAATACCCCTGCGCGCCGGCAGGCGTCCTCCGCCGCTCCGCGTCCGTCGTCGTAAGCGCCGTGATGACGTCGTCGGAGTACTTAGACGCCGCCTCCGCGTGCTGACGTCAGTTCTTAGACACAGCTTTTCCGTGCCAGAAACGCAGAGCCATGTTAAAAACCAACACTGGTGCCATTGAAACTAGGGCCCTGAAAGGGGGTAACCATAACCCTAGATATTGGTTCGCAGAACGGGGAGGATGGGTGGGTCGGTAAGGAATCTAATACTAACTAATGTCTCTTACAGATATATCGTTACACAAGTAGTAACTTGTGGATCTGAAAGAGACACGTTAGTATTAGATTCCTTACCTTAGAATAGATACCCCAGCAATACCAACCCCGGTGGTGGGTCTGCGAACCAATAATCACACCAGAAAGTCCTGGAGGATGGAACGGCCAAAGAAGCCATCCCTCCGGACTTGGCTGTCCAGGCAGTAGTGTCTTGCAAACGTGTGCAGTGATGCCCACGTAGCTGCCTGACAGATGTCTTGTTAGGGCACTCCCCGGCCCAGGGCAGTTGTAGTCGCCGTGGCTCGGGTGGAATGAGCCCGTAATCCAACAGGGGGCTCCTTTCTAGCCAAGGAGTAGCAGGCCTGGATACACAAGATGATCCACCGGGCGATGGTCCTCTTGTGCACCGCTTTCCCCTTCTTAGCGCCCACGTAACCAACAAAGAGTTGGTCATCCACCCGGAACTGGCGTGTGCAGTCCAAGTAAAATGAGAGCGCACGTTTTGGGTCCAGACGGTGGAGCCGCTCTTCCTCTTTAGAGGGATGCAGTGGCGGGAAGAAGGTTGGCAAGGTGATAAACTGCCCGATGTGGAAGGCCGTGATAACCTTGGGCAGGAAAGATGGCTTGGTACGCAACACCACTTTGTCCGGATGGACGGAAAGGTGGAGTTCAAGACAGGGCCTGGAGCTCACTCACTCTCCTGGCAGAGGTGATGGCAACCAGGAAAGCAGTCTTCAAAGTAAGAAGGCGAAGAGGACAGTTGTGAAGTGGCTCAAAGGGAGCGCACATCAGAAACATAAGAACCAGGTTCAAGTCCCACTGAGGCATCACAAACGGAACAGGAGGAGTGAGTGATGCCCTTTAGAAATCTATTTACAATAGGGGACTTGAACAAAGAAGGTTGATCAGGCAGCCTTAGAAAGGCTGAAAGGGCAGAAAGGTAGCCCTTGATAGTGCCCAGAGCAGAGCCCCCGCTGGGCAAGAGAAAGAAGGAAGAGAAGAACCTCAGAAAGAGGGGCAGCAAGAGGATCCACAGCCTTTGCTGTGCACCATGCCACAAATCTGTTCCACCTGCAGGCGTATACCTACTTTGTGGAGGGACGCCTGGCTGCCAGAATGACGTTACAGACTTCAGGAGGCAAGTTAAATGGCCTTAACTGTCGCCGCTCAATCTCCAAGCATGGAGGTGGAGACTGGACATGTTCGGGTGGAGAACCGTCCCCTGATGCTGCGACAGAAGGTCCTCCTGAAGAGGCAGACGAACCGGGGGATCGACTGACATACTGAGTAGCTCTGGATACCAGTACCTTCGAGCCCAGTCCGGAGCCACAAGGATGACTAGGGCCCGGTCGCGCTTGATCTTCTTCAGCACTCTGGGCAGAAGTGGTATAGGCGGAAAGGCGTACAGTAGACCGCAACTCCACTCGCGACGAAAAGCGTCTCCGAGCGAGTGCCGCCTTGGAAATTCCAACGCGCAGAACTGATGACATTGCGCGTTCTCTTCGGTGGCGAATAGATCTAACCAAGGCTCTCCTCATTGCTGAAAGAGGCCTTGCGCCACGTCAGAGTTCAGACGCCATTCGTGATCCATTATGCACCGACTGCTGAGCTCGTCCGCCCTGGCGTTCAGAGAACCCGCCAGGTGTTGAGCCACCAGGGTCACGCCCTGGCGTTCCAGCCATTGCCAGAGGCGCAGAGCCTCCTGGCAAAGGGTCCACGACCCCACCCCGCCCTGTTTGTTGCAGTACCACATGGCGGTGGTGTTGTCCGTGAACACCTGCACTACATTCCCCCGGACAGAGGGGAGGAATGCCTTCAGTGCCAGACGAATCGCCCGTAACTCCAACAGATTGATGTGGAGCCGGGCCTCCGCCGGAGACCAGAGGCCTCTGATCTCCGCCTCTCCCATGTGGCCTCCCCAGCCCTGGAGGGACGCGTCCTTCACAACTACGTGCTCCGGTTGGGGAAGGGAGAGGGATCTGCCGCAGACCCAATCGCGGTCCGTGAGCCACCACTGCAGCTGTCTCGCAGTGCCCTCCGAGATCAGGACGTGGTCAGACAGGTTGCCCTGATGCTGGGCCCACTGAAACTTCAGGTCCCACTGCAGAGCCCGCATCCGCCACCTGGCGTGATGCACCAGAAGGATGCAGGAGGCCATCAGCCCCAGAAGCTGCAGCGTCAACCTGACCGAGATCCGGGACAACGGCTGAAAGATGGGAATCAGAGCCAGAATATCCCGGACCCGCTGTTCGGGTGGATAAACCCGAAACCGCGCCAAGTCGAGAACCGCTCCGATGAAAAGGAGCTTCTGAGAGTGGCACAGGTGTGACTTCGGCACATTGATGGAAAACCCCAGGAGGTGCAGGAGGTCTGCCGTTGTCTGGAGGTGGCTGACGACTGTCTGGGGCGAGCCCGCCTTCAACAACCAGTCGTCGAGGTAGGGGAAGACTAAAACCCCGAACCTGCGCAGGTGAGCTGCGACTACCGCCATCACCTTTGTGAACACCCGTGGGGCGCTGGTAAGGCCGAAGGGGAGCACGGTATACTGAAAGTGCTCGTGGCCAACCGTGAACCGCAGGTAGCGCCGGTGGGCCAGCAGGACGGGGATGTGGAAATAAGCGTCCTGCAAGTCCAACGCTACCATCCAGTCCTCTGGGTCCAGGGCAGCTAGGACCTGAGCCAGTGTCAGCATCTTTAACTTCTCCTTCCGGAGGAAGCCGTTGACGTTCCGTAGGTCCAAGATAGGGCGTAGGCCTCCTTTGACCTTCTTGGGTACCAGAAAGTAGTGGGAGTAGCAACCACACCCTACTTCTGGCCCAGGAACGCGCTCAATGGCCCCCTTGGCCAAGAGGGCCGTAACTTCCTCCTGCAGAAGTCGCAAATGATCCCCCGATACACGGTGGTTCTGCGGTGGCATGTATGGAGGAGTCGCCTCGAAGGGGAGGTAGTAGCCCCTTCGGACGATCTGCGGCACCCACCTGTCCGAAGTGATGGTGCGCCAGTGGAGGTGGTGATGGCGAACCCTGCCCCCCACTGGCGTCACATGGGCCTGAAAGCACGGACTAGGAGGGTTTTGAGGCAGATGCTGCGGGGGAAGGTGTGGACTGACCCCGCCGTTGTCCCCGACCGCCGGGACGGCGGTTCCCACGGCCGCCACCGCGTTGGGTATTACCCTGCGGAGCGTGGCTGCCAGCACGTGTGGGTACACACCTTCCGTGGCCACGAGAGGAATGAAAGGCAGCCGATTGCTGCCGCATGGCCGAGTGGCCCAAGGACGAGGCCGTAGCCCTGGAGTCCTTAAAGCGCTCGAGCGCATGGTCTGCCTTGTCGCCAAAGAGGCGACGGCCATCGAACGGCATGTCCATCAAGGTGTTCGGGACATCGGCCGAAAAGTTGGCAGACCTCAACCAGGCGTGGGGTCTGACCGCCACCGTCGTTGCCATCGCTCTACCCAGTTAGTCGGTGGTATCCAGCCCACACCGTATGGAATACTTGGCTGCATCCCGGCCCTCCACAAGGGCTTGGACAAGTTTGGCCCGTACCTCCAACAGGCACTCTGGCAGCACTTCCGCGACCGTATCCCACAGAGAGTGGGTGTAGCGGCCCAAGAGGCATGCTGTGTTGGAAGACCGCAGTCCCAGACCAAGGGACGAGAAGATCTTTTTGACGTACTGCTCGTACCTCTTGGATTCCCTGTCCGGCGGTGCCGACGGGAAGGCGGTCTGGGAATTGGAGGCCTGGATGACCAGGCTCTCGGGGTAGGGTGGGTGGACAGGAAACATGGGTCGCCCGGTGCCGGGCGGTGGCGTCTGGCCACGTTCCTATCCACGGGCGAACCCGTGGCGGGCTTGGACCAAGTGCCCAGAAGAACGTCGGTCAAGGCCTCATTAAAGGGCAGCAGAGGCTCGGCCGAGCTTGACTGCGGTTTAAGGACCTCAGTGAGGAGATTAGTCCTCACGGCCGCGACGGGGAGCTCAAGGCCCAAGGCCATGGCAGCCCTCATCAACACCACACTGTAGGTTGCCCCCTCCTCTGAAGCCACGGTAGGAGGGGAGACAAAACCAGTGTCTGGAGAGGTGTCCAGGCCACTGGCCTCCCCAAGGTCTCCTGCCCAGTCCTCATGAGACTGACACTCTCGGGTCAGAGGGTCCTCAGACCCCTCCCAATCCTCTTCATCACCCATCTCCTTAAACCCAGGGTTCTCAACTAATGGGGCCCGTTCATAAAAGTGAAACTCACCAAACGACGTCTGGAGCGGCGCCCATCGGGGCCGTTCCGACGTCTGAACAGGAACGAAGGTGGAACCGGGGACGGCACCGGAGGCGACACCTGAGGGTCCGACGCCGGGGAGGTCGTAAGGTCCACCGGCGACGAACCAGATCCCGAAGGGGGGCCAGCGGCGTCCCGCGGCGCCGGGCCCGAAGGCGCTGACGGCACCGGGGCCGCTGAACCCTGCGGCGCCGGGGCCGAAGCACCCGACGGCGTCGGGGCAGATCCCCCAGACCCGCTAGGGGTCCCAGACGGGTCCGCTGGGCCCGAAGGCGCCGCGGAGCCCGTCGGAGGAGAGAGTTTCCTCATGGCCATGAGGAAGCGCTCGATCTCCTCCTGCGACGCGTGAAGCCCAGGGACCGTAGGATATGGGGCTGGACGCAGTGCCTGCGACTCCGTCGGAGCCGCGTGGGTGTTGTCACCCGAACCCCCGGACGCATCGCGCGAGCGTCGGGGGGGGAGTCCGTAGAGCGATGACGCCGCTTGGACTTCTTGTGCCTCGTACCTGACGACGACTTCGACCCGGAGGAGTGCGGCCTACCCTCGGAACTGTGGTGGCTCCGAGCCCGCGACCTGTCCCTCGACCTCCCATGGGATCGGGACCTCTCGCGGCACGGGACCGACTGCCGGAGCTCGAGTCGCCTGCGGGACCGCTCCCGCCTGGCTTTCGAAGAGAGGGCCCGGCAGTCGGAGCAGGCCTTGTCGTCGTGGTCGACGCCGAGACAAGATAAACACATGCGGTGAGGATCCGTGACCGACATCAGGCGGTCGCAATCATCGCAGTGCTTAAAGCAGGGCAACCCTACGGCACCGTTCGGAGTCGAAAGACTTCGAGAAACAATCAAAAGTGATCAAAAAAGTTAGTCAAAAAATGACTAGGGTTACTGCTTTTTCCAGATCTGCGCTTGCTGGCGCGGAAAAAAGAAGAACTGACGTCAGCACGCGGAGGCGGCGTCTAAGTACTCCGACGACGTCATCACGGCGCCGACGACGGACGCGGAGCCGCAGACGACGCCTACCGACGCGCAAGGGTACTGCTACGCAAAAATTTCCGGATCCAGTCTGACGCCTGGGGATATTCTAAGGTAAGGAATCTAATACTAACGTGTCTCTTTCAGATATATTTATTAATAACAAACACCTCTGAGCTCTTTATGAGATCAGTGGGCTAAGCACATAACAATACTCTTCAGAAAAATACAATAGTCACACAAATTACAACAGTGCCCTAGGGGCACGACAAACCATATACTAAGTAAATGGGTTAAGGAAATCTATTTAGGAAATGAAGATGCCCAGAGGCTGTAGGATCGCTGGGACTACACTACCCTAACCTTAGGTAAGTAGCAGGAGGCCCACGGGACGCGTGTGCAGAGTGTGAACTCACAAGCGAGATGCGGAACAAAGTCAATGGGCAGAACAAATTACGAAAAGGTAAGTGAAAGACAGTTCCTACTAGTTACGACTAAAACAACAGGATACCTGGACACTAGGAGAGTCAATCTACCCTTGAGCACCGAAATGCTCTTGTTACCTCACCCACGGGCTGCGGGTGCATAGGTGTCAAAGTGTGTCGGGTTTCCGCGTCGAAGTCAATGGAGCCTTGAAGAAAGATGCTGCAGGCGACCAGGAGGAAGATGTCCGGTGCGATCCACGGGTGGATCGAGGAAGAAGAGGACCTGAAAGCAGAGGGGACAGTGTTCAAAGTCACTAGCAAGTGACCGGTGTGGACCCAGGAGGGAACCAGACGCTGTTGTCGCGATCAGGTGAAGAGTGGACGCTTGTCTCTGCAGCCACGTGGACCAGGAGGTGTCTTCGACGACCAGGATGGAGGCACGAGCTGTCCCACGTAGGCTCTCGCTGTCGGCGGTGTCGGACCCGGATTTGGAGTAAACAGGCCTTGGCAAAGGCAACCCACGCGTTGAGTGGAAACGGCATCTGGGGTGGACTAGGAGGGTCCGGGGTGCTCCTCTTTTGGAAGGGAGCAAGGGCCAGTCTGGAGCAACCAGACCAGCAGTGTAAATTTCGTGGATCGTCTAGGAGGTCACTAGCCAGCCGGCAAGTGACCAGACAACGCGTCGAGCAGCAACCAAGCAAAAGGGCCCCACGCAGATCTCGTGGATGCTGGAGGTCTGGTCTTCGGTGCTGTAGCTGCTCGGGGCTGGGGCTTCTCAATCCCCGAAGCACTTTCTCGAGGATGCCTCTTAAGTCGTGCTTGAAGCGAAGTGCAGTTTCTTCAAGGTGGCCGGTCCCACGTGTCTCAGCTATGCTGCAGATGTGGGTAGAGGTCGGAGAGGTCTGGGAGTCCGGGTCTCGTCGGGCTCTGAAGTCTGGATCCAGCAGGAAGGACGACAAAGTGAACCGGTAGGACGCTTGATGGTGCCTGCAGTTGCAGGGTGGACACTCCTTGCCCACAAGGGAGATTCTTCAGTCTTCTGTGGAGCAGAACGTCGAAGTCCAGAGTGTCTTCTTGTAAAGTTGTCCAGGATAATCTAACTTGGAATGGGACCAGCTCCTACCTTTATCCTGCTAAAGGGGGCTGCACTAGTGACTAGGTCCCTCCCATGGGTGGGACCAGGAAGGGGTCCGGTTTCGCGCCAGAGCTGGAGTGCCTCAGCAACTGGTTTGAACCGGGGTATGCACAGGGGCACCTTGTGTGCCCCAGGCATGTCTCATTTCTTTCAGGCCTCCCTACTGTGAGAAGTTGGCCTGATATGCAGTGCTCACTATTCTAGTGATCACTATGTATCAGTCCAAACAACCCTTATTGATGATTGGTTGTAAGTCAACCTTATAGACCAGCTATCCTAGTAGCATGGATACGAGCAGGCTAAGACTCTAGAGGGCGTGTTAAGCCAGCTGTTTTACCATCACATTACCCCTTGAACACCAAGTGAAAGGACACCACACAAGTTGTTATCAAAAATAAAGTATATTTATTTATAACAGGACTACCCTGGCTCTTTATGAGACAGGGAGCTAAGCACACAACAAAACTCTTAAAGAAACACTGAAAGTCGCACAATTTACAAAGATGCCCGAGGGGCACGAAAAACCATATACTATGAAAATGGAATGCGAAATTACTAGCAGGTAAGTAATACTTTTCTAGACTTTAGAATCGCTAGGCCTACAATACTAAACACTTAGGTTAGGAGCAGGAGGCCTGTGGACGTCGTGTGCAGAGTGGGAACTCTCACGCGTAAGGCGGGAAAAAGTCTATGGATGCTAGCAATTGACAAAGTTACTGTTCTCGGGCGAACCCGACTAGGTGGGTCGAAAACGGGAGTGGATCCGAACACTTAGGGTGTTGGACTATGCTGGAGCACCGGAGTACTCAGTTTACCTAGCCCAGGGGCTGCGGCTGCATAGGGTTGAAGTTGCGTCGGAAACCCTCGTTGAAGAACCACGAGCCTGAAGTAAGAAGTTGCTGGCAGGCGACCAGTGAAGAAAGTTCGTGGAGATCCAAGCCTGGATCAGGGAAGAAGAAGACCTGAAAGCAGAGGGGACCAAGTTCTGAATCACTAGCCAGTGATTTAGGTGGGCACCAGGGTGGCACCGGACGAAGTCACCTCGACCAGGTGAGTGGGCGCTGCTGGGCTCTGCAGTCTCTCGGACCAGGAGGCGTTGTCGGCGACCAGGATGGAGGTGCGAGCTGTCCCACGAAGGTTCTTGCTGTCGACGTCGCTGGACCCAGGATTGGGGCAACAAGTCTTGGCAAATGCAAGGCCCACGCGGTGGACCTAAAATGGCGTCTTGAGTGGACCAGGAGGGTCCAGGGTGCTCCTCTTTTGGAGGGGAGCAAGGGCTAGTCTGGAGCAACCAGACCAGCAGTATTTGCCGTTGTGGAGCGTCGTGAGAGGGCCACTAGCCAACGGGCAAGCGACCTGGACAACGCGGTGAACAGCCAAGAGCAGAAGGGCCCCACGCAGATCTCGTGGATGCAGGGGGGCTGAACTTCGGTGCTGGAGCTGCTCAGGGTCGGGGCTTCTCTCACCCCAAAGCACTCGGTCGAGGGTCACTCGGTGGTCGTGCTGGACAAGCGTCGTGCAGTTCTGAAGATGGCCGGTCCCTCGAGGTCTCGTCGCACCCACGGATCACAGCTGGGCTGATGATGTAGGTTGAGGTCAGAGGTGCCAGGGAAGCCGGTTCTCGTCGTGCTGGAGCAGTCTTGATCCGAAGGAGAGACTGGCAACAAACCGCGATGCTTGGTTGGTGCCTGCTGCTGCAGGGTGACTACTCCTTAGTCACAAGGGAGAAAATCTTGAGTTCTTCGTGTAGAAGGTCGGTTCAGGATTCAAAGATTGATCTAATTTGGAAGGGGGCCTGCTCCTACCTTTATCCTGAAAAAGGGGGCTGGCACTCGACTAAGTCCTGCCCTATGGGTGGGACCAGGAGGGGGGTGGTTACACCCCTCTCCTTTGGCGGGCTTTCCCCAGCTCAGGGTCTGGTGTGCCCCTGGAACTGGTTCAAGCCGGCCTATGCACAGTGAGCACCGGGGTGCCACTTGCAGTCACCTTCCTCTAAAGCCCTGCCTACCTAGAATACACAAAACCCTGTCTGGGACGGTGCTGGCACCGCCCCTGGCAGGAAACCCTTTGTCCTTGCCTCCTGCTCTGGGAGGACTCCCAGCAGCAGGAGGGCA
This sequence comes from Lissotriton helveticus, assembly GCF_964261635.1. Lineage (NCBI taxonomy): Eukaryota > Metazoa > Chordata > Amphibia > Caudata > Salamandridae > Lissotriton > Lissotriton helveticus. Next base: position 458,037,273 of record NC_136059.1, on the reverse strand, counting down.
GACTTGTGTCTCGGTGGCAGCATCCATTTTGTGGAGCTAAGGCTCTGTCTGACTTTACCTGGGGTTACAGGTTACCAACATGTCGTGTCCCTCTAGAAGGGTGGAATGCTAACTCCGTCGCCAGAATTGGCGAGGGGTTAGTATTCCAATTCGTATGACACCTTACTCGACATGTTTTGATAAAGCGATACCAGAGTTGGCATATAACCGCGAGGATTATAATGCACTTAAGAGTATATGGTATGCGATATCATGGAAACGGCTAAGGGATAGATCCCGAAAGCCGCAGACAGGCTCAGCTCATGCCAGAGCACCATCTCACACGATTCCACGCACTCTGCCTTCAGGGTTGTCAAGGCCTGCCATAGGAGTGACTGATAGGAGATCTGTGTGTCCATTTAGGTTTAGATATCGGTATACTATATCTAAAGCAAAGGGTGATTACACCACCTTGCCCTAGCTGTCAAGCAGCCAGTTGTGTCAGATTTGGATGGCCAGCCAGGGGTGGCATAATACATGCTGCAGCCCCTGGTAGGCCCTGGGTACACCTATGCCCTGGGTACCTCAGGTACACTGTACAGGGACTGATAAGGTGACTCAGTATCCAATTAGATATGTACCTAAGGTACATGGAATCCATTTTACAGAGAGAGCAGTAGGCCTGGGGTCCTGAATAGCAGGGCCCCAGGTCAACTAAGTCAGAAAACCAGCAAAACACCAGGCAAAAAGTTGGGGGCAACCATAGTCAGGGATCTACCTTCCTACACCTACCTCAATACACAAAATCCTGTCTGGGGTGGTGCTAGCACCTCCTAAGGCAGGAAACCCTTTGTCCAGGCCTCCCTCGCTGGAAGGACTCCCAGCAGCAGGAGGTCAGACTTGTGTATGTGGTGGCAGCATCGATTTTGTGATGCTGAGGCTCAAGTTAACTTTAACCGGGGTTCACAGTTACATACATGTCGTGTCCCTCTAAAAGGGTGGAATGCTACCCCCGTCGCCAGAACTGGCGAGGGGGTAGTATTCCAATTCGTATGACACCTTACTCGACATGTTTTGATAATGCTATACTGTAGGAGAGTAGGGTCTGCAATCCTATGATCACCCAGATTTTTGCTTTTTGCTGCACTGGTTTACGACTTTCCCTGGCTGTGGGCCTGCTAATCAGACCCACAGCCTAGCTGTTCTCGCTATCCAAATTGTACTCAGGTACTGAATTGGCACTGGGCCCTCTCCAAGTCCCTGTACCCAGGGCTGAGGTGCACCCAGAAGTCTCCCAGGGGCTGAAGCATGTATTGTGCCCCCCCCTGGACTGACTAACTAAACTGACACAACTGGCTGCACGACAGCTGGGGCAAGGTGGTGTACTCACCCTTTGCTTTAGATATAGTATACCTATATCTAACCCTAAAATGGACACACAGATCTCCTATCAGTCACTCCTATGGCAGGCCTTAACAATCCTGAAGGCAGAGTGCTTGGAATCGTGTGAGATGGTGCTCTGGCATGAGCTGAGCCTGTCTGCGGCTTTCGGGATCTATCCCTTAGCCGTTTCCATGATATCGCATACCATATACTCTAAGTGCATTATAATCCTCGCGGTTATATGCCAACTCTGGTATCGCTTTATCAAAACATGTCGAGTAAGGTGTCATACGAATTGGAATACTAACCCCTCGCCAATTCTGGCGACGGGGTTAGCATTTCACCCTTCTAGAGGGACACGACATGTATGTAACCCCTAACCCCGGTTAAAGTCAAACAGAGCCTCAGCTCCACAAAATGGATGCTGCCACCGAGACACAAGTCTGCCCTCCTGCTGCTGGGAGTCCTCCCAGAGCAGGAGATAAGGACAAAGGGTTTCCTGCCAGGGGCGGTGCCAGCACCGTCCCAGACAGGATTTTGTGTATCCTAGGTAGGCAGGGCTTCAGAGGAAGGTGACTGCAAGTGGCACCCCGGTGCTCACTATGCATAGGCCGGCTTGAACCAGTTCCAGGGACACTCCAGACCCTGAGCTGGGGAAAAGCCCGCCAAGGAAGTGGGTGTAACCACCCCCCTCCTGGTCCCACCCATAGGGCAGGACCTAGTCGCGTGCCAGCCCCCTTTTCCGAGATAAAGGTAGGAGCAGGCCCCCTTCCAAATTAGATCATCTTTGGAATCAAGACACGACTTTCTGCGAAAGGACTTCAAGATTTCCTTCTTCAAGATTCTCCCTTGTGACTAAGGAGTAGTCACCCTGCATCCGCAGGCACCATCGCAAGAACACTGCGGTCTGCTGTAAGTCCTTCCTCCGGAATCCGACTGCCCAGCTCGACAAGACCCGGCTTCCCTGGCACCTCCGACCTCTACTCACCTCTACAGCCAAGCTGAGAACCGTGAGTGCGACGAGACCTCAAGGGACCGACTATTGCCAAGACTGCACTACTTCTGCACAGCAAGCCCGCCGAGTAATCTCCTGGCGAGTGCTTTGGGGTCCGAGAAGCCCCGACCCTGAGCAGCTCCAGCACCGAAGAGCAGCCCCCCAGCATCTCCACGATCGGCGTTGGGCCCTTCTGCTTTTTGCTGCTCACCGCGTTGTTTGGCTACTAGCCCGCTGGCTTGTGGCCTTCTGAACGACGCCCGACGACATCACTGCTGCTGGTCTGGTTGCTCCAGACTGGCCCTTGCTCCCTTCCAGAAGAGGAGCACCCCGGACCCTCCTGGTCCACTCAAGACGCCATTTTGAGTCCACCGCGTGGGCTTGAATTAGCCAAGGCTTTGTTGCCCAATCCTGGGTACTTCGACGCCGACAGCTTCATCCATCGTGGGACAGCTCGCCTCTCCATCCTGGTCGCCGACAACGCCTCCTGGTCCGTGAGATCTGCAGAGCACAGCGTCGCCCACTCACCTAGTCGAGGTGACTACCATCCGGTGCCCTCCTGGTGCCCACTGACTACTGGCTAGTAGTCACGAACTTGGTCCCCTCTGCTTTCAGGTGTCATCCATCTTCCAGATCCAGGCTTGGATCACTTCGAACTATCTTCACTGGTCGCCTGCCAGCATCTTTCTTCCAGGCTCCTGGTCCGTCAACGAGGATTCCCGACGTCTTTTGAGACATATGCAGCTGCAGCCCCTGGGCTAGGTACTTCGGCATTTCGGTGCCCCAGCATAGCCTCACTATCCAAGGGTCAGGATCCACTGTCGTTTTCTCCCTACCAGGTCGGGTTCGCCCGTGAACACTAACTTTAACGTTACTAGCTATCATAGACTTTGTCCCGCGTGAGAGTGCACACTCTGCACCCGAGTCCCCATGGCCTCCTAGAAGTAATCTAACGATTCTATAGTCAAGTCCTAGCGATTCCCAAGCCTATTAGTACTGTACTTACCTGCTAGTAATTTCACCTTCCACTTTTAGAGTATATGGTTTTTCGTGCCCCTCGGGCATTTGTATATACTGTGCTAACTTAAGTATTTTCGTAAGAGTTTTGTTGTGTGCCTAGCACCCTGTCCTCATAAAGAGTACAGGGCTGTTGTGATTCTAATAAATACACTGTTTATTTTCATAACACTTGTGTGGTGTCCTTTCACTGGGTGTTCAAGGGGTAATGTGATGGTAAAACAGCTGGCTTAACACGCCCTCTAGAGTCTTAGCCTTAGACTGCTCGTATCCATGCTACTAGGATAGCTGGTCTATAAGGTTGACTTACAACCAATCATCAATAAGGGTTGTTTGGACTGATATATAGTGATCACTAGAATAGTGAGCACTGCACATCAGGCCAACTTCTCACATTGGTGAGCAGCGGTTGGGATTTGAGCTTGCTGTTGTTTTACCACACATATCCTAAGAATATCTTGTGAAAGATCACATAAGTACTAAAGGTACATATAACTTAGCTTAGAATACTCTGAGTTCTACTGAACCAGCTGTTGTAGCTCCTAGGGCCTAGCACACCCTAAACTACAACTCTAGCAAGGGATCAGTAGGCAAACATATAGTGTAGGTAAGTGCACCACTTACACCTCACTAGAAAAGCATGTCTAACCATGGAGAGTCCACTGAGACTCCCCTGGTAAGTGTTGACCCTCCACAGGTCACTTCCAGATATGCAGCTCTCAGTTTCCAGGAGATGAGACAAGTCTGTACCTCCAGGAAACTGAAGCAGGGGTCTAAGCCCACCATTCCCTTTCTGATAGGTCTCTTAGAGACATATGATGCCAGAAAGATTTCTCAGCTACATGAGAACATGCCAGCCTTAGAGGGAACCTCTGGGGATCCAGACCTCCCCAACACTGCTACTGCAGTTGAGGAGGAGGAGGATCAGGAGGAACTCTCTGGGGATGAGGTAGACAAAGGTCTTGAGGTAGTCAGAAGGCTAACCAGGGCCAACTTAGACTTACTTGGGCTAGGATCTGGGGGACCCCCAGTACTAACCCGAAGTGGGCCTAACCTTGGAGTTAGGAGAGATAGATCTCTTTCTAGGGACTTCAATAGATCTCTGCACTCTACTGCCTCTTCCCAGAGAAGGAGAAACTCTCCACAGAGGAGAGTGACTTCCCCTCAGAGAAGAGAGCATGAAGCTAGAATGAGACAGGCTGCTCTGAGGATTGAAAGGGAAGAACTTGCCCTGGCCAAAGAAAAGCTTGCCTTTGCTAGAGAGCAGCAGACGAGTGGGCTAGCTCCCACTGGTGGCAGCAATCTCGCAAGAGATAGAGAGAAGGGTTTAGATACTAAACACCTGACTAAGATAGTGCCCCCCTTTAAGCAAGGGGATGATATCCAGAAATGGATGGCTGCTTTGGAGAGGGCCTGCACTGTGCAGTGCATTCCCCGAAGTCAGTGGGCAGCTATACTGTGGCTCTCCTTTGATGGTAAAGGTAGAGATAAGCTCCTCACTACAAGAGTGGAGGATGCTAATGATTACCAGGTCCTGAAAAATGCACTGGTTGATGGGTTTGGTTTAACCACTGAGCAGTACAGGTTGCTGTTCAGAGACACCCAGAAAACTCAGTCTCAGGACTGGTCTGACTTTGTGGATTGTGCCACTAAGGCTTTGGAGGGCTGGTTGCTGGGTAGCAAGGTTACAGATTACACAGGATTGTATAATCTTATGATGAGAGAACACATTTTAAACAATTGTCAGAACCAGTTGTTGCACCAGCACCTTGTTGATTCAGATCTGACCTCTCCCCAAGAATTGGGAAAGAAGGCAGACAAATGGGTCAGGACAAGGATCAAGCAGAACCAGAACCAGAACCAGGGTGGTCAGAAGAAAGCAGACCAAAAGGGTAATGTTAAGAGTGAACAAAATGACCAGAAGTCTTCACCAGGTCCCCAACAAACCAAAGAGGGTGGGGGTCAGGCTTCCCAGAAGAAGAAGACTCAAGAAGGCCAGTCAAAAAGGTGGTGCCAGTACTGCAAAAGTAAGTCTCACTGGTTTAGTGAGTGCACCAAAAGAGGAGGACAAACTCCTGCCACTACAGCCCCTAAGGCAACTGCACCCCCTAGTACAGTCAGTAGTGGTAGTGTTCCTCCCAAGGCATTAGTTGGGTTAACCTTGGGTACTGAGGGGTCTGACAACTTAGTTGGCACACTCACTCAGGCTGTCCTGGTCTGTACAGGGGACATGGATATGTCCCCTGATATAAGTCCCAATACTTTGGGCAAATACAGGCAGACACCTTTGATTAATGGCAAAATGGCTCAGGCCTATAGGGACACTTGTGCCAGTGTCACCATGGTGACACCTAACTTTGTGGACCCTGGACAGATCATGCCAGGTACAGATTTCCTGGTGACCAATGCCAGCAACGTCACTACTAGTCATAGTGTGGCGATTGTGGCTTTCTCCTGGGGTGGAGTGAAGGGACAAAAGAAAGTTGTAGCCAGTTCAGACCTCCCAGTTGATTGTTTGTTGGGCAATGATTTGGAGTCATCACTATGGTCAGAAGTGGAGCAGAGGACTCACATGGAAATGTTAGGCTTGCCAGCACATGTGCTTGCTGTGACTAGGTCACAGGCCAGAAGATGCCCCACTGAACAGGTGCTGGATCCTGAAATTATGGACCAGACACCTTCCAAGAAGAAGAGCAGTAGGGTTAAGGCTTTGCCTTCCCCCTTGCCCCAGGTTGAGGATCAAGTCTCTGAGGAGGCTGATCTGAGAGAACTGAGCCTAAAGAGCTTGAACTTGATCAAGATGAGTTTCTGGGCTCAGGGGGACCCTCCAGAGCAGACCTGGGGAAGGCACAGTTGAGCTGCCCTTCCCTTGAACCCCTCAGACAGCAGGCTGCTGCTGAGGCTGCAGGGAATGCCACAGGTGCCCACAGGGTATACTGGGAAGATGGACTCCTGTACTCTGAGTCAAGAGACCCCAAGCCTGGTGCAACCAGGAGGCTGGTCATCCCCTTGTCTCTGAGAGGTTTCCTTCTCACCTTGGCCCATGAGATTCCCCTTGCAGGTCATTTAGGTCAGACAAAGACTTGGGACAGGCTTGTCTCACACTTTCACTGGCCCCATATGAATGAGAATACCAAGGAGTTTTGTCGCTCCTGTGTCACTTGCCAAGCCAGTAGTAAGTCAGGTGGCACAACAAAGGCCCCCCTCATACCACTACCTGTGGTGGGGGGTCCCTTTGAAAGAGTGGGGATTGACATTGTTGGTCCAATGGAACCCCAGACAGCATCAGGGCACAAGTTTATACTGGTGGTGGTGGACCATGCCTCCAGGTATCCTGAAGCTATTCCACTTAGGACCACTACAGCACCTGTAGTGGCAAGGGCCCTAGTTGGAGTGCTCTCCAGAGTGGGTTTCCCTAAGGAGGTCGTTTCTGACAGAGGTACAAACTTCATGTCAGGATATCTGTGAGAAGTTGGCCTGATATGCAGTGCTCACTATTCTAGTGATCACTATGTATCAGTCCAAACAACCCTTATTGATGATTGGTTGTAAGTCAACATTATAGACCAGCTATCCTAGTAGCATGGATACGAGCAGTCTAAGGCTAAGACTCTAGAGGGCGTGTTAAGCCAGCTGTTTTACCATCACATTACCCCTTGAACACCCAGTGAAAGGACACCACACAAGTGTTATGAAAATAAACAGTGTATTTATTAGAATCACAACAACCCTGTACTCTTTATGAGGACAGGGTGCTAGGCACACAACAAAACTCTTACGAAAATACTTAAGTTAGCACAGTATATACAAATGCCCGAGGGGCACGAAAAACCATATACTCTAAAAGTGGAATGCGAAATTACTAGCAGGTAAGTACAGTACTAATAGGCTTTGGAATCGCTAGGACTTGACTATGGAATCGTTAGATTACTTCTAGGAGGCCTAGGGGACTCGGGTGCAGAGTGTGCACTCTCACGCGGGATGCGGGACAAAGTCTATGGTAGCTAGTAACGTTAAAGTTAGTGTTCACGGGCGAACCCGACCTGGTAGGGAGAAAACGACAGTGGATTCTGACCCTTGGATAGTGAGGCTATGCTGGGGCACCGAAATGCCGAAGTTACCTAGCCCAGGGGCTGCAGCTGCATATGTCTCAAAAGACGTCGGGAATCCTCGTTGCCGGACCAGGAGCCTGGAAGAAAGATGCTGGCAGGCGACCAGTGAAGAGAGTTCGAAGTGATCCAAGCCTGGATCTGGAAGATGGATGACACCTGAAAGCAGAGGGGACCAAGTTCGTGACTACTAGCCAGGAGGGCACCGGATGGTAGTCACCTCGACTAGGTGAGTGGGCGACGCTGTGCTCTGCAGATCTCACGGACCAGGAGGCGTTGTCGGCGACCAGGATGGAGAGGCGAGCTGTCCCACGATGGATGAAGCTGTCGGCGTCGAAGAACCCAGGATTGGGCAACAAAGCCTTGGCTAGTTCAAGCCCACGCGGTGGACTCAAAATGGCGTCTTGAGTGGACCAGGAGGGTCCGGGGTGCTCCTCTTCTGGAAGGGAGCAAGAGCCAGTCTGGAGCAACCAGACCAGCAGCAGTGATGTCGTCGGGCGTCGTTCAGAAGGCCACAAGCCAGCGGGCTAGTAGCCAAACAACGCGGTGAGCAGCAAAAAGCAGAAGGGCCCCACGCCGATCGTGGAGATGCTGGGGATGGAGTCGATGCCCATGCGCACTGTAGTCCAGGGGAGGAGCCACCTATCTCGTGATACTTCGAAGACTCTTCCAGGACAACAATGTGCAATCCTCCGGACCCAACACTAGGCGGCGATCTATGCATCAGATATGAATTTAGCAGCCCACATGCCTCGAACTATTATATCTAAGCAAGGGGTGATTACACAACCTTGCCCCAGCTGAGTGATCAGCCAGTTGTGTCAGTTTGGAGGGCCAGCCAGGGGTGGCAAAAGATATGCTGCAGCCCCTGGTAGGCCTTGGATGCACCTATGCCCTGAGTACCTATAGTACACTATACAGGGGCTCATAAGGTGAACCAATATCCAATTAGGTATGTATCTAAGGTACATGGAGTCCATTTTATAGAGAGAGCAGATAGTTGGCCGGAATCCTGCTAATCAGGGCCCCAGGCTAAGTCGAAAACCAGCTAAACACAAGGCTAAAAATCTGGGGTAACCATTGTCAGGTATCCACCTTCCTACACTCATGGCCATGAGTCATATTTGGATTAGGTCTTTCCTTAGTGACCGCATTCAGGCAATCCGCCTGGCCCCCTTTACTGCTGCCAAAAAGCAGACGACCTGTGGGGTTCCCCAGGGTTCTTCCCTGTCCCCTCTTTTGTTTAACCTGTACCTTGTCCCTTTGATTCAATCCCTGGGAAAGTTTAAAGTCGCCACCTTTCATTATGCTGACGACTTACAGCTCATCTTTACCATCGACAGCTCTTCCGACTCAATCAGGGAATTCCAGGACACCATGCTACACATCCGTTGTTGGATGGATGCTAATCATTTAAAGCTTAATCCTGGAAAGACGGAAATAATCCTCAATGGCAAAAGCCAAATATGTTGGGGTCCCCAATACTGGCCGCCGGAATTAGGTCCTGTGCCCACACCCTCTACATCGGTTAAAAGCCTAGGAGTGATCATCAATAGAGACCTCACATTGAAAAATCAGGTGAGCGCGGTGGTATCCTGCTGCTTCTACCAGCTTCGCAGGATAAAGAAAATCAGTCGGATGTTGACCCACTCGGCCTTGATCCAGGTGGTGATAGCGCTAGTTCTATCCCGCCTGGATTATGCCAATTCTATCTATCTGGGCCTTCCACTGCACCTTGGCAAACGTCTCCAACTGGTTCAGAACCAAGCTGCCAGACTGATCCACCTACGTCCCCGTTGGCAATCAGCTAGGCCCTTGCTTAAACAACTCCACTGGCTTCCCTTTACCCAACGAGTACAATTCAAAACTGCTTGTATTGTCTTTAAGTCCCTCCATACCCGCAGCCCCCAATTCATTAATATCCTCCTGTCTAGATATGTCCCCTCCCGCATTCTCCGGTCTGCTAACCTTCACCTTTTGTCCACACCTATCTTCAAGCTGCAACGCCAGGGTGGACGCAGGTTCGCCATTCTGGCATCTAAACTTTGGAATTCCCTCCCTTTGGAGATTCGTTCCTGCTCTGACCTCCTAGTGTTTAGGAAACAGCTTAAGACCTGGCTCTTTCCATCGGCCTAGGCTCCTCTTTTCCATCTGGGTCATGCTCTTAGTCAGCGCCATGAAGCCCTCGGGTGTACGTGCGCTTTAAAAATGGCTGTTAACATAACATAACATGAGAAAGGACTATCTTCTCCGGCGTCACGTGCCTCCCAGGGAGCGGCGGGTATGGAGCAGGCCGCGACGCCTGCGGTGGAGCCGTGGGGGCGGTGTCGCACGAACCCCCGGCCGCTTCCCGTGAGCGTCGGGGGGAGTCAGAAGAGCTATGGCGCCTCTTCGACTTCTTTGTGCCTCTTACCTGAGGACTTCGAGCCCGAAGACTGATGACTACTCCCGGAACTGTGGTGACTCCGGCCCCGCGGCGGGTTTCTCGACCTCCTTCCGGACCGGGACCTCGACCTGCGCGGGGCTGACTGCCGGAGCTCGAGTCGCTTGCGGGACCGCTCCCGTCTAGCTTTGGACATCAGGGCCCGGCAGTCAGAGCAGGACTTGTTGTCGTGGTCGGGGCCCAGACAGTAAAGACATCGGCGATGGGGGTCGGTAACAGACATCAGTCGGTTGCAATTGACGCAGGGTTTTAACCCGGGCATCCCTAACGGCACCGTCGGGAGTCGAAAGACTTCAAAATCCGTTCAAAAAGGATCGAAAAAGTTAGTCAAAAATTGACTAGGGTACAACTTTTTCAGGATCGGTGCTTGCTGGCTCGAAAAAAAAAAAAAGAACTGACATCAGCGCGCGAGGGCGGCGTCTAAGTACTCCGGCGACGTCATCCCGGTGCCAACGACGGACGCGGAGCCGCAGAAGACGCCTACCGACGCGCAAGGGTACTGCTACGCAAAAGTTTCCGGATCCAGTCTGACGCCTGGGGATATTCTAAGGTGGGAATTTCCCCTACGTTTGAAACATGCCTCCATCCTACCCCTCCTAAAAAAAACCAATTTAGACCCAACAGACTTGAATAACTTTCGTCCCATCGCCAGACTACCACTCCCAGCCAAAATCATGGAGGGCATACTAAATAGACAGCTTAGTTCCTTCCTGAGATCAGGAGAGAGACTGGACTCCTCACAACATGGATTCAGGGCGGGACATAGCGCAGAATCGGCACTGATCAAATCAGCCGAAGATATAAGAAGGGTGCTGGATATGGGGGGTAGAGCCGCCCTGATCCTGCTGGACTTGTCCGCGGCCTTTGATACGGTCAACCATAAAATATTGGTGGACCGTTTGAGGGCCAGTGGGATTCAGGGAAAGGCTCTCGACATCCTGCAAGCCTTCCTATCTGGCAGGACTCAGTCGGTGGCCTTGGGGGACTTCGAATCCGAGCCATTTGTGCTCCCCTGCGGAGTCCCTCAGGGGTCTTCCCTGAGCCTGACTCTTTTTAATGCCTACGTCTTCACCTTGGCGCCAGTGATTAGATCCTTCGGATACAATCTCACATCCTACGCTGACGACGCGCAGATTGTGGTGTCACTGCGTCAGGGAGAATTGGATAGCACAGCAGACCGGTTCAGAAGCTACATGCTGGAGGTGAGCAAGTGGATGGCAGGAAACTGCCTGAAGCTCAATTCTGCAAAAACAGAAGTGCCGCTGTTTGGTTCATGTGAGAACTTCTGGTCCCCTCGTTGGTGGCCAGAAGAAATGGGGGCTCCCCCTTCTCCAGTTTCGAAAGTAAAAAATGTGGGGGTCCTGATGGACGACTCTTTGTCCTTCAGGCCACATATCAACGCACTGTCCTCGGCTACCCATTACGTTCTTAAAACTATTCGGAAAGTCCTTCCATTTCTCCCGGTGGAACACAAGAAGACAGTAGTGACCGGACTGGTGATGTCCCGGTTAGACTACTGCAATGGTCTGCTGCTGAATGCCCAGCAGGGACTTTTAAACAAACTTCAAATCCTGCAGAATGCAGCAGCACGCCTGATCACAGGCACCCCCAAGTTCACCTCAGTAGCTCGGGACCTTCTAAAGCTACACTGGTTGCCTGTTCGGAAAAGAATCGCTTTTAAGTCACTCTGCGTGATTTTTAAGGCTCTGCACGGCCTGGGCCACCAAAGTATGACCCCTCTCTTCCAGTGGTACAAACCAGTGCGAGGTTTAAGATCAGCCGAGCAGGGCCTGGCAGTAGTCCCCAGAGTAAGAAAATCTCGTTGGGGAGGCAGAAGTCTTTCCCTGGGATCTGCCAAGGCATGGAATTCGCTGCCTCCGAACCTCAGACAGATCCCTGACTTGCTCACATTCAGAAGGGCCCTTAAAACCTGGCTATTCTCACACTAACTCTCATTCCCACGCCCGCTAGTGATCATTCAGCGCCAGGACACCTCCGGGTAACAGTGCGCTTTAAAAATGTCCAAAATAAATAAATAAATAAGGTAAGGAATCTAATACTAACCTATTTCTTTCAGATCCCCTCATTCTGAATAGTCTACTCCGCATCAGATGTCGTACGATGCCTACACGGTGGAGGAGAAGCAACTTTGACCGCTGTCAATATCGGAGTCGGCTGATCGAATTCCAGCGTCGTAGGTCAAGATCCTGAAGGAATGTGGTCATGCTCCAAAGCAGCGCCAGTTGACGTCAACCGGCGCCAACCCTTCGACCCCAATAGCTCAACCGTCACCAAGGGCAAACATTCCGACGGCGCCAAGCTCACCTCCTAGGGTCCTAAAGGCACTGCAGAGGGAGATGGGATTCCAAAGATGTTGTACAATGAATTATGACATTCCTTCATCTGAGCCATCAACAGAAAGGCTCCCGGAAACCTGGGGAGTTGCTGTGCAGAGTACGGCCTCTTCAACCGTCAAGCAGGAGGAGCCATGGGAGACGGAGTCTCCAAGTGGTGAAGTCCAAGGATGCTGTGATTTCAACTGCCCCTTACCTTCTGACTTCCCCAGTGAACAATGTCCTCCAGACCGGCCTCAGCTCCTAGATCGACCCCGCTTTTCCAGAGACTGAGACTGGGAAGCCTCCGAGGATCAAGACACACACGCTGCCATTAACTTCATACGTTGCTGCTTGAACAACTTTGATTTTAGTTTCTGGCAGGAGCCACAATCCTCAGCGTCATGGTGCTCGCCTAAACAGCACATACAAATTGTATGCGAGTCCGTCAGCGACATGTCAGCTACAAGACCCACGAGGTTTGAAACCTGTAGACATCTAGGCAAAGACACGCTGTTCCACCGACACAGTGTTGAAGCAGGTCAAGAAAATAAATCTGCCCGAGGAACGCTTCTCCGGATCCACGTTACAGCGCGGAAAAGAAAAAACTGACATTCGCCTGCCAGAGGGGCCTTTTATGGCTCCACCGACGTCAGGACCGGAGTCAATGTCATTGCGGAGACATACGACGCAGTCTCCCGGCGTGCAGAGGTACTGCTTAAAAAGTTTGGGATCCAGACTGGAGCCAGGGTAGAATTCAAAAGTAATCTGTGGCTAGATGTCTCTATCAGATACGGTTGTTCATGTAACCAAGTTTATATTTTCCTACCAGTTATCAGGTTAACATCTTACCTTTTCACTTCTCCCTTCATTCAACTTTCATTTCCTCATTTCAAATAAGTTTGAGAGTATTAACTCTTCCTGGTTTGTCACTCTTCTGACGGACATGCACCTTGAAGTTTGCACCTTGCTTTTAACCAGTAAACTCAGCTAAGCTTGCCTGTGCTTTATTTTACTTTTTCAGAACACAAACAGTAGCAATTTCACCAACTGTAGCACAATTCTGTCTTTAATTGCTCAAGCTATGAATATTCCTATGACAAATGACACCAATGTAAACTTTCAACATAAAAAAAACTTAACAGATGGTCTCACCCATGAATACTTGTTGCCAATACATTCTCTTGACAAAGAAGTGTTGTCAGATAATCCGCTCTTTTTTTTGTTTTCACAAAAATCATGGTCCTTTCACTCCCTATAAAGTAAAAGATTAAAAATGTTAATCTAAATATATACCAAAATAAACTGCACCAAATGTGCAATGAAGGGAGTCAACACAAAACTATGAGCAGGAAAGGCAACAAGTTACTTACTGTGAGGAAATAGGGTGCATTGTATGGTGTCGGTGTGCAACCTCACTGTGTAGTATGCTTACACCCTTTAGGACCCTTGGGTTTCTACTGCCAAATGCTCCACTCAATCCTGGATAGATGTGGCACTAAATAAGGCTTACACAGAGGAATTTGAACAGCACCAAAACAATTGCAGAAGAAATGGACAAGATACTCTGGAAATTGGACACCAATTCATAAAAACAGGTTATATTTTTCTGAATATCTACACACCAAAACGAAAAAGATCCACCTTGGGTTCAGGAAATCTAGATTTTACAAAAAAAATACAAAAGCGCAATTTAACTCAACCACGACCAAGCCTTGGCAAAGTCAACAAATTGGACAGTCAAACTATTTCAAGAACACTTAGATAAGTGTCAATGTGGTCGGTTAGAAGTACTTGGGATGACCAACTGCGTCCCTGCGTCGTCGGCGCACGTGACATCAGCGAGGTCACATAAGTCGCACCCTGGCGCGCCTATGTCAGTTTTCTTCTGAGAACTTTTCCGCACCACAACTCGGAGCCATCAGACTTATCTGAGTATAGTAACAGTGTGCGAAAAGAAAAACGGAATGGTGGGAAACAACACAATAAGGAGCAGTGCCAACACTTCAGTACCACAAGCAGGGAAAAAGAATTACAGAGCATAGCCCTGAACAGCAAATCTGCCAGCACAAAGATAGCACCCCCCGCCCCCGAGTCAGGAACACATGAAAAGTGTCATGAAAACATACAACACTACCACAGCCCCAACCAATTACAATGAACGGGAACCAGTGTGGGACATGTAGGAGAGTAGGGTCTGCTTTCCTATGGTCACCCCACTTTTTTGCTTTTTGCTTCACTGGTTTTCGACCCACAGCCCTGCTGTTCTCTCTCTAAATTCACACCATGTACTTTAGGTACATCACCAATTGGGAATTGGGTCACTCTTGTGAGTCCCTGTACAGTGTACCATAGGTACCCTGGGCATAGGTGCACCCAAGGCCTACCAGGGGCTGCAGCATATCTTTTGCCACCCCTGGCTGGCCATCCAAACTGACACAACTGGCTGATCCCTCAGCTGGGGCAAGGTCGTGTAATCACCCCTTGCTTAGATATAGTATTCCTATATCTAACCTTATATCTAGACACATATACACCTATAAGTCACTCCTATAGCAGGCCTTAACAATCCTGAAGGCAGAGTGCTTGGTTTTATGTAAGATGGTGCTCTAGCATGAGCTGAGCCTGTCTGCAGCTTTCGGAACCATGTCCTTATAGCTGTTCTAGGATATGGCCATACCATATACTCTGAAGTGCATTATGAAACTCGCGGTTAAATGCTAACTTTGGTACGACTTTATCAAAACATGTCATGTAAGGTGTCATACGCTTTGGAATACTACCCCCTCGCCAGTTCTGGTGACTGGCGTAGCATTCCACCCTTCTAGAGGGAGAAGATATGTTGTTCCTACTGATCCCAGTTAAAGTTAACCAGAGCCTCAGCATCACAAAATGGATGCTGCTGCCACAGACACAAATCTGACCTCCTGCTGCTGGGAGTCCTTCCAGCGAGGGAGGCTTGGACAATAGGTTTCCTGTCTTGGGAGGTGCTAGCACCACCCCAGACAGGCCATAGTGTATTGGGGCAGGGAGGGCTGAATGAAATGAGACACTGCCTGGGGCACACAAGGTGTCCCATGCATAGTCCAGTTCAAACCGGTGCTGGGGCACTCCAGCCTCAGCTCTGGCGCGAAACTGGACAAAGGGAAAGGGGTGCAACCACCCCTTCCTGGGTCCCACCCATAGGAGAGACCTAGCAGGTAATCCAGCCCCTAAATTTGGTATATAGCTAGGAGCTGAGTCCCAAGACTTTAGATTTATCCTGACTGAAACTCTGATACGAAACTCTGGACCCTTAGACATCCTACTCGACGTAGAAGACTGAAGAATCTCCCTTGTGGTCAAGGAGGGACCACCCTGTGCAATCAGGCACCATCAAGCAATCAACGGTTTGCTTTGTCGACGCTCCCGCCGGAGCCCGAGCACAGAGCCTGGCAAGACCCGGACTTCCAGCCATCCAACAGCCCGATCCACAGTCACAGCAGAGCTGAGACCCGTGGAGGCGAAGAGACGTGGGACCGGCCATCTTGGAAAGCCAGCGAATTGCTTTACGTGCAACTTCTGAGGCACCCTCGAAGTTGTGCATTGGGGATTGAGAAGCCCCTAGCCCCATCTGCACCGAAGATCAGACCTCCACACTCCACGAGTTCGGCGTGGGGCCCTTCTGCATTTTCCTGCTCTACGCGTCTGTCCGGTCACTTGCCCGTTGGCTAGTGGCCTCTGTGACAACGAAACCTTGAATCTACACCGCTGGTCTGGTTGCTCCAGACAGGCCCTTGCTTCCCTGAAAAGGAGAAGTCCATCAGGCCTTGCTGGCCTGATCAAGAAGCCATCTTCGATAACTGCGTGTGTTGCCTTTGCCAAGGTTTGTTGACTCCAATCCGGAAGCCGACACCACCGACAGCGAAAGCCTTTGTGGGACAGTCCGTATCCAGCTCCTGGTCGTCGTCGACACCTCCTGGTCCACGTGGCTGCAGAGACAAGCTTCACAACATCACCTGATCGCATCCCGACATCGCCTGGTTCCTTCCTGGTTCCATTCTGGTCACTGGCTAGTGACCCAGACTCTGTCCCTTCTGCTTTCAGGTACTCTTCATCCTCGATCCGCCCTTGGATCCAACCAGACACTTCTCTCCTGGTCGCCTGCAGCATCTTTGTCCAAGGCTCTATAGGAATCAGACGAAACCCGACACACTTTTACACCCGCTTCCTGTGGGTGAGGTAACGCGAGTATTTGGGTACTCCTGTGGTTATCGACTATCCTAGTGTCCTAGTTTCAAGTAGCTTTTCCCTAGTCCATCCGGAAGTGTCCTAAAAGAACTAGTTTCCAGCTCTTTCGTTCCCATTCTTACTCTATGGTAACTCGAGTGCGTGTAAAGACACTGCACCCGCATCCCGCGGGCCTCCTGCTCCCTATCCTTTGGTAGTACAGTTTAGCCCCAGCGATTCTCCAGGCCAGACCACTATTTTAGTATATGGTTTGAAGTGCCCCTAGGGCATTACTGTATTTTGTGCAACTTATTGTATTTTAATTAAGTATCTTGTTATGTGCTGGTGCCTCTGACCTCATAAAGAGTTCAGAGAATTGTGTTAGAAATCAATACATATATATTTTGATATACAACCTGTGTGGTGTCCTTTCACTTGGTATTAATGGGATTGCATATGGTAAAATAGCTGGCTTCACATGCCCTCTTGAGTTTAGCCTAAGACTGCTTTGTCCATGCTACCACTAGGATAGCTGATCTAGAAGGTTGACTTTACAACCATCACCATAAGGGTTGTTTGGACTGGTGCAAGGTGCTCACTAGAATAGTGATCATCATATACCAGGGAAACTTCTCACAGGACAAACAAGGCACGACGGGACAAACAAGGCACGACAAGACTCCCAAACAGCCCCCAACACAGAACGTGACAACCCCTGTAAGGAACAAGGGCAGAGGCCCAACCAAAAGACCTCAACCTAGAGGACAGCAGAGGGGCCAGGACCCCTAGCAAAGAAGAGGGGGGTGGGGGGTGGGGGGGTAGGCCCTAACCTGGGGCAACTAGAACACAAAGGCACAAGAGTGCTTACAAACCGACCCTCTCAAGCGCCACAAGGGGAGAAAGGAACAAATAAACAGTACGAACATCCTGCCAACAAAGAGCGACAGAATGCACGCACCGAAGACAGCCACCCACAGGGAGGCGAATGCAGAAGACCAAACCAAAGGGTCCTCGCAGAACGGGGAGGAAAAGCGGGCCGTGAAGGAATCTGCAGCTAGAATCGTCTCTACCGAAGGTAAATAAATCGTACATCTGATAGAGACTACTAGCCGCAGATTCCTTCACGTAGAATAGATACCCTAGCCATACCCAAGGGGAAGGAGGGTCTGTGAGATGACCCCAGCAACCTGGTCACAACAGAGGGTCCCACAGGGGCCAAGTCCCAAAGATAGGACGGGGAGTCCCGTCCCCCAGACAAGGGGAACCCCCGCAAGCAAAAGACCACCAACATCGAGGGGGATGCGGGAAATGAGAAGAGAATATGTAGCCTGTCCTCACTCAGCAAAGGAAACCAGGCAAGGCGAAAGGAGGCCAAAGCACCCCACACCCACACAAGGCAGCAAAACCTCCGGCCAAGGCAAGGAAGAGGAGCACTGAAGGAGAAGAGCAAACTAGAGACTCCAAGGAGAAGAGGCAGAGGAAGGCAAGCCTCTCACCATTGAACACACCCAGTGAAGAGGGCCGCCGAGCCTAACACAGCCAGAAGGCAAAGACCAGGCATAACTGCACCATCCGCAATAAGCAGGTGGAAGCCGAAAACGGGCAGCCCAAGGTCACCCAGGAAGAACCGTCCAGCACCCCGCAGGGACAGACTGCACCCGAAGGGAACAAGAACTCCGGGACCATCTCAACCAACAGGGAGGAGAGGTAGAACTGAGTGCAAGGCCCACTGGAAGGAGCGGAAAAGGCAAGGATGACTGTCCAACCAAATCGTCAAGAAGGCTCAATGGTGCAGAAAAACAGCAGGTCAGCACCAGCCAGACGCCAAAAGCACAGTGGAAGGATGCGCTCAGGGCAAGCCAGACGACAGCCGAAGACCGAGAGCAAGAAGGGTCCAGACACGCTCCAGGGAGGAGTCCGCTCCCACAGCCCAAAAAGAAGTGGAATCAGGCAGAGCCTAAACGCCCGGCCGCACACAGCAGGCCAGACTAGATAACAGCGCAGTGACCCCGGAGAAGGACACCCCAGGGCGCAACTAAAGCCATCCCAGCCATCAGCAAGAGGACTGCAACTGCAACATACCTTAAGGCCACCGAGAACAGAGGCCCGAAGGCGATCACAACTCCGCAGCGCATAACAGAGCTATATAACAGCTACCACTGCCCCGCATAGGGCATGCTACGTCCCAAAACATGGGAACCTCTGGGGCATAAACGTTGGCAGCAGAGGACAACAGAAAATACCTGCGGAAAAACCCGCAGAAGGCTTGTCAAGCAGCCAAAGAGAAAAAACAGCAGGCCTAGTCTCAGGGCCAGCATGGTGTAGAAAACCCAAAAGCAAAAACAAACAGTGAAGAAGGGACGGCCAGCAGCCAACAGAATCACAGTCCCAACATGGAGGACTAGAGTGGCCATGAAGCACACAGAACACACAACTAGGGCGACCCGCCCCAACGGAAGAACACCTCCAAGAACCAGATCAACCCACAGGTCACTGAGAGGGAGGAGGAGGGCGAAGCCCCGCCAAGAACCTCTGAATGTCCAAGTCCGCAGGGGAGTGGAACAAAAGAGCACCATCGAAAGGAAGGTCAACCAGCCGTTCCCAAACGCTCTACAGGAACACACTGTCTCGAAGCCAGGCATGGTGACTGTGAGAAGTTGGCCTGGTATATGATGTTCACTATTCTAGTGAGCACCTTGCACCAGTCCAAACAACCCTTATGGTGATGGTTGTAAAGTCAACCTTATAGACCAGCTATCCTAGGGGTAGCATGGGCAAAAGCAGTCTTAGGCTAAACTCAAGAGGGCATGTGAAGCCAGCTGTTTTACCATATGCAAACCTTTTAATACCAAATGAAAGGACACCACACAGGTTATATATTCAATATATATATGTATTTATTTCTAAACAGATCCCCTTAACTCTTTATGAGCACAGGAGCTCAAGCGTATAACAAGTAACTTAATATAACATACAAAAGTTGCGCAAATATGGATAGGCCCTGGTGGCCCGTAAAACCATATACTAAAATAGTGGTACAAGAACCACGTCACGAACAATGGTGAGGCCTAGGGCCTTGGGAATCGCTGGGGCAACACTGGACTAACAGCAGTTAGGACGTGGGAGGCCCACAGGATGCAGGTGCAGTGTCTAAATGCACACGCGTGCACCAATAGAAGTCAATGGGTGCGTAAAGTTAGAAAGTTGCAGATTTGGAAGTCTTCCGACTGGACTAGAACTTAGCCACTTAAAACTAGGACACTAGGGATGTAAATCTCTACAGGAGCACCGTAGTACTCGCGTTACCTCACCCACAGAAAGCGGGTGCATAGGTGTCAAAGTGTGTCCGGTTTCGTCGTGGAGTTCTATGGAGCCTTGGAGAAAAGATGCTGCAGGTGACCAGGAGAGAAGAGTCCGGTTGGATCCAAGGGTGGATCAAAGATGTAGAGTACCTGAAAGCAGAGGGGACAGAGTCTGGGTCACTAGCCAGTGACCAGGAAGGAACCAGGCGATGTCGGGTTGCCATCAGGTGATGTCGTGAAGCTTGTCTCCGCGGCCACGTGGACCAAGAGGTGTCGACGACGACCAGGCGGTGGGCACGGACTGTCGCACGAAGGCTCTTGCTGTCGGATCTCAATTCAGAGTCAGCAGGCCTTGGCAAATGCAACCCACGCAGGAATCGAAGATGGCTTCTGGATCAGACCAGCAAAGTCTGATGGGCTGCTCCTTTTCAGGGGAGCAAGGGCCAGTCTGGAGCAACCAGACCAGCGTTGAAAATTCAAAGGTTCGTCACAGAGGCCACTAGCCAACGGGCAAGTGACGGGACAGACGCGTCGAGCAGGAAAATGCAAAAGGGCCCCACGCAGCACTCGGTGAGTGTGGAGAGGTGATCTTCGGTGCAAAGGATGCTCGGGGCTGGGGCTTCTCAATCTCCAATGCACAGCTTCGAGGGTGCCTCAGGAGCTGCACAGAAAGCACTTCGCTGGCTTTCCAAGATGGCCGGTCCCACGTCTCTCGTTGCCTCCACGGGTCTCAGCTTTGCTGTGGCTGTGGATCGGGCTGTGGATGTCTGGAAGTCCGGTTCTTGTCGGTCTCTGTCGTTCGAGCTACGGCGGGAGCAACAACAAAGCAAACCGTTGAGCGCTTGATGGTGCCTGCTTGCACAGGGTGGTCACTCCTTGACCACAAGGGAAATTCTTCAGTCTTCTACGTCGAGTAGGATGTCGAAGGGTCCGGAGTTTCGTATCAGAGTTTCAGTCAGGATTATCTAAAGTACAAGGACACAGCTCCTACCTTTATTCCAAATCAAGGGGCTGGATTACCAGCTAGGTCCCTCCTATGGGTGGGACCCAGGATGAGGGTGGTTACACCCCTTTCCCTTTGTCCAGTTTCGCGCCAGAGATGGGGCTGGAGTGCCCCAGCACCGGCTTGAACTAGACTATGCATGGGACACCTTGTGTGCCCCAGGCAGTGTCTCGTTTCATTCAGCCCTCCCTGCCCCAATCCACTATCTCCTGTCTGGGGTGGTGCTAGCACCTCCCTGTGACAGGAAACCTATTGTCCAAGCCTCCCTCGCTGGAAGGGCTCCCAGCAGCAGGAGGTCAGACTTGTGTCTGTGGCAGCAGCATCCATTTTGTGATGCTGAGGCTCTGGTTAACTTTAACAGGGATTAATGGAAGTAACATGTCTTCTCCCTTTAGAATGGTGGAATACTACCCCCGTCGCCAGAATTGGTGAGGGGGTAGTATTCCAAAGCGTATGACACCTTACACGACATGTTTTGATAAAGCCAAACCAAAGTTAGCAATAACCGCGAGGATTATAATGCACTTAAGAGTATATGGTATGGCAATATCCTAGAACAGCTATAAGGACATGGTTCCGAAAGCTGCAGACAGGCTCAGCTCATGTTAGAGCACCATCTCACATAAAACCAAGCACTCTGCCTTCAGGATTGTTAAAGCCTGCCATAGGAGTGACTTATAGGTGTATCTGTGTCTAGATATAAGGTTAGATATAGGAATACTATACCTAAGCAAGGGGTGATTACACGACCTTGCCTTAGCTGAGTGATCAGCCAGTTGTGTCAGTTTGCATGGCCAGCCAGGGTTGGCAAAAGATATGCAGCAGCCCCTGGTAGGCCTTGGGTGCACCTATGCCCTGGGTACCTATAGTACACTGTACCGGGGCTGATAGGGTGACTCAATATCCAATTAGTTATGTACCTAGGGTACATGGAGTCCATTTTACAGAGAGAGCAGATGGTTGGCCTGGGATCCTGCTAATCAGGGCCCCAGGCTAAGTCGAAAACCAGTTAAACACAAAGCAAAAAATCTGGGGTAACCATAGTCAGGTATCCACCTTCCTACAGTGACGAAGGGCAAGCGAAGAAGTCATGGCATGACCCAGCACCTCCGAGATGTCCAGAGAAGAGCAAAGAATAAAGGCTGCCAGCTCCCGGCCATCCAACACATGGTGCCTCAAATCAACACAAGCACCCTCCTGAGAAGCGGCAGACATAAGGGACTCCGCCGAGTCCCACAAAAAAAGAAGTGGCCCTAGCTAAAACACACAGTGCCACGTGTAGGAGAGTAGGGTCTGCTTCCTATGGTCACCCCCACTTTTTGCTGTGATTTACTGTTTTTTTTACTTTAGTGTGGCTGTGGGCCTGCTAATCAGACCCACAACCCAGCTGTTCTCTCTCTAAATTCATACCATGTACTTTAGGTGCATAACCAATTGGGTATTGGGTCACCTCTGTAATCTTATAATCCTCGCGGTTAAATGATAACGCTGGTTTGGCTTTATCAAAACTTGTCGTGTAAGGTTTCGTACGCTTTGGAAAACTACCCCCGCCCCCCCCGGTCAGTTCTGGCGTCGGGGGTAGCATTTCACCCTTCTAGAGGGAGAAGACATGTAGTTGTAGCTTTACCCGGTAAAAGTTAAACAGAGCCTCAGCATCACAAAATGGATGCTGCTGCCATAGACACAAGTCTGACGACCTGCAGCTGGGAGGGAGCGAGGGAGGTCTGGACAATAGGTTTCCTGCCTTGGGAGGTGTTAGCACCTCCCCAGACAGGCTATAGTGTATTGGGGCAGGGTGGGTTGATAGAAATGAGACACTCCATGCATAGTCCGGTTCAAACCAGTTCCTGGGGCACTCCAGCCCCAGCTCCGGCGCGAAACTGGACAAAGGGAAAGGAGTGTACCCACCCCCTTCCCTGGTCCCACCCATAGGAGGGACCTAGCAGGTAATCCAGCCCCTTTAATTCGTATATATAGCTAGGAGCTGAGTCTAGAGACTTTAGATTATCCTGAACTGAAACTCTGAACCGAAACTCTGGACCTTCGACATTCTACTGCAACTAGAAGACTCTCCCTTGTGGTCAAGGAGTGACCACCCTGTGCAAATAGGCACCACCTAGTGAATTGCCGGTTTGCTTTGTCGACGCTCCCGAAGGATCCAGGCGACTGCTTCACAGGACTGGACTTCCAGACTTCTCCGACCCAAACCTCCAGCAAAGCGGACACGAAAGACATGGGACCGGACACCTGGCCATTTTGCTCTTTGCTGAACTGTGCCGCTTCTGAGGCGTCCTCGAAGTTGTGCATTGGGACTTGAGAAGCCCCAACACTGAGTCGTAAGTGCACCGAAGCTCAGCCCTCCACGAGTGCCGCGTGGGGCCTGCTCTTGCATTTCCTCTCGACGCGTCTTCGCGGTTGCTAGCCCGCTGGCTAGAGGCCATCTTGAAGACTCCATTTTGAATCAACGCTGCTTGCCTGGATGCTCTGGGCTTGCTCTTGCTTTCCTGCAAAATGGAAGCCCTACAAACCTTGCTGGTCTGTACAAGAAGCCGATCTTCACATCCTTCGTGGGTTGCCTTTTCAAGGCTTGTTGACTCCAATCCGGAAGCCGACACCGCCAACGGCGAGATCTTATGTGGGACAGTCCGTATCCAGCTCCTGGTCGTCGTCGTCTCCTGGTCCACGTGGCTTTAGAGACCAGCTTCACGACATCACCTGATTGCATCTCGACATCGCCTGGTTCCTTCCTGGTTCCGTTCCGGTCACTGGCTAGTGACCCAGACTCTGTCCCCCTCTGCTTTCAGGTTCTTCACTTCCTCGATCCACCCTTGGATCCACCCGGACATCTTCCTCCTGGTCGCCTGCAGCATCTTCTTGCAGCTCTCCATAGGATTCGACGACGAAACCAGACGCAACTTGACACCTATGCACCCGGCTTCCCTGGGCCCTGGGTGAGGTAACTCGAGTACTCCGGTGCTCCCGTGGGTAATAACTATCCAAGTGTCCTACTTTAACTGGGTTTTCCCGTATTCCATCCGGAAGGTCAGAAATCAACTAGTTTCTAAACTTAACGTTCCCACTGAAAGTCTATGAGAACCCGCGTGTGTGTTTAGACACTGCACACGCATCCTGTGGGACTCCTGCTTCCTAACCTTCGGTTACTCTTTGTAGCCCCACCGATTTCCTAGGCCTGTTCACCTGTCCTGAAGTGGTTCTTTTACCACTTCTTTAGTATATGGTTTACGAGGCCCCTAGGGCAGAATTGTATTTGTGCAACTTAACGTATGCTTATTAAGTTACTTGTGCTGTATCTCGAACTCTGACCTCATAAAGAGTGCAGAGGTGTTGTGTTAGAAATAAATACATATATATTTTATATATACCTTGTGTGGTGTCCTTTAATCTGGTATTTAAGGGGTTATTATTGGTAAAACAATTGGCTTCACATGCTCTCTGAAGTGTTAGCCTAAGAGGGCTTTGTCCATGCTACCACTAGGATAGCTGGTCTATGTAATGTAATGTAATGTAAACAGGTATTTATAGAGCGCAAACTGTCGCTCTGGAAGGAGCATCCTGGTGCTAAAAAAGTAGCTTCTATGGAATATCCAGAGGAGTGCTAAATGGCAGCAAACACGTATGAGTCTGGCAGGTTATATATCCAGGTTTTAAGTTTCTTTCTGAAGGCCGCTTCGGTGTGTTGCATTCTGAGGTCATTTGGCATGGCATTCCAGGCTTTAGGGGCAAGGACGCCAAATGATTTACCTCCTTTCATTTTAAGATGACATTTGGGAACTTTAGCAAGATTGAGCCCTGCTGATCTCAAAACTCTAGTTGGATTGTAGCGAGATAGTATTTTCGACAGATACTTAGGTCTAATATCGTTTAAGGCTCTGTAAGCAGGTACTAAGATCTCAAAGAGAATTCTTTTATGCATCGGGAGCCAATGCAAAGTTCTAAGGGCTGCCGATGCAGAAGATCTCCTAGGAAGTTTTAACACTAGCCGTGCTGCCGCACGTTGGACACTTTGCAGCTTCTTTAATGTTTGTTTCTTTATTCCGGCCATTAGACCATTGCAGTAATCTAGGCGGGAAAGTAGGAGGGACGCTGCCACAGACTTTCTCGCTTCAATAGGAAGAAAGTCAAAAAACTTCTTCAGGGATTTTATCATATTGAAACAGCTGCCTGCTATGTTTCTCACATGATGATCAAAAGAGAGAGAAGAGTCAAAGAGAATACCAAGGTTTCTAGCTGACTCAACCACATCAGGAGGTGGAGAGGTACCTTCGGGCCACCATTTACTGGGGCAGAAACTATTATTTTTCCCCATAGGCAGAATTTCAGTTTTATTTGAATTGCATTTAAGGTGGTTGATTTTCATCCACCGAAATACCTCAGTTAGGCAATTTTGAAAGTTTGCCTCTGCTCTGGTGGTGGTTTTATCCAGGGATAGAATGAGTTGCGTATTGTCGGCATATGAAGTGACGCATATGACAAACGATTCAATGAGAGTGATAAGGGGAGCCATATAAATATTAAAAAGAGGGCTCAAAATCGATCCCTGGGGGACCCCTGCATTTATTTGTTTTTCTTTTGAAAGAAAAGGTCCTAAAGATACCTTCTGTGTTCTATCTGTGAGGAAGGAGACAATCCAGTCAAGAGCTATGTCCGTTACACCATTCCCTCTCAGTCTATTTATGAGGATGTTGTGAGATATGGTGTCGAACGCCGCCGACAAATCGAGCAAAAGCAAGACGGCGTTTTTTCCTTCATCTTGGATAGATTTTATGATGTCAGCTACTTCCATTAGGGCAGTTTCAGTAGAATGCTTACTACGGAAACCTGATTGTTGTTGATGCAGAAGGTCATGTCTTTCCATGAAATTCGAGAGTGCTTTGTGGACCATTGATTCCGTTATTTTCCCAAGAACTGGAAAAGGGAAATAGGACGCAAGTTGGAAAGCTCTGAAGGGTCTTTATTTAGTTTTTTCATTAGAGGTTTTACTGTGGCCTTTTTCTAGTCTCTTGGCACGGTTCCTTTGCCAAGAGAGCCATTAACTATGCTGTTAATAATGGGATTGACTATATCCACTACTTGGTGGAGAATAAACGGAGGACATGAGTCCAGAGGTGACCCTGAATTACAAGACATTATGGCATCCCTAGATTGAGCTAAGGTGACAGGTGTGAAGGTGCTAAAAGCACTAAGTTCCTTAATTTTGGGGCTTTTCATTTCAGTCCCAACTATCAGCTCTGCCTGGGGAAAATCTTCCTGAATCTATTTTATTTTTTCTTTGAAATAATCTGCGATCCGGTCACAAAGGTCTTGGGAAGGGGGAATTTCTGGCTGCAGGGCTTTCGGGTGGGTGAAAGTTTTTACTATAGAGAAGACAGTCTTTTGTCTATGTTGGGCCTCTGATATCATTTTAGTATAGTGGCTTCTCTTTGCTGTTTTTATACCCGCAAGATATTCCCACCTTTTTATGATAGAGATCTTTTGCTAGGGGGTCATAATACCTCCTCCATTTTCGTTCACATTTCCTGCACTGGAGGGGGCTTCCACCAAGGCCGGTTTATACCATGGGGCACTTAATTTCCTAAGTTTGTTATTCCTCTTAAAGGGACGCTTCGGGGGAGCTAATTCTCGCGTGGCAGTCTGTATCCAGGAATGGAAAATGAGTCTTGCTCCACTTCTCCGGACAGGGTAGGAAGCCCTGACTGGACTGATTGCCTAAGACTGCTGTTCTTAGCTATCCCTGTCCAGTTTATTAAGGTGTTAGGGGATGTACAGCCTTTTACTGCCTTTTTCGCAGGATGATATAGCTTTATGCTAAACGGGATAAAGCAATGATCAGTCCAAAGTTGGGGTATTGGGGTGTCAATAGATAGTGCAGGAAAATTGGAACAAATCCCATCCAGTGTATGGCCTGCTAGGTGGGTTTTGCCATCTATTTTTTGAGAAAGTCAGAAAATTTCCAGAGTGAGATGAAAGCTTTTTACCTGAGGTTCGGTTTTAGATTCCAAATGTAAATTAAAATCGCCTAGGAGGGTAAAATGGGGATAGCGAAGAGTGTAATGGCTTAGAGATTCACTTAATGATTCCAAAAAACCCGAAGGGCTACCCGGGGGGCGATATATTAAGCCGCCTGAAAAGGAAGATGAGGCATGGGTAGCAATGGAAAAACCCATGCTTTCAACACCTTTCATAAGGTCAAGGTTAAACGTATGGCAGTTAAGGGAATCTCTCAGAATTAAAGCTACCCCTCCTCCCCTATCATTTGCTCTATCTTTTCTGAATATAACATATTCGGGAGGTAAGGCCATTGATATATCAGGGGTGCTCCAGTCCTTAAGCCAAGTCTCTGTGACAAAAACAAAGTCAAGATGGTGATTTAGGATCAGGTCTTTGATGTCCTGGTTAGGCCTCTATAAGGTTGACTTTACAACCATCACCAGAAGGGTTGTTTGGACTGATACAGGGTGCCCACCAGAATAGTGGACATGACATATCAGGCCAACTTCTCACAGGCAGGGTGCTTGGTTTTGTGTGAGAGGGTGCCCATGCATGAGCTGGGCCCCTATACAGCTTTCAGAGCCTATTCTCTGGGGCTGTTCTGTGATGCAGCCAGACCATATACTCTTAAGTGCATTATAACCTCACTGTAAATGCTAACTATGGAATGGAACTTTGGAACTATGGAAATATATCATGTTTGGTGTCGAACAATTTGGAATCCTACGGCCAAACCCCCCTCCCTGGCCAGTTCTGGCGGCTGGGGTAGAATTCCACCCTTCTAGAAGGAGAGACATGTACACACTAACCTAACCGGTAATAGTTTAAAAGAACCCAAAGCATCACAAAATGGATGTTGCAGCCACCGACACGGGTCTGACCTCCTGCTGCTGGACGAAACTCCAGCAGGGGAGGCCTGAACAATAGGTTTCCTGTCACAGGGAGGTGTAACCACCTCCCAGACAGGCTTTAGTGTATTGGGGCTGGGTGAGTGCATTCAGAGAATGCTTTTCAGACAGTGCTGGGGGCACACTTGGTGTCCCTGTGCATACCTCAGTTGCAGGGGCGCTCAGGCCCTGCTCTGGCGCAAAACTGGACAAAGGAAAGGGGTGTAGCCACCCCTCTCCCTAGATCCTCCCATGGTGGGTCCCCTGAGTATGTCCAGCCCCTTCCTTCAGTCTAAGGGACCCCTGGCAACAGGACTTTAGATTATACCTGGACGAAACTCAGATAAATATATCCTGGAACTTCGACATTCTACACGACTAGAAGACTGTTCAGTCACCAAAAAAGCATCTTGCCGGTCTGCATTTCCGAAGCTCCCGCCGGACTCCGAAGTATTTGCGACTCAGGACACGGGCATCCAGACTTCCCAGAGGCCGACACGAGATCCCAGCTAAGCTGAGACCTGCAGCCCTCACGAGTGATGTGGGACCGAACTCCTGGACACCATGCACATTTGCTAGTGCATCAACTTCCCGAGCTTTCCCGAAGTTGTGCATTGGTCTACTTGTAGTCCAAGCCCCGAGCACTATCTGCACCGAAGATTGTGGGCCTACACTCCACGAGCGTTCCGTGAGCTGGCTTCTAGCATTTCTGCTCGAGGCCCCTTCGTAATCCCTGGTCAATCGACTGGTGGGTCCCCACGAAGGTAGCTCTTATTTCCTTTGGGCTTCCCTGGTTGCTCAAGACGTGTCCTGGCTCCACATCAAGGGGTGAGTCCCTCAGACCTTGCTGGTCTGCACCAAAGCCAATCTCTGCTTTCTACCTGAGTTGCTGTTGCCAAGGCTTGATGGGTCCAATCCGGAAACAGACACCACAGCACTTGACGCCTACTGATCCTCGTGTCTGAACAATCAAGCTTCACCTTCACCTGCAAGCACCCGACATCAGTGGGCATCCGCTCATCGCCTTCCTGGTCACTGGCAAGTGACCCAGACTCTGTCCCCTCTGCTTTCAGGTTCTCCTCTTCCTTGATCCAGGCTTGGATCCACCCGGACACTTTCCACTTTGTCGCCAGCAGCACTTTGCAGCAGATCGACATTGAAATCGACGACTAAACCCGACACGAAAAACACCTATGCACCCTGCTTCCCTGGTGTAGTGTAGCTCCTATTTTCCCAATAGGCTCTGCGCATTGGAATAGTACCTACAGCAGTAAAGGCCTAGGCCAGACGTTAACTAGGTCTACTACTGTCGATACTAGACTTAATTTTTGGGTTTGCCAGCTAAGCTCAGAGTTCGCTAGAAACTTTCTCGAATGTTCAAGGAGGAATTAACTTCCCTGATTAGACAAGAAGGGATTTAGTTTCTGACAACCATAGAACATGACAACTTTGCTCTCCCCTAATCAAGAGTCAATCTCGAGAGTCGTGTGAGCACAAGGCAATTATTTTACTCAGTCAGTACGTGCATTCTTAGTCTCATCAGAATGTAGAGAAAAGGAAGAGACGGGCGTGTTCAATAAAAAGGTGTTATTTATTGATCAGTCTCTTTTCTCATACATGAGAAATGGATCGATATTATTGCAATACTTATAGTTAAGTAAAGTGCATACATTAAAAGCAATAGTATAAAATAATACTGTAAAAACATTGATATGGTTTCTGAGCCATATGATGTTTAAAATGATTAAAATATATTTACATACACATATACATTTTGACTAAACGTGCTCAACTGGTGTTTCTAAATACGCCTACCCCGTGTACCTGACCTAAGTCTAATGCGTGGGCGGGAATAGAAAGTTACAGTTTAAGTTAAGTTTGTTTTTGCCAAGTGAATAACTAAAGAATTCTCTGTGAGGGGTTATTCAGTTCTGTACCTGGAATTTAGGATGAATGAGGAATGGTATCTCTTTCTCTGCTCTCGATATTCCAGGCTGCCTGCGAGGGCTGCCCGAAAGCGCCGGTGCTGGGTCTCTCGGCTTGAGATAGCAGCGCGTCTCTCAGCGCGTCAGGAAGGCGGGGCTGCTGCCAGCGGGGTCTGCTTCTGCTCTCGGCTTCGGCAAGTATGGCTGCTCCGTCTTGTCACCAGGCGTGTGTTTGCATAGGGCAAGGTCGGCAATATTTATACCTTAAAGGTGCCGAGATTGACGTAAGGATGGACATAGATACGTCAATAAAGATGTCATACGATTTGCTCGTTAGCACATTCTTTACTACAGTTCTCTGTGAAATCAAAACAATGGCCGCACGGATTTTCCAGGTTGTCATAGGTTTGATTTGTTATGAGAACGTCGTATGCCTTATCAGGGGCTGGAGGAATGTCGCTTGTCTAATTAGATCTCAAGCGTTATGACCTAATCAGATAACACGTTCCTGTGCCGTAGTGTGACTGCGTCAGATAACGGTATCTGCATCATGGGGGTTTTCTTGCCTCATGGGCTGACTGTTAGTTAACTTGATAGTTAGTTTAACCAGAATAGGGTCAGGTATAGGGGGATCGATTCAGAACCTATAGAAATACACGACACCCACTCCACGCTAACTATGGTCATATCTACTAATCTATGCATAGTATAACATAGTACAACATACTATAGAGTATAGTGTATACCTTACCACCCCAAAATACATAAATGCATTTCGAAATTTTCAAATATACTGAAAAATTGCAGTCATATATATTGTATGCACTTAAGCTATGAATTAAATGCAAAAGTAAACACGCATTTTTATGCATTATTGCTTATTGGTATATGAGAAATACACATGAAATGGCTCTTAATATGGCTATACAGAAAGGAAGTTCGAGACCATTTCATCACATAATAAAATATTCGTGAATATCCCAGCGAGCAGCTAAAGTCTATAAAGTATCTAAAAATAGAAATTTTAGTTCTCTAGGAATAGTTTCTTACTTTAAGCAGAAGATCAGTGTCCCGGAAAAAAATATGTAGAAAAATATTTTAAGGGGCTTGCTGAAAAATATTGCTGTCCGTGAGCTGGAGTGAAATTGTTCATGTGACTTTATTTTTAAAGTTGAAGGCCGAATTCAGGGAACGCCGTGTGCGAGTTTACTCAAAAGTCTCTATTTCTGTTCTGGAGAGAACATCATATCATTCAGGCTTTCGAAAAAACTGTCAACAGCTTCATGGGAAAGTTCCACTAAGTCGGAAATAGGGGTAACCATGCATTCGTGCGCATGATTGTCTCCATTGACATTCTGATTCGCATTGCTGACAGAAGGTTGTACCTGTTCGATGCTGCTTTCACCTTGAACTTCACTACTCTTCAATCGTAGTGGTGAAGATTTCAGGAATGCCGTCATCAGGATTGGCAGCCTTTGAGGGCAGCACAAAGCGTGAACCTTGGTAGGAACCAACAGTGTATCTGCATCCACTGGCGCATCCGATTGTAGCGTCAGACAGGTGTCTAACACGCATTCTTCTCCGCATAGCAGACACCTTAGTACAGGTAAAACACACCTTTGCCACATTGGTCGAAATGATAGAAACCAAGTCATGTTCAGGTCTCTAAGCCGGGAGAGTCCCAGGATTTTTGATATCCGGTCCCGGTATCCAATGGCTAGGATCGTATCTTCCATTGTCGCGAGAGTTTGATCTGTGACATGGGCTGCCATAACGAAAAATAAGGACTAGGAATAGGATTCCTGCAATCAGTCCCAGGATCAGGGGAAGTCCGCCAAAAATCGAATGGACGAAATCTGGAAAAATACCCAGTATGGCTTTGAATGGTGTTAATGCCATCGAAAATACTGTCTTAAATACCTTTGAGACCCCAGTGGTATCAGAAATATTTAAGATTTCGCTTAGGATTTCCGCGAAATGTACGGGGGAATTAGTTGATAATAATGTATGTATCTCTGCAGTCGTCCTTGCGACTTGTAGATCATACGTTTCTTTTGATGACGTGAGCCTTGTAGGCGTCTGAAGAAGCACTGTTTTCATTCTGCTTAAAGTATCTATTCGAATAGAAGTAATTTTCAAATTGGGCCATGCCCTTGCCTCCCTGTCTGGAAAGGAGCTGGGGAATAAAGAACGTCCACAGCACTTGACCTTCGCCGTTGTAGTTACTAGATAAGGAGTCCCGGGCATAAGACTGCAACATCTGCGGTCTACAATAAGAATGTAACTCCCATATAGAGTCTTTGAAAGAATGGTTCTATTTCAGTTGCAGGTGCGCCTTGCTGGTGACATGAAAGGTTGTATGAATTCCCTTCACAGGCTCCATGCAAACTAATTCCGTTACACAGAAGCGTGCCGCTTAGTGACATAGCACAATTGTTGCCACTAAGAAACACTTTCTGTCCTTTATTACTGACACATGCATGTGAATAGGGCAGGTTCCAAGTTGTTTTAAGGTACCCCCTTTCCCAATTTCTCGTACATGCCAGCCTGTATATATTTTTGGCAGTATTGAAACCTGAAGGTTGAGATTGGAATATTTATGATTCCGTGGATTATCCATTCACTGACAGGTCGTTCTGACATTGTCAACGGTAATCTTTCTAGTTTTTCAATGCTCAAGATTGTATAATCAGCACCCTTTTGCGCCATACCGATTTGTCTATCAGTAAGGTTAAAGATTTGGAATAGTGACGTTGTGTTGATTAAACGCCAAGGCACATAGCCTGAACGCAGATTTTGTAACGTCCAGCCAAGCTGTACAATAGAACGCAATTGTGACTGACCATGTTGTAATAACAGTAAGTCTTGCGATAATATATCGATTGCTGACGACACAATGCTGTCCAATGAAAAAATTCTGGAGGACAGAGTCATTAACCCATTGTCCACTACAGAAAGTGATTTTTCCAAATTGATACGGTCAATTTCCCGTATTCTTTCTGCTGTCTCAATTTGAGTAACCTTCCAGGCCTCATTGTATGCTGCATATACAGAGGCTGCTATGAAACGCTTTTGACGCTGTTTGCGTGGTCCCAGTATGAAATCACGCAAGTCAGCACCATCAGTAAGTAAAGTTAGGTGTTGCTTAATTTCAGGCAGTGTGGAAGTCTGTAGCCATTGAAGGCATAATTTGCCCACACTGTAGGTTGTTATTATCCCTGGGTGATGTCCTTGGGGATATCTAGGGTCTGGCCTGGTCATTTTGAAACCCTGTGTTTTATTCAGGAATCTATCTTGACAGTAATTTGTATCTGTGGGCCAGATCAACCATTGTTTCCAATCAGGATGTGTTCTGTTTTGGTTTAATATATGGTTTACGTCTATCTCTTCATCTGTATCAGAGCTATTGCTAAACATTGTTGGCTTTGGAATAGACGGTTTAATTAAATCTTTGATTTTGGCTAAGCCAAGACAGGTGGTTTGTTGAACAGTGTCATTTAAAAATATCATTTGTTCTGGGATCATGCAGGCTCTAAACAAAGCTTCTATACCCTGTATTTGCCATTTTTTTGTACCCCAAACACTTTTCAAATCAACATTTTTGTCCCAATCAAATCCAAAAGTATTCATTTTTTCGAAGAATGAATCTGAATATATCAATTTTGTGTTGGTTATCATGGTTTTCATCCCTGTCTTGTTTGACAATTTAAAATAAAATGTTTCAGCATTACTTATGTTAAAACCTGAAAAATATGAATATTTGTCATAAACGGTTCTAGAGCTCCCTTTTGGAGGTGTAGCACAATGTTCCCATTGATTATAATTTAAAACATTTCTAGGTTGTGCCGATTTATGCAAAAAATGGTTACCATAATGGTTATAGCAATACATACTATCATAATTTGTAGAACCTTGCAAATAATCATGTTTTGTAAATTTAGCAGACATTACTAAGTCAGACATCATATTGTTGATGCTTTCGAATTCCCAATCATCAGCAAATGAGTTTGGTTTTGCAAAGTCACTCAAGGAGATCTTGATATGGTGTGGATATTTCAGGATCTCGACCGGACCATAAATTTCATAGTCAGTGTTGTCCCAGGCTACCCCACCAGGTATCGGATTGGCTGTGAAGTTGGCTGAAGAAAGTTCTGAAGAGAGTTCTCTTTTCTCGACGTGTGAAGATGTGTGTGGTTTGAGGACCAAGTTGATGTTCTGACTTGCTGTGTCCATTTTAACATATTTTCCCTCAATGAAGCGTCCCAAAGTAAATACCATGATGAGCCAAAGTATGAGGATAAATGCACCAAAACCCACCCAAAATTCAATCCATGGAGAAACCAGATATGTTTCTTTCAGTTGTTTCAAAAGTTCCTTAGCTTTGTCTTTAAAGGATTTTGATGATGGCTGCGTCTTTGATTCACTGAGGCTTTCAGAGGAATCATCGAAGTTGATGAAGTACCCGGATGCAGTTCTGTCAATTGTTCCAATTGCTTCAGGATTTTTGTTTCTTGCATTGTCACTCGGCACTTCATTGTAGATTGGTGTGTCTCTGCTAAATGTCTTTATTTGGGTTGTCAGAGGTCTGAGTTCTATTGCATTGTTGCATAGTCCTTGTTGTTGTTCTTTAGGCGTTTCGAATGTGATGAGCCTTTTTGATAGGACCTCTGTGCTGGTAGCAAACCTTGGTGTTCTGCTACTTATTGGGAGTCCACTTGGCCTACTGTTTGTTATCGGCCACATGTTGTAGTTTTACCAGGTCAATGGATACAACTCGGTTCTCCTTTTTACCAGCAAGTGGCGGTAGTACAACTGATCTTGTCCCGTTGACAGACAAGACAGGAACTGCTTTTCTGTAAGAAGGCCCAAATTCCTTCTTTACCGCGATCTTCTCCCTAACTAGATCCCCGACTTTTGGAATCCAGACAGGTCTTGCTGGGACAGGTGGTGATTCTTCAGTGGTTGTTGGCTGTTGTTTCAACTGTATGTTGCTCAGGTCTTTTCTTGTTTAAGTCCTGCAAAATAGCCAAACGGTCTTTGACATCAAAGGTTTTTTCTATTACCACTGAAGTCTGACTATCAAGGTCAGAGATCAACATCCTAGTTCCGAATAATAATTCGTACGGACTGAATCCCTTCAGAGAATTTCTTGGCAAGTTATTTAGACTACGTTGGACACTTATTAGATGTTTGACCCACCCAGCTCCCGAACCTAATACCTTTGCCGTTATAGATTGCTTTATGTCACGGTTTTTTCTTTCAACAATTCCGTTCCCCTCAGGGTGAAATGGACAAGAGTACCGCAATTGCACGCCCATGCTGACCATGGCCTCCTTATAAGCCCGAGAGCTAAAAGCAGGACCATTGTCCGAATGCAGCATGCCAATTGCGTATGTGCCGATAAAGACTCGCAAATCTTTTATAACAGTTCTGGCGTCAGCCGTTCGCTGGGGCCACATCCATATGAATCTCGTGCATGAATCCACTGCGACCAAGATATATTTATAGTTACCATCCCTTTGTAAGGGACCGCAGTGGTCTAGATAAACACAGGCTAATGGTTTATCCGAGATTAGAAGGGGCGTCTGTGCTGGACGTCTCACCGTTGATACTTTCATTTTTTGACATATTTCACATTCTAGAACATAGTTCCTTGTTTGTCTTCTCATTTGTGGCCACCAGTATCTCTGTTTTAATAATGATACTGTGGCCGAGACGCCAGCATGAATAGAAGCAAGCCCTTCGTGTGCCGCTATTATTAGTCCTAACCTATGTTCCATGTTTGGAATTGCCCTATCCCCCACTCCAGGGATTCGAGCAAAAGGAACATTGTTTGCATCAGTTATGTATGAGTATTTTACTGGAAAGCCTTTAGGGAGTGGTTCTATCGAATCCTTTTCTGAAGCGCTGACAGCTTGTAACATTTCGCTGTCTATTTTTGTTTTTGACCGGGTGACGGCAGCTACGGAAGCCGTTTGCACAGCTGCCTTCGCGGCCTCATCAGCCAATGAATTCCCTGCAACGTGAACGCCATCACGTTGATGACTCAGTGTATGTATCACGTGAGTCTTTGGTAGTTCTTTTTGTAAAAGAGCTACTTGTTCCCAGAGCATTTTATGCTTGATTGTGCCACCTTTCGCATCCCTGAATCCGTTCTGAAGCCAGATCTGCAAGTATTCATTATAAGATTGAACGCAATAATACGAATCGCACACTATGAGTGTAGGGAATTCTCGATCGGTATTTTCAAGCGCCATCTTGAATGCTAGTAGTTCAGCTCGCTGAGCTGTACAATCTCCTAGGGATTGTGTTTTAGTGAGGGTTGGTTTAAATTTCCCTTCGTGCCAACGACCTTTAACAATCGCGCACGCAGCACTGTAAGCTTGTTTACCCCCTACTGCGGGTTGTGCTGATCCGTCTGTATATATTATACAGCCGTAGTGATCTAGAGGCAGAATTTCGGTTGGCGGAGGACATTCAAATTCATATTGGAGAAATTCTTGTGTTTTTAAGTAAGGATCAAATTCGTACACCACGTCTGTTGCAGCAAGAGAGTTAGCCCATTGTATCCATCTCGGATGGAGTGCTTTAGCATTTGGAATGCTTGCCTTTGTTACTGCCTCTAAGGCTGGTATTGGTGTCACGATTACTATTCGTTTACCTTGTGCCAGGGCTCGTTCTTTTGCTATAGCTGTCTGTGTTGCTGTAAGAATTTTTTCCGTTGGGCTAAATTTCATTTCAGCCTTAGTGTACAAGTGTGATTTAAATGCAATTGGTACCTTTTCTCCCTCATTAGAGGTCAGGTATGTGAATCCGCATCTCCCTGGGATGACTCGGATCACAAGGTTGCGTGTGTTATCACGTGTTTCTAATTTTGTTTTAATTAGCATGTCTGTTTGTAAGGATCTCAAAATTTCTGTGTGTGTTTGAGTCCAATTGGATCTTTTAAAGTCTGGTTTAATTAGATCATAAAGGGGTTTGACCCTTTCTGCGTAATTTGCAATGTATGTTCTTCCGAAATTTAGGAAGCCTAGAATTGACTGTAGGTTTTTTAGTGTTTTAGGAGCTTGGATTACGGCACATTTCTCTAGGAAATTGTCTGCCAGGCTTTTGCCTTCACTTGATAACTCATATCCTAAGAATAGGACTGTCAGATGGGCAATTCTGGACTTTTTGAAGTTAAATTTGTAACCCTCTGCAGCGAACCCAAGTATTATGGTGTTCACTCTTTTCAAGTGAGTATCCAAGTCATCATCTGTTAACCCCTTCGGGGCTAATGACGAGCTGGGCTCGTCATCGCGCTTACCTGTCCTGCGCGGATGACAAGGCCAGCTCGTCATCAGCCCCACCCTCGGGGGAAGCGCTGGCGCTCCCCCCGAGGCTCTCAGATCGTCATTGTTTTGCTGGGGGCGGCAGTGGAAGAGCTTCCGCTGCCGCCCCCGCCCCCCCCCATGGTAATCCCTGATGACGTCAGCGCGCACAGCGCGCGCTGACATCATCAGGGATTCCCAGCGCTCGGGAAGCCATTTGCTTCCTGAGCGCCGAGGAGTAAGGTAGGTTTCTCGTGGCTGGCGGGGGTTTGGGGGCAGCGAAGAGGCATCAGGGGAGAGGAAAGAGATTTTCCTTTCCCCTGATGTCTCTTTGCAGGGCATTTCTGCCTCACGATCGCGCACAGCGTCGCGATTGTGCGGCGGAAATGCCCCCACTAGACACCAGGGATATACTTTTAGTTTTTAGGAAGTGACCCCTTGGGCAAGGGTCACTTCCAGGCTGGCTGGCAATATGTTTTCGTTTTTCTGCCCCCCCTGGGGGGAAATCGGCCCGTTTTTTCGGCCGTTTTGCCCCCAGGGGGGGCAGAAATTCCCCACTAGCACCAGGGATATAGATTTCTACAAAGATGGCGGCCATTGATTTTGTTTACGTTTTTCTGTCCCCCCTGGGGGCAAATCGGCCCGTTTTTTTTTGCCGTTTTGCCCCCAGGGGGGACAGAAAATGCCCACTAGACACCAGGGATGTAATTTTAGTTTTTAGGAAGCGACCCCTTGGGCAAGGGTCGCTTCCAGGTGGGGTCTGAGTATGTTTTCGTTTTTCTGCCCCCCCTGGGGGGAAATCGGCCCGTTTTTCGGCCGTTTTGCCCCCAGGGGGGGCAGAAATTACCCACTAGAACCAGGGATTTTTGTTGGGGCAATGTGTTTGTTTTGGGAAGCGACCCCTTGGGTAAGGGTCGCTTCCAGGTGGACATGATTGTGTTTTTGTTTTTCTGTCCACCCTGGGGGCAAATCGGCCTGTTTTTTTTGCCGTTTTGCCCCCAGGGGGGGCGGAAAATGCCCACTAACACAAAGTTTTTAGGAAGCGACCCCTTGGGAATGTTTGCTGGTGGTGTGTGTGGGGAGTGGTACTTGGCTGGATGGTGTGCGTGGAGCGGTGCTTGGCTGGCGGTGTGTGTGGAGTGGTACTTGGCTGTCGGTGTGCGCTGAGTGGTGTTTGGCTGGCGGTGTGCGTGGAGGGGTACTTGGCTATCTATGCACAGAGTGGTGCTTGGCTGGCGGTGTGTGTGGAGTGGCGCTTGGCTGGTGGTGTGTGTAGAGTGGTACTTGGCTGTCTGTGCACGGAGTGGTGCTTGGCTGGCGGTGTGTGTGGAGTGGCGCTTGGCTGGTGGTGTGCGTGGAGTGCTACTTTGCTGTCTGTGCACGGAGTGCTGCTTGGCTGGTGGTGTGTGTGGAGTGGCGCTTGGCTGGTGGTGTGCGTGGAGTGCTACTTTGCTGTCTGTGCACGGAGTGCTGCTTGGCTGGTGGTGTGTGTGGAGTGGCGCTTGGCTGGTGTTGTGCGTGGAGTGCTACTTTGCTGTCTGTGCACGGAGTGCTGCTTGGCTGGCGGTGTGTGTGGAGTGGCGCTTGGCTGGTGGTGTGCGTGGAGTGCTACTTTGCTGTCTGTGCACGGAGTGCTGCTTGGCTGGCGGTGTGTGTGGAGTGGCGCTTGGCTGGTGGTGTGCGTGGAGTGCTACTTTGCTGTCTGTGCACGGAGTGCTGCTTGGCTGGCGGTGTGTGTGGAGTGGCGCTTGGCTGGCGGTGTGTGTGGAGTGGCGCTTGGCTGGATGGTGCTTGGCTGGCGGTGAGTGGTGCTTGGCTGGTGGTGCTTGTGGAGTGGCGCTTGGCAGGTGGTGTGCGTGGAGTGCTACTTTGCTGTCTGTGCACGGAGTGGTGCTTTGCTGGCGGTGTGTGTGGAGTGGCGCTTGGCTGTTAGTGTGCGTGGAGTGCTACTTTGCTGTCTGTGCACGGAGTGCTGCTTGGCTGGCGGTGTGTGTGGAGTGGCGCTTGGCTGGTGGTGTGCGTGGAGTGCTACTTTGCTGTCTGTGCACGGAGTGCTGCTTGGCTGGCGGTGTGTGTGGAGTGGCGCTTGGCTGGTGGTGTGCGTGGAGTGCTACTTTGCTGTCTGTGCACGGAGTGCTGCTTGGCTGGCGGTGTGTGTGGAGTGGCGCTTGGCTGGCGGTGTGCGTGGAGTGCTACTTTGCTGTCTGTGCACGGAGTGCTGCTTGGCTGGCGGTGTGTGTGGAGTGGCGCTTGGCTGGATGGTGCTTGGCTGGCGGTGAGTGGTGCTTGGCTGGTGGTGCTTGTGGAGTGGCGCCTGGCAGGTGGTGTGCGTGGAGTGCTACTTTGCTGTCTGTGCACGGAGTGGTGCTTGGCTGGCGGTGTGTGTGGAGTGGCGCTTGGCTGTTAGTGTGCGTGGAGTGCTACTTTGCTGTCTGTGCACGGAGTGCTGCTTGGCTGGCGGTGTGTGTGGAGTGGCGCTTGGCTGGTGGTGTGCGTGGAGTGCTACTTTGCTGTCTGTGCACGGAGTGCTGCTTGGCTGGCGGTGTGTGTGGAGTGGCGCTTGGCTGGTGGTGTGCGTGGAGTGCTACTTTGCTGTCTGTGCACGGAGTGCTGCTTGGCTGGCGGTGTGTGTGGAGTGGCGCTTGGCTGGTGGTGTGCGTGGAGTGCTACTTTGCTGTCTGCACGGAGTGCTGCTTGGCTGGCGGTGTGTGTGGAGTGCTGCTTGGCTGGCGGTGTGTGTGGAGTGGCGCTTGGCTGGTGGTGTGCGTGGAGTGCTACTTTGCTGTCTGTGCACGGAGTGCTGCTTGGCTGGCGGTGTGTGTGGAGTGGCGCTTGGCTGGTGGTGTGCGTGGAGTGCTACTTTGCTGTCTGTGCACGGAGTGCTGCTTGGCTGGAGGTGTGTGTTGAGTGGCGCTTGGCTGGTGGTGTGCGTGGAGTGCTGCTTGGCTGGAGGTGTGTGTTGAGTGGCGCTTGGCTGGTGGCGTGCGTGGAGTGCTACTTTGCTGTCTGTGCACGGAGTGCTGCTTGGCTGGCGGTGTGTGTGGAGTGGCGCTTGGCTGGTGGTGTGCGTGGAGTGCTACTTTGCTGTCTGTGCACGGAGTGCTGCTTGGCTGGCGGTGTGTGTGGAGTGGCGCTTGGCTGGTGGTGTGCTGGAGTGCTACTTTGCTGTCTGTGCACGGAGTGCTGCTTGGCTGGCGGTGTGTGTGGAGTGGTGTTTGGCTGGCGGTGTGTGGGGAGTGGTGTTTGGCTGGCGGTGTGTGGGGAGTGGTACTTGGCTGGATGGTGTGCGTGGAGTGGTACTTGGCTGTCGGTGTGCGCTGAGTGGGGTTTGGCTGGCGGTGTGCATGGTCTGGTGCTTGGATGGTGGTGTGGGTGGACTGGAACTCTGCTGGCGGTGTGTGAGTAGTTACTTTCTGTTGGTCACTACACACACTGCTAGTTGAGTGACACTCTACGCAGTCCATCATTTTCTGTAGTTGCTATGTCAGATATGTGGGCGTGTGAAAGTGATGGGCGGCTGGCGGTGTGAATGTTTTGTATGTGTCACACGTACAAAAGGTGTATGAATGTCCTTACTGCCCCTGTGTGATATGGGTACTGGTAGTAGCAAAAGACTGACTGGCACCAAAGTGGTCAGGCACTTTACAAAAATTCAAAAAATTATCCAGTGTCTTGATGTTAAAACTCATCTAATCTAATTTGGTCTAAGCCCTAATTGATGGCCCATCTGGCCGAATTTTAATTTGGGGGGCAAATTTGTGTGTTGTTTTTTTAATTGTTATATTGTTTGTGAAATGTGGTAGTAATTTTTTTTTCTTCTCTATTTTTGTCTTGTTCCAGGCTTTTGCTGTTTGGATTGTTGTAGGTTGCGTGTCTGTTTGCAGCTTGTGTAGTTGCTTGTGCTTGGTAAGTGAATGTATTTTGTACTACTTCTCCTTGATGTTTGTCTTTTTGAAAAAGGTTGTACTTCTAGCAGTTTGTGTGGCTCTGTGTTTTTTTTTTCAGGATTAGTGTTTGATGTGCACTTTGTTTTCTAATGTCATTTCTTTTTTTCTTTCTAGTGGGATTTCATTTCTTTTCGCTGTGTCTCAACAGAGTAGGTGCTGGTGAGTGTAGCTATATTTTGTAAGAGTGAAATTGTTTTGGATTGTATTTATCTTTTAGTGAAAGCCTTACCTTGTTTACTTCTTACTTTGCACAGTGTAGGTTGTTGTTCACTTGTGTGTGCAGTCTTCTTGCTTTGTAAGGATAATGGCTAGTCGCAGGATTACTGCTCAGCAGGTTCTTGGTTTGCTTTTTGAGTCTTCCTCGGACCATGGTTCAGAGTCTGAGTCCGATTCGGACTCCCAGGAAGTGGCAGAAGATTCAGGCAGTGAGTTTTCTCTTCGCATGGAATCATCATCATCGGATGATGACTCTTCTTCTAGTGCTGATGAAGGGCCTATGGTACAGGAGGACATTGTGTTGCCGGTAGTGGGCCAAGAGGCACCTGTGCTGCTGCCTAGGGCCGCAAGGTTTCCTTTCTTTTTACGTCGGCAAGAGGCATGTGGGCTGGAGCCTGCACCCAAAAGGCTTCACATTGCTGTGGTGCGCAAAGGGGCATCTGGTGCTTTTCGTCTTCCTGCTCGTGTAGTGCAGCAAGAGGCATCTGGGGCTGTTAGGCTTCCCATTGGTGTAGAGCGGCAAGAGGCATCTGGGCCTGCTGGGTTTCCCGGTGGTGTAGTGCAGCAAGAAGCATCTCAGGCTGCTGGGCTTCCCGTTGGTGTAGTGCAGGAAGAGCCCTCTGGGGATGCTACGTCTTCTGTTGGTGTTGTGCAGCCAGAAGTATCTGTGGCTGTTAGGCTTCCCGTTGGAGAACAGCAGCAAGATGTTTCGGTGCTGCAGGCTGGGGTGGCTGCTCCCCCCGTTGATAGGGATGGCCTCTGGGTTCCCCCTGGCTTGGTGCAGCCGGCATTGCCAGAGTTCACTGGTGTTCCTGGGTGTAGAGTGAATACAGAGAATTTTCTGCCAATTAATTTTTTTCAGTTGTTTTTTGACGATGTGTTTTTGCAAAAGATTGTTGAGCAAACCAATTTATATGCAGAACAATATTTGAGGGCCAACAGTGCCAGCCTTAAGCCCTATTGTAGAGCAATCCGGTGGACTCCCACCAATGTTGAAGAGATGAAGAAGTTTCTGGGATTAACTTTTTTGATGGGCTTGATAAGGAAGTCATCAATTACTTCATATTGGTCCACTAGTCCCTTGATGGTAACAGCTGTATTTCCAGCAGTCATAAGTCGTGATCGGTATACGCTTCTTCTTCGGATGATGCATTTTGCTGATAACAGTTTAGCGTTGTCACGCGATCACCCTGATTGTGACCGTTTGTTTAAAATTCGGCCTGTCCTTGATCACTTTGTTGATCGTTTTTCTGAGATTTTTGTCCCTGGTAAAGAAATTGCAGTGGATG
This sequence comes from Lissotriton helveticus, assembly GCF_964261635.1. NCBI lineage: Eukaryota > Metazoa > Chordata > Amphibia > Caudata > Salamandridae > Lissotriton > Lissotriton helveticus. The sequence continues at coordinate 457,994,918 of NC_136059.1, read as the reverse complement.
AGTCTTTGGTGTTGTTCAAGGGCCGCTTGGTTTTTAGGCAATACATTCCTAGTAAGAGGTCACGCTATGGAATCAAACTGTATATGCTGTGTGACAGTGAGACTGGATATGTCTACAATTTCAGGGTGTACACTGGTAAGGAGTCCCGCATTAACCCTCCTGGTTGTCCTTCTACTTTTGGAGTAACTGAGAAAATTGTGTGGGAACTAGGTAGAGGATTATTTAACAAAGGCCATCATTTATATGTAGATAACTTCTACACTGGTGTGCAGTTGTTCAAGGAGTTGGCCAAAGTGGGCACTGTTGCTTGTGGCACAATGCGCAGTAACCGTAAAGGTTTCCCAAAGGAACTTGTTTGCAAAAGGCTTGTGCGGGGACAGTCTACGGCATTGCGATGTGGGGAGCTTTTAGCTGTGAAGTATTCAGACAAGAGAGATGTGTACATGCTGACTACTATCCACGATGAAAGTACTGTACCTGTGCCTGTTTGGGGTCAGGGTGCTGAAGTGCGCAAACCTGTGTGCATTCTAGCTTACAATAAGTTCATGGGTGGTGTTGACAGAGTAGATCAGAGGTTGGAACCTTATGCTGCTCTTCGAAAGGCTTACGTTTGGTACAAGAAGTTGGCTATCCATCTGTTCCACTTGGCATCATTTAATGCTTTCGTTGTGTACCAGAAGTCTTGTCCTGGGACGAAGATGACTTTTCTTAAGTTTCAGGAGTCTATAATAGGCAGCCTTGTACTTGTGCAGCAGGCAAGTGTTCCTAGATTTGGAGTGGTGGAGGAAGTGGCTAGATTGCAAGATCGCCACTTTCCTGAATCTATTCCTTCCACTACTGCTAGAGACTTTCCGACTAGAAGATGCAGAGTCTGTTGGCGAAGAGGCGTGCGGAAGGAGTCTCGTATATACTGTCCTGACTGTCCTTCTAAGCCTGCATTGTGTATGTCAGCTTGTTTTAAATCGTACCACACGCAAAAGAACTATTGGGAGTTTGATTGAGCTGTAAAGTGAATTGCTTGGTCTGCATTCTGTAAAACATTTTTAGTTTGTTTCAAGGATTGGCATTAGTGCAAAGTTTTTATTTTAAGAATTTGTGTTACCTGATTTGTAGGTATTTCCATTTGTTTAGTGTCATTTTCAAAAAAAGAATTCTAAATGTGTTTGTGGTGTGTGCCGGCTGGTGCTTGGCTGGCGGTGTGTGTGGAGTTGCGCTTGGCTGGCGGTGTGTGTGGAGTGGTGCTTGGCTGGCGGTGTGTGTGGAGTGGTGCTTGGCTGGCGGTGTGTGTGGAGTGGTGCTTGGCTGTCTGTGCACGGAGTGGTGCTTTGCTGGCGGTGTGTGTGGAGTGGCGCTTGGCTGGTGGTGTTCGTGGAGTGGTACTTGGCTGTCTGTGCATGGAGTGGTGTTTGGCTGATGGTGTGTGTGGAGTGGTGCTTGGCTGGCGGTGTGTGTGGACTGGTGCTTGGCTGGCGGTGTGTGTGGAGTGGCGCTTGGCTGGTGGTGTTTGCGGAGTGGTACTTGGCTGGAGGGTGTGCGTGGAGCGGTGTTTAGCTGTCTGTGCACGGAGTGGTGCTTGGCTGGCGGTGTGCGTGGAGAGGCGCTTGGCTGGTGGTGTGCGCTGAGTGTTTGGCTGGCGGTGTGCATGGTCTGGTGCTTGGCTGGTGGTGTGGGTGGACTGGCGCTCGGCTGGCGGTGTGTGAGTAGTTACTTTCTGTTGGTCACTGCACACACTGCTTGTTGAGTGACACTCCACGCAGTCCATCAATTTGTGTAGTTCCAGTGTCAGAAATGTGGGCGTGTGAAAGTGATGGGCCCTTGAATGGCGCTGTTTGCTGGTGTGAGTGTTGAAATGTGATGGGTCCGCGGCTGGCGGTGTGAATGTTTTGAATGTGTCACACGTACGAAAGGTGTATGAATGGCCTGTAAAGAGGTTGGTGCCTTGACGTGGCTTTACAGCTCACGAGCTGTGAGTCAGTGGTTCAGTTTATCATACTTGCAATTATACACAGTGTATTTCATTTTTGTGAAATTACTTGCGTATACAATTGTATGTACTGAATCATCACTCACCCTTGTGCCAAATCCAACCAGTATGTGTGTGTGCTTGAGGATTAGATGGGTGTGCAGTAATAATTGTTTTTTTTCTCTTTCTGCATTAGGGTGTACCTTGTCCCTTATTGTGATTGTTGTAATGTGTTGCTTTTATTCCAGATGGTGTCAGTGGTCTTGTTTGTATCAGGTATGAAAGGTGCGTGAATGGCCTGTAAAACGGTTGGTGCCTTGTCGTGGCTTTACAGCTCACGAGTTGCGAGTCACTGGTTCGGTTTTTATGCATTTATTTATTGACAGAGCATTTCATTTTTTTGAAATATCTTGTTAATAAAATTTTATATACTGAACCATCACTCGCCCTCGTGCCAAATCCAACCTGTATGTGTGTGTCTTTGAGGAATAGATAGCCGTGCTTGAATGTTTGTCTTTTGAGTAACTCTGTTAAGGTGAGGTACCCTTTTACTCGGGAGAACAAGGGGAACGCTGGGTGGTAGGACATTTTTGCCGGCACGGCGATCCCACGGCAAAATTTTTGTAAAAGTGCTATTTTTACCTAATTAAGGTTTGCAAGGAGTTCTGGGTAGGAAAACATTGGGGGACCCACGCATGCCATACCTCCCTGGACTCCCCCGGGTGTCTACTTTTCAGAAATGTGTGGGTTTGGTAGGTTTCCCTAGATGGCTGTCTCGCACGGGGCCAGAAACCCAGGTATATGATCTCCTTACAGTATTTTCCTTCCTCGCATTCCATTGTTCTGAGTATATGGTTTGCCGTGCCCCTCAGGCACACTTGTAGATATTGTGCAAACTCGTATTTCTTTTGTAGTATTGTCATGTGCTTAGCCCTCTGACCTCAAAGAGTTCAGAGGTGTTGTTATTAATAAATATATCGTTTATTTTCATAACAACCTGTGTGGTGTCCTTTCATCCGGTATTCAAGGGGTTATATTGTGGTAAAACAGCTGGCTTCACATGCCAAAAGAGTTTAGCCTAAGACTGCTTTGTCAATGCTACCATTAGGATAGCTGGTCTATACGGTTGACTTACGACGCCGACGACGCGGAGCCGCAGGGGACGCCTGCAGACGACGCCTACCGACGCGCAGGGGTACTGCTACGCAAAAGTTTCCGGATCCAGACTGACGCCTGGGGATATTCTAAGGTAAGGAATCTAATACTAACCTGTTTCTTTCAGATGTGGTTCACCATTCATTTGGACATTCACGAGATTATAGACTGGTAAAACAAGCTGCTTTACATTCCTCCAAAACTTAGCCTGAAGGCTGCTCTCCACAGCTACCACTAGGATAGCTTTCTATAAAGGTTGTCTTTAACCTACCATCAAAAAGGGTCGTTTGGACTGGTGCAAGGTGTGAGAAGTTGGCCTGGTATATGATGTTCACTATTCTAGTGAAAACCTTGCACCAGTCCAAACAACCCTTATGTTGATGGTTGTAAGTCAACCTTATAGACCAGCTATCCTAGTGGTAGAACAGAACAGTCTTAGGCTAAAAGACTCTTGAGGGCATGTAAAGCCAGCTGTTTTACCAAATGTAACCCCTTGAATACCAAATGAAAGGACACCACACAGGATATATATAAAATATATCTGTATTTATTTACAAACACTCCTCTGAAAACTTTATGAGATCAGAGGCCAAAGCACATAACAAGTTACTTAAATCGGAATACTTTAAATAGCACAATTTACAGTTAGGCTCTAGGGGCGCGTAAAATCATATACTAAGTAAGTGGTATAAGAACCACGACTCGGGGAAAAGGAAAGGCCTAGGGCATCGCTGGGGCTACACTATCTGACCCTTAGGTTAGGAGTAGGAGGCCCACAGGCGCACAAGTTACTACTTGTGTAATGATATATCTGTTAGAGACATTAGTTAGTGATAGATTCCTTACCTTAGAATATCCCCAGGCGTCAGACTGGATCCGGAAATTTTTGCGTAGCAGTACCCTTGCGCGTCGGTAGGCGGTGTCTGCGGCTCCGCGTCCGTCGTGGGCGCCGTGATGATGTCGTCGGAGTACTTAGACGCCGCCTCGCGTGCTGACGTCAGTTCTTAGACACAGCTTTTCTGCGCCAGAAGCGCCGAGCCATGTTAAAAACCAACACTGGTGCCATTGAAACTAGGGCCCTGAAAGGGGATGACCTTAACCCTAGATATCGGTTCGCAGAACGGGGAGGATGGGTGGGTCGGTAAGGAATCTATCACGAACTAATGTCTCTTACGGATATATCGTTACACAAGTAGTAACTTGTGCATCTGAAAGAGACATGTTAGTGATAGATTCCTTACCTTAGAATAGATACCCCAGCAATACCAACCCCGGTGGTGGGTCTGCGAACCAATAATCACACCAGAAAGTCCTGGAGGACAGAACGACCAAAGAAGCCATCCCTCCGGACTTGACCGTCCAGGCAATAGTGTCTTGCAAACGTGTGCAGCGAGGCCCACGTAGCTGCCTGGCAAATGTCCTGCAAGGGCACTCCCCGGCCCAGGGCAGTTGTAGTCGCCGTGGCCCAGGTGGAATGAGCCCGCAATCCAACAGGGGGCTCCTTCTTAGCCAAGGAGTAACATGCCTGGATACACAAGATGATCCACCGAGAGATGGTCCGCTTGTGCACCGCTTTTCCCTTCTTAGCGCCCACGTAACCAACAAAGAGTTGGTCATCCACCCGGAACTGGCGTGTGCGATCCAAGTAGAATGAAAGCGCACGTTTTGGGTCCAGACGGTGGAGCATCTCTTCCTCTTTAGAGGGATGCGGTGGCGGAAAGAAGGTGGGCAAGGTGATAGACTGCCCGATATGGAAGGCTGTGACAACCTTGGGCAGGAAAGATGGCTTAGTACGCAACACAACCTTGTCCGGATGGACAGAAAGGAAAGGGGGTGTACATGAAAGAGCGTGGAGCTCACTCACTCTCCTGGCAGAGGTGATGGCAACCAGGAAAGCAGTCTTCAAAGTAAGTAGACGGAGAGGACAGTTGTGAAGTGGCTCAAAGGGAGCGCACATCAGAAACGTGAGAACAAGGTTCAAGTCCCACTGAGGCATCACAAAAGGGAACAGGAGGACACGTGTGTGTGAAACCCTTCAGAAAGCGATTTACAATAGGGGACTTGAACAAAGAAGGTTGATCAGGCAGCCTTAGAAAGGCTGAAAGGGCAGAAAGGTAGCCCTTGATAGTGCCCAGAGCAGAGCCCTGCTGGGCAAGAGAAAGAAGGAAGAGAAGAACCTCAGAAAAAGGGGCAGCAAGAGGATCCACAGCCTTTGCTGTGCACCATGCCACAAATCTGTTCCACCTGCAGGCGTATACGACTTTGTGGAGGGACGCCTGGCTGCCAGAATGATGTTACAGACTTCTGGAGGCAAGTCAAATGGCCTCAACTGTCGCCGCTCAATCTCCAAGCATGGAGGTGGAGACTGGACAGGTTCGGGTGGAGGACCGTCCCCTGCTGCTGCAACAGAAGGTCCTCCTGAAGAGGCAGACGAACCGGGGGATCGACTGACATACTGAGTAGCTCTGGATACCAGTACCTTCGTGCCCAGTCCGGAGCCACAAGGATGACTTGGGCCCGGTAGCGCTTGATCTTCTTCAGCACTCTGGGCAGAAGTGGTATAGGCGGAAAGGCGTACAACAGACCGCAACTCCACTCGCGACGAAAAGCGTCTCCGAGCGAGTGCCGCCTTGGAAATTCCAACGCGCAGAACTGATGACATTGCGTGTTCTCTTCAGTGGCGAATAGATCTAACCAAGGCTCTCCCCATCGCTGAAAGAGGCCTCGTGCCACGTCAGAGTTCAGACGCCATTCGTGATCCATCATGCACCGACGGCTGAGCTCATCCGCCCTGGCGTTCAGAGAACCTGCCAGGTGTTGAGCCACCAGGGTCACGCCCTGGTGTTCCAGCCATTGTCAGAGGCGCAAAGCCTCCTGGCAAAGGGTCCACGACCCCACCCCGCCCTGTTTGTTGCAGTACCACATGGCGGTGGTGTTGTCCGTGAACACCTGCACTACACTCCCCCTGACAGAGGGGAGGAATGCCTTCAGCGCTAGACGAATCGCCCTCAGCTCTAAAAGGTTGATATGGAGCCGGGACTCCGCCGGAGACCAGAGGCCTCTGATCTCTGCCTCTCCCATGTGGCCTCCCCAGCCCTGGAGGGGCGCGTCCATCACAACTACGTGCTCCGGTTGGGGAAGGGAGAGGGATCTGCCGCTGACCCAATCGCGGTCCGTGAGCCACTACTGCAGCTGTCTTGCAGTGCCCTCCGAGATCAGGACATGGTCAGAAAGGTTGCCCTGATGCTGGGCCCACTGAAACTTCAGGTCCCACTGCAGAGCTCGCATCCGCCACCGGGCGTGATGCACCAGAAGGATGCAGGAGGCCATCAGCCCCAGAAGCCGCAGCGTCAACCTGACCGAGACCCGGGATAAAGGCCGAAAGAGTGGAATCAGAGCCTGAATATCCCGGACCCGCTGTTCGGGAGGATAAACCCGAAACTGCGCCGAGTCGAGAACCGCTCCGATGAAGAGGAGCTTCTGAGAGGGGCATAGGTGTGACTTTGGCAAATTGATGGAGAACCCCAGCTGATGCAGGAGGTCTGCCGTCGTCTGGAGGTGGCTGACTACTGTCTGGGGCGAGCCCGCCTTCAACAACCAGTCGTCGAGGTAGGGGAAGACTGAAACCCCTAACCTGCGCAGATGAGCTGCGACCACCGCCATCACCTTTGTGAACACCCGTGGGGCGCGCTGGTAAGGCCGAAGGGGAGCACGGTAAACAAAGTGCTCGTGGCCAACCGTGAACCGCAGGTAGCGCCGGTGGGCCGGCAATGTGGAAATAAGCGTCCTGCAAGTCCAACGCTACCATCCAGTCTTCTGGGTCCAGGGCAGCTAGGACCTGAGCCAGTGTCAGCATTTTGAATTTCTCCTTCCGGAGGAAGCCGTTGACGTTCCGGAGGTCCAAGATATGGCGTAGGCCCCCTTTGCCCTTCTTGGGTACCAGAAAGTAGTGGGAGTAACAACCACACCCTACTTCTGGCCCAGGAACGCGCTCGATGGCCCCCTTGGGCAAGAGGGCCGTAACTTCTGTGTGAAGTTGGCCTGATATATGATGCTCACTAGTTCTAGTGATCACCTTGTATCAGTCCAAACAACCCTTATGGTGATTGGTTGTAAGTCAACCTTATAGACCAGCTATCCTAATGGTAGCATGGACAAAGCAGTCTTAGGCTAAACTCCTTTGGCATGTGAAGCCAGCTGTTTTACCACATGTAACCCCTTTAATACCAGATGAAAGGACACCACATTGGTTGTTATGAAAATAAACAATATATTTATTAATAACAAACACCTCTGAACTCTTTATGAGATCAGAGGGCTAAGCACATGACAATCTCTTAGGAAAAATACGATAAGTTGCACAAAATTACAATGGTGCCCTAGGGGCACGGCAAACCATATACTAAGTAAATGGGTTAAGTAGAACGATTTAGAAAATGAAGATGCCCAGAGGCTGTAGGTTCGCTGGGACTACCCTACCCTAATCTTAGGTAAGTATCAGGAGGCCCACGGGACGTGTGTGCAGAGTGTGAACTCACACGCGGGATGTGGAACAAAGTCAATGGGCAGAACAAATTACGAAAAGGTAAGAAAAGACAGTTCCTACTAGTTACCACTAAAACGACAGGATACCTGGACACTAGGAGAGTCAATCTAACCTTGAGCACCAAAATGCTCTTGTTACCTCACCCACGGGCTGCGGGTGCCTAGGTGTCAAAGTGTGTCGGGTTTCCGCGTCGAAGTCTAATGGAGCCTTGGAGAAAGATGCTGCAGGCGACCAGGAGGAAGATGTCCGGTGTGATCCACGGGTGGATCGAGGAAGAAGAGGACCTGAAAGCAGAGGGGACAGTGTTCAAAGTCACTAGCCAGTGACCGGTGTGGAACCAGTAGGGAACCAGATGCTGTCGTCGCGATCAGGTGAAGAGTGGACGCTTGTCTCTGCAGCCACGTGGACCAGGAGGTGTCTTCGACGACCAGGATGGAGGCACGAGCTGTCCTACGCAGGCTCTCGCTGTCGGATCCGGATTTGGAGTCAACAGGCCTTGGCAAAGGCAACCCACGCGGTGAGTGGAAACGGCGTCTGGAGTGGACCAGGAGGGTCCAGGGGGCTCCTCTTTTGGCGGGGAGCAAAGGCCAGTCTGGAGCAACCAGACCCAGCAGCGTAGATTTCTTGGATCGTCGTCTAGGAGGTCACTAGCCAGCCGGCAAGTGACCAGACAACGCGTCGAGCAGCAATCAAGCAAAAGGGCCCCACGCAGATCTCGTGGATGCTGGAGGGCTGGTCTTTGGTGCAGGAGCTGCTCGGGGCTGGGGCTTCTCAATCCCCAAAGCACTTACTCGAGGATGCCTCAGAAGTCGTGCTGGAAGCGAAGTGCAGTCTCTTCAAGATGGCCGGTCCCACGTGTCTCGTCGCACCCACGGGTCTCAGCTGTGCTGCAGATGTGGGTAGAGGTCGGAGAGGTCTGGGAGTCCGGGTCTCGTCGGGCTCTGAAGTCTTGATCCGGCAGGAAGGACAACAAAGTGGACCGCTAGGACGCTTGATGGTGCCTGCAGTTGCAGGGTGGACACTCCTTGCCCACAAGGGAGATTCTTCAGTCTTCTGTGGAGCAGAACGTCGAAGTCCAGAGTTTCTTCTTGTAAAGTTGTTCAGGATAATCTAACTTGGAATGGGACCAGCTCCTACCTTTATTCTCCTAAAGGGGGCTGCACTAGTGACTAGGTCCCTCCCCTGGGTGGGACCAGGAAGGGGGGGTGGTTACACCCCCTATCCTTTGTCCGGTTTCGTGCCAGAGCTGGGGCTGGAGTGCCCCAGCAACTGGTTTGAACCGGTGTATGCACAGGGCACCTTGTGTGCCCCAGGCATGTCTCATTCCTTTCAGGTCTCCCTACCTCAATACACAAAATCCTGTCTGGGGTGGTGTTAGCACCTCCCAAGGCAGGAAACCCTTTGTCCAGGCCTCCCTCACTGGAAGGACTCCCAGCAGCAGGAGGTCAGACTTGTGTCTGTGGTGGCAGCATCCATTTTGTGATGCTGAGGCTCGAGTTAACTTTAACCGGGGTTCACAGTTACATACATGTCGTGTCCCTCTAAAAGGGTGGAACGCTACCCCCGTCGCCAGAACTGGCGAGGGGGTAGTATTCTAATTCGTATGACACCTTACTCGACATGTTTTGATAATGCTATACCAAAGTTAGCAATAACCGCGAGGATTATAATGCACTTAAGAGTATATTGTATAGCGTTATCATGGAACAGCTATAAGGACTTGGTTCCGCAAGCTGCAGACAGGCTCAGCTCATGCTAGAGCACCACCTCACATAATTCCAAGCACTCTGCCTTCAGGATTGAGAAGGCCTGCCATAGGAGTGACTGACAGGAATACATGTGTCCATTTTGGGGTTCGATATAGGTATACTATATCTACAGCAAAGGGTGATTACACCACCTTGCCCCAGCTGTCTTACCAGCCAGTTCAGTCTGTTTAGATGGCCAGCCAGGGGTGGCATAATACATGCTTCAGCCCCGGGCAGGCCTTGGGTTCACCTATGCTCTGGGTACCTAAGGTACACTGTACAGGGGCTGATTAGGGGTCCCAATACCAATTGGTAAATGCACCTAAAGTACATGGATGTCAATTTAGAGAGAGAACAGCTAGGCTGTGGGTCTGATTAGCAGGCCCACAGCCAGGGAAAGTTGTAAACCAGTGAAGCAAAAAGCAAAAAATCTGGGGTGACCATAGGATTGCAGACCCTACTCTCCTACAATAGATTTTGGACTCCCTTTCTGATATGTTTCGGGTGAAGGGTTGGGTTGTAGAGATAAAGGTCTGTGAAGTCCTATGATTAAGCCTTCTCCAAATCTCGGTTGGTTTAAGTCTTGAGGAAGACCGGTTAAGGAGGTAAACTTCCTCCTAAGAGCAAAGCTAACATATGAGATGAGCAGCCCAAGGGCGGTATCGTGAAACTCGGGGCGAGGAGAGTGCGAATGAGGACAAAAAAAAAAAAAAAAGAAGATGTTCTCCTCACTGAGTTTGGGATTGCGGTCAGTCAACACCGCGTGTCTTTTGGGCTGTTATACCCACTCCCTGTGAGACACAGTTGCGGACGTGCTGCCACAATGTCCGGGTTAAAGTAGCCCAAGCCCTTGCGGAGGGTCGAGATGCGGCACGGTATTCCATCCAATGTGGGCTGGATACAACGGACTCGCCAGGCAGGGCGATTGCAACGACGGTGGCGGTTCGCCACCACGTCTGGCTGAGGTCCGCCAACTTTTCGGCTGATGTCCAAAACACTCTTATGGACATGCCGTTTGATGGCCCTCGCCTTTTTGGCGACAAGGCAGACAGTGCGCTTGAGCGCTTGAAGGACTCCAGGGCTACGGCCAAGTCCTAGGGCCTGTCGGCACGGCGCCAGCAAACTGCTGCCTTTCACTCCTTTCATGGCCAAGGAAAGGGCGCCCCCACACGTCCTGCCAACCACGGGCTGCAGACTAACATCCAGCGGGGTGGCGGACGTGGTAACCGCCGTGGCGGTGCCCGGGGACAACGGCGAGGCCAGTCCACATCCACACCCACAGCATCCACCTCAAAGCCCTCCTAGTCTGAGCTTTCAGGCCCATTCGACGCCAGTGGGGGGCAGGGTTTGCCATCACCTCCTCCACTGGCTCACCATCACATCAGACAGGTGGGTGCTGCAAATCATCCGAAGGGGCTACTCCCTCCTCTTCGAGGCTACCCCTTCAGCCATGCCACTGCAATACCACCGCGTGTCCAGGGATCACTTGAATCTTCTACAGGAGGAAGTTGCGGCCCTCTTGGCCAAGAGGGCCCATGAGCGCATTCCTGGGCCAGAAGTAGGGTGTGGTTGCTATCCCCACTACTTTCTGGTTCCCAAGAAGGGGGCCTACGCCCTATCTTGGACCTCCGGGGCGTCAACTGCTTCCGCCGGAAGGAGAAGTTCAAAAAGCTGACTTTGGCTCAGATCTTACCTGCCCTAGACCCAGGAGACTGGATGGTGGCGTTGGTCTTGCAAGACGCGTATTTCCACATCCCCGTCCTGACGGCGTTATCTGCGGTTCACGGTAGACCTGCGAGCACTTTCACTTAACCGTGCTCCCCTTCGGCGTTACCAGCGCCCCTCGGGTGTTCACGAAAGTGATGGAGATGGTCGCAGCTCATCTGCGCAAATGAGGTGTGTCAGTCTTCCCCTATCTTGACGACTGGTTGTTGAAGGCGGGCTCACCCCAGGCAGTCGTCAGCCACCTTCAGACTACGACCGACCTTCTGCACCTGCTGGGGTTCTCCATCAATGTGCCGAAGTAATACCTGTGCCCCTCTCAGAAGCTCCTCTTCATCGGAGCGGTTCAGGACTCGGCGCAGTTTCGGGTTTATCCTCCTGAGCAGCGGGTTTGGAATATTCAGGCTCTGATTCCAATCTTTCAGCCTTTATCCCGGGTCTCGGTCAGGTTGACGCTGCGGCTCCTGGGTCTGATGGCCTCCTGCATCCTTCTGGTGCATCACGCCCGGTGGCAGATGCGGGCTCTGCAGTGGGACCTGAAGTTTCAGTGGGCACAGCATCAGGGCAACCCGTTTGACCACGTCCTGATTTCGGAGGGCACTGCGAGACAGTTGCAGTGGTGGCTCACGGACCGCGATTGGGTCAGTGGCAGATCTCTCTCCCTACCCCAACCGGAGCACGTAGTCGTGACAGATGCGTCCCTCCTGGGATGGGGAGGGCCACGTGGGAGAGGCAGAGATCAGAGGCCTCTGGTCTCCGGCGGAGTCCCGGCTCCACATCAACCTTCTGGAGCTGCACTGACTTGCACTGAAGGCATTCCTCCCCTCTGTTCGCGGGAGTGTAGTGCAGGTGTTCACGGACAACACAACCGCCATGTGGTACTGCAACAAACAGGGCGGGGTGGGGTCATGGACCCTCTGCCAAGAGGCCCTGTGGCTCTGGCAGTTGCTGGAACATCAGGGTGTGACCCTGGTGGCTCAACACCTGGCGGTTCTCTGAACGCCAGGGAGGAGAAACTCAGCCGTCGGTGCATGATGGATCACGAATGGCGTCTGAACTAGGACGTGGCGCAAGGCCTCTTTCAGCAATGGGGAGAGCCTTGGTTAGATCTATTCGCCACAGAAGAGAACGCGCAATGTCATCAGTTCTGCGCTCTGGAATTTCCAAGGCGGCACTCGCTCGGCGACGCTTTTCGTCTCGAATGGAGCTGCTGTCTGTTCTACGCCTTTCCGCCTATACCACTTCTGCCCAGAGTACTGAAGAAGATCAAGCGCGACCGGGCCCAAGTCATTCTTGTGGCTCTGGACTGGGCACGAAGATACTGGTATCCCGAGCTACTCAGCATGTCAGTCGATCCCCCGATTCGTCTGCCTTTTCAGGAGGATCTTCTGTCGCAGCAGCAGGGGACGGTCCTCCACCCGAACCTGTCCAGTCTCCACCTCCATGCGTGGAGATTGAGCGGCGACAGTTGAGGCCATTTGATTAGCCTCCTGAAGTCGGCGATGTGATTCTGGCAGCCAGGCGTCCCTCCACAAAATCGATATACGCCTGCAGGTGGAACAGATTTGTGGCATGGTGCACAGCAAAGGCTGTGGACCCTCTCTCTGTCCCTCTTTCTGAGGTTCTCCTCTTTCTTCTTACTCTTGCCAAACAGGGCTCTGCTCTGGGCACTATCAAGGGCTACCTCTCTGCTATTTGGGCCTTCTTAAGGCCTCCTGATCAGCCTTCTTTGTTCAAGTCCCCAGTTGTACATATATTCTTGGAGGGCATCATTCATATGTTTCCTCCTGTAGCTTTCGTGATGCCTCAGTGGGACTTGAACCTAGTTCTAACTTATTTGATGTGCGCTCCTTTAAAGCCACTTCACAATTGCCCTCTTCGTCTTCTTACTCAAAACTGCATTCCTGGTTGCCATCACCTCTGCCAGGAGGGTGAGCGAGCTCCAGGCTCTTTCCTCTAAACCTCCTTTCTTTTCTGTCCATCTGGACAAGGTTGTGTTACGAACGCGTCCCTCTTTCCTACCCAAGGTAGTAACAGCTTCCACATCGGGCAGTCCATCACCTTGCCCACCTTCTTTCCGCCTCCCTCGAAAGAGGAAGAGAGGCTCCACCGTCTCGGTGGGTCGTGTTGTGCATCAAGGTATGCTACTCTTTGGCTAAAAATGAGCCTCCTGTTGGGCTGAGGGCCCATTCCACTCGGGCCACGTCGGCTACCACTGCTCTGGGTCGGGGAGTCCCCTTGCACGACATCTGTCAGGCAGCTACGTGGGCCTCGCTGCACAAGTTCGCAAGACACTACTGCCTGGACAGTAAAGTCCGGAGAGATGGCTTTTTCGGCTGTTCTGTTATCCAGGACTTTCTGGTGTGATCATTGTTCGCAGACCCACCACCGGGGTTGGTATTGCTGGGGTATCTATTCTAAGTAAGGAATCTAATACTAACCTGTTTCTTTCAGATGCACAAGTTACTTACCTTCGGTAACAATATATCTGTAAGAAACAGTTTGTATTAGATTCCTTACCGCCTCACCAGTCCTCCCCATTCTGCGAACCGAAATCTAGGGTTAAGGTATTTCCCTGTGAGGGCCCTAGTTTTATGGCACCAGTGTTGGTTTTTATCATGGCTCTGCGTTTCTGGCGCGGAAAAGCTGTGTATAAGAACTGATGTCAGCACGCGGAGGCGGCGTCTAAGTACTCTGGGGACGTCATCCCGGCGCCGACGACTGACGCGGAGCCGCAGACGACGCTTAGTGATGTGCAGGGGTACTGCTACGCAAAAGTTTCCGGATCCAGACTGACGCCTGGGGATATTCTAAGGTAAGGAATCTAATACTAACTGCTGTTTCTTACAGATATATCGTTACCGAAGGTAAGTAACTTGTGCTACAAGCTTAAACACAGTAAGTTCTACTGAACTTAAAGTTGTGTGGCAAGGGTCAAAGCACACCCTGTCTACAACTCAAGAGAGTACAGTAGGTAAACACCTAGAGTAGGTAGTGCATACACCACACCTAGTTATATCTTCCAGGCCAGGAATCAGTGGATCCCTGCCAGATGTCAGTCTAGTACAGACATCAAAGGCTGACACATTCCCTTTTCAAGAATTAAGGGCTCTGTGTCCTATGAGGAAATTGAAGACAGGTCAGAACCCCAACACAACGTCTCATAGAGGCATTACTGTTAATGACTTTAGACAGGCATTAGAGCCTGGAAGGGGGTAGGCTATGGGGTGGGGACAGCAGAAGAAGAGGCCATTGGTTCAAACCACCAGGACTTAGAATCTGATGCTGGCCATGCAGGTGACAATGACTTAAACCTGGACAATCCAGCTCCTACTGGAGATGAAGAAGGTCAAGGTGGCCCTGTCTTTGTCCCACCATGAAGAGTTGGAATTGTGCCTAGAAAGCCAAGATCTCCTCCACAGGAATTTAACCATTCTGACACATCAGTAGGGACCACTGTCTCTTCTCTTTCATAGGAGGGGCACCTTCCAGGAGAAGAAAAACAGATGAGGCTTTTTGAACTTCTCCTTCAGGAGGAAGCAGTTGACGCTCCGGAGGTCCAAGATAGGGCGTAGGCCCCCTACGCCCTTGTTGGGAACCAGAAAGTAGTGGGAATAGCAACCACACCCTACTTCTGGCCCAGGAATGCGCTCAAGGGCCCCCTTGGCTAAGAGGGCCGCAACTTCCTCCTGTAGAAGATTCTAGTGATCCCCCGACACGCGGTGGTATTGCGGTGTCATGGCTGGAGGGGTAGCCTCGAAGGGGAGGGAGTAGCCCCTTCGGATGATTTGCAGCACCCACCTTTCCGATGTGATGGTGCGCCAGTGGAGGTGGTGATGGCGAAACCTGCCCCCCACTGGCGTCGAATGGGCCTGAAAGCTCGGACTAGGAGGGCTTTGAGGCGGATGCTGTGGGGGTGGATGTGGACTGGCTTCGCCATTGTCCCCGGGCACCGCCACGGCGGTTACCACGTCCGCCACCCCGCTGGATGTTAGTCTGCGGCCCGTGATTGGCAGGACGTGTGGGGGCGCCCTTTCCTTGGCCACGAAAGGAGTGAAAGGCAGCAGTTTGCTGGCACCGTGCCGACAAGCCCAAGGACTTGGCCGTAGCCCTGGAGTCCTTCAAGCGCACTGTCTGCCTTGTCGCCAAAAAGGCGAGGGCCATCAAACGGCATGTCCAGAAGGGTGTTTTGGACATCAGCCGAAAAGTTGGCGGACCTCAGCCAGGCGTGGTGGCGAACCGCCACAGTCATTCCAATCGCCCTGCCTAGCGAGTCCGTTGTATCCAGCCCACATTGGATGGAATACCGTGCAGCATCTCGACCCTCCGCAAGGGCTTGGGCTAGTTTAACCCGGGCCTCCTCCGGGCATTGTGGCAGCACGTCTGTAACTGTGTCCCACAGAGAGTGGGTAGAACAGCCCAAAAGGCACGAGGTGTTGACTGACCGCAACCCCAAACTCAGTGAGAACATCTTTTTTTTTTGTCATTGTAGGAGAGTGGGGTCTGCAATCCCATGGCCACCCCAGATTTTTGCTTTTTGCTTCACTGATTTACGACGTTCCCTGGCTGTGGGCCTGCTAATCAGACCCACAGCCTAGCTGTTCTCTCTTTAAATTGACAAGCATGTACCTTAGGTGCATTTACCAATTGGTACTGGGCCACCTTATCAGTCCCTGTACAGTATACCTTAGGTATCCAGGGCATAGGTGTACCCAGGGGCCGCAGCATGTATTATGCTACCCCTGGCTGGCCACCCAAATCTGACAACTGGCTGCACGACAGCTGGGGCAAGGTGGTGTAATCACCCTTTGCTTTAGATATAGTATTCCTATATCTAACCCTAAAATGGACACATATATTCCTATCAGTCACTCCTATGGCAGGCCTTATCAATCCTGAAGGCAGAGTGCTTGGAATTATGTGAGATGGTGCTCTGGCATGAGCTGAGCCCGTTTGCAGCTTGCGGAACCAAGTCCTTATAGCTGTTCCATGATAACGCTATACCATATACTCAAGTGCATTATAATCCTCGCGGTTAAATGCTAACTTTGGCATAGCATTATCAAAACATGTCGAGTAAGGTGTCATACGAATTGGAATACTAACCCCTCGCCAATTCTGGCGACGGGGTTAGCATTCCACCCTTCTAGAGGGACACGACATGCATGTAACTGTAAACCCCGGTTAAAGTTAACTCAAGCCTCAGCATCACAAAATGGATGCTGCCACCACAGACACAAGTCTGACCTCCTGCTGCTGGGAGTCCTTCCAGCGAGGGAGGCTCTGACAAAGGGTTTCCTGCCTTGGGAGGTGCTAGCACCACCCCAGACAGGATTTTGTGTATTAGGTAGGCTCAGGCTGAAAGGAATGAGACATGCCTGGGACACACACAAGGTGCCCTGTGCATACACCGGTTCCAACCAGTTGCTGGGGCACTCCAGCCCCAGCTCTGGCGGGAAACTGGACAAAGGATAGGGGGTGTAACCACCCCCCTTCCTAGTCCCACCCAGGGGAGGGAGCTAGTCGTAGTGCAGCCCCCTTTAGCTGAATAAAGGTAGGAGCTGGTCCCATTCCAGATTAGATTACTCTTGACAACTTCCATGAAGAACTCTTGACCTTCGACCTCCTGATATCCAGAAGACTGAAGAATCTCCCCTATGGTCAGGGAGTGACCATCCTGCTTCGCAGGCACCATCAAGCTCCTGTGCGGTTTGCTGCAGAGTCCTTCCATCCCGGAATCCGACGACCCAGCTCGACAGGACCCGGACCTCCAGACCTCTCTGACCTCTACCCACATCCACAGCACAGCTGGGACCCGTGGGTGTGACGAGCAACGTGGAGACGGCCATCTTGAAGAAACCAGCACAGCGCTTCCAGCACGACTCCTGAGGGTTCCTCGAGTGAGTGCATTGGGGACTGAAGCCCCACACCGACGCAGCTCCTGCACCAAAGACCCCCAGCATCCCCGTGATCTGCGTGGGGCCCTTTTGCCTGGTTGCTGCCCTTCCTGTTGTCTGGTCACTTGCCGGCTGGCTAGTGACCTCTGAGACGACGACCCGAAGAAATCGACACTGCTAGTCTGGTCCCCCAGACTGGGCCTTGCTTCCTTGTGAAAGAGAAGCACCCCGGGCCCTCCTGGTCCGCACCAGACGCCATCTTTCTTCCACCGCGTGGCTTGCATTAGCCAAGGCCTGTTGTCCAGATAGACGATCCGACACCGCCGACAGCAGCAGACTACGTGGGACAGCTCGTGCCTCCAGCCTGGTCGTGAAGAGCAGCTCCTGGTCCGCGCAGCTACAGAGAGAAGCGACCCTTCCATCACCTGACTACGGCGACAGCATCTGGTTCACTCCTGGTTCCAGCACCGTCACTGGCTAGTGACCAAGACTCTGTCCCCTTCCCTTTCATGACTTTTTCCTTCCAGTTCCATCCTTGGAACCACCGGACTCCTCCATCTGGCTGCCTGCCAGCAACTCCTTGTTTCAGGCATCACCGGGATCAACGCAGCAAACCCGACGCAACTTCAGCCCTATGCACCCGCAGCCTGTGGGTTAGGTAACTAAAGCTTCTAGGTGCTGAAGTCTGTGTCCACTATCCTAGTGTCCAGGTCCACTGTTGATTTCCCTCCATCCAGCCGGGTTCGTCCGGAATCCGTAACTTTCCAAACTGCACGATCCATAGACGTTGGTACGCATCCCGCGTGAGAGTTCCCACTCTGCACGTGAGTCCCGTGGGCCTCCTGCTCCTTACTTACCTAGTTTGTAGCGTAGTCCCAGCGATCCTCCAGCCTCTGGATCTCCTTACAGTATTTTCCTTCCTCGCATTCCATTGTTCTGAGTATATGGTTTGCCGTGCCCCTCAGGCACACTTGTAGATATTGTGCAAACTCGTATTTCTTTTGTAGTATTGTCATGTGCTTAGCCCTCTGACCTCAAAGAGTTCAGAGGTGTTGTTATTAATAAATATATCGTTTATTTTCATAACAACCTGTGTGGTGTCCTTTCATCCGGTATTCAAGGGGTTATATTGTGGTAAAACAGCTGGCTTCACATGCCAAAAGAGTTTAGCCTAAGACTGCTTTGTCAATGCTACCATTAGGATAGCTGGTCTATACGGTTGACTTTACAACCAATCACCATAAGGGTTGTTTGGACTGATACAAGGTGATCACTAGAATTAGTGAACATCATATATCAGGCCAACTTCTCACAGTCATCATTCGTTCTCTCCTCGCCCAGAGTTTCAGGATACCGCCCTTGGGCTGCTCATCTCATATGTTAGCTTTGCTCTTAGGAGAAAGTTTACCTCCTTAACTGGTCTTCCTCAAGACTTAAACCAACCGAGATTAGGAGAAAGCTTAATCATGGGACTTCACAGACCTTTATCTCTACAACCCAACCCTTCACCCGAAACATATCAGAAAGGGAGTCCAAAATCTATATCTTTTCTTATGCCGATCCACAATATCCAACTTGGCAATAGCTTTCATCGATCTTAACCAGTTCAGTTCCGTTGGGGGATCTGCAGACACCCACATTTTACATCTCTCTCTCCGAGCCAGTAGTGTGGCATAAAACACAAGTCTTACATTGTCATCCAAGCCCTTACCCTTGTAAGTCCAATCTTCCTGTCATGACAAGTTCAGGGCTTACCTTGATCTGCTGGCCCAAAGCTGATGACAAACACGTGCTTACGGCCTCCCAAAATTCTTTTATCGCCGGGCAGGTCACAAACATATGTAGGTCGTCCTCATTAGGGCTCTTGCATTTAGGACACATCACCATTCCGCCAGCCTTGAACTTCGCAAGTTTTCTGGGAGACCAGTATGCCCTGTGGAGGGTGAACAAGTGATTTCTCCTTAAATTTGCAGGTTTACCCACCCTGTATATAATCGACATTGTTACTTGCCATTGTTCTTCTGAAGCAATCTCCGGCAAGCACTCTTCCCACAGGATCTCCGGCAGCGTAAAAGAGCCGTCCTCCAACTCCACTATTGACCAGTACCACAGCGCAACTTCTTTTTTAATCTGCAAATCCAGCCCCAACTTCTCTTCAAAGTCATTATGACCAATTAGAACATCTTTTTGCCATATTGTTCGTACCTTTTGGATTCCCTAACAGGGGGTGCTGTCGGGAATGCGGTCTGGGAGTTAGAGGCCTGGATGACAAGGCTCTCTGGGGTGGGGTGGGTGGACAAGAAGCTAGGGTCGCCCGGGGCCGGGCGGTGGTGGTGTCTGGCCACGTTCCTATCCACAGGGGGACCTGTGGCGGGCCTGGACCAAGTACTCACAAGGACGTCAGTTAAGGCCTCATTAAATGGCAGTAGAGGTTCCGAAGAGTTTGCCTGCGGTTTAAGGACCTTGGTGAGGAGGTTAGTCCTCACGGCCGCGACGGGGAGCTCAAGAGCAAAGGCCTTGGCCGCCCTCGTCAGCACCACACTATAGGCAGCCCCATCCTCCGTAGCCACGGTCGGAGGGGACACAAAACCAGTGTCGGGCGAAGTGTCCAAACCACTGGCCTCCCCTAGCTCACATGCCCAGTCCTGATAAGACTGGCACTCCCGTGCCAGAGGGTCCTCAGACCCCTCCCAATCCGCCTCGTCCTCCATCTCCTGGAACTTAGGTTCAAATGATGGGGCCAGATCATAGAAGAAAAGTTCTTCCCTCGACGTCGAATGCGGCGTCGAGCGACGCTGCTCCCGCGTCGGAACCGGATCGAGGAGGGGAACGGGGATGACGTCGTCCGGGGCGACACCATGGTGGTCGGCGCTGAGGGAGGGGTCATGAGGTCGACCAGCGGCGACCTGGATCCAGTGGGGCCTTGCAGCGTCGGGACTGAAGACGGCGCCGAAGCCGCCGGCCCTCCAAGGCCCCGAGTCGGGACTGCGGGCCCGAAGGCGCGCCGACAATCCTCGACGGAGGTAAGTGAGTCCTCCTGGCCACGAGGAAGTCATGAATCTGCTCCAGCGTCGCATTCAGCCCAGGGACCGGCGGGTGTGGAGCTGGCGGCGGAGCCGCGTCGGCGGTGTCGCCCGTACCCCCGGCCGCATCGCGTGAGCGTCGGGGGGAGTCAGAAGAGCGGTGTCGCTTCTTCGACTTCTTGTGCCTCTTACCTGAGGACTTGGAGCCCGACGAGTGATGTCAACTCAACGAGCGGTGATGACTCTGGCCCCGCGACCTCCTCCTGGACCGGGACCTCGACCTGCGCGGGGCCGACTGCCGGAGTTCGAGGCGCTTACAGGATCGCTCCCGCCTAGCCTTCGACGTCAAGGCCCAGAAGTCAGGGCACTACTTGTCATCGTGGTCGGGCCCCAAACAATGTAGGCACCGGCGATGGGGGTCGGTAACCGACATCAGTCGGCTGCAGTCGACACAGGGTTTGAACCTTGGCATCCCTACCGGCACCGATGGAGTAGAACGACTCGAGAAAAACAGATCAAAAAGTTTAGTCAAAAAATGACTAAGGGTACCACTTTTTCCGGATCGGCGCTTGCTGGTGCGGAAAAGAAAAAGAACTGACGTCAGCGCGCGAGGGCGGCGTCATCCCGGCGCCAACGACGGACGCGGAGCCGCAGACGACGCCTAGCGACACGCAGGGGTAGTGCTAGGCAAAAGTTTCCGGATACAGACTGACGCCTGGGGATATTATAAGGTAAGGAATGTAATACTAACCTGTTTCTTTCAGATTTATATGTACCTCTGGTACCTTTATTGGTTTTCAAATGATTATTCACTTGATATTATCTGATAAAACAATGGCAAACTGGAATCCCACACGCTGCACACCAATGTGAGAAGTTGGTCTGGCATATGCTGTTCACTATTCTAGTGGGCACCTTGTGTAGGAGAGTAGGGTCTGCTTCCTATGGTCACCCCCACTTTTTGCTTTACTGGTTTTCGACTTAGATGTGGCTGTGGGCCTGCTTATCAGACCCAGAGCCCAGATGCACTCTCTCTAAATTCACACCATGTACTCTAGGTACATCCACAATTGGGAATTGGTTCACCTTGTCAGCCCCTGTAGAAGTGTACCCTAGGTACTCAGGGCATAGGTGTAACCAATGACTACCAGGGGCTGCAGCATGTATTATGCCACCCCTGGCTGGCCACTCAGACTGACAACTGGCTGATCACTCAGCTGGGGCAAGGTCGTGTAATCACTCCTTGCTTAGGTATAGTATTCCTATACCTACCCTTATATATAGACACAGTAACCTATAAGTCACTCCTATGGCAGGCCTTAACAATCCTGGAGGCAGAGTGCCTGGTTATGTGTGAGATGGTGCTCTAGCATGAGCTGAGCCTGTCTGCAGCTTTCGGAACCATGTCCGTATAGCTGTTCTATGATATTGCCATACCATATACTCTTAAGTGCATTATGAACCTCGCGGTTGAATGCTAACTTGGTTTGGCTTTATCCAAACAAATCGTGTAAGGTGTCATACGCTTTGGAATACTACCCCCTCGCCAGTTCTGGTGACGGGCGTAGCATTCCACCCTTCTAGAGGGAGAAGACATGTTGTTCCTACTAATCCCGGTTAAAGTTAACCAGAGCCCCAGCGTCACAAAATGGATGCTGCTGCCACAGACACAAGTCTGACCTCCTGCTGCTGGGAGTCCTTCCAGCAAGGGAGGCCTGGACAATAGGGTTCCTGCCTGGAGAGGTGCGTGCACCACCCCAGACAGGATTTTGTGTATTGGGACAGGGAGGGCTGAATAGAATGAGATATGCCTGTGGCACACTAGGTGCTCCATGCATTCCCCAGTTCAAACCGGTTGCTGGGGCACTCCAGCCCCAGCTCTGGCGCGAAACTGCACAAAGGAAAGGGGGTGTAACCACCCCCTTCCTGGTCCCACCCATAGGAGGGACCTAGTGAGTAAATCAGCCCCCTTTAGTTGTATAAAGGTAGGAGCTGAGCCAGGAGACTTTAGATTAATCCTGGTATCGAACTGAAGACGAAACTCTGGACCCTTCGACATTCAACTGAAACTGAAGACTGAAGAATCTCCCTTGTGGCCAAGGAGTGACCACCCTGGGCAACCAGGCACCATCCAGCAACTCGACGGCTTGCTTTGTCCCCGTTCCCGCCGGAACCCGAGCACAGAGCCTGACAAGACCTCGACTCCCGGACTCCTTTGACCCCACTGCACGACTCCAGCACAGCTGAGCTCCGTGGAAGGCGTCGGAATTCGTGGAAGCAGGCAACTTGGAAAGTCTTCAACTTGCTAACAGCACAGCTCCTGAGGCATCCTCGAAGCTGTGCCCTGGGGACTGAGACACCCCGACTCCGAGCTCCACCTGCACCGAAGACCAGCCCTCCACACTCCACGAGATCTGCGTGGGGCCCTTCTGCTTGTGTTCTGCTAGACGCGTTGTCCGGTTATTAGCCCGTTGGCTAGTAGCCCTCTGACGACTCCTCCTTTGAAAATCCATCGCTGGTCTGGTTGCTCCACACTGGCCCTCGCTTCCCTGAAAAGGTGAAGTACCTCCGACCCGTCCTGATCTGCACCAGAAGCCTTTTGTGTATCCTGCATCGGTTGCCTTTGCTTAGGCTTGTTGGCTCCAATCTTAAAGTCTACCCCTCCATCTGCGAGAACCTTCGTGGGACAGCTCCTCTCCAGCACCTGGTCGTCCTAGACGCCTCCTGGTCCGCGTGGCTGCAACGACAAGCTTCACATCTGCACCTGATTGCTCCTCGACGACATCTGGTTCCTTCCTGGTCACTGGCTAGTGACCCAGACTCTGTCCCCTCTGCTTTCAGGTCCTCTTCATCCTAGATCCACCCTTGGATCCACCTGGACATCTTCCTCCTGGTCGCCTGCAGCATCTTCTTCCAAGGCTCCATAGGAAACGACGAGAAAACCAGACACACTTTGACACCTATGCACCCGCAGCCCGTGGGTGAGGTAACGCGAATACTTCGGTGCTCCAGTAGGGACTGACTATCCTAGTGTCCAGTTTTGCTAGTTGTGTAATCCTAGTTAGACCGGAAGTGTCCTAAATCTTCATTTACTTACCTTCTAAGTTCCCATTGACTTAACATTGACTCCCGCGTGTGTGTAAAGACACTGCACGCGCCGCCTGTGGGCCTCCTACTCCTAACCTAAGGGTCAGATAGTGTAGCCCCAGCGATTCCCTAGGCCTTCTCCTTTCCCGATTCGTGGTCCTTATACCACTTACTTAGTATATGGTTTTACGCGCTTCTAGGGCCTAACTGTAAATTGTGCGATTTAAAGTATTTCTAAGTGTAACTTATGTGCTTTTGTCTCTGACCTCATCAAGAGTCCAGAGGAGTGTGTTAGTGAATAAATACCTATATATATATATATATATATATATATATATATATATATATATATATATATATATATATATATATATATATATATATATATATATATATACTGTGTGGTGTCCTTTCATTTGATATTCAAGGGGATACATATGGTAAAACAGCTGGCTTTACACGCCCTCAAGAGTCTTTTAGCCTAAGACTGTTCTGTCCACGCTACCTCTAGGATAGCTGGTCTATAAGGTTGACTTACAACCATCACCATAGGGGTTGTTTGGACTGGTGCAAGGTGCTCACTAGAATAGTGAACATCATATACCAGTCCAACTTCTCACAGTACCCACTTTGGGTCAAGGAACGTCCCCGCCAATCCTGCAATATTCCAGGAGATGATGTTATGTACTACTATCTCTGGGGAATCCTCCAGGGGGGCATGGGATTGAACCTCTGATAACACAGGGGTACACACCCTGGGGGATGGCTGCCTATGGTATGAAGATGGTGTATGTAATGAATATGCTACTTACCAGTATGCATCTGTTCTTGGCATGTAGGGCTGCTAACATTCATATCTTAGCATTAGATCGCCGCCTAGTGTTGGGCTCGGATGATTGCACATTGTTGTCCTGGAAGAGTCTTCGAAGTATCCTGAGATAGGTGGCTCCTCCCCTGGACTACAGTGCGCATGGGCATCGGCTCCATCCCCAGATTGTTTTTCACCATTGTGGCAGAAGATGGAGTGAAAGTGTAAAGGATGTCCATGCTAATGAATAAATACAATAGTATATCTGCAGCTGCGACAGGCACCGGGGAGGAGGGCGGGCGATATGAATGTTAGCAGCCCTACATGCCAAGAACAGATGCATACTGGTAAGTAGCATATTCAGTTCGAGGCATGTGGGCTGCTAAATTCATATCTTAGCATAGAATACATAGCAGTCCCTCCATCAGCGGCGGTTGCCCGTGCCAGCTGCAGAAACCTGAAAAAGTGTTTTGAGAACAGCCTGTCCTACAGCAGCTTGCTGTTTGGAATGCACATCAACACAGTAGTGTTTTGTGAAGGTGTGTGGTGTGACCCACGTGGCTGCTCTGCAAATGTCCTCCAAAGGAATGTTTCCCAGGAAAGCCATGGATGCCCCCAGTTTGCGCGTGGAGTGCGCCCTGGGGGGTATTGTTAACGTGCGCTTCGCTTTCTGATAACATATCTGGATGCACTTAACAATCCACCTGGCTATCCCTGCCTTGGAGATTGGGTTGCCTTGGTGTTGTGGTGCGAAGGCAACAAAGAGTTGCTTTGTCTTTCGAAAGTGTTGTGTCCTGTCTATGTAGTACATCAACGCCCTTCGTACATCTAAGGTATGGAGCATCCTTTCCGCCACCGTTTGCGGGTTTTGAAAGAATGCTGGTAAGTCAATGGTCTGATTTAGATGAAACTGTGACACCACCTTAGGAAGGAATTTAGGGTTAGTGCGTAGCACTACCCTATTCGGGTGAATTTGAATGAATGGCTCTTGTATGGTGAGCGCTTGCAGCTCACTGACACGCCTCAGAGACGTAATAGCTATAAGAAAAGCCACCTTCCACGTAAGGAATTGGAGCTCACACGAGTGTAGTGGCTCAAATGGTGGTCCCATCAGTCTGGTGAGAACGACGTTGAGGTTCCACACCGGAGCTGGTGGCGTCCTTGGGGGAATGACTCTCTTCAGACCTTCAAGGAAAGCTTTAATGGCGGGCACTCTGAAGACAGAGAGGTGCTGCCTGTTTTGAAGATAAGCCGCTATGGCTGATAGATGTATCCTAATGGAAGTGTACGCCAGATTGCACTTGTAGAGATGTAGCAGATAGCAGATGATGTTGGGGATAGATGCATCTAGTGGGTTGATGTCATTGGACGTACAGTAGATGACAAAACGCTTCCATTTAGCAGCATAGCATGCTCTAGTAGTTGGTTTCCTCGCCTCCTTGATGATACTCATGCATTCCGGAGGCAGGTTAAGGTATCCAAACTCTAGGACTTCAGGAGCCAGATCGCCAGGTTGAGCTGTCGTGGATCTGGATGCTGAATGTCTCCATGGTTCTGCGTCAAAAGACTGGGCGTGAGGCGCAGTCTTCGATGCGGCACCACTGAGAGTTCGAGGAACGTGGTGTACCAAGCCTGGCGTGCCCACGTTGGAGCAACCAGGATGAGAGTCATGGAGTGCTGCCTTAGCTTTCTTGCGACCAGCGGTATTAGAGGGGCTGGCGGAAAAGCGTACGCAAATTTGCCTGACCAGTTCATCCATATCGCATTCCCCTGCGACTGTGGGTGAGGGAACCTGGCGGCAAAGAGTCGGCATTTTGCGTTCTCCTTTGTGGCAAACAGGTCTATCTCCGGATGACCCCACTGCTGGAAGTACGGGTGGAGAACAGAAGGGTGTATCTCCCACTCGTGCATTTGATGGCTGTATCTGCTGAGCAGATCCGCCATCTGATTGTCCTTTCCCGGGAGGTGTTCTGCCATGAGGAAAATGTTCCTCTGAATGGCCCACTTCCACATGCTCTGAGCCAGATGAGACAGCTGTGGCGAGTGGGTGCCTCCCTGCTTTTGAATGTAGTACATTGCGGTCATGTTGTCCGTCCGGACTAGCACGACCTTGTTGCTCAGATGTACAATGAAGGACTTGAGCGCCATGAAGATTGCCATCAGTTCCAGATAGTTGATGTGCATCTTTTGTTGCTGCGTCGTCCATAGTCCCTGCACTGTGTAAGTGAGCACATGAGCTCCCCATCCCTGGAGAGACGCGTCCGTTGTCAGGATAATCTGCGGCACAGGCTCTTGGAACAGTCGGCCCTTGCAAAGGTTGTGTGGAGTCCACCAATGCAGAGAGTCGTATGCCCGACTGGTAACCAACACTAGGTCTGTCAATCGCCCACGAGCCTGTGTCCACTGATTCGCTAAGCACTCCTGGAGCGGGCGCATATGCAACCGTGCGTGAGGGACTATGAAGATGCAGGAGGCCATCATGCCTATCAACTGCATGAACACTCTCGCTGGCAGGGAGTGTCGTGGTCTGAATCGTTGGATCAGCGACTGAATGCTGTCGATCCTGACTTGGTTTGGCTGAGCCATGGCTGTCAGGGTGTTGATCGTAGCACCCAGGAACTGCCGGACATGTGCCGGCTGAAGATGCGATTTTGGGTAGTTCAGGGAGAAACCCAGATCGTGAAGCTGGCGAATTGTAGTCGACATGTCTGCGGCGCACTGTTGCTCCGACTTGGCTTGTACGAGCCAGTCGTCTAGGTAGGGGTAGACATGGATATTCTGCCTCCTGAGGTGCGCCGCCACTGTCGCTAGACACTTGGTGAACACCCTCGGGGCTGTTGTGACTCCGAAGGGTAGGACTTTGAACTGGTAGTGCCTGCCTTGAATAGTGAACCTGAGGTATTTCCTGTGTGACGGGTGTAGTGGAATATGGAAATAAGCATCCTTGAGATCTAAGGTTGCTAAGAAGTCTCCCTGGTTTAGCAAGGGAAGAATCTGCTGCAGTGTAAGCATGTGGAAATGTTCCGATAGTATGTACAGGTTGAGGGGACGTAGATCGAGAATGGGCCTGAGAGAACCGTCCTTCTTTGGAATAAGGAAGTACAGGGAATATACCCCTGTGCCTTCCTCCCCCACCGGCACGAGCTCGATTGCGCCTTTTTGCAGCATCGCCACTACTTCCTGCTGCAATAAGTGCAAGTGCTCTGCGGACATAGACCTTTGCCTTGGTGGGATGTTGGGTGGAGTGGATTTCAACTCTAGGCAATAACCATACTGAACTAGTTGTCGCACCCACCTGTCTGTGGTGATGTTTCTCCAGACGGGCAGGAACTGCTGCAGTCTCCCCCCGACAGGTGTTAGGTGGTCGGGGGGCAGTGACAGAGAGTCACTGTTTGCTTGGAGTAGAGGTGCGGGAGCTGTTGTTTCCTCTGCCGCGACCTCTGTTGCTGTTATTCCTGTAACCTCCCTTGTTCTGTTTAGTGAACGAGGATTGCGCCCCACTTTTGGAGAACTGGGATTGTTGGCCCATCTGTCCTCTGGTGACGCCACGTGCACCTGAGCGACGAAAATTGCTGCCACGAAACTGTTGGGACTGTAGGGCCCCCATAGACTTAGCAGTTTCTGTGTCTTTCTTTATTTTCTCTAGGGTGGTGTCAACATCCGGACCAAACAGACTATCAGGATTGACTGGCTGATTAAGAATTGTAGTCTGAATATCCTGCTTAAACCCTGAGATGCGGAGCCACGCTTGTCTTCTCAGCATAACGCTAGTGTTGATAGCCCTAGCAGCTGTGTCCGCAGCGTCAAGTGCACACTTGATGGCTGCGTTTGATATTAGCTTTCCTTCCTCAATAAGCATTTTTGTGCCTTCTTGGAACTGTGGGGGCAGGTGTTGTATAACCTGTTCTAGGGTGTCGTAGTGCGCCCTATCGTAACGCGCCAGGAGCGCCTGTGTATTGGCGATGCGCCAAAAGTTTGCTGCCTGCGCAGCCACTCTTTTGCCCCCTGCCTCTAGCACTTTGGACTCCTTATCCGGGGGAGGAGCTTCACCCGTCGTCTGTGAGTTGGCACGTTTCCTGGCATTGGCAACCACAAGAGAGTCCAGTGGCAGTTGTCCCCGGATGTAGGCGGGGTCCGCAGGAGCAGGCCTGTACTTCTTTTCAATGCGAGGGTTGACCACTCTCGCCCTCGTAGGCTCCTTAAAAATGTCCCCAGCATGTTTGAGGACACCTTTCAGCATAGGAAGTGTTTTTACTGTCCTTTCAGAGATTGCAAATGTGTCGAAAAGGAAGTCTTCCTCAACCGGGTCGGCATGCATGTCCACATCATGATTGGCCGCCGCCCTTTCAATTAGTGCATGAAATCCTGCTGAGTCCTCAGTCGGGGATGCACGTGCATTAAAGGTCTGCGGGTCTTGGCCCACACCTTGGGTGTTCTGGTCACCAGTGTCATCGTATGAATCCGGTTGTACATCAGGTTCATCGATAGGGAAATTGTACTGCTCATCCTCATCATACCCCTCACCCACAGAGTGTTCTGGGGAGGGAGTGGGGCTCCGTCTTGGAGGAGGCTGGATCGGTTCCGTGAGGCCCGAGGCGTCAAGGGGCACCCTCTTTTTCTTCAGTGGGATGATGTAGGAGTCCACCGGCTCAGAAGTGATCTTCCTTTTATAGAGTGTCAGCTTGCCGGTGGCAGCATCGATGACACGCTCTGAATCGTCTTCCGAATCGAGTACACGACGTGGAAGAGGGTCAGCCAGCGAGGAACCCTGTTTCGGAGCCGGTTTCGTCGAAAACGCTCTCGGCGCCTCCTTAGGTGGCAAGAGAAAGAGGAGTTTCCCAGAAGGCTTTGCCGGAGTGTCCTTTTGCGGCTGCGGAGATGGTTTTGGAGCCGAAGGAGCAAAGGCTTTCTCCCTGATCCACTGCAGTGACTCCGCAATGGGGGACGGTACACTGTCAGTAGGTTTCGACGCCGACAAGGATGCATGGAGCGGTCCCTCGGATCCGACTTCTTCGTGGGCCTTGTGCGGTTTGGGCGCGGAAACCGTCTTCGGCACCTCCGATACTTGAGGCCGGGGCGCAGACTTCTTGTGCGTAGCCTCTTTGGAGCCGACCTTGGCGGGCTTGGACGGCGCCGTAGCCGCTGATCCGTGCCGACCGTCCTTCTTGGAGGCCCCTTCCTCGGGCGTCGGTTTCGATTTTGGAGCATCGGAATCGACAGACTTCCTCGGCTTCTGCGGACCGGAGGTCGACGGAGCCGATGGGGCGACGGGCACCGATTTCTTCACCGGCACGGCAGCCATCTTAGGGACACTCGAGTCCTTAGGTTTCAGTTTCGATTTCGGGTCGGCCATTTTAGGTGTCGACGACCCCGATGGTTTCAGTTTCGGTTTCGAAACAGCGTGCCCAGCAAGTGAGTCCGTAGCCGGGCCTGAAGGCGGGGCTGTGGCTTGCGGCAACGGGTCCTGGGTAAGGCCGATAGGCGATCCCGTGTCCCGGTCAGTATCTTCGTAACCTTCAGGGCAGAGCTCGTCCCCCGAGCTGTCTGCCGCGGCCCCATAAATCTCATCGTCGTCTCCTACCTCTTCGACGAATTCGAGGACTTGACCCGCGACTCCGTCGTCGTCTCCCGGATCCGCCTCGACCTCCGTCTGTGATGGGGAGATTTGTAGATGGTGACCCTGGACCTCTTCTTCCTGGTCGCCGAAGATGTTCTCCGGATCCGGGGCCGCTTGCCTAGCTTCCAAGCGCACCGCGCGCCGAAGCTTGAGAGTTTTCTTGGAGCGGAACTGTGCACAGGCCTTGCACTTGCCGTCGTCGTGGTCCGGCGAAAGGCACTTGTTACACACGGGGTGCAGATCGATGTGTGGGTACTTGGACCCACAGAGCGGGCAGTACTTAAACGGGCTCCGCTCCATGTCCGAAAAGGCTTGCAGTCGTGTCGCGATGAGAAGGCCTCAAAGTTCAGAGAGCGAAGAAAACTCCGCTTTTT
The DNA here is from genome assembly GCF_964261635.1 of Lissotriton helveticus. NCBI lineage: Eukaryota > Metazoa > Chordata > Amphibia > Caudata > Salamandridae > Lissotriton > Lissotriton helveticus. Next base: position 457,964,978 of record NC_136059.1, on the reverse strand, counting down.
CCGGCTCCAAGAGACGGAAGACTCGAGACCGTGCGCAGACAATACCGACGCAAGAAAATCGAGGCCTTTTGGCCGCTAAAAGGTAGTTTTACTTGGTTCCGACAGTAAGACGTCGAGACCACATCCGAACCCAATGGCGGAAAAAAACAATCTGGGGATGGAGCCGATGCCCATGCGCACTGTAGTCCAGGGGAGGAGCCACCTATCTCAGGATACTTCGAAGACTCTTCCAGGACAACAATGTGCAATCATCCGAGCCCAACACTAGGCGGCGATCTAATGCTAAGATATGAATTTAGCAGCCCACATGCCTCGAACCTGTAGGTCCTGAGAAGCAACAGACAAATTGATGGATGTGAAATTTGAGGAGGCAGCAGAGTAGTTACCCGTGACATTACCAGCATTGTCACCCAAGCGTCGAGGAGCCTGGGCCTGTTGTGGAGCTGTAGGAGTCCTGGCCCTAACCCGGCCTTCCCTAGATCCACCCGCTGCTTGCCCTGTGTAATTTGAAACCAGGTTTCTATGTTGGTTGGAGAGGGTTGAAGTCCCCTGTTCTGCTACGTGGTGTTGGGAACCTGCAGTAGGATCTAAACTAGTTGAACAAGTTACTTACCTTCGGTAACGATATATCTGTAAGAAACAGTAGTTAGTATTAGATTCCTTACCTTAGAATATCCCCAGGCGTCAGTCTGGATCCGGAAACTTTTGCGTAGCAGTACCCCTGCGCGTCGGTAGGCGTCGTCTGCAGGCGTCCCCTGCGGCTCCGCGTCGTCGGCGTCGTGCGCCGTGATGACGTCGCTGGAGTATATAGACGCCGCCTCCGCGCGCTGACGTCAGTTCTTTGCACACAGCTTTTCCGCGCCAGAACACGCAGAGCCATGTGAGAACCAACACTGGTGCCATTTGAAACTAGGGCCCTGAAAGGGATGTCCCTAACCCTAGGTATCAGTTCGCAGAACGGGGAGGATGGGCGGGGCGGTAAGGAATCTAATACTAACTACTGTTTCTTACAGATATATCGTTACCGAAGGTAAGTAACTTGTTCATCTGAAAGAAACAGGTTAGTATTAGATTCCTTACCTTAGAATAGATACCCCAGCAATACCAACCCCGGTGGTGGGTCTGCGAACCAATACAACCTACACCAGAAAGTCCTGGAGGACCGAACGGCCAAAGAAGCCATCCCTCCGGACTTGACTGTCCAGGCAGTAGTGCCTCGCAAAGGTGTGCAGCGAGGCCCACGTGGCCGCCTGGCAAATGTCCTGCAAAGGGACTCCCCGGCCCAGGGCAGTAGTAGCCGCCGTGGCCCGAGTGGAATGGGCCCTCAGCCCAACAGGAGGCTCCTTCCGAGCCAAAGAGTAGCATGCTTTGATGCACAGGACGACCCACCGAGAGATGGTCCGTTTCTGTACCGCCCTTCCCTTCTTCTCACCCACGTAGCCAACAAACAGTTGGTCATCCACCCGGAACTGGCGTGTGCGATCCATATAGAATGAAAGCGCACGTTTTGGGTCCAGACGATGGAGCCGCTCTTCATCCTTTGAAGGATGCGGAGGCGGGAAGAAGGAGGGCAAGGTGATGGACTGCCCAATGTGAAAAGCAGAGACTACCTTGGGCAGGAAAGAAGGTCTGGTCCGAAGAACCACCTTATCAGGATGAACAGACAAGAAAGGAGGTTGAACAGAAAGAGCCTGGAGCTCACTCACTCTCCTGGCAGAGGTGATGGCTACCAGGAAGGCCGTCTTTAAGGTGAGAAGACGGAGAGGACAGGAATGAAGGGGCTCAAAGGGAGCGCACATCAGGAAAGTCAAAACCAGGTTCAAGTCCCACTGAGGCATCACGAACGGAGCTGGAGGATACATGTGCGTGATGCCCTTTAAGAATCTTAACACAATAGGGGACTTGAACAAAGATGGCTGATCAGGTAGCCTCAAGAAGGCGGAAAGGGCAGAAAGATAGCCCTTGATAGTGCCCAGAGCAGAGCCCTGCTGGGCAAGGGAAAGGAGGAAGAGGAGAACCTCAGATAGAGGGGCAGAAAGGGGATCCACAGCCTTTGCTGTGCACCATGCCACAAATCTGTTCCACCGGCAGGCGTATACCGACTTTGTGGAGGGACGCCTGGCTGCCAGAATGACATCACAGACTTCAGGAGGCAAGTCAAATGGCCTCAACTGTCGCCGCTCAATCTCCACGCATGGAGGTGGAGACTGGACAGGTTCGGGTGGAGGACCGTCCCCTGCTGCTGCGACAGAAGGTCCTCCTGAAGGGGCAGGCGGATCGAGGGACCGACTGTCATGCTGAGTAGCTCGGGATACCAGTACCTTCGAGCCCAGTCCGGAGCCACAAGGATAACTTGGGCCCGGTCGCGCCTGATCTTCTTCAGCACTCTGGGCAGAAGTGGTATAGGCGGAAAGGCGTACAACAGACCGCAACTCCACTCGCGCCGAAAGGCGTCGCCGAGCGAGTGCCGTCTTGGAAACTCCAACGCGCAGAACTGATGACATTGCGCGTTCTCTTCTGTGGCGAATAGATCTAACCAAGGCTCTCCCCATTGCTGAAAGAGGCCTCTCGCCACATCCGAGTTCAGACGCCATTCGTGATCCACCGAGCACCGACGGCTGAGTTCGTCCGCCCTGGCGTTCAGAGAACCTGCCAGGTGTTGAACCGTCAGAGTCACGCCCTGACGTTCCAGCCATTGCCAGAGGCGCAGAGCCTCTTGGCAAAGGGTCCACGACCCCACACCGCCCTGTTTGTTGCAGTACCACATGGCGGTGGTGTTGTCCGTGAACACCTGCACTACACTCCCGTTGACAAAGGGGAGGAATGCCTTCAGTGCCAGGCGAATCGCCCGCAGCTCCAACATGTTGATATGGAGCCGGGACTCCGCCGGAGACCAGAGGCCTCTGATCTCCGCCTCTCCCAAGTGGCCACCCCAGCCTTGGAGGGACGCGTCCGTCACAACCACGTGCTCCGGCTGGGGAAGGGAGAGGGATCTGCCCCTGACCCAATCGCGGTCTGTAAGCCACCACTGCAACTGTCTCGCAGTGCCCTCCGAGATCAGGACATGGTCGGATAGGTTGCCCTGATGCTGGGCCCACTGAAACTTCAGGTCCCACTGCAGAGCCCGCATCCGCCATCTGGCGTGATGCACCAGAAGGATGCAGGAGGCCATCAGCCCCAGAAGCCGCAGCGTCAACCTGACCGAAACCCGGGATAACGGCTGAAAGATGGGAATCAGAGCCTGAATATCCCGGACCCGCCGTTCCGGGGGATAAACCCGAAACTGCGCCGAGTCGAGAACCGCTCCGATGAAAAGGAGCTTTTGAGAGGGACACAGGTGTGATTTCGGCACATTGATGGAAAACCCCAACTCGTGCAGGAGGTCTGCCGTCATCTGAAGGTGGTGGACGACTGTCTGGGGCGAGCCCGCCTTCAACAGCCAGTCGTCGAGGTAGGGGAAGACTGAAACCCCTAACCGGCGCAGATGAGCTGCGACCACCGCCATCACTTTCGTGAACACCCGTGGGGCGCTGGTAAGGCCGAATGGGAGCACGATAAACTGAAAATGCTCGTGGCCTACCGTGAACCGCAGGTAACGCCGGTGGGCCGGCAGGACGGGGATGTGAAAGTACGCATCCTGCAAGTCCAACGCTACCAACCAGTCTTGTGGGTCTAGAGCAGCCAAGACCTGAGCCAAAGTCAACATCTTGAACTTCTCCTTCCGGAGGAAGCCGTTGACGTTCCGTAGATCCAAGATAGGACGCAGGCCTCCCTTGTCCTTCTTGGGTACCAGAAAGTAGTGGGAGTAGCAACCACACCCTACTTCTGGCCCAGGAACGCGCTCGATGGCCCCCTTGGCCAAGAGGGCCGTAACTTCCTCCTGCAGAAGTGTCAAGTGGTCCCCCGACACACGGTGGTTCTGCGGTGGCATGGCTGGAGGAGTGGACTCGAAGGGGAGGGCATAGCCCCTTCGGACAAGCTGCAGCACCCACCTGTCCGATGTTATCGCGCGCCAGCGGGAGTGGTGATGGCGAACCCTGCCACCCACTGGCGTCACGTGAGCCCGAAAGCTCGGACTAGGAAGGCTTGGATGCCGCAGCGGAGGGAGGCGTGGACTGACCACGACGCTGGCCTCTACCGCCACCACGGCGGAAACCACGGGCGCCACCGCGCTGGGGAGCGCTCTGCGCCGCGTGGCTGGCAGCACGTGTGGGACCTCCTCTCCCTTGGCCACGAAAGGGCCGAAACGAACCCGTCTGCTGGCGCTGGGTCTGGGTCGAGAGACCCAAGGACTTGGCCGTGACCCTGGAGTCCTTGAAGCGCTCCAGCGCGTGGTCCGCTTTGTCACCAAATAGGCGACTGCCATCAAATGGCATGTCCATAAGCGTATTTTGGACGTCTGGTGAGAAGTTGGCAGATCTCAGCCAGGCATGGCGACGAATCGCCACCGTAGTGGACATGGCCCGTCCCAGTGAGTCCGTGGTGTCCAGACCACAACGGATCGAGTACCGCGCCGCATCCCGGCCTTCAACAAAGGCCCGGGTGAGCTTGTCCCGCACTTCCTGGGGGCATTGCGGCAAACACTCCTCGACCGTATCCCACAGGGAGTGGGTGTAGCGGCCCAAGAGGCACGCGGTGTTACAAGACCGCAGCCCAGCACTCAAAGAGGAAAACACTTTCTTTCCGAATTGGTCGTACCTCTTTGATTCCCGGTCGGGCGGAGCCGACGGAAATGCGGACTGCGAAGTGGAGGCCTGGATCACCAGACTCTCCGGGGAGGGATGGGTGGACAGGAAGGCAGGGTCGTCCGCGCAGGGACGGTGACGCCTGGCAACGTTCCGGTCAACCGGCGCACCAGAGGCGGGCCTGGACCAGGTGCCCAGAAGGACATCCGTCAGGGCCTCATTAAACGGCAGCAGAGGCTCCTGGGGGCATGACTGCGGTTTAAAAACTTCCGTCAGGATATTCGGTTTGACCTTCGCGACGGGGAGCTCAAGGTGTAAGGCCTTGGCAGCCCTCATCAGGACCACCGAATAGGCAGCACCCGCCTCGGACGCCACAGGGGACGGAGAGACAAACCCAGGGTTGGGCGACTCGTCCAGGCCACTGGCATCACCCAGATCACCTACCCAGTCCACATCGTACTGGCAGGCACGGGATAGAGGGTCCTCAGACCCCTCCCAACCCTCTCCATACTCCTCCTCGTCATACCCATATTCTGGGTCGACGATATAGACATCGGGGTCAACAGGCCCCATCGGCGTCGGGTCCGGCGTCGGCCGACGCCGGTCCGGCTCCGAGTCCGGAGTCGGGGAGGAAAGGGGGGTGGCGCCGCGCGGCGTCGGTGCCGGGGACCCGACGCCGGCCGGAGCCGACGGCGGAGTCGCTGCACCACGCGGGGGCGGTACCATGGGCTGGCCCACAGGAACCGACGCCGGAGAGGCCGGGAGACCAGCCGGCGACGAACCAGAGGGAACCAGCGGCGCCGGGGCCGGAGCCACCGGCGGCGCCGGGGCAGGAGCACCCGAACCGCTCGGGCCCCCAGACGGGACCGACGGGCCCGCAGGCGCCGAAGGCCCCGCCGGAGAAGACCTCGCCCTCATAGCAATGAGGAAGGCCTCGATCTCCTCACGCGACGCGCCTTCCCCAGGGACCGACAGGTGTGGGGCAGACGGCGTCGGCGACCCATGCGGGACCGCGGGGGTGGGGTCACCCGAGCCCCCGGCCGCAGCACGCGGGCGTCGGGGGGAGTCGGGGGTGCGATGGCGACGCCCCGACTTCTTGTGCTTACCTGACGAGCCGGAGGAATGGTGGCGACTCCCGGAGCGCCCATGGCGGCTCCGCGACCGCTCCCTCGACCGCTCCCTCGACCTCCGACCGGACCGGGACCGCTCTCGACGCGGGGCCGACAACCGGAGTTCGAGAAGCTTGCGGGACCGCTCCCGCCTAGCTTTTCCAGTCAAGGCCCGACAGTCGACGCAGGACTCCACGTCGTGGTCCGCGCCCAGACACCGGAGGCAGAGTCGATGGTGGTCGGTGACCGACATCATGCGGTCGCACTCGTCACAACTCTTGAAACCGGGCATCCTACCGGCACCGTAAAGATCAATCAGTTAACAAAAAACTTGGTCAAAAGACCGGAGTACTGCTCTTCGGATCTGCGCTAACTGGCGCGGAAAAAAGAAGAACTGACGTCAGCGCGCGGAGGCGGCGTCTATATACTCCAGCGACGTCATCACGGCGCACGACGCCGACGACGCGGAGCCGCAGGGGACGCCTGCAGACGACGCCTACCGACGCGCAGGGGTACTGCTACGCAAAAGTTTCCGGATCCAGACTGACGCCTGGGGATATTCTAAGGTAAGGAATCTAATACTAACCTGTTTCTTTCAGATGGGGCATTATTAGTGTTCTCAACAGTAACAGGTGGTGACACGGGTTTCATGTGGGCTGCTAGACTTTGCTCTATAACATTTAATTTGGACGCAATAGGTGCCAATTTGTCCTCCAGTATTTTAATTAATAAAGATTTCATGGATTCAAATAGGGGATGTATATCCGGCGGCATAATTGCCACCTTGGAGCCCCTTATGACTGGAGCTGGCGATGGGTTATTGTTTTTTTTTTTTTGCTTGGTTGACAATAGCTTTACACTTTCTTTTTCTTGTCCCAATAGAGCTACAGTAATCCCGTAATCCCTTTGCAGTGAACAACCCATTGCTGCCTTTGCTAAACATGGCAGTATTCTCTTGAGTAAGGCCATCCATCCCTGGCGTGTCGCTGTGAGAAGCTACCTGCTTATTAATTATCATCACTTCAGGGGATAGGGGTCTATGCAGTGGCTCCCCTACACCCTCTAAAACAGGATGGGGCCGCTCCACCACAGAGATGTCTTCTTCTGTAACTGAAGGAAGTGAGGTACCACCTAGCATCAGGGAGGAGTCTTTGGTGCCCTTGTTACCATTGTTGGTCAAGGGAAGCAGGGCACCTGTGGGAGACCTAGAAAAACGTCTATTAACTATTTCCTTATCGACTACCAATGAGGCCCTCGAGAGGAAAGCGTCCATAGTTAGGACAGTGGATTTAGCAGCCGTTATGAGTCCTATGCAAGGTACCTGGGTCTTTCTCTTCCCCATATCCACCCCGTTGAAGAAGTCACCTTACAGATTAGAGGCCAGGGAATTAAATCACAACGGCCAATGACAGATAAGAATAAGTGTAAAGCTAGCAGGGAGTACGATAAATCACTTAATGATTGACTAATAGTAACTGTAGGAGAGTAGGGTCTGCAATCCTATGATCACCCAGATTTTTGCTTTTTGCTGCACTGGTTTACGACTTTCCCTGGCTGTGGGCCTGCTAATCAGACCCACAGCCTAGCTGTTCTCTCTATCCAAATTGTACTCAGGTACTGAATTGGCACTGGGCCCTCTCCAAGTCCCTGTACCCAGGGCTGAGGTGCACCCAGAAGTCTCCCAGGGGCTGAAGCATGTATTGTGCCACCCCTGGATTGACTAACTAAAACTGACACAACTGGCTGCACGACAGCTGGGGCAAGGTGGTGTACTCACCCTTTGCTTTAGATATAGTATACCTATATCTAACCCTAAAAATGGACACACAGATCTCCTATCAGTCACTCCTATAGCAGGCCTTAACAATCCTGAAGGCAGAGTGCTTGGAATCGTGTGAGATGGTGCTCTAGCATGAGCTGAGCCTGTCTGCGGCTTTCGGGATCCATCCCTTAGCCGTTTCCATGATATCGCATACCATATACTCTTAAGTGCATTATAATCCTCGCGGTTATGTGCCAACTCTGGTATCGCTTTATCAAAACATGTCGAGTAAGGTGTCATACGAATTGGAATACTAACCCCTCGCCAATTCTGGCGACGGGGTTAGCATTCCACCCTTCTAGAGGGACACGACATGCATGTAACCTATAACCCGGTTAAAAGTCAGACAGAGCCTTAGCATCCACAAAATGGATGCTGCCACCGAGACACAAGTCTGCCCTCCTGCTGCTGGGAGTCCTCCCAGAGCAGGAGATAAGGACAAAGGGTTTCCTGCCAGGGGCGGTGCCAGCACCGTCCCAGACAGGGTTTTGTGTATTGTAGGTAGGCAGGGCTTTAGAGGAAGGTGACTGCACGTGGCACCCCGGTGCTCACTGTGCATAGGCTGGCTGGAACCAGTTCCAGGGTCACTCCAGACCCTGTGCTGGGGAAAAGCCCGCCAAGGAAGTGGGTGTAACCACCCCCCTCCTAGTCCCACCCATAGGGCAGGACTTAGTCGCGTGCCAGCCCCTTTTTACAGGATAAAGGTAGAGACTGGCCCCCTTCCAAATCAGATCATCTTTGAATCCTGAAACTACTTTCCACGAAAGGAACTCAAGACTTATTCCTAAGATTTCTCCCTTGTGACTAAGGAGTAGTCACCCTGCATCCGCAGGCACCATCTTAAGAACACTGCGGTCTGCTGCAAGTCTCTCCTCCGGATCAAGACTGCCCAGCTCGACGAGAACCGGCTTCCCTGGCACCTCTGACCTCTACCTGCATCATCAGTCACGCTGAGATTCGTGGGTGTGACGAGACCTCGAGGGACCGGCCATCTTCAAGACTGCACGACTTCTTTACAGCAAGCCCGCCGAGTGAATTCCTGGTGAGTGCTTTGGGGTCCGAGAAGCCCCGACTCTGAGCAGCTCCAGCTCCGAAGTGCAGCCCCCCAGCATCTCCACGATCTGCGTGGGGCCCTTCTGCTTTCCGCTGCTCACCGCGTTGTTTGGCTACTAGCCCGTTGGCTTGTGGCCTTCCTGACGACGCCCGACGACATTTCTGCTGCTGGTCTGGTTGCTCCAGACTGGCCCTTGCTCCCTTCCAGAAGAGGAGCACCCCGGACCCTCCTGGTCCACTCAAGACGCCATTTTGGGTCCACCGCGTGGGCTTGAATTAGCCAAGGCTTGTTGCCCACTGCTGGGTAAATTCGACGCCGACGACTTCATCCTTCGTGGGACAGCTCGCACCTCCATCCTGGTCGCCGACAACGCCTCCTGGTCCGAGAGACTGCAGAGCCCAGCAGCGCCCACTCACCTGACTGCGGTGACTTCGCCCGGTGCCATCCTGGTGCCCACTTAATCACTGGCTAGTGATTCAAGAACTTGGTCCCCTCTGCTTTCAGGTTTCTTCTTCCTTGATCCAGGCTTGGATCCATCGAACTTTTCTTCACTGGTCGCCTGCCAGCAACTTCTTCCTTCCAGGCTCCTGGTCCGGCAACGAGATCCCCGACGTCTTTTCAGACCTATGCAGCTGCAGCCCCTGGGCTAGGTAACTTCGGCACTCCGGTGTCCCAGCATAGCCTCACTATCCAAGGGTCAGGATCCACTGTCGTTTTCTCCCTACCAGGTCGGGTTCGCCCGTGAACACTAACTTTGTGAGTTCTAGCTTCCATAGACTTTGTCCCGCATCCCGCGTGAGAGTGCACACTCTGCACCCGAGTCCCCTGGGCCTCCTAGTAGTAATCTAACGATTCCCTAGTCCAGTCCTAGCGATTCCAAAGCCTATTAGAACTGTTACTTACCTGCTAGTAATTCGCATTCCACTTTTAGCGTATATGGTTTTTCGTGCCCCTCGGGCATTTGTGTAACGTGCTAACTTAAAAGTATTTTCGTAAGAGTTTTGTTGTGTGCTTAGCTCCCTGTCTCATAAAGAGCCAGGGTAGTCTTGTTATAAATAAATACACTGTTTATTTTCATAACAACTTGTGTGGTGTCCTTTCACTGGGTGTTCAAGGGGTAATGTGATGGTAAAACAGCTGGCTTAACACGCCCTCTAGAGTCTTAGCCTTAGACTGCTCGTATCCATGCTACTAGGATAGCTGGTCTATAAGGTTGACTTACAACCAATCATCAATAAGGGTTGTTTGGACTGATATATAGTGATCACTAGAATAGTGAGCACTGCACATCAGGCCAACTTCTCACAGTAACACAAAGAGATAAAAATAAATCCAAATGACCTGGTCCAGCCCGGCCTCTTTCGGCCCCTGACGGCCCACCATTTGTCCGGCGCCCGCCCGCGCGCGTCCCGTGATAGGCCTGCTGGTTAAATCCCCACCGGGCCAAGGGGGAGGGGCCGTAGGTCCGCCGGTCGCCCCTCTGGGTTTCTGGGGCTTGTAGTCCTGATTGCAGCTGCCCCCGCTGGTCAGCACAACAAACACCGGTCTCGAAGCGTCTACATTATAGTTGCATGCTTCTGTCATCTGCCGTGCTGTTTTTTCACATCTTCCTCTACCTCCACAGGTGGTTTGACCTTCGCATTTGTGGGGTGCTCTGCTCTTCCTTCTATTAGTTTGCAGGATACAGTGCCAGGGACTGTTCTTTGTGATTCAATTTTTCTTCAATTTTTGCACACTGTTGCCATAGTCTCACAGTTTTTGGTGGTGGCTCCGCGTTGTGGCGCAGAAAAGTTTCTCGGACGAAAATTAACATCTGATAGAGACTACTAGCCGCAGATTCCTTCACATAGAATTATCCCCAGGCGCGAGACTGGATACGGAATATTTTTGCCACAGCATCCCTGCGGGGAGGGGGGGTGGTGTTATGGCAACACGCGACTCTGCCCCTGCGTCGTCCACGCACATTATGTCAGCGAGGTCACAAGTCCCGTCCCGGCGCGCCTACGTCAGTTTTTTTCCTTTTCTGCGTGCAAAGCGGATCCGGATCATGCTCTGGGCCTGTTTAGGTCTTTTTTTCCCTTTGCGCTATTGCGTGTGTGTGGGGACAGTGTGCAAATGCCTTTGGGCTTTAAGACGTTATTGTCTTGTGGACGCCTGATGTCAGCGACGGACTCTCACCCCATCTGCCTGTGGTGTTTGGGGGAACACCACGACTCCACTGATTAAGAGGCTTGGCAGCAGATGAAACTGAAGACCCGGTGGGAGCGCCGGGTGAAACTTAATTCGGCCCCCATGTCCAGGTCGGCGTCAACACCACGCCGGGCCCCTGCGGAGAGATCTCGTACCTGCTACTTCACTCGTCGACATCGTCCCCCTCTGAGGTCACAGAGCGTCATTCACCTGTCAGAAAGTGTCGCAGTTTGTCCCCAAGGGTCGGTTTCTGCGCTGTTGGGGGCACTGGCTCTCCACGGGTAGTGCTGCCCCATGTGTCGTCCCCCTATCCACCGTTTCCCGGTGTGGGGGCGACTAGAGCCCAGATGGAGACATATGCGGTGGCTTTGTGGGCCTCGCTGGCGTCTCATCCTCCTCCTTCCCATCCTGGGACGTCAGCGGATCCCTTGGAGGGTGCGGGGCCCTCCGGCGCCGACTGGCTCGGATTTAGGGTGGTTCGGAGGATGTGGTGCAGTTAGGTGCGGACCTTCTGGGGTCCCTCCTTCGGACCACGGCACCTCTGCTACGCCACAAACTCAACAGGGAGTCCCTGTGGTGTCGCGGGAGGTCGCCGGGACTCGGGGCGCACCCCCGAGTCCCTCTCGGTCCTCTGGACAGGCGGAATCTTGCCTAAGGCTGAGGTGACGCCGCTTCGGCGCCGGCGGCTCCTGCCCTGGCGGCGTCACAGGGGTCGGCGAAGGGTCCCTCTCGTCCCGTCACGGGTCGAGGCTGGCGGGGGACTTCTCTTCCCTCCTCGGGTCCCTCTCGTTCCTCAACGCAGGCAATCGGAGGTCAGGACGGCACCGCTCCTTCGCTGCCCCAGCTCCGGCCCAGACCCGGTCTCCTGCGCCAAGCGCTGTGGCGGAGGTCGTTCCGGCATCTCCCCTGGCGTCGGACGACAAAGTCCTGCCTCCGATTGCAGACTCTATGGTGCCAGAACGGTGTCAGGTCATTGACTCGTCCTCGGACGCCTCTTCTCCAGAGGTTCAACGCTTGTTGGTGTCATCCTCCCGGGAGAAGGACCGACACGTCGTGGCTTTTCCCCCCGGCGTCGTCTATAGGCTCCATACCGTCGTCGCGTCCTTACCAGAGAAGCCGCAGGTCCCCCACTCCTCGGTCCCTCTACCTTCTTTCCGGACCTGGCTCTTCCTTCCTCTGGTTGGCTTGGGGGATGTCCGCCTTAGCTTGCAGCCGTCGCCTAGCAAGGAGCTGCTTTACCCTCTGCCGAGCCCTACGGAGGCGGGTGCGGCCTTCGCTCGCGCGGTTTTCACGACTGTGGGAATTATGCGCATGGGTGATCTAGCTACCCAATTCCCCGCGGATCATCTTCTGGAGGTTCTCCATCAGTGTTCTGGTGGTAGGGAGCTGCTGCTTCCCTTCGAAGGTTCACTACATTCTTCTCACTTGGGGCCGTCCCGCCACCTGGGACCTGGTGCCCCAAAACCTTCTGCACTGCCACCATCCGGTGCCGCGTGATCCGGCGTGTCTTTCCCTCCACCCTTCTACCAGAGGCCCCCTTTTGAAGGATGCCTTTCCCTCTCTGCCGTCGCTGTTGTCCTCCTCCCCACCCTCCCCCCTGTCACGGAAGGCCCGCTGGCTAGGGCGCAATATGTTCGCCTCAACCAGTGCGGCTCTGAGGGCCCGTGGGGTGAGAAGTTGGCCTGGTATATGATGATCACTATTCTAGTGAGTACCTTGCACCAATCCAAACAACCCTTATGGTGATGGTTGTAAAGTCAACCTTATAGACCAGCTATCCTAGTGGTAGCATGGACAAAGCAGTCTTAGGCTAAAACGTCAGAGAGCATGTGAAGCAAGCTGTTGCACAAGTTACTACTTGTGTAACAATATATCTGTAAGAGACATTAGTTAGTGATAGATTCCTTACCTTAGAATATCCCCAGGCGTGAGACTGGATCCGGAAACTTTTGCGTAGCAGTACCCTTGCGCGTCGGTAGGCGTCGTCTGCGGCTCCGCGTCCGTCGTCGGCGTTGTGGGCGCCGTGATGACGTCGTCGGAGTATTTAGACGCCGCCTCCGCGTGCTGACATCAGTTCTTAGACACAGCTTTTCCGCGCCAGAAACGCAGAGCCATGTTAAAAAACCAACACTGGTGCCATTGAAACTAGGGCCCTGAAAGGGGATAACCCTAACCCTAGATATCGGTTCGCAGAACGGGGAGGATGGGTGGGTCGGTAAGGAATCTATCACTAACTAATGTCTCTTACAGATATATTGTTACACAAGTAGTAACTTGTGCATCTGAAAGAGACACGTTAGTGAGCGCACGTTTTGGGTCCAGACGGTGGAGCCGCTCTTCCTCTTTAGAGGGATGCGGTGGCGGGAAGAAGGTTGGCAAGGTGATAGACTGCCCGATGTGGAAGGCCGTGACACCCTTGGGCAGGAAGAAATGCGTTACTTACCTGTAACTGCAGTTATCCAGTATTAGTGTCTTTCATAGATTCACATGCCTGAATCATTCCTCGTCGTCGAGACGGGAGCCTCCGGTATATAAAAAAGTAATGTCCTAGAGACATACATAGAAAAGAATAGGCCCAAAGGTCTCACCTTAGTAGCCTATCCACGTCCTTTTGCAGGAAGGACCAAACAGAGCAGGCCCCAAGGGTCCCACTTTGGTGGCCTATCTGGGTCCTTTTGTAAAAAGGACCAAATAAAGTAAAACAGCCAATCAGCTACTACCTCCTTCTAGAACCTTCCTGCCAGGAGCCCAAGTCTCTCAGATTTTCGTACGCACCAAGCTAGTTAGGCGTAAACTCATTAGAGAGAAAGGTGAGCCCTGCCAGGGGAGGCGGGAGGGTGCATGTGAATCTATGAAAGACACTAATACTGGATAACTGCAGTTACAGGTAAGTAACGCATTTCTTATCCAGTATTTGGGTGTCTTTCATAGATTCACATGCCTGAATCAGAGTAGCGAGCAATACATTATGCACATTCTGTATGAATATCAGGTATGATTATGTAGATAATACATATCACATGACTATAAAGCACAAATGCAATGACATAAATACAGTAAGAGAATGTGCATACCAGAAAAGGATGGAGGGATGTAGTAGGGCTCACCTCACTGGAATAGATGGCGAAGCACTGCTCGGCCCACTGCTGCATCCTTCATCAGCTCAGTATCCAGGCAGTAGTGCCTGGTGAAGGTGTGCGGGGACTTCCATGTCGCCGCTCTGCAGATGTCCAATATCGGCACTCCAGCGAATAGCGCCGCAGACGTGGACATGGCTCTAGTCGAATGAGCTTTGACTCGTGAGTCTAAAGGCCTTCCGGCCTTGTCGTGACAAAAGGTGATCGCAGAAGAGATCCATCTTGAGATACTCTGCTTTGTCAGGGGCATGCCCAGCCGTGGTCTACTAAAGGCAATAAAGAGCTGGGATGACTTTCGAAAGTGTCGTGTCTTATTGATGTAGAATTTGAGACATCTCTTTAGATCTAGAGAATGTACTGTTCTTTCGGCTGCCGTGGCAGGATTCGGAAAGAACGATCTAAGCAGCTCTGGTTCGTTAAGATGAAAGTCCGAGGGGACTTTTGGAATTAAGCGAGGGTTAGTCCGCAGAATGACTCTGTCCTCCCTGAATTGAAGAAAAGGATCCTGGATGGATAGAGCCTGCAATTCACTGACCCTTCTGGCAGAGGTTAGCGCCAGGAGGAGGGCAGTTTTCCAAGAGAGGAACTTGATCTCTGCCTTATGGATGGGTTCGAAGGGATGCTTCATTAGTTGATAAAGAACCACATTGAGGTGCCACGATGGAGGAATTGGTCGTGGTCGGGGAAAGGACCTGAATAGGCCTTTTAGGAATTGTTTGATGAGCCTGTCCGCCCACAAAGATGGTCCCGTAGCCGTCCTTGTGAACCTTGAAATCGCCGCTAGATGCACTTTGATGGATGCATGTGCAAGGCCTGATTGCGCAAGATGCAACAAGTATGGCAGCAGCTGCTGTGGAGTGGCATGGAAGGGGTGCAAGCCATGATCCACACACCAGGAACAGAAACGCTTCCATTTTAGTGAGTAGGTTTTGTTAGTGCTGACAGCTCTAGCTTTCGCAAGGACATCTCTGCAATCCTGCGGGATGTTCAGGTGGCTGAATTCGCGGTATTCAGGAGCCAGGCTGACAACTTCAGAGAGCTCAGGTTCGGGTGTAGAATCTGCCCTTGGGACATCGAGATCAAGGCCGGAAACTGCTGCAGGCGAAGAGGGGGCCGGGCAGAGAGGCGATGAAGCTCCGTGAACCAGTGCTGCCTCGGCCAGGACGGAGCAATGAGGATCAGAGTGCAGGGTTCCGCTTTCATCTTCCTGAGAACCCTGGGTATCAGTGGGAATGGCGGAAAGGCGTACGCAAAGACGTTGCGCCATGCGATGGAAAATGCATTCCCGAGGGTTCCTGAGTGGTGATGCCTGCTTGCGAAGCTTGGGCATTTGGCGTTCTCTCTGGTGGCAAAGAGGTCTATGGTCGGGGTGCCCCACTCCTCGAAGATACGGTCCAGCACCTCCATGTCCAGTTCCCATTCGTGGGAAGGAGACCTCTCCCTGCTCAGTGCGTCCGCCAAGACGTTGTCCTTGCCCGGGACGTACTCTGCTTTCAACGCTATTCCATGTTCCAGAAGCCAGTTCCAGATTTTTTGCGATTCTCGAGATAACGAGATCGAACGCGTCCCCCCGTGTTTGTTCAGGTAGTGCATCGTCGTGGTGTTGTTCGTCCTGACGAGCACTGGGGAGTGACGAATGCGTGGAAGAAACACCTGTAGAGCCAGGAAGACCGCTCGTAACTCCAACAGATTGATATGGAGCTTGGTTTCCTGTGTCGTCCATTTGCCGCTGATCTGGAGTTCCTGGAGGACTGCTCCCCAACCTTCCAGGGACGCATCCGTAGTAATTACGTGTGGCTCTGCTGGGAGCAGGAACGGTAGACCCTTTGACAGATGGTGGAGTGATGTCCACCATTGCAAGTGGTTGATAATGGGTCGAGTGACTCGTATGCAGTCCTCGAAAGAGTCTGTGGCTTGGGTCCATTGCTTTGTCAGTGCCTCCTGGAGTGGACGCATTTTCAGGCGGCAGTGGGGAATGAGCAGTATGCATGAAGACATCATGCCCAGGAGGGACTTGAATGTGCGACCCGGAAGAGTCTTCCGCGAAGCCACTGCCTTGGCCAAAGAGATGAGTTTGATTTTTCTCTCCAGAGAGGGGAAAGCCTTGACACGCTCCGTGTACAGAGTCGCACCAAGGAACGTGATGACCTTGGTGGGTTCCAGAGTCGACTTTGCGGTGTTGAGGGTCAGTCCCAGGCGGTGGAAAATATCCAGACAGGTGCTGGAGGATGAGGCTGCGGCGGCCGCTGTTGGTGCCTTCACCAATCAGTCGTCCAGGTATGGAAACACCTGGTGGCCTTGCTGACGAAGAAATGCTGCCACGGGTGATAGGCATTTAGTAAATATCCTCTGGGCCGATTTGAGGCCAAATGGAAGGACACGAAATTGGTAGTGCTGTCCTGCCACCGCAAACCTGAGGAACTTCCTGTGCCCTTTGAGAATAGGTATATGGTAGTAGGCGTCCTGAAGGTCTAAGGACGTCATGTAGTCCCCTTTCTCCAGAAGACCAAGGATTTCTTGCAGAGTCACCATACGAAACGATTGTTTCTTTAGGAAGACGTTGAGAGCCCTGAGATCCAGGATTGGTCGCCACTTCTTTCCATTTTTGGTGGATTAGGAAAAAGTGAGAGTAGAAACCTTGTCCCTTGTGGACCCGTGGAACTCTCTCTATCGATTTCCTGAAGAAGTAATCGTAGGTGCCTGTGTGATCGTTGGCACGGTGTTGTTGTTGGGGGAATAGAGGTGAATTCTAGGGAATGTCCAAATCGAATGAGTTGGAGTACCCACCGATCTTTTGTTATAGTTTGCCAATTTTGTAGGAAGTATTTCAGTTTCCCTCCAAGTCTTAAAGAATGTAGTGGTGGAGGGGCTAGCCGGGGAGACAAGTCATTGTCTGTTGCCAGCAGGTCGTTTTTGGCCCTTTCCTCTGTAATTGGATTTGCCGTAGGAAGACTGTCGTCCCTGTTGAGGTTGTCGCTGTTGAAAATGCGGCTTGGACTGTGAATATGAGTACGAAGACCGATTTTGATAGGACCCTTTGTACGTAGGTTGGCCTCTTCCCCTGTTGCCACGAAAGGACTGGGTCCGGAATTGTAGAGTACCCAGAGCCTTGGCGGTGTCCGTGTCCTTTTTAATGGTGGTGAGGGCCGCGTCAATCTGTTCACCAAACAGGTGCTGGCCATCGTAGGGCATATCTAATATCCTGGTTTGCACCTCCTGGCGGAAAGTGGTGGCCTTGAGCCAACCCTGTCGCCTCAGGACTGCAGCCCCTGCCAGTTGCCGTAAACCAGTCATGGCGGCATCAATGGCACAATCGATGAGTTCTGAAGCAGAGGTCTGGCCTTCTAAGAGAAGTGAATGTGCTTCCTCTCTAAGATCCTCCGGCAAATTGGAAAGATAGGGTGCAATGTCCGCCCAGAGTTGACGATTGTAATGGCCCAGCAGGGCAATTGAATTAGCCACTTTCACTGTCATGGCCGACGTGGTAGTGAAGCGTTTGCCAACGGCATCCAGTTTCCTGCCCTCCTTGTCAGGTGGCGTCGACAGAGGCGAGGCTGGGTTTCGTGAGTTCTTCTGCGCCGCTTGAGTCACCACGGAATCTGCTTTGGGGTGACCTGTCAGGCATGCCGCTGCCGATGAGGTGGCCTTGTATTTCTTATCAAGCCTGGGCACCACCACCTGTATAGAAGCAGGAGTTTGCATGATTTGTTTGCCCTGCTTCCAGATATAGTCAATAATTGGGATTGATCTTGTGGTCTTCCTAGTGGGCTCCTTGAAGTCATAAAGGAAGCATTCAGTTTCCTAAGTTTTCATGGACATATGGAACCTCTTGGCTGCCCGCTCAATGATGTTGTGGAATCCATCGATGTCTTCGGGTGGAGACTCCGAGGTCTGTGGATCCGGAGAGGCTGGAGAATGTGCCACATAGTCCTGGTCTGCATCCGGGTCCGACTGGTCGTCATCGACTTCCCCTTCCTCCTGTTCCCTCTCCTCTTCGTCAGATGAGGGAGCTTCCTGAATTGGTACCTGTGTCCTTTCAATGACCAGGGGAGCTGGTCTATGGCGAGATGAAGGAGCTGCCGCCTGTGCAGCTGGAAGTGCAGGCGCAGAGGGTTTCTCTGGGAACCTTTCCTTATAATCCTTTATGAGGAATTGCAGGTCCGAGACGATGGATGCGGGGCGACACACCATAGGAGTAACCTGTGTCTGGGACGGAGGTTGGACCGGTTGTTGTACAAGGTCTTCCTCCTCTTCCGGCTCCTCATCTGTAGTCTGGCATTTCAGTACCAGTTCAGATGGACTAGCAGCCTGCGTAAAGGAGTCCTCGTCCGACTCCTGACCTAGTAGTAGACAGTCTGGAGGTAGTTGTTGTATCCTACCGGGCGATGTCTGACACGGCGTAATAGGCCGTTTAGTAATTTTCACCATGACATGGCTCACTTGCGGGGGAAAGGCATCCCTGGCGTGGGATAGGAGTGCAGACTCCTTCCAGGGTCCTGTAGACGTCAACGCTGAAGTTGACGGTGTCGTGGCAGGTATTTTCGTCGACGGTAATTTACTAGTCGTCGACGGTGGTTTCGACGACGGTGTTTTCATCGACGTCATGTTGGTCGACGGTAAGGTCCCCACCGTCGACGTTGTACTCGTCGACGGCTTTCCCACCGTCGACGGGATGATCCTCGTCGACGAAGACTTCGTCGACGGCGTCGTTTTCGTCGACGGCGTCGGTGTCTTCGACGAGGGTCTCGTCGTCGACGACGATATCTTCGTCGTCGATGGAGTGACCGGGATGGTCGACGGCGTAGGTCTACTCGCCGATGATGAAGGCGTCGTCCTCGTCGTCGAGGAGTAAGCCGTCGTCGTCGAGACAGTTTTCTGCGCTGAATGCACCATCGACGCTGTCGTCGTCGTCGGGATCAGCGGCTGCTTCCTGGGGACAGGAAGGTCCTTGCCAGACACAGATGGCTTGCCCTCTGAGGACTGTTTAGAAGTCTTCATAGGAGGGGTGTCTGTGGGGCTAGGGGAAGAAACCCTTGGCCTCTTCAAGGAAAAATGCAACGCGCCAGACACACTCTCACCTTCGGACACCAAGTCATCAGTCTTGGTTTTGAGCCTGTTGAGCCACAGCAGAAGTCGACCTTCTCGGTCCTTGAGGGTCTTGTTGGAGAAGGTCCGACATATTTTGCAGTCCTTTGCCTGGTGGTGAGGGTAGAGGCAATATAAACATTTTTCATGCTTATCCTCAATATGAAGTCTTTTCTTGCTGCAGGAGGAACAAGCTCTGAAAAGACCCTTCTTCTGACTATCAGACATACCTGTAGAAGACAATTAAATTCGTTTTTTGAAGAAAAAAGAGAAATTCCTGAGGAGAACTCAGGTGGAGACTCCCTAGCACAACGTGCGGTAGAAAATCTGAGAGACTTGGGCTCCTGGCAGGAAGGTTCTAGAAGGAGGTAGTAGCTGATTGGCTGTTTTACTTAATTTGGTCCTTTTTACAAAAGGACCCAGATAGGCCACCAAAGTGGGACCCTTGGGGCCTGCTCTGTTTGGTCCTTCCTGCAAAAGGACGTGGATAGGCTACTAAGGTGAGACCTTTGGGCCTATTCTTTTCTATGTATGTCTCTAGGACAATACTTTTTTATATACCGGAGGCTCCCGTCTCGACGACGGGGAATGATTCAGGCATGTGAATCTATGAAAGACACCCAAATACTGGATAAAGATGGCTTAGTACGCAACACCACTTTGTCCGGATGGACAGAAAGGAAAGGTGGAGTACAAGAAAGGGCCTGGAGCTCACTCACTCTCCTGGCAGATGTGATGGCAACCAGGAAAGCAGTCTTTAGAGTAAGAAGGCGGAGAGGACAGTTGTGAAGTGGCTCAACAGGAGCGCACATCAGAAACATAAGAACCAGGTTCAAGACCCACTGAGGCATCACAAACGGAACAGGAGGAAATGTGTGTGTGATGCCTTTTAGAAATCTATTCACAATAAGGGACTTGAACAAAGAAGGTTGATCAGGCTGCCTCAGAAAGGCTGAAAGGGCAGAAAGGTAGCCCTTGATAGTGTCCAGAGCAGAGCCCTGCTGGGCAAGAGAAAGAAGGAAGAGAAGAACCTCAGAGAGAGGGGCAGCAAGAAGATCCACAGCCTTTGCTGTGCGCCATGCCACAAATCTGTTCCACCTGCAGGCGTATACCGACTTTGTGGAGGGACGCCTTGCTGCCAGAATGACGTTACAGACTTCAGGAGGAAAGTCAAATGGCCTCAACTGTCGCCGCTCAATCTCAAGCATGGAGGTGGAGACTGGACAGGTTCGGGTGGAGGACCGTCCCCTGCTGCTGCGACCGAAGGTCCTCCTGAAGAGGAAGACGAACCGGGGGATCGACTGACATACTGAGTAGCTCTGGATACCAGTACCTTCTCGCCCAGTCCGGAGCCACAAGGATGACTTGGGCCCGGTCGCGCTTGATCTTCTTCAGCACTCTGGGCAGAAGTGGTATAGGCGGAAAGGCGTACAATAGACCGCAACTCCACTCGCGACGAATAGCATCTCCGAGCGAGTGCCGCCTTGGAAATTCCAACGTGCAGAACTGATGACATTGCGCGTTCTCTTCAGTGGCGAATAGATCTAACCAAGGTGTAGGAGAGTGGGGTCTGCAATCCTATGGTCACCCCAGATTTTTGCTTTTTGCTTCACTGGTTTACGACTTTCCCTGGCTGTAGGCCTGCTAATCAGACCCACAGCCTCGCTGTTCTCTCTCTAAATTGACAACCATGTACTTAGGTGCATTTACCAATTGGTACTGGGCCACCTTATCAGTCCCTGTATAGTGTACCTTAGGTATCCAGGGCATAGGTGTACCCAGGGCCTACCAGGGGCTGAAGCATGTATTATGCCACCCCTGGCTGGCCATCTAAAACTGACACAACTGGCTGCACGACTGCTGGGGCAAGGTGGTGTAATCACCCTTTGCTGTAGATTTAGTATACCTATATCTAACCCTAAAATGGACACATATCCTCCTATCAGTCACTCCTATGGCAGGCCTTAACAATCCTGAAGGCAGAGTGCTTGGAATTATGTGAGATGGTGCTCTGGCATGAGCTGAGCCCGTCTGCAGCTTGCGGAACCAAGTCCTAATAGCTGTTCCATGATAACGCTATACCATATACTCTTAAGTGCATTATCAACCTCGCGGTTAAATGCTAACTCTGGATTAACATTATCAAAACATGTCGAGTTAGGTGTCATACGAATTGGAATACTACCCCCTTGCCAATTCTGGAGACGGGGGTAGCATTCCACCCTTCTAGAGGGACACGACATGTATGTAACTGAGAACCCCGGTTAAAGTTAACTCGAGCCTTGGCATCACAAAATGGATGCTGCCACCACAGACACAAGTCTGACCTCCTGCTGCTGGGAGTCCTTCCAGCGAGGGAGGCTTGGACAAAGGGTTTCCTGCCTTGGGAGGTGCTAGCACCACCCCAGACAGGATTTTGTGTATTGGGTAGGACAGGCCTGAAAGGAATGAGACATGCCTGGGGCACACAAGGTGCCCTGTGCATACACCGGCTCAAACCAGTTGCTGGGGCATCCCTGCCCCGGCACGAAACCGCACAAAGGATAGGGGGTGTAACAACCCTCCTTCCTGGTCCCACCCATAGGAGGGACCTAGTCATAGTACAGCCCCCTTTAGCAGGATAAAGGTAGGAGCTGGTCCCATTCCAAATTAGATTATCCTGAACAACTTTCACAAGAAGAAACTCTGGACTTCGACGTTCTGCTCCACAGAAGACTGAAGAATCTCCCTTGTGGGCAAGGAGTGTCCACCCTGCAACTGCAGGCACCATCAAGCGTCCAGCGGCTTCCCTTGGTCGTCTTCCTTCCAGGATCCAGACTTCAGAGCCCGACGAGACCCGGACTCCCAGACCTCTCCGACCTCAACTCACATCTGCAGCACAGCTGAGACCCGTTGGTGCGACGAGACACGTGGGACCGGCCATCTTGGAAGAAACTGCACTTCGCTTCCAGCACGACTCCCGAGGTAAACTCGACCAAGTGCTTTGGGGATTGAGAAGCCCCATCCCTGAGCAGCCCCTGCACCGAAGATCAGCCCTCCAGCATCCACGAGATCTGCATGGGGCCCTTCTGCTGGTTTGCTGCTCGACGCGTTGTCTGGTCACTTGCCGGCTGGCTAGTGGCCTCCTAGACGACGACCTTTGTAATCTTTGCTGCGGGTCTGGTTGCTCCAGACTGGCCCTTGATCCCTTCCAAAAGAGGGGCACCCCGGACTCTCCTAGTCCGCACCAGACGCCTTTTCCACTCACCGCGTGGGTTGCCTTTGCCAAGGCCTGTTGACCCCGAATCCGGAACCAACACCGCCGACAGCGAGAGCCTGCGTGGGACAGCTCGTGCCTCCATCCTGGTCGTCGAAGACGCCTCCTGGTCCACGTGGCTGCAGAGTCAAGCGTCCACTCTTCACTTGATCGCAACGACGACATCTGGTTCCTTCCTGGTTCCACTCTAGTCACTGGCTAGTGATTGAACATTGTCCCCTCTTCTTTCAGGTCTTCAGCATCTCTGATCCATCCTTGGATCACACCGGACATCTTCCTCCTGGTCGCCTGCAGCATCTTTTCCTCCAGGCTCCAAAAACTTCAACGCGAGTGTGAGAAGTTGGCCTGATATGCAGTGCTCACTATTCTAGTGATCACTATGTATCAGTCCAAACAACCCTTATTGATGATTGGTTGTAAGTCAACCTTATAGACCAGCTATCCTAGTAGCATGGATACGAGCAGTCTAAGGCTAAGACTCTAGAGGGCGTGTTAAGCCAGCTGTGTTACCATCACATATACCCCTTGAACACCAAGTGAAAGGACACCACACAAGTTGTTATGAAAATAAATGTATATTTATTTCTAACAAGACTACCCTGGCTCTTTATGAGACAGGGAGCTAAGCACACAACAAAACTCTTATGAAAATACTTAAAGTCGCACAATTTACACAAATGCCCGAGGGGCACGAAAAACCATATACTATACAAGTGGAATGCGAAATTACTAGCAGGTAAGTAATACTTTTCTAGACTGTAGAAACGCTAGGCCTACAATGCTGAACCCTTGGATTAGAAGCAGGAGGCCTAGGGACGCCGTGTGCAGAGTGGGAACTCTCACGCATAATGCGGGAACAAGTCTATGGATACTAGCAATTGCAAAGTTACTGTTCTCGGGCGAACCCGACTAGGTGGGTCGAAAACAAGAGTGGATCCGAACACTTAGAGTGTTGGACTATGCTGGAGCACCGGAGTACTCAGTTTACCTAGCCCAGGGGCTGCGGCTGCATAGCGTTCAAGTTGCGTCGGAAACCCTCGTTGAAGAACCAGGAGCCTGAAGAAAGAAGTTGCTGGCAGGCGGCCAGTGAAGAAGTTCGTGGTGATCCAAGCCTGGATCAGGGAAGAAGACCTGTAAGCAGAGGGGACCAAGTTCTGAATCACTAGCCAGTGATTTAGGTGGGCACCAGGATGGCACCGGACGAAGTCACCTCGACCAGGTGAGTGGGCGCTGCTGGGCTCTGCAGTCTCTCGGACCAGGAGGCGTTGTCGGCGACCAGGATGGAGGTGCGAGCTGTCCCACGAAGGTATCTGCTGTCGACGTCGCTGGACCCAGGATTGGGGCAACAAGTCTTGGCAAAAGCAAGCCCATGCGGTGGACTCAAAATGGCGTCTGGAGTGGACCAGGAGGGTCCGGGGTGCTCCTCTGTTGGAGGGGAGCAAGGGCCAGTGTGGAGCAACCAGACCAGCGGTGTTTGTCGTCGAAATTCGTCGTCAGAGGGCCACTAGCCAACGGGCAAGTGACCGGGACAACGCGGTGAGCAGCAAAGAGCAGAAGGGCCCCACGCAGATCTCGTGGATGCAGGGGGGCTGAACTTCGGTGCTGGAGCTGCTCAGGGTCGGGGCTTCTCTTACCCCAAAGCACTCAGTCGAGGGTCACTCGGTGGTCGTGCTGGACAAGCGTCGTGCAGTCTTTAAAGATGGCCGGTCCCTCGAGGTCTTGTCACACCCACGGATCACAGCTGGGCTGATGATGCAGGTTGAGGTCAGAGGTGCCAGGGAAGCCGGTTCTCGTCGTGCTGGGCAGTCTTGATCCGGAGGAGAGACTTACAGCAGACCGCGATGCTTGGTTGGTGCCTGCTGCTGCAGGGTGACTACTCCTTAGTCACAAGGGAGAAATCTTGAGAAGAAGTCGAGAGTTCCTTTCGTAGAAAGTAGTTTCAGGATTCAAAGATGATCTGATTTGGAAGGGGGCCTGCTCCTACCTTTATCCTGCAAAAGGGGGCTGGCACGCGACTAAGTCCTGCCCTATGGGTGGGACCAGGAGGGGGGTGGTTACACCCCTCTCCCATGCCGGGCTTTCCCCAGCTCAGGGGCTGGTGTGCCCCTGGAACTGGTTCTGGCCGGCATATGCACAGTGAGCACCGGGGTGCCACTTGCAGTCACCTTCCTCAAAAGCCCTGCCTACCTAGAATACACAAAATCCTGTCTGGGACGGTGCTGGCACCGCCCCTGACAGGAAACCCTTTGTCCTATCCTCCTGCGCTGGGAGGACTCCCAGCAGCAGGAGGGCAGACTTGTGTCTCGGTGGCAGCATCCATTTTGTGGAGCTAAGGCTCTGTCTGACTTTAACCGGGGTTACAGGTTACCAACATGTTGTGTCCCTCTAGAAGGGTGGAATGCTAACCCCGTCGCCAGAATTGGCGAGGGGTTAGTATTCCAATTCGTATGACACCTTACTCGACATGTTTTGATAAAGCGATACCAGAGTTGGCATATAACCGCGAGGATTATAATGCACTTAAGAGTATATGGTATGCGATATCATGGAAACGGCTAAGGGATAGATGCCGAAAGCCGCGGACAGGCTCAGCTCATGCCAGAGCACCATCTCACACGATTCCAAGCACTCTGCCTTCAGGATTGTCAAGGCCTGCCATAGGAGTGACTGATAGGAGATCTGTGTGCCCATTTAGGTTTAGATATAGGTATACTATATCTAAAGCAAAGGGTGAGTACACCACCTTGCCCCAGCTGTCAAGCAGCCAGTTGTGTCTGTTTGGTTAGTCAGCCCAGGGGTGGCATAATACATGCTGCAGCCCCTGGGAGACTTCTGGGTGCACCTCAGCCCTGGGTACAGGCACTTCAGACCCTACTCTCCTACATGACCCCCCCCCTGAACTTTGGGACAATAAACTAACCTTGACCAGGTGAGTCTTCTTGCTCTAAGTGGAAATACCTGGAGAGCCCATCTGCATTGCCATGATCAGTGCCAGGTCTATGCTCCACTGTAAAATCCATCCCCTGTAGGGAAATGGACCACCTAAGTAGTTTGGGGTTTTCACCCTTCATCTGATTTAGCCACAAGAGGGGCTTATGGTCGGTCTGAATTCTGAAGTGAGTGCCAAACAAGTATGGCCTCAGCTTCTTCAGGGCCCAAACCACAGCAAAGGCCTCCCTCTCAATAGCTGACCAATTTTTCTCTCTGGGGGTCAGCCTTTTGCTAATAAAAGCAATGGGCTGGTCGTTACCTTCAAAATTCAGTTGAGATAGAACAGCTCCCACACCCAACTCAGAAGCATCTGTTTGGACAATGAATGGCTTGGAGTAGTCTGGACTCTTTAGGATAGGTGCTGTGCACATAGCCTGCTTTAGGTCATTGAATGCCTTTTGACAGCTTGCTGTCCACTGAACTTTCTTTGGCATCTTTTTACTTGTCAGGTCATTAAGGGGGATCACAATGGACCCATAATTTCTGACAAATTTCCTATAGTAACCAGTCAGGCCCAAGAAAGCTCGAACCGGAGTCTGGGTGGTTGGAGGAGCCCAGTCCTTGATGGCCTGTATCTTGCTCTCCAATGGCTGAACCTGGCCTCCACCTACAAGGTGGCCCAGGTATACAACCTGTGTCTGCCCTATCTGGCACTTAGTGGCCTTGATAGCGAGGCCTGCCTTTTGCAGGGCCTCTAACACTTTCCTCAGGTGGACCAGGTGATCCTCCCAGGTGGAGCTAAAGACAGCAATATCGTCTAGATATGCTGCACAGAAGTCATCCAGCCCAGTGAGGACTTGATTCACCAACCTTTGGAAGGTGGCAGGTGCATTTTTTAAACCAAAGGGCATTACCACAAACTGATAATGCCCACGAGGGGTAGAAAATGCTGTCTTGGGTTTGGCCTCCTCAGCTAACCTGATTTGCCAATACCCAGCTGTCAGGTCAAATGTACTTAAGTAGTTGGCAGAAGCCAATCTATCAATAAGTTAATCTGCTCTTGGTATTGGGTGGGCATCAGTCTTAGTGACTGCATTGAGGCCTCTGTAGTCTACGCAAAACCTCATCTCTTTCTTACCACCCTGGGTGTGAGGCTTTGGCACTAGAACTACTGGGCTAGCCCAAGGGCTATCTGAGGGCTCAATGACTCCCAGCTCCAACATTTTCTGCACCTCTGTCTTGATGCAGTCTCTGACATGATCAGGCTGTCTGTAGATTTTACTCTTGACAGGCAGACTGTCTCCAGTGTCAACTTCATGGGTACACCAATCAGTTTGGCTGGGTGTCAGAGAGAACATATGTCTGAAGGATTGCAGAACTTGTCTACAATCCTGTTGCTGATGTTCAGAGAGGCTGCCACATAAGACAACACCATCTACTGATCCATCATCAGGATTCTGAGTGAGCAGGTCTGGGAGAGGGTCACTCGCTTCCTCCAGTCCCTCATCTGTGGCCATGAGCAAGCCCATGTCCTTCCTGTTGACATATGCCTTGAGCTTGTTTACATGGAGCTCCCTGAGGGGGCTCCTGGGAGTTCCAAGGTCCACCAGGTAGGTGACCTCTCCCTTTTGCTCAATGATTGTGTGGGGCCCAGACCATTTGTCTTTGAGTGCTGCTGGGGCCACTGGCTCCAGCACCCACACCTTCTGTCCAGGCTTGTACACAGTCAGGACAGCCTTTTGGTCATGCCAAGCTTTTTGGAGTTCTTGGCTGGCCTCAAGGTTTTTAGATGCCTTTTCCATATACTCAGCCATCCTGGAGCGGAGACCAAGTACATAGTCCACAATGTTTGTTCCAGGCTTTTTGAGAGGTCTCTCCCATCCTTCCTTTACCAAACAAAGGGGTCCTCTTACAGGATGCCCAAACAGAAGCTCAAAAGGGCTGTAGCCAACCCCCTTCTGTGGGACCTCTCTGTAAGCAAACAAGAGGCAGGGGATCAGGATATCCCATCTCCTCCTAAGAGGTTCAGGTAATCCATGAATCATCCCTTTCAGGGTCCTGTTGAATCTTTCAACAAGCCCATTGCACTGTGGGTGATAGGGTGTGGTGAACTTGTAGTTAACACCACATTCCTTCCACATTGCAGTCAGATATCCTGACATGAAGTTTGCACCTCTGTCAGATACAACCTCCTTAGGGAAACCCACTCTGGAGAACACTCCAATTAGGGCTCTTGCCACAACAGGTGCTGTAGTGGTCCTAAGTGGTATAGCTTCAGGATACCTGGTGGCATGATCCACCACCACCAGTATAAACTTGTGCCCTGAAGCTGTCTGGGGTTCCATTGGACCAACAATGTCAATCCCCACTCTCTCAAAGGGTACCCCCACCACAGGTAGTGGTATGAGGGGGGCCTTTGTTTGACCACCTGATTTGCCACTGGCTTGGCAGGTGTCACAGGAGCGACAAAACTCCTTGGTATCCTCATTCATGTGGAGCCAGTGAAAGTGTGAGACAAGCCTGTCCCACGTCTTTGTCTGGCCTAAGTGACCTGCAAGGGGAATTTCATGGGCCAAGGTAAGAAGGAAACCTCTCTGAGACAAGGGGATAACCAGCCTCCTGGTCATGCCAGGCTTGGGGTCTCTTGACTCAGTGTACAGGAGTCCATCATCCTAGTATACCTTGTGGGTACCTGTGGCATTCCCTGCAGCCTCAGCAGCAGCCTGCTGTCTGAGGGGTTCAAGGGAGGGGCAGTCTAACTGTGCCTTCCCCAGGTCTTCCCTGGAGGGTCCCCCTGAGCCCAGAAACTCAACCTGATCAGGTTCAAGCTCTTTAGGCTCAGTTTCCCTCAGTTTCTTGAGATCAGCTTCCTCAGAGGCTTGATCCTGAACCTGGGGCAAGGGGGAAGGCAATGCATTAACCCTACTGCTCCTCTTCTTGGAAGGTGTCTGGTCCATTGTTCCAGGATCCAGCACCTGTTCAGTGGGGCATCTTTTGACCTGTGACCTAGTCACAGCAAGGACATGTGCTGGCAAGCCTAACATTTCCATGTGAGTCCTTTGCTCCACTTCTGACCATAGGGATGTTTCCAAATCATTGCCCAACAAACAATCAACTGGGAGGTCTGAACTAACCACAACTTTCTTTTGGCCACTTACCCCTCCCCAGGAGAAACTAACAATTGCCATACTATGGTTGGTAGTGACATTGCTAGCATTGGTCACTAGGTAGTCTGTACCTAGCATGATCTGTCCAGGGTCCACAAAGTTAGGTGTCACCATTGTGACACTGGCACAAGTGTCCCTGTAGGCCTGAGCCATTTTTCCATTTATCAAAGGTGTCTGCCTGTATTTGCCCAAAGTATTGGGACTTGTGTCAGGGGATATATCCACATCCCCTGTACAGACAAGGACAGCCTGAGTGAGTGTGCCAACTAAGTTGCCAGACCCCTCAGTTCCCAAGGTTAACCCAACTAATGCCTTGGGAGGTTCACTACCACTACTGACTGTACAAGGGGGTGCAGTTGCCTTAGGGGTTGTAGTGGTAGGAGTTTGCCCTCCTCTTTTGGTGCACTCACTAAACCAGTGAGACTTACTTTTACAGTACTGGCACCACCTTTTTGACTGGCCTTCTGGAGTCTTCTTTTTCTGCTGTGAAGCCTGACCCCCACCCTCTTTGGTTTGTTGGGGACCTGTTGAAGACTTCTGGTCATTTTGTTCACTCTTGTTACTACCCTTCTGGTCTGCTTTCTTCTGACCACCCTGGTTCTGAGTCTGGTTCTGCTTGATCCTTGTTCTGACCCATTTGTCTGCCTTCTTTCCCAATTCTTGGGGAGAGGTCAGATCTGAATCAACAAGGTGCTGGTGCAACAACTGGTTCTGACAGTTATTTAAAATCTGTTCTCGCATTATAAGATTATACAATCCTGTGTAATCTGTAACCTTGCTACCCGGCAACCAGCCCTCCAAAGCCTTAGTGGCACAATCCACAAAGTCAGACCAGTCCTGAGACTGAGTTTTCTGGGTGTTTCTGAACAGCAACCTGTACTGCTCAGTTGTTAAGCCAAACCCATCAACCAGTGTATTTTTCAGGACCTGGTAATTGTTAGCATCCTCAACCCTAGTAGTGAGGAGCTTATCTCTACCTTTGCCATCAAAGGAGAGCCACAGTATAGCTGCCCACTGACTCTGGGGAATGCACTGCACAGTGCAGGCCCTCTCCAAAGCAGCCATCCATTTCTGGATGTCATCCCCTTGTTTAAAGGGGGGCACTAACTTTGTCAGGTGTTTAGTATCTAAACCCTTCTCTATCTCTTGGGAGATTGCTGCCACCAGTGGGAACTATCCCATTCATCTGCTGCTCTCTAGCAAAGGCAAGCTTTTCTTTGGCCAGGGCAAGTTCTTCCCTTTCAATCCTCAGAGTAGCCTGTCTCATTCTGGCTTCATGCTCTATTCTCTGAGGGGAAGTCCATCTCCTCTGGGGAGAGTTCCTTCTCCTCTGAGAAGAGGCATTAGAGTGCAGAGATCTATTGGAGTCCCTAGAAGGAGATCTATCTCTCCTAACTCCAATGTTAGGCCTGATTAGGGTCAGTACTGGGGGGCCCCCAGCTCCTTTCCCAAGCAGGTCTAAGTTGGCCCTAGTGAGTCTGCTGACTAGTTCAGGCCTGTCTGCCTCATCCCCAGAGAGTTCCTCTTGATCCTCCTCCTCAACTGCATTTTCAGTGTCAAGGAGGTCTGGATCACCACAAGTACCCTCTAAGGCTGGCATATTCCCATCTACCTGGGATGCTTTCCTAGCATCATAAGTCTCTAAGAGACCTATCAGAAAGGGAATGGTGGGGTTAGACCCCTGTTTCAGTTTCCTGGAGTGGACCAGGAGGGTCCGGGGTGCTCCTCTGTTGGAGGGGAGCAAGGGCCAGTCTGGAGCAACCAGACCAGCGGTGTTTGTCGTCGAAATTCGTCGTCAGAGGGCCACTAGCCAACGGGCAAGTGACCGGGACAACGCGGTGAGCAGCAAAGAGCAGAAGAGCCCCACGCAGATCTCGTGGATGCAGGGGGGCTGAACTTCGGTGCTGGAGCTGCTCAGGGTCGGGGCTTCTCTTACCCCAAAGCACTCAGTCGAGGGTCACTCTGTGGTCGTGCTGGACAAGCGTCGTGCAGTCTTTAAAGATGGCCGGTCCCTCGAGGTCTCGTCACACCCACGGATCACAGCTGGGCTGATGATGCAGGTTGAGGTCAGAGGTGCCAGGGAAGCCGGTTCTCGTCGTGCTGGGCAGTCTTGATCCGGAGGAGAGACTTACAGCAGACCGCGATGCTTGGTTGGTGCCTGCTGCTGCAGGGTGACTACTCCTTAGTCACAAGGGAGAAATCTTGAGAAGAAGTCGAGAGTTCCTTTCGTAGAAAGTAGTTTAAGGATTCAAAGATGATCTGATTTGGAAGGGGGCCTGCTCCTACCTTTATCCTGCAAAAGGGGGCTGGCACGCGACTAAGTCCTGCCCTATGGGTGGGACCAGGAGGGGGGTGGTTACACCCCTCTCCCATGCCGGGCTTTCCCCAGCTCAGGGGCTGGTGTGCCCCTGGAACTGGTTCTGGCCGGCATATGCACAGTGAGCACCGGGGTGCCACTTGCAGTCACCTTCCTCAAAATCCCTGCCTACCTAGAATACACAAAATCCTGTCTGGGACGGTGCTGGCACCGCCCCTGACAGGAAACCCTTTGTCCTATCCTCCTGCGCTGGGAGGACTCCCAGCAGCAGGAGGGCAGACTTGTGTCTCGGTGGCAGCATCCATTTTGTGGAGCTAAGGCTCTGTCTGACTTTAACCGGGGTTACAGGTTACCAACATGTTGTGTCCCTCTAGAAGGGTGGAATGCTAACCCCGTCGCCAGAATTGGCGAGGGGTTAGTATTCCAATTCGTATGACACCTTACTCGACATGTTTTGATAAAGCGATACCAGAGTTGGCATATAACCGCGAGGATTATAATGCACTTAAGAGTATATGGTATGCGATATCATGGAAACGGCTAAGGGATAGATGCCGAAAGCCGCAGACAGGCTCAGCTCATGCCAGAGCACCATCTCACACGATTCCAAGCACTCTGCCTTCAGGATTGTCAAGGCCTGCCATAGGAGTGACTGATAGGAGATCTGTGTGCCCATTTAGGTTTAGATATAGGTATACTATATCTAAAGCAAAGGGTGAGTACACCACCTTGCCCCAGCTGTCAAGCAGCCAGTTGTGTCTGTTTGGTTAGTCAGCCCAGGGGTGGCATAATACATGCTGCAGCCCCTGGGAGACTTCTGGGTGCACCTCAGCCCTGGGTACAGAGACTTAGAGAGGGCCCAGTGCCAATTCAGTACCTGGGTACAATTTGGAGTAGAGAGAACAGCTAGGCTGTGGGTCTGATTAGCAGGCCCACAGCCAGGAAAGTCGTAAACCAGTGAAGCAAAAAGCAAAAATCTGGGTGATCATAGGATTGCAGACCATACTCTCCTACAGCGAGAACCCGACACAATTTGGCACCTATGCATCCGCATCCCGTGGGTGAGGTAACAAGAGCATTTCGGTGCAAAAGGGTAGTTTAACTGTCCTAGTGTCCAGTTCCACAGTCGTTTTAGTCCTAACTAGTCAGGATTGTCCGTGCTCACCTTTAACTTGAACTGTACTGTCCATAGACGTTGTTACGCATCTCGCGTGCGAGTTCACACTCTGCACACGCATCCCGTGGGCCTCCTATTACTTACCCAGGGTGAAGATAGCGTAGTCCTAGCGAACCTCCAGCCTCTGGACAGCTCCATTCTTTTTATCGACTCTCACATTCCACTTACTTGGTATATGGTTTGTCATGCCTCTAAGGCACCATTGTAATTTTGTGCAACTTGTCGTATTTTTCTTAAGAGATTGTCATGTGCTTAGCCCTCTGACCTCATAAAGAGTTCAGAGGTGTTGTTATTAATAAACATACTGTTTATTTTCATAACAACCTGTGTGTTGTCCGTTCATCTGGTATTCAAGGGGTTTTATTGTGGTAAAACAGCTGGCTTCACATGCCAAAAGAGTTTAGCCTAAGACTGCTTTGTCAATGCTACCATTAGGATAGCTGGTCTATAAGGTTGACTTACAACCAATCACCATAAGGGTTGTTTGGACTGATACAAGGTGATCACTAGAACTAGTGAGCATCATATATCAGGCCAACTTCTCACATTGGTGGCAGTGGTGGGATTTGAGCTTGCTGTTGTTTTTACCACGTATAATCTTGAAATATCATTTGAAAGATCACATAAGGTACTCAAGGTACATATAACAAGCTTAGAAATACTCTGAGTTCTACTGAACCAGCTGTTGTAGAAGAAAGGGCCTAGCACACCCTGACTACAACTCTTAGCAAGGGATCAGTAGGAAAACCCATAGTGTAGGTAGGTGCATCACTTACACCTCACTAGAAAGCATGTCTACCCATGGAGAGACTTCAGAGACTCCCCTAGTGGTTAGTGACCCTCCACAGGTCCTTTCCAGATATGCAGCTCTCAGTTTCCAGGAGATGAGACAATTGTGTACCTCCAGGAAATTGAAACAGGGTTCTAACCCTACCACTCCTTTTCGGTTAGGTCTCTTAGAGACATATGATGCTAGAAAGGCTTCTAACACAGATGGGAGCATGCCAGCCTTAGAAGGTACTCTTGGTGATCCAGACCCCCCTGAAACAGAAGATGTAGAAGAGGAGGAGGAGGATTAGGAACCCTCTGGGGATGAGGCAGACAAAGGTTCTGTGGTAGTCAGCAGACTAACCAGGGCCAACTTAGACATGCATAGGGAAGGAACTGGGGGACCCCCAGTGCTGACCCTGAGCAGGCCTAACTTTGGGGTTAGGAGAGATAGATCTCCTTCTAAGGACTCCAATAGATCTGTGCACTCTCATGCATCTGCTCAGATGAGAATGACTTCCCCTCAGAGGAGAGAGCATGAAGCAAAGATGAAGGAAGCTAATCTGAGGATCCAAAGGGAAGAACTTGCCCTTGACAAAGAGAAGCTTGCCTTTGCTAGAGAGCAACAGTTGAGTGGGGTAGTCCCCACTGGTGGCAGCAATATCCCTAGGGATAGAGAAAGGGGTTTTGATACTAGAAACCTGAGTAAAATAGTGCCCTCCTATAAGACAGGAGATGATATCCACAAGTGGATAACTGCTCTGGAGAGAGCCTGCAAAGTACAGCAGGTACCCCAGAGTCAGTGGGCAGCTATATTGTGGCTCTCCTTTGAAGGTAAAGGTAGAGACAAGCTCCTCACTTTGAGATGAGGATGCTAATGATTACCAAGTCTTGAAAACTGCTCTGATTGATGGGTTTGGCTTAACCACTGAACAGTACAGGTTAATGTTTAGAGACACCCAGAAAACTCAGGCTCAAGATTGGACTGACTTTGTTGATTGTGCCACTAAGGCTTTGGAGGGCTGGTTACTGGAAAGTAAAGTTACTGATTACACAGGATTGTATAATCTAATTATGAGTGAGCAAGTCTTAAATAATTGTCAGAACCAGTTATTACACCAGCACCTGGTAGACTCTGATCTGACCTCGCCACAAGAATTGGGTAAGAGGGCAGACAATTGGGTCAGAACCAGGATTAGGCCGAAGAACCAAGGTGGTGATCAAAAGAAGGAATCAACCAAGCCTCAAGAGAAGGGTGGGAATAAATCTACAGATCAAACCACATCAGGGCCCCAAAAATCCTCTGAAGGGGGGGGGGGGCCAGAATCCTTCCAATACCCAGAAGAAACCTTATTGCCATACCTGCAAACAGGTAGGCCATTGGAAAACTGACAGCAGTTGCCCAAGGGCCAACAACAATAAGGAGAACATACCCCCAAGTAACACTTCGAAGCCTCCTGTTACTACTAGTAGTAATCCCCCAGGTGGTGGGAGTGCCCCCAAGAATTTGGGTGCATTTACTTTGGGAGTTCCTGGGCACTCTGGCCTAACCAGGTCCCCTAACTCAGATACTCTTGTCTGTGAGACTGGCATGGGGTTTGCCAACTTCACTGATTGTCCCAACACTTTGGGCAAATACAGACAGGAGCCCCTCATCAATGGTTTCAAAGTTGAGGCCTATAGAGACACAGGGGCTAGCATCACCATGGTGACAGAGTATAGTCCCCTCAAGGCAACTTATACCTGGTGCCACATACCAGGTGACAAACATTGATGGAGTGCAGAAAAATCATCCCATGGCAGTGGTAAATCTCAGATGGGGAGGTGTGACTGGCCCCAAGAGAGTGGCAGTGTCATCAAACCTGCCTGTAGATTGCCTACTGGGTAATGATTTAGAGATCTCAGCCTGGGCTGAGGTAGAACAAGAAACCCATTCTAAAATGGTAAATCTTCCAGAACAGGTTAGGAGGGCTGTGCCAGTCTCAGCCCAATCTCAAGTAGATTCCTTCCCTGAAAAGGTTAGCAGGGCTGTAATGATAACAGCCCATACCCAAACTGAGTCCCTTCCTGAAAAGGTTGGTGGGGCTGTGATGGCCACAGCCCAAACTCAAACGTATTCCTGTGTTGTGAAGCCTGAAACTATGGATCACTCCACACAAACAGAGAGCATTGAGGAGGAAGAGCAATCTCCCTCCCACCAGACATTAGGAAAGGATCAGCCTCCTCAGGGAACTGATCTTACCCCTTGTGAAGAAACTGCCCCAGAGGTAGTCAGGCCTAGCCTGGCAGAACCCCTGATGTCAGTGGACCCTTCCAAGGTGGGACCCAGTCTGGAGCAGGTAACCTGCCCCTCTCTACCCTGCCTCAGTCAGCCCAGGGCTGTGGAGGTCAGGGAGGCCAGTGGTGGACCCCAAAGGGACCCCTGCCCAAAAGAACTCCCCAATCAGCAGATTAAGGGCACTGAAGCTAGTTGTCCTAGCCAAGTGAAAATAAAACAAACTCCTGAGGGATCTCCCTTAAAATTAGTCAGGGACCTCCCACAGATGGACACTGTTGGGCACAGCCAAAACCTGGGACCTAAGGGCCCCAAACCTGACCTGTCCCTCCAGTAAGCCAAACAGAGGGACCCAGCCTCCAGCTTTAGGTAGCCAGAGGTTGACCCTGAGAGCTCAACACAACTCAGTCTTGGAAAAAAAGGCCTCTATGGTGGATAATGATTGGAGGGAGCTGAGCCCAAAATTAGTGGAGCCTCACTTCAGTACTCCATCTCAGCACCAGCCTTTTACTTTGCCAAAACACACCACAGGTAGAGATTCCCTATGGTGGAGACCCTCAGATACCCTTAGGGTGAGGGATTGCTTAGTGGACCATGAGATAGGGGGTAACCATGCCAGTGCTGGTACTTCCTTATATGGCCACTTAGGCAATATATGCTTACCTGGTCAAGGATAGCCTTATCTCCCTTCATTTGGGGGGAGGGGGTTGTGTAGGAAGATGGATATCTGTTACCCCCAACTTTTTGCCTAGTGTTTTGCTGGTTTTTGACTTAGTTGGCCTGGGATCCTGCAATTCAGGACCCCAGGCTTCCCGCTCTCTCTGTAAAATGGACTCCGTGTACCCTAGGTACATATCTAATTGGATACTGAGTCACCTTATCAGTCCCTGTACAGTGTACCTTAGGTACCCAGGGCATAGGTGTACCCAGGGCCTACCAGGGGCTGCAGCATGTATTATGCCACCCCTGGCTGGCCATCTAAAACTGACACAACTGGCTGCACGACAGCTGGGGCGAGGTGGTGTAATCACCCTTTGCTGTAGATATAGTTTACCTATATCTAACCCTAAAATGGACACATATCCTCCTATCAGTCACTCCTATGGCAGGGCTTAACAATCCTGGAGGCAGAGTGCTTGGAATTATGTGAGATGGTGCTCTGGCATGAGCTGAGCCCGTCTGCAGCTTGCGGAACCAAGTCCTAATAGCTGTTCCATGATAACGCTATACCATATACTCTTAAGTGCATTATCAACCTCGCGGTTGAATGCTAACTCTGGTATAACATTATCAAAACATGTCGAGTAAGGTGTCATACGAATAGGAATACTACCCCCTCGCCAATTCTGGCGACGGGGGTAGCATTCCACCCTTCTAGAGGGACACGACATGTATGTAACTGTGAACCCTGGTTAAAGTTAACTCGAGCCTTGGCATCACAAAATGGATGCTGCCACCACAGACACAAGTCTGACCTCCTGCTGCTGGGAGTCCTTCCAGCGAGGGCGGCTTGGACAAAGGGTTTCCTGCCTCGGGAGGTGCTAGCACCACCCCAGACAGGATTTTGTGTATTGTGTAGGATAGGCCTGAAAGGAATGAGACATGCCTGGGGCACACAAGGTGCCCTGTGCATACACCGGTTCAAACCAGTTGCTGGGGCACTCCAGCCCCAGCTCTGGCGGGAAACCGGACAAAGGATAGGGGGTGTAACCACCACCCTTCCTGGTCCCACCCAGGTGAGGGACCTAGTCAGTAGTGCAGCCCCCTTTAGCAGGATAAAGGTAGGAGCTGGTCCCAATCCAAATTAGATTATCCTGAACAACTTTGTAAGAAGAAACTCTGGATTCGACGTTCTGCTCCACAGAAGACTGAATAATCTTCCTTGTGGGCAAGGAGTGTCCACCCTGCATCTACAGGCACCATCAAGCATCCAGCGGCTTCCCTTTGTCGTCTTCCTTCCAGGATCCAGACTTCAGAGCCCGACGAGACCCGGATTCCCAGACCTCTCCGACCTCAACTCACATCTGCAGCAAAGCTGAGACCCGTGGGTGCGATGAGACACGTGGGACCGGCCATCTCGGAAGAAACTGCAGTTCGCTTCCAGCACGACTCCCGAGGTAAACTCGGCCAAGTGCTTTGGGGACTAAGAAGCCCCAGCCCCGAGTAGCCCCTGCACCGAAGATCAGCCCTCCAGCATCCACGAGATCTGCGTGGGGCCCTTCTGCTTGTTTGCTGCTCGACGCGTTGTCTGGTCACTTGCCGGCTGGCTGGTGGCCTCCTAGACGACGAACCTTTGCTGCTGGTCTGGTTGCTCCAGACTGGCCCTTGCTCCCTTCCAAAAGAGGGGCACCCCGGACTCTCCTAGTCCGCACCAGACGCTTTCTCCACTCACCGCGTGGGGGTTGCCTTTGCCGAGGCCTGTTGACGCCGATTCCGGATCCAACACCGCCGACAGCGAGAGCCTGCTTGAGACAGCTCGTGCCTCCATCCTGGTCGTTGAAGACACCTCCTGGTCCATGTGGCTGCAGAGTCAAGGGTCCACTCTTCAACTGATCGCGACGACGACATCTGGTTCCTTCCTGGTTCCACTCCAGTCACTGGCTAGTGATTGTGAACATTGTCCCCTCTGCTTTCAAGTCTCCTTCTTCACCGATCCACCCTTGGATCGCACCGGACATCTTCCTCCTGGTCGCCTGCAGCATCTTTTCTTTCAGGCTCCATTGACTTCAACGCGAGAACCTGACACACTTTGGCACCTATGCACCCGCAGCCCGTGGGTGAGGTAACAAGAGCATTTCGGTGCTCAAGGGTAGTTTAACTGTCCTAGTGTCCAGTTCCACAGCCGTTTTAGTCCTAACTAGTCAGGATTGTCCGTGCTCACCTTCAACTTGAACTGTACTGTCCATAGACGTTGTTACGCATCACGCGTGTGAGTTCACACTCTGCACACGCGTCCCGTGGGCCTCCTAATACTTACCTAAGGTGAAGATAGCGTAGTCCTAGCGAACCTCCAGCCTCTGGACAGCTCCATTCTTTTTATCGACTCTCACATTCCACTTACTTAGTATATGGTTTGTCGTGCCTCTAAGGCACCATTGTAATTTTGTGCAACTTGTCGTATTTTTCTTAAGAGATTGTCATGTGCTTAGCCCTCTGACCTCAAAGAGTTCAGGTGTTGTTATTAATAAATATACTGTTTATTTTCATAACAACCTGTGTGGTGTCCTTTCATCTGGTATTCAAGGGGTTATGTTGTGGTAAAACAGCTGGCTTCACATGCCAAAAGAGTTTAGCCTAAGACTGCTTTGTCCATGCTACCATTAGGATAGCTGGTCTATAAGGTTGACTTACAACCAATCACCATAAGGGTTGTTTGGACTGATACAAGGTGATCACTAGAACTAGTGAGCATCATATATCAGGCCAACTTCTCACATAGTGTACCTCCTAAGGCTATAGTTGGGTTAACCCTGGGAACTGAGGTGGGTTCTGACTTAGTTAGAATACCTACTCCGGCAGTTCTTGTTTGTACTGGGGACATGGATATGACCCCTACTGTAAGTCCTAGTACTCTGGGCAAATACAGGCAAACGCCTTTAATCAATGGAAAGATGGCTCAGGCCTACAGGGACACTTGTGCCAGTGTCACTATGGTGACACCAGCATTTGTGGACCCTGACCAGATCATGCTAGGTTCAGATTACCTAGTGACCAATGCTAGCAATGTCACTAACAATCACAGTATGGCAATTGTTAATTTCTCCTGGGGAGGGGTAACTGGCCTCAAAATGGTTGTAGTTAGTTCAGACCTCCCAGTAGATTGCCTTTTGGGCAATGATTTGGAATCCTCACTGTGGTCAGATGTGGAGTACAGGACTCATGTAGAAATGCTAGGTCTCTCCTCACATGCCCTTGCTGTGACTAGGTCACAGGCCAAGAAATGCCCAGCTGAACAAGTGCTGGATCCTGGAAGAATGGACCAGACACTACCCAAGAGAAGGAATGGTAGGGTTAAGGCAGAGCCTTCCCCCTGCCTCAGGTTGAGGATCAGCCCTCTCAGGAGGCTGACCCAGAGGCCCCAGAAGGAACTGTCCTAGAAGAGCTTGAACCTGATCAGGTTGAGTTTCTTGGGACAGGGGGACCTTCCAGGGCAGACTTGAGACAGGCCCAATTAGACTGTTCCTCTCTTGAACCCCTCAGACAGCAGGCTGCTGCTGAGGCTGCAGGGAATGCTACAGGTGCCCATAAGGCATATTGGGAAGATGGACTCCTATACTCTGAGGCAAGAGACCCCAAGCCTGGTGCTACCAGGAGGCTGGTCATTCCCTTGTCTCTGAGAGGTTTCCTTCTCACCTTAGCCCATGAGATTCCCCTTGCAGGTCACTTAGGCCAGAACAAGACTTGGGACAGGCTTGCCCCACACTTTCACTGGCCTCATATGTCTGAAGACACAAAAGAGTGTGGTCGCTCATGTGTCACCTGTCAAGCCAGTGGCAAATCAGGTGGCACAACAAAGGCCCCCCTTATACCACTACCTGTGGTGGGGGTTCCCTTTGAAAGAGTGGGGATTGACATTGTTGGACCAATGGACCCCCCAACAGCATCTGGGCACAGAATTATACTGGTGGTAGTGGATCCTGCCACCAGGTATCCAGAACCTATTCCCCTTAGGACCACTACAGCTCCTGTTGTGGCCAGGGCCCTGCTTGGAGTTTTCTCCAGAGTGGGGTTTCCTAAGGAGGTTGTCTCTGACAGAGGTGCAAACCTCATGTCAGGATACTAGACTGCAATGTGGAAGGAGGGTGGTGTAAACTACAAATTTACCACACCCTATCACCCACGGTGCAATGGGCTTGTGGAGAGATTAAACAAGACCATAAAAGGGATGATAAAAGGGTTACCTGAAAAGCTTAGGCGAAGATGGGACATCCTTTTACCCTGCATCCTGTTTGCTTACAGGGAGGTCCCACAGAAGGGGGTTGGCCACAGCCCTTTTGAGCTTCTGTTTGGGCATCACGTAAGAGGACCCCTATGTCTTGTGAAGGAAGGATGGGAGTAACCTCTCAAAAATCCTAAGCTTGACATAGTGGACTATGTACTTGGTCTCCGCTCCAGGATGGCAGAGTACATGGAGAAGGCAACCAAAAACCTTGAGGCCAGCCAAGAACTTCAAAAAGCTTGGCATGACCAAAAGACTGTCCTAACTGTTTACCAGCCAGGACAGAAGGTGTGGGTGTTGGAGCCAGTGGCCCCAGCAGCTCTCCAAGACAAATGGTCTGGACCCCACACCATCATTGAGCAAAAGGGAGAGGTCACCTACCTGGTGGACCTTGGAACTCCCAGGATCCCCCACAGGGTGCTTCATGTTAACAGGCTCAAGGCATCTGTCGACAGGGAGGACATGGGCTTGCTCATGGCCACAGATGAGGGAAAGGAGGAAGAGAGTGACCCTCTCCCAGACCTGCTCACTCAGAAACCTGATGATGGGTCAGTAGATGGTGTGGTCTTTTCTGACAGCCTCTCTGAGCATCAACAGAAGGATTGCAAACAGGTTCTTCAATCCTTTAGACAAATGTTCTCTCTGACCCCCAGTCAGACAAACTGGTGCACCCATGAGGTGGACACTGGTGACAGTCTGCCGGTCAAGAGTAAAATCTACAGGCAACCTGACCATGTCAGGGACTGCATAAAGAAAGAAGTACACAAGATGTTGGAATTGGGAGTCATTGAACCCTCAGAAAGCCCTTGGGCTAGTCCTGTAGTTCTAGTGCCAAAGCCTCACACCCAGGATGGTAAGAGAGAGATGAGGTTTTGTGTAGACTACAGGGGTCTCAATGCTGTTACTAAAACAGATGCCCATCCAATACCCAGGGCAGATGAACTCGTAGATAAATTGGCTTCTGCCAAATTTTTGAGTACATTTGACCTGACAGCTGGTTATTGGCAAATCAGGTTAGCGGAGGAGGCCAAGGCCAAAACAGCATTTTCTACCCCAGGAGGTCATTACCAATTTTTGGTGATGCCCTTTGGTTTGAAAAATGCACCTGCCACTTTTCAAAGGTTGGTAAACCAAGTTCTCACTGGGTTGGATGACTTTTGTGCAGCATATCTAGATGATATAGCTGTCTTCAGCTCCACCTGGGAGGATCGCCTGATCCACCTGAGGAAAGTTTTGGAGGCCCTGCAGAAAGCAGGCCTCACTATCAAGGCCACGGAGTGCCAGATAGGGCAGAGTCAGGTTGTGTACCTGGGCCACCTTGTAGGTGGAGGCCAGGTTCAACCATTGGAGAGAAAGATACAGGCCATAAAGGACTGGGCTCCTCCAACCACCCAGACACAGGTCAGAGCTTTCTTGGGCCTGTCTGGTTACTATAGGAAGTTTGTCAAAAATTATGGGTCCATTGTGACACCACTTAATGACTTGACAAGCAAGAAAATGCCAAAGAAAGTTCAGTGGACAGTTAGCTGTCAAAAGGCATTCGATGACCTGAAGCAGGCCATGTGTACTGCACCTATTCTCAAGAGTCCAGACTACTCCAAAACCTTCATTGTCCAAACAGATGCATCCGAGTTGGGTGTGGGAGCTGTTCTATCTCAGCTGAATATGGATGATCATGACCAGCCCATTGCTTTTATAAGTAGAAGGCTGACCCCTAGAGAGAAACGTTGGTCAGCTATTGAGAGGGAGGCCTTTGCTGTGGTTTAGGCCCTGAAGAAGTTGAGGCCATACTTGTTTGGAACTCACTTCAAGATACAGACCGACCATAAGCCCTCTTGTGGCTAAATCAAATGAAGGGTGAAAACCCCAAACTTGTTAGGTGGTCCATTTCCCTACAGGGGATGGACTTTACAGTGGAACATAGACCAGGGACTGACCATGGCAATGCAGATGGTCTCTCCAGGTATTTCCACTTAGAACAGGAAGACTCACCTGGTCAAGGTTAGTTTAATGTCCCTAAGTTGGGGGGGGGGGGGGAGGGGTTATGTAGGAGAGTAGGGTCTGCAATCCTATGGTCACCCCAGATTTTTGCTTTTTGCTTCACTGGTTTATGACTTTCCCTGGCTGTGGGCCAGCTAATCAGACCCACAGCCTAGCTGTTCTCTCTCTAGATTGACACACATGTACTTTAGGTGCATTTACCAATTGGTATTGGGACACCTTATCAGCCCCTGTACAGTGTACCTTAGGTACCCAGGGCATAGGTGTGCCCAAGGCCTACCAGGGGTTGCAGCATGTATTATGCCACCCCTGGCTGGCCATCTAAACAAACACAACTGTCTGGTAAGACAGCTGGGGCAGGGTGGTGTAATCACCCTTTGCTGTAGATATAGTATACCTATATCTAACCCCAAAATGGACACATATACTCCTATCAGTCACTCCTATGGCAGGCCTTATCAACCCTAAGGCAGAGTTCTTGGAATTATGTGAGATGGTGCTCTAGCATGAGCTGAGCCTGTCTGCAGCTTTCTGAACCAAGTCCTTTAGCTGTTTCCATGATAACGCTATACCATATACTCTTAAGTGCATTATAATCCTCGCGGTTATTGCTAACTTTGGCATAGCATTATCAAAACATGTGGAGTAAGGTGTCCCTGCGCATACCCCGGTTCAAACCAGTTGCTGGGGCACTCCAGCCCCAGCTCTGGCGCGAAACCGGACAAAGGATAGGGGGTGTAACCACACCCCTTCCTGGTCCCACCCAGGGGAGGGACCTAGTCACCAGTACAGCCCCCTTTAGGAGAATAAAGGTAGGAGCTGGTCCCATTCCAAATTAGATTATCCTGAACAACTTTACAAGAAGAAACTCTGGACTTCGACGTTCTGCTCCACAGAAGACTGAAGAAATCTCCCTTGTGGGCAAGGAGTGTCCACCCTGCAACTGCAGGCACTATCAAGCGTCCTAGCGGTTCACTTTGTCGTCCTTCCTGCCAGAACCAGGCTTCAGAGCTCGACGAGACCCGGACTCCCAGACCTCTCCGACCTCTACCCACATCTGCAGCACAGCTGAGACCCGTGGGTGCGACGAGACACGTGGGACCGGCCATCTTTGAGAAACTGCACTTCGCTTCCAGCACGACTTCAGAGGCATCCTCGAGTAAGTTCTTTGGGGATTGAGAAGCCCCAGCCCCGAGCAGCTCCTGCACAGAGGACCAGCCCTCCAGCATCCACGAGATCTGCGTGGGGCCCTTTTGCTTGATTGCTGCTCGACGCGTTGTCTGGTCACTTGCCGGATGGCTAGTGGCCTCCCAGACGACGATCCACGAAATTCACACCGCTGGTCTGGTTGCTCCAGACTGGCCCTTGCTCCCTTCCAAAAGAGGAGCACCCCGGACCCTCCTGGTCCGCACCAGACGCCATTTCCACTCACCGCGTGGGTTGCCTTTGCCAAGGCCTGTTGACTCCAAATCCGGATCCGACAGCGAGAGCCTGCGTGGGACAGCTCGTGCCTCCACCCTGGTCGTCGAAGACACCTCCTGGTCCACGTGGCTGCAGAGTCAAGCGTCCACTCTTCACCTGATTGCGACGACAGCATCTGGTTCCTTCCTGGTTCCACACCGGTCACTGGCTAGTGACTTTGAACACTGTCCCCTCTGCTTTCAGGTCCTCTTCTTCCTCGATCCACCCTTGGATCGCTCCGGACATCTTCCTCCTGGTCGCCTGCAGCATCTTTCTTCAAGGCTCCATAGACTTCGACGCGGAAACCCAACACACTTTCACACCTATGCACCCGCAGCCCGTGGGTGAGGTAACGAGAGCATTTCGGTGCTCATAGGTAGATTGACTCTCCTAGTGTCCAGGTATCCTGTGGTTTTAGTCGTAACTGTCTTTTACTTAACTTTTCGTAATTTGTTCTGCCCATTGACTTTGTTCCGCATCTCGCGTGTGAGTTCACACTCTGCACACGCGTCCCGTGGGCCTCCTGCTACTTACCCAAGGTTAGGGTAGTGTAGTCCCAGCGATCCTACAGCCTCTGGGCATCTTCATTTCCTCTATCGATTTCCTTATACCATTTACTTAGTATATGGTTTGTCGTGCCCCTAGGGCACCATTGTAATTTGTGCGACTTACTGTATTTTTCTTAAGAGTCTTGTCATGTGCTTAGCCCTCTGACCTCATAAAGAGTTCAGAGGTGTTTGTTAGTAATAAATATATTGTTTATTTTTAGAACAACCTGTGTGGTGTCCTTTCATCTGCTATTCAAGGGGTTATATGTGGTAAAACGGCTGGCTTCACATGCCAAAAGACTTTAGCCTAAGACTGCTCTATCCACGCTACCATTAGGATAGCTGGTCTATAAGGTTGACTTACAACCAATCACCATAAGGGTTGTTTGGACTGATACAAGGTGATCACTAGAACTAGTGAGCATCATATATCAGGCCAACTTCTCACACTGCTGACGAAAACTTTCCATATCCAGTCTGACGCCTGGGGATATTCTAAGGTAAGGAATCTAACACTAACTGGTTTCTTTCAGATATCACCTTTGTGAACACCCGAGGGGCAATGTAAAGGCCAAAGGGGAGCACAGTGAACTGAAAGTGCTCGCTGCCCACCGTGAACCGAAGGTCTGGTAGGATGGGGATATAAAAATAAGAGTCCCGCAAGTCCAACGCCACCAGCCAGTCTCCTGTGTCGAGTGCAGACAGAACTTGTGCTAGAGTGAGCATTTTGAACTTCTTCCAGGAGGAAGATGTTGATGGCCTGGAGGTCCAAGATATGACGCAAGCAGTTGTCCTCCTTGGGTACAACCCCAACCTAGTTCTGGCACAGGGGCCCTCTATTGCTCCCTTGGCCAAGAGAGCCGATACTTCCTAGCGGAGAAGAGCCAAATGATCCTCAGACATGCAATC
The DNA here is from genome assembly GCF_964261635.1 of Lissotriton helveticus. NCBI lineage: Eukaryota > Metazoa > Chordata > Amphibia > Caudata > Salamandridae > Lissotriton > Lissotriton helveticus. The sequence continues at coordinate 457,920,147 of NC_136059.1, read as the reverse complement.
GTAAGAAGGTGGCATGGAGGGAGTAGTAGTCTTGAAGGGGAGGAAGAAGCCCCTTCTGACTGTTAGCAGAACCCACCTGTCTGATGTGATGGACTGCCAGTAGAGGTGGTGATGGCGAATCCTGCCTTCCACTGCCTGATGGGCCTGAAACGTTGGACTAGGAAGGTTTGGAGGCAGTGGCAGAGGGGTGAAAGAGTGGACTGGCCTGTCCGCTCTAACTCGCAAGGACACTGGGTTCCACGGCCACAGAGAGGATGGACAGCTTGCGTGTACCGGGGGGGGGGGGGGGGGGGGGGGGGGCGGGAGGGAGCACACTGCCTCTCATCCCAGTAGCCTTTTGAACACAAGGGGGGTAGGGAGCACACTGCCTCTCATCCAAGTACAGAGGGTGAGGGAGCACACTGCCTCTCATCCCAGTTTGAGTGTAGCGGTGGCTGGGCAGGACGTGGCCGTGCACCCTTTCCATAGCAATGAAAGGGATGAAAAGCAGACTGAGGTGGATAGGTGGCCTCCATGACGCCAAGGATCTGCCCGTGCCTTGAGAATCCTTAAAAGCGCTCAAGGGTAGAGTCTGCTTTGTCGCCAAAGAGGTGAGTGCCATCAAAAAGCATACCCATCAAAGTTGATTGGACATCCCCAGAGAAGCCCGAGGTCCTCAACCAGGTGTGGCGCCTGAGTGCCACCGACGTGGCAATCTGTCTGGCCAGTGAGTCAGTGGTGTGTACTCCACATGGTATTGTGAAGTTGGCTGCAACTCTCCCATACGCAAATGCCTGGGAGAGAACGGGCCGGGCCTCCTCCCGGCACTGAGGCAGAACCTGCGTTACCGTATCCAAGATGGTATGGGATTATTGGCCCATTAGGCAAGCGGTATTCCGCAATGCCAAGCTGAAGGAAGAAAACATCCTCTTCCCAAGATGATCCAGCTTCTTGGATTCCCCATCGTGGGGAACAGAAGGGAATGGGCCCTTTGAAGATGTGCTCGGCTTGTACCAAGTGCCCAGAAGGAACGGCAAGAGGGGCTTGACAGTGGATGCCGCAGGCTGAAGCACCTCTGTCAGGAGATTAGTCCTGTCACCTAAGGGAGCTCAAGGCCAAGGACCTCGGCTGCCCTTCTCACCATCATGGAGTAGGAAGCTCCCTCCTCCATAGCCATGGCTGGGGGAGAAAGTTTCGGGGGAAGGGTCCATTCGCCAGTCCAGTTTATCAAGTTAGTCAGATATAGGGACCAGCTGCCCCTCCCATTCTTCATCACTGCCATCTGGCTCAAATTAAACAGCAGGGTTGAACACAGAAACGAAAGTTTCTTCTGGCATCAGAATAGATGTCGGTCCGGCTCCGTGGCCACTTCGGGGACGAGGATGGTGTTGGTGCCAACCTGGAGCACTGTCGGCGCTGATAGCGTTGTCGAGATCGACATCGGGGAAGGGTGATAATGCAGCCCAACAGAGCACAATGCACTTTATGCTTTTTTGTTTTTCCCTGGGGGACCTCAACTTCCACCTGGAGAACAACAACGACCGCAACACCATCAGCCTGATCGACAACCTCGCCAACCTCGGACTCAAGCAACTGGTGACCACCCCCACCCACCTCGCCGGACACACACTCGACGCCGTCTTCTCATCCAGCAACGACGTCACCTTCAGCCACGCAACAGGACTCCACTGGACGGACCACAGCTGCGTCCACTTCACCTTCAAAAGATCGACGATCCACCACCACCAGCAACAGGTTGCCCGAAGAAGCTGGAACAAGATCACAGCCGACCAGCTCACCGCTTCCCTGAGCCAGCACCCTCCCGCCAGCTCAGCGAACCCCAGCCAGGCCGCCGACAACCTCACGAAGTGGATCAACAACTGCGCGGACGAACTCGCCCCTCTGAGAACCCCACCCAGCAGACCCGGCAGCAGAAAAACACCATGGTTCACCGACAAACTCAAGAGCTCCAAGAAGAACTGTCGAGCCCTCGAGAAAGCCTGGAGAAGGGAGCCAACCACGGACAACATGACCACCCTCAAGCTCGCCACCCGTAAACACCACCAACTGATCCGCGCCACCAAGAAAAATACATACAAGGACCGGCTGGACAACAACGCACACAATTGCAAGGAACTCTTCAACATCGTGAAAGAGCTCTTCAACCCCAACGCCGGAAACAACGACATCACCCCGTCGCAAGACCTCTGCAACTCCCTCGCGTCCTACTTCCACAACAAGATCGCGGACATACACAACAGCTTCAGCAACCAACCAACGCAAGCCACAACCGCAACAACGCCACCCACCACCACCCTCCGCACCTGGACTCCGATCAGCACCGAAGACACCATCCAAACAATGAACTCCATCCATTCCGGATCTCCGACTGACCCCTGCCCTCACCACGTCTTCAACAAGGCCGACGCTGTCATCGCACCCCACCTGCGGGACATCATCAACACTTCCTTCGACACCGCCACCTTCCCTGAGAGCTGGAAGCACGCCGAACTCAGCGCTCTTCTCAAGAAACCCACAGCAGACCCCACCGACCTCAAGAACTACCGTCCCATCTCGCTCCTCCCGTTCCCGGCCAAAGTCTTCGAGAAGACCGTCAACAAACAGCTGGCCGCCTTCCTCGAGACGAATGGATCCCTCGACCCCTCACAGTCTGGCTTCCGAGCGAACCACAGCACCGAGACCGCCCTCATCGCTGCCACCGATGACATACGAACTCTGATGGACAACGGAGAAACAGCGGCCCTCATCCTCCTGGACCTCTCCGCGGCCTTCGACACTGTCTGCCACCGCACCCTAGTACAGCGCCTTGGCAACATCGGAATCCAGGACAAGGCACTGGAATGGATCACCTCCTTCCTCGACGGAAGAACACAGAGAGTCCGCCTACCACTGTACAAGTCAGAGGCCACCGAAGTCATCTGCGGCGTCCCTCAAGGATCCTCACTGAGCCCCACCCTCTTCAACGTCTACATGAGCCCCCTCGCGGCCATCGCACGCCAACACAACCTCAACATAATCTCCTACGCCGACGACACCCAGCTGATCCTCTCCCTGACCAGCGACCCCGCCACCGCCAGAGCCAACCTGCACGAAGGGATGAGAGAGGTAGCCGAATGGATGACGACCAGCCGCCTGAAACTGAACTCGGACAAGACGGAGGTCCTCATCCTGGGCTCCTCGCCCTCCGCCTGGGACGACTCCTGGTGGCCCCCCGCCCTGGGCACCGCACCCAAACCGACGGACCACGCACGTAACCTGGGCTTCATCCTGGACTCCTCCCTCTCCATGACCAGACAAGTAAACGCCGTCTCCTCGTCCTGCTTCAACATCCTGCGCATGCTACGCAAGATCTTCCGGTGGATCCCCACCGAGACGAGGAAGACGGTCACCCAGGCCCTCGTCACCAGCCGACTGGACTACGGCAACGCCCTTTACGCCGGAAACACCGCCAAGCTCCAGAAGAGACTCCAGCGGATCCAGAACGCCTCGGCCAGACTCATCCTCGACATCCCCCGACGCAGCCACATCTCCGGACACCTGAAAGATCTGCATTGGCTCCCGGTCAACAAGAGAATCACCTTCCGTCTCCTCACCCACGCACACAAAGCCCTACACGACCAAGGCCCGAGCTACCTCAACAACCGGATCAACTTCTACACTCCCAAGCGCCTCCTCAGATCAACCAGCCACGCCCTCGCCGCCGTCCCCCGCATCCGAAGAGCGACAACAGGAGGAAGGTCCTTCTCCTACCTGGCTGCCAAGACCTGGAACTCACTCCCGACCGACCTACGCCTGACCCAAGACCACCTCTCCTTCAGGAAGAAGCTCAAGACCTGGCTGTTCGAGCAGTAACGGCACCCCCCCCCAACCCAGCGCCTTGAGACCCTACGGGTGAGTAGTGCGCTCTACAAATGACCTGATTGATTGATTGATTGACTTACCCTAAGCCCTCCCCAACAACTTCGAGTGTGACGAGGAGTGTGGGCTCCGCAACCATACTTGAGACCTTTCTGGAACGAAAATGGGAGTGAGGTGGAGTTGAGCGCCGGGCCTTCAATACCTTTCGGGACTGCTCTCGGAAGCCTTCGGGTTCATGGCCCGGCACTCTGAGCACGACTTTGGGTTGTGGTCGGCCTCCAGATACCAAAAAGACATGCTGATCCATCTCTGACATCTCCCTGTGACGTGAGCCGCAGGGCTTGAAACCAGTCCAACTTTGGGACATCCTTGACGTAACAGGAGTCCAAGACAAGAAAAAAACTGACAAGTCGAAAAAGATTAGTCATAAAACGGCTAAGGGGTAAGCTCTCTCCGGATCTGTGCAAGGCTGGCGCGGAAAAAGAACTGACGTAAGCGCACAGGCGGCATCTATATAGGTCCCGCGAAGTCATCCCGGCGCCCACGACTGACGAGAAGCCGTCAGATCTCATTTAACAACGTTCAAGGGTTCTGCTGAAGAAAAACTTCGGATCGTAACTGATGCCTAGGGAAAATTCAAAAGGTAAGAAATATACAACAAATAGAATCGATCACATCAGGTCAGATGCTCCCAGGGGCCTATGCTAATCTTAGAACCATACACCCTGCCTGTGGACTGTAAGGCCTACATTATGTTGCATAGGTTTTAAGTGCATTTATTAGGATATATGGAAAACCCTATATCTGAAGTGAAAGGTACAAGCACCATTTCACACAGGCTGCAGTGGCAGACCTGCATGGACAGTTTGCACGGGTGCCACAATACATGCTTAAGTCCACTGGAGGCCCCTGGTGTACCAATGCCCTAGGAACCTTAGTACTATATAACAGGGACTTAGTATATCAATTGTGGGGTGCACAAAGTAATTAGCAATGAATTTAGGAGACAGAGCATAGACACCGGAGTCCTAATCAGCTGTATCCCAGTGTACTACAGTCAAAACACAATGACCCCAGGCAAAAAGTGGGGGTAACTATACCAGAAATATGCTATTTTCCTATATCCCCTGTCAGAAGCAGCTTAGGAAAGAATGGCCCGGGCCTCATCCTGGACTATTGGAAGCACCTGTGCAACCGAATCCCAAAGGGCATGGCCTCGACCTAAGTGCCAGGCTGCTGGAAGAAAAAATTGTTCTTGCCTAAGGTGTCCATCCTCTTGGATTCCCTATCAGATGAAGGGGTACAGAATGCACCAGGATTTAAGTGGGAGTTGGAGGCTTGGACGACCAAGCTCTTCGGGGTAGCGTGTGTTTGAGGAACTTCGGGCCATCTGGAGCAGGGCGATAGCGGTGGGCAATAGTCCCGTTCACAGGTGTACCAGTGCTGGGGTTGGACCAGGTAGGATGTTTGTAATGGCTTCATTAAAAGGGAGAAAAAGTTCAATGTTGGTGTTGGTGGGGTCACTCAAGGCTGAAGCACCTCTGTTAAGAGTTTGGTCGTGACTGCCACAAGGGCAACTGAAGGTCACGGATCAGCCACCCTTCTCTCCACCATAGAAAGATGCTCGCTCCTCCATAGCCACAGTAACAAGAGAAAAAAAGAAATTATCTGGTGAGGTGTCTAGTCTAGTCTTCACACCAGTCCATTTTGGTTTGGGGTCTAGGGGCTGGTATACATCGGGGTCAAGCGACCCCTCCCAATCCTCCTCGATTCCTAGCCCTTAGGAATAAGGCCCAGGCTCCGACTTGGGAAGCACAGCTCCAGGCGGAGCTGGAGTCAGTTGATGTCCTTCTCGCTCCGTGTCAGAGATGAGAATGTGGATGGCATGGCTGAGAACCGGTGTCGGGGAAGGTCGAGGTGGTATGACAGGCAGGGGTCCAGATCTATCCCTGAATCCAAGGGGCCCAACTGGCACTGGGGGATGGCCTGCTGTCAGAGAACCAGTAGGGACTCCTGAACCTACGGGGCCCGAAGGCATGCCAGTAGGGATGGTCCAGACAAATTTGAGGTGCAAGTCTTGTAGAACTCACGAGTTGAGCGGGGATCACTCTGGTTCTTAGAAACTCAGGGAATTGTGGGGTCGGCTCAGGCTCAAGTGCGGTACCAGGACTCAAGTGATAATGCTCCCTCTTTTAGTCGGAAGACGGTGACAGACAGGATGAAGTCAAAGACCTCTGACGTCTTGTTCTTTTTCTTGTGGGACTTTACTAAATGCCCGGACGACTTCAAGTGCGACTAAGATCTTGGGCTCTGTGACCGATCCCTTCCTCTCGACCGGGATCCAGACTGTCATGGCATCACACGTCAACTGGCAAGGAGCTTGAGGGAGCGCTCCCTCAAGGCCTTGCAAATTATGGCAACAGCCACTGGAGGTCTTACCGTCATGGTCGTACTCCAGGCACCAGAGGCAAACAAGGTGTAGGCCGGTCACCGACATCTGTTAGTGACAGGCGTGGAAGGGCTTGAAGTCGGTCTATCTAGTAGACACCCCTGGCACACCAGGTGAAGATTTTCTCAAAAAAGCTTCAACAAAGCTCAGTCAAAAGGTGATTAATGGGGGTAGCTCTCTTCAGATCTGCACCGACTAGTGGGGAAAGACCAAATCTGACGTTTGCACGCTGGGGTGGTGCTTATATAGGCACCGCATACTTAAATTGCAGCAGGGATGAATCCGGCGACATCATGTGAAGTCGAACAATGCCACCTACCGGCATGCAACGGTACTGCTAGCAAACAAATTATGGATCCAGTTCGACACCTGGGGATCATTCTAAGGTAAGAAATCTGTATCGGATGAACAGTACTAATGAGTAAGTCCACGAGTAAGTGGATCATATGGTGGTATGGAATGGAAGAGTGACTTCAGCTCAAACCCAAAGCTTCTAAAAGAGTTTGTGGACAGCAGGCTGGGCTCGGGGACCAGCTAGGGAAATCTGTGGAGAGGAAGGTGGTCAGAAGAGGAACTTCCTATAGGTATCAACTTCAAGCCAGATAAATTGCGGTGAAATGTTGGACCAAGGAGAGAGCGAGATGCTGCGTACAGCTGAAGGACAACATCTTGCCAGTTCAGCACATAAATAACCTGGAATAAACATGGCAGAAGTCGCTTAACTGAGTGGGACAACAATTTTGGCATTTGCGCCTGGAAAATCACATGCAGGGATAGAGTACCTATAGAGTCAAAAGAACTTGGACCTGAAGTCTTCAGGACACTAATGGAAAGGTGGGGACACTGGACAATACACATGTTTGCTTCATGACTAGATTACCAGCCTCTACAGTTAAATACCTTATCAGGGAGTGTGGGCAATGACACTTTTTCCCAGGAGTGAAACGTGGAGTTCAGCTATGCGTTCCTACTAGCTGCCGAAAATGCAAACTGAAAACATTTTCTTAATAGCTAGATTTTTTGTTTTAAGTCAACAAAACAATTTAAAAGCTCCATGTGATCACTGTAAATCAGTATTAAACATGAAACTAAAGACTATAAGATGACACGTTAATATAGATCCAAGAACATCACAAGAGTAATTTGTGCATGGAAAGTTACCCAAGCCTTGCAGAATTTCAACCAATTTGTCCTTTTTCCCATGTTGGCCAACTGGAATTATTATTTGCTCAACATCACTACAGGCTCCACCAACTTGTCCAACAACAACAAATAAATAATCAGACTTTAAGAATTCTTTAGCCAAGCTGAGAAGAAAAATAAAAGCAGGAGTATATTATCTCAGTGAAATGTTTAAAAGTAATTCACAATGACACAGTGAAATGTTTAAAAGTAATTCACAAAGAAACGGTCAAGAAAACCTAAACCGGATAACATCCAGTTTAAAACAAAAAGTGCACATGAAGTAGTTCTAAAATACAAGACAAATGGTAACACATTTTAACAAAAAAAATTTATATTAGAAATTGGACTGAACTTGCAAGAAAAGAGGAAATGTCAAAGGACACCTTTTTTAATCCATGTTCCATCTTACAACCTGAGAGTCTGGCTGGTTCAGACAGTTTTTTCCTACTTGACAAACTTGTTATTCTGATTACTTAATGAAATAATGAGGCAACAATGTTGCTGAAACAGTGAGTGTAGGAGTTTGGCTTAGTATATGGTGTACACTTATTTAAGTGAAGCACCCTGCACTGATCCAGACAACCGTTATGGTGATGTTAGTGGTCCTAGACAACTATAGAAAGCTCTCTAAGTGGTAGCTGTGGAGAGCATCCTTCAGGCTTAGTCCAGGAGTGTTAAGCAGCTTGTTTTACCAGGATTAATCATGTAATACAAGTTAAACTAAAAAGAACCACACAGTGTTTATTATGCACGCTCACTAACACATTAGTGAACAAGTTACTTACCTTCGGTAACGATACATCTGTAAGAAACATTAGTTAGTTAGATTCCTTACCTTAGAATAACCCCCAGGCGTCAGACTGGATCCGGAAAATTTTGCGTAGGAGTACCCCTGCGCGTCGGTAGGCGTCGTCTGTGGCTCCGCTTCCTCCGTCGGCTTCGGGATGACGGAGTACTTAGACACCGCCCTCGCGCGCTGACGTCAGTTCTTATACGCAGCTTTTCCGTGCCAGAAACGCAGAGCCATGATAAAAACCGACACTGGTGCCATGAAACTAGGGCCCTGAAAGGGATGACCTTAACCCTAGATATCGGTCCACAGAACGGGGAGGATGGGTGGGGCGGTAAGTAATCTAACTAACTAATGTTTCTTACAGATATATCATTACCGAAGGGAAGTAACTTGTTCATCTGAAATAAACACGTTAGTTAGATTCCTTACCTTAGAATAGATCCCCCAGCAATACCAACAACTGTGGTGGGTGTGCGAACCAAGATCACACCAGAAAGTCCTGGAGAACGGAACGGCCAAAAAAGCCATCTCTCCGGTTTGAGAAGTTAGCCTGGTATATGATGTCCACTATTCTAGTGGGCACCTTGCGCCAGTCTAAACGACCCTTATTGGTTGTAAAGTCAACCTTATAGACAAGCTATCCTAGTGGTAGCATGGACCAGCAGTCTTAGGCTAAAACTTCAGAGAGCATGTAAAGCCAGCTGTTTTACCATATATAATCCCTTGAATACCAAATGAAAGGACACCACACAAGGTATATATCAAATATATATGTATTTATTTCTAACACAACCCCTCTGAACTCTTTAGGAGGTCAGAGATCGAAATACATCACAAGTTACTCATTGAGCATACGTTAAGTTGCACAAAATACAATTCTGCCCTAGGGGCCCCACGAACCATATACTAAGTAAGTGGTATAAGAACCACTTCAGGAATAGTGAATAGGCCTAGGGAATTGCTGGGGCTACACTACAGAATCAAAGGTTAGGAAGTAAGAGGCCCACGGGAGACGTGTGCAGTGTGGGAACACAGTCGTGAGTTACCATAGAGTTATAATGGGAACGGAAAAGTTACAAAGTAGTTGATTAAGGACACTTCCGGATGGACTACGGTAAAACCCTGTTAATCTAGGACACTTCGAGAGTCAACACCCACGGGAGCACCCGAGTTACCTCACCCAGGGAAGCCGGGTGCATAGGTGTCTTTTCGTGTCGGGTTTCGTCGCTGTTTCCTATGGAGAGCTGCAAAGAAGTGCTGCAGGCGACCAGGAGAAAAGTGTCCGGGTGTACTCAAGGGTGGATCGAAGAAGAGAAAAACCTGAAAGCAGAGGGGACAGAGTCTGGGTCACTAGCCAGTGAGCAGGAAGGAATCAGGCGATGTCGGGTGTTTTGCAGGTGAAGAGGTGAAGCTTGTCTCTGCAGCCACGAGGACCAGGAGGCGTCGCGTCGATCAGGATCTGGGTTCGAGCTATCCCACGAAGGATCTAGTTTACTGCGGTGTCGGTATCCGGATTGGACCCAACAAGCCTTGGCAAACGCAATCCACGCAGGCAGTGAAGATGGGCTTCAGGTCAGACCGGCAAGGTCTGAGCAGCTTCTCCTTTGTAGGGAAGCTAGAGCAAGCCCAGAGCAACCAGGCAAGTGGTGTAAATTTAAAGGATCATCTTCAGAGGGCTCACTAGCAAACGGGCTAGCAACCGGGAAGACGCGTTGAGCTGAAATGCAGGAGCAGGCCCCAAGCGGCACTCATGGAGTGGGGAGGGCTGAGCTTCGGTGCAAATGCCGCTCGAGTCTGGGGCTTCTCTTACCCCAATGCACAACTGCAAGGGTGCCTCGGTCGTTGCACTATTAGCAAAGTGCAGGATGTCCAGGGAGTCTGGTCCCACGCCTCTAGTGTCCGCCACACGTCTCAGCTTTGCTGTGGATGTGGGTCGGAGTCCAAGAAGTCTGGAAGTCCAGTCCTGAGTAGCTGAGTCTTCGGGTTTCGTCGGGAGCGTCGACAAAGCAAACCGGCAAGTTACTGGTGGTGCTTGTTTAAACAGGGTGGTCACTCATTGACCACAAGGGAGATGTCTTCAGTCTTCTAGTCTGTATAGAAAGTCATACGTCCAAGAGTTTCGTTTCAGAGTTTCGTTCCAGGATAATCTAATGTCTCTAGACACAGCTCCTATCTTTATACTAATCTAAGGGGCTGGATTACCTGCTGAGTCCCTCCTATGGATTGTGTATAGTGTTTATGGCCCTCCATGATCAGGGGCCTGTCCCGCTACAAGAGCTTTTCTCCTGGTACCCGACCTCCAGACCCCTGCGAACTTCATCTGCATATTTGGTCACAGTCCCTAAGATCAGGAGGATACCGATGGGAGGCCGTTCCTTTGGATATACTGCGGCCAAACTTTGGAATTCTCGGCCAGTGACTAAGGAGCACGGGGGAATTCCTGACATTTAAGAAAGGCTTTAAGTCCCATCTATTCCCCAGGGCAGTGTAGTGCTGTGTTTTGCGTTGGTCTGGATAAGTCAAAGCGCCAGGATACCCTTTGGGTGACAATTTGCGCTATAAAAGTATGCAATACAATACAATACAATACTTGGGAAGGGGGTGGTTACACCCCTTTCCCTTTGTCCAGTTTCGCGCCAGAGCGGGGCTGAAGTGCCCCAGCAACTGGTTTGAACCGGGCTATGCATGGAGCACCTTGTGTGCCCCAGGCAGTGTCTGGAAAGGCATGTTTCCATTCAACCCACCCTGCCCCAATACACTACAGGCTGTCTGGGGAGGTGCTAGCACCTCCCTCAACAGGAAACCTAATGTCCAGGCCTCCCTTGCGGGAGTTCCGTCAAGCTGCAGGAGGTCAGACTCGTGTCTGTGGCAGCAGCATCCATTTTGTGATGCTGAGGCTCTGTTTAACTTTAACCGGGTAAAGCAGTAACTACATGTCTTCTCCCTCTAGAAGGGTGGAATGCTACCCCCCGCCGCCAGGACTGGCAGGGGGGGTTGCTGGTTTTCGACTTAGTTGGCCTGGGATCCTGCTATTCAGGGCCCCAGGCTATCTGCTCCCCCTATAAAATGGACTCCATGTGCTTTAGGTACATACCTGATTGGGTATTGGGTCACCTTTGTGAGCCCCTGTATAGTGTACCATAGGTACCGAGGGCATAGGTGCATCCAAGGCATACCAGGGGCTGCAGCATGTATTATGCCACCCCTGGCTGGCCCCAAACTGACACCACAGGCTGATCACTCAGCTTGGGAATGGTGGTGTAATCACCCCTTACTTAGATATAGTAAACCTATATCTAACCATATATATATATATACACAGACACATATGCACCTATAAGTCACTCCTATGGCAGGCCTTAATCCTGGAGGCAGAGTGCTTGGTTATGTGTGAGATGGTGCTCTAGCATGAGCTGAGCCTGTCTGCAGCTTTGGGAACCATATCCTTATAGCTGTTCTATGATATTGCCATACCATATACTTTTAAGTGCATTATAATCCTTGCGGTTAATGCTAATTTTGGTTTGGCTTTATCCAAACATGTCGTGTAAGGTGTCATACGCTTTGGAATACTACACCCTCGCCAATTCTGTAGACGGGGGTAGCATTCCACCCTTCTAGAGGGAGAAGACATGTTGTTGCTGACTATCCCGGTTAAAGTTAACCAGAGCCCCAGCGTCACAAAATGGACGCTGCTGCCACCGACACAAGTCTGACCTCCTGCTGCTGGGAGTCCTTCAAGTCACGGAGGTTTGGACAATAGGTTTCCTGCCTGCGGAGGTGCGAGAACCACCCCAGACAGGAATTTGTGTATTGGGACAGGGAGGGCTGAATAGAATGACACTGCCTGGGGCACACTAGGTGCTCCTTGCATACCCCAGTTCAAACGGTTGCTGGGGCACTCCAGCCCCAGCTCTGGCGCGAAACTGGACTAAGGAGAGGGGGTGTAACCACCCCTCTTCCTGGTCCCACACATAGGAGGGACCTAGAAAGTAATCCAGCCCCTTTTAGTTGTATAAAGGTAGGAGCTGAGTCCTGAGACTTTAGATTAATCCTGAACCGAAAATTGACACGAAACTCTGGACCTTCGACATTCTGCTGAAGCTGAAGACTATAGAATCTCCCTTGTGGCCAAGGAGTGACCACCCTGGGCAACCAGGCACCATCCAGCAATTCAACGGCTTGCTTTCTCGACGTTCCCGCCGGAACCCAAGCACAGAGCCTGACAAGACCCAGACTTCCAGACCTCTCTTCACGACTACAGCACAGCTGAGATCGGTGGAGGCGACAAGACACGTGGTGTAGGAAGGTGGATACCTGACTTATGGTTACCCCCAACTTTTTGCCTAGTGTTTAGCTGGTTTTCGACTTAGTTGGCCTGGGATCCTGCTATTCAGGACCCCAGGCTATCTGCTCTCTCTGTAAAATGGACTCCATGTACTGTAGGTACATACCAAATTGGATTTTGAGTCACCCTTGTGAGTCCCTGTATAAGTGTACGATAGGTACTCAGGGCATAGGTGCACCCAAGGCCTACCAGGGGCTGCAGCATATATTATGCCACCCCTGGCTGGCCACCTAAATTGACACAGCTGGCTGGTCACTCAGCTGGGGCAAGGTCGTGTAATCACCCCTTGCTTAGGTATAGTATCCCTATACCTACCTTATATATAGACACATAGTAACGCACAAGTTACTACTTGTGTACGATATATCTGTAAGAGACATTAGTTAGTGATAGATTCCTTACCTTAGAATATCCCCTGGCGTCAGACTGGATCCGGAATTGTTTTGCGTAGCAGTACCCATGCGCGTCGGTAGGCATCGTCCGCGTCAGTCGTCGTGATGATGTCGGAGCACTTGCCGCCTCCGCGTGCTGACGTCAGTTCTTATAAACAGCTTTTCCGCGCCAGATACGCAGAGCCATGATAGAACCAACACTGGTGCCATGAAACTAGGGCCCTGAAAGGGGATGACTTTAACCCTAGATATCGGTTCGCAGAACTGGGAGGATGGGTGGGTCGGTAAGGAATCTATCACTAACTAATGTCTTTTACAGATATATCGTTACACAAGTAGTAACTTGTGCATTTGAAAGAGACATTAGTGATACATTCCTTACCTTAGAATAGATTCCCCAGCAATACCAACCCCGGTGGTGGGTCTGCGAACCAATAATGACACCAGAAAGTCCTGGAGGACAGAACGGCCAAAGAAGCCATCCCTCCGGACTTGGCTCTCTAGGCAGTAGTGTCTCGCAAACGTGTGCAGCGAGGCCCACGTAGCTGCCTGACAAATGTCCTGCAAAGGCACACCTCGGCCCAAGGCAGTTGTAGTCGCCGTGGCCCGAGTGGAATGAGCCCTCAGCCCAACAGGAGGTTCCTTCCTTGCCAAGGAGTAACACGCTTGGATGCATAAGATGATCCACCGAGAGATGGTCTGCTTGTGCACCGCCCGTTCCTTCTTAGCGCCCGCGTAACCAACAAAGAGTTGGTCATCCACCCGGAACTGGCGTGTGCGATCCAGATAGTAAGATAGCGCACGTTTTGGGTCCAGACGGTGGAGCCTCTCTGCCACTTTCGAGGGATGCGGAGGCGGAAAGAAGGTGGACAAGGTGATGGACTGCCCGATGTGGAAGGCCGTGACAACCTTGGGCAGGAAAGAGGGTCTTGTCCGCAACACAACCTTGTCTGGATGGACAGAGAGGAAAGGGGGTGTGGAAGAAAGAGCCTGGAGCTCACTCACTCCCCTGGCAGAGGTGATGGCAACCAGGAAAGCAGTTTTCAAGGTAAGAATACGGAGAGGACAGTTATGGAGTGGCTCAAAGGAAGCACACATTAGATAAGTAAGTACAAGGTTCAAGTCCCACTGGGGCATCACGAATGGAACAGGAGGAAACATATGAGTGATGCCCTTCAAAAACCTATTTACAATTGGGGACTTGAACAAAGATGGCTGATCAGGTAGCCTTAAGAAGGCGGAAAGGGCAGAAAGGTAGCGCCAAGAGCAGAGCCCTGCTGGGCAAGAGAAAGGAAGAGGAGAACCTCAGAAAGGGGGGTAGAGAGTGGATCCACAGCCTTTGCCGTGCACCATGCCACAAATCTGTTCCACCTGCAGGTGTATACCGACTTTGTGGAGGGACGCCTGGCTGCCAGAATGACATTACAGACTTCAGGAGGCAAGTCAAATGGCCTCAACTGTCGCCGCTCAATCTCCACCCTTGTAGGTGGAGACTGGACAGGTTTGGGTGGAGTACCGTCCCCTGCTGCTGCGACAGAAGGTCCTTCTGAAGAGGCAGACGAATCGGGGGATCGACAGACATGCTGAGTAGCTCTGGATACCAATATCTTCGTGCAAAGTCCGGAGCCACAAGGCTAACCTGGGCCCAGTCGCGCCTGATCTTCTTCAGCACTCTGGGCAGAAGTGGTGTAGGCGGAAAGGCGTACATAAGACCGCAACTCCACTCGCGACGAAAAGCGTCTCCGAGCGAGTGCCGCCTTGGAAATTCCAACGCGCAGAACTGATGACATTGTGCGTTCTCTTCTGTGGCGAATAGATCTAACCAAGGCTCTCCCCACTGCTGAAAGAGGCCTTGCGCCACGTCCGAGTTCAGACGACATTCGTGATCCATCATGCACCGACGGCTGAGTTTGTCCGCACTGGCGTTCAGAGAACCTGCCAGGTGTTGAACCACCAGGGTCACGCCCTGATGTTCCAGCCACTGCCAGAGGCGCAGAGCCTCCTGGCATAGGGTGCACGACCCCACCCCGCCCTGTTTGTTGCAGTACCACATGGCGGTGGTGTTGTCCGTGAACACCTGAACTACACTCCCCCAGACAGAGGGGAGGAATGCCTTCAGTGCAAGTCGGATCGCCCGCAGCTCCAGAAGGTTGATGTGGAGCTGGGACTACGCCGGAGACCAGATGCCTCTGATCTCCGCATCTCCCATGTGGCCCACCCGGTTGGGGTAGGGAGAGGGATCTGCCGCTGACCCAATCGCGGTCCGTGAGCCACCACTGCAAGCCCTCCGAGATCAAGACATGGTCGGACAAGTTGCCCTGATGCTGGGCCCACTGAAACTTCAGGTCCCACTGCAGACCCCGCATCCGCCACGGGCGTGATGCACCAGAAGGATGCAGGAGGCCATCAGTCCCAGAAGCCGCAGCGTCAACCTGACCGAGACTCAGGATAAAGGCTGAAAGATCGGAATCAGAGCCTGAATATCTCGAACCCACTGTTCGGGAGGATAAACCCGAAACTGCACCGAGTCTAGAACCGCTCCGATGAAGAGGAGCTTCTGAGAGGGACACAGGTGTGACTTCGGCACATTGATGGAGTCTCCCAGGTCTAGGGCAGCTAAGACCTGAGCCAATGTCCGTTTCTTGAACTTCTCTTTCCGGAGAAAGCTGTTGACGTTCCGTAGGTCCAAGATAGGGCGTAGGCCTCCTTTGCCCTTCTTGGGTACCAGAAAGTAGTGGGAGTAACAACCACACCCTACTTCTGGCCCAGGAACGCGCTTGATGGCCCCCTTGGCCAAAAGGGCCATAACTTCCTCTTGTAGAAGTTGCAAGTGATCCCCGACACGCGGTGGTACTGCGGTGGCATGGCTGGAGGGGACGCCTCGAAGGGGAGGGAGTAGCCCTTTCGGACGATTTGCAGCACCCACCTGACCGAAGTGACAGTGCACCAGTGGTGGTGGTGATGGCGAACCCTGCCCCCCCCACTGGCGTCACATGGGCCTGAAAGCACGGACTAGGAGGGTTTTGAGGCGGATGCCGCAGGGCCAGGTGTGGACTGTCCTCGCTGTTGTCCCCGACCACCGCCACGGCGGATTCCACGGCCGCCACCGCGCTGGATGTTAGACTGCGGCACGTGGCTGGCAGCACGTGTGGGGGCGCCCCTTGCTTGGCCGCGAAAGGCACCTGTTTGCTGGCGCGGGCCGAGAGGCCCAAGGACTTGGCCGTAGCCCTGGAGTCCTTAAAGCGCTCAAGCGCATGGTCTGCCTTGTCACCAAAGAGGCGACGGCCATCGAACGGCATGTCCAGAAGTGTGTTTTGGACATCGGCCGAGAAATTGGCAGACCTCAACCAGGCGTGATGACTAATCGCCACCGTCGTTGCCATCGCTCTGCCTAGAGAGTCGGTAGTGTCCAGCCCACACCGGATGGAGTACCGCGCCGCATCTCGGCCCTCCACAAGGGCCTAGCCGAGTTTAGTCCGTAGCTCCAACGGGCATTCTGGCAGCACGGCCGCGTCCCACAGAGAGTGGGTGTAGCGGCCCAAGAGGCACGTGGTATTGACTGACCGCAATCCCAAACTCAGGGAGGAGAATACCCTTTTCCCGTAATTCTCGTACCTCTTGGATTCCCGGTCGGGGGGAGCCGACGGGAATGCAGTCTGGGAATTGGAGGCCTGGATAGTCAGGCTCTCAGGGGTGGGATGGGTGGACAGAAAGCAAGGGTCACCCGGAGCCAGGCGGTGGCGTCTGGCCACGTTCCTATCCACAGGCTGCCCTGTGGCGGGCCTGGACCAAGTGCCCTTAAAGAACGTCTGACAAGGCCTCATTAAACGGCAGCAGAGGCTCGGCCGAGCTTGACTGCGGTTTAAGGACCTCAGTGAGGAGGTTAGTCCTCACGGCCGCGACGGGAGCTCAAGGCCCAAGGCCTTGGCCGCCCTCATCAGCACCACGCTATAAGCAGCCCCCTCCTCCGTAGCCACACTAGGAGGGGAGACAAAACCAGTGTGGGGCGCAGTGTCCAGACCACTGGCCTCCCCAAGCTCTCCTGTCCAGTCCGCAAAAGACTGACACTCACGTGCCAGAGGGTCCTCAGACCCCTCCCAATCCTCCTCATCACCCACCGCCTGGTACTCGGGCTCAAAAGATGGGGCCGGGTCATAGAAATAGAAATCTCCCATCAGCGTTAAAAGCGGCGCCTGCCCCGAATCGAGGGCAGGACCAGGGACGACGCCGGGGGCGGCACCCGTGGGGCCGGCTAGGTCGACCGGCGGCGATCCGGATCCCGACCCAGAGGGTCCCTGCGGCGTCGGGACTGAAGTCGCCGACAGCGCCTGAGCCGGAGCGACCGGCCAGCGTGGGGACCCAGTCGGGGCCGCTTGGCCCGAAGGAGCCACGGAACCCGACGGAGGAGCGAGCAAACTCATGGCCAGGAGGAAGTCTGCAATCTCCCCCGGCGTCGGGTCCTACCCAGGGACCGGCGGGTGTGGAGCAGGCCGCGACACCTGTGGCTCCAGCAGAGCCGCATGGGCGGTGTCGCCCGAACCCCCGTCCGCGTCGCGCAAGCGGCGGGTGGAGTCGGAACAGCGATGATGCGTCTTCGACTTCTTGTGCCTCTTACCTGAGGACTTCGAGCCCGAAGACCGATGACGACTCCCGGAACTGTGGTGGCTCCGGCCCCGCGACCGGTCCCTCGACCTCCTTTCGGACCGGGACCTCGAGCGGCGCGGGTCGAACTGCCGAATCTCGAGTCGCTTACGGGACCGCTCCCGCCTAGCTTTAGACGTCAGGGCCCGGCAGTCGGAGCAGGACTTGTCGTCGTGGTCCAGGCCTAAAGAGTGCAGGCACCGGCGATGGGGGTCGGTAATTGTGAGAAGTTGGCCTGATATATGATGTTCACTAGTTCTAGTGATCACCTTGTATCAGTCCAAACAACCCTTATGGTGATTGGTTGTAAGTCAACCTTATAGACCAGCTATCCTAATGGTAGCATGGACAAAGCAGTCTTAGGCTAAACTCTTTTGGCATGTGAAGCCAGCTGTTTTACCACAATAAAACCCCTTGAATACCAGATGAAAGGACACCACAGAGGTTGTTATGAAAATAAACAGTCTATTTATTAATAACAACACCTCTGAACTCTTTATGAGGTCAGAGGGCTAAGCACATGACAATCTCTTTGGAAAAATACGATAAGTTGCACAAAATCACAATGGTGCCCTAGGGGCACGACAAACCATACACAAAGTAAGTGAAAGTCAATAGAAGGAATGGAGCTGTCCAGAGGCTGTAGGATCGATGGGACCACGCTACACTAACACTAGGTAAGTAATAGGAGGCCCACGGAACGCGTGTGCAGAGTGTGAACTCACACGCGAGATGCGTAACAACGTCTATGGACAGTACAGTTCAAGTTTAAGGTAAGTACGGACAATCCCGACTAGTTAGGACTACAACAACTGTGGAACTGGACACTAGGACAGTTAAACTACCCTGGAGCACCAAAGTGCCCTTGTTACCTCACCCACGGGCCGCGGGTGCATAGGGTTCAAAGTGCGTCGGGTTCTCGCGTTGAAGTCAATGGAGCCTGAAAGAAAAGATGCTGCAGGTGACCAGGAGGAAGATGTCCGGTGCAATCCAAGGGTGGATTGTTGAAGAAGGAGACCTGAAAGCAGAGGGGACAATGTTCACAGTCACTAGCCAGCGACTGGAGTGGAACCAGGAAGGAACCAGATGTCGTCGTCGCGATCAGGTGAAGAGTGGACGCTTGACTCTGTAGCCACGTGGACCAGGAGGTGTCTTCGACGACCAGGATGGAGGCACGAGCTGTCCCACGCAGGCTCTCGCTGTCGGCGGTGTTGGATCCGGAATCGGCGTCAACAGGCCTCGGCAAAGGCAACCCACGCAGTGAGTGGAGAAAGCGTCTGGTGCGGACTAGGAGAGCCCGGGGTGCCCCTCTTTTGGAAGGGAGCAAGAGCCAGTCTGGAGCAACCAGACCAGCAGTGAAAATTCAAAGGTTCGTCGTCTAGGAGGCCACTAGCCAGCCGGCAAGTGACCAGACAACGCGTCGCACAGGAACCAAGCAGAAGGGCCCCATGCAGATCTCGTGGATGCTGGAGGGCTGAACTTCGGTGCAGGGGCTGGGGCTTCTCAGTCCCCAAAAGCACTTGGTCGAGTTTACCTCGGGAGTCGTGCTGGAAGCGAAGTGCAGTTTCTTCCAAGATGGCCGGTCCCACGTGTCTCGTCGCACCCACGGGTCTCAGCTTTGCTGCAGATGTGAGTTGAGGTCGGAGAGGTCTGGGAATCCGGGTCTCGTCGGGCTCTGAAGTCTGGATCCTCGAGGGAAGACGACAAAGGGAAGCCGCTGGACGCTTGATGGTGCCTGCTTGTGCAGGGTGGACACTCCTTGCCCACAAGGGAGATTCTTCAGTCTTCTGTGGAGCAGAACGTCGAAGTCCAGAGTTTCTTCTTGTAGAATATGTTCAGGATAATCTGATTTGGAATGGGACCAGCTCCTACCTTTATCCTGCTAAAGGGGGCTGCACTACTGACTAGGTCCCTCCCCTGGGTGGGACCAGGAAGGGGGGTGGTTACACCCCCTATCCTTTCTCCGGTTTCCCGCCAGGGCTGGGGCAGGGATGCCCCAGCAACTGGTTTGAACCGGTGTATGCACAGGACACCTTGTGTGCCCCGGGCATGTCTCATTCCTTTCAAGCCTACCCTACCCAATACACAAAGTCCTGTCTGGGGTGGTGCTAGCACCTCCCAAGGCAGGAAACCCTTTGTCCAAGCCATCCTCGCTGGAAGGACTCCCAGCAGCAGGAGGTCAGACTCGTGTCTGTGGTGGCAGCATCCATTTTGTGATCCCAAGGCTCGAGTTAACTTTAACCGGGGTTCTCAGTTACATACATGTCGTGTCCCTCTAGAAGGGTGGAATGCTACCCCCGTCGCCAGAATTGGCGAGGGGGTAGTATTCCAATTCGTATGACACCTTACTCGACATGTTTTGATAATGTTATACCAGAGTTAGCATTTAACCGCGAGGATTATAATGCACTTAAGAGTATATGGTATAGCGTTATCATGGAACAGCTATAAGGACTTGGTTCCGCAAGCTGCAAACGGGCTCAGCTCATGCCAGAGCACCATCTCACATATTTCCAAGCACTCTGCCTTCAGGATTGATAAGGCCTTCCATAGGAGTGACTGATAGGAATATATGTGTCCATTTTAGGTTTAGATATAGGTATACTATATCTATAGCAAAGGGTGATTACACCACCTTGCCCCAGCTGTCGTGCAGCCAGTTGTGTCAGTTTTGGATGGCCAGCCAGGGGTGGCATAATACATGCTGCAGCCCCTGGTAGGCCCTGGGTACACCTATGCCCTGGATACCTAAGGTACACTGTACAGGGACTGATAAGGTGACTCGGTATCCAATTAGATATGTACCTAGGGTACATGGAGTCCACTTTAACAGAGAGAGCAGGAAGCCTGGGGTCCTGAATAGCAGGATCCCAGGCCAACTAAGTCAGAAACCAGCAAAACACCAGGCAAAAAGTTGGGGGTAACCATAGTCAGATATCCACCTTCCTACAGTAACCGACATCAGTCGGTTGCAGTTGGCGCAGGGCTTGAACACGGGCATCCCTACCAGCACCGTTAGAGTCGAATAGACTTCGAAAATGGATCAAAAAGGATCTCAAAAGGTTAGTCAAAAAGTGACTAGGGTTACTGCTTTTTCCAGATCTGCGCTTGCTGGCGCGGAAAAAAGAAGAACTGACGTCAGCACGCGGAGGCGGCGTCTAAGTACTCCGACGACGTCATCACGGCGCCCATGACGCCGGACGCGGAGCCGCAGACGACGCCTACCGACGTGCAAGGGTACTGCTACGCAAAAGTTTCCGGATCCAGTCTGACTCCTGGGGATATTCTAAGGTAAGGAATCTAATACTAACGTGTCTCTTTCAGATAAGAATATATAGATCAAATCTATCTGATACCAGCATGCAAGTCCGCCCTTTGGGGTTCTTTTACCCGGCTCAAAACTTTAATAATTTGTTTAATTTTGATAGGACAGGCGGGAGACAGGTTGAAACGGATTATCCAGTTGCTGTGCCAAATAGATTTGCCCCCCTTTGTTCACTGGATGGGATTGATCGATAGACATCCAACCACAAGGGATGGCCATATATTCGGAAATTCAGTAAAACCTGATAACACGACTAACAAGATTGCGCAGGCAAATGAGGCTGAAGCAGAAAGCTTCTTAGTCAATAGCAGTGGTTCTCAGCTTCCCAAGGATAACTTGACAGGGAAATATAGAATCCTGTTCTGGAACGTGGCAGGCCTAAAAAATAAAGCGATCGATCAGACATGGCTAACTTATATTGATAAATTCGATGTTTTGTGTCTTCAAGAGACCTGGGCAATAGAAACCATACATTTAAATGGGTTTAAGACTTTTCACACACCAGCGATACAATCCCCTAGTGTAAGACCAAAAGGTGGACTATGTGTATATATATATTTCGAATCGACTGGCTACACACAAGTCTGTGATGGTTAATTCCGAAATATTTTATCAAACTGTGTTTATTCAGACGGATAGTAATAATGGCCTGTTCCTCATACATTTTTATAATAATATCGAACTAGCACATTTAGGATCAATTTTAGGAAAGTTAAGTAGAGATATGGCTAAGTCCGAATTAAATGCTAATGTTGAAACCATACCCATCTGGGGGGTGGGGGGGTTGGGAGGGGACTTTAATATTAGCCTGTGCCCACTGGTGGGTGGTGGGAAGTGTGGCCTAACTCTAGATTACTCTGATCCTTCATTTCATTTTCAACACACTACAAAGGGCGATCAGTTCAATGAGGTCATGTTTAAACATGACCTGGGATTTTCTAATTGTCTGTGTACGCCTATTGTAGAGTTTGAAAACACATTTATAGGGAGAGGAACCTAATCACTTATTGATTTCATCATTATCCCAAACCATTATGCGAGCTACGTGAAGGCCTTTTTTACCCATCAAAATGTCATGAGTAACCACCGGGCCCATCAGTGTGAACATAAAAACCCCAAGCGGGGAATGCAGTAAGACAGGTAACAAGATAGCATGGGTACGGGATAGAACGCTCGGGGAAAAAAATGGTTATGCTATCCGCAGGGGAAGCAGGGACTGCTTAAAATTAGGTAACGAAATAATAGCTAAGGCTGTAGATCCGAAATTAAAATGCCTAAGCAATAGCCCGACTCACGATGACATCTTAATTGCTTTTCAATACATCACAGAGGCGGTAAGAACTATCCTATTTAAAGACTCTAAGCGCTCTCAAAATATAAAAAAAGGATGGTTTGACAAAAACTGCACCAAAAGCTATGGTAGACTGAAGAAGGCACTGCACAGCGAAGCAAGAGATATGTCTGTAATGAGGGACTGCAGAAAACTATACCAGGCAGCTCGAAAAAATAGGTTATTGGAGTTTATTTGCGGTTTTATAACGCGCTAGGATCACCTCCCAAAGGAGTATCTCCGCGCCTTTGGCATCCTTCCTGCACATAGACAGTGAGTACATGTCCTATCTAATAGTTTTGAAATAAAAAGGTTTTTAATTGTTTCCTAAACGGAAGATATTCCTTACAGAGTCTTAAGGAAACTGGGAGGCTGTTCCACAGCGTTGGACCCGCAATTGAGAGGGCTCTACCACCCTGTCTAGTCTTTTTTGCTCTCGGGACCTGCAGCAGAGCTTGCTCACTGGATCTTAAGGATTGCAAAGGTTTAAAGGAGTTGAAGAACAAAGTCTGGGAAGATCTTATCATGGCCGCTGAGTCCAAAGATAGTATGACATTTTGGGCCACGGTAAATGCACCCTTCCCTGCTAATAAAACAGATGAACCTACTATAGAGCTGGCAATAATAAGAACAGTTGTGGATTGACTTTGTCTCTAATGTCTATGCAAGACAAAACCCAAATGAGGGCATTTCTGAGAGACCTGAAATAGAGACCCTACAGCAGCCCTTTTTACCTATTAAACTTGACTTCTCACTTGAAGATGATAGTATGGCAGCCAAAGCAAGTAAGAGCGGCAAAGCTGCCAGTCCCGACAGGATACCTATTGATTTATATAAATCTAATTTGGAGGTATGGGGTCCCATTTTAACAGAGTCTTAGAAGAGTGTTGTGAAAGAGGTTATATTTTCACATGGTCGGAATCCATCATTGTACCTATTTTTAAAAAGGGTGATCGTGAGAACCCTGCTTCTTACCGCCCAATATCCTTGCTGGATTCTTTGATGAAGGTGTCGGGCAGGATTGTCTTAGAAAAATTACAGGGATGGACCGAAGAAAATAATAGTTTAAGTGAAGTCCAATATGGTTTTAGAGCTGGCTTAGGTACAAATGAGCAGATTTTGAATATAAGTATTTTAATTGATAAATATGTTAGAGCAAAAGGATGTCATTTTTATTTGGCCTTTGTACACCTCTCAGCGGCCTTTGATTGTGTAGTCCATGAGAAATGATGGGGGATTTTAAAAGAAATGGAAGTTGACCCTGTTTTAATACAGTATTTAAGACAATTGTACACAGGAGCTACTGCAAAGGTTCGCTATGGCATTGAGGGTGAGTGTACCGCCCCATTTAAAGTTGAACGAGGCATAAGCCAGGGCTGTGTTTTGGCACCTCTCCTGTTCTCTTTATATACTAATGCTTTAGAACAGGAGTTGGTGTCAAATACCAGGGACCCGCCATTAGTAAACATCCGCCCAATTGCTTCTCTTTTGTATGCGGACGATGCCGTCCTCATGTGCCGCACTCAAATAGGACTACAAAGGGCCCTTTCTTTTTATACAAGTTTTATGGACAGACTTGGATTAAAATTGAATGCTAAAAAAAGTTTTGTGATGTCATGTGGTTACAGTAGTAATAAGACCAGAAGTTTCCAGGCGGGGGGAAACAAGGTGGAGGTTACCCCCGCATTTAGCTATTTGGGAGTGCTTTTTGATAAATCTGGTTCTTGGGTACCAGCCGTAAAGGCTAGGTCTCTACTCTTCATGAAGTCCATCGCAGCACTTTTTAACTTTTCTAAAAAATTGGGGAAAGGCCACCAGATATATTATTAAAAATATATTGAGCAAAGGTGCGTGAGTATTGCAATTTACGGGGCAGGAATCATAATTCAGCGCATCGAAAAAACCTTCCTGAGATCCCTGTTAAGTGTCCCAAATAGTACCCCTGTTTTTAATTGACACTCAGAAATGGGCTTACATACATTTCCGACTTGATTATAGCACAGGATTTGGACCACCGAGAACGCAAGATTAAATAGAGAAATAATAAGGGACTCTATGGGATTAGACAAGTCTTGTAAAATATTATGGTTAAAATATGTGGGAAGTTTTATGCAGGATATTGGTCACCTAGAATATTATACCAAGCCTGACTGTATGAATCTCATAAAACGTAAAGATTTTTTTTTTAAATGGTCACGTCTCACCTAGAAGGAAACAGATTAACATCCGAGCTAAGTAAACCAATGGTGATTAGCTACCAATTGACTCGGACGACTGTATATATACAACCCTCAACCCTATTTGTTGCGTGTCCAGGGTGGCTATGACAGATCTTCTTACAAGATTTAGGTTTGGGACTTTCCATTATTTAACTTCATATCCAACTGTAAAAGACTGGTCAAGAGTATTATGTCAATGTCCCTGTGACAAAGTATCCCGACAAAGCATAATGCATGTAATTTTATTTTGTAAGTTATATAACAAAGAGGGGGGAAGATGGTGAACACCTCTATTAAAGCAGGGCGGATGGAGACAATGTCGCCCTGCCTTTATATATTTACAGATGCTTGAAAATCATTACTGTATTGGGTCTATGGTGGGCTTCCTAAAGAATGTCATGAGGAGAAGGAAAGCTGTTAACAACTGAATCATGGGACATACGTTCGGAAATACATATCATAGGGAAGAATTAAATGACCCAGATTTTTAGTCTAACTTTTTATATGTTTTTAAAATGATTGCTGTTTATAATTGAAAACTTTTATGCATTGTATGGAAATGAATTGTTGGATTATGTGTATGCTTTTATGATTTTAACTTTTCAAAATTGAATAAAGCTCATTTTGATTGATTGATTGACTGCCCAGTTAACTCTGTCTGGGGTATTGATCTATCGACCCCCCAGGACCGGCTGATCTTTGGGCATCTTCACCCAGATTTGATTGCTCTACATTTACTCAAAATGGCTAACTTTACAGTCTTGGGTGATTTAAATCTCCATTTTGATAATAATGAATGTACTACAAGTAGTGCTTTGGTTGCAGACTTGTCTGCAATAAATCTAATACTTTGTAATAGTGGCCCAACGCATACAGCTGGCCACTTATTGGATCCCATCTTTTCCAATCTATCTCATATTAAATGCCCGCCTGCCCTCCCCTTCTGCTGGTCAGATCACTTCGCTGTTAAGTTCCAATATACAGCCCCATTAAACCTGGCTTTACCGATACCGGGTACACAACTTCAGTCCAGAAACTGGGGTAAGCTGGACATAAAAACTTTTAATCAAATTCTTTGTAAATAATACCACTAACATTGATTTTATATCGCCATCATCTTCGGAAATTATTTATAATTGGATTTCAAAGGCAACAAATGACTGTCTTCCACTCTCTGTGAAAAATTTGAATAATCATCGTCCCCCTGCTCCTTGGTATACAGAGCAATTAAAAATTGAAAAAAGTAGATGCAAGGCCATGGAAAGATGTTGGAGGAACAATTATTCCCCCAAATCTAAACACACATATAAAACTGCTCTAAAAAAATATAATGTTTTATGCAAACTAGCGCGAGCAGAGCATGTTTCCTCTACTATTTCGAGGGCTCAGAATTGCTCTCGCACTTTGTTTTCTATGGTCAAGAAATTAGCTGGCTCTGACATGCAGCCTAGCTCTGGTTTGGATGAATTACAATGTAACACTTGCTAATATTTTCATAAATGAAGTGGAGCAAATACATTTGACACTAGATAGAACTAGTTCAAAGACACCTACTCAGTCCACTTCCTCTTCTGAGCCCACTGTTGTTGCCGAACCTCTTATAAATCTAGAGAAGTGGGCACCTCTTAACATCAACTCTTTAAAAACAATTTTAGCCAACATTAAATCAGGCTCTCCCTGTGATCTTCTCCAGGCCTCTGTACTCCTGCAATTCGAACAGCCATCTTTGAGAATTGTTATGGAATTACTTAATGCCTCGCTTCAAGAGGCCACGGTGCCGCCTGATTAGAAACATTCTATGGTCCTCCCACTATTGAAAAGGGCAAATGTTGACTCCACCCAGCCATCTAACTTTAGGCCCATTTCTTTGCTTCCTGTGTTTTCCAAATTTTTGGAAAAGCATATAAACTCACAACTGACCACGCTTATTGAATCCTCTAATTTGTTACATCCTTCTCAGTCCGGTTTCAGATCGGGTTTCTGAACAGAGACAACTCTTCTTGGCGTTACCGAAATTTTACGACTTCGTTTGGATGTAGGTAACACAGTGGCCCTTATATTATTAGACCTAAGTGCCGCATTTGATTCGGTTTCTCATACTGTATTAATCGAATCCTTACAATCTCTGGGCATTTCAGGATCTGCACTTGGCTGGTTGTCCTCTTTATCTAGACAGGACATTTCAAGTGTTTTCATCCAGGGCTTCCTCAAAGGTCTACGCCTCTCCGAATGGGGTACCGCAAGGATCAATTTTAAGTCCTCTTCTGGTTAACATATATGTACAACCTTTGGCAGCAATTGCAGAAGAAGCGGGGTTGTCGCTTTTTTCATATGCCGACGGCACCCAGAAAATTATTTCCCTATCGACGGAAGGAGTACCTGGACCTTCAACCGGGCTTGAGTAATATTGCATCTTGGATGCGATCTAATCTGCTCAATGGCGAAAAAACGGAAGTCCTTATTTTTGGGAAAAGCACAGATCTTAAGGGGCCCCCAACATTGGCCTAATGTAATGGGGCCTTTACCCCTGCCCTCCACTCAGGTCCTCAATTTGGGATTCATTATTTACAATAAATTGTCTATGAAACAACATGCAGTAAAAACTGCAGCCACCTGCGTTACCATTTTAAAATGGCTAAAGAAAATCATCTGGATGCTACCTATTGCTACCCAAAAGACTGTAGTCCAGGCACTTGTAATATCTCGACTGGACTATGGGAACATTCTTTTTTGGGCGCTAATAGGGATGTGCTACGTAAGCTTCAGGTGGTACAGAACTCTGCAGCGAGACTGCTTTGCAGAATCCCAAGAACATCTTCTACCTCTTATGCCCAGAGAGATTTGCATTGGCTCAGAGTGGAAAATCGGACGAAATTTAAAGCTCTGAGCTTTATGTACAAGATTAAGAATGGCATTGCCCTGAAATACCTACAAAAACTTGTACGCCCCATCAGCCTTCAGGTCTGTTACGCTCTTCCATTCAAGAAAAATTTGTGATTCAGCGGATCAAACTTGCAAGAATGGGTGGTCGTTCCTTTTCTTACCTTGGTCCACTCCTGTGGAACTCTTTCCCCTCTCTGATTCGCAAAGAAACACTGTATTTAAATTTTCACAAACAACTAAAATCTTTGGTTGTTTAATCAATAATCTTCATTTCACTTGGTCTTCTTTTCTCATATTTCATGGCTCCTTCAGGCTTGAGCTGGGAAGCCCTTTTTGGGTAGCTGCGAGCATAAATTAACATAACACCGGGAAACGGTGGATAGGACGACACACGAGGCTACACCACCCGCGGAGAGTCCATGTCCCAGCAGGCTGGAAACCAGCCCCCGGGGACAAACTGCAACATTACCCACCGGGGAGCAATGTTCACGTGACATCGGAGAGGGCGAGGGTGACGACCACGGCCGGACCCAGAGAGACGCGCCGAGAGAAGTTTCATGCGGCGCTCCCGCAGCGACTTCGGCTTCAACTGTTGACAGGCCTCGTAGTCAGTGGTGCGACGATCCTTTCCCAAACACCACATACAAATGAGGTGCTGGTCCGTCGCTGACATAAAACCCCCACGAAACGTACAAGTTTTGAAGCCCCAAGGGATGCGCACACTGTTCTCCAAAAGAAACGGAGAAAAAAGGGCTTGAAACAGGCCCGTAGCAAGGACCGGATCCGCGTTGCACGTGGAAAAGGAAAAAAACCTGACGTAGGCACGCTGGGGCGGGTCTTGTGTGACCTCGCTGACGTCTGTGCGCGGACAACGCCTGGGCAGAGTCGCAGGATGTCGTCCCGCCCCCGGCCTGCTGTGGCAAAAAGTTTTCCGGATCCAGTCTCATGCCTGGGGATAATTCTACGTGAAGGAATCTGCGGCTAGTAGTCTCTATCAGATACTAGGGCCCGAAAGGATGACCTTAACCCTAGAAATCAGTTTGCAGAACGGGGAGGATGGGTGGGGCGGTATGGAATCTATCACTAACTAATGTCTCTAACAGATATATCGTTACACAAGTAGTAACTTGTGCATCTGAGAGAGACACGTTAGTGATAGATTCCTTACCTTAGAATAGATACCCAGTTAATACCAACCCCAGTGGCGGGTCTGTGTTAGATTTGGGGGTCTCTAGTTGGCACAGGTAGGGACTTGTGACAAGTAGGGACCCTCTCCTCTAGTCAGGACAAAGGGTTTACACACCTAAAATAACCCCTGCTCACCCTCTAGGTTGCGTGGCGCGAGCAGTCAAAGCTTATTTCAGAGGCGTTGTAAGTTAAGCAGTTGTGACCACATACAGTAACCCAGTAACACTACAAATGGACACCACACAGGTTTTATATAAAAAATAAGTAGACTTTATATAGAGTTTTTTAAATGTTTTTATTTTAAGTTTCAAAAAACCTTTATTGTTCGCTTTCGAAGTTTGTACACAGCTTATAGCCTACAACCCAGGGGGCAGGCAGCAGAAGGATCTGAATCCGTAACAAGATATTTTACCCTAGGATTTAGCAGACAACCCTGGGGTCCGGCGGCATATTGCTCGTTTAGTATCCAAATCTTAACTGTTATTGTGCAGATAGTTGGGTAACCCATCACCCCTTACTAATCTTATGTCTCGATGTCCAAATTCTTCTTTATGTGTCCGCCTATCCCTACTAGATTCTGTTGCATTCATTTCATTCTTCGTCTAGAACGAACCAGGTAACATTTATTAACTACCCCCTCCCCGATCACCAACCCCGCACACACCAACCCCCCCTGTGTACTTGAAGTCAAGGTTTGAGTCCAATTACATCCATGAATCCCTGTGGTAAATTGTTGCCAGGTATTCTGCCCACTTAATTCTGTAGCCTGACCGTGCCGCACAGCCTAGCACTTGCTTGCCTAATTGCTCTCAGGTTGGCCATGGCCTGCTGGCTTCCGAATGCAACTTCGTAATTCTAAGATCTATCACCCCTATCTGTGATATGCTTCCCCATGTCTCTCCCAGTGTTTTGCCCATTTGTGTTAGAATGTTTTACATCTCCTGCGAGTGTGCTTGTATCAGGAGTCGGCCCCTCCTTGTTCTGAGCCCCCTCTGCTGCATCACCTGCATCTCTAGTCTTCAGGTGTGTTTGGTATAGGCCCCAGAAGTTCTTCAGTCGGCTCGTGGGGTGTTGGGGGGTAAGGGGGAGCAGCTTGCTGTAGTGCTCTGATTGTGTGCAGCAATACAGCATGTCATTAGTCCACCTCTTGGCAGTTGGTAGTGGCCCCCTCATCCAGCACATCGCCACAACTCGTCTGGCCATTAACATTCCCATGTCAGCGAGATGCATAACCGCCACCGGTAGACCTCTAGAGTAACCTAGCAGCTCTAATGCCGGATTTGGAATCAACTTAAGTTCCAAGATAGTGTTCATCGCTGTGAAGATATTGTCCCAATATTGCAGTATCCCCGGGCAATACCACGCCAAATGCATAAAATCAGCGACCGGTTTGTGACATCTTTCACACTCAGCCGATTGTCTCAGGCCATATCTGTGTTGCCTCTCCGGAGTGTAATACACTCTTTGGAGAAACTTGTATTTGTATTGTTTTTTTGTAGAGCGCAACTATCGCTCCGAAAGGAGCATCCTGGTGCTAATGAAACAATGTGCATACAGTTGTAAGTACAATACTAAATAGTGGCCATTGCGTAGTCATCTGGAAGATTAAAGATCCAGGTTTTAAGGTGCTTCCTAAACTGGTTTTCCTGAGTCAACAATCTAAGGTTCTTAGGCATTGAATTCCAGGCTTTGGATGACAGGAAGGTTAAGGTCTTACCCCCCTTGGTTTTATAGTTAAATTTGGCCAATTTTATCAGGTTGTCTCCTGCGGATCGTAGCGTCCTGGAAGGGTTATAATGGGGATAACGCCTGATGAGATACTTCGGGCCTGTACCATTGATTGCTCGAAAGGCGACGATCAGAATTTTAAATAGTATCCTCTTATGCAGAGGCAGCCAGTGAAGGGTCTTCAAGGCAGCCGACGCTGAAGATTTCCTCGGCAGTTTGAGAACAAGTCTGGCAGCTGCGTGTTGCACGCTTTGGAGCTTTTTCAGCGTGATTTTTTTAACACCTCCCATCAGGCCATTACAATAATCCAGGCGTGCGAGAATTAAGGCCACTACCACAGCCTTTCTCGAGTCAGTGGGCAGGAAGTCAAAAAACTTCTTTAAAGATTTTATAATGCTGAAGCAACTGCCTGCCACATTCCTCGCATGCTGATCAAATGATAGCTTGGTGTCAAATAGGACACCTAGATTTCTTGCGGACACCACAGTTTGTGGGGGAGCAGGAGAATCCTCCGGCCACCATTTGCTGGGACAGAAATAAGGAGTCTTTCCCATAGGAAGAATCTCTGTTTTATTTACATTGCATTTAAGATGGTTCTCTTCCATCCAAAGAAAAACATCCTCAAGGCAATTCTTGAGGTTTTGTTCGGCATTGGTGGAGTTCTTATCAAGAGGTACAATAAGTTGAGTATCATCGGCATACGATGTCACTAGTATGCTGTATGACTCAATAAGGGAGATGAGAGGAACCATATAAATATTAAATAGTAGTGGGCTCAGGATAGAG
Organism: Lissotriton helveticus; assembly: GCF_964261635.1. Taxonomy (NCBI): domain Eukaryota; kingdom Metazoa; phylum Chordata; class Amphibia; order Caudata; family Salamandridae; genus Lissotriton; species Lissotriton helveticus. Next base: position 457,889,022 of record NC_136059.1, on the reverse strand, counting down.
TCCTGAGGAACTCCAGACAACACCTTTTTTTCCTTGGAGAGGAAAGGACCCAATGCAATTGTTTGTGATCTTTCTGTCAAAAACGAGACAATCCACGCCAGTGCAACATCCGAAATTCCAATATCTCTTAGTCGACCTATCAATATAGAATGGGAGATGGTGTCGAACGCCGCTGTGAGATCTAATAAAATCAGGACGGCGTTCTTTCCTTGGTCCTGCAAGATTTTTATGGAATTGGTAAGTTCGATCAAAGCGGTTTCCGTGGAATGGTGAGACCGAAAGCCCGATTGTTGGGGATGAAGGACATTATTGATTTCTACAGGTCTTTTTAGCTCTTTGTATACCATCTGTTCGGTAATCTTACCCAAGACTGGGAGAAGTGAAATTGGACGTAGATTGGCAAGCTCTGTTTTTCATCAGAGGTTTTACGACTGCTTGTTTCCATTGACCTGGGACTATGCCTGTATTAAGAGAAGCATTTACAATCTCGTTTATGAGGGGATTAACCACTTCGATTAACTGATGGAGAATTCGTGGGGGGCAAGAATCAGAAGGGGCACCCGATTTGCAAGCAAGCATTACTTCCAGGGTTAGAGATAGTGAAACTGGTGTAAAGGTTCTAAGACTACTGGTCGTGTTTTCTCCCTGGTAAGGCGAGCCAGAGGGTTGATAGACTTGCGGGGCTGGGAAATCCTTTTGTATAAGGTCAATCTTTTCCACAAAGAAATCCGCAATTTGATTGCAGAATTCTAGAGATGGGGGAATTTTAGGCTGTAAGGCTTTTGGATGTGTAAAAGTCTTAGCAATGGAAAATAACGTTTTTTGTTTTTGTTTCGCTTCCTTAATGGCGTTAATGTAACACTCCTTCTTGGCGATTTTAATAGTGCCGAGATATAATTTCCTCTGCTGGATATAAAGGCTTCTGTTTGCAGGATCATACGTTTTGTGCCAATTGCGTTCACCCTTCTTACATAGTAGGTGAAGTTTGGCCAGTTCTGGTGTGAACCAGGGGGCATTTATCTTTCCTCTTTTTTCCTTTCTTCTGGGATGTTTAGGAGGGGAACGTTTTTTGATCTCTTGCTGCATCCAGCTATGAAAGCATTTCGAATCTTGTTCAACATTACCGGACAGATTGGGAATCTGAGTCTGCTCGAAACTATCTTCACCCTTAGTCCAGTTAATATAATTTTTTGAATATTTATTCAGTTTTAATGAGTTCTGGGGGCGTGATGTTCTAACGCTGAAAGGAATCAGACTATGATCTGTCCAAATTTGTGGAACAGGTGTCTGGGTTTCCAAAAGGGGACGGTTAGCGCATATCCCGTCAAGGGTATGTCCTGCTTGATGTGTAGGCTGTGTTACCCTTTGTTGTAAATTGAAAATCTCCAGGGTCTGATGAAAATTAAGCGCCAGAGTATCTAGTTTAGATTCCAACTGTAGATTAAAATCTCCCAGTAGTGTAAAATGAGGGTAACAGAGAAGGAGCTGCCCTAAGGAATCGGTAAGCGATTCTAAAAACTTAGTTGCACTGCCTGGGGGGCGGTAAATCAGACCTCCTGAGAAGGAGGAGGTATCATTTAGCTTAATGGAAAAACCAAGCCCTTCTATTCCTTTCAAAGGTTCTAAATGGGATAGAACGTCTAGGAAAATACTTAACTCTGGTCCTATATAGGCAATGTACTTTAGCATTACGGACTCGGCCCAGCTGGTCCTGGCGGGCGCCCTCATCTACAACCCGCCTGGCACCCAGCCTTCTCACCTATCTGAGTTACTCGCCACTCTAGCGGACCTTGCTCTCAAACACCCGCATTTTACCATCTTGGGTGATCTCAATTTACATGTGGATGACCCGGTCTGTCTAAAAGCGAGGTCCCTTGTAGATACCCTTGCGGGAATAAACTTGGATCTAAGAGTACATGGCCCTACTCACTCTGCGGGCCACACTCTAGATTTAATTTTTTCATTCAAACCTTCCTACCCTCAGTACCTCTACCCCCTTTCCACTCGTTTGGTCTGACCATTTTCTTATCCCTTTTGCTTTCTCTACTCTCCCTCCCCCCCCCCGCAACTATGCACAATGTTAAACCTGATTCAGGTAGAAAATGGCATAAAGTCACACTTGAGGCCCTTGAACCGGGATTAGCGAACGTGGAGTGGCCTTCATCTAATAATATTGATGCAGATGTGGACACATTTAATTCCACTCTGGACACAATGGTTAATCAGATCGCTCCCATGCTCCCCCTTAAATCGACCAGATCAAAGCCTTCCGCCCCTTGGTTCTCATTGGAACTCCGAATGGAGAAAAGCAAATGTAAAAGACTTGAGCGTCAATGGCGACGGACATATAATCCAATTGAAAAACACTTATACAAGACAGCGCTGAAGAAATTCCATAGGTTAAAACAAATCACCATGAAAGAGTTCTTTGCTAAAAAAATCAACGCGGCTGACAATTCGGCCCAAACTCTTTCAGATTGTGAAAGATTTCACTAAGCCTGTGGCTCTCTCCCGCCCCTCCTTATTTAGCCAAAAATTGTGTGATGACCTATCCCACTTCTTTCATAAAATTTTGGACATTTTCACTTCATTCTCTTCCCCTTCTAGGCATAACGAGGCAGTGCCCACTCCTTCCCCGTCGGCGGCCACTTCATTTGTTGCATTTGAACCCATTGATAAAGATTCTGTCTTACACAGGACGCAAAAATGTAAATCAGGTTCCCCTCTTGATCCTGTTCCAGCACTGATATTTACGCAGATTTGTCCTCTTATCATTTCCCCTCTGGTCTCTATTTTGAATACTTCTCTTTCCTCTGGTATTTTCCCCTCTGTCTGGTAACACGCAATGCTTGTCCTCATACTGAAGAAAGCAGATGCGGACCCTGCCATACTCAGCAACTACCGCCCTATTTCCCTCCTACCTAAACCGGCTAAGATTCTGGAAAAAGTGGCACAGGAGCAGCTTGCCGCCTACCTGGAGTCTAACTCCCTATTGCATGATTCACAATCCGGATTTAGATCCGGATACAGTACCGAGACCGCCCTTTTGGAAGTATCGGAGACCATAAGAGAAAGCGTGGACAGAGACGAGGTAGCCATGTTGGTTCTCCTCGATCTGTCCACGGCATTTGATACCGTGACCCATTCTATTTTACAGAACAGACTTCATGAACTAGGTGTTCAGGACATCCCTCTGGCATGGATAGAATCTTTTCTAACAGGCAGAACACAACAGGTTTGGTGCCGACCCTTCCTGTCAAAAAATAAGATGCCCCTTGAGTGTGGTGTCCCTCAGGGTTCGGCACTCAGCCCTCTGTTTTTTAATGTTTACATGTCACCATTGGCTAAGATTGTTGAGAGCTGCGGTGTCCGAGTGGTCTCTTATGCTGATGATACTCAGCTTATTCTTTCCTTTAGAGACCACTCGGACACTGGGCTCGACAATTTTAAATCCTGTCTTATCAAAATAGTGGATTGGATGACCTCTAATACATTGAAATTGAATACAGATAAGACTGAGGTGCTATTTTTTAATTTAAAAACACCTTTACCAACGTCAGCTTGGTGGCCGACAGAGCTTAATCCACCACCTATCCCTGCCCACTCGGCCCAGAACCTTGGGTTCGTTTTTGATAATGAACTGCCATGCAAAACACAAATTCAAAAGGTTACATCTGCTTGTTTTGGAAAATTAAAAATGATCAAAAAAATGTTCCCCTATCTTTCCAAGGAGTCGATGAGGACGGTCGTGCACGCCCTCATCACTTCACATCTGGATTATGCCAATAGTTTGTATGTAGGGGCCCCTGCATACCTATGCCATCGACTACAAGTCATTCAGAATGCGGCGGCTAGATTGATTTGTCATGTCCCCTATCGGCATTCCATTTCCCCTTACCTGAAGAAGCTACATTGGCTTCAAATCAACCACCGCATACAGTTCAAAGCCCTGGTCTTGGCCTTCAGAGCGCTCAATGCCCGCGGTCCACGCTATCTTAGAGATATATTGAAGCAGGCTCACTCTGTCCGTTCCCTAAGATCCAATCAGCTCCGTCTCATTCTACCTCCCCGTTTTTTTGTTCGAGAAGAGGTGGTAGAGCTTTTGCGGTAGTCACCGCCAAGTTGTGGAACTCTCTACCGCTTGACCTTAGATTTATTGAATCAGAATGTCTGTTTAGATCCAAGCTAAAAACATACCTGTTCTCACGCTGCTAGCTGTCTAAATCTCTGTTGTGTCTGTCCTCAGCGCCGGGACACCCCCGGCGGGGGTAGCCGTGCGCTTTATCAAATTCCATAAATAAAAATAAGTTGAAAGTATGGCATTTCATATGGTTTCTCAACACCACAGCTACTCCTCCTCCTCTCCCCTTCGGTCTATCCTGCCGAAAAATGATGTAACCGTCTGGCAGGGCTATTGCTAAATCTGGGTTACTACTGTTGGTTAGCCATGTTTCAGTTATAAGGAGGCAGTCCAAGTCCCGCTCGAGGATAAGATCTTTAATATCTTGGCTATGGCCGCACATAGAACGGGCGTTAATCAACCCACCTTTAAAATTTGAAGTATCGGCAACAGTATTAATTGGAGAGGCTGTAGTCTCAACTGGGGACCAAGGGGAAGTCCATTTACAGTATTTACAAGAAAAAGGCCCCTTAATCGTACTCATATCCAAGCTACACGGACAAATATTTGCAGTGTTAAAATTTCGAAGGTCGCTTGCCTGATACAATGAGATGGAATGTAAATGTCCAGAGTGTCCTGCACCTGTCGCGTCCTTGGCGCGGACGGGCGCAGACGGGCTTTCCTTTGGCGCGCCGCCGTCGCGCTCCACTGCGCGGACGGGAAGTGTAGTCCTTCATGTACTGGTGGAGGAGGGTGGGAGGCGTCGCAAGACTGGAGCGCTGCCCTTCTTTCTCCCCAAGATGGCGGCCGTCCCTGTGTCCGATCGCATCAGCTGTCAATCGCTGGGCGTGGACCAGGGTTCTAATTACTGCGAGGGCGAGTGTGGTTAAAAGGAAATTAATTCTTCCAGAAAATACACAATGTTGTAAAAACAATTTTAGCAGTTTTTAAAAAGGTGTTAGCCTAACCCCCGGCTTTCCGCCTCAGGGGAAGAGTTATAATACACAATGAATTAGTGCGCGCGGAGTAGGAGGCCGATTATATACCTGGGAGGGCGGGAGGCGTCGCAAGACTGGAGCGCTGCCCTTCTTTCTCCCCAAGATGGCGGCCGTCCCTGTGTTTGATCGCATCAGCTGTCAATCGCTGTGCGTGGACCAGGGTTCTAATTACTGCGAGGGTGAGTGGGTTAAAAGGAAATTAATTCTTCCAGAAAATACACAATGTTGTAAAAACAATTTTAGCAGTTTTTAAAAAGGTGTTAGCCTAACCCCCGGCTTTCCGCCTCAGGGGAAGAGTTATAATACACAATGAATTAGTGCGCGCGGAGTAGGAGGCCGATTATATACCTGGGAGGGCGGGAGGCGTTGCAAGACTGGAGCGCTGCCCTTCTTTCTCCCCAAAATGGCGGTCGTCCCTGTGCACCAGTGACGTGCACCAGTCTGTGTCTGCCGTTCAGTGATACCGTTTTAGTATTCGCACAACAGTACCTCCACATGTCGTCGTCAACTGCGATTTGCAGATCACTTTGCCAGGCCATTCTAGCTTTCATGAGGTGATGCCTCCTGTGCTTCATTGCTATTTTGTACAACTTGGTAATCAACTTCCTGGGAGTCTCAGCCTTGATTACACACGTGAGTTCAGTGACCTCCGGCGGTTCCGCCAGGTCAGGGCCTAACAGGTCTAGTAGTGCGTTACGCACCCTGTGGTACTGGAAACTGTGCAGTAGGGTTACTTCACCCCCCTCCACTGTTATCTGTTCGCTTGTTTTCACTGTCCGTGAATAAGTCTCCCGCCGTAGTGATGTGCAGTTTGCGCAACGCTTGCACCACGCCTTTTTCTCTTACCGGCGTTAGCCACAAGGCCCACTCAAGGGGCATGCTAGGAGAGTATAGAAGCACGCCCCTCTGAGCGGGAGTGCCATGCGTGATTGGTGGCTGTAATGGAGTCCAGGACACCCGTTCTTCGATCTACTGGTCTGAAAACCATGGCTGGGAGCGGCAATGGGTCGGCGAATAGCCTTTCCATGCAGAGATGAAGAATCCTTGCGTCTCCGTGTATCCACGTGTGTAGGTGGGCTGCCGACTTTATATAGAGTTACTACAAGACCATAAATGACAAAACTACACACTATGATTACTTTAAGATGGTAGATTTAAGCTTAGTTCAGTTCAGTTCTTAGATGGGAGACACTGCGTCAATGTGTCTTAAGTTGCGTTGCGCTTCCACGACAAGCAATGTCGCAGCGATGGGAAATGCGGCAAAGTCAGGTGCAAAGAAATAAAGATGTGAAGATCTTCCAGATGCTGCGCGCTTCTCGGGGATGCGAGAAACTCTTGGTTCGATGAGCAGCGACACCCTTACGATGCAACGGCAACAGCTCCAGCGGCGACACTCTTCTCCATGATGCGTGAAGCTTCTGCTCGATGTGACAACTACAGAGGCGACATTCAAGATGCGACAGCAGCAGCTCCGACGGCTGTGCGCTTCTCGGGGATGCGAGGTGCTCTTGGTCGATGCGGTTGTAGGAGAGTGGGGTCTGCAATCCCATGGCCACCCCAGATTTTTGCTTTTTGCTTCACTGATTTACGACTTTCCCTGGCTGTGGGCCTGCTAATCAGACCCACAGCCTAGCTGTTCTCTCTCTAAAATTACACCATGTACCCTAGGTGCATTTACCAATTGGTACTGGGCCACCTTATCAGTCCCTGTACAGTATACCTTAGGTATCCAGGGCATAGGTGTACCCAGGGCCTACCAGGGGCTGAAGCATGCATTATGCCACCCCTGGCTGGCTATCTAAACAGACACAACTGGCTGCACGACAGCTGGGGCAAGGTGGTGTAATCACCCTTTGCTATAGATATAGTCCCCTATATCTAAACCTAAAATGGACACATATATTCCTATCAGTCACTCCTAGAGAAGGCCTAATCAATCCTGAAGGCAGAGTGCTTGGAATTATGTGAGATGGTGCTCTGGCATGAGCTGAGCCCGTTTACAGCTTGCGGAACCAAGTCCTAATAGCTGTTCCATGATAACGCTATACCATATACTCTTGAGTGCATTATAATCCTTGCGGTTAAATGCTAACTCTGGTATAACATTATCAAAACATGTCGAGTAAGGTGTCATACGAATTGGAATACTACCCCCTCGCCAATTCTGGCGACGGGGGTAGCATTCCACCCTTCTAGATGGACACGACATGTATGTAACTGTGAACCCCGGTTAAAGTTAACTCGAGCCTCAGCATCACAAGATGGATGCTGCCACCACAGACACAAGTCTGACCTCCTGCTGCTGGGAGTCCTTCCAGCGAGGGAGGATCAGACAAAGGGTTTCCTGCCTTGGGAGGTGCTAGCACCACCCCAGACAGGATTTTGTGTATTAGGTAGGCCAAGGCTGAAAGGAATGAGACATGCCTGGGGCACACAAGGTGCCCTGTGCATACACCGGTTCCAACCAGTTGCTGGGTCACTCCAGCCCCAGCTCTGGCGGGAAACCGGACAAAGGATAGGGGGTGTAACCACCCCCCTTCCTGTTCCCACCCAGGGGAGGGACCTAGTCGTAGTGCAGCCCCCTTTAGCTGAATAAAGGTAGGAGCTGGTCCCATTCCCAGTTAGATTAATCTTGACAACTTCCACGAAGAAACTCTTGACCTTCGACCTCCTGAACATCAGAAGACTGAAGAATCTCCCCTATGGTCAGGGAGTGAACATCCTGCTTTGCAGGCACCATCAAGCTCCTGTGCGGTTTGCTACAAGTCCTTCCTTCCCGGAATCAGACAACCCAGCTCAACGAGACCCGGACCTCCAGACCCCTCTGACCTCTACCCACATCCACAGCACAGCTGGGACCCGTATGTGCGACGAGCAACGTGGAGACGGCCATCTTGAATAAACCTGCACAGTGCTTCCAGCACGACCACCGAGGGACCCTCGAGTAAGTGCATTGGGGACTGAGAAGCCCCACACTGACACAGCACCTGCACCAAAGACCAGCCCCCCAGCCTCCACGAGATCTGCGTGGGGCCCTTTTGCCTGGTTGCTGCTTTTCCTGTTGTCTGGTCACTTGCCGGCTGGCTCGTGACCTCTGAGACGACGACCCGAAGATTTCAACACTGCTAGTCTGGTCCCCCAGACTGGCCCTTGCTTCCTTGTGAAAGAGAAGCACCCCGGACCCTCCTGCTCTGCACTAGACGCCATATTTGTTCCACCGCGTGGCTTGCACTGGCCAAGGCCTGTCGACGCGATCGTTGATCCAACACCGCCATCAGCAGCAGACTACGTGGGACAGCTCGTGCCTCCAGCCTGGTCGTAAAGAACAGCTTCTGGTCCGCGCAGCTACAGAGAGAAGCGACCCATCCTTCACCTGAACGCGGCGACAGCATCTGGTTCCCTCCTGGTTCCAGCACCGTCACTGGCTAGTGACCAAGACTCTGTCCCCTTCCCTTTCAGGACTTCTCCTTCCTAGTTCCATCCTTGGAACCACCGGACTCCTCCATCTGGCTGCCTGCCAGCAACTTCTTGTTTCAGGCATCACCGGGATCAACGCAGCAAACCCGACACCACTTCAGCCCTATGCACCCGCAGCCTGTGGGTTAGGTAACTAAAGCTTCTAGGTGCTTAAGTCAGTGTTCACTATCCTAGTGTCCAGGTCCACTGTTTTCCCTCCATCCAGCCGGGTTCGTCCGGAATCCGTAACTTTGTAAACTGTAGCATCCATAGATGTTGGTACGCATCTCGCGTGAGAGTTTCCACTCTGCACGTGAGTCCCGTGGGCCTCCTGCTCCGTACTTACCTAGTTCGTAGCGTAGTCCCAGCGATCCTCCAGCCTCTGGATCTCCTTACAGTACTTTCCTTCCTCGCATTCCATTGTTTTTAGTATATGGTGTGTCGTGCCCCTAAGGCACACGTGTAAATATTGTGCTAACTCGTATTTCTTTCATAGTATTGTCATGTGCTTAGCCCTCTGATCTCATAAAGAGTTCAGAGGTGTTGTTAATAAATATATTGTTTATTTTCATAACCTGTGTGGTGTCCTTTCATCTGGTATTCAAGGGGTTATATTGTGGTAAAACAGCTGGCTTCACATGCCAAAAGAGTTTAGCCTAAGACTGCTTTGTCCATGCTACCATTAGGATAGCTGGTCTATAAGGTTGACTTCCAACCAATCACCATAAGGGTTGTTTGGACTGATACAAGGTGGTCACTATAACTAGTGAACATATATATCAGGCCAACTTCTCACAGCGGTGCAATGCGACAGTTCCAGCGGCGACACCCTCCTTCGGAGTTGCGACGGCAGGCACAGAGACACACTCCGACCTCGTTGCGAGATTCTTCTCCGATGTGGTGCAGTGCGACAGTTCCAGCGGCGACACCCTGCTTTCTCCGGAGTTGCGACGGCAGGCACAGCGACACGCTTCTCCTCGTTGAGTCGCGCTTCCAGCTCCTTGCGACACGCAGTTCCTCAGAAGGCCCAAAACAGCAGCAGGCAATTCCAAAAGAACTCTGGGGAGTGAAGTCTGTTGTCCCTGAGACTTCAGCAGGAGGCAAGCTCTTTTCCAAGCCCTTGGAGATCCTTCACAAGTTGAAAGCAAAGTTACAAAATTCCTTTCTCCTTCCTTTGGCAGTAAGGCAACCACTGCAGGTCAATCCCCCAAGCAGCACTTCAGCTTCACCTCTCCTCAGTAAAGGTTTCTTCTAGTAGTCCAAAGTTATCTAATTTCATGGGATCAGGGTCCCAATATTTATACCCAGAAATCCTTTGTTCTCTGAGGGGAGAGGGGCCTTTGCCCAGTCCAAACCAGTTCTGAAGCACTCTGTTTACCAGACTTCTCCTTTCCTTTCACAGTGCAGGGGATGCACATCAGACACCCCACAGGAGGTGGAGCCAGCATTGTGGAAGGCAAGTACAATCCTGGAGCACTTTGTTTACAGGACTCCCTCTCTTCTTTCAGTGTGCAGGGCAGAGACATCAGCCGCTCCCCAGGGGGTGGAGCAAGCATTGTGGTAGGCAGGCACAGTCCTATTCAAGGTTGAGGTGAACTCCTCCCTCCCATCTAGATGTAGATCTCTCTATTCACCACTGGGTGACTCAGCCTGTCTTCTGGAATTCCCCAGCCCTGTCACTCACAAAACCAGACATAGGAATACACAAACTAGCAGAGGCAGGTTTGAATGGTTATACAAGCAAATACCTACTTTCTAAAAGTGTTATTTGCAAACACAGAATATTAAAATAAACTTTACTAAAAGATGCATTTTATTATTCCCAGTTAGGGCATACTAAATTCGAATTTCTACCATGTTCTCTGAGCCTGTTAGGATTATAAAATGTAATAACTAGCAGCCCATTCTGGCCTATGGAGAGCAGGTAGCCTTGCAATAGTGAAAAACGAAAATGGCTGTATTTCACTATGAGGACAGGCCACACACAGCAGGGCTTGTCCTACCTTATACGTACAATGCACTCTGCCTTTGGGCCTACCATAGGGGTGACTGATATGAAGAAAAGGGAAGGTTTAGGGACTGGGAAGTGGATGCACTTGCCCAGTCAGCATGACAGTAGCAGACTGCACGCAGGGCTCTGCAATGGCAGACATTTGGCAAATTTTACAAGGCTGCTTCTGTGGGTGGCACAACCAGTGCTGCAGGCCCTCTAGCAGCATTTGGATTTACAAGCCCTGGGCACACTCAGTGCACTAGATTAGGGTCTGAAAAGTAAACCAAGTAGCCAAACATGGAACCACTGATTCATACACCAATTTACAGCAGGGAGCACTTGCACTGTGGCACTGAATAGCAGTGGCACAGTGCCCAAAGCATCTAATACCAGCAAAAAAATACATGAGGCAACAGCAAAAATGGACGGGAGACCCACGCCAATGGTGCCAGGTCTAACAGTCTGCAAATAAGATTACACCAGAAAGTCACAGAGAACAGAACGACCTAAGAAGCCGTCCCTCCGGACCTGACTGTGAAGGCAATAGTGCTTTGTAAAAGTGTGCAGTCAAGCCCAAGTGGCAGCCTGACCGGTGTCTTGCAGGGGAACACCACGTCCCAATGCCGAGGTGGCTGCTGTTGCCCTGGTAGAATGGGCACCCACCGGAGGTTACTTTTTAACCATAGAACAACAGGCCTTGATACACAAGACGACCCAGCGGGAGATAGTCCTCTCGTGAACAGCCCGGCCTTTCTTGGCGCCTGCGTAGCCAACAAAGAGCTGGTCATCCACCCGGAATGCTTGTGCGTGATTCAGGTAAAAGGAGAGCGCACGTTTTGGGTCCAGACAGTGGAGCCTCTCTTCCTCTCTGGCAGGAGGCCGAAAGAAAGTGGGCAAGATTATAGTTTGCCCGATGTGGAAGGCAGTGAACCTTTGGTAAGAAGGAAGGACTAGTGCAAAGCACTACCTTGTCCGGATGAACCGACAGAAAAGGAGGCTTACAAGAAAGAGCCTGAAGCTTACTCACTCTCCTGGCAGAGGTGATAGCCACCAGGAAGGCAGTTTTCAAAGTCAGAAGACGTAAAGGACAATTGTGAAGCGGCTCAAAGGGAGCGCACATGAGAAGTCAAATCAAGATTCAAGTCCTACTGAGGCATTATGAAAGGAACAGAAGGGAACATATGCATAATGCTTTTTAAGAATCTCTGCACAACAGGGGACTTGAAAAGAGAAGGCTGATCTGGAAGCCTCAGAAAGGCTGAAATGGCCGAAAGGTAGCCCTTGATAGTGCCCAGAGCAGAGCCCTGCCAGGCCAGAGAAAGAAGGAACAAAAGGATCTCAGAAACAGGGACAGAAAGGGGATCCACACTCTTGGCTGTGCACCATGCCACAAATTTGTTCCACCTGCAGGCATATATAGATTTAGTGGAGGGACTCCTGGCTGCCAGAATGACATCACAGACTTCGGGAGGCAAGCCAAATGGAATCAACTGTCGCCGCTCAATCTCCACGCATGTAGGTGGAGGCTGGGCAGGTTCAGGTGGAGAACCGTCCTCTGCTGCTGCAACAGAAGATCCTCCGGCAGAGGCAGTCGAATCGGGGAATCCAGGCTCATACTGAGTAGCTTGGGATACCAAACTCTTCGTGCCCAGTCCGGAGCCACAATGATGATTATGCCCGGTCGTGCCTAATCTTTTTCAGCACTCTGGGCAGAAGTGGTATAGGCGGAAAGATGTACAACAGACCGCAACTCCACCCACGACGAAAAGCGCATACGAGCCAGTGCCGCCTTGGAAATTCGAACACGCAGAACTGATGACATTGCGCCCCGTTTGTTGCAATACCACATGGCGTTGTCCGTGAACACCTGCACTACCTTCCACCTGACTGAGGGTAGGAATGCCTTCAGTGCAAGAAGGATTGCCCAAAGCTCCAGAAGGCTGATGTGGAGCCGTGACTCCTCCAGAGACCAGAGGCCTCTGATCTGTGCCTCTCCCCTGTGGCCGCCCCATCCCTGGAGGGACGCATCCATCATCACTGTGTGCTGCGGTTGGGGAAGGAAGAGGGATCTGCCGTTGACCCAATGCTGATCCGTGAGCCACCACTGCAATTGTAGTGCAGTGCGCTCCGAGATCTGGACATACTCTGACAGGTTCCCCTGATGCTGTGACCACTGCAGAGACCGCATATGCCACCTGGTATGTTGCACTAGCAGGATGAAGGAGGCCCTCAGGCCCAGTAGCCGGAGGGTCATCTTGACTGAAACACGGGATAGAGGCTGAAAGATCGGAATCATAGCCTGAATATCCTGGACTCGCTGCTCGGGAGGATAGACCCGAAACTGCGTCGAATCCTGAACTGCTCCGATGAAGGGGAGCTTCTGAGAGGGACTCATGTGTGACTTCGGCACATTGATGGAGAAACCCAGCAAGTGCAGGAGGTCGTCTGTAGTCTGCCAAAGGTAAGCCCGTCTACGCCCGTCCGCGCCTGGACCGCGCCCAGCGCCAAATCCCCTGCCCCCCGCAAAGCGCACTCCTCCAGCATAACATATGACGCCGCCAGCCTCCTAGCCCTTAACCCCGGACGCACACCTCTATGCTGCGTAGCTGCCCCAGGACTCACCCATGGACCCTTCGCCTGCCACCACTGCAAATTTACCAGCTTCAAGACCCACACCACACCCACTAACCCCAAACACAGCCCCGATTCTAACCACCTGAAGTGCATCCTGCTGAACACCCGCTAGGTCCACAGGCACGCCACCGAACTCTGGGATCTACTCGACACTACATCACCGGACGTCGCCTTCCTAACTGAAACATGGATGAACGCATCATCAACACCAGATATCGCCATAGCCATCCCGGACAACTACAAAATTATCCGAAGAGACCGCACCAACCAAACAGGAGGAGGCATCGCCATCGTCCATAAGAACATCATCAAAATCACGACCAGCTCCAACGATAACCTTACAACCGCCGAACACCTTCACTTCCAGGTCCACACCGACCCTAGAACCACACTCAGAGGCACCCTCATCTACAGACCTCCAGGAACCCGTAAACAATTCAGCGAAGACATCACTGACTTCATCAGTCCACATGCCCTCGCCTCAGAGAACTACATTCTATTAGGAGACCTCAACTTCCACCTGGACAAGAAAAACGACAGCAACACCACCACCCTTCTCGACAACCTGGCCAATCTCGGCCTTAAACAACTTGTTGACACCCCCACCCATGTAGCCGGACATACGCTCGACCCAATCTTCACCTCCAGCAAACACATCTCCTTCGATCGCACCACAGCTCTCCACTGGACGGACCAGAGTTGTGTTCACTTCAGCTACAAAACCACCTCGACCCACAACCCCCCACAACCTATCCCCCGAAGAAAATGGAACAAAATCACCACCGACCAACTCCTCACTTCGCTCAAACAAAACCCACCCGCCCTCTCATCGGACCCAAACCAAGCTGCCATCAAATTCAAACAATGGATCACTCACAGCGCTGACGAATTAGCACCCTTGAAAAACCATCACACCAAACAAGACAACAAAAAGGCCCCCTGGTTCAACGTCGACCTTAAGAAATCCAAAAAGTTATGCCGCACTCTCGAGAAGACTTGGAGAAAAAACCCGACCACCAACAACATGTCCACCTTCAAGGCAGCCACCCGTAAACACCACCAGCTGATCCGAGCCACCAAGAAATCAGCACTCATGAATCGACTCGACAACAACGCCCATAACAGCAAGGAACTATTCAACATCGGCAAAGAATTCACCAACCCCACCACTGCCTCAAACGACATCACTCCCTCCCAAAACCTCTGCGATTCGTTATTCTCCTTCTTCTACAACAAAATTGCCGACATACATAACAGCTTCGAAATCAGTTCCAACAAACAATCCTCTCCACCTCCCTCAGAACCTAAACCGCCCTCTAACAACCTCAGCGCATGGAACACAATCACCACTGAAGACACCATCCGCCTCATGAATTCCATCCACTCTGGCTCGCCAACCGACCCATGTCCCCACCACATCATCAACAAAGCAGACTCCATCATCGCACCCCATCTCCGTGATGTCATCAATTGCTCCTTCATCTCTGCTACCTTCCCCGAAAGCTGGAAACATGCCGAAGTCAGCGCCCTCCTGAAGAAACCCACAGCAGACCCCTCAGAACTTAAAAACTACCGCCCCATATCCCTCCTCCCATTCCCGGCCAAAGTCATTGAGAAAGCCGTCAACAGCCAACTCGCCGCCTTCCTCGAATCCAACAACTCCCTCGATCCCTCACAGTCCGGCTTTCGAGCCAAACACAGCACTGAAACCGCCCTCATCGCAGCAACAGACGACATCCGAACACTACTGGACAACGGAGAAACAGTGGCCCTCATTCTACTCGAACTCTCCGCCGCCTTCGACACTGTTTGTCACAGCACACTCATACAACGCCTCAGCAACATCGGCATTAATGGAAAAGCCTTGGACTGGATCATCTCGTTCCTAGCCGGGAGAACGCAGAGAGTCCGACTTCCCCCCTTCAAATCAGAAGCCACCGAAGTCATCTGCGGTGTACCACAGGGATCATCACTCAGTCCCACCCTCTTCAACGTTTACATGAGCCCACTCGCCTCAATCGCGCGTCAACACAACCTAAACATCATCTACGCTGACGACACCCAACTGATCCTTTCTCTCACCAAAGACCCCAACA
This sequence comes from Lissotriton helveticus, assembly GCF_964261635.1. NCBI lineage: Eukaryota > Metazoa > Chordata > Amphibia > Caudata > Salamandridae > Lissotriton > Lissotriton helveticus. The sequence goes on along the minus strand of NC_136059.1, from coordinate 457,873,725 downwards.
CCGCCAAAACCAATCTTCACGAAGGCATGAAAGAAGTAGCCGTATGGATGAAAGACAGCCGCCTTAAACTTAACTCAGACAAAACGGAAGTGCTCATCCTAGGATCATCCCCATCTGCCTGGGACGACTCATGGTGGCCTTCGGATCTGGGGCAAGCACCCATACCCACGGACCATGCACGTAACCGTGGCTTCATCCTAGACTCTTCACTCTCGATGACTAATCAAGTCAACGCCGTCTCGTCCTCCTGCTTCAACGTACTTCGTATGCTCAAAAAAATCTTCCGCTGGATCCCCGCCGAGACAAGAAAGACTGTCACCCACGCACTGGTTACGAGTCGACTAGACTACGGAAACACCCTCTACGCCGGAATTACAGCCAAATTAAAAAAAAAACTCCAACGCATCCAAAACGCATCAGCAAGACTCATTTTGGACATCCCTCGCCAGGATCACATCATCGGCCACCTGAAAGACCTCCACTGGCTTCCCGTCAATAAGAGAATAACGTTCCGTCTTCTCACCCACGCACACAAGGCCCTCTACAAACTAGGGCCCGAATGCCTCAACACTCGACTCTCCTTCTACACACCCACTCGCCAACTAAGATCATCCAATCAAGGCCTCGCCACAGTTCCACATATCCAAAGATCCACCATGGGAGGTAGATCCTTCTCCTACTTGGCGGCCAAGACCTGGAACTCACTCCCCACCCACCTCCGCCTTACACAGAACCACATCTCCTTTAGAAAAGAACTTAAAACCTGGCTATTCGATAAATAATGAACCCCCTCCCCAAGCGCCTTGAGACCCTCTGGGTGAGTAGTGCGCGATATAAATTCCTGAACTTGAAGGTGGATGATGACCGCCTGGGGAGAGCCCGCCTTCAACAACCAGTTGTCTAGGTGGGTGAAGACCGATACCCCTGACCTGTGCAGATGATCTGCGACCTCCGCCATCACCTTCGTGAACACCCGAGGGGCACTGGTAAGGCCGAAGCGGAGCACGGCAAACTGAAAATGTTCCTGGACTACCGTGAACCGCAGTGGGCCGGCAGGACGGGATGTGAAAATACACATCCTTCAAGTCCAACCCCAACATCCAGTCTTCAGGGCAGCCAGAGCCAACATCTTGAACTTCTCTTTCCGGAAAAGCGATTGACGTCCCAGAGGTCCAAGATGGGGCGCAGGCCCCCTTGTCCTTCTTGGGGACCAGAAAGTAGTGGGAATAACAACCACGTCCTACTTCTGGCCCAGGAACGCGCTCAACGGCACCCTTGGCAAGGAGAGCCGAGACTACCTGACTGAGAAGAGCCAAATGATCCCACGACATGCGGTGGTGCCGGGGGAGTGCATAACCATGGCCGATGATCTGTAACACCCACTTGTCCGATGTAATTTCGCCCCAGTGGTGGAGGATCCAGCCACCCACCGGCATGGGGTGCTCCCTGAAGCCCGGATTAGGAAGGCTTAGAGGCGGAGGCAGCGGGGGTGGAAGTGGACTGACGCACATGCTCATTACCAGACCCGCCCCTGCAGAATACACTGCCGCTCTGAGGCTGGTTCTGCACAGGCTTGCCGGAAGAGCGTGCCTAGGTGCCCCTGCCCTGGCCACAAAAGGAACGAAACCCAGGCGTAGCAGGGTTCTTTGTGGAAAGAAGACTTAGCAGTGCCCCGAGAGATTTTAAAACGCTCCAGGGCATTGTCGGCCTTATCGCCAAAGAAACGGGAGCCATAAAAGGGCATATCCATGAGCGAGCTCTGGAGATCAGTTGAGAACCCAGTGGAACGCAACCAGGCATGGCGCTGCAATGCCACAGTCGTGGAAATTGCCCTGCCCATCGAATCAGCGGTATCCAAGCCACACCTGAAGGCAAACTTTGCCGTATCCTTGCCTTCCGCAATCGCTTAGAAGAGGACAGCCTGGACCTCCATAACACTGAGGCAAGACCTCAGCTACCGAATCTCACAAAGCTTAGGAGTAACGGCCCAATAAGCAGGCGGTGTTAACCGACCGCAACGCCAAGTTGGCGGAGAACAACCTCTTGCCGAATTGGTCTAGCCTTTTAGAGTCCTTATCCGGCGGAGCCTTGGGAAGGGCACTCTGCGACGTCGAGGCCTGAATGACCAGGCTCTCAGGCATGGGGTGAGGAGTCAAAAAGGTGGGGTCACCAGGGGCCGGGCGTTGACGCCTGGCGACATTTTTATCCACCGGCGCCCCGAGGCCAGTCGCAACTAAGTGCCCAAGAGGAATTCGGTGAGAGCCTCATTGAAAGGTAGCGCGGCTCCGACAACGTAGACGCCGTCTGGAGTACCTCCAAAAGGAGGTTGGTCTTAAGGGCCACCGTAGGGAGGTCGAGATGGAGAGCCTCCGCAGCCCGATGCAGAACCATGGTATAGGAAGCACCCTCCTCCATAGTAGGCGGAGAGGCAAACCCCGTGTCGGAAGACACATCAAGCTCACCCGCATCTTGAAGGTCGTCCACCCAATCCTGCTCGGAGTCACATTGCCGGGCAAGGGGGCCCTCGGAGCCGTCCCAGTCCTTGTCCAGCTCCGGAATAGAGGGAGCCGGCTGCAGCGACAGGGCCGGAGAAGGGGCAAGTGGCGTCGAGAACGTCGCTGGAAACGGCGCTGGTCGAGGCCGAGCTGGAGCCCAATGCGGATCCCAGGACGTAACAAAATAGTCCGAGAACTGGTGCAGGGGTGGGATAAACGGCACCCAGTGCGGCGCCTGTGACAGAGCGAAGGGCGGGGCCGGAGGCAAGAGTAGCGCCAGGGCCGGCCAGTGGCGCTGCACCTCGTGGCGCCAGGGCTGGAGGCGCAGGATCCTGTGGCGCCGCGGCCAGTGGCGGAGCCCCCAGGCCAGGCTAACAGGATCTGGACACGGGACCGCGGGGCTCGAAGGGGCGCCAGCAGGAGCCCGGGGCAGTCCTTGGCAGCAAGAAACTCTAGCATCAGTTCAGGAGTTGCCGACGGACCCGGGTATAGCGGGTAGGCCGCAGCGGAGCCCCTGTCCCTCCGGGGAGGGGGGACGCCTGAGAGCGAAAACGTTTCTTCGACTTCTTTTATGGCATCACTTACCAGAATCTGAAGGTGAAGACTGGAGAGTCCGAGGAGCGACCGCTCCGGTCCCTCAAATGGCCCCTAGACCTGGAGCAGCAGTGAGGAGTGGCCAGATCTCCAGCAACTTTCGGCGTTGCTCCCGCAAGGCCTTCGGGGCCATGGCTCCACAGTCCTGGGAGTCATGATCAGTCTCCAGGCAGTAGAGGCACACATCGTGAGGGTCCACCACCGACATGTTACGGCGGCACGACCCAAAAGACTTAAAGCCAGGCATCCCTACGTGCACCAGGAGACAAGAGGGGAAGACAAAAGTCTCAAAAAGTAGTCAAAAAATGACTGATGTACGAGCTCAATCCAGATCTGCACTTTCGGTGCGGAAAAAGAAAGAACTGATGTCAGCGCGCATGGGTGGAGCCTATGTAGTCTCAGTGACGTCATCTAGGCGCTCACGACGCCAGTGCCTGACGTGGAGCAGCACGACGCCACCTACCGACACGCAGGGGTACTGCTAAGCAAAACTTTCCAGATCCAGTCCGACGCCTGGGGATTACTTTAAGGTAAGGAATATATCACTTACGTGTCTCTTTCCGATTCAGTAATCAGAATAGGAGGCTCCGTAGGCACTGGTTGCTTTAAAGTGACAGCCTCCTCATTCACCTCCACCAACCTTTCCTGTGAAGGCCCATCCAAGTCGAAAACCATCGGCTCTGTAAACAAGGTCGACCGACGCTGAAACGGTGCCGTTGCAACATTGGATTGAAGTTGAAGGGCAGTGGCCGACGGCAGCAGACACAAGAAGTTGAGGGGATGCCGACACCTCAAGATTCCCAAAACTGTTGTGAACCAAATCCGGCTCGGAGCCCTCTGACACCAACAAAACATCAGCCAGAGGAATCACTGATGCTGTTCTGGAGTTGGCAGGCGCCATTGGTGAGGACCCCGAAGAGCCATGCACCGGCATCACTGTAGGCAAGGCCTGGACTGCTGCCGAGTGAGAACCTTCCGGCAAAGGCGGAGTCGCTGCACCTATGACCTCCTTGGGGCCCACAGGCGCTCCAGAGGAAGGTGAGGGTCCAAAGACTAGATGAAGAGCATTATAATACTCTTGCATCTGGGAATAAGTCACCCGAGCAACGGGGAACGTGTGTGAGCGACTCCTGTGCGGAGGCCTCAGATTGTGAGGAACTGCGAACACTCATGCTGTGAGCCGAAGGAGCCCTGGAAGAACGCGACCTCGATCTCTTGCGAAGATGCTTACCGCGAGACGTCGCAGGGAACTGGGACTGCTATTAACCATGGGAAAGACCTCTGGAGCAGCTCAGAAGCCAAACTGCAGACTAAAGTCGACCGATGCTCAGAGGAACTGGAAGCCTGTGAAAAGCGCACAGTGGAGAGCTTCATCAGCGGCACCCGCAGCGCCTTTGGGCTCAATTGTTGGTAGTCGTCGCACACGTCGGCGTTGTGATGCTCGCCCAACCACCACATGCAGAGTGTGGATCTGTTCCAGACATCTGACGTGCACAAGACCCAAAGGACTTAAATCCAGAGGGCATAGAAACAGGCTTACTGTTCCAGACAAAAAGATCGCCACAGCAGGCTTGAAAACGGGCAGAGGTACGCTTCACCGGATCCATGTCTCAGCGCGGAAAAATTAGAAACTGATGTTTGAACGCCATAGGGGACTTATATGGCTCCAATGATGTCACATCTGGAGTTAAATTAATTGCGGAGTTGTTTGACGCTGGCAGGCAGAGTAACTGCTGAGAAAAGTTTCCAGGTCCCTTGTGATGCCTGGGGAGAATTTACAAGTTCAAAGAATTCACAAATTTAAGGAATCTCAAGCTAGATGTCTATCAGATGCAAGAGATACAGGATACTAAGGATGCGCAAGGATGCTGAAGATGCAGTGCTGCAGGCAGGTGTCTTCCTGGGGTGACTTCAGTCCACAGGCTTGCTGAGGTGATCTTCGTCACAGTGGTCAACATCCCTCAAAGTCCTCTCAAGCTTGCCACAAGTCTAGTTGCTAATGGGCTACCAGTCGCCTGGTGCAGCAGTTTTCTTCTTTTAGTAGTAACTTGCCTTCCGGGCGCCCTAACTGCACAGAAGGCCTCTCCCGGGTCTAACAGACTCCGGTGCAAATTTGGAGCATCAGGTCTTGGTCATTCAGGCTGCATGGGAGCGAGAAACGATACTTTGGAGATTGCGGCTACCATTTAGACAGGCAGGCTACTTCAGCTTATGTGCCCCTGTGCTGCGAAAATGAGGTCAGTCAACTGACACCTGGAGTCTCTTGCTTACACTTGGGCTCATGAGTCAACTTTGGCATCAGTGTGGATTTAACATGCTGAGAAGTTTGATACCAAACTTCCCAGCTGTGAATTTTGTAATGACAAACTCCCAGCACCATATACTCTTAATGTAATTACTGCATTACTGATTGGCAGGAACCCAGGGCACACTCAGTCAAAGTAAATCAACAGTTTGGCAAAAAGTGGGGGCAACCATGCAAAAAGAGGGCAATTTCTTACAATTCCTAACAAGAAACCATGCGTGGATGACATTAAACACGTATAAATCCCTGACACCACAACTTTACTTCAGCCAGGGATACCCAAAAATCACAAAATTGAAGTTTTTGAAATATAGATTAGGGATCCTGCCCAGCAGAGAGCACCAACCACCATGGCTCGGGAGCAATGGCCATGAAGTCTGTCCGCTCTGCAATCTAGCAACCGGAGACATACTCCACATGACATGTCTCTGTGAAGAGCTCCGACAAGTCCGGCGACATGTACTAAGGGACCCGTTCAAGCAGATAGGGACCAGCACGCGAAGGAAGGCTGTGCTTGCATGCTTGAACCCTGCGAACACAAAACTGAACTGTAGATACGTCAAGTTTCTGACTACAATAGAGCAAAGACTGCAAAATGTACAACTGGTGGTAACCATTGGCTCTGGCACCTAACGGATGAACTTTGGGTTACAAATGCCCAGCCTGCCCCGGCTCAGGGAACACTGCTAGACAACTACTCTTGGTCTCTTACCGTATGGTCTGCGATAAGGACGATTACACAGACTACATTCTTTTATCACATTTTAAGAAATTGTTTTAAATGTAATTTTTGTATTGGTTTTAATTAACTATACATAATAAAAATTTACCTTACAATTCCTAACAATGTAGTAGCCAGATTAACCGTTTAACGTGAATGAAACATTACTAAATTGATGACAGATCACCAGTATTGAATTAAGAAAGTATTAAGAATGTAAAATTTCATACCTCTGAATTTTTTCAGGAAAAGTAGCACTGAACATCAATGTTTGACGTTCTTCTTTCGATGGCATTCCTGGGCTGGTGATTAAAACCTTCATGTCAGGACCAAAGCCCATATCAAGCATGCGATCTGCCTCATCCAATACTAGGTACCTTAATTTGGTCAGTCCAATCTGTAGATAAAGTTATAGGTATAAAATAATAGTAAGAACAAAGTAATTCTTTTATTGCAGGCTACAGTCTCACATTACCATGGTAGAAAAAACTTGAAGCTGGCAAATTCCTGCAGAAAACATTAATAGCAATTATATTGTAATGTGGAAAGTAACAATTTAGGTACACATGCCCCATGTATTTCTTACCCATTTTTTCATATTTGCTTGCCTACCTTCGCTCAAGGCAATATTGAAACTGAAAAGTAGTGACCGGTAGCGGTATGTGGCCATGGATTACCCATTCCGTTGATGGTGATGTTATGTTACAGAAGTTTATATAGCGCTCAGCTGCCCCAGCAAAGGGGTGTCCCGGCGCTTTGCAACAGAAAAATTCTGCTACTGTAAATGGTAATCTATCCAGTTTTTCAATACAAAGCATTGTATACTTTGCTCCCCTTTGTGCCATTTCTATCTGTTTATCTGTTAGATTGTATTCAGAAAACAGAGACGTACTGTTGATAAAACGTCAAGGCACATAGCCTGCAAGCAAAGATTGCAGCGTCCAGCTTAATAACGTAACAGAACATAACTGAGATTGCTTGTGTTGTAATATGGCCAAATCTTGTTCCAGTATGTCTATCACAGAAGATACAATGTTGCCTACGGAATATATCCTGGAGGTTAAAGTTGTTAAGCCATTGTCCACTACAGCTAATGTATTTTCGTAGCTAATACTGTCTAGTTCCTGTATTCTCTCTGCGGCCTCTTGTTGGGATATTTTCCAAATGTCATTATAAGCAACTTAAATGCCAGCATATATGAATCGTTTCTGACAGTGTTTCCTGGGACCTAGTAAAAAAAATCCCTAAGATCCATGTCTTGTGTGAGTAAGGATAAGTGTTGTTTCACTTCTGTGAGTGTTGAGGTTTCTAGCCAATCAAGGCACAACTTCCAAACACTGTAGAATGTCACTACCCCTGAGCGTTATCTTTGTACATAGCGTGGGGTCTGGCCTATGGATAGTGAACCCTTCGTGTCTAAGGGCCAAACCAACCATTCTTTCCAATTAGGGTCTGATCTATTGTACTGTAAAACATCATCTACTGTTGCCCCTTCCTGTGAAGTTGAATTTTGCCACCCCTCCATTTGTGATGGTGTTGGAAACCGAGGTGTGTTAAGGTCCTTGTTCTTGGCTAGTTCAAGACAGGATATCTGTTGCACAGTGTCATTTAGAAATATCATCTGCTGTGGAATGAGGCATGCTCTAAATAGCGTTTGGTTCCCTGGACTTGCCAGTCCCTAGAACCCCAGACTAGTTTTAAGTCTATTGTGTCGATCCATAGGTCAAAACCATGTTCAGACAATTGGGCGATAAAGGAAGCAGAGTAAACCTGTTTGGTGTTCGTCAACAATTTGCAGTGCTGATGTCTGTGTAACTATATAATAAAATGACATAGGGTCAGAAGTATTAAACCCTGAAAAATACGAAAATTCCTGAGCAAATGTTTGTGAACTGCTTTTTGGTGGTGTAAGGCAATGTTCTCACTAATGGTACTCAAAAACATTTCTAGGCGTTCTAGATTTGTGCAAGAAAGACCATAATGTTGGTAACAGTACAAAGTGTCAGTCTGAAGTCCCTTCTAGCATTTCAGTGTTCGGAAATGCAGCAGTTTTCTCTAAATCAGGCTACATGTTATCAACATTCTCAGAGTCCCAATCATCAGAAAGTGTACTGGAGATAATGATATCACTCAATGACATTTTAAATAAATGAGAAATATTTAAAAGTTCAGTAGGACCGAATATGTCGAAATCAAGCTTGTCCCAAAATATACCGTCCGGTATAGTAACTGCTGTAATGTTCACTGATGACAAGTCTCTTTGTGCACGATGAGAAGATTGATGTGGCTTCCGAATCAAATTAACTTTTTGGGCTGTTGAGCTTTGTTGAAGGTATCGTCCATTAATAAGCATGCTAAAGTAATAACCAAGCCTAGCCAGAAATGAAAGACCAGTATCGCAGTAATCACCCAGAGTTCTACCCCAGGCGATACCAAGTAAGTCTTCCTGAGGAAGTTAAGAAAGTCCTTGACTTGTTGCTTGCGTGTTTGTTGGCCTGGCGTCGTTTCCCGTTCACTTGGATCCAAGGAAAACGTATGAAAATTAATTAAGTAGCCAGAAGCAGTTCCATCAGTTGTTGAAATCGTATTTTGCTCATGTCTAGGCATGTTGACGTAGATGTCTGTATTTGGGCTAATTGCAACTTGTTTGTTATTTTGAGTTCCATTTTGAAGTTGAACTTCTGGTTCAAGGGGAACGAGTTCCATAGCATTGTTGCATAATCCTTCAATCTGTGTAGGTGACTCTTCGAACGTGATGAGTCTTTCCATTTGAACCTCTTCAATTGTAGCGTGAGGGCGTCTGCTACTTTGGAGTCCACGTAGCCTACTACTCAGTATTGGCCACATAGTGTGCTTTGACTAGGTCAATTGAGACAAATCTTTTCTTCTTTTTACCAGCAAGAGGTGGCAAAAGCACAGTTCTTGTTCCTTGAACTGCTAGGACTGGTACAGGATTTTTTTATGAGGGTCCAAATTCTTTTTCATCCGCTATTTCCTCTCTGACCAGATCCCTGACTTTTGGGATCCAAACAGGTCTTGCCATGACTGCCGTGACTTCCCAAGTGGCTGTTAGTTTCACCTGCACATTGCTGTGCAATCTCTTGCTTCATTTAATTCCTGTAAGCTAGCCGAACAGTTATGGATGTCAAAAGGTTTTTCATCCGCCAACAAGCCTTAAAAATCAAGATCAGGTACCCACATTCTGATCCCAAATAGGACCTCGTAAGGAGTGACACCACCTAGAGAACTTCTTGGCTAGTTGTTGAGTGCTCTCTGTACCCAATATAGATGATTGACCCAACTACCGCCCGTGCCTAATACCCTAGCTGTTAAAGATTGCTTTAGGTCTCTGTTTTTCCTTTCCACCCCCGAATTTCCCTCTGGGTGGTGTGAGAAGTTGGCCTGGCATATGCTGTCCACTATTCTAGTGGGCACCTTGCACCAGCCCAAACAACCCTTATTGATGAAATGTTTAAGACAACCTTTATTGAAAGCTATTCTAGTGGTAGCTATGGAGAGCAGCCATCAGGCTAAGTATTGAAGGAGTGTAAAGCAGCTTGGTTTACCAGACTATAACCTATTGAACGTCTAAATGAAAAGAGATCCACACACAGTATATATATAAAATATATGTATTTATTTCTAAGCACTCTAGTATTCTCTTTATGAGATTAAAGAGCAAAGTACACAGTTTAAACACAACAGAACTTCAGTACATAGCACAATATACACTGGGTCACAGGGGGGTACCAAACCATATATTAAGAAAGTGGTATAAGAACCACGACTTGACTAGACAAGGCCTAGAGCCTGTAGAATCGCTGGGACCACAAGGAACCACCCAAGGTAGTGACACAGGGGACCCACGGGGGATGAGTGCAGTGTGAGAACACAGCCGCAAATCGCCGTTATCTTCTATGGGGAAAGCCTCGGTTGGAAATTTTAAGATTAACCCCTTCTGTGCGCCCGTCGGCCAACGGCCGTCACAAGCGCTACCTGGCTAGTGCTGCGCAAGTCCGCTGGCCGACACGCCCGCCCACTTTTTCATACTGGTACAAAAGGGGGTGGTGATGGACGGAGCATCTGAACCAATCAAACACTCACACCTAGTCAAAAGATCTGGGTTTAATCCATCACCGTCCAGGTAAGACATGGCTTGGCAGTTCGGGCTGGACTGTTCCCATGAGGCACAGGGTCAGACTGATTTGAATATGGCCATGTCTGAACTGGGGTGGCGGAGTGAGCTAAAGAACGGTGATGGATTAAACCCAGATCAGTTGACGGGGGGTGAGTGTTTGTATTGTCAACGCTCCGTCCATCATCACCTTTGGTTTCACTTTTTCAAACCGCCGCACCGTGGTGGAATTCACGCCATGGCTAAGGACACTTAGGAGAGGACATTCAGCACACCCCTTTAGACCCAAGGGGTTCTAGGGCCAACACCCACGGGAGCACCGTAGTACTCATGTTACCTCACCCAGGGAAGCCGGGTGCGCATAGGTGTCTTTTGGTGTCGGGAATAGTCATTGATTTCAATGGCGATCTGCTGCAAAGTGCTGCTGCCATGGAGAAGAAGTGTTAGTTGTGATCCAAGCCTGGATCGAAGAAGTGAAAAACCTGAAAGCAGAGGGGACAGAGTCTTGGTCTCTTGCCAGTGAACAGGGGCAAGATAGACGAATGCCCACCGATGTCGGCTAATTCAGGTGTGAAGAGGTGAAGCTTGACTCTGCAGCCACGAGGACCAGGAGGCGTTGTCGACAACCAGGAGCTGGATTCGAGCTGTCCCACAAAAGATGTTGAGTGCTGCGGTGTCAGTGTCCGGATTGGACCCAACAAGTCTTGGCAACAGCAACACTAGCAAGAAGAGAAAAGATGCTTTGGTGCAGACCAGCAAGGTTTGGGGGACTCACCAAGCGGTGGAGAGTCAGGACACATCTGAAGCAACCAGGCACGCCCAAGGAAAGTCAGAGTTGCCTTCTCAGGGACCCACCAGTCGACAGACCAGGGATCGCGAAAGTACCATGAGCAAAACCACAAGGTGCCGGCTCACGGAACACCCGTGGAGTGTAGGCTAGCAATCTTTGTTGGAAAAGGTGCTCCGGGTCTGGGCTACAAGTAACCCAATGCACAGCCTCAAGGGATGTCGAGAAGCTGATGCACTTGCAAATGTGCACGGTGACTAGAGGTTCCGTTTCCACGGTACCCACAAGAGCTTTGGGTCGCAGCTTTGCTGGGGACTCGGGTCCGCCTCGGGGAAGTCCTGGAAATCCTCCTCCTGTGTTGCACCGCCAGACGCAACTTTCGAGAAGGCATGGAAGCCGTTGCCAAATGGATGAAAAACAGCTGCCTACAACTAAACACCAACAAAACAGAAGTACTCATCATGGGCCCAAACCCCGACGCCTGGAGCGACACCTGGTGGCCCACCGCCCTCGGAAACCCGCCAACCCCCACAGACCACGCACGCAACCTGGGAATCATCCTGGACTCCGAGCTCAAAATGGACCGCCAGATCAACTCTGTCTCATCTTCCTGCTTCCACACCCTCCGCCTCCTTCGTAAGACCTTCAAATGGATCCCCCTCGAACACCGAAAGACAGTCACTCACGCCCTGGTCACCAGCAGACTCGACTACGGCAACGCACTCTACGCCGGAATAAACAAAAACCTCATCCGCAAGCTACAGAACATCCAGAACGCCGCCGCAAGACTGGTCCTCAACCTGCCAAAACACTGCCACATCTCCCAGCACCTGCGCACACTCCACTGGCTCCCCGTCGAGGCGAGAATCACCTTTAAGATGCTCACCCACGCACACAAGGCCCTCCACGGCACCGGACCAGCATACCTGAACAGCAGACTCAAATTCCACGCACCCCAGAGGACCCTACGATCAGCCCAGCTTTCCTACGCTGTGGTCCCCCGCACCAGAAAGACCAGATCGGGAGGCCGCTCCTTCTCCTTCCTCGCGGCCAAGGCATGGAACGCCCTTCCGCTCCACCTCAGACAGACAACATCGCTCCCAATCTTCGCAAGAAACCTCAAAACCTGGCTCTTCGACAGACCCCCTCCTTGATGGAATGGAACCTGCACCCCCCCCAACTCCCCCCCCGCCCCCCATGCGCCTTGAGACCCTTACGGTTGAGTAGTCGCGCTTTAACAAACTCCTGATTGATTGATTGACAGGGGTATTGGGAGCCTTTAACAGGAGAGCTCAGTGAGGTCTTGGGCTGGGAGATTCCTCTTGATCCTATGCGTGTTTTACTGGGCGTCACGGAGGGACTGGAAACAGGGCTGAGAAACTTTTTCTTAATACAGCATTGGTGGTAGCAAAGAGACATTGCAGTTCACTGGTTGGACACTATCGCGCCCACATCGACTCGCAGGCGCAGGGGGGTGGATTGGTGTGCCTCTTCATGTGGCAAGGGGATGTCCTAAGAAATTTCATCGAATGTGGGCCAATTGGGTGGAGTGCTAGAAGACTAATGTGGATTGCTGCGTTCTCTGGATTGGAAGTGGATATGCTGACACAGGACTTTAGTGTGTCTATCCTTTTATGCCCATGTGATGTGTTTTTGCCTGGTCTAGCCTTTTAAGATGTAATTCTGAATGGTGCCGTTTCCCTTGTTATATTCGAAGCTCAATAAAATTGATTATCAAAAACCTTACTGGACAAAGGAGAAACAGCAGCACTCATCCTCCTCAAACTCTTAGCGGCGTTCGACACAGTCTCTCACCGCACCCTAATATACAGAGTCCTCGACGCAGGGATCCAAGACAAGGCCCTCCACTGGATCCGCTCCTTACACTCCGGCAGAACGCAGCGGGTGAGACTACCCCCTTTCCTCTTGGACCCTACACATACGACCTACGGAGTCTCCAGGGTTCCTCCCTCAGTGCTAGGCTCTTCAAAGTCTACATTGCTCCGCTCGCCCCCATCGTCAGAACCTACGGACTCAACATTGTCATACGCAGACAACACCCAACTCATCCTCTCTCTATCCAATGAACCAAACACCGCCAGAGACAACTTTCGAGAAGGCATGGAAGCCATTGCCAAATGGATTAAAAACAGCTGCCTACAACTTAACACCAACAAAACGAAAGTACTCATCATGGGCCCAAACTCAGACTCCTGGAACGACACCTGGTGGCCCCCACCCTCGGAAGCCCGCCCACCCCCACAGATCACGCACGCAACCTGGCAATAATCCTCGACTCAGAGCTCAATATGGACCGCCCGATAACTCGGTCTCATCCTCCTGCTTCCACACCCTCCGCCTCCTATGTAAGACCTTCAAATAGATCCCCTTGAACACAGAAAGACCGTCACTTACACCCTGGTCACCAGCAGGCTCGACTACAGCAACACTATGCTGAATTTACAAAAACCTCACCGCAAGCTACAGAACATCCAAAATGCCGCAGCAAGACTGGTCCTCAACCAGCCAAGACACTGCTACATCTCCCAGCACCTGCACACACTCCACTGGCTCCCCATCGACGCTAGAGTCACTTTCAAGATGCTAACCCACGCTCACAAGACCCTCCACAACACTGGACCAGCATACCTGAACAGTCTACTCAAATTCCATGCAACCCAAAGGACCCTACAATCCGCCCAGCTCTCCTAGGCTGTGGTCCCCCGCACCAGAAATCTACCAAAGACACCATGGAACATCTCTATGAGCGAACATGCAGCTCTACAAAGTCTGAAAGAATCGCCTGAGATAATAGTTAAAAGCTGTGATAAAGGTGGGGGGATTGCTATCCTGGATATACAAACCTACATTGAGAAAATTGAGGACATGCTCAGTGATGAAAGATTTTACTGCAAGATTAACAAAAATCCAACACAGAGGATTAAGTCCAAAATTCATAGATTAACAACAAAAGCGTTACAGAATGATGTCATATGTAAGAAGGAGTTCCAATATATGAACATTGAGAATCCAAAATTAGTGAGTCTAGATGGAACTCCCAAAGTACATACAAATGTAGAGAACCTCCCTCTAAGACCAATTGCAACCACGATTGGGTCTGTAACAGAACCAATTTCTTAATATTTGGATGCAATATTGCGGCCATCCATCAATAAAATATCGGGCTATGTTAAAGACACCTGTCAAATTATCAATTTGATAGAGGGTACTCCGTTCAATCAACACATTACATTAGATGTTGAAAGCCTTTATTCAAATATTCCTGGAAATTGAGCTATCACAGCAGTCGAATGGTTTATAGACATGTATGAGGTTAAATGTGACAGACTTCATTATGAAAATCATTCTAGAAGACAATATATTTGAATTTCGAGGGGATATATACAAACAAACAAAATGAGTCAGTATGGGCGCATCTTGCGCTCCAACTGTAGCAAATATCTACGTTGCCCACTTCGAACAGCAATTCATTTTTAACGAAGTTGCTCCTTTCTATGAGTCAATCCTTTACTGGTCAAGATATATTGACGATATCATTTTCATCTGGGACGACAATGAGGATATCCTTAAAGAATTCCTCATCTGGCTAAATCTATGTGACGTAAATCTAAAATTTACGCCTAAAGTCAGCAATGTACAAATTGAATTTTTGGACATTGTGATTAAGCATGATGAGGGGCAACTTTTCGTAGACCTATTCACGAAGTCAACTGCACGCAATACATTGCTGCATTTTGACAGTTTTCATCCCACCAATCAAAAAAGTAGCATCCCTTTCGGGCAGTTTCTACGTCTTCGAAGAAACTGTACTAAATTAGATTATTATGACACTAGATCCATTGAGATGAAAGCCAAATTCATCAATAGAGGCTATCCCCATCGTATGGTTCGAAATGCATATAAACACGCAAGATTTTATGACCGACAACATATTCTCTCAGACTCCAATAAAACAAAGAATGATAATCAGGTTTTTGTTACTCGCCATTCAATCATGAACGAACAGATCAGACAAATAATCTGCTCCAGTTGGCACCTGTTAAATGTTAGTAATACTAAAGACCAACACATAGAGAGGCCAATGTTTGCATACAGAAAAAATCGCAATCTGAAAGATCTGATTGTTAGATCCCGCATGCCAGATAAGAAAAAAGAAAAGATTCACTGTAGCCTTACAGGTTTTACACCGGAAATGGGGACATGCATCGTATGTCCGTTGGCTATCGAAACTAAGGAATTACACTTCAATGGGCAAATTCTGTCAAGCAAAGGTCTGATTAATTGCAAAACAAAAAATATCATCTATTTGCTTATATGCCCTTGCAATAAGGGCTATGTGGGAAAAACGTCTAGATCTTTGAATGCCAGACTAACTGAACATAGATCTGCAATACGTACAGCAAAATTGTCGTCACCTATGGTATCGCACTTCATGGAGTGTAACCATTCCACTGAACATGTTAAGTGGTTCATTCTCGAAAGAATTATTCCCAAAGAAGGTATTGACACAGACAAATTAAGAAAAATACGAGAAGTTTTCTATATCTTTCTGTTGGACACAGTAAAACATGGCCTTAACTTAGAAATACCATGGGAGCAAGCGATCATATAATTTAATATAGGAGATGCAAGTTTGAGCTCAGTAACACTACCCTGTATCTAAATGTATATGTAATGTCACTTAAAAATATCTATGCTAGGAATTATAATGGATATGGACATTCTGATGGCCTGACAATATAACAGGATGATTACACAACTCAGGCTTGAGTTATGTATGTACATTTTAAATTGTAAATTTAGATAATGGAAGGAGATACAACTCAAAGTATTTCCGATGTATGTATAAATGAGATATACATATGTACATGCAAAAATTCAAAATATACATATTTTAAATCCATTGTGTTCTTTTTTCTGTCCTCTACACATAACCGATGATCGACTATCATTTAATTTGAATAAATTAGATCTACTGGGTCCTAATTGTGGATGCAGACTCAAGAAGAAATATGATGCGCATACCAGGGGAGTTATTTAATCTAAAGACGCTTTACCTGTCTGTTTAATTTTGGGACACAAATATCTCGATTTAGGGTTACCTTTAGCCTATCCTCATATTATTGTTTGTTTTTGTTTATTTCCTCATATAGTGAGCCAATCGCTGCGAGCATTATATTGGTGGATGTAGGAATGCACCTATTATAACACTCGTTAGTTATTGAGATTTTTTCTGGCCTATATGATTCCTGGTCTTTTCATATGGAATTCTATACATGGTGTTAGAGAAGTTATCATTCGTCCTTTAGGTTTTGCGCGTTTCTGCACTACCACTTAAAACGCTGTAGAACCGCGCATCACATTGGTTGCCGGTTTCCCACCCCCATTCGAATATTTGGCGCGAAGGAAGAGAGATGTTATCTCGAACAGGTAACGAGCTACTCGGACCGTTTCTTCACATTAGACCGTTATTATGGCCTAAGAATAATATCAATAGACCATAGTTATATGGATTGTAATTATTTTTCCCGATAGGGTAACACTCCTCCCTCCCAGAAAGCTGGAAACAACTGTTTTCATGAATCAACGGGAACATCTTGTAGCACGCCTTCCTATACATCGAAATAGACCAGTAAGTAGTGAATGGTACATCTCTAATAGCGAAGTGAATTAGGGATTTGCCTTTATTTATTCTCTGGCTGTATTCTTATTCAGGCAATAGATTTGTCTATACTACATAGCAGATAAGGAGGGTAGATGGATATATATGTAGCGAGTAGTAAAGGACATCAACCTCATCAATAAAACGTTTGACTATGGCCATTTTATTTGGGAAAGAAAAGATAGTATAGCTAATCCTCTTTTCCTGAGTTTCTTTCAGAACTAATGTGATTGTGTTTATGTCATTAGGTCTATCCACTTAGGATTTATATCACTGAGAATTAACTATTGGCGGCTACAAGCTACAGAGTATTATATTTGCTGATGGAAAATCGTCCTTTCAGCCTCATAATCAAATAGTAAGTAGAAAACATGGAGGCATTTACCTTTACTTGTTACGTGACCTCATTTAATCGATTATCTAATGCTAGGGCCAGGCTATTATATATAGCGGTCTATTTTTACATTATCGCCCATTCTCTAGTATCAAGGGTTTCAGAATCGCGCCGGCGAAATTCTATACCATCATCAATTAGTTCTTTATTGGTAAGATTCTACAAACTTTTTTCTTGCCGAGTCTCCATACACAATCTCCCACTCATATGATCTATCATGCGCAACTTATTAGACTGTTTAGATATATCTTTGATATTTTCGATATGTATAGGAGTTAGTACGTATATTATGATATAGAATATACGTTGTATATATCAGGCATAATGTAATTAGGTTGGATCTTTAGTAATTGTGTATTATAATTATGTAATGTAATGTAAGAGACATTTCTATCGCGCAACTTTCACTCCAAGGAGTATCTTGGCGCTCACGCAACTCAGATGGAAGAGTTGGAGGGAAAAAAAGGATGTCCTGCATTCTACACCACAATTACACCAAAGTCCTACACACGGCATCAGGCAAAGAAAAGATCCAAGTTTTTAATGCCTTCCTGAAAGAGGTTTCTTGGGAAAATGAACGTAAAAAGGGGGGAAGCTTATTCCAGGCCTTGGCGCCCAATACAAAGAGGGATTTACCACCTTTTGTAGCCAGCTTGAAACGGGGAGGAGTATCTTCATTTACATCTCTTCTTTTCTGATATTCAATGTCTACACTGTTTGTTGGAGTCACAATTGTTTTTCTTTTTGGCTATACATTTTTTATAAACACAAATAACTATGTAAAAAGATGAATTTTTCGAAGTGAACCAATTGGTGGTAATTAATGTAAATACATGATTTGGCGACCCAATATAGAGTAATAAGGAACTCTATTAACTGACAGTTTAAATTGCAACTTATAAGCTCATGTTGCAACTATCTCTGGAGTGTATATATATTATCATTTTTCTGTTATATGCAACCACTGAAAATAATGAAACAATGATTTATTAATTTGATTGTATGTTTGTTTTAGTGCAATAGACGGCTACCTGATGAAGGCATGTATGCCGAAACGCGCGTAGTTGACACCTGCCGACTGCCTCCATCATCTTAACGTCTATCATTGAATCTGGATGTACAACCTTCTTGGTGTAAATGAATTATATATAAAAATGAAAAACAGATAACAAAATATGTTATGCACAGAACAATAAAATGCAAAGGTTTTGATATATATATATATATATATATATATATATATATATGTGCAAAATCGTTCTTCTGTTCTAATATGGTGGTTTGCATGTTTTAAATCCCTTCTTTCACTTCAGAGATACATATTATTTAATGTGTTGTTGAATTTATGTCTAGCTAAGATTCCTTTCTTACTGGTTCCCCGCACCAGAAAGACCAGATCGGGAGGCCGATCCTTCTCCATCAGCGCGGCCAGAGCCTGGAACGACCTTCCGC
Source organism: Lissotriton helveticus (assembly GCF_964261635.1). Lineage (NCBI taxonomy): Eukaryota > Metazoa > Chordata > Amphibia > Caudata > Salamandridae > Lissotriton > Lissotriton helveticus. The sequence continues at coordinate 457,855,159 of NC_136059.1, read as the reverse complement.
TCGACCTCAGACAGATAACATCGCTCACAATCTTTGTAAGAAACCTCAAAACCTGGCTCTTCGAAAGACCCCCCCTTCTTGATGGACTGGAACCTGTAACCCCCCCCCTCGAGGCCCTTACGGGTGAGTAGTCGCGCTTAACACTCGATTGATTGATCACATTAAAGACTCAGTGTATGATTTACGTGAGCCCGTGGTAGTTCGCTTTTCAACTCCGCTACCTATTCCCATAGCATTTTATGCTTAATTGTACCACCTTTTGCGTCTTTGAACCCGTTCTGTTCCCAATGATGTAAATATTCATTGTACGATTGCAACAGGAAAAATAATCACACACTATCAGTGTGAGGAATTCGTGATCCATATTCACCAGTGTCAATATCAATGCTTTTAATTCTGCCAGCTGTGCCTTACAGTCCCCTATAGACTGTTTTCGTGCAACGTGGATAGAACTTTCCATCCCGCATATGACCTTTAACGATTGCGCATGCCGCACTGTACTGCTGCTTACTCCCTATGGCCAGCTGAGCAGATCAGTCAGTGTAAATTATATATTTATATTGATCTAGAGGCAAGATTTCATTCAGTAGAGGGTCGTCTTGTTCGTATTGCGGAAATGCTTGTGTTTTTAGACTTGGATCAAATCTGTATTCAACATCCGTTGCAGGAAGAGAATTCGCCCATTGTATCCATCTCAGACGTGAGACTTTTGCATTTGGAATGCAAGCCTTTGTAACTGCTTCTAAAGCTGGTACCAGTGATCTTTCTCTTGCTACTGCGGTGTGAACTTCTGTCAAGATTTTCTCTGTTGTAGTGAAACATTTCTGCATTTGTATACAGGTGTGATTTGTAAGCGATTGGTACTGTTTCACCTTCATTGAAGGTTAAATAAGTATAGCCGCATTGACCCGCTATTACACGGATTAATAAGTTGCGTAAGTTTACCAGCGGCTTGAAGTGTTTTGAAGCCATCATGTCTTCTTGTGGTGAACGTATGATGTTTGTGTCTACCTGCGTCCATTGTCTAACTGAAAAGTCAGGTTTTATTACGTCATAGAAAAGTTTTACTCTTTCTGCATAATCCAAAATGTATGTTCAGCCAAAATTTAGGGATCCCAGTTTTGATGGTCAATTTTTTAATGATTTTGGAGGTTGGAGCAGCGCACATTTTCTAAACAGTTAGCTGCCAGACTTTTCCCTTCACTTGACCACTCATATCCTAAAAATAGGACATTGAAGTGGGCGATTTTTGATTTTTTAAAATTAAATTTGTAGCTCTCAGAGGCGACTCCCATAATTATGGTGTTCACCCTGGTCAAGTGCCTTTCTAAGTCGTCAGTCAGATAAATATCATCCACATAGGACAAGGCTTCCTCATCAAAATTTTGGAGTAACTCAGTTACTCTGCTGAAAATACCCCCGGGCTGTTCTTACACCCTTGAGGGAGACGACAAAATTGTCGCTGGGACCCCAATAATGAGGATGTGGTCAAATACCTGCTTTCAGGCACTATATTTTGGCATATATGGATTGTTCCTAGGTGAGGTGCATGTTTTAATGACCCCATGATATTCGAGTTGATCTAGGATCTCCCTGACCTGTTTTTTAGTTTCTTGCTTTAGAGGATATTGTCTCGTGCATTTGGTAAGACTTTTAACAGAATCACGTGGTGGGTTGAAGCCTTATCCCATCCGGCACGATTTTTGTACAATGCTGGAGCTAGGGCTACTGCACACTCCTGTGCATATGTATATTTAAGGTGAATAAGAACAAGGTCGGAGAAAGCTGGAAAAATGATTTCTTCTCCCCAAGGACACTCCATAACAAATGCTGGTGGCCAATCTTTTTCAGGTAATAAAATGTCATAAGCCAGAAGACAGGTTCTCCCAAAAGGGACCTTTAACTTTCCTGGGCTCGTCCCCCTCCATATGGCGTGTTATTTCATGTAACTTAGGCAGGATGCTTACCCTCATATCTGGTGTTTCCACCGTGAGGAAATCATTCAAGTCCACTGTCACCAGAAATTCCATAAGGTTCTGGCGAGCTATTGTTACTTCTGCCGCACTGTCTAGCATCGTCTGAGTCCATTCCCCGTTCAGAAGTTATGTCCTCAGAATTCTTCAGGCCTGCAACTTTCTTCTTTTTAAACTGAGGTTTTGATTTTGGCCTTTTTTTTTCTTTTTAGTTTAGTCTTGAGCGTGCTGCTTGTCTCTGGACTTTGTACGCTCTTCTTTGTGTTCTGACCGTCCTTCTCTGAGTTTTTCGTCGAGCCCTGAAAGGAACGAGAGGAACATGTATCAGTACCCTGATACCTGTCAGGTTTCCTAATATTATCCCTATTCCTGAGGCTGTACCTCCTTTCAAAGGGCTCCTGTGGAGGAGTTCCACCTCTGGATTGAGCTCTCTTTTCTCTGTTATATTGTTGCCTATTATTAATTCCACTTCTTTATCGGAGAAGCAGGTGTCTGCTTGAAATTGTCCTTTTCAGGACTGCCCACTAATTGTGGTGTTAGAGCTTTCCCACCCAAACTGTCTAATTCTGCGTATGCAGTTTCTATAATTTTGGGTAATTTATGTTCCTGTTGTAAAGGACCAAACTCGCATAGGCGTTGGCGGATTGGCCCTGATGCTGCCTTTCTTTTAATATTTGCTAATACTATTGCCGACACCTGCGTGTAATTACCTGGTAATTTCATCCCTAAGTTCAGAGCAGGTTCTGCCCTATATTCATTTTATATTTGTCCTAATACATCTGGTATTACAGCTAAGGATGGTATACCATGAGATCTGTCTAGATGGCTGTAAAGATAGTACCCCAAGAGGTACGATCCTCTAACTGTGGTGTAATATCCATGGGCAGGCATATTGTCAACATTTTGTGGTTTTCATACTGGCTAGTATTCGGGAATACTGCTTTTAACTGTTATTTTCTGAG